>NC_140677.1:1355000-2710000 GCF_054131305.1 Coturnix japonica | reverse complement strand
AGGGCTCACTTAGAAACTTGTTGTATATTAAATTCGCAGGTCTAAAGGCAAACATGCCTTTAACTTCATACTGAGCAGAACGTGCTCTTGCTTCTTTGGCATTTATCACACATTTGACAGTGAACGAACTACTGAATCACAATTAGGGAGAAGATTTCCCAAGGTCCAGACATTTTGAGAGGTTTTTTTTTTTTTTTTTCCCAATTTGATGCTTCTTCAAACTTTATTAAGAATTTTAGATAGGACTTTTCCTCTAAAATGGTTCACAGAGTGTCTGAAGGTCTGAAAGCCTCCTGGTACCACAACTGCAAAGGTTAGAACCAACTCTTCTATTTCCCCGAACATTTATGTTGTCCCCTAATCATAAACCTGTCATTCAATGCAGGGATATTAGAGTGTGGAAAAACTGAAGCAAAAGGTCAGATCTAGCAGATGAAATGTCTTCTTGCAAGGTGCATTTGTGGAATTGGATTCTTTCTTGTGTCTCTCAATAAAGATTAGGAGTAAACCACTTGAAGTTGAGGGAGTAAGAAGAGCCTCCTACAGATGTAGGTTAGATTTGCTTCTGCTCTCTTTGTGAATGGAGGCAGGACTACTGTGAGCAAGTCGAAGATTGAAACAATATGTTATAATTCAATAAAATGCAAACTCTAACTCCTGCCCAAATGCTTTAATCTTTATCTAAGTTGCATTCTGTAGGGCTTCTGTGATTCAGTTCCTTGCTTACAGTGTTAACTACAAAGTGAATTCCCACTAGTGGCACAGCTGAAGTACATCTCACACCTTCCATGCAGACTTGTGATGCCGTGATTGGTAACATTTCTAGAAAGTGATGCTGCATAGTCTTTAGATTTCATCCCCGGCTGCGTGTGATACTTCTTAAGCTGAGTAAAGAAAAAGAGCTCAGATCAAGCTGGTGAGATCTCTGATTCGCATACATTTGCTTTTACAGGCATTCTGCCAAGAATGTATTTGCAGTCAAGTGATGCAAACAGCTGACTCGATAGAAAGTGAAACTTGGTGAAGTTTTTCTTGGAAGTAGAATAGTTTTTCTTTGTGGGAACAAAGCAGTGTCAAGACACTGGATCAAAGACTATGTTTGGCTTCACTTAGCCTCCATCCATTTACAAGTATGGAGGTTAAGTTACTCATACTTACTTCTTCCATACTCAGTGTGAAAGTCTTCTCCAGTGGATGAAGATAGGAACAAACCATCTGGAATGATCTGTTCTCCCCTAGATAGAAAGATGATCTGCGCTGTTAAAATGCCCATAGAGTTGGATAGGGCTTGGGCACCAAAACCCCATCTGTCAAATGCAATGTATGACATCCTTTAACAGTGATTTACACTGGGACTTGGTTCTTTTACTTTCCCTGGCATAAATGTACATTAAACCCTTTTATATCATTCGTATAACAGCAATTGCTACAAGTGAGTAACACTCACTAACAATTATAGATTTTCAATACCCACCTGTTTTATGGAGTGGGGTGGAATGGGGGGGAAACACATACACACACACGCACAAACCCGAACAAAAAATGACCCTGTTTTAGATGGATTCCATCTATATGTTCAATATATGCAAACATGGATTAAAGCTGAAAACTGGGATTTCTATTCATTGGGGAATTAGGAAATGCTAATATCTTTTACACATGCTAGTCCAAAGTGCTGAAGCTGCAGGATACTTTCACAGATGCCACGTCTTTATTAAGAATTTAATTAACAGTTTTAATTAAGGATTCCACTGTTAGGCTAACTGAACGTGGAATGCTGGAAAATGATAGCAATAAATAGTTTTAGAACTCACTAAGTCTATCTTGGAATACGCAGTGAGACATTTCTAGACAGCCCCTGTAAGTGATTCCTCTTTTCCACTGCATCATAGGGGTTGTTATTATATTGCTCCCGTGTATCTTCTTCCACAAGATAGGGCCCACAAAATTCTCATTGAAAATAATAGAATCAGACCAAAAATATTTACTTACAATTTTGGCACAGGGAATAACGAAGAAAGTTTGTTTTTTTTTTTAATGCATTTAGACCATTCTAATGGTGGGTTGTTACTCCAGAGGGATTTGATACGGGAGTCTAACACTGTGAAGCTTGTGACAGACTCAGAAAGCCATTCACTGCAGAGACATTTAAGCTTCCAAATTTAGTCATAGCAATACATCATCTAGAAGTATTTTTCCCAGTCGTATGTTTCTGGCATATAATTCTCTATGCATAAAATTCCTTTTACATGGTGTTGTTTTAACAAATAGAAAATAAAGAGTAAAAAAACCCAAACCAACAGTTTTGCTGTTGTAGGCATCACACTTCAATTTCACTTCATATCCTTTTAAACCTGACCTGACTATTATATTTTTCTACATTACACGTGGTCTTTACTTTCCTCAATGAAATGTGACCTACTTATTTCCACTTGTGTATCCCAGCTTATCCATCTAACAGCTGCTGTGAGTAAAGTTTGTTGTGACAGATAGGGCTCTTCAGAGCTGTCAGTCATATGTGTAGTGGGAGAGAGAATTTTTGAGGAAAATCTCCTTCTGCATTCACCAATGGTATAAAACCTAAACTGGTTATGGAATCACAACGGAGAGTTTGATCAGAGCATTCCTTTGAGTCCCATTCCACTCCCCATGTGCATAGAGAACCTCCTCTGCAAGAAGTTCCTATGAGATCAAATTAGATCTTTTAATATTGATATTACAAGCTTGAATTTAACTAATTATTTGAGTCAATGCAAGAGTGTAAAAGCCAGAAATTTTCCCTTTTTATAGACTGGTACCTTCTGGGATAAGAAGGAGAGATTCCTTTTTCTATCACCGCCATTAGTACAGATGGATGAATGGAGACCAGTGGCAGGAGTGGTGAAGAAAAGTTATGGGATATCCAACACAGAATGAAGGATTCAAGACCCTGAAATTACAAGATATGTTTCAAAATTGCATTAAAAGCCTACTGCTTTTAAATGGCCCCAAACTGTCCTATCTCCAGCATATGGCACAGAAGCTATCCAATCATATGGAACAAGAGAGAGGGAAAAAAACTGGCAGTGTGAAACAGTGAGAATTTGTATATCCTGCAAAGCCATTTTCTTTAGATAATACCTTTTATTATGCCAGCGTATTGCATACTTTGCTTCATTCAGAGCTGAGCAATCCGCAATGTAATGCTGCAACACTGGTTTTCTTCCAGTTAAGAGGAAAAGCACTGTCTGCAAAAGGGACTGGGGTTGCACTAGAGGCTGCCTGACTGCAGCCCACTGTGATTTCTACTGGCAAAGACTCACTCCCTTGCAGAGAAAATGTGCTGTAAATACCTTTCTCTGTGGAGTGACACAGGTTGACAAACAAAGGCAAGATGTAATTAACTGTGTTTTGAATAGATAAAATGAAAGTCTGGGTTTGAAAACTTCTGAAATACGAAGATCTTCAGAATTTACCCTGAGACCAGATCTAAATTTAGCAGTATTGCTTGGAGAAAAATGATGTCATTACCTGCATCTCTCTTTCAAAGTATGTTTGCCTCTCTAATGTAAATGAATCCCTCATGCCCAGTTTCTTGGAAAACATTCTCCTGAGTTACAGAGTTCTGAATTCTGCCTCCCAAAGTAGTTGTTTTCTTTCTTTTCTACGGTGAACAAAGAATATACATCATCAAAGCAAATTGCCTTTTCAATTGAATAATAACACTGAATCATCAAAATGAGGCACCATAATGATGAATTTCATTAAAACAAAGGCTCTTAAGAGACAAGGTCAAAGAAAAGCTTCCATATTACAAGTCAGATGCCTTTATATATGAGAAACTACTTTTCATATTTGGTCAGGCAATGTAACTTACCCATCATATGTCCTGGTACAAGTTTTGGACACTCAGGAAATACATAGGCTACCTTTATTACCATCATATGCATTTCTCCACCTCCAGGAGAGCAACCTATGCTCACAGACCACAGATGTTACACAGCAGCTTTTCACATTGACATCCCATTTCTAATGAGACCCCAGATTCTTTTCCATATAAGTTGATTCAGCTCAGCTTCCAGATACATTCTATCATAATTAATGTTCAAGGTATCCTGTCATAATTACTTAACACGTTACAAGATCCTGAAAGAAAAGCTGTTGTTCTTCACAAAGAATTTCCAATGGGACAACTGCATCCCAGCTCTGACCATAGGCTGCACAATCTGCTGTACTGATTCTGTATTTGTTCTGTTTCCTACCCAGTGCTTTCTATAGCTGAACTGATTTTTGTTTTCCTTCTATATTTCTATGCTCATACTTAGGTGTGCCTCTTCGCGTGTGCTTGTAAAAGGCAACCAAGTGATACAATAAATATTCACATAGAAGAATGGGCTTAATGTTCAAATATAATCAAATTGTGGTCTGGAATTTAAGGCTGAATTGAAATTAAGAACGGATGCATTGATAAAAGCTTTTGTTGTACTCTTATGAAATGCGTTTGAGGTTGTATTCAATCCTGATGTAATGGTTTAAGGGGATGTAGAAGTATTATCATGGTAACAAAATAATGTGGAGTGAAGGACAGATTTGTTTCTTATCAGCTGGACCAGAAGTTAATAAAATATGTCACAATTTTATGTTCTCTTGACCACCATTCAACTTGAATGGGATTTATCAAAGCCAGGACCTTCTGCCCAAAGACATACACACATAAGGCATACGGATGTCTATATGTAGCCACAGCACAACCAGGGTAACAAAAGTGATCAACATTTGTAGACAGATGTCTGAGATCTGTACTCCAAATAAATCAGGCTAGAAGCAACCTAAGTACCCTTCTTGAAAACACTGTTTAAATACAGATCACTCCTATTAAAACAGGAAACGTGACTTACGAGAAATCTTGGTGTTAAAAGTCATGCTACTCTGCATGTTTCTCTATAAGGAAAATAAAGACCAAGCAATGCCAATTGCCCCTCTAGTGGGCACAGTCCGCTCCTTTGATTTAGCTGATGGTGGAATCCTCTCCCAGTTCCCTATGGATACTAATTAACAACACAACACCTGTATGATTTATAAAGACTGTGCATCAGACAAGTTTGTGCCCTCCTGGAATAGCGTATGGTTAAAAAAAGGATCAAGAGACAGTACTGTGCTTGATGTTTATAAATATTTACAGCAAGAACAGAAGAGACTGTCCTGAATCTTCAAGATAAAGATATTTATAAACCTTTAAGTAACTGACAATGTGTGTGTGTTTTTTTTAAAGCTTTGCTAGTAAAGAAGAGTTTGTTTTATGTACTTGACCCAATTCATACCAAACATTTTAAAGAAGATCAGAGTGGAAAACAGCAAGTAGTGAGAAAAAGGCATGCCCATTACCCCTTCAGGATCTGAACTCTGCCACCACCACAAAGCTATTTGCTATCATTCAAGATCTCAGGCGCTGCAGCCTACAAAAGCTTTGTAACAAAGGTTGAATCCCATTTCCGTAACAGCTGTGATTAGAAAATGGAAGGATGATTTACACAGGTGGCCCAGCGTGCCACTCTCTTCAGGGCTGACCTGAAAAATTTTGGCTGTATGAGCACTTTCCTGTCCTTGAGCTGATGGGAATTCATTCACTCCAATGACTTTAGTATGTGATTTTGAGACTGAAGCTGTGTGATGTCTCATCAGGTTGGGATGAAGTGCTGATGTTTGCCTGAATCCATCTCTGTATATGTGCAGCCTTGAACATCCTGCTGCATTTGGCACAGGAAGGGATTTCTGGCTTATAATTGTAAGTGGTATTGTAATGTTAATCGGTCAAGAAATAGCTCAGGTATTTCTGGGGTACTTTGTTTTATCAGGGAAACCTTGGGTGATGGAGAATATCTCATTCACTGCAGGATGAAGGAAACAGGCACCAAAATCATATAGAATTAGTCTGAATTTTTGCAGCATGCCTGACTGTGTAGATATTAGTATTTTTAGTTCATATGGCAGATATTTCTCTAGAAATGTACACAGTAACATACATGAGTATTTTCTTGTACTGAAATGCCATTAACAGGTGTATTGCTGTCTATAATGTACCCCATCAAACAGCGTCAGCAATGAGTATCCTAAGTTGGCAAAAATCTGCACAATCTGTTTCATTGATCTATTTGCACTATTTGTTAGTATGATCTTAGGAATCACGTTTTGAAACTGGATAAACCCATCTTGAAAGTCCTTTTCAGACAAGACCTGAAGGAACAAAAATCAACAGGGCCATGCTGTACATTTTCCAAGCACTGAATGTTAACTCAGAACATCAGCTTCCAACCGCTCCCTGCTTTCACCTCAGACATTAACACCCTTCATTTCATTCTGACAGATGTGACTTATGGAGCAAACAAGGCTCCAGCTATGACAAGATGTTACAACACCATTTTAAAACTCCAGGTGAACCCACCTGAGTCAGTCCTACTGCTCACATGTTAACATTTCATTCTGATTTTGGCTCTACAGAATCATGGTTTTAGTTGATCACAGTTCCCATTGCAGTACCCAGTTATACAGAAATAGAACATGTCTATACAAATACAGACATCCATATAATTTGCTTGTTCAGAAATATGTATAATTTCACCTTTATCCCTCGCTTTTGTAAGAGAAAATATTGCTTTAATAATTTAAATTGTTAATGTTTGTTTTTTCTTACTAGAAATGCAACAACTGATAATCAGTAATGTTTTCTCTTTCTTAACTGAGAAGTGTGCATAGCCACGACGAGAAATACTGCATAGTTAATCCATGCAGTAACAGATACCTGACAGCGACCAGCTCTGTAAATCAGAACATGAACAAAAGTAACTCAGTGCGCTGTCAAAGACAGAACAGAGCTCACATTTCATTCTTCTTCGGAAACAGAAGAGAAGGGTCAAATCCCAAACCTGCTGAAATCCCCAAAGGCTGCAGGAAATTCCTGGCAGTCTCACATCTGAGGCAACAGTGTGTCTTTGCATTCTTTGTAAAATTCCCTTTCATCATTTTCCAGTTCTTGAGAACTACTAACAAATGATGCACACCTCAGCCTCTTTCTCATTTTCCTGCCTCCTGAAACATTAATGCTCCGTTTTTACTATCCAAGGACGTTTTCTCTTTAAAGCCTTCCCAGGTTCCAAGGTGAAGTATTCATTTACTGAACTTTTAATCACATAGCACTGGTCAATATACTCACTGTACTTTTTCATTCACAGTGACAAGTTCCCCTTTACTCTTTCCATTGGCACCTCTGGATGAGTGACGGCACTGTGAACAGCCCTGACTTTCTCAAAAGCATGGATGGGTGCTGTACAATCCCATGCAGTCCCATGCAGTCCCATGCAGGCTGCAGCACATCTGGCTCAGCAGAGCAGAGCAGGATTTCCTTGCCAAGGAATGGCTCCTGCTGGCTCCATCCATTCTGTGCACTCAGGAGCTACCTGCAGCTCACATGTTCTATGTCACACGTTGAGTCACTCTAGCAAATGACAAACATCAGCCTTCATCCTGATCGATTCCCCCCTTCTGGCCACTCCAATCTCATCCACAGTGAGCTCTGGCAGGAGGGCTCTGACCCACAGCTCCATGCTCTCAGTGTCCCACACCAGCCAGACAGGACAGCTGTGATGCCCAGCAGTGGCAGCACAGCCACAACCAGCTCCTGCCCCCCTCTGCCTCCAAACCTTCCCTTCAGTCTGGGGCAGTGCACTGTGCACTCAGCAGAGCCTCCCAGCAGCTCCCCAAGGCACTGACAGCACTGAACCAGACAGATTTTCCCCTTTCTTTCTAGACCCAGTTACCCTTCAGCACAGTTTATCTCCTAATAAAGTGAAACTGTGGTTTTACCCTCTACTCCCCTTCCTCAGGTCAATTTTAATTCCAGCTTGTACTTACTGGCTGTTTGTTTTCATCTATTATTAATACCTTCATTCGTTTGCCACCACGAAGACAGACAAGTATACGGGGTACATTAATCAAAACAAATAAACAGATAGTAGTACCCGAGCTCATCTTTGTTTACCCATTAAAATACAGAATGAGAACTTGCTGCTACTGAGATTTGCCTGCTGGAATTAGAATTGTGACCAAAAAGCTAGAGAAGAAAGAAGGATTTGCTGCATGTGCACAAAGCATCGGCCCTGTGAAGCACAGAGGCTGTGCGACTGCACCTGAGGAGATTCTGTATCATAATCTTTGATCACTGCATTTCTAAGCATTCGTTTTCTTCGAGGATTTCCACAGAAAACACAACTTTGAAATGTGCCAAAGGCCATTTTATTTTATTTTATTATTCATAAGTGGTAGATATTACTAACGATGGCTTCATAAACTGAAAAAGTTTTCCCAGTCCCATCTGCGTAGTAACATTTTATGAGAGATATATTACACACATTTACCCAGTATTGAGATGTGGAGAGTGTTTATGCAGAATGGCTTCATGAGAAAGGACATGAAGAGATTCCACTAGTTAAATTGTAAAAGAATGAATGTGATTAAAGACAAAGACGGTTTATCCTAGGGACGGTCACGGGCTAAGCAGCTGTGGAGAAATCAGTATGTGAAAAGACAGGGTATGTAGCTAAAGATGAAATATGTATCTAGAAGCAAGGACGGCCTAAGGGAAAAGCAAGTTGTGTAGCAAGGTGTAGACAGAGCTGCAAAGAAAAAGTATCCATAAGACTAACCACAAAGGTCAGATGAAGTAATGTCTAATTCACCAATCCTGAGCTTTACTTTTGCAATATGCATGAACTTATTACTGATTGTATAAATAAGATGCTGTAACACCTAATAAACGAGGCTTGTTGACCATGATAGCATGAGACTTGTCTCCCGCGGTTACTTCCAACAAATGGTGACCCTCGACGTGATAAGGAAAAAAGGGCGCCACGGGTGAAGAACTGCGTTGGGTTCGGGTCCGGATTTCACAGCCCGACGGACGACGAAAGAGCTAAAATTGGAGCTCCGCGTCTCGAGTGACCACACAGGTGGGCTCGACCGACACGTGCTGCCGAAGCCTGGAGGGCTGCAACGGTACCGACGTGAGTAAAAATGGACAGGCAAGCAGCATATAATTTATTTTCCGCTTTTCTTAGGCGGAGACAGTTTAAGGGGATAGACTTGGAAAAGGAACTCCCTAAGTTATTAGTGTATGGGTATGCTAAAGGGTTATTTCAGAATCTGCATTTAGTGCATGATCTTGCTGAATGGTGTAAATTTGGAGATGCAATTTTTCAGGGAATGATAGATGGAGAGAAAACAGCTAAAAAATGCGGGAAGTGGTGGCGTGTGGTTTATAATGATTTGTTGCAATATCAGGCAGAAAAGGAAGCGGTAGAGAAAGCTAGTGCTGTGCAGGGGAGGAATAAGAATTATAATGAATGGTCAGATTGCCCGGGGCCCCCTGCTGTGTCCACCGTAAAGTTGCCGCCGGCCGCCGAGCCTGAGTTGCCAGTGGCTGTGGAGCCGAGTGCCCCGTCTCCGTCTCCCTGCACGTCTGTATCAGACGAGCCGCCTGCATCGACCATGGCGCTACAGCCGGCCCCCTCGACCCCCCTTTGCAATGAGCCGCTCCCTGGGGCACAGAGTGACCTGGCGGAGGCCGTCGCGCGGGAGCGGGGGGGGGCTTGGGCTGCGCTGGCGCGGGCTTGTTTAGAGGCGGGAGACGGTGAGGCGTTGGAAGCGGTGCAACAGATGGTGCTGTCGGTGGGGTATTCGCCTAATGCCGCAGGCGGGACACAGGCTGCTATCAGTGCTTTAGATTGGAAGTTGTTGTCACAATTGCGGTCTACGGTCAGTCAGTTTGGAGTAAAAAGTGAGCCAGTGAGACAGATACTGGATTATATCTGGAGTACTCAGGTTTTGTTGCCATCTGATTGTCGGGCTATAGCTAGGTTGATTTTTTCGCAGCACCAACAACTGCTATTTAATGCTTATTGGGAAGAGATGTGCCAACAGAGAGTTGCGATAGTTAGGCAGCCTGGAGATCCCTTGTATAATGTCACTGTTGAAGAACTTTTAGGGGTGTGTCCTTTCATCTGGACGGAGGCCCAGGCTTTATTAGGACCAGTTAAATGTAGAGAGTCAATGTATCTGGCCAGGCAGGCTATGGATAAGATCAAGGCACCAGGTGGGTTGTTGTCTTATATGGGAATCCGGCAAGGAAGAAATGAGGATTTTGGAGCGTTCATAGATAAGGTAGCTGGAGCCATAGAGAAGGCTGGAGTACCAGAGTACATGAGGGAAATAATGCTAAAACATTGTGCACTTCAGAATTGTAATGCTACAGCTCGTGGCATTCTAAGTACTTTGAGGAGTAACTGGACAATAGAGGAGGCGTTAGACAGACTATCGAGCGTGCCCACGGGGGCTCAGGCTTTCATAGTTGAGGCTATTAAAGAGCTAGGGGCAGGATTAAAGGCACAGGCTGAGGCTTCTCAGAATCAAGTGTTAGCAGCCCTTGCACCCCTCCAAGCTGCAGTCGCTACAAGCCCACGCTCGCAGAACAGCTCCCTCATGAAATGTTTCCGTTGTGGAAAAACTGGCCACATCCGTCACGAGTGCCAAGCCACTGGGATTTGGCGCAGCAAGTGTCAATCCAACACCCACAACGCTGCTGTATGCTATAGGAAGTCGGGAAACGTGAGAAGCAGCGCACGAAAGAACAGCGGCCGCGCTCCGATACAAGCTGCCGTTCCCAGCCAGCGGCCGCCTGCCCCTCCGCACACGTCGCTCGTCGCGTTGTCGGTCTCTACAGCACCCCCGCCCTCTGCTTCGCCCACGTCGTTCTCTGCACCTCGCCATGCCGCCCCTCCCTCGTCGTGCGCGGCTGTGTCTCTGCAGCCCGTGTGTAACGTGGTTAAAGACACGGATGGACTGAAACCAGGGGATCGTTATGACCCAGGTCCAGTAGATCCAGAAAGAGAATCGGACGCATTTCTTCCTGATGATACTTTGAAGGAAGCAGGAATGACAAATTTCCCTACAGCGTACTGTGATGTCTTAGAGCATTGCAGAGAAGAAACAATATTAAGGGGTGATGCTGACACGTTGCAAACCTTTCCTAATCAGGTCCCCCATTTGGAATCCCTGCCTTATGAGGCAGTGAAGGAGCTAAGGGAGTCAGTGAGAACATACAGAGTTCAGTCAGCCTTTACATACAATCTTTTGGTTACAAACAGTGACACTTACGCTATGACCCCTCACGATTGGAAAACTGCGTTAAGAATGATCCTCTCTCCTATGCAATACGCTGTGTTTATGATTGAATACCGGCTACATAATTTGACTGATACCTCTTTGCCTCAGACTCGGACAAATCCATGTGACACAGCACCTCTTCAACTGTGTCAGACAAATGTCACTCACATTCCTGAATTTGGCCGTCTAAAATATGCACATGTAACAATAGATATTCATTCTTCTTACATATTTGCCACAGCACATACAGGTGAACACAGTCATGACACCCGTAAACACTGGTTATCTGCTTATGCTGCTATGGGAATCCCACATACTACAAAAACAGATAATGGGCCTGCGTATACCTCTAAGGCCACTCAAACTTTCCTCCAAGAAGGGTGTGTTAAACATACTACAGCCATTGCTCATTCTCCCACTGGACAAGCTATCACTGATCACATTTATCAAACATTGAAATCCATTCTTATTAATAAACAAAAAAGGGGGAATATGGGAGACACACTACAAGAAATATTATGCAAGGTTTTGCTTGTGCTTGTGATGAAGCTTTTGAATCGTGTTCATAGAGATACAGCTTATGTGGATCGTCATTTTGAGGCTTCCCCGGTGCTAAAGGAACAGCCTATGGTTAATGTTTGGAATATGGCCACAGGACTTTGGGACTGTCCTCTACCACTGACAACTTGGGGTCGTGAATATGCTCTTATTTCCACAGGGACTGGCCCTGTGTGGGTTCCAGCATGATATCTTCGGTCTCATCTGAAGGCAGAAAATAGCATCCAGCCTTTATAGTAATTGTAATTGTGTGTTTCTTACTTAGTGGTATTGCTTTGTAACTTGCTGTGTTATAGATAATATTACTAATAGTTTGACGTAGTGTGTGATTTTCTGTTTTACCAATGCAGTCTCAAGATTTGGAGTTTAAGGCATTAGCTAGGATGTTGTGTGCTTCTTCTATTTTAGTAATAGATCAGATGTGTATTAAACAGGATTTGATGTAATCAATGCTAGAATCTACAGGAATAGATCTTTTAATGTTTTAGTACTGTTTGGTTATGATATTATTAGCCTATTAATTAGCTTTTCTTAATTTGCAAAGACAAAACCTGGAAAGGAATTCTAGACAAAGAGATGACCCTGTATCATATAACGGATACCTATTTTACATCCAATTAATTGGGATCTGAAAATATAACCATGCATCATTTTAGACAAAAGTGCACGCTAATAGAACTAAATTTGATAGTTTGTTTTCCAAGCAGGTGTTCCACTTGAGCTCTATATCACGCACTGGCCATGCGGATATGGTGTACAACTGGAAGAAATCCTTCAGACCCTGAATGCAGGAGAGAATCTGTGATGGGTGAGAGAGGAAATGTGCACCTTGAAGCAGGGGACGCCCTGCTGGCACTACCTGTCGCATCCACCACCAACATGGTTTGCTGTTTCTCAAGGGTCAATAAGTATTAATGCCCCTACTGATACTCTAGTACATTTGTCCTCTAAAATTGGTTCTATTTGACATGCTACTTCATAAAATTGCACAATCATTAATCAATTATTAGCCCGGATAACTCAGTTGGTAGAGCATGGTTATGAGCATCCTAAAAGCATTTATTGCACAAATTTTAGTGGTCATTAAAATCAATATATCAGAGTATACAAAAATTGAAGACTTTTCCTGATCAGTTACAGATTAACACAATGGGACCCTCACGGATTTATTTTTAGGTTGAAGAAACTTAGGTTGCAGTACAAACATGTTTGTTCTTTTTAGTAGGTTTAACAGTAATGTTGTTGTGTTGTATTTGACTTGTCTCTTTTTTCACTTTTAGAGTATTGTCAATCGAGGTCTTGATTGAGTTATAATAGTTACGTTATTAATATAAGTAGTGTTGTTATTCTATAGGCAGAATCTTGGAATTGTTGTAATACAAGAAGAATTTTATGGAGCAGCAGCCATGGATCGAGATAAGGAGTTCACAGAGCAGCAACTATGGAGCAGGATAAAACTACATGAGAACTGATTGAACAAACGAACTGAATTGCTTGTTAAATATGATTAATCGGTCGTTGAACTGAGCCTTTTCATTTTAAAAGAAAACGGGGGAAATGTGGAGAGTGTTTATGCAGAATGGCTTCATGAGAAAGGACATGAAGAGATTCCACTAGTTAAATTGTAAAAGAATGAATGTGATTAAAGACAAAGACGGTTTATCCTAGGGACGGTCACGGGCTAAGCAGCTGTGGAGAAATCAGTATGTGAAAAGACAGGGTATGTAGCTAAAGATGAAATATGTATCTAGAAGCAAGGACGGCCTAAGGGAAAAGCAAGTTGTGTAGCAAGGTGTAGACAGAGCTGCAAAGAAAAAGTATCCATAAGACTAACCACAAAGGTCAGATGAAGTAATGTCTAATTCACCAATCCTGAGCTTTACTTTTGCAATATGCATGAACTTATTACTGATTGTATAAATAAGATGCTGTAACACCTAATAAACGAGGCTTGTTGACCATGATAGCATGAGACTTGTCTCCCGCGGTTACTTCCAACATTGAGAAAACCATAACATAACTTTAACATTCACTTATCGGTGGGGGGAAAAAAACAACCCATAATAAGCCGCATTTGGGAGGGAGGGAAGAGGGAGGTTGGGAGGGAATGTAGAGACATCACTGCCCAGGGAATACTCGTTATACACATGCTCCATCTTAATTCAAGTCATCCAGCACAACTCCATCACATATATCCACCAGGGCCAAGAAATACGTGTTCTGCTCGCCTTGGTTTATATCCAGAACAAATCTATTTCACCGAGCTAAGTGTTGCTGGCTGGTTGGGGAATATTTGTTAAATGGCTATAATGCGATACAGTTAAGTTATTTACTACTTGTGGCTGGTGAGAAAATTGAGGCTTTTCATAATGTTACATTTCTACAGGGAAAAAAAAAAAAAAAAAAAAAAAAAAGAAGAAGAAAAAAAAAGCCCACCCATGTTTATGAAAATAAAAAGTTTAGGTCTTCTTTGGCGTTCTGTATTTTTCATGGAGTAAGAGATGCATTCAGATACTTGTACCATCATCTGCCTGGATGCAAACGCTGTTATTCATGTGGGAGGGGCTGTACCAGTAAGGATGTGTGCCAAAGACCAGATAACAACACAGTTAAACCACTAACAGTGACTACTGCACCCCAGACTTCTCCTGCAATGACAGACAACTTGCTTGTTCATTCACTTGATAGCACAATGTTTTGCTTTCTCTTCAGCTGGTCTTCTGAGTCTCAATCTGATCCAATCTTTATTAATGCAAAATCTTCCCTTGGCTTCACAACGTTCACAAGAAAAACAAAACAAAACCAAATCCAAAGTTAGTATCCCCATAGACATGAGAGGGCTAAGCCGCAAGATACACAAGATTACACAAGATACCGTCAGACCTTAAACATTCACTGCATACCAGCATGAGCATTCCTCCTCCCTTCCTCCCTCCCTTTCAGAAAGCTTCAGAAGTACTGATAATTCTTATAATTCATGTTTTATCCAGATATTTTAATCAAACGAGATGAAAGCAGGGATGTGCCATAGACCATAATGACCTTTTCCTCACTCGGTTCAGCTAGAACAGCATCTCTTATTTCTCCAACCGCTGCAGCGATCACAGAATATCCACAAGGCATTCTTACCATCTGGAGTCTGATATTGCCTTCCCCTTCAGGGTAAGGCAAAGGTTCTGCTAAGGCAGATGGGGAAGGAGAAATCATAGTTTTCACATTCTGAGACTGGTTAATTAGGAACAGCAGCAGGGTTGGATGATGTTAGTCACTACGGGGAAACACATCTAAGCAACAGCTTACTAGAGGTGATCAGTATTTCAGACAGGGATCTCCTGCTCTGGGTTACTCTTAACAAAACTACATGTGATGGCTTCACATGAATTGACCAAAGTGGGAGTGTAAAGCCAGGAGCTGAGAGGACAGAAAGTACAAAGCAGGCCAAGTGTTTGTGCCTTTAACAGCACTGTAATGAGAAAGAACTTTACCAAAGCCCCAGTTCTCTCAGTCAGACTCTGAAAACAACAGCAGCCTGTCAGCTTGAAAAGGCTTGGAGAGCCAAGAGGAGAAAACTTAAGGGTCATTTCAAGTTTTCTCTACAAGGAGTGCCAGGGGAATGGCTGAATTGCATAACTGGCTGAGCTGAAATGAAAGACAGTTCTTTTGATGAAGAACGCTTTCTGTTGGTTCCCCTATGGGTGACTTGCCCTGCAGAAATAAGCTGTGCATCCCCCGTTCTCCTCTGAAAGTCATTGACACAAAAATCCAGCTTTATGTCACTGATATTCACAACAAAATCTTTGTTTACAACTTGGTGAAAAATACAGGGAGGGCTGCAATACAAGGCTCCAAAAGGCTGCAACATGCCTGACCCACAAGTGGCCATTATGAACGGTCCATTTCTTGGAGTAATAGAGAAGTGAGCTAATCTTGAAGTTTTGATAAGTCTCTTGATAAGAGAAAATCCACGTCTTCAGCTTCAGCCTGAGCAGCACATCTTGGAGTCTGCACTGTCCTACATCTTAAACAGTCTGAAAGTTAAGAGGGTAACAGAAGTAAAGCAGCAACTTTCCCTACAGCTACAGATGTACAGCAACCCCAAAATAATGTGGTTCAAAGTGTTGTGGTTCATCGCTTGTGTCTGGCCAAACCCAAACTTTTCAGAAATGCATTAGCTTGGCCAGGATGACCATTGACATGCCTTGAATTCTGGCCAAGGCAACCCAGACTATTAGGAGGAACCAGCATCAGAAAAGAATGCGGGTTTTATCCCATATATTTGAAGGGGGACACTGTGGTTAAGAATAACCACTTTCCACTAGAAGAGGGGGCTAATCAGGCAGCACAGAATGCACCTCGAGTATCCACTAATGAATCTGTTTTCTGAAGTGAGGATAACTCAAGATCTCTAAAAACCAGATTCCTTATTCAGTGTAAGGTCAAATACCACAACAGCAAACACCAAAATATGAATTACCAAAATGATCCAAGCACAGGTTTAACATAATCAGAACACTCCGGTTGGTGTGCTGAAGGCCTACAGCCTTTGCTCGTTTCCTTTTTAGTGATGTTTTCAGAAAGGGAGAAGAAAAGGCACAAGGATTTCAGGGGGGAGGTGGTTTCTGTGAGGAAGGCAGCTGAAGGAGCATGGAATTACTGCAGTGATGAGTAAATCAGACTTGGAAAGATGGGCTCTGAATACATACTCGATATTGTACACGTTCCCAGCTTGATCTCTCCGGTCATATTTCAGAACAACGGAACAACTGAAGCAGATTAAAATTATTTCCACAGCCCTGGGAAATGCTAAGCACTCTCAGACATCTTTGCCATAGACCTTCTATACTGGTGGTATGAATTAGAGGTTTTTGCCATTGATGTCAAAATATCATTCCTAAGTTTCTGAACCACAAAAGGGGATAATATGCAGTGTCCCCCCCCTGCACACACACACTCACTGCATCTTTTCTGCACCATACAAGGGCTTGTGCTACCCCACACAGCTGAAAACCTATCAGATAGATGATGGGGAAATAACATTTGGAGTTAGGTTGCGATTTACACAAGGGCTGCAGCTACAGATTAGACTGAGTAGCTGTTAATTTTATGGGCTCTGTCCCTTGTGTTTACTGACTGAAGCAGAAGCCCAGCAGGAAATACCACGTATGCACACAGTTCTGGGTATTTACTGCTGACAGTAATGCTGACAGTAAAGACTTCAGAAACTTTTTAGGCTCTGAGTACCTCTATGAAACATTAAAATACTTCAGTAATAAGTAATGTATAAAATACCGTGAGGACTTTTTCTCCAGAAGGACATCACTGACTTCACATTTTTTTTTCAGTCAGGACGTTGGTTATGTGAAACATAACAAGTTGTACTTGCTTTGGCTCTTTTATGTAAGGGTACATCACTAAACCTTGCTCAGTGTAACTGAACAACATGAACAGATGGCAGCTGGGATGCAGGTCTATTATGATTTAGGTTTTAGCATAAACCACCGAGCGAGGTTATAAATGAACTAGATGACTGATACTACTTATCCAAACCGAACGCGAGATTAATAATTAATTAATTAATTAATTAGGAATAAAAATGAACAAGAGTACATCAAAACCCCCTAAAACGCTGGAAAGCAATAATAGCTCTCACCCACCTACTCGCAGCGTGGTGTAGCACCCTGTGCAGCAATTCGCTCCGCCGGCCGCCAGGGGGCGCCGCAATTCCGGGCAGCGTATGGGGCTCCGGGGGCTCCGGGCGCTTGGCCCCGCACACGACCCCGGCTCATTGCCCACTGCTTTGGGCACAGCTTGTGGTGTCTCCTCTTTTGTAGCACGAAGCTGCTGCTGGTAATCCTATTAGCAGCTTCTGTGTTTATTACCTGTAATTAATTTTGCCATTTGCTGTGTATGGTATATGAGACAATACAAGAGGTGGGAACTGGTTAAATCCTGTCTCTAAACCTACAGCCTTTGATGAGAGGGAGAGCATTTGGGTGCTTTTTTTCTTCCCTTTTTATACATTTCAGACGTGTGAACATAACGCTCTTAAATAGATTTAACAAAGCATTATTCAGAAAAGCACTCAGCTCCCGGCCAGACAGATAATGCAAATACTTTGCTTCTTCCTTCCTTGGGCTTCAGGAGGGACATCAGGATGGATCCCAACAACATGGGCAGACACCACATCTAGCAGAGGTTTCTCAATATTCATGAACATTTGCTTACCCAGCTCCAGCCCGTGGATCGCATATTAGCTTTGCTGACATAAACACGGTGATGGTGGGCTTTGTTTTTAAGTGAATAGCCCGAGTGCAAAAACAACAGCGTAATTAAAAACAAAACAGGACATGGATGTGTTGTAAACAAAAGGACTGGTGATCTTCATACAAATCTTCACTCAGCCGCCATCTGCTCATTATAACGAGCTTGTATTTCTTGACTATTCACCATCAGTGTAATTTCTGCATCAGGGAAATTCACTTCTGCACGTTCATGAGGAAATATTCTTCTAATCCCTTTCAGCCTGTCTTAGCCCTGTGAGGCTGAAGCTCAGACCTCCAATGTAACAGCCATCTCCAAGCCCAAGCTGTCTCATCCCTCCCACTCACTGCAGCACTGCCCAGCATCAGCACTGGGCAAAATCCTAACCCATCATCATCATCATCATCATCATCATCATCATCATCATCATCATCATCATCATCATCATCATCATCATCATCATCATCATCATCATCATCATCATCAATCATCAATCTTCCATGCCAAATATCACTGCCTTGCTCCTACCCGTGGCCTCAGTCTAGTCCTAAAGAGGCTTCCACCAATCTGCAGTTCCAAACCATCCTCTGGCTTCAGTCTCGGTTGAGCAGCCAGAACTACCTTGAAATTTGGTTTCACATCTGGGGTTTTGGTTCCACACCTAGATGTCACCCTAAGCCTGCCTTGCAGATACTGTCACTGCCTGCAGCAGTGCCAATAGCTCTGCCCAGCTCTGCAGCTGTCATGGGGCTGCAGCCCACGACCATCTGAACCATATGCTTGAGCCAGGCCTACTGCCTGCTTCCAAATGTATTCACAGTCCCAGTCCAGGTTCTGACTGTCTCTTAACGCTGTTCAAATTTAATTACACAGAAACCTCACCCTGTTTCCACCTGTGGCACCAATTCACCTTCTAACTACAGCCAAAACAACCATCCTTACAACCTCTTTATCATTCACTCTACTTCCCAGTCCCCAAATCTCTGGGTCATAGCTTTTTGCTTTAATTTAAGGCTTTAATTCCAGCATTGCTCTGGGACAATATTCTGTAATCTCTGTATTACTCTGACCTCAGTACGAGAAGTCAAAGCTTATAAAATGCAGTACAGCTTCTTTCTGGCTGCTGATCTCTGACTGGAGCAAGTGAGAGGTCGTGGTCTGAGTCTTCTTTCACAATTTACTGTTGATGCAATCAGATGCATTTTAAGTAAACCAGAAGGAGCAGTTAATAAACATGGGCAGAGCATTGCATTTGCAGCACTATGCCTACAGTATCTGTAGGTAACATAAAAGGCCAGTGCTGGAGAGCTGTTCAACTCCATGAGATTTCTTTTATGCATGATAAAATCAGGATGCAGGCTGAATTAGAAGCATCGTGTTTAAAGGTCTACTCTGTGTTTTAAGAGAACGCTGAGGTACAACTAGTGTATACGTATCATTTGACTCGTCAATAAAGTAATGCACAACAGACCTGGCTGCAAATTGGAAATTTACTAATAAGCAGATAATTAAAATGAAAATTCCTTGAAGACTGGGTGATAAGTCCCCTTGACGGTAACTGTTCCCAATTAAATAGATCAAGTCAAATGCACTTTACAATTATAGCAACAAGAATAAGAATCATAAAAGAATATCCAGGAACCAGTCTTGGGATGAGCAAGACAGCAGAAAAAGAGCAAAGAAGAGCACAAGGAAACTGCTGAAGAGCAAAGAAGGGGGTTCCTCTTCCTCTGGTTTTGGAGTGCTTCTTTCTTTCTAACCCTGTTTAATCAAGAAATATTACATGGAAAGATTTCCCTGAGCTGTGTCACCACTGCAGACCTGTCTTTGCTCTCAGTAGAAAGATTGATTTGATGTTTGGAAGCCAAGGACTGAGAAAACCCAGTGCCCAAGTTCTTCTTTCTTCCATAGGCATTGAATAACCTTTCGGGTATCTTCAGCTGAATGCATCTTGCTCAAAGTCACAATTAAATTATGCAGCTGCTGCCCTGTTGGAGGCTGATTTCCTATGTTGTGTCCCCTGTGCCAACATGCAGTGCATATCTTACCATGGCTGTTGTGCTGGGCTGATCCCAGGCAGCCAACCTCTTGTGACCCAGCCTCAGCAGCCCCATGTTTTCTTACTGCTTTCTGAGAGCTCTGAAATAGAGAATCACATGCGCATCTTTAGCTTCCCAGCCTACTTCCAGTTCCTCCCTGAGGAGCTCAATGGAAGGGTAGAAATTCTCCTCAGCAAGCCGGGAAGAAAATAACTGAAAAACAAAAGGCACTGAGGAATAAGAGGTTGCTTTCTGTGAACTAGAGCTTTGGAAATTTGGGAAAGTGAAGGCAGTTTTCTCTTTGGAGAACAAGAAGTTCAGCTGCTTCCACACCTGGGAGCTGGATGGCCTGCCAGCAGCTGGATGAAGAAGCTGGGAGGAATCTGCTCAGCAGTGAACCCGGTGCCCACTGCTGGCTGTGCAAGGGATACAAAACCTCAGATGGCAAAGTGCTAATGCTGGCTGAGTCTTCCAGGAACAAGGAGCACTGCCTCTGATAACGCATCCCATCAGAGAGGTGGGCTTGAGGTTGATCACATCACCCAGTTTTATGCAGGTGTGGTAAAGGGCACACAATGAAATGCCAGTTAAAAGGAGAGCACTTGGTTAGAAGAGCCTGCCTCTGACAGCACATCCAGAGCCAAGTCCTTGGGAGGCACAAAAAGCATTCTATTAAGTTGAACACAGGTACATCTGTTGTGCATATGATATTTCCTACCCAAAAAGTATAATTGTAGACATTTCACACATCAGTGTAAGAATGGAAAAGCCAATGAAAAGCATTTAGGCCTCTGCTTTTGCTAAGGGCACGTTTCCCCAGAAAGCCCTGGTTTCAACCTGTCTGCAAAGTTTTGCCCACTAAAAATCTCAGTGTAAAATGGAGAATGAACTACTTGTGTTCCTGGAGGTTACTCCTGCTTGAAAGTAGGCAGAAGAGGACTACAGTGGTAACTGCAAAGAAAAGATGTGTAAATTATCCAGTAAACACATCAACACACAGCAAAAAAACATTCTGCCAGTGCCGTTTGTCACTTCACACTGTATTTAATTACACTTAAGAGTTTAATTATAATCTTTCTGCTATCCCACTATCTGGTTTTGCCACTTCTTATTTTTTCCTTGACTGATCGTTTTGTTGTTGCACTGATGTTCTCTTTATACTCTGGACTTCAAACGGCTCCATGCCCCAGGGATGATAAATACTCGTAGGCTTGATTACATGTAATGATGGATGCTTCCATCATTAGGGGTGGTGGAGAGCAGTCTCTTACTGCGGCCGTTCCCCTCCTCTGCCACACAGATCTCCTAACGGCAGCTGCCTGACCAGTGCTCCCACCCACCTGATCCTTGAGCTGTGAAATGCTATTAATTAATGACTTGTTTTCTGATAGTGACTTATACCATATATTTTGCACACCACAGAGATCTGGCAAGAGTGGAATAACTATCATTTCAGAAGAAACCTGAGTGCCATCTGTTTTTCCTGGCATCGGTGTTACTTGGGAGGTTAGAAAGGTTGAATACCAAATAATTTGTGGTCCACTCTTCTCTAAATCATTGTCAAAGAAAAAATGATAAGTTTTGAAACATCCTGCTGCCTTCTTTTTCTCTTGGAGTACACACACAGAGGTTACACGTTCTCTTCCACAACGTGATCTTATGTGTTTTTTTCTGTTGTCTGACAAAATCCATATGTTCCAGGCTTAGACCATCTGTCATCCTTGATTCATTTGCACAAAAGTTTTTGATGCATTTCTCTGATGATTGATTTCTTCTATAATTTCACACGGGGCACTTGACAGAAGGAATTTTCATACCCCACCACCCTACGGTAATGTACATCCACACGTCTCCTCCGCAGCAAGACACTGGATGAATAAATAGCCTTCAGTTCTTAGGCAGAGCATTGCGTTGCATTCCCCCTCCTTCTCACAAGAAAGAAAAGTACCCCTGGAAAACAGTACAGCAGCAAAAAGTTGTTTGCTGTAATTCAGAATTCACAGTCTCTTGCAAAAATCAAGTCCAGAGAATCAAGCATCTCTGTTTATAGCTTCATTGTCACAGGGCTTTGAAAGGACCACTCAAGTGGACCAGCTCATAAGTATTATAAATGATGGAGACTTTTTGCAGCAGAGCTGTGGGATGCACCTTGTCCTAAGCCTCCACAATGAGCATAGCCTTCAATTCATGTTTTATCACAAGAAATGCACTCAGAAGCACAGGAGGGTATGTTCTGCTTCTACAGAGTGACAGTAAATTTTAAATCCTGCTCCAAACACTATCCGTTCATACGTGCAAACTGAAGCCACTTCCATGAGCAGTTCTAAATACTGGCACAAAACAGAAGAATTCCACTGTTAGGGGAAAAAATAAAGTCTTGGCTGATCACCATGGAGCCAAACTTCAGAGCAAAAAAAAAAACAAAACCAAAACCTTTTATAATTTAAGTGTTTTCAAGAATGAAACCAAAGCCACATTATGATCCAAAGCTGAACCTTACCAAAGTCAGAGCATAACATCCACCTCCAGGGTCCACCACACAGTGCTAACATATGAAGTTAAGATCTGGAAACCCATCTGAAACTCAATGAAGTAGAAGTCAGGAATATGGACAAAGTGGATCCAATGCTTCCACACAAGCCTACCTCCTGTTTCCACTGGTAGCAATTTTGCAGAGTCAAGTAATGGAGAGCCTGATTGTTCCTCTCCAGAGCAATTGCCACTAAAAGCAATTGACCGAACCCCACCGTTTCCACATTGTTGTATTTTTCTCTGTTTTTCTGCAGCTACTCTGTAAAAAGTGTGTTTCAGTGTCAGCAACCTCTGAAAAAGTCTGGGCTGTGTGCAGGGCTCACCAATATCGTCTGACAGCTGCTGTTCACAGGTCTTCAAGTAAACAACGCTCCGTATCTGTAATTCGTGACAGCCCGCTCTGCTGCCGTGTACAAAAACTTGGTCTTTTTTCCTCTTGACTGTAAAAAGGATAACTATACCATAAACAAATAATTCCCTCATGTATTCTGCTTTGCATTGTTCGGCAGCGTTAGTCACATTAACAGATAAAACACTTCGAGGTAATCCAGTTCTGTATTTGTTTTCTTGAGCTGTAGCTATCTCAGTGTGATTTGTGGTATCTGTGGGAAGCTTCAGTATCCAGCACTGCTGGGTGTGTATTTTCTCCCTATTACAGTATTTCAACAATGGGGTTTTAATTTTTTTGCAAGAGTTTCCTGACCATTTGTTCCATTACAGAAATAATTTCTCTACAAACACGTGTTTGGGGAGGACTTGGTACCTGGCATCAGGTCAAGCAGCAGGGAAGAAATGGATTTACTAGAACTCTGAGTATCATAATGACTTGGTACTTTTATCTCATTTTCCTAATCCATTTCCAGTTGTTTGTAGCATTTAACATGGACAACTTGTAGAGTTTTTTGAGCGCATTAGGAACACAAGCTCGTAAGCATTGTCCTGGTTTGGTACAATTTCTGCTTCATCATTTCAGCACTGATTTATTTATTTTTTATCTCTTCTTCTGTGTTCCGTTTTTCTTTCAGGGATTTGGCTTCAGTGTGGGCGTGGCTTGTGCTGCGCTGTCTCAGATGGCGCAGGATGATCTGAGCCCAAAACTATGGATGGCCAATGGATAGGCACAACATGAACTATGCCTGGAACACCACCGGGCAGAGTGGTGTGTTGTTTTTTTTTTTCTTTTTTCTTTTTTTTTTTTTTTTTCAAATATGATACACTTAAATTGGGACAATTTCAACCACTTTCAGAAATTGCTCCACACTTGCCTTCGGACCCATTTTCAGAGGCTCTGCGAAGTCTTGATATTACTGATCTCAACGAAAGCTGTAATTTCCAACTGAAGAACTAAAACCACAAAAACAACAACAAACACCAACCCAAAATGTCCACACACAGAGACCTGAACTCACTACAACTGCATGTTAAAGCCGATGAGCAGTGCGAGAACTACTCCAGGAGAGGTCCTATGCATGTCTGTAAGGAGTTGGGCGGCTTTCCTTAGATTTAGTTTCTGATAATGATGGAGATGATCTGCATTTACCCAGATAAACCACTTAGAACAAATTTCATGAGTTATTAGGCACGTTAAGATGCTGATAAGTGCCTAATGGGATTTTTGAAGGAACCCAAGTGAGACAAAAGTATACCTTGCCATGGTCTTATCTCCTATTTTCAAAGTAGAGGGAAAAAAGGAGGATAGGAGTGCATTAGCTGTTTAGTGTATCAATGCAAGTCCTACTGTGTAATTTTTCTTTTAATAGTACCACATTTCTCATCTGTTTTAATATAAACAACTAACAACTGTTGCTCCAGTGCATAGTTTGCATTACTTTTAACCTAACCCTACGTGTCTTGGTATTTTCTTCAACTGAATATGAGTAGGATTTTTCATGCAATAACAATAATCAAATTACAGCATTTAATAAAATAAATGACATTGTATTTGTTCCTTTCTCTCACTAGCTTCAATTTCTGAAGAAAAGAAATTCTTGACTCTGAAAGATGATCTCCAAAAGAGAATTAATTCTGCTCTTAAATCTTTCATTTTGACCTTCTGTGATTTCTAGCAAGGAAGAACGTGTAATACAGCATCAGCATTCCCAGACAAAGAAAGAATTACACGTGACTAATTAAGGAAGACTGAAAATGATTTCAGTAACACTTCAACATTACAGTCCATTAATTTCTGCTACATAGTAGAGCTGCATATTTCCATATTAAATAAATGAAATCGTCATAATTAACATTATTTCAGTACACGAGGACTTACAATATATCACGCGTGATTATATGTCTGATTAGTTCCATGTGACATTAACAGTACAGTCGATAATTTATGATTTTCCCTATCAAAAGGGAAATGAAAGCAGTATATACAGGGAACCGTTGAAAGTAAACTCATGATCTGAATTTGAAACAAACTGAATTATTTATAGGGAACAATGAAAGCAAGAATGGAGGTTTTGACTGTTTCTCTGCTAGCAGCTGAATTTCTGTTGGCTTGTCTCTATGTTTCTACACTAAGTGCTCTGGATCTCTCTCTGGACCCAATTTATTATTTGTGTATTCCTCCAGTTGTATGCCAGCAATATCTTGTTCATTGTAAGGGAGCAGAATGGCAAACTCTTTTATAGTTTGGTTTCTATAGTGCTACTACCACCAAGATGCCCAAACTCTTCAGCAATCCCAAAGATCTTAAAGTAGAAATAAAATATAAACTACAAACTTTATATACCTGGAGATCTTTGCCATATATTGGGTAATTTTTACTAGGCTTAATTGAGATAAACACAATGACTGACTTTAACTGGCGTCACACAGCACTCTCAGAGAGAGCCCAGAAACAGCCAGATGCTGTTCAGTGAAGTGCAGAAGGCTTCGCTAGGACCGTATGGAAGTACCTCTGTTGTCCAACTTTGGAATTTCCCTTTGAAGCAATGAGAATTTTTGTATGGTTCATCTCGAATAAATCATAAATATAATACAGACATAGAGAAAGTCCCAGCGAGAGAATGTGGCTGAATATTTGCTGCAGAAAGCACTTCTCAAGGCAAGATTCATACTGTCCCTTTCACCTCAATTGCTCCCTCCTGTCCAGTCCCATCTGACAGTCTAAGCAATTTTCTGATGTGGACAGACCTTCTCTGTAAGTTGCTCACACCACTTCATCTCCCTTTAAGTTCATTTCCAGTGGAATGAAGAAAAAAATGTTAGCAATATCATCTCCAATTTGGATGTGGGCTCTAGCTCTAATGAGACCTAGAAGGCTAATGGGCTTTGCACTGTTGTAGCCTCCCTGTACAGCAGGGTCAGACAGCTGCATTTACCCAGGCACTTAAACATATTAATCAACAGAAAGCAATTTCTATTTGAAAGGTGAAACTAAAGCCATTCCGTTACTGATGCCATATCTCAACACCTGCAGGCTGCACCGAGGGTGGGAGGAAGAAGGACAGGTCAGGTACATGCCATTGCCTGGTGGCCCTCTGTTGTTTCCTCTCGTAGTTAAAACCAGGCAGCCTACAGCCTTACTTTTGAAAGAGCAACACCAGCAGTTATCTTAAAAGTTTATAAACTGCATCTGTCAAAAATGTCAGTGGAAAGCACTGCAGGAGTTTCTCTCGCATTTGTATTCTCTTATCAGGAGCAGTACCCAAGAGATGACATTGATTTTGTTGAAGACAAAATAAGGTGTTTTCACTTTTTAGTAAACAGCATATTCTGCTGTTTTATTTCAGGGCCATGTGGCTTATCAGGCAGACCACACACAGCAATAGAAAGGGTCTGGGGGGGAGGGGGGAAGGAGGTTGAAACAATACTTCCACTTAATGTTTGTCCAAGAGATTGCGCTGATATCCTTACGGCTTGATGAGAATTGACAAAAGAGAGCACAGATCTGTGCTTAAAATACCACACACCATTCCTTTGTTCATAAGAGACTTCAATAATGTGACCTGCGCTGGGTCTTTAAGACATAAAGGACTGAGATTTATCTTCTGTGATTTGCCAGCTGCTGATCAAATAGTTGTGTGGGGCAGAATCACTGCAGTGCAAGAGCGAAAGGGGAAGCAGCGACAGGTTTTGCTCTCGGATGGTTCCCTTGTGTCAGGCTTTCCAGGTTCTGCTAACAGCATTCTTCACAATTACAGAAATTATTACCAGACCTCAGAAGGGTAATGGAGGAATCAGCTCTCTGTTGTCTTTAATGCCATCTGAGGTTATGATAATTAAAAAGCAAAATAAAATAAAAATGAGTGCTGTGAAGCCTCTGTGTCATTTAACATCCGGTGCTTCAACGGTAAAACTTGATGTTGGAATAAAGTGCCTGCTGAGGCACAACTGATACTGACTATTCTTGAAGCCGTTCAGCATCTGACAGCGGCTCCTGGTGCACCTCAGAGCAGCTCAAGGCCATTGTGCTGCTGGAAGGGATAACATGAAGCACTTCCCTTCCCATGCACACATCCTTTCACTTTTACCCTCCTTCTTCCAGCTGTGAATCCCATGGTGAACAGATGGATCCCATGGAGCAAACCTGAGTTTGAGTTTAACTGCGGTTATTTACTTCAGGTTTTACTAACAGGTCCCTGCCAGCATGATGAGCCACTGCTCATCACTGCAGCTCCAGAAGGGGGATTGGCTGCAAAGTCATGCGGACAATGTCGGAGCAGAATTAAGTCCTGCAATACTATACCATTATAGATTGAATTCCTAAAGAGGATGGAATACTTTCACCTGCTGGCACTTGTTGAACACTTTTTAACAGAAACACCTGTCACAGCTTCACAATTTCTTACATCTCCACCAGTCCATAAGCAACAGAAAAATGAACCAGGATCTCCTTTGGTTCCTTTCTACATTCAATAAGCCCTAATAGCAATATTGGCTTAAAAACATGCTTCATAAAGAGCCGGAACGCAAAGTGGGAGTGGGAATAGAAAGCTGCGCCATAGCAAAACACATCTGGAGCCTGCTTGTGAGTACAGCAAGAGGCACCACAAGACAATGGCCTCGATGGTCCCCAGAGCTTTCCCAAGCACAGAAACAGCCGCCAGGTGGAGAGAGCACGAGGTAGCAGCACGTTAATTAGGATTACAGCAGTGAGCTGCACACCGGCTGGTTTCCAGTCTGCAAGCACTGTGCATCACAGCTGCTGCTCAGCCCCTTGTTTGACTTCACTAGGAACAGTGCAAAGGGGATCTATTTTTAGCTTTTAGCAAACAAAATGAAAACTTGCTCTCTCGGTTCTTCTCTAATGCCATTCTCTTTTATTCATCTACATTTTTACAGTCTTATGTTTGGGAATAGCAATTATTGCCTAACTACGTGTTGAAAGAAACCCTTAAAACCCAGACGGAAACATTCATTGAGATGTGGAATCAATGACTTCTGAACTTTCCACAAAATTATTTCCTCTGACATGAAATTCTGCTGTTGATCACTTTGAAGTGATTTTTTGGTATGTTCACCCCATGCAGAGCCATGCCCCAGCCAGAGCTGCAGCAGACATCAGAAGAGAGGTTTGAAGACGCCCAGAGAAAGTATCTGGTTCTCCTCCTGTCACCTTTATCAACTGACATTTCGTATATTCCTTCTGCTTGTTGTAGACTGAATGGCTTTAAACACTTATATACACACACATATATATAGTACCTATTAACCACCTTTTCTATAACCTGTGCAATGGAAATGCATTCTTTAAGATCTTTGAATAGGACCGAGATGCTGTCTCTGTATAACAGCTTCCTTTCTTGCAAGTATGAGCATTTCTGCTCCGACTTCTATTTCTGTGATGTTCTCAGACTAAACTCAGGCTATTTCAGATATAAAACCAGATAATGCAGCTTTGCAATTTACACTCAATTGTGTGGATGCCCAAAGAACACCCACTCCAGAAAAGTAGAAGACCTACAAACTCCAAAGCTTCATTCTGATAACATATGTATGTATTTAAGTAATGATGTGTATGGAGAAACTATACAGGTTGTAGTTTTTGTCTGCTTGGTCTGAAACTCTGAAGTCACTCCTAGTGAAGAAAAAGCATCCAAAAGTGTTGAGGAAAGGAAACCCTGAAAGTTTTTACCTGATGTCCTCCCAGATGAAGAAGACAGAAGCACATACAGAGTTCTGCCATAAGAGAACATATTGGGAATGCAGAGAATAATAGAGTTTAATAAAATGTTAAAACTCTGCATACACATAAAGTCTGTGCCTCAAGTAGCATCCAAGTCATAATCGTTACATAATGGTTCTACCAGAACAGCTGAACAGCCACAAGGTTTAAAACTGCAAAGCCAGGAGGAAAAGGTTTTAACCTCACAGTGCACACATTTCTGTAATTCCAAGTCAGCAGGAAGAACAAAAACTAATTTATGTTTACAATCATTTGGTTTGATTAAAAAGTCATACTTCAACAGCTCTAAAGATGCACTTTCTGAACATCCGCCTTTCCATTCAATTAATTCCAAATGATATTTGCCCAGAAAATGTAGAGCATGTTTAACGGCAATAGAGATAATGCTAAAGCAAGCAATCCCTGGTTAAAAGTTGGTCTCACTTCTGTCAGCATTCTTGCAAGAACATTACACCTTGCTTTCCTCATTAATATTGTTCTGCATTAACCTAATGTAAAACTAAGTAATGTGCCAGGCAGCTGAAATGAGCATGCAAACATAAAGCATTTTACATATGGAAGATTTCAGATGACCTTCTCTGTTTCACTTACCATAAAATCAGTGATTCTCAGCTCTGCAGCTGAGTGGGGCCATGTTCATAAACAGTGAGCAGCACCTGGAAAAAATGGCTGTTCCTGGAGTCGGAATACAAAGGGACAGGGACTGGAGCTGAGATCAAGGACACTGGGTCTACTTTTACTCATATCAGTGATTTATTTCATTGAACTGCATCAGATCAGCCACAACTTGCATTCTCTTCTATGTCTCAGTCTCCCAGGCTGACAAAATGGGGTAAATTATGATATGAAAAAGAAACAGAAGTGAAGAAAAAACTATGAAGTTCAACATGAAGTTATTGAGAGTTGGGTATTCACAGCAAATACATACAAGAGTCAGCAGGGGACTGTGTCAGATTGCCTTCACACTGAATGGGGATATTCTGTCTGTGAGTCTGACACAGAAGCAAGTCAAATAAGGCTGGCAGGGACCTACATGGGTGGTTTTGTGGTTTTGGTCCCTTTTTCCTTGCTTTCCTAAGAACGTTCTGCCAGTTGTGAGACAGTCAAGGGACTGCCCTCACATCCCAAGGGCTGTAGCACAGAAACACTCCAATCTGGGGAGCATCTTCTACGAGCACTTCTCAGGTCTGCAGCCATTGAGGGCAAGGAGGGCCCTCAATGAGCAAGAAGCTGTGATAGCTCTTTAGAAAGGAAAACACAGAGAGAAAAAGGGTGTCTATAGCTGCTGAGAGCAGATCTTCCACCTCTCTGCAGTGCAGAAGATGAGCAGATCGCTTAGGCTGAGGAGTGGCTCTTAACTCCTATTTATTCCAGTGCTTCTTTCCCTTTAGAAAGAATTTCTTGACATTCTGCAGAGCATTGACTGCCTTTCCGACATTCCCAGGGTTTAGCTAAAAATGGATCACCATGAAAAATACATCCATGATTTTAATGTGTTATATCACCTCTGAGCCTTTTCCTCAGTCTAGGCAGGGCTGTCACTGCCCACCTGAGCAAATTCCACGTCTCCTGCAAGGATGCTAAGAATCATGCAAATAATTAACCAGTGCAATTGAGCGTTTAATATCACACCTGCAAAATCTGTTAGCCGTGAAAATTTATAGTTTAATAATGCAGTATCGGTTCAGACTAATGTGCAAAATAGAGAACAACGATGGAAACAACTGTAAAGTTTCACGGCTAACAAAGTTTGCAGGTGGGGTGTTTCGTGCTCAGTTGCACCAGTTAATTATTTCTGTGATTACTGGGATCCCAGCAGAAGATCTTGAAACAGACCAGCTCTGAAAATGAAATTATTTTATTTAAAAATGATGGACCCGTAACCTTATGTGGCCCTGTTATAGCTCGTGCTGTACTTCAGGTGCATTACAGACAAATCTCAATAGAATCCAAATAAATTGCTTTCAGATTTTCTTGTCAACAGAAAATATGAATTCTTGTTCAGCGGGAAGATTGAGAAAGGAGGAAAAAGATACTCGGGGCTGATGTTTAACCCAATTTACATGACTCCAAGTCATAACTCACTATTATCCACTGGCTCCAACTTACTAAGCCCTGTTCCCTTGCCTAACACTGGCAAAACCCCTCATATTGGTTCAACCTCACTGGGGGTTTTAGCTGTAGCCTGTCTTCTGATAAACCCCCAGAACACCCATTCAGTCATAAAATAGGTTGCATCAGAAAATGTGATTGATTCAAAGGCCACCGAAATCAATAGAGGTTTTTCCATTGGTGTGAATTGTTTTCAGATCAGGCCCAACTGTTTTCAGGAGTAAAATCTTGCCTCTTCCACAGTGAAAACATTTATCAGAGAGTAATTTTTCATCTCTGCATTCCAGTGGTGACTGTTCTGGGATCTGAACTTTGATATCTGCTCCGACAGAAGAGCAAACCCTGCCAACACCTTTGGTTTACAAATCACTGTCAAGCTGTCAAGCCAATCAGGAATTCAAAACACCTAAGACCTTTTAAATGCTGCCAGTGTTCTGTCATGAAATATATTTAAATATTATGAAGCTTTCAGATTCAGTGTCACTTCTTATAGTGAAGGGTTACAAGGAATCTCTAATTAGCGTATTCTATTATTTTTTCTTGTACTAAAAATACAAAAGCCACCATCTCCTAAACCCAATTCTCTATTATTCTGATTCCAGCTAGAAAAGAAACACTTCTACCACAGTGCCCATGAGAGATTGCAGACCTTAGGGTAACACTTGGTACCAAGGCTAAAAGGCTACCATGAAGCTTTCATAGAATCATAGAATCACAAGGTTGGAAAGGACCTACAAGATCATCTAGACCAACCATCCTGCCATTAGCGTTGCTACCACACTGTTGCTTTCTCAGATGGGTCTTTGAGGTGGCTGAGAGAATATTAGGAAGCCACAAAAATCTTAATTTCTCCTGTATCTAAAGGTAAATTTCCATCGCTCAGGATCAAGGATTCTGGTAAGAGAAATTTTGAACTGATCCTGCCAGAGTGTACAAACCTGCCTTACCCCTGCCTAAAGTTCATCAGAGGATACTGAAAGCAGTCCAAGTGGCCAGTGGCCACCTATTAACAAGGACGATGCCTAGATCAGAGAAGAGTCAGCTAAGCATCAGTCTGCAGAGGAAGCAGGTGGAGAGACAATGTCAGTTAAATGACATGCAGAACCTGGCATGATGATTCCTCTATGAGCAGAATTGAGGTCAAGTTCTATTACAGGGGGGCATAGTCAGCTAGTCTAGGCATACTAGGATGTATTATTTAATATTGATAATCAACACCTGGATAATATGACCAAATCTTATTTTAGTACACATTTCTTGTGGACAGCATAGAAGTTCTGACTTGAATTTTCCTTGCCCCCATCAGCTTCAACATTTGAAGAGATATTTGTCTGAACACAGCAGGAGCTAAGGAAATAGAAAATAAAACAAATAACCTTAGTGAAACCAAGGTGAATATTTACCCCTTAGATCTGTCCACTGCTGTCTCCACGTCTAAAAAAACTGTGCATTATATTATATTTGCTGTCACATTCAGCCCAATGGTAATTGCACTTCAGGGTTTGGTGATATAGTATGATCCATGATGCATCCTTGGTGACAAACTGTGATCCAGGATTACAGATGAAACACTTTGCAGGAAGCATTTTGGTAAATGCTCAACTTGTTAAAAAAATGGAAATTGTTTCACCAGGAGGTTGGGCTACCGCTTACAGCTGTATATAACCTGTGGGCATGGAGTTGTATATCGTGCTTGGAAGGTTTGCAAAGTTCCAGTGATAAATAAGTCTGATACTTATTTATCCCTGATATGATGAAATATTAGCACTACTGAAGTCATTAGGAATTCTGCAATTAGTTATACATGGACCAAGATCGCACACTCACTCTTCTGCAGCTTTTGAAGTCACCATAAATAAGGGCATTTTGGGGATATTATGCAAGGAGATTATGAGAATCATCTGTGTCAACTAAATGTATTCCTCTGGAAATTCCTCTACGGATTCTGCTACGATAAATCTTCCATATGAGGGAAAACTGATGCATTCTCCAGCAGAACCGAATCAACATGTCACTGCTGGGTTTCAAAGAAACAAAGGATGTGTAAAATATCTGCCTGTTGATCCATGCTGATGTCATTTTTGTAGGTTATGTCAGAGGTCAGCACTTCACAGGCTCTGCTATATTCATCAAAGGCATTCTGAGAATTGAACTTACTTTTTTTTAATTAAGAAAAAAAGGAAAAATGGCAAAAGCCATTCCTCAGTTGTTCTTCCCACTCCTGACCATGAATACTTGGAGTTCTAATAATGACAGTCACAATTTGTGATTACTGTTAGGTGGTTAGGATATGCTGATCTCTGAAAAGCTTCTGGGATGGCCCAGAAGCAGGAAGGCACGGATTCAGCAGTTCACACCAGAACTAAACCGAGGTCACCCAGCACCACTACACTGTAATTATATCAAAGCCATCAGTGCTTTTTTATCATCCTGAGTTGAGAAAGGCAAGTAAGTCTGAACTATCATCTCTAGTCCAGCTAAGGTTAGGTCTAGGGAGGACTTTTTTTTCACCTCTAGCTTGTTAAAAACTTCTGTTGCTACCCCAAAGATCATCTCCAGCTGTGCTAAAGTGAGGGAGATTTTTCTGTTCACTCTCATTCGGGGATTAGAATAAGGATAGATTTTTCTAGAAACCCATCAAAACATTCAGTTGTCCAAAACTACATTAGATAAAAGAAGTCATCCTATTCACTACTCTTGAATCAACGGCTGGAAGTTTTCATTCAGTGAAAGCTTCCATTATCTCCTCCTGGCTCTACCTCCCGCTGTCTGTGCCGCTCCACTCTTACTATGGATTTTATCCTATAGAAAAATAATAGCACGAGTTACAAAAAGATGCAAACTTTTAAGTAGAATAGTTGGCTGTTACCACCAAAACAGAAGAAGAAAGCACACCAGAACGTTTTCCACGTGACAGAAGCACTGATTGAAAATGTTTTTGGTACTGATCTTTATCTCTGGGCAGCCTGGTCTGGTGGTTGGCAACCCTGCACATAGAAGGGGGTTAAATGAGATGATCTTTGAGGTCCTTTTCAACCCAGGCCATTATAGGATTCTATGATTCTATGATTAATGGAAGCACATATTATCCAAATGTCACAAATGATTCAGAAAATGCCCTTAAGATCTCTTAGAAGAGTTTTGACTGTTGTATTATGAGTCTTTCCTTCTTTCATGAATTACTCCCTTACACAAATGCACACACAAACAAAATTCAAATAAAATGAGTTTCAGCAAAAAGTCAGTGATCAATTTTAGCATCTGTGTCCAAGAGCTGCAAACTGAACTCAGTAATTTTATTAGCGGAGATACTGGACAACTATTTTATATGCAATGTGACCATGTTTACAGCCTTCCTGCATTATTTTAATATCAAACACATTGTGAGAAACCAGACTCTGAAGAGGCTAATTATAAATGAATCCGGCCTGCATAAGAGATGCTCCATGCCCTGCACAGATAAATAGGGAGCTGCCTTTCTGCAGCAGCAGAGTGCACAACCTGAGGATGATACTTGCTGCTAATGGAACAGAATATGCTGCCTGCAAGCCTTCCTCCTTCTACACAAGTGAACATAGACATGATAAAGCTCTGCACTCATTTCAAGATGCCAGGGGCATTTCAAGCTAGGATAAGGAGTGTATGAAGTACCCAGTGGAACTTCCTATTCCCAATTCCCTGTCAATGGGCATGCCTGTGTGCTTCATGCCTCTTCTTATGGTTTACAAACTGAAAACTGCCAGCTAAGCTGGGGATACTAAAAGAGCTGACCTTCCTTTTGGGTAGACATAGAAAGGTTACATTTTGCTCCTCATATTTGGAACTGTATTTCATAGCAGCTGAGTTAGGAGAAAATGCAAGTGTGATGTGATTTCAATTATTTCTGGTAATTAGAAAGAGAGAGCGCAAGTGAAACTAAATAATATCCTTTATTTAATGCCTTTGAAGACAAAGAATGTACTTGTGGTCTCTTTCTAGTACTGTAGCATCTGTGCTTTGGATGAGAAATCCTTAAAATAGCTTACCATGTGATGCTTTTTTTCTCCTCTAATTTGGAGTGATGAAGACCATGATTTTACTGTATGCTTGCAACAGAACTATGTATTTTAATGATATATGTTTCACCCCTCATCCTGCAACACACCATCACCAGAACCAGTTCCTGCAGGGACCATTGCTGGGGTCAGAACCCTTCAGCCCACACTGCAGCACAGTGCTTTGGGCAGCTGCAATTCTCCCATAGTTACCGTTCACAATAAAGAGATGAAGTACTGATAAAAAACAGTGCAGCATATGAGAGAATTAGACAGATGTCTGTATTTCTATTTTATCATCTTAATTTAATTAAGTCAAAACACTTCATTAGACACGAATGCAGAAACTACAAGCTTGAAAAAGGTGTGATTGATCATCTCAAAACTTTTTGCTTTTTAATAGGTGTTGACAGCAGTCCTTTTGATCCAGGACTGCAACAGTTGCATTGGAGACAGCTGAGCAGAAGGAGATTACCTGAAACAAATACTATGCAGATTGAAAGGGGGGTTATTTGCCTTCAATTAATAGCATGAGTCATTGTCCTTCTTAGCTATTCAGCTTTGACTCATCCCGAACAGAGGTCGGCCGAGGCAGCCTGCGAGCAGCAAACAGACCTTCCCAACCTTTGCTGTTTATGTAATAATTAATCCAAAAACAACAAAGCAGGATAACCGGCTTGCACAACGATGACGTTTTCATTGGCCAAAATATCTGTAAGCAGGATTTATTCACCAAGCCCCTGAAGTCACATCTCAAGGTAAATCCTGCAAGCAAGCTACACCAGCAATCAGACACACAGTTCTGGGCATCCTGGGGGCCATCAGAGCTACTTGGGTGTAGGTGGCACATGCTTACATAGTGGTGATCATGAAGGCAAATGTATCTCACTTCCAGCACCTTCCCAGAGGTGCTATCAGTACCCACACCACAACTTTTCTCTGCTAAAACCTTCTCTCTCTGCAGAGCAGCTCTGCATGCAGCCCAAATCAGCAATGCTGGTAAACTTAAAACAATGTATTGTAAGTAGCTTTAAAAAAAAAATACAAAGAAATTGAAGAAAATGACATGTTGTGCTATCCATTCTCATCTTTTCCAATTAAAAACTTTAATTGTCAAAACTACTGAACTTGTATTCTGCAGGATGCTCTCAGCGAGACCCAGATTTATGATGCCTTTCACACAGCATTTAACTTTGCTGTAATGCAGAGTATAGGTGGCTTTGGCTGTAAAGCATCTTCCATCCTGAAAGACTCTCACTTAATCAGCTACTTAAATATCACCACCTCTCAGATGAAATGAAGTCTGTGCTCAACAAGCATAAAGCTACACAACAATTTATAGCCCGGTTCTACAACAGATATATACATAAATAAAATAAATGAGAGTTGCAGGAGTGCAACCCAGGCTTCTCAAGACAATTTGGATGTCTCACAGTGTCTTTAAGAGCATTTTAATATAGAAATTTTGTGAAACAGTTTTTGTAACATCTATGTAGCTAAACAAACAAGATGGGGGCGGATGCATGATTGACTTAAACATATACATGAAGGTAGAAAATGCACATATCTCAGCCATTAGAATTTTATGTTGCCCCAGCTATTTCAAGTTAGGCATCTTGGCATAAAAACACTATTTGCACAGCTGTCAGCCAAATAAAGAAGGTCAGAGCTGTTGAATCTGGCAAAGAAGTCATGGCTTTCAGGCCATGAGCTGCTCCTTAGAGATGCTTCACTTAAGAGAAACCCATAGTCTAATTAGCTAATTAGCTCAGGAAATACAGGTCCCCAAAGGGACTGCAGTTTACTTTATTTTTTCCTTTTCATGCCTGGTGTTCCTAAGCTCTCATGATCTTACTACATAGTCCTTTAAACAAAGTTCTGCAGCACCCACCCAATGGCTCAGGCAATGTGACTTCTTGCAAAGAGGAAAAAATGGGTAGTTTAAGCAAGAGAAATGATCAGGCATTGCCCCATCTCCTGCCAACATAGGCACTGCCAGGACTTCAGTGGGAGAAGGGGAAAAAATCTCTTTGAGTCTTAAAGCACCTTTGCTCTTGCTGAGTGATTTACCTAAAGCTTGTGGCTGTGAACACCAAACACCTTGAACCTTGTTTTGTTTCTTTAACAGAACAGCTTAAGTTCTGCAGAATTGAAGCTTCGGTTGCGAAGGCAGTAAGTGAGGAATTGCAGAAGTGTTGATTTGTGCTTTATCTTTGTTTTTGTTAATAGTTAAATAGAAACCAACCAAATGCAAGAGTTGGTGCTGGGAAAAGCAGAAGCTCTGGGTGATCCTCACACTGAATTGTAGGAGTAGCAATTAGACAGTATTTATTATACCTCATAGTGCTAATTAATGCTTGCAACAGTTTTATCGATACCTGAAACAAAAGCCATAATGAAGGCAAAAGTTTTATTTACCAGGATTTTATTATTACTGAACATTAAAGATGGCGCTGAGGTGGAAACCAAATTGGCTGTTAGCAGCTGAGAGGGCTGCATAAGGATATTCAGAGCTCACACAAGCAAGACTTAAAGTGGTAGATGTGAACAATTAGATAGGAGAATCAAAGCTGTTTTGTGACATCCAACAAAACTGCCTTCAGCCTGGTGGAGCTCAGTCTGCTGCTGCCCTACAAACAGGCTCCTGCCACCTCTACCTCTGCCCCAAGGAAGCACTTACAAGAAGAAAGAAGCCAACGCCTCATCAGGCTTCCTAATGACCTTCTCCAGTAGCTGTTTATTAAATATCCTGGAGGAGCCCATCCTTCAGAGCTGAATCAGGGAGCAATCTGCATGTATCTAACATCAATCAGCTGCGGCTCTGATCCCTGTAGAATTTGTCAGTGGGTTTATGATGTATAGACAAGCTACATGTGCTTGTAGCACAGAATAGTTTTATTCATAATCTTTTCCAGGTTTAAGACAATAAGCTGTATATATTCTGTAGTGTGCATGTTTTCTCTGAAGAAATAGAAAACACATTTATTTCCAGTTGTGGCTGTATGTTTTTTAATACTTCTTCATCCAGCAAAGACTGTTCAGTCACTGAGTTTCAGTCCTGACCCTTCCCCAAACACACACTTCCATCAACTGTTCTTAACTTTATTTACTATTTACTTTTGATTCTTTTTACAAGTGCTAAATATTTAGAATATAAAATATTTAGGGCTTTAAAATTTACTTATTTAGAGCAGATGTAATGTGGCAATGCCAATACAGGGCTGTTCCAGTGTTGCAGACCTCTGCCTTTGCTACAGGACACAAATTCCTTGCTGATCCAGGGAATCCAGGGCTCAGAAATGAGCTGCTGGAGCGACCATGAAGGTCAGGCTGGTGGACTCAACTTCATGAACAAACACCCTGCCCTACTTCCTATGTTCGGTACAGCGAGGTGAGGCAGCTGCTTCCAATGCCCGCAGTGTGACTCAGGCCGTGGTGGTGGGATGGCTCCCACAGCCTTTTGTGCAGACTCCCCAGCTGATGTCAAACCAAAGTCGGGGTGTCCTTCCTTCTGCAAACAGCACGATTGTGGCCTGGAGCAACACAGTGATTAAACAATGCAGAACTTTGCATTTCTGTCACAGACTGCATCCCCAGGGGACAGATTGCCATCTAATACATCCAGGTGGCTCCACTAGAACTGGCTTCACCTTCTCCACTGCCAGCCAGAAGCCCAGCAGGAGGACAGCTCACCTGGAGGGTACAAATCCTGCCTGATCAGGTATCTTATCTCTCCAGAGCAGATGCTTCCCTTTATCTCTGTTTGCACAACATTAAGCATTACAGGGCCCGGATCCTGGTCAAGACCTTGAAACACAACAGCAATATTCCAGGTATGGGACAGGATTGAAAGCAGAATGCACACAACAAACTTTTGGGTCTTAAACCAAGGCAGACATCTAATGAATGTTTAGTGTCAAGGACGAGTGTTATTCTGGTCAAGGTTTAGAGATGCATTGCCTTAATAACTAGCTCTGATCTCCTGCCACCCACCCTGCACTGGCCTTTGGAAAAGGAGAGTCTCAATTTCCTTTTCAAGTGACTGCTGCTCTTTGAATGGCTGCTAAACTATGTGACTAGGTTCAGCTATGATAAAATGCTGAATTTTGCAGTCATCTCATGGCGTGTTAATTAAAGCTTTTGGTCAGTTTTCTTCCTTTAAGAGCCCAAAGCTGGCTGAGTCCCACTTGCATTGGGAGCAATATATGCATTATCCCCCTTGGGGCAACCATGCTGGGTGCAGGCGATGTCCGTTTGGGGCTGGGGAACTTTGGTAGCCCCACATGATCCCATGGACCAGTGGAACTGAGACACTTGTGCAAGGGTTGCAGAGGGTGCACCCAGCGCATGGAGCTGCTAAATAGTTGTGACTCCGTCCTTCCTTCTCCTCTTTTTAAAAATTCACAGCAATATTTTTAGCAGGATCTCCTCAGCTCCCAGCCATGCCCTGGGTGTGCAGCTGCTCCATTTACAGTCCCACTGGGCAAATGAGGGTTGTTAATTGCTGCTATTTCTAGCTTTCATCACATGGCCCTGGGGTTAGGAGTGCTGCACAGTGTCTGCAGCTTTGGGCTGAAGGCGCCGAGTGGAAGGGAACCAAGGACAACCTGCTCAGGTCAGGCTGAGACCTCGACAGCACCTTATTCTTATCCCACTTTGGGAGTGTTGTGCACTTGCTACCTTTAAGCTAGCTTGCAGGTTCCCTATGGCACATAGCTGCTATTTTCAGTTTACTCTAGACACTTCGACTCACTGTTGTATACACAAAAGCTTTCAACAAAATTGTTCTGCAGGTAGATGAATTCATGTTCACTTTGCGGGATGCTCCAGTAGCCTCTTACAGATGGTTTCAACAGTGCATTTTCCTGCATCTCATAATTTGCATACAACAAGCAGAGCCCTTCAGAATATCTTTCAGTCTTTGATTAAATTTGACAGATTTGCCACCAGAGCAGAGGCTGGCTCAGAGGACAGGCTCAGCTAATCCATCACCTGCTCTACCATGCCTGAAGCTGCTTGGCCACAAAGGGACGGGCAGCCCAGGGATTGACGGTTTGCAATCAGAAGCTGCCCTGATGAAGATCAAAAGTTGGAAACATTACAAAGCGACAAATAGGAATTCAGTAAACAGTTGAAATTTCCAAATCCATGAGAATTCTGGGTTCTTATAACTAGACTTTGACAGATTTGTGAATTTGCCAGCAGTTCTGCCCCCAGTTTTTCCAAAGTAGCAGTTTGTCCCTGACTCATTTATGCTTCTGTTTAGAAATCCTCTGCTCATTGAATGAGATTCCCTGGGTCCCCACCAAAGCTGATTAATTACCCCACAGCTGGGAGCAGGCAATGATAAGCTCTTCTGAAGATGAGCATTAATATGTTTTCTTGGTTTCAACCACTCTTAGTCAGCCTGGGTTGCTAAAATAATCTGCATTAAACATACACTCTTATGGTCACAATTTCATCATCCATTTAAAGAAAGTGAACCCTAATAACAAAGCAGTTAATCCTACAGTGCTTCACCTCCTGAGACCTCTCCCAGACTATTCCAGCTGAATCCTTATTAGTGTAGTGTGCAGTCTGCTGGGAGGTGGCTTAATTCACATATCTGTGCTGCCACACAGACTGAGGTAACTGTAGTGTTTTTCCCCCTTGCCAGGAAGATGTGAGGAAGTCAGAAATAATACTGCGATAAATAATTCCCTTCTCGGTAGAGTGTATTATTGTCCAGCCAGGCAGCTGTGCAGATGTACTGGCTGAAGACATGGATATGGCACTGCTGTCCTTTCCTCCACAAAACAAGATGGGAAGCTACCACTGTCCATGTGCTGTCCCATCATGGCAGGTCCCAGCACAAGGCTGGCTGCCCAGGCACTATGCATTTATGGCCAATATTAACAAGAAACAGAACTACAGATTTTCCCACTCAGCTGACATGTGAAATTGGGCTCAACTGCACATTATAACCTTGTAAGAAACAGCTATTACCTGACACATTTTAGGGAAGGAGAGGGACAAGCGTTATTTGTTCAGTGAAGAATCAAAGAGCTCAAACTCTTGCATATGTGGATTTTGCTCCAGCTTTCATGTATTCTTTAATGAAAGGACAGCAATCTGGACAAAACAGAGAAAAAAATGTCTTGTGCCATCTCCCATCTCCAGGAGAGGAGCCTGTAGCCAACACCCTGGGCGGCCAAGATCTTTGGCTTCTCTCTCAAAAGTAAATATATACAGTGAAGCAAATCTAAGCATGTATGTTTTCACCTCATTTTGATATGACAAATTAATTGCAGCTTCCTTGCAGAACATGTAACAGCTCCCCTGCTGTATCTCCTCTCTTTTGCTGAATGGAGAAATGACACCCAGCCATCGGTGCAACATTTTCTATGATCGCTGACTATGCGATGATTGATCACAGCAATTTCTCTCACACAAGCAGAATCCTTTGGATAAACTTGTTTCAGACACTGAGGGCTATGAATATACCACAGACCAAGCATTATAGTTTCTCTCATTGTGCTTAAACTCTCAGTCAATAGGGTTCAGAAACACTCGTATAAAACTAAGCAAACTGTTTTAAGGCTCCTGATTTAATCAGTTTGTGAGAAATAGAGTCCTGTCCAGGCACACATTAGTTATAGGAAGACAATTTACTTACATCACATCAGAAATCTTACAGAAGTAACACAGGAATAAAGAGATAAAGCAGTCCCTGTGTGTATGTAGACACGTGTGATGGTATACACAGCAATCCAAACACTGCTCTGTGTTAATTGTGTTTTTGTCCCAAAAGATAACAGCATCTACAGTATCATGTATGTGCCCTTTTCCCTGTATGCATTTGATGACATCAGTTGTGGTCACCTGCCTGATGTAGATGAAGCATCACTTAGCCATCACTACATGCATTTATGTGTCCTTTTATCTCTTTTAAAAATGTATCATCTAACCCTTCATTTATTTTGCATTTATCAGCATCCCCAGAGCTTATCTATCAGTAACATTTGAGAGAACACAGCTGGAACCTCCCCGTTTGTAAGGGACTGCCCGTGTCTTTAATCTCAGTTGTGATCTGGAGCTTTTCAAAGATGCTCAGATCTCCTTCTGTATTTAATTCAAGCATTATTATTATTATTATTATTATTACTATTTCATTATGATGGTTTCTTTCATGAGAAAAAGCCTGATCCAAATTTCTGAATGGAAGGAGTCATGGGAAGTGCTGCACACTGTCACCAGTATCCAGGGAACTGAGGAGGCATCTGAATTCGGAACTGCCATAAGATTTACCATCTTCCTTTCCTATCCTTAACTTACTTATTAGCATATTCATTAAATGTGTGATGGTGTGGTTGCCAATTGCAGTCATCTCATGCTGGGCGTGAAATCATGAAGTTGCAGTTTCTCTGAGTTTGGATTAGATTATAAATTAAAACCTCAGGGCACTCTGAAAAATGCATTGAGTTTCAAACATCTCTAGGGAGGAACCTGGGTTAATTTACAATTATTTTGTATTGCACATATGTGAAAGGTACCATTGTTTAATAGTTCATGGGCAGAAAAAGGGAGCTCTCTTTTTCTAATAAAATTGCAGCATGAATTATATAACTGACATCCCATTGATTTCCTCAATAGCGCATCAGTGAGTGGAAGGTAATTTCTGATGGATCAGGCAGGAAAAGGGCATTAAAAAATCAAGGAGAACCATGGTTGTTAAGCTTCAGGCACCTCTGCCATACTGAGGTTTACATGTAAACTGCAACAGGGGATCTCAGCAGTGTCATGACTGATGACTTCACCTTCTAAGCTCCGAGCACAATATTGGTATTTGATACATACATACTTGCATTCTATCTGCTAATTCTTTTGGCAGCATTAAAGCCTTCATATGCTTTTGATTCTGAAAGCACACATAGTAAAATGGAGCAGAATAAGCAAAACTTTCTAAATCTCATGAATACCTCAGCATGAAGGGCATGCAATCACACCAGTGACTACTCTCCCAACTATGTTGACAAGTATGATTTTATCTTTTCCCTATTTTTCCAACTCTTATACATGCAAGATTATAGACATTCTGCTCTCTCAGACTTGGAATAACATTTTACTTGGTGATATAAACTGGAGTATGATGCAGGAGCAACTGCTATACATCAGCAGTTCACTGCTGGCTCCAGGAGAACCGTACCACCAAGGACCCTGCTCTCAGAGATGTCATCCCTTCTGAAGCCACCACCTCCTGTTGGGAGCCCTTCTTGGGTTGGTCCAAACTTTTAAGGTGAGGAAAGCAGTGTGCCCACAGGAGATGGCACAGCTTTTGGACTGGCAAAGTTAACTTGTATGTTTGATTAGATGATTCGTTTGCCACTGTTGTTGTCTCTGGAGTGCTAACGAATGAGCTTGACTAAATGGAGCGGCTTTAAGAAGAAACATAAACTAATCCAATTTCAAAATAGAAATATTTTAAATTATACTCATTTACTGTGCAAACACTGACCACAATTAGCTAAGCATTCTTCACTATGGGGAAATACAAAGTTATGGATCTGCCTGGTTCAGTGGTTCTGGGTGAGCATCGTGGTGGTAACATTCATTTGTTGAGTGGTACTGAATTAGTGTCCTTTAGAGAACCGCTGGAGAAATTTAAATTAGAAAATAATTAAGAGCCTCGGTAATGTGTACATATGGTAATATATAATGTGTTACACAATTAAGTCAATGTTAGTTCAAGGAAAATCTTTGAAAACCATTCACTGCTTAATTCAGTGCCAGATTGTGGTATCAGATAGCCTCCATCACAGCCATGGATCCTAATGGAACGATATTACTATGATCAAGTTGGTGATAGATATGAAGAAGTTTTGTTGTTGTTTTTTTTCCTTAATCAAAAAGATGCTTTAAAAAATGTGTATTTTCTTAACCCAGAGCAGCAGTAAATCCCCACTTTTGGATGAATATCTTCAAAAAGCCAGACACAGCCATGGAGGTGTGTGGAGGGGAATCCATCCTGCTGGACACAGCTGTGGTAGGGGCAGGGACTCAGCTATACCCCTCGGTGGGGAGGGGTGCAGAGAGGGGAGTATACCATGTTTGCAACTCACATTGCAACTGGAGACACTGCAGATAGATAGACTGGAAGGAGAATATGCACATTTTGGGGAAGACAGAACATTTTTCAAGTGAGAATCAACTCTGAGCAGATGTGATTCTGCAGATATCTTCTGCAGATACAGCAGTGGACCAAAGACAGATATTCAGTTGTGCTTTAACACTTGTCCAGCCTGATTTGAAGAATAAGTTCCGTTCCAGAGCTGTGCTCTTTTTCTCTCTTTCAGCTGCAGAGGTTTTGTGATTTGTACTAACCTTGAAGATACAAAACAAAATATGTGCTAATGATATTCCAATCTCCCAGCTGGTGTTGGCAACTCTTTTACCGCTCTGCAGGACAAGTGCAAGTACAAATGCAAGTACCAGAACCTTGTTGAGAGCAGAGTGTCCCACATTTCAGTCGAACCATTCAGACTACAAGACATGTAATAAAACAGTTTCTGCTCTGAATGAATAATTGAGCTGCTTCTGTGGGGAAGCCTCTAAAGAGCCATGTGGCAGAATGTTTTTTAAGGCACTTATGAAAGCTATCCCACCTGGAAACCATCCCACACACAGAGCCCACGTTGCTCTTCCTCTCAGCTTGGTTTAATTGCTCGTTCTGTGTCTGTACCTAATCCGAATGGTGAAGAAATAGGCTACATGAAATGCTATAATTATTTTTAATGCAGAGCAAGATTTTCAAAATCATGAGTCTGTATGAATGTTATCGGGCATTTTTAAAACAGAAAATGTCTTCCATTAATAAAATAAAGCTCAGGGATAGCAAAAAAAGAATGCTTTAATGCTTGATTCTTGAAACAATTATGCGGCGCACCATAGAAGATTTACTGGCACATCTTTCACTGTGCAGCAGATGCTGCATTGCCCTGCAGAGAGGCCCAACTGCTGGACACCCATCCCAGGCAGTTCCTCCTTACTCAGACAAAAACCCTACTTGCTGCCTGCTCCAAGCCATAGAGCCAGAGATCAACAGAGAATAATTTTCACATTCCAAAGAACCCTCTGAGATAAAACAAAGTTCCTTCTTCCTCCTGGAGAAGGAATGGTGAGTAGTAATAAATAGAAGAACAACGAGAACAGTTGTGACAAAATCAACATTTTGCAGTGTTCGAAGCATTACCAAAAATATCCATTCAACTCAATGGTGACCACCATTATCACAACAGTGGCTGAATGTCTCTTAGTGGTTGATAAGGCAGTTTGAATAACATATGGTTTCCTATTCCTTCTTCAGCAAGTAAGCTAGGAGCAAGGGCCAGTCTACCTATCTATCTCTGAGCATTATTTATGCCAAAGTTGGACTCAAATGAGAGATGTAAGTCCACTGTATCCTTGGAAAACAGCTCTGTTTCCAAAGACTACGTGGAAAATTGAAGCAGTCGAGACAGTGGAACAAACTCCGCCATTGTTCTGAAATGCAAATACTTAATATGCACACCGCTCTTTAATTTTTCAGTCAACACATATGTGTAAATGACCACTGAATGCCAAATACTTTAGCTGAAAAAAAGTTATTCTTGAAATATATGGACTTTTTTTTGGCTTCAGGAACCAAGATCCTGTTCACTCACAATAGTGGGACCCCTCATGAAGGTCTCATCCTACAAATCCCCAGCTCAGTGCCAGTAATATTTCACATAGGAGAAAACTGTATCAGTCACAGATCTCTGTCCTTAGGGACCTTTACTTAAACATACAAAATGTGCTTTTGATTTCTGTACTTTAATAATCACTTTATTCCAAAATTAGTCTGATTAGCAGTAACAATGCTTAACTATCTTATAGCTTGTACGACTTGTAAACTCTGCTTAACACTACATTTCTCATCTCGAAGTAGCACTGTGACATGATCTGACATCTGTTATTTACTTCAGCATTATTTCTTTTTTATTTGCAGAGAAAAGGCTGTAGACACCAGGCTGTAAATTTTCTTCTTTCGCTAAGGCATACTGTGGAGAATAGAGCATAAAGAAGACTAGAATATATATAGGAATCAGGATAGAACATTGTGCCCAAGGAAAAATTGTGCAGAAGAGGATATATTACAGAGAATCTTATTGTATTAAAGTAAATAGAAAGTTTCAACAGATTTCAGCACTGGGAACTGAAATGCTCAGTTTCAGGAAGTGAACAATTTAATTCTGTGTTACACAGGATCTGCAGTAGGTATTTGAAACAGAGAGGGGATTCAATTAAGTGCACAGAAATACAGCCAAACTAGGGGAAGATTAGAGGTTTTCCAAAAGCCCCACTGGTGATTCGCCTTTTGTTTTCTTTTATTCTTTAGGAATAAACAAAGCTTGAAAGTCATTTGCATCCCACAACAACTGGATTTTTTAATGTCTGTCAGACTTGTATTACAGCTTTTGATTTTCTGCATCCTGTGCTGTGGCATATGAAGCCCTACCAATTTAATTTCCAGCAGCAGCACACTTTGCAGATAGATCCTTCAGCAAGACCCCATGCTGAGTGAGGTGCTTCTCAGTGTGAATAATGGGACCTGTACCATTAGAGAAGTAAGCCATTCTGCTGACCCCATCACAGGTTAATAATTCAGTGTTACAAGGGAAAAGTAGACCTGTTACTGCAGAAACATGCTCTGCAAAGCCTACATGAAGAAACAAAAAGGAAAGTGCACAGCAGCAAGGGAAAAGCCTACCTGTTAATAAGCATATTTTATAGGATCCTTTCCTCCAGCGCCGACACAAAAACAATAGAGATCTCATGTCTTGTTAATAGCTCTGCCTTCAGGGGAATGGAAAGGAAATTTCCTAGAAAAGAATAAGCCTCGTGGCAAGATCCTTTCAGGCATATGGACTCAGGAGATTGAAGTGTTTTTTTTCCCTCAAATGTTTTCTTAAGTATTTACATAAAGGGTTGTCAGATCAGCATTGTACACCATCTTTTACAGGCTGTGCTACCAGCAATAAAGCTGTACGCTGCCGGAGCATGGCTGCTCAGAGCCCCTTAGCTTTCACTACCGAATCCATCTCTTGCATCTCTCTTCCCATTTACTTATCTCCTCAGCACTTCTACTTGGACCAATATAACACATCTGTTTATTGCCACCGCTATTCTATGTCTGAAACTATATATGAGGATATGCATTCTCATAAGAAAAGAATAAACGCATTAGACTAATGTGACTCAGTAGTCACAAGCTGTATCTCCCAAGTAGTTTCAACAAAACGCAGTCAGCTTTTACTAAGCTCACAGCCGATGATACTCACAAGGCTGTTCTGCAAGTGACTGACAAAGTGCCACGTTGTGAAGTCTGGAATACAGGCAAGCTTTGTGTAATGCTGGCTATTTATACCACCTTTGGAAACAATTCCTTTGCTGTACTAATGAGCGTAGGGGTATTGCCAAGGCAGTCTGGAGGTGTTATTTCAGAAGCTGTGTGCTCACACAGCCATGGCCAGCAGCTCTCCCCACAAAGCTCACTGCTGCCTCTGCTATTTCCATGCACAAAGACCACCATAAAGATGACCTCTTCTGAGAAAAACAGGTTTACTTGCACACTCTATCCTATAAAGTACCTCAGTGTGAACTCTATTGTTTAGTGTAAATATATTACTGTCTGATTCCAAGAGGCGTACTGTGGCCAGAGGGCTACAAAGACGTTCAAGAATTGATGTTTTCCCAGGTTTTATTTTTAATGAAGCACTAAACACTGTGGCAACATGTGATAGATGAATGGCAATGTGAAACAATTTGCTTTCTTATCGGATGAGGCAGACAACTAAAGAAGCCTTTAATAAGAGTAACCTTACTCTTCTGGAGTAAATAAACTTTGAAATTGCAAAGCTAATGGACAAAATGGGAAGTTGTCAGAGAAAACAGTAGGAAGAAATTGATGCACTTGTGTTTTTGCAGAAGCAGATCTGATTCTGGGAGAAGGATGAAAACACAGGGAAGAGTGTTTTCTGATACTTAGGAAATGAGGGACCAATTCCCTGCTCAGTGAGCTCCAGACCCCCCATCAAGACTTGTTTGCGTTTCTCAGACCCTTGGTGCATCCATCGCCCATAATACCAAATTAATATAGTGCTGTGAAATAAATGACAGATTTAGGAGATGCTGAGACACTTAGGTAACAGGGACCACAGAAACATCTATCTGACATAAAGGAGAAATACAACTTGTCCCCGCTGGCATTTTGCTTCTGTGTGGGAGTGCAAGAAGAGCAAAGATCTATCTTTAAAAAGATGCATCTCTGCACACACTCCTTTGAGTTGTGTGATAGCTGTGCTCAGCCCAATGCTGGGGTGTATGTCACTGTTGTTAAAAGAAGAGGAAGCACCTTAAGCCCCAAATAATTCTACTTGGAAAGTACCCAGTGTTTCATTAGCCTAGAGCCTGACTTTAGTACGGAGTCATATCCCCAGCCAGGAGGTCAGGATTGCATGGATGACATGGTGTGCCTGAGCACGCCTGGGCCTAGGCCCTGCAGCAACTCAGAGCAGCCCTCAGAGTCCTGAGCAACGCTCCTTCAGGCCCTCCATCCAGATGCAATACAGACTGATAGCTTCCTATTCATTCCCAGTGCCAGGTAGACAGCTGCTGACCTCCAGGGGCTGTGAGACCAGAGCCCAGCTCATGCTCCCCTCAGAGGATGCAGCCCAGAATGGAGGCTCTGCCACCTGCTCTGTCTTGGAGGAGTCACTCTGCCACAGCCCAGAGCAAAGGTCCCACCATTCAGACATTGCTGATCTCTCCAATTTCTCTACAGGCCTGCTGAGCCTGTTTATTTTATGAATTTCCCTGCTCAGCAGTCAGGCTCAAGATCCTCTGCAAAGGGCTGCAAACTGATACTTATGTATTATATCTGCCTAAAGCATGGGAGGAATTACCTGACCTAGAGGTGCCCAGTACTTTTCATGTCTAGCAGGCAGAGAATGCCCGGTAGTTTCAGTAGTCTCTTCCAAGGCAGAGGTACCCAGGAGTAATAAGAGCCACTGCTCAGCTGCCTGCACCTTGTCCCAGGTCTAGTTCAATTTACAATGTGGTTCTTTACTTGTCCATTTTTCAACTACCTCCCACCATATATAATCAAATTACTTTTCTTTCCCTCATTTGATTTCCTTGGGTAAAAACACACACACTTCTGCCTGTCAAATGCTAAGGAGGGCTTATTAGGATCAGTCATAAAAAATCTATATACTACCTGCAAATAATTGAAATCCTATTTTCAGCTTTCAAGACGCATAATTCACTGTGCTTCTCAGCAATCCAAATCGCAGCCATTAAAACCTTTGATCCTGAAGGACAACAAAGGAGAAAGCACACTTTCTTATCTCCCGCATTGGTCTAGTGGGAAATATGAGGAGATGACACCAGGTCTTTGCAGCCTCAAATAGATAGGTATAAAGCACTCTGACCCACGTTAAGAGTGGGAATGAAATTGAAATCATTGGAGAACAGCCATTCTCTCACGTCAAATGCTTCCTCAGCACCCAACAATCACACTGCCATAAGCAGAGAAGCCTCTGCAAAAAAACGTGTACTGATGTTACCTCCTGAGGTTTCTCCTTGAGCATCCTGTCTAATGCAGAAGCGTAAACAGGTCTTTATATGTGTAAATTTATATCTGCAGGTAAGGAATTAGCAATCTGATCTCTAACTGGATGGTAGATGTTGCAAGGCAAGGGAAACTCCATCTCACTGCACTGGGAAATCAGTTCCTTTTCATATTTTCCAGCAAACAAAGTGAGAATGTGTTCCAAACCTGGATTTAAGTTCTGCACAGTCTTGAGTGCAGTGGCTGCTTACAAAGCCTGTGCACCTGTGCTGAAAAACAGGCTTTAATATACAGTTGTTTGTTTATTTACTGCAAAGGTAACTTTCTAGCAGCTCTAGGAAAACATTGTAGCAAATACTGTTTCACTCCTATCTGGACTAGTACAAAAATAAATAGTTAAACGTAAATGCAGTTAATTATTTATTGTACAAAAGATAAGTCTAACCCAATATAACAGAGAAAGAGAAAAATATTTACTCCTGCCGATTCCATATCTAAAGCTGATTGTAACCTCAGTGAGGCTCTTAAAGTGCTTATTTTTGCATCCCTCTGAAGCTGCCACTGATCATCTCCAGTGCCCCCAACTTCCACAGTGATCCTGCAGCAAAACATGCCAGAGCGGGCTTAGGGCCGGTGAGCAGAGCAGGGGCTGCAGTGAAGGACAATTAGTGGCCCCAGGCACAAATCACTGGCACTGGAGACCTGCATTATTCAGAGCACAGTTTAGGAGTCTCTGCATGAGTTCCATCTGTGGACTGGGAGGGATGTGAAGCCATCGGCCAGCCTGGTACTCAAAACCTATTACTACTGTATAACAAAGACTTTATGACATTGTTCTAGACAGAGAATAGCACATCCTTGGTCCCACCCAAACTTTGTCTTTGGTGTAACTGAAATATCTGAAATATTAGGATTGTGCTTTTCTTCGCAATAATCATTTATAAGGGTATTGTGATCTCAAACATCTCCCAAAAGGAGAGCTCAGGAAGCCAGGCTTTACTCCAAATCAAACCCCAACTCACTCTGTGCCCGGTGGAGGGGCTGAGTCACCCCAAAGCCCTGGGTTATTTCTAGGGAACAGATGCTGTCAATGTGTTCACAGTGAACAACACTTGGTCCCGTGAGCAGGTTCTGCTTTGGCAGCAGGTCTGCACTCAAGCTGTGGTACCATTCTGCGATGGAAGAGCCTCCCTTTGTCATATCTGCCCTCCATTGCACATTGACACTGTGTCTTATTTCTAACAGGGAAGTTCTAAGTACAGCTAGCTTTGGGGGGGAGGGGGGAGGGGGGGGGAAGAAAGAAAAAGAAAAAAAACCCTGAAGTTTTCATGTTTCTTAAGTAAAGTTTTGGTCACCTTAATGTGAAAATTTACCTCAGCTCCTGGGAAGCTCAAAGATAATAACTACACATCTTTCCAATTTGAACAAAATGTTCCATTCGGTTCCAAAATTACACGCCCTTTCCTACTTTAGAACTTAAATGTCTTCAAAAACAAGATGAAAATACTACTAGAAAGTGAGCACCTACCAATTAAAAAAGCAGAATTTATTGCAAAAAGGCCTGGACAGCCCTGATGCTTTGCTGCTTTTTCATTTCTTTCACTGAATACATTTATACATTTATTGTGATGCAGTAAGTATCAGATTTGAAATTTGAAGTATTCTGTGATATTTCTGAAACAGTCCATAAGAAATGCTTTGCTGCTATCTGACACCCTGAGCAGAGAACATAATACAAAGGATGTATATCTTAGAATTGCCTTAAAAGTATAAAATGGTGGATGTAGCCTTGCAGTTACCACGGGCATGCTCTGCATCCACCATCACCTGCATCCAAAGCTCAGAGCTGTGTCACAACCCACAAGCCCTGCAATACAGCTGCAGCTGCTCAGTCCTGAGACTGTGTCAGGAGCAGGGAAACCCTGGGCAGAAAATGAAGCCACCTGAATGCATCAGCCAGGAGCTGAGCGCAGCCCAGAGCTGGAAAGGAAGATTACAGCACTTGTGGATTTCATTGGAAGCAAGTCGCTCTGAAGAGATATTGAAGACAGAAAAATCTGTTACATGTGGCGGGTTTAGTGGCATTAGAAACAGGCAGTACATTACAGTGGGATTACGAGGAAAATGGCAAAGCTGCAAGACAAGATCATTCTGAAAGTTGGAGAGAAAAAAAAGTCTGTACCTTTTCCAGCAGCTTAGAAACAGCACTTTCTTCTGCAAGCAAATATCTGCCAAGTGAAAGCACTGATGACGGTGAGGCAAAGCTACATAATGCAGCTAAGTCAAGTGAATTTGAACAGTTAACAGCTGGACTAATTAGAGAGCACAGTATTATTGGTATAACTGATAACCAGGACTAAGCAAGGTTATTTTGCAAGTAATAGATTTGACTTTGTAATGAACGGCAGATATTTGCAGAGCTAATGAAAACTCTGCTTCCCAAATTAAAGTGTGAGCAAGCAGGGAAAGAACTGGAGTGCATCTAATTAAAAAAGCATACCAAGGCAGGAAGACAGAATACAAGGGTAAACAAGCAGCAGACATCAGGCTTATTTGCGATAAACGTGGTTGGGAGCGCGATGCAGCTCGGAGGTGCCCAGCCCTGGGGTGCAGCAGAGCCCTGGCACCGCAGGACGCATCCTGCACCGTGACTGCTGCACATCTCTGCACTGAGCAAACAGCCCGTCGGGCTCCAGAGCTGTCAGCCCAGCGTCTCTGCTGAAACTAAACACATTAGCAGTGTCTCCAAGAGGTTACTGTACAGCTTACACAGCTAATACTTAAAGAGTTTGCGTTCTTGCATGCAAATAAGCTTTGATTTAAACTCATTAGCATTTCCCTCTCTCAGCTCTGAGTTATTCTTAGACTCCTTTCTCTTGGAGGAATTATGACTTATTTGTCTGACAGAGTGACTACCATCTCCCATCTCATTTCTGTAATCTAACATAGCCTTGCTACCTACAGCAGGGAAGGAGCCAGGGAATGGCTGCAGGGCAGTTCTCAAACCCTCCTGTGTGCTCTGGTCCTCCAGGTCTGCATAGCACAAGTACAGTACGGGATCTTTTATCACCCCTCCGACAGTATATTTACAGGTACCTCCAATGGGAATGATATTCAGTGTATGTTTAGGAGATAAACCATTAAACATCTTCATGATAGGCAAATTTCTGGGAAACTAATTTGGCAGATGCATGGAATAAAGGTGTGCTGACCACTTGCTGACATTTCCTCGTCAGTTACAGAAACAACTTCTGCACTGAGTAAAGAATTAATATGACATTTGAAAAAGCAGAACCGTCCCTCTTGAATCAGTCATGAATAGGAGCAAAAGTGTTCGCATTGTCTCATATTGTACCAACATGTGGTCATTGAAAAGTGACACAATCTAAGTGGACAAAAAAAGGAATTTTCTCCATACAGTGTATGAAAATAATTGCCATGAATGTTATCAATAAGAAAAAACATCCAGATTCTCAAAGCTGGTCATTGACATGATTAACAAAAGCTTTGAAGATATATCATTATGTGCTTCCTTTTATTTTGAGCATATTTAGCTAGAAAGTTTGACAAATGACATGAAGCCTCATGCACCTGTGCTTAGAGCCACCTATTTAACAATTAGGAGTGAAGATGGAGTGGCTGCCATCCCAAATTGGCATGTTGTAGACACCACCTTCCTTCCAAAGCATATGGTTCCAGCTCCTTGTCAAAGAGAAAACACGGAAATGGAAGACTACATGTCTGAAGCAAATGATTTCCTATACCCAGACCAGGAAAAGCTGGTGATATCCCCATGGCAAACTCATGCACTGCAGTACATCCCATTTGTCAGATGTGGGAAATACTAAATGAGAGCACTACCTGAGTGCTGAGTGATTGACTAATAGCACTAATGCTGCTGGACTGAAACAGCTGTAAAATCATTAAGCATATCTTGTTTGACTTAACCTAAACTTATTTAAATTCTAAGACTTCTGGAGAGAGAGAGAGAGAGACTACAATTCCCTGATGTGATAGGGGAGTCTTACCTTATTAAGCACGATTTTTATCATATCAATGACTTACTTAGATTAGTAAATGTTATTTTACTAATATTGCAAGACAGCTCCTGATAGGAAATTGGATTATGCCAGTTCATTTTCTCCATCAGCTTTGCAATATTGCAAAAACAAACAAAGAAACAAAACAACCACAAGGATTTTATATGGAAAACACTAAAATTTCACTTGTACTTAAACTCAACCTCCCTTTGCTATTGACACACAAACACTGGCTTTTGTAGTCCTAGAAAAAGCCCTGCTTCCAGTTCTATATACACATACAGGAAAAAACCTTGACTTTCCTTAGTTTATGTAAAAGTGAAGGACTTTTAATCTCTAAACTGGAAAGTTCAGAGTGAAGTACATGTCTTTGAGTATTTGTCAGGGGCATTTTAAAGTTTCTAAGGTTGTCTTCCCAGCTTGTGGAGTCAGAAATGTTAAAAGTCTTTGGGAATATTAATTCTTTTTTATTTTTATTTTAATTCCCTGATTAAATTCAGTTAAATTTCACCAGGTTTTGACACTTCGTGACTTCAGCCTGGTTTCTATAGTTTTCCCTTAGCTGTTCAAAACCACTGGGGCATGAGTCTGTGGGCCACTGGAAAGGTGACTACAGTTCATAGAGTGAAAATAAGTGCTGAAGATTATGTACTTACTGAAGGTCAAGTTCAAAACTGTGTGAGTCCATTTCTGTATAGCTATCTTAAAGTTACTTTAAAGTCGCATTTCAAGTCGCAGCTGCTCCTCATAGTGAGACGCTTGTCCATACCCTGGTATGCCAGGATTAGGTCACCCTTGCAAACATCTCTGACAGCATTTAGAGACTGATTCAGCCCCATAAAGTCAGGATCAACACTGCTTCTTTCCCTCCCCAGGGCAGCACTGCTCCTGAAATTCACTCTGTTTTCCAGGTAGATGTTTCCAGGTAGCGTCCAGTCTGACCAGCTAAAACCCATCTCCTATTAGCAATAGGAATATAATATTATTACTGCAAAACCATCAGAATGCAATTATGGCAGATCCAGCAATATTTAGCACTCTAAATTTATATTCACAGAAGCCTCTGAGAGCAATACTCATACTGCATAAAATTTAGATATCAGATCCAGGCTTTAGTTTTCATATAATTTACTCTCACCTACTAAAAGTATTATTTTGAATAATTAGCTGCAATTCAGCCTGAAGGTCTCAATTTGCATTTAACTAGCAAATTCCTACAAGCACCAAACACCAATGGTTTTAAATGTCACAGCAGCGCTCAATCATGTAAGACAATGCATGACAATACTCAAAAACATTTCTAATTGGAAATGCGGTTGTTTAACTTATTGTTTAAACTGTTTTGCCAGACAGTTTGCCCAAGACTTCAAATTTACTTCACAAAGCTTTTAAAACATACCAGATCACATTCTTCATTCTGCAGTAAACTTGATGCGCTGCCTGTCCACACTGCCAGGGCTATTTGCTTCCTTTCCAATCTGACTGTACACAGCTGCAGCTTGCAGACACCTCCTGCTGCAGCTCTACCTGCTGAACTAAAGAGTTCTGCACTGTCATGTACTTTCTGTGCATTTAGACAGTACTATCACATCTGGATAAAAAGATACTTAGAAAGCCAAGAAGTCTTGCAGGTACTTTGATGAGCCCAATTTGTATATTCTTTTAAAGACATATCTGAGAAAAACAGCAGGTGCCATATAATGGTTGGACTTGATGATCTTACAGGGCTTTTCCAACCTCTATGATTCTGTGCGTCCCCCTCTCCCTTCCCTGCGATGTAGGTGTCTCGCCATCAGTGGAGAGAACCAGTCCTTGAACTAAGAAGCATAATTAATTGAAATCAACTTTCTTTACTGCATCTTTCAATTCTCCACTCTCTGCTCTGTCTTTACTGTTCCCTGGGGAGCTTCTTTCTTTTACTGCTCACACTAGGTTGTATAGAAGGCTTCATAAATCACCTGCTGATGAACTGAGTGATCACCTGTAGCTGTTCCTGACCACTCCTCTTTAGCAGCAATATAGCATTGCATGATTGTATTTCAGACACGTAGTAGAAAGCAGAACTCTAACAATTAATCAGAAGAGTTTATAATCTCATCATATGGTTCCTTTGAAAGCTACAGATAAAAATTAATAACAGTTCAAACAGAGAAAAATCTTATTTCTGATGCTGTCAACATTCAGCAATACTAAGAAACATAAGAACTGCTACAGCTGGTCAGACTGAGGATATATTTAGCAAGCCTCTGCTCTGTGGCAGTGATGATTAAGAATTTAATAACATGGCAGGTAAAGAATAATTCCTCCTCTTGGAAATCATCACTAGCAAATTTTATACATTTTGAACTGTCATAGAAAAAGCATCAAGACTATGGCCCAGGAGACTCAAAGTTGATTCATGCTGCCACCACATTTTCCCATATTCTCTCTGTATTTATGTCTGTGTCCATATCTGTAAAAAGGTGATAACAACACTTCCTGTACACCACATGCTTTTTTTTAACATTTCAAACCCTATCCATGGGATACAGAAGGCCCATGTGAATGGAGAGCACTTCGCTGGCTAGGTCCAAAGTTATAGTCAGATAGCGATCTATCACAACACAGTATAATAATGGCAACAACAAAAGGTCTTGTAAGAGTAATTGAATGGCAGAGCATCGAGGGAAATTCGCTTCCTTCACCCTCCATCAGAGCTTTGTTTCCACACATTGCTGTCTCCCAGCCCCTTCCTCACTGCAGCCCTATGGAAGATGAGGTGCCTTTTCCCTCCACAGATGTGAGCCCTGGCCAGCAGAGCCTGTCCCTGAACACCGCTCTCATCTCAAGGTGCTGAAAGCTATGGTAAGACAGGGCTGAGGAATCAAATGAATTCTAGACTGAAGAAATTACATGCCTACAGCACATCGTATGGTTAATAAAAGGGAAAAAATGAAGTACGGGTCTCATAAGTTTTCTCTTTTAAAGCACAGACACCTATAGTTTATGAATTAGTAAGCCTTTTTCATTTCACAGTCCACGGGGAATTGCTGTTTCCTGAACTGTTCTCTGTCTCGCTGCGCTTTCTTGTAGCTTTTATTTTAACTGTTTGTTTCTCTTCATTACATTTGAAGAAAAGTTCTGCAGAAGAAAATGCTGTCTTCCTCACTCTGCCAAAGCCAACTGCCAGCAGCTGGCTTAGGAAGACAGAATCATCACACAAAAACTGGAATTATTGTCAGTTTCCACACTGCTCAATGATAATATTTCAACCTTGCCGTGCACCCCCTGAGATGTGCCAGTATCTGCATTTTCTTTCAAGCTTTCATTGAGGCCACATGGAGAGACTCTGGCAACATCTCTCCAGTTTTCCCATCATGTGGAAGAACTCTGAGATTTTTTTATGTACAAATATAACCTATATATTTTAAGCCGCTTTCTAGACAGCATCAGAAGCCCATCTAGGATAAGATGGAAGGTTCTAAACTGACTAGATAAAACAGAACCATACCTGGAGTTGGTCCACGTGCATAACACAATCACCAACACAAAACCTGTCATCCAGTGCGTAGGTGCGTGTTGCCAGCAGGAAAGGTTTTACTGAGCGTGGCAGTGCTAATTCCGTGCCATTGTGCACTTTGATTCCTGTGCAAGTGGCTGGATAAGTAATATCTCTAATCTTTCCAGTAAGAGGCTCTATCAATACCTTCAAAATGACTAATAGCATTTAACTCTCAGATTATGTTTATAAATGGTTTTCACTTAATACATTGTATAGTTGACTTTAATAAGTACTTATTGCAGGATTGTGTAGTACAGATACAGTGCTTAGGCTGTGGTAAAATGGTACTCCCAGGAATACTTACAATGAGTGGTTTGGCTAATGATAGAAAACATACATTGTGAATGCTTTATTTACACAGCCCTCTGATTTATGCTTCTCTTTGTTTCTGGCACTGGGTAAAAAACTCCTGCCCAAACAGGCAAATTCTACGGGGAAACTGGATTGAACCTTCCTTTTTTGGTCTATTATTGAAGTGCATGTTTGACTTTGAGTATTTTAGATACAAAACACATCCACAATTCTTTCCTAAGCAAATGAGGCTTAATCTCTGTTCTGATCTCATTTTCACTAAGGAGCATCTCAGCTCCTGAAGCAGGTTAAGGTGTTTAACATGTTCTGCATGTCAGGTTCTGCCAGGTACCAGATTCACCTCCCTTCTTGACATTTGTTTCTTATCTCTGACAATTAGTTGTGCTGAAAACCACCTTGTTTGTTTTATTATAATGGAGGAAAGACAGCTTTGCATTCTGAACGCTGCTTGCAAACTTGTCCTCTGCCTCTATGATGCAATGTATTTTATTAACCCTTTGGTCAGCCAGAACCTGAACGTTCAATATACCTGCTTTAAGATTTTTTCATATAAAGGCACAGATTCCCCCCCCTACCCCCCCCCCAGGATGATGGCCCAGGCAAATAGAACTTGAAAAGTTGATGAATCTCTTGTGAATCCATCAGAATTACCAACTATATAGATGGAAGTCATCACCTTATTACTAAGGGCAAGGCTGTTCAGTATTTCTTCAGAAAACTGACATGAGTAAAGGGGGTCATAAAAAGAAATCCACCTAAAAACAGGAATAAAAATACGATACTTTAGGTTAGCAACAGCAGTTTTACTAACAAACCACAGCCATTTTTCATGCTGATTATATTTTCTCGGCCTGTCACAGCTGCTTTCTGTGCTGCATCGTGACTGCTGCCCTGCCTGCACAAGCTCAGATGCAGCGACATGAGTAGGGGATTCAGGGTGGATCATTTTTAAAGGAATTACATGGAAAACATCTTTACATGTTTTGAATCAAAGAACACCCTCGAAAGGAAAAATGAAACAACCCAGGATACACAGATCAGCTGTAACTGTTCTTATGTTTTGAGATTCCCAGGTAGGAAATGAACAACTCGATCCATTAATAACTTTGGCACAATTATGATGTTCAGTCTCCCAGACACTTCTCAGTTCTGCATTATATAATATGTAACATTTATTATACAAATTTGTTAAGCTTTCCGCTGTGGGCTGCTGTCTGGGTTTATTCTTCCCTAGACAGGATGCAGCTCCACATACACTCAAGATCTAAGCTTTTTCAGTCTGTTCAGGTTAAAAGGTTTTATCTCTGAAGCAGCTATTATCTTGAGAGAATAGCTCAGTCTTCAAGATGTTGCTCATTAACACCTGCCTATTAAAGTGTATGTTATATTAGACAGCAATGTAGTAGCACCACAGAGCTCACCCTGAATATTTGCTTTTTCTTTAAAAAGGTTGGGTTTTTTTCCTTTTTTTTAAAAAAAAAATTATTATTTATTATTATTATTATTTTTTCCTGGTGAATTATAATCATTCCCTTTAATTTTGTGCTTTGAATTCCATACTGCCAGCTCTCGTAACAAATGAAGCCCTGGAGGTCTCACCAGAAGAAAAACTTCATTCCTTAATGCTGGAGGAGAATACAATGAGTCCAGCACTGAGACACGGTGAGGCTGCAAGGCTTTCTGGATATACACATTATGGAAGCAGTGGCTGATGGGGCAGGACATGAGATCCACCACTTGATGGCTGTAGTGCTCACAGGTGAGGACTTATCTTTCCTGTGGAGAAGCAGACTGCTGAAATCAGTCTAAGTCTTTCTACTGACTGAACTAAGCTTCAGATCAGGCCTGGCGTACAAAGGAGATATTCAAAAAGAAAACAATATATGAAAAAAAAATCATTGTAAAGTGATGTTAGATGAGAAGAGTTGAAAGATGACACCTGTGATCTTTCAAGGATCTCTTCAACACCCAACATCCTTCATCTACGTGAGAGTCTCATCTCGGGGAAGTTTCTAAGACAACCACCATGCTCAGCAACAAAGCAACTGCCACAGCTGAGATGTTTCCTTCTGACACCGCTTTGAAAACAATTAGCCTAATTCTCTCAAAACTTGATAATTAATTCCAATTTGGTAACTTTCAATCACCGGAATGAAAGCACAAATGAGATTAGTATATCAAGTACTGGTGATAAATCTGAAAACCTTTCTCGTGATCCCCAGGAATGGCAATTCCAGCTGGCTCATTTCCACAGGGCCCACCCACACAGCTGGACCACTCTGCACGCTGCATTGCTGCGCACTGATCTCATTTCAGCAACTACAAAGGTGAAGAAAAAGGTGATTTCCATAGGGAAGCGACACAGTGGTAATGACTAGTAGAATTTTACTATCCCAGGTTTTAATCACAGAGCAGCGGGTAGGGCGCTGCTGTGCATTGGCTCTGCCTTGCACATCACTGACTACACACCTGGGAGTGAAGGTGACACTTGAGATTTTTGAAATGTGGAACAGGAAAATAGAGCCAAATATCTAAGAAAGTACAGACTTTCAAAGGATTTCTAGAACTGAATTTCTGCTCTGAGTCTCAAACGGTGTGTGTGCTTGCCTTGCAGAAGGACAGGAGACATTTTAATCACTGTAAAGGAAAAAGTGATTGTGGGGAAAATAATTGCTTTACTCTTTTAGATAAATCAGATGGGAAATTCTAGAGTTTTCTGTAAATGGATCTAGGGACACGTCAAGTCTGAAAATAGAGGAACAGTAAAACTCCGAAACAAATTTCAAAATGAAAGGCAATTTCAGTGTCACTCACTTAAAAAGTGTGTTGCAACACAGAGGAGCAGACTAGCAACTATTTTTTGGAGGTCTACCTCTTGGTTCAAAACTTGTTTAAGATTGAGACAGAGAAAAGATTTGAAATCCGTGGAGACCACCTAACAATTGAATAAGAGGTTCAAAACCATCCCCTGCTCCTCCCCTTGCTTCTGTGTCAGGACAGCCAGAAGGGCACGACTCAGTTCCCTCCTTGGTCTCTAATAAGAGAAACACAACTTGCAGAATTCCTGTAGTGTTGTGTTGTTTGTTTTTTTTTTTCTCTTAAGAATGTAAACCACAAGCCATGGAAATAAAAGAAAACATGTCAAAGGCAAGTGTTGCTCTTTGAATAAAGCAAACACACCATGATTAATTTACTTTCTTGTTAAGTTGACAGTAGAGGTCACAGAGAAAGACAACAGAAAATCCCATTTTCTCAGCTTGGTTTCAGATTGTTTGGGGAGGCCACTCTGAGCAGCTCAAAGGTAATCACCTGTCTGGGCAATGAAACATTACTTCCAATTACCTGCAAGCTCTGGTCACTTTTTGTACAGGTTCTTCATTGCCATGTCATGAAGACCACTGTGAACATTTTCACCTTTGCAAACATTTTTTCCTGAGATGTTGGATTCTATGCATTTCCTTTTCCTCCATGTCTTCTCATTCCACTATAATTGCATTCCTCCTGATAGAAATTGTCTTCTTTCAAGTGTTTGGCCTTCTTTCTCTCTTTATTACTGCATAGTGGGGAAATATAGAAGTGGGAAAAATGCCAAAGCTGACATTTATTTTAATGGTTCCTCTAATCCATGCTTTTTTTTTTTTCCCTCTGCCTTTACATTCAGTATAGCCTCATTGTTTAAATAGCGTATCCTTTGAAAAACTGATCCCTACAGCACTCTTAACAATTAATGTGAAGTACTGGCTTTTTCAGAGCTTCCTAAGGTTGCTCTTCAGCCCTTATCTTCCATCCCTTTCTTCAACCATACCTGTTCTCCACAGTCCATAAAGCCTAAAGACTAGAAGGGACATTAAAGTAACACATACATTTTTACATTAAAAATATGAATGTAATATAGGGATTGGATCATACCATTATGATTTTCATATAGGAATGTATTCAACATATTTTAGAAACACATTAAAAAAAAATGAAAATCTCCAGCAACTTTATAACATGTCTATATATAACTTACATATATATAAATAGAAGATGGATGCTTCCGATCTCATTTTCATTGTCTAGCTGGGTTTTATCTGAAGATGAAATGCTTTCTCATTTTGAAAACGTGGGTTTTTTATGTGTGATTTGGTTTTGTAATTGTCAGGAAGAAATACCAGGGAAACTATTTATTTCATCATAATGAGCTATGGAACTGGGTAGATTATTTTTGTCACTACTGCACTGCAGTGGTGATATCTGTTTGTAGAGAACCAGAACACTTCTTTGATGCGGGTGCTTTTAAATAACTTAATTGCAAGGCAGATGGTAAGAAACAAACAAAAACCCCTCATGAAACAAAACAAAAAAAAACCTGCATAAAGGTGGAAAATTGCTTGAGGAATGCTGTGGTCTCACAGGGAAAAATCGTTCTATTTGTAGCTGGTAACTGCAGACTCCAAGTCTGTGATTAGCCTTTAATGTAGAAGAGGTAATACGATGTAGCTGATGAAAACATGTCAACACAGCATGAGGAAAAGAACAAGAAGGCAACTTTTTCCTCAAATGAAAGTTTCAGATCTTCAAACACACTCTGTATTGAGTAGCAACAATTGAAAACAAAAAAGTCATCAGCCTTTGTATTCACATTGAAGCCTCCAAATATTTTTATCAGTACTCCACAGGCTTGTTAACACCATGGGTTGCATCACATCTATTTTTCTCATTAGGCTCCCAGTTTTACACCCTGTGTGATAACATGGGTGAATATGGTTAGTGAAGCAACCAGAAGGATTGCTCTCCTTGAAGAGACAGGTAATGCTGTTGGTACATCCTGCCATGTGCTGCACAGACATGGAAGTGCCATATCCAGGGGTCTTGGCTATCAGAGAGGTCTCTTGCAGCATGTGAAAGCTGTCACATATGGCCTCAGTGCCAGGTGTGCTACCTGCTTTAACTAAGTTGTTGATAATTATGATGATAATTATTTTATACACATACAAACAGAGAGAGCCTCTCCAAGACAGAAAAAAACCCCAAACCTGTTAGGAAACCAGTGTCATTCATTACCTACCCAAGACCAGTCTCTTCTCAACATGTCAAAGCCAGCACTGAAAAAAAAAAACTCCTGTCTGCAGACAATATAAATGTTTTGAGGCAAAAATATCAGGTTGCAATCTATTGCAGTGAAGAACCACAACCCTGAGGGACTTCACCTCAGCCTGGGCAGCATGCTAGGAGCACATTACCCAGAACACAAAGTTGACTGAATCTGTAATCAATAGGAAAGACAAGGTAGTGTGTTTTGTTGACAGATCACGGTAACGAGCACTCCAAGAAAAGTAGTTTTCTGTGCAATGACTGTAAGAGTGAAAAAAAAGAGTCTGAACCAAAACATTAAATTCTAATATACAGTCACAGATCTTTCAGATGATTCTAAAGTTACGTTCTGGCCCAAGCAGCTTTGACTTCTGCACTTGGCTGAATTCAAGTAAATGTGGACAGACTTTACTGAGATTAGAATATCATTTCTTGGAATTACAGATACGAGCACTTGGATTTTGTTACGGAGTTTTGATAAGTCTTGAAAAATGCATTAGGCCACTAAATTGCTGCTTTATTCAGATGCAGGTGGGATTCCAGCACTGTGACTCGTGTGTTGCGCTGTGAGAAAAGGATGATTTTCTCTTTTCAGGGGTGGAAGAAGAAAATTACTCTTAAATGTACAACCTGAACTTAAATGTAGAAGGGTTTACAGATCCTTGCATAAAGACATTAAAAAAGCATTACAATTATCATATAGGAGATCATGACTGATGGCATTGAAATTAGTAATAGCTCTCTGTAGGGTTTTCCCTCTAAATTTCACAACTGCCAGACCCTAATCTCAGGTATATGTCACGCATTGTTTGTTACATGGAAAATGCTGCTGCAATTCTGCCTGCATACCTATTAGCAATGTTTTTTCTTCTTCTTCTGAGGTTCTTTGAGATATATTGCCCTTCTGAGATTAAAATCTCGCCCTAAATCTTCAAAGCAATTACACAGACAAAAAGCAGCAATCTCTTCCTGCCATACAACTTTCAGAGAGCAGAAATCACCAGATCAGAAACTGATGGTAGATTATCAGCCCAGAGAAAAGGCATGATATCCAGCAGGAATGATCAATACATGAACAAATATGCCTACCTTGATCTTGGTCCTTTATAAAGCTGTAGGGGTTTGCTGTAGATTTTAATGGAAAAACAATTGGACAATATAGATTCTTCCCCTTCCCACCCTCCAAGGAAAAGGTGCATTTAAAGAGCTAAAGCAAAACAAGGGAAGAATGGAAGCAGAAGGAAATTCACACTTTCAGCCTGTTTGTGTTTCATTCCTTTCTTTGAAATAAAATGCTACTGATTTTCTGGTCTCTTTGAATACATTTTGGGTTTGGGTTTGTTTTTGATTTTTTTTTTTTTTTTTTTTTTTGGAAGATTTATTGAAAAGAAATGAGTGAGCAGAGAGAAAGAAACTGCTTTTGAGGCCCTTAGGAATTGGATTTTTGGAATGCATTGTACTTGTTTATATTTTGATTACTTGGACAATATAAAAAGGAATCAAATGTTTTTACAAAGAAAAGAATATAATGAATCGATCCCAAGTCACATTATTCTGGCTTTGCTCCCATACGCACTGATAATGGCATCTGTGATCACCAGCCTGGTATATTGGTAGTCATTACTTATTTTAAAGGATAGCAGACATGATTTTTAAAATGATTGGCAACATCATGATTGCACAGCAGTTATAATACATATTATAACATATATAATAAGTGAAGGCTTCTTCTCTCTCTTTTTAATTTAAAGCAACAGCAAGGAGAGAATTTCAACCTAAATATACAGAGGGAGAAATGTTACCTTCGTTGTCAACTGAGACAGGAGTTCACAGAAAGGGATCAATGAACTCCTAATTTTCCAGGGTGGGCATTCAATTACAATGACAAAAATCAGCATATTCTCAAGCCTAATTTGTGCATAAATCACTTGATGAATTTGAATATTCTTCAGCTACCACTGCACACAGCAAGTGATGGATAAACTATACTCTGCAAAATGTCTTCTGTGTAATCTAATAGAAAATGGGATATTCCAACACTGGAATAGTTATTGATACTCCTGCCATGAACAGCAACCAGAAACCTAAATACCTGTGAGAATATGGTTGAAAGAACCCTGAAACCTGGGAGAAAATTAATCTCTACTATATTACAGAAGAAGAAACTCAACAAATGCCTTTTGAAACATTTACCAAAGATTAGAGAAAACAAGCAGGTCAGAAAAGAATTAATATGGAAGAATCTTAGATTCTTATCATGATCCACACTTCCTTTATGCTATTAAAAGTAAATCCACTGAAGTTAACAAAAAATATTGCCCGTGAAGCTTGCTTGATTTTAAACAGAAATAATTAAGCACTGCTGTAGTTCTCTAAAGAAAGAAATCCTTCTAAAGATCAAACATCTCCTTTAAGATATAGAGGGGATTAAATGCTATTGCAAAAGTTTTCAATAACTACATTTGAGGCCATGAATTATTTATGCAGAAAAAGACCTGTAGCAGAAATGCATTTAAAAAAAAAGAAAAGAGAGAGAGAAGGAAAGAGAGCACAGAACAACAAACGTATAGGTGACATTTATAATTACAGGTAAAGAAGAAAGCATCTCTTAGTTTTCTAAGAGCGGTAAATGACAAAGTTAAATAATACTACAACATTAGAAAGTGAAATTTAGATATGTAATAAAATAATTGAAAGGGATTTTCATCTACCATGGCTCTCAAAAGTCATCACTGTGCACAATTTATGCTAACAAGAGGGTTATTCTGCATTACAATAGATATTTTGATGAGCGTTTCATTATTTAACATTATTTTGAGAGAAATCTTGCATAGCTAGACTAAATGCAATGTACATAAATCACCTCTTGAATGTATACAGAATATTTGAAACTTCTCATAACTTTCACACAGTGTTGTGTTCAATATTCATCAAGGATTTTAAACAGCTCTAAGGGTAGCAGAAAATAATTGCTGTGCTCACAGCAGACATATGAGATACATACTGTGACTGGAGCTCTCCCAAACCACCATGGGAAAACATTCCCCAGCGGTGGTTGCACTTTGTTCACATCAGTCTGGATAAAAGCCTCCTGAGGATGTGAACCTGGAGTCAGCTCCTAGGTGATATGGCCTGACTTTGTCAGTCGGATTCTCCAGGGCAGTGGAACTGGCTAGGGATATTTCACTTTAAAGCAAGCTTCAAGTTTGTATGAAAAGGAATGACTACTGTGGGGTCAAGGAACAAGCCACTTCTCAGAAGATTCTGATTGGTCTTTTCCATTTCCCACAGAGCCCTTCTACAGGCAGCAGGTCCCCATTTCTTAGGATATTGTAAAGATAAATACATGTACAGAGTGTTTTGATATACTTGTGTCTAAAACCTGTGGAATGCTCTCAGTAATTTTACTGGAATTAAAATTGGTGCTAAATTTAATTTCTTAAGATTTATATTTCTTGCAGTTCTGTTGAAGGTTTCCAGAGGGAAAAAGAATTAAAGCTTATAAACCAAAATCATAATAAAAAAAAAGCATCTTTAATCCTCTGATTAAACTTTTGTTATAATGGTGAGGGCTATCACCTGAAAGGAAGGGTTTATTACTGAAATATCATTAGATACTATAGCTGAGATACTTAGTACAAGCTATAAATTTCTTTCAACTACTACTGATACTTAACTGTAATCCACACCTAAACCTCACATCTAATCAGTTGATGATGATGAACCAATTTATTAATCAGCACTTCACTAGAAGTCTTGACCTCTCTAAGACCACACCATTATCAGTGATCCTGAATGGCACTGGCATTTGGAAAGCTGAGATAGCACAGGAGAAATAGGATTTTTCTTTGCTGTTTTGACCTTGATAACTCTTCGTTCTTTGGCTTTGTCAGCAGCATAAGATGTGTCAAGGTCTTGGAATCCAGGAATGCCCTGGCTTGCCTTTTTCCCTCAGAAACTGCTGCTGCACAAATGGCAGCTCTCCATCAGTGGGATGGACCCCAGAGCCTGCAGAGCCAGACTGCTCATCACAGCTGCCCCTCTATTCAAGCAGCATCACTGGTGCTCATAACAGATGAGAGCAAGCACTGCTGCGCATCTGATATGTTTGATGTCCTACAGCCAGATCATTTCCCAAAGCCCACAAACCTAAAGCAAACTACTACAAGCGCAGGATACTTTATTCTATGGCTAGGACAGCTTTGGACAACCTGAACACCAGAGCTCACAACAGGAGAAGAGCCATCCTTGTCAAGTCCTGTGACAAATGTAACTGGGCTGGCCAGAAATCAAACCTAATGGGTTTGATTTCAAACACCCTGCTTCATGCCAGTGTCAACAGACACGTTTGGAGGCTTTTTTTTCCTGTAGGATTGAGAATGATAAAACCTATTCACGAGGAACACTTCAGGATATGTAAACGTCCTCTTAGATTAGCTGCAGCTGCAGCCCAGGCACACACTGTGCTCACAAAAGGCAGCGAGATGCTTTCCTTTCTGTACAGCACAGCACAAATCACTGACCTGGACACTGGTCTGGTATTTGAATGGACCTGCTTCTCAGAAGCCAACAGAGGATAATTAATCCATTTCTATAAACATAACAATAACACCGACACACATTTCTTCCCTCTGTAATCTCATACTCTAGATTGTGGTGAATGGACTAACAACTTCTACACCAGTATTACCAGTTCTCACAACAGCTAAGTAACATGGCAGCATTGGAGGTAGGTAGACTGTTGGACTAGATGATCTTAGATGTCTTTTCCAACCTTAATGATTCTGTGATTCCGTACTTTGATTCTCATTGTTCTCTAGCTCATCATTACCATCCATGTTTTTAACTTTCTATACTTCTTCCCCAACACTGAAAAACAGCACTGCTATTTCTGTCTTAAGCAGTGCTGAGAACAGATTGGATGCCACTTCCAGCTTTTCCAGAACAAGATTTCAACCAGAAATCCAAAATTACAGACATTTATTACTAGAGATAAAGAAGTAAATCCACTACTAGCAGTAACAATGGGTATTTATGCAGAGGAGGCTCTGTAGGGGGACATAAAGCTGGGTGAGGAGCCCCTGTGTGCCTTGTCCACTTTGCTGTTACAGCCTGGGCAGCTGCTGAGAGTCATCACCCCCAAGTGCTTTCCTTTAGCAGCCTCTGTTTCTCTTCCTGAGCATGCAACTGCTGCTATTACTAGCAACATTTCTTTGCCCTTCTCACACCATGCCTGAAGCCATGCTACTAATTACTTTGTCTAAAGACTGGTTCGCTAGTGAAAGGCCCCAGCAACCGCACTCTCTTTCTTGGGATGCGGTTTTATTTCTACAGTTCTTAATTTCATTCGTCACCAGACATCAGAAAGTACAAATAAAGATCAAGAGTTTAAGTAAGGAAATTTACCCAACAGTAGCCTGAGTGATCATTTTCCCCTGAGTTCAATTACAGGAGTCTGATGTGTTCTTAATGAGGGATTTTGGTATACAGGCTGCACAGTGCCCTCTCTTGTTGTACCTCTTTCTGCTACCTTTAGACATCTCCTGTTACTTCAACAGGGATAGCATTAGTGAATTAATTATTAGAAGAATATACATAGCCTCAAGGATTATGTACAAGCTATTAGCAGTAATATGTAGTGGATAATATACGCTGTTTACCAGCTGAAATAGCAATCGGGCTGATTTAGGTTATCATCCCTTTCACAGCACAAGGCAAAATTAAAGCAAGCTACTGGGAACTTAATTTGAGACGTTTGCTTTTTCAATACAGTTTATGCACCAAGATGAGAAAAAATGGTGCAACAGTTGCCAAAGGAAGTCGAAACAAACAGTATTAAGGAGATGGGAACAACTGAACATGATATATAGATCTATATATGGAAAGCGATCTTGTTAAATCGTTCTTGTCCTTTCTTATGTAAGGAGACCATGGAACCAGGAAGGTTTGTCAAGGAATAGTTGCATTGGTATAACTCAAGTGAATAGTGTTGGGTTTAAAAGTGGGTGACACATTGTGTGACTTCACACACAGACTGCAATGCTTTTTAGTAGACCAGGTGCAGGGCTGACCCTGCCAGAAGGTAACATTTCACTAAATCATGTGTTTAGAATAACAGTGGCGTAGGCTGAAGGCAAAATGAAAAAGGATGTGGATCTCTGGGTCTTAGTGCTCAATGCTGAAACCAAAAGGAACTGCCTAGAATCAATCCTAGGAATACACAACAGCCTATAAAAGGAAGGGATGCTCCTCATCTCCTCATGCATCCTTTGCTGCACAGCTGCACCTGTTATGGAAGAAGCATCAGAATCTGAGTGAATGCTTCACCTGATGGCTTTGTTCTGAACCATTCTCTACTGAGTAAAATTACACAACAGCCCCCAAGACAAGCTCTTATTTCAAACAGGTAACACAGCTAAGCTATAACCTTTTTGAAATGTAGGGAGGTTGATCACTGGCAGTAAGTGCTTAACAAGCAGGGATTTGATTGTGTGGCATGAAGCCTGCATAATCTATTTTTAATAGTCTGACACAATCCGTTGCAAGTTGGAAAGATGCAGAAAGATTTGGATAGTGGGAAGCACTATCCACACAAGGATTTACACAAGTGGCTGAGTTACAGGAAGAGTGGTGAGGCATTAAACCACTAGGAAACATTCAAATAAGAGAGTAATTTGAGAATGGGAATGGTCTAAATACAGTCATTATCAAAAGTCCATGCAAATCAGATGATTCAATCCCTTTCTAAAAATATAATTGTAACTGACTCCAGTAAAGCAAAAACTGTCTTATTGCACTGCTTTTTATAACATTTGCTATTTGTATCAGCCCTGCTGATTCTGTAAACAACTCTAAGCAGCAGAACAAACACGCTGCTGGTTGACATCCACAGCAAACTTCCCATTGGTTTTCCCTGCCATTTTGGGAAGACCATGAAGCAAAAAGAAACACCACAAAAAAAAAACCCTTCCTGAGCTGAGACTTGTTCTTCACTAAGCTTCTGCCTTTGCGAGATTTATCCTTGCAGGCTCATATGCACCCCTGAAATATATGCAGGGTTTAAAAAGGAAAGACAGACTGATCCTTGATTACAGCACCTCTTATTACAATTCTACAAGGCAGTAGCAATGAGAAATTATCTTGTGTGATACAAAAACTAACCTACACGATTTCATTCTAAACATATGCAATGATCTGTTTTAAAAGACTGTAGTTTTAATTAAGCTGATCTTTGAAGGGGAAGTTGATGGGATTACATAAAGATCTCTGTTTTTTCCCATAATAAAGGTTGGTATAACTTTACAAAATTCAATTATTTCTATCCAGTGCTGCATGAGAAATATTTGGGAAGTGACTGAAACAATTCTTATAGCAAATTATACCACTGTCAGAAAATAAGAAATCAGTATGTCAAAACACAAGGGTATTTCTACACAAAGCACCTGGCAAGTTACATTATACAGACAGTCCCTGTCTGGCTACAATATTCCTCTCATTAATTTTATCTACAAATAGGAAGAGGAATGATTTGTATTTGCTGCTTGAAATTATATTAAAAAATAAATAAAGTAAAAAATCCAACTGAAAAATGCCTTCAAATGTTGTACAGAGAAGGATGCAGAAAAAAGAATGTTTTTAAACAAATAAGGTCACTAAGCACTGTAAAAGCCTATGTGTGGGTTTGTTGGTTTTGAGGTCCCCAAATAACTGCATTTTCTGCAGTAAAACCAGATCCATAAAGTCCATCTATGATTCTCACCTATATGTTTTTAATGAGTGGATGTTATATACTAGCTACCTAAAGGAAGACCTAATATAACAGCAAGTGTTTTACCAAGGACTCTCTCTGTTTATATTTCAAATTAGATCAAATGGTGATAAAGTCAGCGATGCTCAAGCACTGGCCTGGTGAACCTGGTGGAAAGTGGCTGGCTGGATAAACACAGAGCAAGTTTAATTGTTCCCTTATGTTCACCAAATACAACTGACATCAATGCCAAGCTTCAAATCAAAGTACCAGAGTAATAAGGAAGTAGTGCAATAATACTTGAGGGTTTTCTGCTACATCTTTGTAACAGCAAACGCAGTTTGATCTAATCTGACTGTAGTTTATATGAACTGCCACTATATACATCTTCTTAAAAAGAAATCTGCTTTCCTGTTTTAGATGAAGATGGACATATTTTAAAGCTTAAACCCTGCATCTTCTGAAACACACTGAGAGACTCAAGCTTTTAAAGGATCCAAAGATGACATAGAAAAATTGAATGCATTTTCTGCTTTTAATCTACTTTGTACCTACTGCTGTCTCTGCGTGAACTGAGATTATGATACAGCATATACAGTTTTTAATTTCCAACTACTTTGGTATTAGCTATAACACTGAACCATTTACCTGCTCGAGTGAATCTATATTACTGTCCCTGTTTCATTTTTAGCATTCTCCAACCTGTGTCGCCTTAATCAACAATTATCTGCTTCCTTGCACTTGCACTCCAGATGGAGAGAAGGTAAGCAGATGCTTGGGTGAATGTCTTTCTGGTGATGGATCCTTCCTTGTTGCAATTCATGCATATCATTACAGACCATTTTCACTTCTTCGGCAATCTTTAGCCTCTAAATCATGAAAATCGAAACCCTATTATCTTCCTTCATATTCTTTATGCAAATTAATATTATTCCTTTTTTTTTTTTTTTTTTTTTTTTTTTTTTTTATTCTTCTTCTTTTTTATGTAGTAAAGCAAATGTACAAACACATAAGAAGCCTTATTCTGGATATGCCTGGCTAAACCAAACTGGGTTCATGAGCAGGTAGGACGGCTTTGCTAACATTTAAAGGCAACACAACAGACTCCTATGCAACACTGTTTTCTCTACCTAGAAAAAGGGCTCAGCTGCCAGAACGGGTGAGGGACAGCCAATATGGCATAACCACTGCCAAGGAAGGAATGGGGCCGGGCTTCCTAATCGATGCAGGTTGGCAGGAAGTGTTCATCCTTCCCCTCTTCTTCATTAATTCAATGAGTAACAACATCAGAGCAGAAATTCCGTAAAGACCTTGTGATAATGAGATGTAATATAAGAAACACAAAATGAATGATAAAGACATGGTAAGAAGGTCTATTAGAAGTGTCAAAAGTAATTTTTGTGAGACCCCAGTGAATAGCACAGGCTGTTACCTACTGACATTTTATTTGGCAGAGATCTGGGAAAAGCACTGCATTCCCTCCAGAAATAAAGAACTGAGATCAGAATCACTGGAGATTTCTGGAAGAAAGAACAGATGTGGAAAGACGAATGCATTTAAAACAATCAGAAATCATCAGTGTTACAGAAGCTGCAAAAACTTCCCACCATGATGCTAAGAAACAAGGGTCACATGGAGAGGCAGTGACCCCATGAGATGGCACCACACTGTCAGTCCAATGAGACAGGGCTGCAGAGGGAACAGGGAACATTTGCAAGCACTTCTGCAAAATATCTGAACACAACACCAAGTCTCAGACACCAGAAAGCCACGTTTGAATGAAGCCATCTAGTGTGCAGCTACACTAAGATCTGCAAAGATACACAAAAACAAAGTGTTTTTGTGAAGTGTTCTGGTTCTGTCTGGTTTTCTGCACTCTCTCATAGCTAAATGACTACTTCCCACTGATACTCGTTATGTGACACCAAGTACCCTATACTTGAAACCAGTGATGTCTTCAGAGGCTTCTCCAACACATAACACAGACATTGATCCACTGACCATTTAGCAGAATTGTGAGGTGCAGTAATGAAACTTCATTGTAATTCCCAGACTCCATTCTTCTAGTTTTCTCTCCCTTAACAAAAATCAATGTGAAAAGTGACCTACTTATCTGATACTTCACATCCAGAAGCCACAACCACAAACACAACCCTAAAAATCTCAAAATGCCTCGGACGTTTGTTTTCTAAAAGCAAAACAAAAACACAGACACTAAACCCTAAAGAAATTAAAAAGACATAACACCCAAATTGCTAAAATAGACACTATGAATAGAAAATCGTATGATACTTAGCCACAAACCCATTTTGAGAGCATTAAAAGGTATCACCGAGTACACTCCAATTGTCTTGAAAGCTAAAGCCGTTCATCAGTGGTTGCACTGGGCTGTGTTTTCAAAACAGAAGCCACACTTGATAATGCTACCAGCTGTGTCAAAAATAACTTCTGTAAAAGCCTTCATGTTTAGTTTTGCTTATACTTTTAGAATTTCCTTGTCCAATTATCTCCAATCAAGCCTGACAGTTCACTCCTGGGGTGAAAGAGCTCCCAGTTCCATTATAGATAAGCTCACAGGTATTGATTTGAGCATTTCCCACCCCCAGTCAGAACCAGATATCTACGGAGGACAGAAAGTTTTCAAATCCCTTGCCATGTAGCAAAAGCGAAACGGCATCGGCAAATAATGAAGATCAAGTGAAAGCGCAGGAACCACTTAGGCTTTACTGAGAGCATTATTTGTAGCTCCAGAGGTCACCTTTTCTGGAAGGATCGTTAAGAAGCCATGCATTCTGCTAGGATTAACATCCACTAAACCTTCACATTTATTCTGGAGAGACTGAGCTTTAACACGAGGACAAACACACCAAATACAGGAATCAAAGACCACAGTCCCCACAGAACAAAGAGTTTTGTGGCATACAAACAAGGGCTGAAGTAGGCTGTTTTGGTTCTTCTATGGATCTCACGTGGAAAAGGCCAATAAGCGCAATATTTTTGTGTCTTTTTACACTCAGCAGAAAGGCAGCTAAATATACATAGCTCATTCAAACTGCTTACATTAAACTTGCCAACCCCTTTTGCTTTAGCTTTGTGCTCCTAAAAAATTAAAGTAAAATCTACAAAGACTACAGAGAAAACAGCTATCAAAGTATATTTTTAGACATAAGGAAAAATGATTTCTCTCAGAGAGTGGTCAGGCAATGTTGGAATAGAATGGCTGCCCAGAGAGGTGGTGGAGTCGCCATCCCTGGCAGTGTTCAAGAGGTGTCTGGATAAGGAGCTACAAGAGATGGTTTAGTGGCTCGTGGTAGCAACAGTAATGGGAGGACCATTGGACTGGATGATCTTGTAGGTCCTTTCTAACCTTGTGATTCTGTGACCCTATTCTATGATTTCCTACAGATTACATTGATTGTTTTCTGCATTAACATACTTGCAATTCACATTGCTAAAGCATACAGAGATGACATGTTGTTGACTTCTTGCTCCCTCCAGTTGCATGGTAAGAGCATAATTAAAATGACTTTAAAAAGAAAAAAAGAAAAAAGAAAAAAATAAAGAAGAAGAAGAAAATATAGAAAAAAAAGAAGGAAAGAAAGGAAGAGTGCACATCACTTCCAGAGAAAAAGTCCTTTCCTCTTCCAAGGAAACTGCAGACATACATTCACATGGCCACATTTCTATTAGTAATTCATTCTTTCCCAGGTTCACCTGCACTGTGGAGGCAGCTGAAGCAAAGCAATTCATGCCCCACAGTTCAATTCCCCTGCTCTGCACACCAGGCTGGACAATGTTTCTACATCTGTTCCCAGGGTTGGCCTCCTGCTCTTGCTGATGCCCCCCAGGTGTGCATGATGTTGCTTGGAAGAGTGCTAGCTATCAAGGACCCTACTAATGACTGAGCAGTGGAAATGACTGTCAGCAGTACACAGAAATGCTGTTTTTACAAAGCTTTAGGTAGGGGCTTTCTCTAACATCTCGGGAATGCCTACAGCAAAGCCACTAATTGCATGCAGACCTTTATAGTTGGTAGCTCGGGACTGGGAGTATTGCCTCTGCAACAACTGCTGGAGGAGGCCTGCAAAACTCACTTTCAGTCTTACTTGAGTGGTGCCTATGGATTCATAAAGATGATCAAAGATTTTACAGCAACCGAAATCCAATGCACAGTGTAAATGCCAAAAAGCAATTTAGGTTGCTTAATATATGAGTTTCAAAGCAGTATTCGGGCACTGCCTGAATACAGCACCTCATGGGATGCACATTCCTTTGTTCAAGGGAGTTTCATCTCAGTCCTTAAATTTTGCTTCTGTGATCATAGGGACTCGCTCAAGGACAAGGTGCTGTTTGAGCATGACAGAGTCTAGATCGCATTAGTCCTTGATCTAACTTGCTTTAAAATGCTGCTAAGGACATCTTGGATTTATCTACTCTGTCTAAAGGAGAGATAGAAAAACTGACACAGCTACAAGAAGTCAGCAGTAAGCTGGAGAGCTCTGTTTCCTTTTGAAGGCACAGTGACAGCACTTAGGAAAAAAAAACAAGGGAAAAAAAAAAAAAAAAAAAAAAAAAGCATGCATCATCTGAAGGCATCTCCAGTTTTGACAGAGGAAACAGAGGAGAAAATGTCTTCCTGGCCATTTCTCAACAGAGTTTTTGCAAGAGACACCTTGGCCCAACTCCTGCTAATTCACTTCTGTCTTCCGGCTTATGTTCCCAATCCTACCCACTGTCAGGTTTATAGACCAGATCTTATCTCCGAGTTATTTTTAGCCTAGAACAGTGTCCTGAAAGGTACACAAGGACTTTGTGCAGTTCATGTAGAGCTCTGGAAACTTTTGACTCATTATGAGCCAGTGCCAGCTTTTGGGGTGACAATCACCCACGCTCTGGCCCTAACAGGACCCCAATGGAAGAAGGTTTTATGGTTGAAAAGGTTTATATAGCTTTTGACTGCTGGAAACCCTGTAAAGTTCTGTTTGATCTGCATTTAAAAAATAAAATTAAATAAAAAAAATAAAACCAGACAGCTTTCCCTGCCAGAATATGGTAATTGTTCAAAATGAAATGTCAATGTCAATGAAATTTTGTTCTGAAAGAAAACTGGGCAAAAAATACAACATTTTGGTAACATTTAAATGTTCTATCTTGACCTTTAGGAACAGACTGTTTTGATATTCATTTTTGTCTTCACTGTGTCATTTGTAAAAGATATAGGCATAATCTTCAATACATGATAATATGTTTCAGAAAATGAAAATCAGAACTAACCAGCTTTTAATAGGAACACAGTGCAGAATTTCAGAAGTTCAAAGTTCAAACATATTTGTTACAGTACTTTCCAAGTAAAAATATTGGATCTTGAAGTGAATAATCTATCTTTAGTGGGGACATCTTTGTTTTCATTCCCAATTGGAAATGAGAACACTCTAAAAGCAAACCAGTGACAAGAAGCAAGGGTTAATCAGTTATAACCAACTCTTGGTCTATTTACACTTGATGCAACTTTTAAAAAGCACTCTCATTATTTAAAAACAATAATAATAATGAGGAAATACTTATATTCCATTTCAAATTGTATTCCTAATTAAAAGCAGGACTGCTAATTACAATGCCTGTCTACTTTGGAAGGTGCTGCAAGGCTTAATTAATTGTCAGTGAAGTCATTTGAGATGCTCGCACAATGGACACGTAAGATTGGTTATGTTAATCAGGTGGATGGCTCTGTGAGCTGTGCATCAAGAGGGGACTGATCCAGTCATGCCCCTGTGGTGCTGGTGAAGGATATTCGTACAGCCCATGAGATCCTGTGGACCTGTTGCCTCCATCTTACAAAGGGAAGAGTAGGAATCTGCGGCATTTCCTGGGCAGCTCTTTGCAAGGGTTGAGTAGAATCCAGATCTCTTGAAACAAGCCTGAAGCACCATCCTTCTGTAAAGACAAATTAAAGAAACCTCCTCCAGCCCTCTACTTTTAGGCGGCACATCTTTAACTTCTCTCCGAGCATTACTTCATTTGTCTTCAAAGCTGTCTCAATAGCCACGTCCAGTTAGAGCAAACTCAGTGCATCTCAGCAGTGCCTTTGAATGGGCTGGTCACAAGTCCAAAGAGAAACCCACTGCACCCCTCCATGACCAGAACACATGGATGGAGGGAAGCAGCAGCCTGAAAGGATAGGTATGGTGGCAGAAGGGACAGCACTCAGCTTACAGCTGGGGTGAATGCCAACCAAGTCATGTAGAGGCGTGCACCTCCTCTTCTGCAGACTGAGATGTTTTGTCTGCTCCAGGCACCTGTGTACTGCTGTGTGTTTTTGCCACCTGACTTCCACTTCCTCTCCACTTTGCCAATGCTCAGACAGGCATGCAAGTAATCCCATTACAAACTAATGGATTTACACCACGATTACATTAAAACATGGTGAAGCAGTGCCTGTGACACAACTGTACTTTTCTTGGCAGGAACATTCTGAAAACTGCTCTTTCCACTTCCATCCCTCGTGAATACAAATAACTTTTGCTTACTAACGGAAAGTCATTTCCCTGTCTGAGCTTTGCATTTGATCTCTGCTGAAGCAGTCTCAAGAGGAAAAACGGAAATCTAAGAAGTTTGTGTGTAATAAGGATTTATGTCTCTGCTTCTTCAAACAAACAAGCCTTTTTTGTTGTTGTTTTGCTTTTCAATATGCAAAATATGAGGGGCATTTAAATGCTTCAGGACAACAGTCAGCGCTGGGATGCAGCGACTCAGCTCCCATGTGATGGGCTTCGTATTATGGAGTTCAGGAAGTGACTGTGTAACCCGGGACTAAACAAAATATTTCTACTCCTGTTCTAAACCCAATACTGAGTGTGACCCAATTTCCAGGTAGGGAGGTTTTCTGATTACCTGACAGGAGCTCCTATTTGTAGGAAAAGAATAGCAAGAGCACATTTAATCTTTCATGCTACGAGTCTGACAGCTGTGTTTTCACTCTCAGCTTGCTTGAAGGATGATCAGTGAAGAGCTAATTTTCCTACGTTCAAGATTTGCAGATAGGAATATGCATACACTGTAGTACCTGTTTATCTGCTTCAAGCATTAATTGTGTGGGTTCTAGCACGAGTGCAGCAGGAAAGCAGTGTATTTCATGGTTAATACCAGTGAAGAGACACGCAATGCTCAGTGGATAAAAGGCTTCTAGTCCCAGCTGGGAAAATAGTTCCATTATCTCCCAGCTGCATAGACCTTCCGTACGGCTCCGTTCTGCCTCGATGAACACTGTGCCTTGCTGAGAGCTTGAAACAGTTCTGCAGAAAATTGTAAAGATCCTGAGACATTTCACTGTTAAGATCTGTAAGTACAGAATTGTGCTGTCTACTGCAATGTGAATAATGCTGGGGGAACTGTCTTTTTTTGTTGTTGTTTTGGTTTAAAATCAGTATTTTTTCATTAGCATAAGGGGTAGAGAATGAAGAAAATTCACTGCTTTATTTATGTTGTTCTGTCTCTAAATGGCTGATGCTCCAAATGTATACATTTTTGGAAGAGACAAATATATACATAATGAATTTGTATGCATGCGAGGTCTGAGTCAAACAGAGTAGGAGACTGTGCTGGTAACAGACACTACAGGTATATTTTTTGAGAGTATCACAGCTCACTGCTGCAGTAACACGGACAACACAGAGGATGACAGTGCTAATTTTGCCACTTTCATAAGACTTTGTGCAGCATATAAATAGTGAGGTGGGTAATGAGAGACCAATCTAATTTCTACCAGCTGAAGGTGTAAAAGCAATCAACATAAATCCTAAGAAAATTTAAGCAAGCCTTTAAAGGAAGCCTTTCCTCTTGCTTGTTTTAACAATTAAAAAAGTCAAGGTAACAGCATTCTGTTTTTGCAAGATGTGCAAAGGTTTATTTTTGACCCTGTCATTTACTTACAGAGTATGACACAGCCATAAAGAAATGTGACACTTTATAAAAAGTTTTGGAAGTCCACGTTTGCAGAAGCAACTGCTTGACTAGCGCCTTCTGTTAAACCATGTACTCCCATGGTGCTCTTTAGGCAAACACCTCGACTCAGGCAGTTGTTGCATGTCTGAAGGGTCTCCTCCAGCAGCCTCTAAACCATCAGGCTGAATGCTAACAATTTCCTGCAGCGCTTAAGCACCTGAATGATTAAACAAGAGGCAAACACTCTGCGCCCTATTTAAATAAGTTGCTTGTCCTTTTGACAAGGCTGCAGCCAATTTCAGGTAAATATAACGAGTTAAAAGAATCAGACTATTTATGAAATAGCATTTTCTCCACCCTTTTTATTCTCTTCCTCCCAAGAGGGTGGAACTGCCACACCAGCAATTCTTCAAGTTTTACAAGTTCACTGAGTTGTGTGTATGTATGTAAACCCTGCAGCATTTGTAATTCCAGGCACCACACCACCACAAAGAACCCATCCCCATCAGCCAGCTTTTGTTTTGGTGCTCCTGAGGCACTATTTCAGTGTTTCACGTTCCATGAGTCCCTGCTTGAGAGGTTTTATGACATTAAAAAGTCCCAACTCAGTACCTGGAGGAAGTTAGCAACTATTGTATATCAAATTTTATTGTTTAAAAAAGAAAAATAAAACACTCCAACGTATCCAGCTATAGTTTTCAAATGGTGGTGAGGTACTGATTGCTATGTATTAGGTGTGTTACCTTCCATGCTGAGGATGAAATTATAATAATATATAACAATGTAAGTGCTTTAAATCAAAGAAGAGACGTGTTTCTTCCAGCTCTTCAGTCAGTATTAGAAAGGTTTGTGGTGCATAGTAGGCTCCCCTAAAACTAATTTCTTGCTGCTGAAGCAAATATTGCCATCACAAAACAAGGTGCCAGCATCCCCAAAAGGACCTGAAATACAAAGTTGTGCATTTGCATTACATGCCCATAAAACACTATTTGTAACTGGGCAGGAAATTTCCATTAGGTTTATCTCTGTATTGGAAGTATATAGGACTACATCAACTCTTCAAAATGACATTCAGTGATCTTTTCCCCCTCAGCCCAGAAGCTGTATTAACTCCACGTTACCACAAGACAATATTCCTTTTGTTTAAGATTAGGACTGACTTCATTGCAAAGGGTTGCTGCTGCTTGCCTGCTCACAGTCCCTCCTCAACCCAGCCAGCTGCCTTCAGGCCCCACTCACGGCAACCATGCCCCAAACCCACCTCTACCCACGTGAACTCCAGAGGAGGGAAAAAAAACACCAAAACCCCTTTTATCCTTCTTATCAAAGGCTGCACTCAGCGTGGATTAGAGTTAGGTATGAGGGTGCGTTTGCAGCTTGGGCTGCTAGGCTTGAAGCAATCTCTTTACAAAGCAAAAACTCAAGTAACTTCAGACAGTTTTCCAACCACACAGATACCTGCACTGGTAGTTTATCTCTGGGATACCAAAAACCCAGCACTGTGGGAAAACAGCACTCTGTAACACCCTTATCTCCACTCCAAACCTAGCGCACTTCTGTAAGGCCTTCTTATGAACACACAAACTTTCTATAAATGCAGAATACTCAGGGAAAAAAAGTAGTCTGCGCCGCTGAAAAAGTAACTTTGAAAAGCTGAAGCATCAGAAAGAAAACCAACCCACATCACGGTAAATCAGAACGTGGTACTTATAATTCTGTGCCTTGTCAGGGGAACAACCTGGCCCAAGGCAGAACACCAAGGCTGCTGCTGAGCAGACCAGCTCAGCTCTGAGAGAGGTGACAGCAGGATATTGCTACACAAAATGTAACAACAGCTAAATATGAGGATCTGGATCTACCGGATTGAAACACTTGGAGATTTCCAGGCTGAGGAGCTGGGCTCTGCCAGCTCACACCTGCAGCTCCTCGGCTGAGCAGGTCAGGCCCAGCTGTTCTGCCCCCCAGCAGATAATTAACAGCTCTTAACAACCCATTAATGGGCAGTAATTCACCTTACACAACTATTGATTTGCTGTTGCTGTAGGAAGCATGTGGGGGTGGATAACCTAGGCCTGCAGTGAGGGCTTTTTCTCCTCTCTGCGTGGACGTTTCTGTTGCATTGCGGTATGCTGAAATCTTCTAGGATTCTTTCCCAGAATATTTGCTTAACTTCAAAAAACATGGGAAGGGCGCAGTGGGAGAAACACCTGTCTTAAAATGGTCTTTCCCGAGCTCTCCTGGATTTGCAAGTGGCTTTGGACCTGCCTTGCCCTGTGCTTTACTTCTTCCTCATTAAGATGCACAGTCGTCCTCTGGTGCCATCTCAAAGACAGGATTTGTATGTCTGCAAGATACAGAACGGAGCTGAGAAGGACCAGCTTCGAATCACCAGAAGGACAGAGCTGTGAGCTGCTGACACGAGCAGAGAAAAGCAGCTCCTCCGCTGGTAGGTACACGTTTGCATTTTCACAAGTGCAGCAGTCTCCGTGCTCTGCTGGAGGACAGGAGACAGATGATCCCTCCTGCACTGCTGGCAGCAGCTGTGCAACATTTAATCAGGTTGCGTGTTATTGGCATATTTCCTGGTTGGCTTACTTTGTTTTGTCCTCGATAACTTAGTGCTTTAAACTCCCCATGTCAGTGTCTCCAGGCTGCTGCTGCTCCTCCTTGTCCTCCTGCCAGCACCCGGAGCAGGCTGGGCTGAGGACAGTACTAACACCATGTTATAGGCTCTTCTGGGCTCAGTAAAGAGGCTTGCTGACAGTCGGTTTAAGTATCCAGTCTGCCATGCCTGTTTTTTGGGGGGGCTTTTATGTGGGTTTGTTTGTATTTTGGCTTTCCTGCAAGAGAAAAATGTGTAGCATACAGAATAGCAAGAGATAGACAGGAACATGGGGGAGGTGGAAGGAGAGAAGAGTGATATTACTCTCTTAGTCCCTCTAATATGTTTATAGCCTATAAAGGCCCCCTCCCCTCCAAACAAAGATAAAGACAGTCAGAAATACGGTTTGTTTTATTAAAATTGTTGACAGCACCTGCTATAATGTTCTATCTCTTTTAACAAGAGCAGCAGAAAGATGAGAGAAGCAGTGTTATGTCCTTGCTGTTTACACAACATAATAATATAGGAACTGATAGGGTTGGATTCCAGATAACTGTTTTTATTAGCTATAAACAAATGTGTGACCCAGGGACACTATAGCCCTCTTGGGCTTCCATCACAGCTCCCAGAGGCCTTTCAAAGAAATAAAGGTGTTACCTAACTGTTCCTAAATTAAGTACTCTTCTTGCTTTAGGACAGCTTGATGTGATTGCCAGTAGGATCCATGTAATGTATAATTTTCCTTAGGTTAAATCTGAGGACTGTTTCCTGTTGTGTTTTTTTTTTTTTCCATGAGCTATGCTCTCTCATAGCTAACAAAGGCAAAAAGATCCTATGTCCCACCAGTGGCAGTGCCTGCAAGGAAGCTACCATGGGAAGGGGCTAACTGGAAAACAAGAATCTTCTACTGTTGAAAATGGTGTAATTTTATTCATTTCCATTCCAGAGCAGAAGTGTCTGAGCAGTGTATTTCAGAGCAGCTGCTCAAATGGGATTTAGGGCAATGATCTCATAACTGCAACCTTTTGATGTGCAAAAAAAAAAGATCAGTGGTTAATTTGCTACCCTGGATCGGGTGGATTACTCTCTGCTGTTCTTGCTGAGCCTTTCTCAGAAGGTTTTCCTAGGGTCAAGATGATCAAACCCTGGGGGAAATGAGCTGACAGCAGCCCACAGTCTGGGATTAGGACCCTCTCCAGGGAATGTGAGAACACTATTTAGGCAGAGCAGAAATTTCATTGCTGCTCATGACCTAAACTCTTAGCTATTCTAGAGCCTTATTTCAGCAGTTTTCTTATGTATTAAAAAAAATCTTCCCGTGTAGAATTAAAATCAGAGCTGGTTCCATGCATGAGGGTTGCTTCTATCATACTGAGCTACTGAACATCTCACTCCATTTCTAACTGACTGGAGAGGAGTAGATTTTAGAGAAACCAGTGCCCAGCTAATGAGGAAAGCACTCTGCTGTGGACAAAGGACACGCTAGGCTGATCTGTCAGTAAGCACAAGAAGATAACCACTGCTTACCAGTGCCTTTTTCTTCTCTCATTCCTGTGATTAACACAGCATACAATTGGAGAGCCTTACTGGGCAAAAGTGTTGCATCAGAGTTAAAGTCTGTGAGTTTTCAGATGCTTAATGTTTATTTCCCCTTCAAACACATCTTTTGTGCATTTTGGGCTTCATCCCAACCTGCTGCCTTGTCTGTTGCTAGGTCAGTCTGCCAAGTATAGGGATGGTTAGACCTTGGGGTATTTGTGTTTCTGAAACTCTGGTGCACCATACACCTCACCAACCCAAATCCATTTCTCCCAGGCAATGTGTACAGCGTATACGTAGTGCCTTTGGGGGGAGAAATGTGGATTAAAAGCACTGAAGTTTCTGCAGCTTCATCTTTTCAAGCACTTTCTGATAATTCTACCATGAAATTAAAAAAAAAAATAAAATAACAATCAGGATCAGAGTGAACCTTGCTATAAATTATGCTTCCTCTATTTGTAAAGAAATCCAGATAAAGTGTAGATTTATATCACCTAAATGTGACTGTTGTGCCTTGCACGCTCCCCAGCATTGCGCATGGACTTGGTGTCCCATTGCACCTCTCTGTTGTCTCAGTGGTCGGAATTCAGGTGCATCTACAGTGATCTGTACTGCATCCCTGCCTCCCCCAGCATCTCATAGATCCCAAGAAGCCTGTCCTTGAATGGGATAAATAAACCCAAGCTTGTTATTTGCTCTGTGGGGCTGTTCTCTGCAGAGGAGACACACAGGCTTTGGAGAGCCACGCTGAGCGTCTGGGCTGATATCCAGCACTGCTGCTGCTCGTCCTTGGTGCATTGTTGCACTCCTGTGGCCTGTCTGTCAGCAGCCACTAGCACAACAACTAATATGTTAGAGTCTTCCTATCCTTTATAGTCAGCTAAACCCTGGATGGTAACTGATGCACGCTGTGTGGCTTTCTGTAGTGTTACTGCTGCATTTAAGCTCTCCTCAGACTGGCCGTGTTCTTGTTGATTTCCTTAATTCAGGCGCTTATCCCCCAATGGTTTCACTTTCCTTTGGATGATAATAGCAGGGAAGCTCTGCAACCGCCAGCAGAGCTATGGGCTGAGGAAATGCTACAAAATCACCTCTCTCCTAAAAATTGTTTTGTCTGCTGGCTGAACGGGAGCACTCTGGCTGCACAGCGGGTTAGAGGTTTTACCCCTGTTATACTCACTTAAACTGCCACCTTTTTCTCAGCTCTGACATCATTAGCTTTGACATGTTGCTGAAGCTTCTCCACAGAGGTGACCCAGTCCTTGCTGAAGATACCAGATAAAGCTAAAAGCTATGTATATCTATATAAAACTTTCCCCCCCCCCCAATATTGCTCACCTTAAAGCTGTAGGGATGCACATCTAATCCACTAACTAGATGAGAGTTTCCAGTCCTTGTATGCTTTCCTCACCCAGAGTTCCATATTAAATAGCAGTATTTACTAACTGTATATCTGTGTGATGCCTGGGTTTGTTGAGGGCACAGCCGGAGTGAAAAAGACCCATCAGGGGGATGTCTTCTGCTGAAAAGGGAAGTCTTCACTTCCCATACAGTTCAAATAGGAAGTTGCACATTTTATTTTCTATGTATAAAAATAAAGCCAAAGGAAAAGTAAATTCATTCTTTAGTGATAGAGTTCTTGTAGGAGTACTGTATTCCAAGTGTTACTTGTCCTTGCATTTAAAAGAATGCAGTGAGCAGAGTAAGGTCACCCTCAGACTGAGATGGCAGGGTGCTGAGACTCACACCTCACCCAGGTGTCATGGGCAGGTGTTCAGACCCTGCAGAGCATGAGGAGCACCCTCAGCCTGACCTCATTTCCCTCTGCTTTGAGACCTTGAGTTCCTTTTCTTGCATGTTTTCTGGGGAACAAAGGGCTGCTACTGTGCCCCCAGCAGCACCCATGCAGCAGCATCAGGGATGCTTGGTCCCCCACAGCCACACACCTCCCTGCTTCTGAGACATCACCTGGGCTTTTAGCAGCTGCCTGCAGCAAAGGAGAATCCTGCTTTATGAACCCACTCACAATTGCTGCAGTTCCAGCCAGGAATAAACTGTTCTTAACCTAAATACTCCTCTGAGGACACTGAGCTTGGGGGAAGAAACATAACTGTGTTGAATCTAGTGCAAGCAGGGATAAGTAAGTGTAGTATATACTGTATAACTCTGGGAAGACATCAGGAAAAGAGGTGGGAAGGAGGGGAGGGAAGGAAGAACAGCGGTGAACACAGCTAAGCAATAATGGCCTCTTTATATTGCAGTAAAAGTAATGTTTTCATATAAAACATACACTGCTGCAGCTATGAAGACTGTAAAGCAAGAGCTTTGTCCAGGTGCAGGCCGTAGCATGATACCACAGGGAGAAGTGAAACTGCAGCCTGTTAAAGCAGTCCCCTGATCCCAAAGCAGGGGGAGCCGGCAGGGGCTCTAGGGCTGCAGGGAGCTACAGTACACAGAGAGCGTGGTTTGGTATGGCAGTCCAAAGTGAGGAAAGAGATAGGATGAGCTAGAATGGGCTGAGCAATACTGGGGGTCATTGTGATCACTCCAACCTAGCGTAAAACAGGCGCACTGTGGTCAGGTAGAGAGTCCGTGGTTCATTTTGCAGGGGAAAATGTTCTGAATTTTAAACAGGTCTACTTAGGTGAGCCCCAGTCTACCACTAAGTCTTAAAGAATGTTTGATAACTAGAGATGTTGAGAAGACTATTGGTAATTTGGGATGCTCTTAGGAGGGCTATGGGGAGCGCTAGCTGCTGTTATTCTGTACTTGAGGTATTTCAGCATTAATTGCTCAGCTTTACTGAGAGATTACTAGTTTTAAAGTTAGCCTTATTGTTAGCTGAGGTGTTGAATAATGGATGATTTTAAACTTTGGGTTAGGGATTCAGGAGATTGATTTGGGAGACGTAGCCAAGAGATTGCCAAAGTCAAACTCCTATCAGAAAAATGGTAGGATAAAAGTTCTGTTCGAAGCATACGAACGGGCAGAAAGTTCCCTACTGACTGATTCAGGTAAAATATAAATGACTCACCATGTCACGAATTTACCTTTTGTCTGGCTGACTTTCTCAGCAAGATTGATTGAAAATCCACCTAAGCCCTGAAAGGAATTAGCAGAAAAAATGCTTTGTTTGACAATGCTGAGCAGCCAGCAGCAATACCTAAAAATCAGCCCCATGCCCTGAATAATCAGAGCAGTGAGGTGTATGGGCAAGTCATGTTTACAGGCGATAGGTAACGTAATAGGAAACACTGAAAAACAGCGTGAAAAACATCCATGTCTTAGTCTCGTGTGCCAAAAAGCATGTAAAGTAATACTGAGGAAAATGCACAGCCCTCCTTTGGATAGAATAGTAGCAATTAATACCTGTAATAACAGACTTATTTGTACTTCACTTCTTTATGTTAATAATCAGTAGTTTTTACTGCATGCTTATGTAAAGGATGCACATTTCTGTTCCATCTTTGTCTGTATGCACTGTGGGCATTAGTGGCGAGAGGTCAAGGGAAGATTCACCTTCACCACGATTCACATCTTTTCCCCCAAAGCTCTGCATTTCATAGAACAGATCCTCATGCAAAATGATCTGCCTGAACTCTTGTATCTCATCCGCAATTCCATGCAGCAGTATCACTCATGTACACAGTAAACCACCGGCATCTCAGAGTGGAAATGTGGCAGCAGAGCTTTTCAGAATTGTCTCACAATTACCACCCAGTGTCAGGTGCTGTTTCTGGGCTTTGTGGTGAACCTCAGTGCTAAATGCTTTGCTGGAGCGGATTTGCAAGGCTTTCTGGATCGTGCACACAGTGAACTCAGCTGTTTCCAGGAGTTGGATTGCATTGCTCTGAGCCATTTCTGGTGACTGTAATGGAGATTTCTGTTTTCCTTTTATTTTAGTGTGTTGGAGAAACAGTAATGTTTTGCTTTTGGGTAAAATTCAAATCGATGCAAACCTCATAAGCCAATAAAATTTTATAGATTGTTATCCAATATGTAATTTGTTACACAATATCTATGTGGCTTCTGTTTATTGAGACATAAAGACTTTACTTTTTTAAGGTAGATTTTATGTGAGAAGTGCATAAGAAGGAATAACCTTTCCTGCCTGTTGTGCCATAAACTAAATTACCCTTAACCTAAACCATTTATCATGTTGTGGCAGCCTAATGAGACCAAAATAAACAGACACAAACTGCTTGAAGTTTTCTGCAAGGGACAACTTTTATTTATATCAGCACAGTTGTTTGCTTGTCGCTTCACAGGTTGGCCGTGTGGATTTTACGGTGGGTAGCTGGAGATGCTCTGAGCAATAACCGAAGGAAACTTATGAGGCTGTAAACCTTGTGAAAGGGATTTTTTCACCCTTGCATCACATATCACAGGGTGTGAGTGTAGAAGAGCTATTATAGCATGGTTACATACATATTTTTCAGTCTGCAGCTTTCTGCTGGATGTGGCTAATTCCTGGAAGGGAAGGTGGTACTCACTTTCTTGACGCACTTTTTTTCTTCTTTTGGAGCCAGTCACATAAAGTATAAAAGGAGCTTTTGCTCAGTAGGTCCTGCTTGAAGTATGAGGGTGCTGACCTACAGGTACAGGCACAGAGAGCATAAGCTTATTTACTGCACTGTATGATTATATCACAGGGTAAGTGAAGATCCTAATCTTTAGAAAGCTGATCCAGTTCTTCCTGAAGTCAGAGGGATATGTTTCCCTGACTTTCATAAGGCTGAATCAAAGCTTGTTTACCTCTTATTAGCTACATTAATTACTATGCGATTTACCCTCTACATAATGTAATTGTGGTTGATATATTCTAATGCATACAGAAATTGAAGTACGTGTTGATGATAGAACACCAATGAGGACTGATTTGCTTATTAAGGAGATAAAAGCTAAAGCTGTGGATCCCTTCAGACCTCATAGTTGCTCTTTCCTCTAATAGACGATAAATTTTTCAAAGAGGAATAGGCCAAGAGAGGAATACAATCCATCCCTTCGTTGCTTTTAGCCTAGAAATGGTAAAAACTTGATATTGTTTTATGTGTCAAGGAGAAAAAAAAAAAGCACACTGTTTAGATCATTACCAGTAAATGGATTTTTCAAGAACAAAATGCAAATCCATCATCTTCTTATTGTCTGTGTTCAATCTCCTAAACTCTTGCTGAGCCTTTAACATCTGCTCCTAGAGGAAATCCTGGACTATGAGAGAGGCAGAGTCAACGATCAGAGTGATGTGCAGTGTAACATCAGCAGAACATATCAGTGCCCACATGCAATTTATGAGTGCAATCAAATATGTGAATGACAAGAAGTTGGGGAAAAGCCGCAATATCCCAGGAAACAATTTGCATTATTAAGAACATAACTCTGGTAAAAGTATGATTAGCATACAAAACTGCAGACACTTCACTTTGAGATCCTCCTCAATGTCTCTTCTTCAGATCAGGAAGCATATTTAAGCCCATTAGAGACTGAACTCTACTTTGAGGCTTCACAAATATGCTTCCAAGGAAATGTGCAGAAACATATTGATAGAGGAGCATGCAAAGCTGAAAGTGATACTCGTGCAATAATTTTTCTACAGTCATTGCAGTGGGTTTGATGGACTTGGGATAGCATCAGGCTGGGGCTCTTCTGGCACATTTATTACACACTAGTTCTGTATGTTCATCCATAGTTTAAAATGGCCTAGAAACAAGTATCTCCAAAGCTAGTCTGTTGCTACTGTTAGTATACAAGCCACATTTGTCAGAAGCTTTCTTAAGAGTTGCATAGTCGGTGAACTTCCTTGGACCTTAGGAGAATTCAGGTGTAGACTACATTTGTTTTAGGTTTTGGATCCCTGTTGCATGGAAACACCTAATGAAAGTGGAAATGGGAAAAGAAATATGACCGTGGAATTTTGTCTCAGATTTACCATTCATACTGCTCTTACAAAGGTGAGTGTCTCATACATTGTCACAGCTTGGCATGGTCCTTCAAGTACAACAAGAAATGTACAGACCTAGAAGTATGTTAACTAGTAACATCTGCTGTTCAAATGCAACTTTTCTACATACTCAGCAGTACACATATTAGCAGAAATGTTAAATAATCAGACCTCTACTTTTACAGAAAATTTCTCTTCAAGTGCCTTTACAAAGCATCAGGGAAATGTTGACTGTTGACATATTTTTGTTGAAATAGAAGATGTAAATGCAATTATGAAGAAATGCTCTTAAGAATTTATTGTGACAGAACGTATTCTTGTATTCTAAGTGTATTTTCAGCTGTGGCTTAAAACAAAGGACAACGTATCTAAGAGATCTGGGGAAATAACACACTTTAATAATAACTCCAGAAAGCAAGACTTGCTTTTGATAAGGACTAAGGAAATGATGAGGGCATAAGGTGATATCCTCTTTATTGTATTTTGATGTTCTTAAAGTCTGTTAAAACAACAAGAGGGACAGTTTACACTGTTTTACACAGGTATGAAACCAGAGGAATTTGGTGCTTTTTTATATCGTTGTCAAAAGGCAAAGATTGCTTCTTGATTTAGGATCTTTAGAACTGTATACAGCTGTGAGAGCTTAAAGTGCTGCATAAGGGTTATTATATGCAGGCTGGATCATCCTGATATCCAGGAGAGGATTTTGGAGCATCTTCAGTTATTTCTGCTACTCTGCCCCTGTAGCTTAGTTTATACTGCAGGGAATGACAATTCATGTTTTCAGGTGTTGAAATACGATTAACAAGTATGCACAGATATCAGTACTTAGTTTTTCACTTGGCAAGCAATGTGTTCTTGTTCAGGTCATGGGCTTATTCAGAGATGGGATATCTCTGTTGTATGGATAAGGGGACACTCCACTACTTCTGGATGTAGGTGAGGGTGGCTGCCATGAGAGCTGGGAGCAGAGCAAAGCCTCATACTCTGCAACCATAAGTTGGGCCAACACGAAGGGAGAAGGATTGAGCAGTCACCTAAGAACAGTACAGAGAACAAGATAAGAGTGGGAAAGTACGTTTCCTTAGATCCTTGTGAATTAATTCATAGTAGACTACATTTGTAGTCTGTTCTTCCGCACATAAAAAGAAAAGGCAGTGTAAGTCTGGTCTTAGATCCACGTGGAGGATTTTGCCTGCAGTTCTTTCTCCTTGCATGAGCGTAATCCTTCTGAGAAGCAAACATACCCAATCCCAGTGCTACCAACAGAACATCACCACTCATACCAGCAGCGATGCCCGTTTCTTTCTGAAAACAAGGCTATGATGCTGAGTTCAACCACGTAAATCATGGAAGGAAATTTGTCCTTGAACATTTCACATATTTGACCAGAACAAAAATACAGCCGTGTCCAGATTAAGAATGCAGCACCTGATTAAGAAGTACACAGAAACACTAAGGATAGAAAGGAGACAACAGAAGAATGAAAAAGGAATGGATAGGAGCTAATTACAGCTGAATTTTCATCATCATGCTTTACGTGGCACAACAGTAATGTTCTAAGCTTCAGGATTTCTTCCTTGCAATAATTCTTGCCTGTCAATTTGTGAATGTGGTGCAGCTTCCTGGGATTCTCAGGACAGTGTTTTGTTGAGGGATGTGTATCGTTCCCCAGCACTCGGTTATATTTTGGGGAACTTAATCATAAGAATCATTTGCATAAGCACACTGCAAAACAAGTGCTCCTTAAAACGGCCTGGGGTAAAATAGCTGTATGTTTAATTCACTGCTATTTCTTTTTTTGTATTATAACAGATCATTCGGCATTGTGCAATTTTCTCTTGCTTACTGTCAGTGATTCTAACAACATATTTTGGTGCATAAAGTGATGAATAGAAGAGTATAAAAGAGGCTTCTCAGAGCTTTGATGTTACAAGAAAACAGGTTAAAGTCCTATCAGCTCTCAATGTACGGTCTAATAGTGGAGGAAACAAAGAAGTGGAAAGGAGGTTCGAGAAAAAAAAAGAAACAGCTTTCCATGCCACTCAGACTCTCTTGCTAAATATTTATATCCAGTCTTGGCCAGGTTTGATGCCTATAGTTTTCATGGGACTTCACAGTTTAGAATTCTACACTGATACATTTTAAATGAGTGCATACATTGAGGCTAAAGATATCCTAAATATTATCTCCCCCCGTATTAGGAAATCCTAAGTAAAATCATCACTCTTATCTTACAACAGATAAATGTAAAAGGCTTTTTCTTCCAAATCTCTTTGGTTCTGGCTCCTGTCTGTAAATTAGCATTTCCCCACGAAGCTCAAAGCTATTCCTACTTACACTGCTGGAATATCCAACCTTGTTTACCTGTCAAAAAATGAGAACACCTGCAGAATAGTAAGCTCAAGCTCAAATCTCCTTAGTGTGTCCAGGGAGAGAAAACATGCATAAATACTGATTACTATTCAAGCTAACATTTTGCTTTTCTAACATATTCTGGATCTATATAAATGTCCTGCTGCATATCCAACAGATGCAAATGTATTGATACTTGCATGCATGGCTTCTTTGGAGTGCAGCATAATTATCAAGAAACAGTCCATTTCTAACAAATCATCTGCAATGTGCAAAATAAGAGTCCAGTAGTAATTAACATAATCAAATACGTTAATATTTCTCTCTTTTTCCCTTCTGTGCTTGGAGACTCTTGAGAGGGTCTGCTCAGAAAAGGCCTCACAAACAGTAGAAATTCATTAATGAACAAATACAGATCAATTAATCCAAGGCACAGAATAACATAATTTTTAAACGATGTGATGAAATTGGTATATGAAGTGGGAACTGACTTTGAAGTATCTTTGAAGGAACTTAGATGTGCCTACATAATTCCTAGGGAAAAGAAATTTATATTCAATTGTAGAAAAAAGAGATTAGACTTTTTTTGAATGTGCCAAGAGGTTCTCTTAAATAAAAAGAGCCTTTGGCCTTTAGTAAGTTGTGTTGTGCTTTAAGGATGATCAGCATCTTCTAGAAGTCAAAACGGTGCTTAATGTCTGATGTGTGGCAAGTTGTTCAAGAAAGACATTGCTGGTAATATTTTATTAGACCCTAATAATACCTTTATCAGTAGAACCTTAACTGAGAATGCTAGGCCTTCTATTCACAGTTTAGTCTCATTTGGGCAGGGAAGCATCACTCAGCTCCCAGTCCCTTGACTTTCTGCTTTGCATCCTTGCTGGTTCATGGGCTCCAGCCCTCACACAGGCATTGCTCCTTATGCACTGGTCATTGTCTCACCAGACAATACAGTGTGAAGCATCTTGCTCTTATAGCTGAAATCCATTATCTGTGCCAGTGTTTTCACTGGGATAAGGCTCAGGACTTTGCTTCTTGCTGCAGAGCTCTTTGCTCCCTCTAAAATTCAGACTACTAATAAAAGGCCAAAAGTCACAACTCTTAAGGCTGTAGGAATAACTAGGACTATTACCAGTATCCCTGTTCCTGCAATATTAAATGTTAAAATCCAGAATAATACACTCTACTATATACAGCAGCTAAAGGGGAACTGGGCACAGTTTGCCCTGGCCCCAGCATGGCCATTGTGAGCAGTAAGGGACAAACTGGTGTTTGAATGCCAGACCCTCATATGAGTTGGCTGTGCCTTGCTCATTGATTTAATTATTGTTAAGCCAGCCTGAGAGCTCCCCTCTTCCATTGTAGCGCCCAAAAACCTCATAGAAAAGGCACTTGACATGGTGATGCTGTTAGAAAGTCCAGTACTTTTCTCCCTTGATGTGTTATCTGACTTCTCTCTCTTTCCCTTCTTTGTATTCCACTAGCGTCCAGATCTGTTATTCAAACAGGATAGGTGAATAATTTGGATGTTTGTTCCTGTCTTCAGGCCTTGTCTAGACACTAATACAATAACACTACTAATTCTACTTGGATGTATTCCCTATCTCAAAATACATAGGTTATGGTGAATTAAGTCCAATTTCACATAGAAAGCCACTTGATTATTTTCTTCTTTTCCTCTTTATCAAAGCGATTCTAAATTATAGTGATAAACAGAAATAACATCATCAGGGAGGAAGGGAATGGTGGGGATCATCATTTCATGCTGAATCATTTACTTGTTAAACGCTAAGCCCTGAAATTAACTTTCCCTTCTGACACACATGTGCACATATGCATGCAAATAAAATGATTAGAGACTTCATCTTAGGCAAAAATAATGGCCACATATGGTTCAGCTAATCTTAAAGTCACCCTGGCATTACAGTCCTGCCTGGTTCCTATTTATATTATTTAGTATTCAACATAGTCTCATTGCCAGCTGGTCTAAATCTATCTAACCTATGGGTATTTGTGTCATCCTAGGTCAGCAAAGAAATAGTCCTAGTCTCCTTACTTACAGCTGCAAAGCAACACACAGGTATTACAAAATCTAAAGTATTTCCTGACAGCTCTCTGGGGAAATCTAAGGTTAATAATTTACATTCATAGTGCCATTAATACTTTCTGCCAGGCTGATGACCAGTTGTTAATAAGTTGGCCGATTTCCATATTCCTGTCTAAAATTAGCTTTGGTTTCACTTTTTGCTTTGTTTACAAATAACTCTGATCCATGAATGCTCAAGGCAGAAGAGATGGGTGGATCCCCTGTTTCCCTTCTAGCCTCCTTGTTCTTCTTCTGAAGGACTGTGTCCAAACTCCTGCTTTAAAAGGGCATTTCTCCATCTCTTCCAAAGGGACTGAGTGCCACTGGTATTTACCTGACTACACACTTGCTTTGCAAATATGTTTTAGTGGGCTTATGGGAGACTCGAAATGGTGTGCAACCACATTGCTCTGGTCATGGGAAACCCCAGTGAACACAAAGCAAACTTATTTCAAGTGTAGCATTTAATGCTTATTCATTATCACTCACAGCATGTCATGTCCTGCATTCTTTCATACCTTGTGCCTGGCATGTTTTGCATGCAAAGCACATAATTCATCCCTTCGCCAGAGCAGAGAATATGAAAATGAATATTTTCTTAATAAACTGTCCACAACAGTACTTTTTATTTAAGTAAGAGAAGCTGCTAACCAGGTGCTGCTGCAATGATGAGAAACTGGCCCCTGTGTTGGGCTTGGGAGCCTGGCATTTGGTGCTGGCTGACTGTAATTGTAGGGAATAACAAACAGTGAGCAACAATGAATGAGAAAGAGAGATCATTTCAGATGTTAGAGCAATAAACTGAAATGAGATTCCATGCCTGTAAATATATGATAGATCAAGAAGCCAAGAATAGATTAAAAAGAAAAAAGAAAAAAAAAGGGGACTCCCCCAGTGAACAGTAAATTCTTGCTACCTGCTGATCAAAGGTTTGCGAGCCATTGTGTGGAAGTCCTCTCACCCATTAGCTGTGTCCCAGGCTCCAGTTAAAGGCATCAGAAGGGTTTCTATCATTGAGGATGATGGAGGCTTGTTGCTGTATTTGTCTAGCAGCAGTTTGACCATAGCTGGAGAAATGGGAACCAAATGAGGTGATATGACTGCATCTCACCATTGTGATCCCCTCCATAGCCACCAGTTGGAGGTGTAGAGGTGTAAGAAATGCAGGAGGAAGAGCGTTCCTTCCTGAAGGATATTATTTTGTTTGAAATGAGAGTGCCATAAAGATATCACAATACCTTTAATATGGATTTTAATAAAAAGATCTGGGATATTAAATATGAGGCAAGCAAAAGATAAAAACGAAAACTCTGAATAGCGGACTTCACAGTGGCACAAATTAAAGCATTCCTCTGATATAGGCTGATATTGAAACAAGCACTGTGTGAGATATTGAAAGAGGTGAAGTCTTCAAGATAGCATTGTAAAGGTTTATCAGCTGTTCATTCAATAACATCCCTATCCTTGAAGAAACCTGCATAGTATCTTTTGATGACATTCTAATTTTGATCCTATTTTACTGAAGAAATGGGAATTTTTCTATTGACTTTAGTTGGAATAGAATCAAGGTTTTTATCACTATTACACCGATCATATTTGGAAGGCAGTTTTCTAGAGTTCAGAGCCTTTACTCACAAATATTAAGTAGATGTTAAACTGTTTATTTGTGAAGAATATCTGCTCTAAGTTTATGAGTAACGTTTAAACATTTCATGTTTGTGACCTTGTTAAAAAATGTGGTAATTAGTTCACAAGTTATACTTTCAGGTTTGGTTTCCCATGTCATCTTGATGCCTTCTGGACATAGGCTATGACTGAGTTACACACCTAGTCCAGGAACATAACATATTCTTAGGTCTAGCAACATATTTCATACATTTTGCTTTCTCAATTTTCATTTATACTGCCTATTGTACAGTGGAAGACTTAAACTGCACACAAACATAGAAGTGAAGTGGAAAATTGTATGAGTTTACTTCTTTCAGCATGCCTGCAGGACTTGTGTTTCTGCAAATGCAAAGAGATGGTGGGTCAATAGCCCATAATCTTTTGGCAAACCACTGTAAATATTGCCTACAGAAACTTCTAAGCTTGAATTAGTTTTGCCTTCCTTCAGTCGCTGGAAACATGGCAGACATTGCTAAATGCTGCTATCATCTGCTGCAAATCTCTCTCTAAGGTTATCCATTTTGCCCCAGGAAGCTTTTGAGGCTGACATTTTTCTTACTATCAAGCAAGATAAGATAAATAATTACTCTGCTTTGCTTCGCTCTGCTTCTGCCTCACTTCTGTTAGTTTATGAAAAGAGTTGCAGGCTAGCAAGGCAGAGTCAAAAGCACCTATACTCATCCTACTACAAAACCACTGTAAAAAACGCATTTTCCTGAAGTCAGAAGTGATAATTTCTGCTAGGAGCAGAGAACACTGAGCAGATAACAGGAACTGAAGCACAACTGTAGAGGAGTAGGAGACCTTGTGTTTCTTGATATCACATTTCAGGATCCTGAAGATGAGGAGCTTACTCACTGTAAATGGATGCTGATCCTCACTGCCGCCTCCAGGAATATCAGTAATGAATACTAATGTTCATGACAAGGTATTTCTAAACTACTTATACTGATACAATTGCTTTTTACATTAGGTAGGGTAAAGGGAGGTGACTAACTAATAGAAAGCAATCATTCACTGAATATTTTAAGAGACACACACAATGTTTTGCCTCACTTAAGTGCTAAATATTTTATGCTACCTTCAATTTGGGCAGTCTTACATATAAATGATAGTCCAACAGGTAATCTTTCATGTGCTACATACTGTAGGAGTGCAGAATATAAGTTGGATTTGTAACCATACATTGTCTTGCACTGACTTGAGCCAAAGAGTGTTTATATACGACTCCAGGCATGATGACTGGAAATGGAAATGATTGAGTGCCTTATAAAGGGGAATGCAATTACTGGGATTTTATTTATAATGAATTCAGGGCCCATGGCTCTGGTAATGGGTTAAACAGTTTGTTTGAATGCCATTTAGTGTTCTGGGAGGTGTTAGCCTGAATTGGTGGAATATTTTAGTTTCATCATTTCCCTGAAAGATATTTGGAGATGCATCTGGACTGGGGCCAGCACTTGGCACAGCCCAGCATTGTTCTTGAAAGGCTGCAGGTGTGAAGACGTACCCTGAGGGGAGGTACATTGCCTGCTAACATTACCCACACTGACTAATATGTCTCAAAGTATAAGGCCAGTACAGGAGACAGAGCTGGTAATAAATAGAAAAGCCTTCACCACTCTTCAAGTGAAACCAATTTCTGGGCTGGTTTTATCCCACGACACCACAGTGAGATATTTTCGTCTTTATTTATCATACATATCACTGCAGAGAATACAAATAGGCCTGTAATCTCACGTGTCAAAGAGCTGACTACAGTGGAGCTGACAGAATTGAATTATACCTTTATTTGTGTTGTGTATATATACACAGACTCATGTACATATATACATATGGACACATGCATATATAAAAACCTAATACGTCTACATCTTGTAAGTTACAAGGAAACATGGCCAGCAATGCTGAAACGTGAGTACGTGCAGCAAAATGTTATACTGCCCAATAGACAATGCTTTCAGAATGATTACTAGCATTGCATACAGCGTGTAAACTGAAAGAAAAAAGATCAAAGTACTAGTAAATAAGCTTCAAGCAACATGGTTCGCATGAGATAACTGCACCTTTAGTGTGCTTTCTTAAGACTTGGCTAAGCACACGGGCTGTGGTTGTATTACAGCAGTTACATCCCTTATGGCTTAAGCAGTTTACTGTTGAAAGGTGTTTTTATGCCGATTTGTCAGCCACACACTAGGGTTTATATCTTTCAGTCTTTATGTTTGGGTTAAATACAACAAATTCCTGCATTGCCTCTTTCGTACAGAGGCACAATTACTTGCAGTTGTGCACATACCCCCAGTGTTCCAGTGAATGTGAACTCCCTGACATCTTCCCAGGGCACTGTCTCATTGATGCTAGCAGGACAGAGCACATGGTCCCTTCTGCAGTGCATTGCTGGGAAAGGAGTGTGTCTGTTTCCAGGTAGTTTCTTATTCCGTTGCAGTCCTCATTGGACAGTATTCAAAGACATGGTGTAAAGCTTTCTAATTGTTGATTTCTTCAAAAATGAAACTACATGGAAAATGAAAATAATTTGTTAAATTTAGAAATTCTGCTGCGTCTTATATTTGTGTGTTAGAATACGTGGTGAATTCTCTGAAGGGTCCTTCACTGTGGGATGATGAATGGGAAGGCTGGTGGATCCTTTTTGGCAGCTTGCTCAGCCCAAGCCTTTTGCCCATAGACTTTACATGACTACCAACATTCAGTAAGCCATTTATGGCCATCATACCTGCTTCTTTTAATACCAGTAAATCTATCTAAGGAATTGAGATGAGCCATCACAGATACCAGTGTATAGTCCAGTCCATTGCCCCTCTTAAACTGATGTGCTGCCTTAATGCAGACATAAGGAACCAAAACATCCATGCCATCACACAGTATATTGATCTCAGTGTCACCTGAAATACAACAAGCTGTTACGATTTAGGAAGATGTTTTGTAGATCCAAGATTTGAAGCCCCTGAAGGCTTTATGTACTGAATTTGAATTAAAAATATGCTCCAGTATTTACTGTTTCCCTAGGAAAAGTAAGCAATAGCAGTGAGAAGAGAAAAACAAATTACATTTGCTGTCCTTTTGTGAGAAAAGGATCACAGGAGTCATCAGCATCAGATGATTTAACCTTAGTTAAATACTGTGGGGTACTTTTCTCCTTTGAAGTATGGTTCAATAATTTTAAATAAGTAGTAAGCACTACAACAGCACAGGTAAATCTTGCTGGAGCCTGTAAAACTGGTCTCTTCTCCTTCTACTCTGGTAGTTACAAGTATTTGCTATTCAGTCTGTTATGGATATCTGGAAAATAGTTTGAGTGCAGAAAGCGCCTCAGGGATAAAAAGTTTGAAAAGAAAAATGTAGCTGTATATCATTGGCATTCATGAGAAAATTCACATTAGATGACTTCAAATCAGGTGCTCTGGAGACAATATAGAGATCAGGAGCTGCGGTGTGCCAAGAATGCAAGCCTAGCTGGGACAGGCTCAGCTTATTTCCTGGCAGATGAAGAATACAAAAGTATGTAAGACCAAAAGATAATATAGATGCGCTGAAGCTGGTAGGAGGGAGAGCCAGAGCTGCAGAATAAAACGTCTGCATGTACTCCTTGTGTTATAGCCTCTTTTCTGCACATTTTTTTGTACCTTTCCTCCTGCATACATTCTACATACATGTTTCTATGGGAATTTACACCAATACACCAGTCCTGGAGCAAAGCCCTTCTGCCAGCACCAGTGTGAAATCTGGCCCCAGCTCCCTGTTGTTAAACACTGCTTCTTTCACCAGGTCAAGAAGTTACTTCTCCTGCAAACATAGCTACATTTTGCCAGGGGTAAAAATGTCAATTTGTTTGAATTTAGCTAAGAGCAAAATCTCATCTTTCCCACTGCCTGACAACTCTTACCTTAGAAAGATGTCAGTTTGCCACCTGAACTGACTCCTTTTTGCTTTTATGAAACCAGCAGACAGTTGTGGCAGAAATGTGAAATGTTGCATGTTTGCATGAAAACTCCGGTGATGCCAGATGTGTGTTTTCCTCTTCGTCACGGACTTGATCTTCTGAATGTTTTGTTACTCAAAAATAAGCTGTAGAAGAAACTCTAGATCTCATAATCTAATGCCAAGGCAATACTTTAAACATTGGCTCCAACTCTGAAATAATGGACAATATGTTTGCACTTGTGTTAATGTGTTAAATATGTCAGATAACTTCATTAATAAAAGAATTTTACCTTAACCCTTTTAGATAACATTTTTAGGAGAAAGAAAAAAAAAAAAAGCAATAAAATTGCAAGCTTAGGACACTTGCTATAAAAGCTTTCTCTTTGTGTTCTAAGTGCAATGCCATCAAGTCGATGCATCTGCTCATATCCCATATTTCAACTGTGCTTGTCAGTGTTCCAGACATCCTCACAGGAATGTTTGAGGAATGCAATACTTTTGTGCCATTTCTTTCTGATAACATTCCCTGTGGCATTTGCAATGGAAAGTGGCTGCTGTATGACCCCACCGGGCTGACCATTGGTTTTCCCCAAAACTCATTGCACCCACCTGATTTCCATCTGCTCATCTCAAACATGCATCTTTATGTCCTGCTCTTAACATCTGGATGTCTGTGGAATATATATGTTTTTTTCCCCTGCAAATAAGAGGAAGAAATGACAGGCAAAATATATCTGAGACTTGAGTCCTTTCCTACTGACTTGTTTTCCCTAATGGAAAAACAACAACAAATGATGCTGTAACAAACATATTTGTGTAAATTACACACTGTTGACAAACAGACGTGCAATCAGTATTTTTAGGGGAAAATGTAATGTTTCCCCTATGATCATATTTAACATACTTTGTGTTCCATCTATCCAGATCGACGGTTCAAACTATGGCATAACAATTATAATAAGTGATAGTGTTACATCCAGCAAACAAAGAGTATGATGGCACAATTTATCTTGTTACATTTCTTGATTTAATGCCAGTCTGGGGTTTCTAGTCTGAACCAGATTTTTCTTATGTCATAAATATTTCAGTTTTTTCATTTATTCTTGATTTAGTTTGACAGTAAATAATCCCATGGAAGCTGCTGTTGGAAAGGCATTGTAAAAATTATTAAGTGCCTACTTGCCAGTTAGGTCCTTGTGTCTGTCAGAGTGAAATAAGTAAAATAGTTGAGTTACTTAAAGGAAATGTAAATATACATACATACATATATATTTATATATCCGCAATAATGCCTGAAATTTGTGACCTTAGAAGAAGGAAAGTTACAATTCTGGAAATTAATCAATCACTTATATGAATACAAAGATTTCTGGAAGTATATTCTGGAAACTGTCAGCAGGAGGTATTTGCTTTTTGATTTCTGAAAACTGAAATATAATTCAGAGAGAGGACAAAAGCAAACAAGGAGCTTTTTGGAAGGAACTGTTCTTGTAAGAAGGGTCAAGTGTCTTGGAAGAGGACACCTGTGATCAATCAGTTGGGTTCTATTGGTGATTTCATTGTGGTTCGGTATATTCAGAAAGCACGTGTCACATTGAAGAGTTCAAGTCTTTTTTCTTTTGAGCATATTTAGTACCATTGTTACCATTGCTTGAGGTGTCTTCTGACAGACAACAGAGCCTTCCTGCCGCTCCAGATAAAATTGGGAGGCAGGGGAAGGTGGGGACTTAAGCACTTACATGGGAAGAATTAACATGAAATCCTAGTAAAAAATCTCTTCCTTAACTGGCAAAAAAAGCCCAGATAACTAAATTGCCATGTCTGCAGTATTGATTGGAAAGAGTACATTCTGTTTAGGAAGGACAAGGGGAAAAAAAAGATAAGATTTTTTTCTAGCCTTAAATATCAGTGATGTGAACACCAGCTTTGAGATAAATATTGACAAATAGAAGAAAGCGTGTGAAAAAAAATACAATGCAATTCAATACGGAAAAGTACAGGGTTTCACACTTAGGTAGAAATAATCAATACACACCTTCAGCACAGGCAGGAGGTTTAAAGAAGGGGTTAGAGTGGACCCTGAGCTGAATGCAAGTATAGAAGGATAGCGATCCTCATTTGGGACTGCAGGAATAGCAAACAGCAGATTGGCACTGGTTGTCTCAGCCTGAGGGCTGCACACAGCTCTGGGCAGTGTGCTGGAAGAAAAGGGCCTGCAGTGCCAGAGGGATCCAGCAGAGATGAGGATGAAAAGCAGTGCTGTAGCTAGGAGGGACGACAGAAAGATTGGGAATCCTCTCATATAAGATGGAGTCGCACTTTTCAAACATGCAAAGGTATGGAGAGGAATCCATGCCTACTGAGAGTAGATAAATAAATGCACTTATAACTAAAGTTAGGAATAACCTCTAAACTGAGAATATTATCAGGGTTTTCTGAGGATGTTATGGAAAGCCTTGCATCACTCTAGGTCTTAAAAGGTAGTAAATATTTGCTGAGGACTTTTTAGGTGCAGTTAATGTTACTTGGGCAGGATTATCTGAAACATAAAGGTACCATCCAGCTCCATTTCTACTACAGTAAAATTGTCCAAACTTGGATTTCTTCCTTTTTTTTTTTTTTTTTAAGAGTTCAAGCCATTTACACTTTTAAATGACACTAAAGTTCTTCTGTAGACCCCAGGTGTGTGTGAAGTAGGACCTTACAAAAGATTAAAAGAAAGATTAAAAAGGAACAGCTTTTTTCATCCTTTTTTTTTCCCCAAAAACTTAGAAGCTTGTCAAGGTTTGATCATTCCCCATCTGAAATGGAAACTGGCAACAGTTCACTGGGTTGTTCCATGCTTCCCTTGAGACCACCTATGACTTTTAGGTGAAGCTTATAAAAACCTGTGAACAGAATGAGATTCCTTATAAAAGTGATTCCACAAGAGCTGCATTTCTTCATTGTCTGAAAAACATCTTCCTCATTCACATCAGCCAGAAGTTCCAAGGCAACCCTGTATGATTTTATCTTTTTTCACATTGGTATGAAAAATGAGACAAGAGGAACGAGGATATGGTTCCATAAGCGTGACTCATAAAGATAATTTCTCAGTGGAAATTTTTTAGCACTTAAAAGGTTTAGAATGATTTTATGATTTCGTAAACCCATTTTATTAAGTGGCTTCTGGTTTCAGCTGTTTTATGAACTGATTCCCAGCAGTAAATTACAAACTTACCCTTTGGGAGTAAAGGCCAAACATGTATTTTTTTTCTTGGTTTAATTCATCATATGTCCGCTGAAATGTCAAAGGAAATTAAAGCAAGTTGTTATGTAAATCCTTGTGGGTACACATTTCATATCTAAAGAATAAACGTTATGACAAAAAAATGTTGCATGTTTTCTTCTTTGATTTTTTTGTTGGTTTTTTTATGTAGTGCGTGTAAAACATTATATTGCTTTTCCCTTGCAAATGACAGCTACCATTCAGCTGTTCACCTGTGAACGCCATTCCTCCTAACCCAGCTGTACTTGGTGAATGGACAAAGGACAGTTTTTGCTTTCTTACTTTTAGAAGCTCTCCCCTTTGCCACATGGAGAGGATGAATGAGTCTCAGATATTACGCATGCTTATCACCAACATCCTTTCCGGCTTCATGTCCTGTTGGAATTACATTCACACTGGGACAATCCTGATGAGATGACTTACTGCATCTTATGTTTCTGAGTCTTCAGTGATGTAGTAGAACATGATTTTACATAGAGAAAATTGGGGCATTTGTTTTGAATCTATACTTCAAATATTGAATAACTCTTCCTGTTTTTGCAGAATATCACGGTAGTCACAGGAAGACGCACTTTACTTTCCACTGATTGGATGGGAGGAATTTTTGACCTTGGAAAGTGGAGATGGTGTTGCTATGGAAACTAATAATTCTGCTGCCATTCATGAGCTGCAGCACAGGTAAAATGTTCTACTGTTGGTGTTTGTGATTGATAAATCTGTATCAGTATCATAATTCTTCTAGAAAGGTGAAGCAATTACCAGAACTAACAGTACTTATTCGCATGAGCAAGTGATTAAGGAGCTTTTTGTTAGGACATCCTTTAATTTTAAGCAACACAAGGTGCTGCCTTTGAACCAGGAAAGCATGTTTCAAGATCATAAGAAAAGTGTACTTCAGGTAATAGCTTTTAAAAACATTGTAAACTGCAGCAACTGAGGAAAAATTACAACTGTCACTTTGCTAACAACATGCACGTGAAAGGCATTTCTTAGCCACAGCACAATCAGGTCCCAAACCAACAAGTTTAAAGGACAGAACACCACTGTGAGGTGTATGGAAGTTTGGTGTCTACATTTAACAAAATACCACTCCTTTATGTCTCAGCTGTACTTAGAAAGTGTCTTTAAATCACATTTAAATTCACTGATGAGATCCCAAACTGGTGAGAATCACAAGGACTGACAAAACAGAAATGCCAGAAATGAAGGGAAATCTTGATTCTTGCCTAAAGCAAATGCAGACATTTCTTCCTTCTTTGTCTCCAGCTGGCATGGTGATAGACCTTCACACAACACATGTGGGCAGCGATCTAAATCCAGGGCATCATCTCTATCCTCAGGTGGTATTCAGTGGAGAAAGTATGGTTGGAGGAAGCAGAATTGCTTTCCCCTTTCTCCTCCTTAAATATACCTTGTACTTAACTAAGTGGTAACTTTTTGCTGGTGTACTGTAAGGCACAATGCTCTTTTCCTCCCGGATGGCCATTGCTCACCACAAAGGTTCACTATTCTACGTTCACTTGTTTTTTTGAACCTTTCTTCTAATTGGAAACGTGCAACCGGACAATTCCATTTCATAAAATCCCGTAAGTGGAATTAATGCTTATGATTCATTACAGACCCATCTGAGACCAGGCTCTGAATGGTAACTTTGAGGTTATAATGAATTTGGGGATGAACTGACCTTTCACACTGTCTGTGATAGAAACCATGACAACTGACTTTTGCCTATAATTAATGTATTGAACTCTAAATAGCTGGTATGTTACTCATGTACTTATGAAGAAATTGTGTTAAAGTAACCTCAAATGATACTTAAATTAATTATGTACTGCATGAGTCAGCAACTGTTTGAAATGAAGAAGCTACAGAAGCAGATGCAGACTGGAGTAGTATTTTAAAATACTATTTAAATTAAACTGCACAGTATTTTGTCTATTAATAGTTTCCAGGTGAAAATGTAAATCTCAGGACCTGACATTCTGTCAAATCAATACTAAGTACCTGTTCCTGTAACAAACAGCCAACATTTTAAGGACTTCATAATACACAGTTTGCAGATTTCAAATAAGCAGTCACTCCTTTAATCCCAGATATGCTGAAGAAAACATAGCAGCATGTTTAGGAGCACCAGCTTCCCTTTAATTGCCTGCAATTGTAACCACACGGGGAGCACACTGCACTGCCACAGCGTTTACCTGCCGTACTTGGCTGCTTCTTACAGATTGCTTCCTTCTTTTCTCATCTAAATAGAGGTCTTATAGTGATCATAGGACGCCCCTATGATTTCTTGATGGCTTTTACCAGTTGTGAAGTAAATTGCAATCCTTAAATTCAAAACACTGATGAGGCACAGTACACCTTAGTGATGAACAAGATATTTTTATACTTTTACATTCCCAAATATAACCTTTTCCTTTTTTTTTTTTTTTTTTTTTTTTTTTCCCACAAAGCTTTCATTTTTCAAACTTTTTGTCATCTTCATCTTTTATGCTAGAAGATCATCTTTTAATGAGACCAGAATCCCAGGCCAACTGAGTTAAAAGATATTAGGAGCTCTCATTTACGTTAATGTGTTCAGGTTTTTGAAGACTTAATAGCTAAAAATGTAAATGATCTATATTCCTAAGCACCAAGAGCAGATCATGATGGCACCTGTGTCCTGATTCAGCTGTCAACTGAAGAAATTGCACAGTGCCTACTGACTTCACCTAGATAAGTTAATTTGTACCTGAGTGTAAAATACTAATGTGGGCTTATGCTGATTTTTACTAGGTGGCATTCTGAAATAGTCAAAGTTGCAGTTAGGGGTAAAACTACTTTGATTTATTATGTGGATGGCTCGCATCAATGTAGTAGTGATGGAATTGAGTGTGAAAATACAAAACTAGTCACAGTGCTAGAGAGCATCCTTGTGGGCTGGGGCTTGAAAGATAATTCCAGTTGTCAGATGACATCGGTCAGCCATTTCTTTCTTGTCTCTACCTCAGTTTTACCAGACGTGTAGAATGAGAATGAAATTGACCCATAAATGAATTTTAAATCTAAGGATTAACTTTGCTGCACAGTAAAGCTAGATATTATTACCCCCCAAAATGGCAGCTCAGCTACTCAGAGATCAAATTACTTTCTGTATTTCTCAAATCTTTGGAAAGCTCATGGAAGGAGTAATATTCCTTCTAACTCTTGTTTTCCAGCAGTGTTTTTTTTTTTATGTGACTCAACAAAGGGTCTTGGGGGTTTTCTTGCAAGCACCTTAAGGGATAAAATAAAACAAACTAATGTATGCATGTACAGTGACACAGTGAGGGAACAGATTACACTTTTTTTGCAACCCACTGCAATTTAAATGAGATAATCTGATCTAAGTGAAGGACGAGGTGAGAAGGGTACTGAAGTTAAACACAGAGATCATTACTTTAAATTCTGTGTGTTTGCTGAATAGATGTATGACAGCCATCTTTATACACTGTTGTTGAAATTTAAACATTGCTTGATGTTAACATGCCAAGCAAGAGTGCTCAGTTTATGTGTTAAAAATTTAGACAGAGAGGTTGATCTGAATAGAAGTGTGGTCTAAGCATTCAAGAAAGAAAATAACTGAAGAGAAGCAGGTGCTATTTGGTTTTCCCAGTGGATGATTTGAATACATGACACTGGGAGAGTAAACAAGTCTGTTGGTACCTCTCTTCACAGCACCATATGTACAATTCCACTTTAGCACCAATTTCACTGCAACTGTCTCAGCTTCCCTGCTTCCTTCCTGCACTTCTCTGCAGCTCTATACCATTGAGGAAGAGGAGGAGAGCTATCTTATAATTGTTTCTTCAGTTTCTCTCTTCTTCCTGGGCTACTTATACAAAATTTGCTTGTATCTGCCATTCCTGAGGGCTGCTGTGGTTCCCCTATTTTCTCATTTCTGGTGTCTTCTGTGTTTGAAAAACACACAAACTTCAGTGTAAAGATGGCTTTGCAGCCATCCTTTACTCTGCTGGTCATCTTGGAAGCAAGTAGATTTTCCAAGGTTAAAGATGAAGAAAACAGAAAGTGTCAGGCACTTAAAAATAGCTGTGGACAATGTCAATCTGAAAAGCCAACCAGTTATTAGTTTTATTTTGGAAATCAAGCAGTAATTATGTTTTTTACAGTCTGTTGGCTTCTTAGACAAAATTCAGTTGAAGATACAACTACAACCTCCTGGGCTCTGTTTTGGCCCATCATTTTGAAACTGCTAAATTAGAGAGAGAAATTTCCTGATGTAAAGTGTCCTGACACTCCTTTGGGTCACAGCATGATGAATATTGAATACATCACATCCCACGCTCTGCCTGCAGTCTCTTGCAGATTTATTGTTAGCATAACAGCACCTTTAGGAATGGAACAGCAGACCATATATTTTAAGACAAGTGACATCTTTGCTATTTCTAACAGCAAACTGTGGAGAAGAACTAGTCTAGACCAAAAATGTTAGGGCGTTAAATGTTAGACCTGAGGCATTCAGAGACCCACTGATGAGTCAGAGAAAGATAATAATTAGGTCTCCCTTGGACAACATGGAAGTTCTGATGACTTTGGCAAACAGTGACCCTGAAAGCTGAGTTTCTGTAAGCCACTTTCAAGCATCTGGCAAGAGATGATGTCTGGTAACGCAGTGACCTTCTCAGGGGAGTGAAAAGTGACATTTAAAGAAAAACCTTTATTTCCATTTTATGGGATGCCATTTGGTTCAGCTTGTTTCCTGATTTCAGTGAACAGTAAACATAATCTGGTAGAACAAAGCCAGAAAATGAGAGCACCTGGTGTCCCTGGGGCTACAGAGACTGAGAGGGTGGCAGGCAGGTGGAGAGCCACAGGAAGGTGAGTAGTTCTTCCCTTGCCAGCTTTGTCCCAGCTGAAATCCAGTACTCTGAGATTTACCACATGTGATGCAAAACCAGGACATACTACTATTTGAATCAGCAGAAAAAAAAATAGACTCTTATTAAAAAAAAAAAAAAAAAAAAAAAAAGATGTGAAAACACGTGCAAGATAAAGAAAAAACATGACAGATAGGAAGTGAAAATAAGTTATTTTTCTAATCCATCGCCTGGTTTTGCAGACATAGCATTTAGAAAATCTTACCGTAAATATTGCCTTAAGCTAGAGAGCAGGTGATTTGTGGAAAGTGAGCTGCTCTGCCTCTGTTCATTTCTAGAAGGGTTTACACAGGGCTGGTCTTTAATTTTAGGAATGAGGATGAACAATGTTATTATTTCCATTCCCTGTCTCTTATCAGAGCTGCAAACTGTTACTAACTTGAGGGCAAAAAGGAGACAAAATAAGCCAGTACGTAAGAAATGTGAATGTCTTTCTTCAATGCAAGGCAATGTAAAGGATGAATCCTCTTGTGACTAAGAGGAGTGCTGCTCAGGAAGCCCATGAGCAATTTCTGGCTCTACCACTTACTGGCTACAGGAGCAGGAGGATGTTATGATGCACTGTGGAGTTATTTCCTTCATTGCTCTCAATTCCAAGAGAGGGATATTCACAACAGTGTGTGGTTTCAGCTGCCATGATAACAAAGCACACATAGAAAGGAATGATGATGCCGCAGTGATGGTATCATCAGTAAAGAAGTGAAAACCAACATTAGCAGAGCTGAGGAGCGAGCTCTGCTATTTTTACACTAACGTAGTTTTGCATTGGAAATTTGTTTTGAAAAGCAAAGTATCAGAGTAAGGCTGAGAATTTCTGAAAGCCTCACCCATTATGATTAAAGATCTTAAGAGTTTTCATATCTTTGCAGTAAAAAAAAAACAACAGAAGCCCGCATCGCAGGCAGCCTTTCTGAGTGGACAATGAAGTGCATCACCATGGAGCTTCCTGCGTACACCGTATTGCATCAAACTGACTTGATGGATACAAGGAATGATATCATCTAATGTTACATAACATCGGCTAGATTCACATTATAGAAGCACCTTCCTTATTACATTTCCTCTCCAAGAAAAAATGTCTTTTTTGAATTCCCTCGAGTGCACAGGCGTATGGTGAAAAAGAGGTTAGAACTCAGATGCTTCTTTGAGGGAGGGTCAATACACTTTCAAATTTTAGGTTGCATTGATTTAGCTGTCAGAAAGATGTTATTTACAGTTCCTGAAGTTAAGTGGAGCATGCTAGAATTCATGGAAGTCATTACTGGAGGTTTATGTTTTCTGTGTGTGGCTCCAGTACAGAAGTTTTTCCTTTAGGCTGAAAGGACTTACAGATTTTTATAGGGGTTTAAATAATTACTGCTTCCTAATCTCCTCAATTAGTTACTTTACATTAAAAAGAAATGTTATTTTGCTATATTGCAAATTTTACATGTTTTCTTTCTGTTTTATACCAAGTCATTTTAATCTCTTCGTATGAAAGGCTCATTAACTGGTACTTTAGAAATACTTCTTTTTTTTTTCACTGCCAAGAAGTTAGCAGGTAATTAAGCACTTAAAATATTTTGAGCACTTTCTTGACCAGCAGTAGAAAATTTAACTGGAAAAAAAAACAAAGCGCCACCTTAAAATGGCATGATAATATATCAGTTTCATAGTCAGATACATCGCTGTTTTCAAGAGCATTTGGATGTAGTTCATACATTTAATATAAATCTTACTGTCTATTTTAAAGGTGAAGGTGTGAATTTTACTTCTGAAACTCCATAACAGTTCAGATTAGTGCAAAACCAACTGCAACTGTGGATGTGTTGTATTCTCCCACATTGCCCAGGACTTCTTCCTGGCACCAGGGTTATTCATTTGTTCAAAGCTAGAGACCTTTAGGAGGAGCAGGCAGTGGGTCACTGTCCTCTTACTTCTGTAACAGTCTCACCATTAAGCTAATTTTTAAGACATTCTTTTGCCAAGGTTCATTATTTGAGCAGGAATGTTCTGCTAAAGCCCCACTGCTGGATATTGAGATTCCCCATTTCATAGTTGAGATGGTGGCATCTTTCTCTGATATATACTAATCAAATCACAGGTATAATAATCAAATACTTTCTTTCATTGAAAACCATTCCTCAACTGGAATGAGTTCCAATTGGCGTGTGGAAGGTTAGGTTTAATAAAGAGCAGATGTTCTTTATGAAATGAAATGAAACCCAGTTGTATTCTGTAACTTTCTGCTAGTAGAAAAGTGCACCAAATGAATAGTAAATATGGGAAGGATTTATTCAACTTTCAGAAAACAGACCTTGGAAGTGCAAAGCATTACTCAATTGGCTTTACTTAGAAATGGAAACCCAGATCTAATTTCCATGTGTCTTAATATTCCCATCCAGCAGATCTGCTCACGCTGACATGGGTGAAGCCTTGCTCACCAGCTTTTAAGAGCTGTAACCATATCAGCTACTTCCACATAATCACAGGCTGATCATCCCTTTCATTGTTTGCAGAAGCTTGGAAATAAAATGTCTCTAGTTATTGATTTGCTACTTCTTTTTCATTTAGTGACTATTGATTGCTGTTTATGTGTGTGTGTTTCTTGTTGAGCAGAAATTAACACTGAAAACACCTTGGAATTCACTGCATTCCTACCTGCTTGGCATTCCTGGGCAAAGCTTGCTCTTACAATCATTGTAACTGGGCTTTTCAAAAGCCTATTTCATTTTCTCCTCCAATCTCTGGCAGCTTGGACACCAAGCTGTGCAACCTGGTGTAGGGAACCTGCTTTGATAGGGGGGGTTGGACTTGATGATCTCTGGAGGTCCCTTCCAACCCCTACGGTTCTGTGATTCTGCGATTTGCATAAACAAATTCATTTTTTCTTTTTTTTAACTATTATTATTATTGGTACTTGTCTGAGGCAGCAAATGGGATTGTCACAGAGTTTGAATCTGCAGTCATTTCAGATAATACAGTTTTATCTAGGCTCTGGTTCTCATGCCTGTGTTACCCACATAAACCTCCTAGGGCATGTGGCATTTTTTTCATAACTATCTGGATGAGAAACTCATGTGATTACCACTAAAATTGCTTGCTGTGTATGCATGGGAAGCCAACTCTGAGACACACACTGATCTGTAATTTGGGAGAAATATGGATGGATTAGTCTAGCAGGGCCATGTGTAAGGGCTGGATGAATGAAAATAGCTGAGAAAGAGATGAACCATTGTTGACTGAAGCTATTACTTCCGTACTATCTATAATGCAGTCCTCTCAGTGGTCTTATTATATTCCAGATCCTGTATTTTTTTCTAGTTTTGGTTCTATTAATGCAAAACACAATCAAAATCTCAAGCCACATATGTATTTTACATGAGACTAGATTATAGTCCTGAACCTTAAACTAATAACGCGCACAGATTCTTTTCATTTACCTTATCTTTGTTTTTCATCCTCCAGAACTCCCCTTTTCCATGTTCTCTCATCACATACGATAGGCGGAAACTTTTTAAAACAAACGAAAAACCCTCAATCAATCAAAACGAAAGGCAGCTTTTCACTCTCATGGCATTCACGGTTTCAGGAATAGTGTAAAAAAAGCACACTATTCAGGGTCTGTGTTAACAATATAGTTAACATCATTAGCATCCGTAGACAAGGCTCTCTGACTTCTTCTGCAGTGGGAAAAAGAGACCAATTTCTGAATATGGAAGTGGGCATGAGACCAACAGGAGACCAGCAGCCCCCACTTCTGCTTCCTGGGGTCTGTGTAAGGTCACTTTATGTGACAATCCTTGTCCCAGTAGGGTGGCTCAAAGAGGAAACTGAAGTCATGTCAGCTGTGCTGCAGGAGGTGAATCTATGGATGTTAATACTAATCTCTATACCTTTGCTTTTATATGCTTGATTTTTAGATTCATTTGGGATTTTGGCAATAGGATTCTTTTTCTCCTGTATAGTGTAATACCACGGTATTTTGTCCTTTGTTCAATATTAATATATGCTTTATTGTTCTACTCTAATTATGTTCTCATTATTAAAGGGGCAATAAGTTTTCCTCTGACAGATATTGCATCTCGTTGTTACTGGATATTGGTTATTCTGTGCCATTGTTATTAATAATTTGTAGCAATTGAATCAGTATTATAATATTAATCTGCTAAATCTCTTTTGCTGCTAATTAAGGTGCTATCTGTGAAATTGTTTAGCTCCAAACACCATGCTCCTGCTTTTCAACCCACTATAATTGCCTGAAAGTCATTCATTTCTTCTTACGTAAGTCAGGTCTTTTAATCAAGGATCCTGTGAGCTTTGCCATGGTGTGAGCTGCTGTCAGTAGGAATGAAAAGTTCTCATGGACAAAGATATTTTTGTAGTGACAAATGCACCTTTCACTGTAGTCCCGGAAGGCCTTAGAAGTAGAATAATTGCACTTGGCCGTTCCAAACTGGGCACAAAAGAAGAAGGAGGGCTTAGAGGGAAAAATGAAAGATTACTGAAGTAATCCAACTATTGAAGATATCAGCAAGGAAAGTCACCATGGCTTGGGGATGTCTTCACAATATGTATATAAGATGACATCCATCAGACTGTGTTCTTAGGAACAGGCAGCATCACTGCTGTTCCCAAGCAGAAGACACAGATGGTGTTCTTGAGCCAGTAGGGAAAATTTATTAATAGCTACAGGATTTATTGATGTACGTCTAAAATGAGTGTGACTCCCTTTCTATGGTAGGACATCTGGCATTATCTGTGCATTACAAGCATTTCACACTGATCCTCGAAAATCAAAGCCACTGTTCAACTGCGTCTGGTTCCTTCTGAATTCATTCTGTTTGGGGCCACAAAGACAGCAGAGAGTCCTACTGGAACCAGTGTGCCAGAGCTGTTCTGCAGGCACTCACATGTGTTAGTGTGCACCCCAGTGCCATTGTTAGATGAAATCTGATTTCTGCGTCTTCTTCAGTTGAGTGGTATTTCAGCTACAGCAGTGCTGTAGCTACAGGCAGAGGCAGGCTGGGCTGTCCCATCTCACCTGCTGGCAGTACCACCCTGACACTGATAGATACACTGTTTGCAACTTGATCTCCTTAAAAACTAGCTGATGCAAAGCTCATTATCAATTGGGAGAATCATCTCCAAAAATAGGAGCATGTTATAAATTCAGAGAACAAACCCCTTCCATCAGAATGAGCTTTTGCTGGATTGCTGTGTGCTTTTGGACAGACATTTGTTTCTGTTCCTTTATGGCCCCCGCAGACATTCTGGCTGCCATTCCTCCCAAACTGCAGCTTTGTCTCCATCTAATAGACTGTGCCCTGAACTCAACCTTAAAATGGCTTTGTAGTTTAGAGTAAAATCCATCCAAACTTTGACTCGTGCTTAGATGGCCTTCCCACCAACAGAGCAGTGATTTATGGAACACAATTTCTTCATCCTCCCTTATTGTCTCACTTCATACACTTATGCCTAATAGTTGGTGATGATTGATTACTTTTCCTACAGTATATATAAAAAATGTATGCTGGAACAGGCAGTGTGAAAAAAATCCAGGGTTTAATCTCCACTAACGTCTTGATGAGCATTAATCAGATTTATATTTCACTCATATTAGTCTAATGCTATTGAAATCACTGGCAATAATGTAGCTTAGATCAGAATATAACATTATACCTCCAACTGCTGTTTCTAATTAGATTTATTCTATTTCATATGGGATGCAGTAGAAATAAAGGAGTTTTCTCAGTGTCTTTCTTGTAAACATTTGTAGTCTTCCAAAAAAAACCCTAATAGTTTGCTCCATGGCAGGTAAATAAATTCATTTTGCAGTAGATATTGAATTCATATTTGCCTGACGAGTGACCTTATCAGCTATTTGTTGTCGTCTTCTAATTAGTGTATACTTATTTTTTTCACTAAATTAACCCCCAGCCTCTATTAAACATAAGCTGATGGTATAGCAAATCCTGTGTAGTGCTGCTATTAAAATGGTGGCGCACATGTCCTCCTCAAATTTGCCTTAAAAAAAGTATATCTCCATTATATTATGTTGAACTGATAATGAAGCCGATAGGCAGTTAAAGAACAACGTCATAATGCTGACAATACACCATGAGAGCTGGGGAATAGGAACACCTCCATGTTATTAAAAAAAATGTCTCAAAGTACAGAGAGCAAACAAAAAGCCGGGTCTTACTATTACTCCTGGATATTTGCTTTTGAAAGAAATAAAATATATATACTCCTCATAAAATCCAAAGCCACATGAAGTCTGTATGGATGGCAAGTTCATTTTTGTTTCCATATGTATTTCCAAGACTTTCAATGACAAAATTCCCCAGTATTGAAGGGCTTATCCTCACTAAACCTCCGTGGGTGTTTTGTAGTGATATTTGCTCTTCTCAGTTCAGAAGCAGTACAGTGGCTAAAGTAGGTAAGAAACAAAGGATAATGCTCCGCTCTTGGTCAGCCACATGACAGCATCAAAACAGCGTTTCCTCAGTCAAAGTGGACCTTCAGATAGTAAACGCAGTGTAAAATTGCATCAGCTGCCAGTGCTTTCAATAACGTCTGTATAAAAGACTGAAGCACTGGGGACAGTATCCAGCCCAGTTCCCATTTTGTCCCTTAGAAGAGCTGAAAATTCACAAGTAATTTAAGAAAACTTAACCTGAGCTAAGATTTCATGTTGCAGTCTGATGCATACAAAACAGATACATAGCTATTTTATGGGGAAAGGATGCGAAAAGAGCACTTCTGGCAGCCCAAACTTGGATATCAATTTTGCAGGCCAAAATAATAAACCAACAATATTTTATAACACACTGACATTTAACTAAAACGTCCGTGCAGTTTCCAAGATAATAGAGACGTGAAAATACTACCAAGCAAGAAATAAACTCTTTTAAATAAGGCGCACTGTAAATTCAATTGGCTGCAAATAGCAAGGAAACAAAGCACTCCATTTTTTTTCCTTTAAAACTCTGCACTCTAAACCTGCCTAAATTAGACTTTTATCTGTTGTTGATTATATCACTCCTCAGAAATATGGCTTTCAGACATTTTGTCATAACTCCACAGGTGATATCACACTACAGACACATTAAACATCAGTCAGGATCATGCAATTTTCCAGCAACTACATGTCAAACAAATACATTCTCAGCCTTCTGGGACAAACGTGCTTGCAGATGGATGACACCAGGCTGTGATAGATGGGCTACAGCACAGCAACCCCTCACACACATTTGCAGTGCCTTACCCTTGCATTGCAGACAGGTATTCCAATGCCAAACCCACAGAATTTGGGAGATCAAGAACCTGAACTCAGTTCTGTCATTGCAGACTGGAATCCTCCACCTGCTCTTTTTCTTCTTATGTTTTGTTTGATAATGTTTTAGTTTTATGTTACTTAATTCTGTTTTAGTGCCCCTGCATTATGCTTGGCTTTTTCACTGCGTGTTAACGCTCATATAATCCCTGTAATGGAAACCTCTCCACCCCACATGAGTTGGGGGTGAGGAGGGACAACCCCTGTGCTGAGTGCACTCCTTCCTTTGGCTCATTACAAATCAAACTACTTTCCCCTCTTTTCATCTCTGCTTCAGTTTGAATTCCACCACTGGCAGAGATGAAATGACTAATCTAATTTCTGTCTATGCAGAGAGTCCTTCTGCAGTTCTTTCTGCGCATCTACTTTTTCCCTGAATAGTTGTCATTTAATGCCCCGTTATCTTAGATGGCACTCATTTAGTGGTTTATTAAGCAGTAATTTAGCAGCCTGTTATCAGTTCCTACTGTAGCTAGGAAAAATAGGCAATCCAAGTCCACATGATTTGTGCAGAATTACAGCATTTTTGTGATTTTTGGATTAGAGAAAAATTACAGCAAAGGAATACATCTGAAATGTTTAGCCTGCATTTCATTATCATCCCTTGACTGAGTTTCCCAACAGAATGCATACTACCCTGACTTTATTTCTGCTTCCAGCCTGGGCAGTGACATTGTACAAAACTGTGCAGGTCTCAATGGACTGTGTTAAGTATAAGGAGGCCCTAAGCCTGGCTTCTTCCCGCTATGTTCTGACCTTTTTGGAATATTTTCAGGCAGGAAGAAGGCATTGGGCTTACATTAGTTTTTATGAGCTTCTTAAAAGACAAAGGAAAATAGGAAGTTTAAATGAAAGTAAGGGCAAGCCCAGCAATCAGAGTGTGCCATAGGCATTAATTGCAACGGGATCAGTGCAACTCACAGCAGGAGAAAATTTGGCTTTGCAAAATAGTGTTGATGGTAACAGAAGTCTTAAATTGAAACTACAGCTTTCAAGATCTGGATAAAATAGAAATATTAATTTCTGTTTCTTAAAATTGTCGTATTACAACAAGTATTTAAGTTCAAGATCAAATGAAGCAAGAACAAAGATAAAGAGGTGCCAACCTACTAAAATGAAAATGGAAATCAAGTAGATAGAAGTATAGATATAGTTGCATTCTTTTGTAGAAAAGTGTTTCTGGTTCTGGTTTCCCCCTGGAAACATGCACCAGAGACACAGAGGACATATCTTACAAACTTTCCCCAAGTGGCATAGCATCCCACGCTCCGCTGGCTTGCTCTTGGAGTGAGTGCAGCTGGAAAAATGAACAGAGACACCCAGGAAAGCCAGTTGGGCTCCTGTTTTTAAGAGCATAGCACTGAAATGAAGCTGTCAGGAGGGGAAAGTGACCACTTTTCCCCAGGTTTTTCAGCCTGCCAACATCACCAGCTCTGTTTCCCCTTCGTGCTCCTGGCCCATGACCCAGCAGTGGCTGGCTGGATTCCTCCTGAGCCCTTCCCTTCCCATCTCTGCTCCACAGTTTCATTGCAGCCCTATCAGTCCGTGTATATTTTCTCCATTCCGTTGTGTTTTGTTTTGCTATTTGTGCTGTCATTTTGTTGAGAATAGATTAGAGAAAGGTCATATTTTTTTTTCTTGAATGGAAAAGAACAGTAATTTGACAGTGAGACATCCTTGGCTTGCCGCATGTCAAAAATGTTGATATTAGCCTCTTTGAAACAGAGACTAAGGGCAAAAATTGTCCAAGAATTCAATTGCTAGCACCAGCTTTCCCAAACACGAGCATTTAAAAAGTTATGTTTGTTCCTGCCACTAAATTTTAGGATGCCGTTACTGAGATGGCTTTAAGTTCATTTGTATTTGCTCAGAGAAAGATCATCATGAAGATACTAAATAGTCACAGAAGATGATGGCCTCAAATAGCGTCTTTTGGCTGATCTATAATCATTTGCCTTGGCAATTTTATTCAGGAACATTAGCACTGATCACTTATGCTGTGTTCCTAATTATTTCTGAAATATTGTGCTGTTGCTCATGCTGAAATGCATAACGAGCAAAGCAGTAGGTTAGTTTGGAATGCAATGTTCTAACCAGTTTTTAATCAATGAGTGATAATGATAGCTTGTGTTTTGACTTTTTCTGTTTAATTGCCAGTAATAAAGCAAATCTTCATTGATGATATTTAACAGAGTTCAGTTTCATTTATCTCTGTGTATCCTATTCATTGTGAAAGTGCCTGAAAGCTTTCAGTGCTTGACACAATAGCAAAATACACAGTACAATCTTTTTTTTCTAGGTTGCCCAATCTTTTCCACAATAGATGGGTTATGAAATCCTTTTGTGGGGAAATATTGCACCTTCCTGTTATCAGCTGGTTTTCAGAATGCACTGAATGTCTGATGGTGGAGCTACGTCCCATGAAATCCCATCCATTTCTTTTCTGAGATAGAAGCTTTTTACATCACCATTTTCCTTCTGCTGTTTATGATACTCAGGATTTTTATTTCTCTGTTTTTCCTAGAATGCCAAAATAAGAATAATTAAATATAAGCGGCCTAGGGATGAACCAGATCTGCAGGTTCATATCAAAGGTGCATCCAACCTATTGCATAGCAGCCAGAAAAAAGCAGACACGCAAAAAAGAGAGAGACGCTTTATAGCTGGAATACTGTATTACTTTCGCACTACATACAAAGGAGCACAGAAGGGGAATGGTTTTATTTGGGTCTGTGGACATAGAGCAGAGGAGCATGCCATGCCCTTGCCCTGCACAGCCTGCAGCTTTTCTCAATCTGCATGGCAATGAAAGGAGCTAGGAGCAACATGGAGATGGTTCTGCTTGAACCCTGAGTGTTTTGACCAGCCAGTTATCAGTACTGAAATGAAAACGACCTGATATCTAGTTTAATTTTAAGTTCTATGTTTAGTTTCCGTCTACTAAAGTAGTTTCAATTCTGTGACAGCAAGATTATGAAAAACAGTCCTCACAACATATGTGAGGTAATACCTTACTTGATAAATCTAATTAAAATAAGGATCTTCCTTTGGTTTAGTAATGTTATAAACACCTCTTGTATTCCCCTTCAATTACATGCTAGAAAATAAAAAACCCCTTTAATCTTGTCTGGCTTGACACTACCTTGATTGGTTAAGATGATTTTTTCCCAAGATTTTATTCACCAACTATCAATCATTGGGAAACGAGGAGTAGCAGTCTGGGATTCCTTTCTCCTATGTTCTGAAGAGTTTTGCCATGGTGATAATTTGTGCTAGGAGGATAAATTCTCTCCACGTGACTTTCTTTTATTCTCTTCACGATCTTTATTATTTTTTAAATATTATTCCAGAATATGAACCTTCCCATCTGCATACAGAATTGTTTCTGGCATCAAGTTCTTATGGCTAGTTCCTGCCTCATTCATACCTGCTATTTAAGCCTTGGTGGGAAAAGCTAACATCATTGAAACAGCCTTTTAGTTCCAGTTATTTAAAGTAAATAAGCAGAATTTAAATAACGTGTACACACAGCTTAAACATCCACCTCCAATTTAGGTCCCCTATAATGGTGATTGTATCTAGCTTTGTACAAGGTCTGGGAGTCATAATACTGCAAAAAACAAAACACTGCTTCACATTACGACATGTTTCTTATTGAACATAAATGAGAATTACAAAGCATGCCCTCTGGAAACAAAAGAGGAATTGTTGTTTGCTTTAATACATTCAGGCTACTTGCAAACTCGCCCTTTTCATCATTTCTTTTTCATTCTAATGTGGCTGGATTTTTGCTGCTAAGTATCTGCGTGAAAATAACACAGCTGTCATCGATACCCAATAGCTCTTACACACAGAACTGGTACTGTTTTTGAACACCATCATTTACTACACATAACAAAGCTTATATGAATTGAAGGGCAAAGATAGTTCTTTTCAGATGTCTTCCCTCTTTCCTTACGATATGCATATCTTTTTTTGCTTGTAAAAATCTATGTGTACTATGCATGTAAGCATTTAAGTGTAGACTAAATGTAAGTTACATAGCACAGTGTTTTCACACACAAGACTGGAGCTTCCATTGCAACTACACTGTTCATTAGGGATTGATTCAGTGCCTGCTGAAGCTCATGAAAGGCTCTCACTGACTTCAGAGCGCTTTGGCTCATAAGTTGATTCTCTAAATAGGAAAAGAAAAAGCTTGATGGGGCATGAAACTATATCTATTGCCAGCCATAAAACCGGTAGCCAAACTTAGCACCCATCAGGCTGCTGAGTGTTTTCTATGCTGAAATTACAGTCACACTGGGGGAAAGGAAAAAAATAAAAGACTTATTCTTATAAATGCAGCTGTATTTGATTTGTTTTTTTCCCAACAGATTACTCAAGTCTTTCTGCCATAGGGTGGGAAAGAAAAAAGGTGCCAGGGAAGATTTGTGTAAATGATCTTGAAGGTTTAAAGAGTTGGTTGTCTCAGATACTTCAGCCAAGAACGTGGAGAGGGCGGGGAGCAGAGTAATAAAGCATTTCATTCCGAGACCTTGAAACTGCACATACAGTTTATTCTAACATAGGAAAAGGAGGAAAGAGAGACAGGGCTGTTCCTTCCCCAGCACATGCTCAGGAGCTGCAGGAAGGAGATGGGGGGAGCAGTTCCTTTTTGTCTCTGTCTCTGGAGTCACTGGATGGGAACTAGGGATGCAAGGCAAGATGCTTAATGAAAAGACTGAAATGACTCTGAGCGTAAAGTTTGGAAGAAGTTTTTCACAAAGCAGTTGGGGTTTTTTGTTTGTATTTCATGTTGATCGTAAGAACTCTGTAGCTTGCTGAGTTGTTATGTACTCTTTTAAGCTAGTGATTCTGTCTCTTACAGTTTAGACTGCACATCTGACAATAGGAGCAATGGAGCTTTGGAGTCATCACTAAAAAAAAAGTGGAGTTGGCCAACACTAGCAGTGGTAAAAATTATCTGAGCTTAATGAGTCAAATCCACTTAAGACAGTAAATCATAGTTAAATTTTACACCACCACCCTCCTCCCCCCCCCCCCCCAATAATAATAGTTTCAGAAAAACGAAGTGTTGGATTTGTTTAACTGGCAAGATATTACACGATATAGCTGTTATCTTTTCCTGTATTGTAAATTATTGAATTAAACCTTCAGTCACTTTGGCAACAGTGCCAAATGAATATCACAGCAGTACAATGCAGCAAACAGTATCTCTCATTGAATCTATGTCTCACTTATAACCGAAATTACACTGAACAAAGTGCTTGTGCAGTAGATTGGAAAAGGTTCGTTATTATTTATTCATCTTGCCTGGTAACACAAAACTAATGAAATTTCATTGAGAAGAGTGCACGTCAAGATTACTATACATCATAAAGACACATCCCTCTAACTTCATTGTGGATATTTGTCTCTGTAATTAGATGTCTGTTCCACAATAGTTCTGTATCTGAAGGACATGGCCAAGTTCATGACATAAAACAAATCACCTGCACAAATGAAAAGGCTTCCTTTATCTTGTCTACATCTTGCACGGTAGCACAAAAGCCTTCAGAAAATCTTACCATAAGGGCCACGAAGCCGTGCACGGTTAGAATTCCAACATTGTTCCTTACCTGCTTTTTATTTTTAATTAAATATTAAGTTATTAATATAGTTCATACGTTGTGGTATTTATATTCCCTATAACCATTTGGAGCACAGTGTTTTTACACATATCTGTACGGTACATTTTTCATAACTCTCTGTTCATCTTTAGCCCAGAGTGAAAATCAGCCAAGCACCGAATGGTGCAGAGTGCATCAGTTATGAGCAATTAGAATCATAGAATCATAGAATCACCAAGGTTGGAAAAGACCAAAAAGATCATCCAGTCCAACCGTTCACCTATTACTATTACTATTACTATTACTATTACTATTACTATTACTATTACTATTACTATTGTACAACACTGTAGCTTAAACTTATGGAAAAGAGTATTTGGGGAACATTTTGCATATGAATTGAATGCAGTTAACATCGTGTGGATGTGGGGTTAGGTTTGACTGCAGTACTCAGTAGGATAGTATAGGAGACACCAAATTTGGCAATTAGAAATCTATCATTAATTATTTTGGAATTAGAAGGTATGCGTCTATTAGACCAAAATGCAGGTGGAAAGTAAATTCACTGATACCCAATTATATTTTTAAAAGTGCTTAAAAGTTAAAGCAATAAACGTAGTCATAATAAAACTGTAAAAAGACATTGAAGCTTTGGGTTTGGACAGAAACTTTTGTCGGTGTGTGTGGACATGGCTCATAATTCAAGACTATAGTCAGATTTGAGTAGTAATTGATTATTGGCTGTGGTATATTAAAATCTCATTTTGTATGTAAGGTTATGGCAAATCTGTCAGCTGGCTGTTAGTAATTAATGTCATTTTTACACACTTATTGCTTGTTTTCGCACTCAAGTACCTAAGGAGAATGCGGAGCTGGAATATAACCTGAGGATGGACTCAGTGAATATTTTTCAAAGAATAAAGTTTAGGGAATATAGGATTGCTGATCTGAAGATATTTAATGTTTATGTGCCATTTGTCAGGGCTGGAGGAGCTGCACGGCTCCTTTCACCTGCTTAAACTCGCTATTTGTCTGCGAAGAAGGGGCACTGCTGGCCCACAGAGCCTGTATCCCAGATTAAAGGGATACCTTGCACCATTGACTGTCATTTTATAGATGGCTTCATAAAGAAAACCTGAGCTCGAGCACCGAGCTTCAATTCATTACTGAGTTTTTCAGACTTCAGCAGGGCCAGGACTTCACCCCGCGTGCCGCCCTGACGCCCACCTTTCTCCCCACATCACAGACAGTTAAGTGTCTTTCTGGTTTGGGTGTCTGATAACAGAGACAATGTGGAATTTCACCACTACTCCCAGTTTGACTTTTTTGATAGAAGCTGCAACTTGAAAGGAACCCGGTGTCTCTAGAGCTCTGTACATCAGTGTCTGAAAGGAGAAAACACATGAAAGTTGAAGGCCCTTTGGGAAAATCCTACAGGTTTTAGGTTGCTTCTGCCTGCTCAAACCTGTAACATCTCTTCTAATCTCGTTTCTCTGTATATAAGTCTCCTGCTTCACTCTCTGATTAAGAACTGAATGAGAAGGAAAGGAGAGTAGCCTGCTTCCCATTACCAGTAATATTGACAAGCATTTTTCTTTTTCTAGGAGTGCTTCCATGGACATTTTTGGCTTCTTACTTCTTTTCCCATCTTCTCTTTCAGTGCTAACATGATTCCTTGCACCGATGTGCATTACTTAAGTTCACACTTCCCTGTTAACAAACAACATCTCACCCATTACCTCTCATTTTGCATCAGTCATCCTCCTTAAAGTCTTTGAACTACCGATCCAAGCTCTGGATGACAAAAATAATCATTCCATTCAGCTGCTGTCAAGATTCAATCAAAAGCCCCAGTGTTATTTGCCAGGAAAGACTCAATCATATTTAAAGACCTATGAGCTCTATAAATTCCCCCCTCTTCCAATTAAAACTTACTGATGTCTTAAGTTTTGAAGAAAATTAGACAGATTTTGAAGTCATTTTGATTTTTCTTAGTTTTCTCTACTTATGCTGTCATTACAAGGAAGTCTCTAACTCACATGTCCTGTCCTTTATACTAGAACTGACAGGTGTTTTACTATCAAGCTGATTTAAAAGAGGCCTCTTAATCAGGTGTCAGCCTTGGCCCATAAAGTCATATTAATGTTTTGGATCAGATATGAGGCTCTATCTAAGGCACATTAAGAAAGATTCATTAGAAACTCACTACCCCTGGAATTTACAGCCTTCCTGGAACTTAATAGCCTGGATAAATTTCTCCTTATCTGGTTTGCTTATGTGAATTATGGCAGTTTTGCATTTAGAAGCTTTTTAGAGTACAAGTTTTACTGTTATTCTGGCCTCTTTTTTCTTATGATCTTCAATAAGTATACACTAATATATCTGCGTAGGCAGCAGCACGACCCCTCCAAGCCTACTGCCTGGCTCCAAGCAAACAGTACTACAGAGTTTGTCATGCGTATCTTTGAAGAAGATCATGGAGGCTTGCAGTGAATTTGGAGAATAGAGGGGAAATATATGGCCATTCTCTACACCAAATGCAAAAGGATGCATCAGGAAATTAGATATGACCGATCTGACCTTTCATATAAATAAGAGATGGACTTAAAGTACGCCATCGGCTCTGAAAGTGCACATCATTTCTCACGGACTTGGTGGTATTCTCTGTTACGGATTAGGCACCAAGAAAAGGATATTAAAAAGAAAACAAAATAATAGCATGAAGCCACCTTCACTAAAATAGACGATCTTTCTGTGACAGATGCTGAAGCGTGTCTACCACAAAGGAGCTGTCTGTTAGGGTATGTGTAAAACACTGTTCCTCATTCAACCTTGTGTCGTATTAAAGACTCTTAAAGGACATAGAAGAATTAAGATGTTGAGAAATCTGCAAAAACAAACAAACAAAAAGAGTTCATGAGAAACTGAAGAAATTCTGGTTTGCTTTATAACCGTTTCATTGGGAAATTGCAGAACAGAGAAAAAAAGGATTTGGGCTCTTGAATACATACTGGGAGACATATAATCTTTCTGAAGAACCTGTAGATAGAAAGGTAATATGGTGCCTTGAATATACTTGAGTTAAAGCTTCTTTAATTGGGTTTGCTTCAAATGTCCAGTAGTTACAGATAAGTCAGAAAATATTTGGAGCCTACATTAAATTCACGTATAGCCTCCAAAGCTCAGTGGCATGAGAAAGTTATGGAAATTAATACTTTTTATGTGATTTAGTGCATTTTATGGTCTGTTATGTTGCTTATAACATCACATATAATATTCAGCCAAGTTTAATATTGTACCTTCAAACCAGTCGCTCATCTCAGATATTTTACTAGCCAGACTTTATATCCTAAATAGAAAGGATGTATTTTCTCTTTCTGGAATGCCCATGCTATTTCCTATATAACATGAGATAGTCTTAGAATGAGATGTGCCCAGCCAAACAGCTATTGTGGTATAAAACAAATCAATCTTTCTTGACTGCTACTTTGAATTTTACTCCAATTCTTTTGAAGGATATTTCTCACGGATAGTGAGAACTGGGCTGGTTTTCTGAGTTTCTGAAGGATACACATGGTAAACTGGGTATCAGACGTGTAGAAGTGGGTATGTACATTAAGATATGTAGAAAACATTGTGGTTATAAGGTGTCATTCTTAAAGATGTCAAAAAAGCTTAAGTGTGGAAGGTTTTTTCATCATCATTCCATATTTTGGCAAGAGGTTTTTTCTTTTAGATCCAGCAAAGTAGAAAAGTTTGACCACATCCATCAGTAGAAAACTATTTTATCAGTTGAAAAACATCAGTGTTAACTTCTCAGTTTAGTTGAAAATATTCTAGAGATGAAATAAATATTAAAATAAATAAATAAATTACATTTTAAAACAGATGAGTCAAATTATTCATGCAGTTCCAGGATTAGGACTCTCAGAAAAGCACTGAGTGTCAGAAAATGATGACAGCTGACAACAGTGCTGATCTGGGTGGTTTTTTTTCAGATCTAGAGGAAATACATTGGAGTGGTTGAAAAGTACAAAAGCACTTGAATATGTATACAGCTGAAAGCTGATACAGAGGATCTGATTTTTGATGTGCACTGTGTGCAGTCACTCCTGGCATTGAAGAAGGTGCTTGGGCTGATGTGGTGCCGGTGACAAGCTGACCTGGCTGGGGTGAAGCTTGCAGAACTGCCTGGGGCACAAGCTGAGTTAATGCATCAGGACTGCTGCCTGTCTTCAGGGATGCAGAGAAACTCTGCTGGTGTCAGCTGAATAAGAGCTATTTGCAGCAGCTTAGAAAATCCTCTAGGGGCTACAAGGCTATAGAAAAGAAGGTTGTAGTTGGCAAACCATGCTTGTGGTGAATCCAGAAGGTGGGGTGAAGCAGCAGCTGTGAGGAAGTATGTTGTAAGTTCTTTCTCTTGTTAGTGACAAACAGATAAAATAGGTGAATAAGACCAGACATGACTACTGCCAACATTTACATTGCTTCAAGAACACATCTGAAGAGCTACCAGTCTTTGGGTTTACGTTTCTCCCAATATACCTGCATAACTGCACTACAGACTTCCTGGGTTTCTTGGATTTGTGAAAACTTATCTGAGAAATAAAGGATGATCCAGATGCTAAGCTTTACTCAAAGATTAGGAACCATTTCTTTGTTCTCTCACAAATCACTTCACCTCTGTGCATGTTTTTCTTCAGGAACTGCTGAGACAAACAGGCCTTGCTGCAGCCCACGTCTGTTGTCCCTTTGTGATTTCAAGCCCTAATTAGGTTCTATGGGTCAGCAACAGGAACAGGTTCTAGTGAAAATGCGTGATAAATGATCCAACTTTATTTTATGCTACCGCTCTTCTAAAACAGCTCAAAAGTAAGGAATATATATATATATAAAACTAAAACAAAGGCAGATATAATATATGAAAGTACTGTTAAAGCAGAAGTGGTGAAAGACTAAGGAGAAGATCTCACTCTTTACCAGCTGAGCAGAGAGATACAAGCTACAAACACAGAGAGTCACAACATCATCCTTTTCTTCTTCCAGTCTCAATCTAAACCATATGTATGAGGTAGATGTGGAAGATTTAATACATCAAAGTATAATTTCCATAGAAGACATGCAAAGAAGGTGGATTTCACTGTCACTTGCTTAATAAATCACCAACACCTGGGATATGTGATTTTATTATCAATCAGGCTTGAAATATTTCCTCCTTAATGGCAAAATGTCTGGAGGTTCTCTCTCTGCTGAATCTAATAGTAGACCTTAACCTTTGACCAAAAGGAAAAGACACCAAAGGACACTTTTATGTGTAAGGACATGCTAAGGTTGTCTAATCTTAAATTATTGTTTTTGTTTTGCAGGGGAAGAAACACTACATGGTCCTATTTTCATTCAAGAGCCATCAGATATCACTTATTCCATGGGCTCAGGGAATCCAGAAGTCCTACTGAACTGTACAGCTAAAGGATATCCCCTCCCTAACTACAGGTGAAGTCAACTTTGGAAAAGTGCCATCTCTCTGTAAATCTTTTAGCCATGTTTTTAATCAGAAGTAGACTTCAATGCGAGGCAAATGATCAAGGCAAGCCTGGTGGTAGTAGGAAATCTTGACCCTGCATCCAGGTTTTGGGGCTGGGTTTGCTGCTTTTTTCAGTTTACATTTGTTGCCTCAGTTTACATTTGTTGCTTTTATTTCAAAAAGAGAATGTGTGTATATAAAATTATATAGGCATGACATCAAATAATTTGAAGCCTACTTCAAAAGAACATCTGAGGGGAAGAGGAAGAAAATGGTGAAAATTTAAAAGCTACTGGGTTAAAGAAAATGAAAGGAAAATATTTTTGCTAGTCTACTCTTAAGAAAATTGACAGAGGAAAATAAAGCCCAGCAGTGAAAATTGTCCCCAAAGTATTTTAAAACCTACAAAATTACTTCTGAATCCTCAGAATAGCTGTGAAAAATGGGAAGATGGAGATGCTGTGCATCTGTATTTTCTAAAACTTTCTGCACATCTATAAATGCTAGGAAAGCAAAAGAGCAACATACTTGCCCATTCCTAATTCCAATATTTCATGTATATATTTATAGTGTTTATCTAGAGAAGCAGCAAGGCACAGCTCTGATATGTAGCTTACAACACTCTGTAGACTCACTTAATAAAACCTTGCTACATAGGAAATGTTTGTTTTTTCAATAAATATGGACTCATTGCTTAAAATGTAGCTTGATGCAGCAAGGGTTTACAAACCTGAGCCTAATAAGGGGAAAAGCTGGATATATGGAAAAGGACAGTGCTTTCTTCAGAAAAGAAGAGTAAACTAATAGTCTGGGAAAAGGAAAGTGAAAAACAAGAACTAATTCATCCAGCATGTGAGAGAAAGCTGTGTCCCCTACCAAATAGTTAGACATTACTCCTTCTATAGCTTTTAATTGCTCACAAAAGTTTTCCTCTGTACAGTACCACTACTAATTATGAACTTGGCTTTTGTGCTTCATGTATTCCAAGCATTGTGACAGTAAAGAAATACTTCATCACCTTTTCCTCATGCTACTTCTCTTCGTATGAGAAGAAATCCTCATCCAGGTCCCAACAGATTCATTTTTGCAGTTTTCAGCACTGTCATCTATTGTTTCATGTCATCCATCCACTTCATATCCCATTATATAGGCAGCTTCCACAGTGACATGTAAAAGTTATTAATCTGTGTATTCAACCCACAGACTCTGTGCATCCACAATCAGTAGTAACAGTAGATTTCATTAGGTGGGAGAGCTGTGAAGTCTCCTCTCATCAGGCATCCAATATTCCTATTTTCCCTTCCACTTTCTCATGCTCTTTAGCTGTCCTTTAGTTAATTCATTTTTTTTTCCTTTGCCTCAATTGCTCTGGTAAGGCCAGATCAACATCTGGGGACGGATCCTGCCCCATCTAGGTCAATTAGAAGTTATCAGACCGTCACTGCTGCTACAACAACTTGGGAGTTTTTTTTACCAGGACTTGAAAGGAACAGGAAGTCTTCAGCACATTTCTTTGATTTCAGTAGAGCTAATATCAGTTTTATCAGATAAGGATTGAGCCCATATATTTGAAGTTCTAACAACTTTAGATAAATCAAGCACAGTATGAAATGTTAATAATATCCTTTGCTGAGTGATAGAAAAGAACAGCAAGGACTATAGCAAGACTTTTCCTTGATTCATAACCATAAAACCACTACAATAGGAATAAAGTTAAGCCCAAACTAATTTGCTATTTAGGAACTATTTGCATAAATAAATATTCTGAATAGAACCTTTCCTTTAAAGAAAAAGCTTATTTTTTATGTACTGTATTACAATCTTAAAGACTCATTAAATATATTAATGACCTTTTGCAACTTCATTTCAAAATCCCATCACAATGCAAGAATCGCATAGGGTTGAATCATGCCTAAAGAGAAAAAAGTGAGAGGCACTGATTGCCTCTCCTGGAAATAACAGCAAACATAGATGTGATTACTGATGAAACAAAAATAGAGAAATATCTCTGAATTTTTTTGGTGCATATGCTGGGAAATCTAGATAAATATCCTATTAAATGCCATCCTAATAATCTATTGTGGTTTAGTCTGTACAATCAAACTGTTTCTAATATCAGGTACATTATTTCAGCTCTTTCTCTGTGATACCGGTGGTAAACACAACTTTTCAAATTAGATTTATAATTTTGTGTACTGAAGCTGTTTTATTACAGTTGATCGAAAGCTTATCAGCTACTTTAAGAAATGAGTTTTACCTTTTTTTATCTGGTTACAGGCTAGCCATGAACATGCCAGCACCATCTCATATTTTTGTTCCATTAAGTCATTCCATTTAATAGAACTAGCTCTCCTCCACACTGCAGAGAAAGAGAGATGGTGCCAAAGCTTACCAAGCTGGTGTTTTCTGCAGTGTTTTGACATTTCCTGCTTGTGTTCAGGCGAGTGGTTCTAACGCATCACGTTTTTTTCTGAACTCAGGTTCAGTATTCTGAGTAATGTAAACTAATATCTTCACAAAAGTATGAAACCAAGTTTTTGGGTTTTTCTCCAGATCTGTAGAGAGAGCAATCAGTTGTATGAGAAAGTAAGAAATCCAAGGATGGCTTGGATTAATTATAGAACAATATTTCAATATTTAAGCATATATACTGCCTTTGATTGAGGCAGTAAAATAAGATAAAGAGTTTCAAATTCAGTTCAAGTCAAAGCTCCCCACAAAAGAACTGCAAAAGTCAAATAAAAGCAAAGAAGCCATAGCAGAAAGACTACAGCGATTGCAAATATCATAAAAGAGATTTATAAAAACTGCATAAGATTGTAGAGTTATTCCTAGTAACTCTGAGCTTATTTTTATCTTACTCATAATCTTGAAGAACCAATGCCAGCCCTTCTGTGGTGTGCTTGTTCAGCCAAATGCTGTCCCTTGACTCATTGTAGATTCTGCTTCGACACTGAAGTAGAACTAAAAATTTCTACAACCTCTATTTTCTGTTTCAGCCAATGGTTTTTAAACTGTATATTACATCTTTGGCCTCTATGGAAACAGTGTAAAAATCCAACTATTTTTCAGGAGGCTTGGCAGGGCACATTCTGTTACAATGGAATTAACTTTAGAAGCATAGAACACTTAATGAATACTTAAAAAATACGTACTTTTGCTATAACAGTATCCTGAGTAGATTATTAGAAGAATCATGTATGCATATTTCAATGCTGTGTATGTGTTTCTATTTTATTTTTACATTACTTTGTGCAAACTAAAATTGGGTACTGTCTATTTGTTTTTACACTGATTGTTCTCACTCGTTCACAGTGGAGAAATGCACATAAGATCCACTCAGTAATGAGTCAAGTGATAATAGAGGGAAGTGGGGATAAATCAGAATTCCCAAATAACCTTTGTGACTCTAGGGGAAGGTGTTGCTAAGGCTTCAGGACAGGTAAAGATTAAATTGAATAGAGCAGGGTAGAGATACGGATAGGAAGCTTGCAGCATTACCCAAAGCTTAATGTAATGAATGGAAATACAACTGACTCTAAAATTCAGGTATTTTGAAGTTCTTTAAGAATAGAGGGCAGAGGAAGTGGAGGAGTAAGTCTGGAGATTGGTTCTATCCCACCCCATGTGCCCCTTTTGAAGACAGGGTTCTCATACTTGGGGATCTTGGATTGTTGTCTGCTTACTACAGATACTCTCTTCAGTTGGAAAAACAAAGGAAAACAAGTGGAGTCTTCTAAGCCTGCACAAAAGGATTTTCCTTTATTAAGTACTACTCTCAACAATCCTTCTTGATTTCCAAAAGCCTCTGCTGTGCTTTCCTTTCCCTTATTTTTACTAGAAATAATTCTGTTTGAAACGATCAGGTCAGAAATGATCTTTCTATTGTTCCTAGGGAGAGAATGAGTTATAGCTCCCAAATGTCAATCAGCCTAAGGTAAATATTTCTTCCTCAAAGCAGAGCTCCACCAAGTATTAAAATAATAATTTGAGGGATCTGACTTAACAATCCCCATAGAGATTACTCTATCAAAGGAGTATTTCCACCTCAATAAAAAATCTGATCTAGATATCTGTTTTTGTTGATCTGCACAAAACAGTACTGGAGGTGTAACGATCAGAAGAAATATGTAATGGTTCACACATTGCTTTGTTTTGTTTTTATTGCTTTTTATTTGTGGATGAAAACAACGTTTCTTCCTTGCAGTGGCTTATGCGAGAAGTGAGAACTGCGAGAAAGAAAAATTCTTCTTCTCTGTATCATGGAAAAGGTGGTTCAAAATTAGGGAAAGGTACAAATAAGAACTTCCAGCTGAGACTTTGGTGCAACATCATGACCCAGCCATGCAGGCTTTGCAAAACTTCTCTTTCAGCAGCAAATTCTAACATTTCCAGGTGTGCCTTTCTTTAAAGACAAGAAAAGCAGGTTAATGAAAGTTCACATCTGAATATTTGCACGTTGTCTAAAAGGAATCTTTTACCAATTCCTGAATTGCTTTAAGAAGCCCACATTGGTTGTTTTACCTTGATGTACCTTGAAATTTCATTTTCATTACTTAGAATTTCATTTCAATTGCATAGAATTGTATTTCCCAGAAAACATAATCTTGTGTCAAAAATCATCTTTTTACAACTAAAATAACAAAGACCAGAGGTTACCAGATTTAACTCACTGAAGCAAGTTTCATACTCTGAAGAATGTTGCAATTGTGGTACATTCAAATATCAGAATAAGTTGAAACTGTAACAATTTAAGAAAGGAGAACAAGAGAAATCAGACTCCTTATCTCTTGAGGTCTTTAAATCAAGATGGGATGGATGGGGTGGTGCTCCATTTGTACGCTTCTGAAGTATTTAATTCAATGAGGGATTTATTGGGAACATTTTATGACTGGAATTCTATTTCAGAAACAGGGATTTTAAAACAAAAAAGAACATGGCAATCAGTTCTGTTAATTTGTAAAGCACGTAGGGCATATTTTTACTGCTGGTTTTTAATACCTGGATGTATTAATGGGATCTGAGACATTTTGCATTTCCAGAGAAGACTGAATTCAAAATAGAGCACATTTTAAAAAGTTTAGATTCTGTGATGATGGCTCAGGATGCATTTCCTGTCACTGATTGAAAGTGCTTTGCAATGGTAGCATGTGGAATCTCAAGTACATACATAGGCAACCTGTGCCTTAACATGAACCTGTTCAAATTCTCCTCAAAGAATTCTTCAAAGGTTTTTTTCTGTGTTTTAGACCCCGTACTGCAGAACGCACAAAGTCATTAAATCGTTGCCTATCACATGAATTCATTAATTCTGTTCTTTTAGTGATGTAAACATATTAATTAGGAAAAAGCCCACTCCGGGAGATGAACCCCTGATCTATATGCACAGTTTAATAATCATTGTACCATGGTGATTAGAATGATTATTGGGATACTGTGAAGAATTCATTTGCGACAACTAAGCCAACAACTTTGCATGTGTTTTGAAAAACAATTATAGAGCTTAATTGGGAGCCATGTAATGATGACAGCAGTTATTTCAGTGATTGATTCAGAAATTAAAGAGAAATGGCAAACTAAATACCAGAATATCCCATCTTAGAGAACTGAAAACATAGAGAGCATGCATTGTATGTAAATTCTGATATACTGCAGAATCCTCCCACTGCTTTATAGAAGAGACACACGGAGGGGCACTGGTTGAGACCTTTCGCTCTTCTTGGGGAGAAAAATAAGTAATAAATACATTAAGACACAAAGAGAAGAAACCAAAACTGCAGCAATAATTCAGGCCAACAAAGAGAAAACGTGAACAAAAAAGGGAATAGAGCAGTGGTACACAAGGGTCGAAAGAAGAAGCAGACCTGGGAAAATTGTTTAATTGGAATTACGTTCGTTTCGAATTTGGTTATGGGGCATTGGGGCTGCTCACAACTTAAAATATGACACAAACGTGCTCAAAGCTTGCAGACATCAGTAACTGAGGACGTTTCTTTTGAGTCTCACATGGGCAAGGAGAGTTCAGCTCTTACATAAATAAAGCCACAATTTTATTCCAAATTAAAACAGATAATTATCTTCTTTGTATTATAAGCTTCAGCTCTTACATTTGTGATGTTGCAGGCACCATCCATTTTGTACTTAACGCTGAGGCAAATCAAGTTTTCTAATCATCATTAAACTACTTGTCTGAAATTTGCAGCAAGGAAACTTCTGCTTGTTTTCCTCTGTCCGCTGAAGTGTAATCATTCCTGACTTATATCTCCACATCATTTCTGTAACCAGATTTATGGCATCATCTGTAAAGACTGTAAAACATATTTGGGTACTGTTTGTGTCATGAAAAATATGGTAGCTTCAGTGAAAGAATATGCCATAATATCAGTCTGATGGGTAACTTAGTTTGTATAATTGAGTTATAATTACATTTGGATGAACATCGGTGACTAGCACAAAAGCAGTAAAGATTTTTTCCTCAAAGGACAGAGTTATTGACATCATCAAGATTGATATAAGCAGCAGTTGTGTGAAAAATGATATAATTTTCTGATATTTAACTACATTTTTATCATTACAGGTGTGCTACAGCACGCTACTTAAGATAAATATGAATAGACTCTGTAAATTATAAGCATAATTTGATTTTTTTCCCCTCAAAGGTGGAAGCAAAATGGCACAGATATTGATCTTACCATGAGTTATCACTACAGGTTGGTTGGAGGCAGCTTGGCAATCAATAACCCACGTAAAAAACAGGATATTGGAACATACCAGTGTTTGGCCACAAATTCATTTGGAACAATTCTGAGCAGGAAGGCAAAGCTTCAATTTGCATGTAAGTTGGGAAGATCATATTTATTAGAGCATTATTTTCTGATTAATTTTGTGCATGAGTGGTAATATATTGGATAATTAAAGAATCATTGATGGTTCTGTTCAAATGTTTGGCCTAATTCAGCAGTGCTTATTCTTTAAAAAAGATCATTTCTAGTAAATATTAATAACAAAACCAGACATCTGATAGCTGCAAGCCCTCAGGAACAAGAGTAACTTGTAGAAAATTGAAAGCTAAAGGAAGATGAATGCAGTTGTTTTCACTTAGTAGAGGTGTTTCCACTTTTTAAAGACTGGTTTCTGTGCTGCATTGCAGGTAAGAACAGTTGGGTGGGGGGGGAATGTGTCTGAAAGTTAGGCTTAGCGTGAGGAGGTCCATAAGGAAGGGTACAAAACATTGTTCCCCTAATTGCCACACTGACATTTTGTTATATTAACAGAGTAAATTCCTCTCCCCTTACTCAGCATGCAAAATGATGCTGCTAGGCTCTGCAGTGTGTCCTATTTCAGCTCAATTGAACAGAGCACATATGCTGTCTTGAGCCAGTTTACATCTTATTTCAGCCTTGCTCCCCATTTCACTTCCTCACAACTTCGCAACCTTTTTTGCAACACTTACATGATGACTGAGTTGCGTTAATGCCCTGGGGAAACAAAACTAAACAAAACAACCCCAACCCTCCCTTCTCCCCCAAAACCAAACAAAAAAACCACCCCTGAAAAACAGATACTGCTTCAACTCCGATTTCTTCAGTATCAAAGTCTGAGCTATCTGTTGCTGGGAGAAAGCAATTGTTTTCAACCTCATTAATAAAACATGTGCCAAAAAGACAACCTTGTGCCGCTATTTCAGACACCAGAAAATGTATTAATTATTAATCTTCTTCCATTACTCATAGCAAATCTCGTGTCACAGGGGTTATACAAAGGAGACATTAGAGGTCAGGATGGTTTGCAGACTCTCTTTTAGTAGAGCAGATCAGATGGTATATCACTAGTATCTTGTTTAATAATGTTTTACCCTGAAAGAGGTTTTGATTCCCAGAAGCTGGTCAGATGGAAAGCAAAATTTTGATTCATTATTTTCCCACTTTTTCTGAAGCACCTTTGTAAGCCACTCCTCTGTATGGGAAATGATTTCAAGGCTTGAAGATAAGAATTGTTTAGTGACAGAACAAATCCTGTTTTAGTTCTAAGGAAGAATTGGTGGCCTCAGGATTAACTGTGGAATCTGTAACCGACAAACAGGCACAAAAGGACAAGAAGGCGTGGGGAAAAGACTTAGACAGAAGAAACACCTTCACATGAAGTCTCAAAGGAGTAAAAAAAAAAAAAAAAAAAAAAAAAAGAAAGAAAGAAAAGAAAATCCTTAAAATAAAATAAAGTAAAAAGGTATGTCCATGAAAAGTGGAAGATGAAAAGGCTCCAGTCATTGTTCAGCATTTCCCATTCCTCACTAATTTCCACTTCTTCTGGAAAAATCTGTCCCTGACTCAAACTCCTGGAAGCACTTTGGTTTACCTGTGGATTTCTGGCCATCCTGAGGCAAAGTGTATTCCAACATCATTCAATCAATGCTCCTGAGCAACTAGAGAAACTCTTTGCTAGCAAATGGACTTTGTCAGTGGCCTTAAGTATTTTCAGCTTTTAAAAACCACTTCTTTAGTACTCCATGTTGGTGAAACATTCCCTCTGAAGCATGTAACTCCCTCGTATCCCAGTGTCTCAGGCCAATATAAGGTAGTCAAATGGGCTAAATATCACACAGTTCCTTTTCTTAGGCTCCATATTCCCACCAAGGCTCTTCTCAAAGTTACGGCAGGGAGCAGTTCACAACAAAATGGGGTCTCATTTGTCCATGGCATCAGACAAACCTACAGCTCTCATCCTGCTTTGACCCTCTAGCTGCATAGCAGTAAATATATCTCTCTTCCAAGAAGTATGCAATTTTTCCATTGCCAGTAACAGAAGTGTTCTATCCTTTCCCATATCAAAAAGATAGGACAGATGAATTGAAATGTCATTTACGTTTGCAAACAAAAGTATACAGGAAAATGCTTCAGTTCAATGATACCACTTTGAAAGTATGAGTCTTTACTTGTCTTACAAGAGAAAAAATAACAAAAAGACAGTACATAGCAAATGCCAAAATGACCTGATAAGAATAGTGGAACAAATTACCTTTTAACAGTTATTTCACAGTTAACATTTCCTTGTTTCTTATTTTCATGCTGTCATCCAATTTGCATGTTTGTTTCACCCGGTATTTCAGATTACATCTTAAAATCTGGGCAGGCAGGCATGTTGTTGTTATGACACTTCCATTCAATACCAAACAAGATGGGACACATCCCTGAATGGGACTGGCATACTATAGCAGTCACCATGATAAATAATTGAATCAAGCCTATTATCTGGGTAACGTGGTTTATGTGCATTTGTCTTCTTACTACAAGGTAACTTTGAGTTGGAATTTGAATTAGTGATACCTTTGGAAACCTATTGTACATCTCAATATGTGAAAAATACTTTTTCTTTTCTTCAAGATAGCAAGCTCTCTGAGTAGCAAAATAAATGCTGTATGAGATTAGAAATATGTCTTCAAATTCAGCTGGAGTTTCATGCTTATCCTCTATTAAAAACAGAGCTGTCAAATGAAAGCTGCAGGAGGAATATTGTACAGAAGGAAGTGGCATAGATTATTAAAGCTACAGGCTGAAAATGAGAGACAGCACCAGCGAGAGAGAGCAGAGCAAGAGCACATAAATGCATTTGCAGGATGCATAGCATGGCAGCCCTATGTTATTCATACTTCCTGGTGAAGGTTTGTTTTGTCATAAATAAAGTTGAAAGCTCCCTATAAATCCTGTGCATCTCCAGCTACCCAGCAAGCAGTACATTTTGAAAAGCTAATGTGTGTCCCGCAAGAAATGAAGTCAGTGATCTAGATCTGCAGGCAGGATAAGAAACATGGATGCTGAACCCCAGCTTATGAAGTCAGAGCCAGGCACTGAAGCAGGGTCCTCACCCAGATTTGCTCCCAAGTCATAACCACCACCCACACTGTGCTTCCCCATCTCCATACTTGTTATTGGCATCCAACACACGGGTACCAGTGGAGTTTCAGCTTAGAGTGGGGGCAGAGATAACCAGGCTGTCCCTACGTGTATATTGATGAGGTGTTCTGCATAAATCTGTTCTTAGTAATGCAGGTCTTCTAGATTGCATTTCACACCTTAAGAAAAAAAAAAGAAAAAAAAAAAGACAAACAAACCTGTTACAGAGAATTGCTTAAATACTGCTGCAACCAGAATTGTATTCCAGGCACACAGGGGATTTGTTTTAATTATTTCATCAGTTTTAAATAAGAGTAACTGTATGCAAGCAATTGGTCTTGAGGGAAATCTCCATAACTAGTTGCAGTAAAACAGGCTGTCCCGGCCAGTTAGTAACTCTTTTAGTTCTCGTATGTGTCTGTGATAGAGACATTAAGAGATGCATAGCAGAAATAAGAAGTGCAGTTGAGCAAAATAGAAAAAGAGTGCTCTCCCATGAGAAAGAATCATATATGAACCTGATCCATAACTATTCAGGACATAAAACCTGAAAGTTCAGTACTTACTGAAAGCATTTGGCTGGCTGGGGATCTTAAATGAGATTCTCAGTCCCACTGTTCTAGCATTGCTGGTAGACTGTCGTGATGATTGCAACTTCCTCAGACCTCGGGTCTCATTAATTAAACATGAATTCTGAGAAACAATGACAACAATTTAAATTCATGAATAGGTTTAGTCATTTTGTCCTGAACAGCACAGGACAGTCGACTTCTTATAAACAGTTGTTTTTCCCAGTGCTACAGAGTAAGGAAGGAGTCTTCCTTGGCATTGCTGGGATGCAGTCATACTCTCATGGTTTTCAGTGGGGTTTTGTTTTTGCCTTTTCCTAAGTAGTGTTTTTCTAAGTACATACATTCTCCCTCCTCTTGGCCACTGAGGATGTGCTTAGGGCAGCATGGATGAGAATGATGGTGCTGGAGCACTTGGAAGAAACCTGGAGATCCCAAGTGCCTTTTATCAGATAGACAAATGATGACACGGTTTTACTGCAATAACAAATTGAAGAGGCAGTAATTCCTTCTGGACGGAGCTTTTCCCATTCTGAGAAGAAAAATAATAATCTGTCAGTAGTATTTAAACATTTTAGGGGAAAGATTAAAAGCAATCAAAGTGCATTTAGTCTTTGCTAGATTGTAACAGTCTGAGGCATTTGCAAAGCCCTTTTAGAGTGACTGTCTGGGAGATGCTCAGCTAGCATGAAAGCCCACTTTTCATCTGATTACTTCATCATGTTATTTACCTTTGACTGCACACAAATTACACAAACATCACAAAGCAATACAGCATGCCTCGAAATGTCATAACCCTTTTTACTTGTAGCATATGCTTTGAAATAGAAAATGGAAAAATCAATGCACTTAAATCAGATCAGATAGTCTGAATTTGCAAAGTCTGCACAAGCATGAATTCTAGTCTAAATAGCACATACTTTTCTGCACTGGCTGTACCACAGTGCCGTGTGTGCCCAGAAATCCCCCTGTAACAATTGTATTTGATTAGAAGGTGTGCAAGATGTTGTAACTACCACCCTGAATAAAGCTCTCTCAGTCCTTAAGCTGAGTGTTAATTCATCAGCCCAGATGGGGCTGCCATGCTGATAAAGCTGCCTTGCAGCTCATGCTGAAGAGTGAACACTGCGACTTCTTTCTGATTCAGAAGGAGCTGTGTGCTCCTCAATGTAGCGCTGAGAAGCAGTGCAGGGATGGCAAACTGCTCGCTGAACAACTTTTCCTGTTCCCTTGTGCTGTCTAGGGACACCCCAAATGCAAAGTAATACATTAAGCCTACCTCTCAGTCTTGAAAGTCTTCCTTACACATGGTGCAGAAACACATCTTGACGTGTGGATGTGTGGAGAATCTGAGAGAGAGCAGTGGCTCATCCAGCCCTCCTAATAGCCCTGGCAACACCTCACAATCTGCATCTTCCTGTGGGCAGGTGAGAATAAAATGCAGCTTGCAGTAGCAATGATCCTGTCTGGAGGATGGAAATGCTACTGTCATCCCTCCTGTCTAAATAGGCTTACAGCTCAAAATTGCCTTCTGGGCTCCTAACCAGTCAAACAATGCAACACGGCTACAGCAGCAGCATTTGCTTTTCCCTCTGTACAGGCAGGTGGAGAGCAAGCTTCCTGAATAAAATGAATTGTAGTAAGTATACCATCAGTTTATTACTTGGAAATACATCCCATATTTTGTCAGAACTCAGCCTGGAGTAAAAAGAAACTGAACTTTCATTTATCAGCTCTGATTGCTATGGACACTTTGTGCCAGTGCTCCAAAACTCATTGCAGCAGCTCTGCACCAAGTCCATTGCCTTAATGGATGCTCTCCATGGAGCAGACCAAGCAACCTTGGACTTTCTTTTTCCTTTTTCCCCCTCCTCCTCCTCAGTTCTGCACAAAATTAGGAAAGACTTCATGGGATTCTGCCATGCTTCAGTGGGTCAGTGTGCTGCTCCAGCCACCTTGAATCTGGGCATTGTGTTTCCTTAAAAGATTGCTTTAAGCAAAGGAGAATGAACTACAAATGATGCAGCATTTTTGCACAAAGATCAAAAACCATACCAGACCTCTCTATGTTCATCTGTTTGTCTGCTGAGATTTCCAGCATTTATTCTTCACAGTATTCTGTGCACACACAGACTCAAAGAGAGCCATCAGCCGCCCTTCAGCAGTGATGAAGCAGGAGCCTGGGACAGGTTCCCCTGCCTGCTGGCAGGACCAGACAGGCTAATGATAGCATTTCTGTTCTAAAGCTCAGATACTACAAGAATAGGATTATGCAAACATCTGGGTGTTCCTGAAGACACAAAGAACACCTTGAAATCTTAAAACTAGAAGATACAGGGATGTCTACGTAGTAGAGGGGTTTTATTATGTCAGATGTTCCCCTAAAGGTTTGAGTCCTATGTGTTCCTGGAGCCCATCTAAAAGGAATCAGCATCACACACAGTCACATCCTCCCCTTTCTCATTAAACACACAAAACCAGAGCTGGTGGCAGCAACATTCTGCTTTTATTTGATGGCACCAGACCAGGCAGCATCACAGACCTGAGATGCATTTTCCTCTCTCAAATGCTTTTAAACTCATCTCTCTTAGAGAGTCTAACCACCATTCAAGCCTGTGCTGCATCAGCACACTTTGTTAAAGCTCCTTCATCCTATCAGTTTGAATTGCACCAGTGTCTAATTTTTAGTTGCTTAAACTTCTATTATACCTGGCTCTCACTCCTTTCATACAGGAATTTTTTTATCTTTAAAATGGAGACATCCATTACAGAGATGTTGGAAGGAGCTTTACAGGCAGAAGGCTACTCAGATAAAGGAGTAATATGGAATGCATAAGTATTTGAAGATTATCTTTCAGTTATATATTACTCACTTTTCTGCAGTTCCTACAAAAGTGGTTATCCTAAATCAGTCCACTGCAAGTTGTATTGGAAAAGCAATATATGTGATTGAGATGTGGTAGGGAACAAAGCAGTGGCAGGTCCCAAAGATGTTAGATTCTGATTAATAAAATTTAATATTTTTGAAGGATAAAACCAGTCTGTACTTGCAGTCTGGGTGATTTTCTTTTTATCTGCCCTACTTCCATTGCAGATGATATGACTTAAATTCCAATAAGTTACTGAATGAAATATCCATAGCGTCCACATCAACTCCCTCATTCTTCAGTCTGTCAAAAAATAAAACAAAAATAAAAGAATTAGAGATTGAAGCTTGAGTGAAAAAAATATACATACTAAAGTGTTTGGAATGACTGACTCTTTTGGCTTCAAAGCAATGTAATGTAATGTAATTTTTTGAATGAAGGTTGATCCTATCTAATACAAAGTTTTAAGGCACACGATGAAAGAAACCAATGCTGGATATAATCAGCACCTCTGCCATAAGGTGGATGGACACAGGGGGCCCAGGCCACTCCTGGTGTGAGTCAGTCAAAGCAGCACAGCTCTGGCAGGGAGAAATCTGTCCCATGAGATTTACACTGGAGAGAGAAATCTGTTTTTAAGAGCACTCCAGTCTGGTGAAAACGCACGCAGACGGTGAAGTGACTCTGTGATGACAGGTGACAAATGAACTCTGCTGTGACAAGTGAGTAAACTGTTCGGGAATAAAATATTAAAAAATGAATTTCTTATGTCCCCCTTCCCTTTGAGAGGGCCGGATCCTCCACTGCGCCTCCAGCCTGCAGCTGGAGTTTAGCATAAGAGCCCTAAGGCTGCAGCAACACTTACTGCTCGGTGCAATGCCTGTGTTCAGATCAAAAGAAAGCTTGAATGTTTTATGCTGCTAAATCTCTAAAAGGGGGAAAATAACACAAAATGATGTAGACCAGCAGCACAGCTTCATGGCATATGCTTCTTTGCACCAGTTTTTAGGTGCCTGAACAGAAACCAAGTTGGGATTTTTTCCCCTCATTCTCTCCATTTAATTTAATTGTGACCTTCCATTTTTTCCTCTAGAGAAGCTTGATATTACTTTGTAAAGGGCATTTTCACTCTTTAATTGAAAAAGACAATCAGGCTGTGGCAGAAATTATTGTTCTCCACCTTGAAAATTAGTGCCTGGATTGGCTATTCATACCATTTAAGCTGAATTGAAGACCTGGGTCCAGCGTGCATCCTAATGCATAAATTACAGCTCCTCTCCCCTTAGAAGCTCCAAAGCAATTTAACTAAATAAAGAAGCCCTGATGAAGGTCCTTGGTCGATTATGCAGCACTGGAAAAGGACAAGACCTGGTGACTGTGCATTTCATTCAGGGTTTGGCAGCAGAGCTCTTCCAGTGGCCTTCTCTTCCCACCAGAATGGGATGCACTGGGGTACAACTAAAACAAGTGTGAACTATAGCTGATTTTTAATCTGTCCTGATCAGAGGGGACATTCAGTTCCTTCAAGTCCTGCAGTCCCTGCGATGCTTCAGCACTGACGGAGCAGAGGTTTTCAAACATTTCAATAGGAAGGAACAGAACTCATTACATGTTTAGTGGAAAATGCAAGTATTTAAAAATCAGGAAATGGGAAATGCTAAGCAGCTTTCAGACACCTTAATTAGAGATAACACAGCTCTTAATCATAGAATTGAATTCATGGAAAATCAATTAGAACATTTAAAAAAAATTGAGATTAGATGGTAAAGGGAAATGATTAATAGTATTGACACTATTATCAGGACAAAGGAGTTGTTGGAGGATTTGTTTAGCAAGTTTACTACAGTTGGGAAAGCTGAGAAGAGAGTTTACTTAACAGTGAAAGTTGCAGGAAGTGAGAGTGGCCATTCCCTTGGGAGGTATTCGGAGAAAGATTGCCTTAACACACCCTACTGGTAACTAAAGGAACAGAGATTTGTGCTAATCTCCTAACGAGCTGTTCAGTACAACAGGACAGAGCAGAAAAAAGGGACTTCTGAATGCACCTGGAGTGATCTGAAAGAGGTTATCACGGTCTTTTGGCAACAAGCATAGTTTGTGTCTAAAGCGTTTTATCTCATTGTATGCCAAAGAAAACAACACATAGGCAAAATACATCCAAACTATGGGATAGCCTAGAATTTGAGATAAGGATCCAATAAAGATTTCTGTTTGCACCTGCAGCAGACCTTATACCTCTGAATCAGGCCTGGAGTTCAAGCCAAGAATTACCAATGGGCCCCCTCATTCATTACAGTCGAGGGAAAGTGAAAGTAACTAATTGTCAGTGCATAACACAGGTGTTAGAAATGCTTATAGCAAATCATAACAATGAGCTTCTTTTAAAAACTGCTGAGGTCATAATTTTATCCCATTTCGCTGCAAGAGAATTTCTATTGTGATACATCACATCCAGTAACGCCGATCCTATTGCAATATATCACAGCCAATAGGAGAAGGAGAAGAAAAAGGAACAGATGCAATACATCACAATTTGACAGAGCCCCACCGAAACGTGGAAAAGTTTATTGATTCATCCTCGGGAGCAGAGCTGATTTATAAAGTGTTCTTGCATGTAATGCCTTAGTATTCATTGCACATTTCAATAACAGGCAATTCCAACTATAATAGTTGGGATTATGTAATGACAAAACACTTATGTAAAAAAAAAAAATCAAGAATTCAAGAAAGCATGAAATTACAGTAATTCAGATGAATTGTTAGTAATTATGTAAGATGATGAATTGGACTTTTTTCTAATTGTCTGTAACAATTTCATATATTAAAATAGCCCATCTTCCTTGTTTCTTATTCAGTAAAATGAGGATGTTCGATGCCCATTCTTAAGCCAGACCAAACGAGAAGGGTTACACCTATCCCTGAGCAGACAGAGGAACTTGAAACACACAAGGTGGTGGAGGCTGAAAGGAATGAGTTGTTGCTTGTGATTACATTTTGGTCCTATGATAGAAGTTTAAAAACTGATCCCCAAGTCCCAGGAAAACCATTTCTGCTTTCACATACACTGGTGTGCAAGTTGAACTCTTTCAAGGTAGTTTTATATTAAGAAAAAATAGCAGATGTGTGAATGTATGGTAACTGTTGAGTCACAGCCTGAACCACTGATTGAGCATCTGGGGAAAGGACCCAGTCAGCCCTGGGAGCACAGGTGAAGGCAATTCAGCTGTGTGAGCAGAAAGGGTGGAGCCTGGCTGCACCTCCCTTAGACTTCATTTAGGGGCTGACTGCCACTAGGGAAGGATCTTTAGTTGAAGATCCCTCCTTTGTGAACCAAGATCTTCAGAGACAGGTGAGCACTTTTTCTTTGTAACACCTTTCCTTGTGGCAGTCCATTTGTCATTGCCTCACCTGCATTGTCATTCCACTGCATTGATCTTTCTGATTGTTACGGTGAATAAAAATTGGAGAAACTAGAAAAGCAATGCTTTCACTGCCCAAGCAGCAATTAGCTCAGTGTTTGTCAGTGTGAGCTTTAAGATGAAGAAACTCCACACTTTCCAGTTGTGGCTGAGTCTAACAATTAACTTTCTAACAGAAGTGCTTGAGCAGGAAGAATTTCTGTTTATCTATGACACTGACACCTGTCAGTCTCTGCATCCTTCACTTCAAGGAAGCACCACACCATACCTGTGTGTATGCTTGGCCTGTCACATCCTGGTTTTATTGTAATTGAGTACCCACACTGAAAACTTGCAAGCCATACCCTCTGCTAGCATAAATCAGCATCGTTTTCTTGACCTCAGTGGGGTCCTAATGATTTACAGCAGCTGAAACAAGCTGTGGCGCATTACTCCTCCCTGTCCCTGCATTCATACCAGGTGAGGAGTTGCATGCCTCCACCCCAACTATTCCCATCTCCATCAGAGGAAGCTTTGTCACTTTCTGATATGCTTTCCACAAAATAACAGATGTTTCCCATGCTCCAGGCACATACCTTTCCTGCTTAGGTCTGCAAATGTTCCCAGCTGAAGATGATGACTCTGCCACACACAGCTGAGCTCATATATTTCCACTCTCCCTGTGAAGAATCATTTGTTCACCTGAGCATTTTGCTTAGCCTATGTGACCTCATTATCGCATCCGACTGATTAATTGTGCTACACTGATAGTAATCTGCCAACATGTGCTGTGCTGAAGGAAGTTTTGTTTGTTAAAACTTGTAGCTGATAGAGCAGTGAGGACACTCATTGTTCATAAAGTGAGATAAATGCAAAGAATAGAGGAACTAGGTGATAATTTATTTATAGATCTCTGCAGAAACACTGAAGTTAGCAAGTATACCATCTGTTAAATAGTCACACTATTCCTAAGTGCATATTAGCAATCTAAATGTGTGCCAAACACCTGATCTTAGCTATCTTTTGATAGTCTTTTTGACAAGTAGCATTATGCTTTATTAGGTTATGTCATGTTATGTTATAGAGTTATGCTAGGTAACAGTAACAAGGAAGATGGGGTGGTTGTGCTCTGTTGGTGTAAGTGCGTGCTTGGGGCAAAGAGATGTGGTTTTGGGAAGCAGCCAGAGATTCAGAATAACAAGAACAAATATAAATATTGCATTTTTATTCATCTTCAAGTTCTTTTTCTTCGCTTAGCACGTTTTAGGCTGCTATTAATCATTGCAAATACACACATACAAGAAGAAGGGAAAATAGATGCAAAAAATCTTTCGAGCAAAAAGACCGCTTCCAGCCAAAGGAAACATTTTTCCTGATGGTCCTCAGTCCTGGTTGTCACCCTGGGCTACGTATTGGAGACAGACAATTCTTTAACTCATTACTGAAAACTTCCTGAATGAGGTGTCATAGTATTTTATGGGAGATGGAGCCTATGTGGAAAGAAGTTCTCTTGAAGTTGAAGAACAAAAGAAGAATGAGTCATTCTTCCAGGGATATTTTTTTTTAATATGCAGTGATTCTTTATTAGACAGACATTGAATACTTTGTACAATTATCTACTAAAAATGACCTGAGGTAGAGGGGAAAAAAGGATCATTCCTATTTAGATTTATTAGGAGTCTGGGAGAGAGAGCTGCTTGAGGATTCAGTGTGGTAAGTCCAGAGCCAAGCACTGGAATGCATCATCTAAGGAAATGTCTGTCCCTATGAGTCTAATAGGTTAAATAATTGTCTGTTTGGAAGGATGTGTGTGTACTCAAACCTGTGATGGGCATGATTAAATGATCCCTAGCGTGTCCCCATAACAGCTTTTATACCTACCATTCACTACTGACCATAAGAAGAGGACAAAAATCTGTCCAGCACCAGGAAAAGATGGACTGCTGTGTATAACCAAAGTATAAGTATGCTATGGAAGTGGTGGTGCTCCTGTATGCAGAATTGGGTATTTCAGAGATTAAAAGGACAAAGTCAAATTTTTCACCACATGTAATCTGAATGAGTCCTGCTAATTATAAAATAATGCAACCCATGAGCCATCTAGTACTTGTGCTTTGTCAGTGCTTAAGCCAGGAATACTTACCATTATCTTAATGGGGGAACATGGACAGGTGACAGTTTCTTAAATGGGTAAAATGATACCTTGACATATTGTGTCATTAAACTAAGAATTGCTACTAGCAACCTATTACTTCCCAGAAACCATGCCAGTTTCAGACTAAAGTATCCTATAGTTAATTCTGAACTGTCATGAAAACCTTTTGTTAACTGCAGCACCAGACTTCCTTTTTCATTCTTTCTTTCCCAGTAAAGTTTTGTTCTCAGCAAAAATGTAGATCTGATTAGCCATAATGAACACTGCTGGTTGTACTACATATATTTGTCATATGAATGTAGAGATTTGCAATTATTTTTAATCTCTGTTTTTCTGTAGGATCTGCACAATGTGTTACATTAGCAAAATCAAGGATAGGAATGTGATAGGAATGGGAGATGCAACTGTTTTCATTGCTTGTGTCTGAGTGTTCTGACTCTTTCCTATCTTACTCCCAACTCCTCTAACACATATGGAACTGACTTCTCTTCCCATAGCACACATGCCTCAGTCAGGCCCCCTGTGCTGACTTGCCATTAAGACCAATTTTTGTCCCGGTCTTTTCGTTTTCAAAAACGATTTAACCCACAGGATAGAAAAGAAAAAGAAATATGATTCGTTTTTTTTCAGAGTGAATTTTCAGAACAGGTAAATAAATCAATCCACACATTCAGAGGTTGGGTAAGTGTATTTTAGATATGAATCAAAACTCTTAGGAAGGCATTCCATTGTTTTCTTTCCCAATTAGTATTAAAGAAAGAGGCAGAAAAATGTTTATAGTTTCACCCCATCTCTCTTTTTTTTGTGTGTCCCTCTGGACTACAAGGCAATGATCTACTTGGCAGGCAATTAAAAGAACATCAGAGTTTAAAACACTTAGCTGTGTATTGACGGGTACCATCTATTGTGTCTATGGCGGTGTGAGGAGGTGCCACCACTGCCTAATTCAATTCAGTCACCTCTGAGTAGACAACGTCTTCATGAGAGACCAATATACAGGAGATGAAGAAAAAGAAAAATTAACTCTGTAAAGTTCAACAAAGGGAGAGAAAATTGATATATTGACATAAATAGCTGGGGCTGTACAGGTAGTAATCATGATGGCTTTGACCAATGAGAACTGTTTCTTTCTATTGAACTCCGGATCGGGTAGTTGTTCAGCTGATGAAAAATGGAACAATTGTTTGAAACAAGAACCTGCAGCACACCACATTGATAGAGAGATTTAAGGGGAGGCTGGTGCTGTTTATTTTATTAAAACATTCTGAATGTATTTCAAACAATTGCTTTCCAAAGTGCTATGACAAAAGAAGTCACTCAGTTTATTAGGGTGAGAACTGGATCAAAAAATAATCTGTTTTTAAAGAACATCTGTTACATCATGTCCTGAAATTGAACTGTGCTTAAAAAAGAGACTTCCACATGTTAGTGAAATGGGAGAAAGCAGAAAATACTGTATTAGATTCAGTCAAAATAACTTAAAAATTGATAAGCACACATGAAAATCACCCATGGGAGTCAAGGCATCAAACTTTCTACACAAATTTCCCTGGGGCATCGTGTGATTTTGCTTCTTGAAAGTGCTCTTATACTCCCCTTTGAAACCAGTGCTAAGGTTCATTCAAGTCAATTAAAATCATGCCCACTTACCACAGACAGCTTTAGGAAAGAACTTGCTCATTGAAAGTATGGCATACTTTTATCACTTAAACACACACTCTGTGGGAGTTCTGATGGGGTTTAATTATCATTTATACTTATAGAAGCACACACCTGCATTTAATTGATATAAAAAGGGAAACAACTCAAAATGTTGTTTCCTTATTCATGCAGATTAAGACTAATAAATTCTGAGATGGGTCGCTAGAAAAATTGACAGAATACACTAGCTTTACAAGGAGCAAAAAAACCCACACTTGTTAGAGTATAAGTGCTTTATAAATGCTTACTTTATGGTTGCTGAAGGACCAGGTAGGAGGCTGGACGAGCTATTTGTCCCTCCAATACTTCAGTTTGCATTGTGAGATTTTATATGACTGAAACATATATTCTTGAGTTATCTATAAGCACTGTGTATTTTGGACTGTAGCTAGGAGTAAATCTGATTATAACACAGTTTTGTTTTCTCCTCCTCTCTTCAGATCTTGAGAATTTTGAAATGAAAACGAGAAGCACAGTGTCAGTCAGAGAAGGACAAGGAGTGGTTCTGCTCTGTGGCCCTCCACCACATCACGGAGGTACGTGGAGTAGCTCTGAGTTGGGTGCATCCCAAACAAAGAATGGATGTGGGGTGTCCTTCTATTGCTATTGCTCTGGACAAGGTAGAGTTCTGGGGACACGTAATGAGCTAACAGTGCCTTTCATGCGATGTTTCAGACTTCTTTAAAGTAAGCTATCCCTAACCAAGGGCACATTATTCATACCCCCTCCTTTATTGCTACAGCCTACTTCCAACATCAGTGTTTTCAGAACAATGCAAAGGCTTGAGCATGTATGTGCACTACTGTTGGAGCAGTACCATTTCTCTTCAACCCCACATTTTTCATCTGATAGCAGCAAGAAGCTCTTGAGAGCAATTTTCTGAGTGTGGTTGTGTGTTGCTTTTTTTCCCCCTAACACTGACTTTTGCAGGTTCTGAGCCATCTGCATTTTCAGATCTTATTTTGGAGGTGCCAGAACTCGTATCATAACTGCTTCTTATCTTGTGAGGCTCAGAGCACTGTCTATGGTTTTCTAAAATAACCAGCTGAAGATGATTAGAAATATTATCCTGGAATAGTTGGTGCACATTAAAGAGGTGTAAATCATCAAGAGTATGGTTACTAGGTTGAAGGAATCAGCAGTTTATATAGCACTCGCCTCCTGCTTTTAGTTATAACCACGCACCCACAGGAGAAGGAACATGTTGTGTGCTAGCGCCAGCGTCCTGCACTCAGCACTGCTTCCTCAATCCTTCTTAAGAAATAGCTATAAGACAAATTCCCATAAGAAGAAGGTAAATTGTGATCTATAAGGAGGATGCAGTATATCAGAGAAGTAGAGAAACCCATCAGTCAATTTAAAACCCACAAGTCTTGAACAGAAAGGAAACGTCAGTTCACTTAGTGCTTGCAGCTGTATGAAAGAGGTATGTAATCAAGGAGATGAAGTGAAATGTGGCCCTTAAGGGCAGAGAAAGCTTCAAAGAGTTCCTGAAATGTATCAGTGGGACAAAGACAATACATTCATCCATGAGTCAGTAAGCTGTGTGTCTTCTTCCTGCTGATAGATAAAATTATGATTTGGCCAAGCACTCAGAATGAGTACATCAATAGTAAGCAAGCTTACTTTAGGTTAAATTGCATGGAAAAAAACCCACCATCTTATCTGTCTGTCACTGGGTTTAAGCTAGAGGTGGGATCTGTTGACCAAAATAAATAAATAGAACAGTAATTGAAACAACAATTACACCCCCAGCTCTTGCTTCTTACACCCTTCCCTTCCTGCCTATTTATGCACCTGCTGCTCTTCAGCCTCAGCTGTTGTTATTTATGAAGCTCATTAACACACCTTATAGAGTTCAGCATCTGACCCTTCTCTGCTTGTTAGTGGGGCTCTAGGGTGTAGGGGTGGGGAGGTAAGCTGCATTTCTCTCTTTGGGACACATCTATTCTGCAGCTAAAGTTCTTTAGGTCAGCATTTCTTTTTTTTCTGTATAGTCAACATATGCTGTTGTTTTATTACCTACAAGAAAGAGAGAAGCATTTTGTATAGAGTTAAGCATTGAAAAGCATCTATGAGGGAGGAAGGAAGCCTGAAGAAGCTTTCAGTTCTGTAGCTGAGTATGAGCCTGACCTGCCTGTGATTAAGGAGTTGTTCCTAAAGCGGTAATACTTGACACAGGTCTATGGGGTGGGATGTTCTTCGTTTATTTTGTTAGAGGTGAAGTCTGATATAAGGCTTGTTTCCTCCAAGCTGGTTCCCTGCAGAGTCTTAAGATAAGTTGCTAATCTTGTTAGAAGCAGCAGGATCACTCGTGCATTTGCATTTACTCATGCATGAGGGCTGCTGGGGCTCAAACCTGGGATGCTGACTCAGTGGGCTTTTTCTGTATTGCTGTAACTACAGTGGAGCTGGATTAAAAAACCAGAAAGGCTCTTAAAGAAGTGAGAGCTCTGAAGTTTGCTCAGTAGAGACAAATGTTGAGTCCTCAGCTGGCAGAAGGGCATAGGGGGCAGGGGAGTGGGTGTGTGGAGATGAGATGAGCAGTGCTTTTTCTATGTAAAAGACTCTTTGACTGCTTCCTTGTGTTGTTTCTGCATTTTGTATTAAACAACCATCTGATAACATGCATAATTTCCAAGTGATGGATTGATGGGTATCTCCCTTTACAAAGCTGAGTGCCTTAATCACTGCTTTAGAGCAGCTTTCTCTCTGCTCCTGTTTCTCAGCTCTCCTATGAATCTTTAATCCTTCCCTGAGACCATCCTGTGCTCTCCTCCTGCAGAACCAGCAATATTGATCTGAATTTGCTTGGGCTGAGGAGAGCTCTGAAATGTTATATTCCCTAGACTGATATATCAGAGATGGTTATCAGCTGCTCCCCTTCACAGCTGTGCCGTGAGCTGGCTGTGCTCCCTCTTGGTGCAGGCAGCTGAGCTGGGTTCACAGCTTGAGGCCTGGGTGAGGAGTAAGATGGACCCTGCACAGTCACCTGTCTTGGATTAAGAACCAAACAATTAGGGTTGCAGCGCTAATAAAAAAGCCTATAAGCTGGCATGTGCATAATAAAGTCTATGTTGCTGTAATTATCCCTTTGCTGCCACACAGCCCCTTTGAAGTAAATGCAGTTCTGTGCACTCAAGGCACCTTCTTCCCACAGAGTCAATAATGGCACCAGGATTACTTTAGAGAGCAAATATCATTTTCTAGTGTTCAGAGCTCAAACATGTTAATTTGGGCTAAGGCCACTCAGCTGCACAAGTGAAAAAGGATCTGTAGTGTGGTATTTATTAGGCAGTAGCTAGGCAGAATTAAAAAATTAATCACATGAAGGTGATTGATGTTTTCTAAGCTTGTCCGTGAGACTAACACAAGTGTTAAATTAAAAATAGAAATGATATAAATTATACTTTATAATACTTTCTTTCTTCTGTTGGAGTCTTTGTGAACTGAATCCTGGAACTTGTATAGTACTATAGTACTCTGGGTGTTGTGTTCTGTTATTATTTGTAGGAAGTGGGGTCATGTCTGGGCATAAGGCTGTCGTAAGGTTAGCAGAGTTCTCTTCTAACCCAGGAGGAGATCATACTCATTTTTCTTGACTTTAGAACAAGTCTGACGTTACTGTATGTGATTTCCTTCAGAAGATTAAAGCAAAAGCTGTGATCAGCTTCTGCTTTCTTGGCCTTTACCTAAAGCACTATTGAGCAGGGACTGCCTCAGTGTGCTTCATCTTGTCTCTCTCTGCACATGGTGACATGGTGCTCAGGGAAACATTTTGCTGATTTTCGTGCAAACAATTTCAGGGTGCAGCAAAACCAGGAGAGATGGTGTTTGCCTGCTGGTAGTAGCCTCATCTAACCCATGTTTTGGAAGTATTCATTTCTGGATAGCAAAAAGCATCTCTAAAGATCCTTATATGTATATCAAGGATGAATGGTGTCATATTGACTAACTTTCATAGAACTGTAGAATGGCCAGGGTTGAAAAGGCCCTCATTGCACATCTTGTTCCAACCCCCTGCTATGTGCAGCGTCGCCAACCAGCAGACCAGGCTGCCCATAGCCACATCCAGCCTGGCCTTGAATGCCTGCAGGGATGGGGCATCCACAGCCTCCTTGGGCAACCTGTTCCAGTGTGACACCACCCTCTGTGTGAAAAACTTCCTCCTAATATCTAACCTAAACCTCCCCTGTCTCAGATTAAAACCATTCCCCTTTGGAGCAAGGTGGGCATTTATCTATGCAGCCTTAGCATGTGAGGAAAGGACTAGTTAGTTGTAAGGTGCTGGGAATGTTTCCTGTTTTTTGTGAAGGGGAAGAATGAACCCCGTAGACTGTGGACAAAGCTAACCCTATGTAGGGGTCTTCTGAAGATCTCTCTTCCCCAGCCTCTTTTTTTTTTTCCTTTCTGTATATCCACGTAGTTTACTTCTCTAAAGCATCACAGGTTAACAACAGTGGAAAGAGAATTAAAAAATTGGACTAATTGGTCTCCTGCAGAAAACCCTCTTTGCTCCCTTACTTTGAAGCATGTTGTTTTGTTTTGAGCTTCACATAAGCAGTCACCCTAGAGGGAAAGTGGCAGATATACAAGGCTCCATGCAAGGGGAAAATGAATTGGGAACAAAAAAATAATTGGTGCTGATAATGGCTAAGGCTTGTGTAAGACCTTAACTGAAGCCTTTTCATAGCAGCCTCTGAAATTCAACAGCTCTAGATTTGTGTTGGGGATGTGAAACCGGCAGCTCTCATTTTCAGAAATCCTATGGCTAAATGGAAAGCAAAATAAACTTTAGAAAGGTAACTTCTTATTCCTCACTAAAATAGCTGGTGGCAGCAATTTTCGAGTCCATTTTAGCTAGACTTCATTAGCAGGTTACTGCATTTTTTACATAATTTCCCTTCTATGTCTCTGCTACCTTCTGTTCACCATTACTTTCACCAGAGCCTTCCCAGCTGCTGATTTACTCATGCAAATGAGCATAACCCAAAAATGATGGTATGAGCCTTGTACCAGAGCCACTAAATGAGAAAAAGAAAGGAGCGTAAATCGGATCTATTCCAAGTGACCCAAAATGGAAATGTTTAAGTAAAAGTAGCTCCTTCTGTAATGTAACGTTACATTTTCTAGTCTATTAAATCTATTAATATTTTTTGCTTATCATAGCTTTCTGTGAAAAGATGCTGTGTGAGGGAGTATCCTGCTGGGGCTATGCTTTAGAAGAGGAAAAAAGTTTGATCTCCAAAGTTTTGGATCTTTTTCTTGAGATTTCATTCAGCTCCCACTGAAGTCAATTAAAATTAGAGCTTCTACAGAGTTTAATGGATCTGAATTAGGCTCTAGGCAAGTAAGGTCTGGGAGCTGGTGATGATGAGCCCGCAGTGAGAAGAGTGGCAGTGTTTATATGCCTCATTCTGGGGATAGAAGGAATTGAAATATGAAAAGAAGAGGCCTGAATTCGTTCCTAGTTAATGGGAAATTTAATAGGCACTGAGGCAATGGCTCAGTACAGATAGAGTCTCCATTACATTCTGCAAGATTATCAGGTGGAAACCCCTGTGCTGAAATCATAAGAGAACTGAATCTCCTACCTACTGATATGTAGGTTGATGTCATGAACAAGCTCTGTGCAGCAGAAGGCTACTTTTAATAGGTTTTCATTACTGTTAGTATACCCTGTTGTAATGGAGAAGCTTGCTGCACTGCTGTGTGGTATAGGAGCCACCAGCAGGTATCTGGGTTTGGATGGTGTGCCATAGGATGACATAGAAGTCTTTCATGGTGCTTTGTCCATGGGTCAGGGCTCTCATCAGCCCTGTAACTGCCAGCACCAGAACTGCACTCTATTAAGTGAACCATCACTCATTTTTTCTATTTAACTCACTTTTGGGTTACATGTCTTGTCATGGAAAGCCTGATGTGTGTCCAGCTACCTCTGCTCAATCACATACACACACCTATTGACTTGCTTTAGGACCTGTTGCATTTTCTGGGCTTACTGTATGTCAAAATAAGAATAATTTTAAAATACTGTAATAAAACAGTGCCTATTACAGAATTTAGCCAAGGATAGAAAGTGTCATTGATTGCTGCCTGGAGATGTGTCATTTCTAATGAGAGTTTGAAAATGTTAGAAGATGATAACATAAAACTCCACAAAACCACTGGAGTTTGCAGACTTATTATCATACTGTACCCATGCTGCAGCCAAGGGAGGGGAAAGAAATGTAAATAATCTTTTGCAAATGGTATATTTGATAGGGGAAATGTGCAAAAAATGAAGCTGTTGGCAGAGCACTGTTAGCTTATGAATTATACATTTAATTAGAGGGAGCTAAACTGGTAGATTTTTGGAAGTTCTGATTTACTGGGCCTTGTTAATGACAGAGTTTCTGTCCTGCTGCTGCCACTGCAGAGCTGAACACTGCAGCCCTGTATTGGGCATGGGGTGGGCAGGGAACCTCTAGCACTGATGGAAGCACAGGGTTGGGGCAGCAGGGCCCTTGGATGGCAGTCTCACAAAGCTCTCTTCTGATGATCAAATAAATGAGTTTTAAAGTGGCTAGGCTATGGATGTACCTTTTTAAGGTGTATGGTGTGAAATGCTATGGGAAAAGGCAACGGAATAGGGTTAAGAAGTCAGAACAGGACAAGTAGCATGGGACAATTGAAAGTATGGAAGATAAGGAAAAAGGCAGAGAAGGAGCAATTAATCTCCAAATGTTTGGATGCAGTAGATTTATTTCCCTCAGTGAGAATCTGATGTTCTTTTACCTGTTTCTCCATGTGCAGAGTGGAGAAGGGAGCAGTAGTGCTGTGTGATCAGCAGTCGGCTCTTTAGTATTGAGAGGGAAGTTGCTATGGACAAGAATTATTTACTAAGCCAGCTTTCTCGTGGCAATGCAGCACAGCCATTTCTACCTAAAAATAGTTCTGAAACAGGGAAATGAAAAGTAGCAAGGGACAGAAACTTCTGTGACCTTCTGGAGTGGCTCGAAGTAAGTTTAGAACTGAAGCAGTACTTATCTTGCCTGTGCTAATTTGTGCATCCCCAGTGGTCTGCCCTGTAACTGGCACATTCTTTCAACCAGCAAAAGCATTAAGAGGAAGCAAGCAAATCTGAGGATGCATGACGTATATTGCTCTTTTCTAGGCTTGTCCTTTGCATGGACCTTCAACAATAACACCTTGTACATTCAGGAGGACAGACGGCGTTTTGTTTCACAAGAAACGGGCAATCTGTACATTGCCAAGGTAGAGCCATGGGATGTGGGCAATTACACCTGTGTGGTGACCAACTCCAAGGCTGGGCAGAGTGTTCAGGGGCCGCCCACTCCCCTTACCCTGCGCAGTGATGGTAAGCTCTCTTGGCACACTCAGTGTTAAGTATAGCTCAAATATCAGATCTAGAAATCTGTTCTGAGTGAGTCGGTGAGGTGAGGGACTCACCTGCGCATACACAAATACCTTTTCAGCAATGCCTCTAATTAAATGTTTGCGTGAAGAAGTGCATACCTGGAAGATCTTTACACTAAGTTGGTTTTGTAAGTTTGCTCACCTACATTTCAGTGTATTTGTGCTGCTTGCAAAGCAGCAGTGACAAGTTGTTACCAGAGTCAGTACAGTGTTATGTTTCTGATATAAATAAAACTCAACTGTGCATTATTGCATAATACTCTCACTGAGAGACTGTGCTACTTCGTAACATTCCATCTGATCACTCTAAATGAAGTTATAATTCCCAAAATTGGAAGTTAATAATTTGGTACTGCATGCTTTAGATCTTTTATGCCTATTTTCTCCCTTCTCATCATCATGCTTTATTCCTTTTCTCAGTCTCATCAGTCTCTTAATCTTCTCCTATTCTCTTTGGTAGCCTCTGGATTGAGTCCTAAGCAGGCAGTCTCAAGGGAACTGTACAGAAAGCACATGTAGCGGTAGCTGGGCCTCTGTTCAATGTAAAATAAGAACCAATTCATTTTTGAGTGAGATCTGGGCTAAGACTCTATCTGAGGGAGACTGATATTCATCGTTCCTGATTCAATGAGTTCTACGATATTCATCGTTCCTGATTCAATGAGATTAATGCAGTTTAAAGAATTTCAGCTAAAAAGTCAGTTTTCTAAAGCAACCCCAAACCTGCCGCAAGGTCAAATGCCCTTAAACTGATACTGGATTATCTGGTTTATCAGATGCTTGATGAGATTTGGGGATGTGATCACTATATCCAATTACATCAGCCTTTCTTGAGCCTGGAGTTCACATCTGGCTATTTTTAAGAAGCTTTAAGTGTTTTGTAATTAGTTTGGACACATAACCCCGTAATTTTCTCTTGTGCTCAGAACTACTTGGTGTCCCTAGAAGTGGCAACTTAAGCAATGCCTGTGACATTTGTCACTATTAGCAACTAACAAGAGGTGTGAACCCTGAATTCTCCCTAAATTCCTAATACATGTAGGTATTGTACTCGTGCATGCTTCACCACTGAAATGTGAAGAACTAGCACATTTCACAGTGAGCTTTCAGCATAGATTGGGATTTCACCCAGATGCTTAAAGCTCATCTTCAGATATCACATGTCCATGGGTGGAGTGTAAGACTCTAAGACTATTAATGTCGTCCTTTCTTTTACACTGAAATTCTGTTGTACTAGGCAGGTCTGAGGCTCCACTGGAGTGCTAGCTGTTTTGATGTTCAACAGGTGTGATGGGAGAGTATGAACCAAAGATTGAAGCACGTTTTCCAGAAACAACATACGCAGTGAAGGGCTCGTCTGTTAAACTGGAATGTTTTGCCCTTGGAAAGTAAGATTCCTCTTTCTTTATTAATAGCAGTTTCTAGCACAGTTGTACACTGAGAAATTGTTTCTTTCTAAGTGACATAGCAGATTTTTTTTTGTCAGAAAATGAAAATGTATAAACATTTTTTAACCTTATCTCGGTTTGTTTCTGTGCAGTGTGTTCCCAAGACTGTCTGGAATGGGTTCCACATGGCTCTCATCACCCTTTTCTCTAAAGAGATACTGAGGAGCCCTGTGAAGCTACAGTCTAGCATGGATTGTGCCTGGATTGTGACTCCTCACATAGACATACCCTTTGCAGAAGCAGTAGGGTACTCAAATGCAAAGAGATGTTCTATATTCTGAGAGCTGATGGTTAACTGAATGTTTAACTTGCCTTTCCAGAGTGTCCCTTTTTCCATGGGAAGAGCTAAAATGACCTTACATAGCCGACCTCTATTTAGTTTAAGTTCACTTTGACAATCCTTTTTAAGGCTTTTATAGTGTCTAGAGCTTTTTCAGAGGTTAAAAGTCTGAGTTGAAGGCAGCACAAATTAATCAAGTTCCTTTGGAACCTATGCTGAGAAGTAGAAAAATAAAGCAAATAAAGTTAGTAAGATGAGATACGGTCTTGCCTTACAGATGAGGTTTTTATAGGAATGGAAATTAGCCCCAAAATTATTTTGACAAAAAAATATTTCTGCAGTCATATTCGAAAGCATATGAATTTCTTGGCCCCAAACTAGTCCCAGACTGGAACATTCCTGCTAAATCTGGTTTTCCTTTCCAAACAATCAGGCTACTTCTCTTTAAATACCTCTATAATTGTGTGTGAGTCAGTGCAGGCTTTACACCACAAGTTGTCACTATAGATTTCCATCTGTTGCACTGGAGGCATTTAGCAGTGGTATATTGACTACACAAAAAGCATTTCAAAACCAGAAAATAATAATTACAAAACAGTGCCTTTCCAATGACAGATCATGTTAGTTTTGACCATGCTTAAAATGTTATTAAAACAGCAGTGTGTTCCGAAAGGATGTGGATGCCTCCTGTCTGTGTAGGTGCACTGTAACTGCTTATGTCATGCTTAGAAAACTGAATAGCTGAGAGGGTTAATGCAGCTTTAATAGGTACTTCTCCACGTGTAGGTCTGGAGCAGATACTGGTGCTGGTATACTTGCCTGGAGTTTTACAGAATAAATAGCAGTCATCTATGCACAGAAATGTTTTACAGCTTTTGTGATATCGTGCTGCTGCTGTGTACATGGTCCAGTGCATGTGTTCAGGAGATGATGTATGTAAGGAAAGGCAATTGCTGAGCGAGTGCTGGAGAATTTCTCCTTTCCAGCCTTTTGTGGTGGATTAGATGTCTCCACTTTTCCATCAGAGTTTTTTCTCTGAACAAAGCCTTGAAGTACATTTTCAATCAGTGGGGGGAAAAGCATTATTTCAGAGCAGAAATTTGTATGCGAATAAAGCAAGAAAAACAGATTACAGGTGAAATACTCTTAACTCATTACTGAGGCCAGCTTTTTAAAGGTATGCAGGTGATTAGTAGTGGTGTTCAACCTCTAAGCTTCCTACCTCCAGCTGTTTGCAATTGTAGTCAGGCACTCACAAGTGCAGCGATGCGGTCATCTGCACCTTTACATGCCTCAATTCCACCCAAACTCTAGCCTCTACTATTGTCTGTTTATGTTAAAATCAATTCAACTCAGCGTTTGTTGAACTATACCTCTGATCTGCCACAAGCACTAACGGTTATTATCTCTCTTGGATTTCAGAACTGCTTTCCCATTATCCATAATTTTCTATATTCATACTGTTAGTCCACTGGTTCAGACAAAGCTGTCAGCTGCTGCTGCCTCGCACTATGAATAACAGAAATCTTTCACATCTAAGGCAGATTATAGGCAACCTGCTGCGGTTTTGGTCTCCAAAAGTCTTAAATGAAAGTAGTTTCACGGTATTTAGAGAAATAGCATCTCTTTTCTATAAGGAACAGCAAATCATACCTCTTGGATGTTGCTTAAAAAGCACTTCTGCATTTAAAACATAAGTAGACGAGGCCAGACAGAAGGCTGAGTTTTAAGCCCTTTTTACCCAAGGCAACTCAAAGTCACCCAACTTAGCACAATCAGACTGTAGGTGCCCAGAAGTAATTCATTCTGTGTGCATTCTGGGGATGCTTTTGGAGACCTCAACACTTACTGCACCCCACTGGCACAAAGCATTTGCTGTTCTCCCCATTGCAATCTGTTGCAAAGCTCTGTTCATGCATTTTGCATGGGAATGTCATAGCGGATGTCACACAGCCCTTGCCTGTTTGATGGAAATAAATATAGGGAGGCCAAGGAGATGCTATTTATTCCTGGGGAGAGGGTTTGAAGGAATGGATCTCAAATGGACAAAATGTGTGGGCAAGCTTTTCTGGTAGAACAGAAACCCTGAATAGCAGCTTTTGAGGAGTAAATTATTCCTCACTGTGATGCTATGTGGTTGCACAAAAGGAATGTGAGTAGCATGCATCTCTATGGTGATTGGCATGGAGAATTCAAACAGAACACAAATGCACATTATAGCTTAATTCTTTGAAGAGGGAAAACTGAAATATGAAATACTAATACAACCATCTCAGATGCTGCAGCCTGTGGCAATTTATTAGAAGAGATGAGACTTTGTGTTCTGCAATAAGATTCATTATGTTGACAGTGTTTAATACTATGCCAGTATTAAAAGTCATGTTGTGGATCAAGCTATATTAATCATGCCATATATCTGAATTACGACTTGCTGTCTGAGTGGACTGAGTTCCATGGAAGGTGTTGCTCACAGATAAGTTCAACTGAGTTACTGTGCTTTTCTATAGATTCCTTCCCAAGTAACTTTTTTCTCATGTAGTAACAGAAACAGTTTCTGGAGCAAAAATAAGCAAAATAATTTCAGTGTTGAGTGTGCATGGTTATGAAATTGTGCCTGTGTTTAATTCACTAAGTTAAGGAGATAAGCTGTTCTGAATCTTTGTGGATGGGTCATTGTTAGCTGAAGTTGTGAAAAGCATATTGAATAATATAAAATAGAACTTCTTTTAACCCCAAATCTCTATTTCCAGGGAAGGTGCTACATTTTCCCACTGTTTATCTATTCAGAGCTGAGCTTTTCTAGAGGCTGTTAGTACAAGTATACAACGCAGCCACAAGTGGGTTCCAAATAACCATCTTTACTAAATTGGAATCACAACACCAGGCTTCACAGCTTTTAAAAGTATCTTTAAGATTTTATGCAAGAGGCTGTAGAGAGATCGAGCACAGAATTCTAAAAACCATATATCACATGAATCAGTTTTTCTACTACAAGTGAAGTTCTAGTACTTTCAGCCTGCCTTCCTGATAGAACAAATACCAGAGAATTTGTACCTTAAGGGATGAGGAAGCAGCTCTGCGAGTGCCAGTCTCACATAAGTTAATGTGGATGGCCTGTAACCACAGAAGAAGGAAAGATGGTATCTAGTTTCAGAGGATGTGGATTCTTTGCTGTTTCTGAATACATCAAGTCAACTAGAAGCATTTTTTTAACAAGGCATCGTCTTCATTACGGAAGCTGGAGGTTTCATTATTGAAGCCAGTTGGTGACCCTGCCTGTGGCAGGGGGTTGGAACTTGATGATCCTTGGGGTCCCTTTCAACTGAAGTCATTCTATAACTTAATGTTTTTGTGAAGTGCCCTCAGGTGCACAGGGGTAAAGCTGTGGCTCGGGTGCCGTGCAACTGGCTGCTGAGTCTCTGCCATAGGAGAGTGGGGCTGTCCTCTTGGTGTGAGGTGTAATGCTGTGAAGGGATTAATCTAATGTTCAGTATGACAGGATTTGTCACCTACCAAAAAATATTTTTCATCTCATTTTCTTTCAAAGTTAATAACTTACCGTTTTGTGATCCCTCTGTCTGCATGGTAGTATAAATTAAATTAGTAGCTGAGCTCAGTACTCCTGGATGCTCTGAAGACTTCAGATATACTACAGATTTATGTACAGAGACACTCTCATATTTATGCACTGTTTTCTTATTTACTAAGGTGAAAGCAAGACTTGCCTGTGAAGTGTAATAAATAAGCACACTCATTGTTTCTTTACATATTCAAAAACTTCCTAACGCCAAGCAATTACTTAATTCTCCATCTAATTTGGTAGTTGGTAGCCACTACAGAAAGGAGACGCTCCAAATCAGTATGGGAAAGTACCAGTCTGTGTTGGAGTGTCAGATAATGACGTTCAATGTAGGAGTTACGGGAAGTACAATCATAAAATGCCTTGGGTTGGAAGGGACATTAAATATCATCTAGTTCCAATCTAGTTCCAACCTCTGTGCATCATCCTGCAGAAGCTCACAAGGGTGTATTTCTGAAGCTATGAGAAATCATTGAAGTAAATTCTACATTCATCCTTCTTAAAGCTATTCAGATTTTCTCAACTTGAAAGGTTTCAAACGCCCTGTAATACTAGTGCTGATATATGTATATATTTAAATAAAGTATACACTAGATTTGGAAGAAGGTGAAACCACCCCGAGCCCTGCCTTTTGCAAAACGGTGATTAAAGCTTCTGGAAACCCTAGGGTGAGAGGAGGGAGGTATTGCAGAGGCAATGGAGAAATGCAGAACTCCTCCAGCCGCATGGTACCAAACGTCCAGCCATGGCTGGTGGCACATGGCTGTGCCTTGGCTCCTCCTGCAGCTGCTTGCTGAACCTTTAGGTTGGTGAGGGGCTGCTCTCCTGACAAATGAATTCCTTCTTCTGACAAAACTAGGCCGCTCAGCACGTGCTTTCCCAGAAGAACAAAGTGCAGTTAAGTATTTATTGCAATTATGCGTTTAAAGACAGTCAAGTTGCTAACCCGAGCTCAATTTTCTGTGTCATCCTGCTGCAGCTGGCATCAGAGGCATCCTTGTTAGGAAGGATGGGGCTGACAAGGAGAGTTTGCCTTGAAACATCCCCAAGGATGTCATTATAAGTATCTGGTGTGGAGAAGGAAAACAGGACATCATTTTCAGTGCCAGTTTTGGTAAACTTGAGTTGACAAGTTGACAGAGGGGCCTTTTTCCACAGAGCCCTGCCTCTGGCCTTAATGTCAGTGCAGGCTTCCCTTCATTCATAGTCATGCTATGGAAAATAAACTCGTAGAATAGGAAATATTTAGATGAAGCATTTTCAGGTAGCAGGATATAAATGTCTAATTGTTTCTCCTCTCTTGCATAAACATCAGTTTCCTTTAATCTGGTTGTTATGGGGAAAAAAAGACATACAGAAGAGGTGTCTTTAAAGTAAGCAGTTAATGCTTCTGGCATTCAGAGAACAGCAGGATTCCATTATACAGCAGCGATTCACCCATTGTTTAATATGCAATAGTGTTTTAAAGCCAGCAATGCTCCCCTTCATGTTGTCAATGGTCTGTGTCAGTCTATCAGGACACTGCAGAGTACCTCTGGCTGTTTTCCTGGCTTGATCATAGCAGCATTGGGATGGGCCTGTTCTGCACGAGAGCTATTTCTCTTTTTAATGACAACAACTCTGTTTTGAGAAATTTTGCATGAGAAATATCACACAAGAGTTGGTGGGGGGGGGAGATGGCACCTTCTACTACACTGACCTGTATTTTTGACAGTCAAGCCCCTCAGTGTTCCTAGTAGGGAATGATGCTAAGCAAGTCTGCATTTGGCATTGGGCTCTGGGCTCAAAGCACAGGAGCTAAACCTGAGTTTACAGTGTTAAGTGCTTTTTCCATTATATATTGCTGACTTGATTTCTTTGGTCAATAAACGAGAATTTGAGCCAGGGACCTAAATAAGTTATGGTCTCTGTTAAAAAAGCTTTGTATATCAGTGCTGCAGGCCACATAGGGAGACCTTAGGGACTGGAAAGTGAGGGAAGTGTGCGCTTCTGATTTCTATGGACATCATGCTTTAAAGTTTAGTACCAAGTGTTTGTTGTTGATGTTACTTCCGATGGAATAGATGGCAGCCTTAATCAAAACCACTGTAAGAAGATGTTCAAAACATCACTGCTTGTCTGCTTAGAAAGAAGCAGCTTGCTTTGGTTTGCTGTTACTGAAGGCAACTGTGACATCTAACACTATTAATATTTCAAAGCGTTCTGGTGACATAATAGATCATGATAGCGAGGCTTGTATGGTGTATGATATTACCAGGAATCCAAGAATTATTTTGTAGCATTCTTTACACTTGCCTGTTTTTATCATATAGAATATATTGATCTAAATGTAAATGAAAGTGATAGGAAGCTACGAAACCACAAAACAAGAAATATTTTCTTTAGTCTCTATCTCCTTTCAGCCTCTCATGCTTCCCGCTTCCTTGCTCAACTGTCTTCCTGCCCTCCTCTACTTCAGATCCCATTTTTTATACCTAGATTTATTGGTCTTTTTAGCTTCTTTAAATGCTTGTGCAATGTTTCCTATTTTGAGGTGTGAAAATAGCTCTGTTGCCAGAGGGAATTTGTTTTCTCCAAAACAAGTCAATTATTCTGTGTTTCTCTGGTGTTTGTTGGGGTTTTTTTTTGGACATCCAGAATTGTCCCTTCACCGAATTCTCAGAGTTACTGTGGGGAAAATAAAAATTGGCTTTACAAGAAATCATTGAGGGCTTCATACCACAGTTCGGCTTTTGCCCCTGAATAGGTTGGGTGAGTTATAAAACATCAGCCTTCAGAACCTCTGCAAGTTGCTCTTAGAGACTGAAATGATTTATTTTTTGAAATATGATTCTATAAAGGGATTTCACATTATCTTTTCTGCTCTAACAAATGCTTGCTCTTCTCTAATAAATATAATTATTTAGTCCGGTTCCTAATATCAGCTGGAGGAGGTCTGATGGGAACTCATTGACAAAGAAAATCAAACACGACAAAAACAAAGGAGTTCTCGAAATCCCAGATGTTCAGCAAGAAGATGAAGGTTCTTATGAGTGCATTGCAGAAAATATTCGAGGCAGAAACATTGCAAGAGGGCAATTACTCGTCTATGGTAAGCAGATAGATTAATTTCTTCTTCTTCTTCTTCTTCTTTTTTTTTTTTTTTTTTTCCCTCTACAGAGCCTGATAACATTCAGATGTATTTTGTAGATGAAGTCTATTAGCCCCTTACTGGAGATATGAAATGTAGTTCAGGTTAAGCTGATTAAAAAATGATTGCAGGTCTGCAGTGACCTTCACTGAATTATATCCTCAGCAAATAAAGATATTTTGCATTAAAACTCAGATTGAAAATGTGGGCTGTGCCGTGATGAAGTTGTAAAGGTTAATACAAGGCAGAAAAAAATCCCTGGTACATTTACATGAAACATTAAGGGCAGGCTAAAAGATTTACTCTCAGTAGCTCACAGCAGCAGAAAACTGTGCTGCCCTGATGCAGATTAGGGAAGGATTCATGAGGTTTTGGTTCATATGAGTTCTAGCTGAACAGTGTTTCTCCAGAAACAGATGAGGGCAAAGCAGGGGAAACTCATCTTGTTGCCTCCCTCTCCTTCCTCCTTGTGTAAAAGCAGGCAATAATATTTCTATGAAACTGTTCTCCCATTTCCCTTCCCATCCTACGCATTAATTTCCTGTGGTCCAAGTTATACATGATGTTCCACTGCAGCCAAAGCAAACTGTATACTCATTTAGTCCTCTTTTTAATGCTCAGGGGGAAAAAAAACAATGTTTGTGCGTCATTAGGAGATATGGAGGTCTTTTCCTTACCTGATGGGTCTTTGAAAATAAGAGGAAAAAATAAAAATTCTTAATAAAAAGGAATTATAGGAAAGCTAGACTGCGTGCCTACATTTAATATCTGATGAGAAGACCTTGGCGAACAAAGCAATGCAAGCTTTGCTAATAAGCTACCACTCCTGCTGCCATGGCTAATATCAAGATCTATGCTGGGAATAGAGCAGTCTGCTGCTGCTTTGAATATTTAATTATTTCTTTGTTTTTAAGGGGTTATTTTTGCTCACATTGCTCACTAATTTTCACAGAATGTCTAAGAATTCCAGTAAACATGAAGTTGAGTAAACTACTTGGACGTGACTGATAACAACATGGGCAACTACAATATTTTAATCAGTTATTACAATTTGAAAGAATATAGTCATTAATTGAGCTTTGTAAATGAATGGCTATTCATAGTAAACATTTAAACAGACAGTGTGAATGGTTTGCTTATTGTATTAAGAGTGTACTTGCTTATTATCTACATAATCAACTTCCTCTTAGTTTATGTTCTGCTGTTTTAATCACTCTGTAAGCATCTCATCTTTAGGAAATAGGGTTTCTTTGCTGGGCATTGGGTGGTGCTTTGTGCACATGTCTTAAGCTCTGAGAGCAATGAAGACAACATGTAATTAGAGTATCTTTTGAGTGTGGGGAGTTGTGTCTTTAGTAGACTTTCATGCCCTGTGAAATGTTGGCCTTGTGGTAGTGTCAGGGTGATTCAATGGGGCACAGCCATGGCCTTGTCTCGATAGGGTTATGCTATGGAGGTAAGTTTATTTAATGATTATTTTTTAGAAGCCTGTTCTGCTCATTTTAAAAGATAACAGTCCTCTTCCTGAAATGAAATTGCTGTATATAAGAAATTGGAGTACACATACACACACACACACACACAAAAAAAAAAAAAAAAAAAAGTCTGCAGATTTATGACTTAACCAAGCCAAGAATCTTCATCATCCACTCTCCTGAGACAGAAGGATGCAATGTAAAACCACGCTTCCAGTGGCTTTGATGTATCCCAGAGCCTGCTGGGCATTGGTCATTCTTCCTGGCTCTCATATTCACCTGTATATCACAACTACGTCAGCCTCATGCTAACTCCTGCTCAGCTCCGTCCTTCTGTGTTTATGTGGATGTTTACAGAGCTTCTCTGTGGTTCTTCCAAATTGTTTGTTTGTTTTATAAACCTTTATGTCAGTGTGTCTCAAGTGTTTAGAAGCTGTTTTGAATAATCCTAATTCCTTTGTATAGTGTCTGTTGTAAATTACACTTGAAGAACCTATTATGTAAAACCATCATCTCAGGTATGTGTTTAAAACACAGGGGGTGGCACTTATGGTCTGTGATTTTGATTAGCTGCTGACTAATAGTTTGGATTTTCCCACTTTTGGTACATAGATTATAGCATCTGAAAGGGAGTGTCCAGACTTCTGGGCATCTAAAATAACCATTTCTGCAAATTTGGGCCATAAGAAACAATATCTAAACTGAATCTCCTAACCGCTTAATTTCTAACATCTTCCCAAGTTAGTCCTGAAGTTCATTCAATGCCAGGATTTGTTGTGCAGAATTTTCTTGTAAGACAACGTGAACATTTTGGTCAAATACTCATTAGCTTAGCTCAGTTCATTAATTAAAAACAGCACACTTCCAGCAAAATCATTTTTTCTCCTGTTTAAAATGGTCTGCGTGTTCTTTTCAGCACTCCCTGAATGGGATAAAAAAATCGAAAATGCCTTTCTGTCTCTCTATGACAGTTTGTTTTGGGAATGTAAGGCAAAAGGAAAACCAACCCCTTCCTACAGCTGGTTAAAAAATGGCCAACCACTCAAGTCAGAGGTAAGGTTCTGTCTTTTTAACTTCTTGTCTCATTTTTACAGGGTTTGGTTATGATGTTCATTGTAAAGCATGTTGCTAGTTTCACGAATTTATTAAGTTTCATAAATGATAATTAGTGCAACAGCTTAAACTTTGCAACATAAAGCCTCAGTACTTTGAGTTCATATATATTGAAAATGTCAATTATAATTTATCTTACAAAGCATCTGAGTGTTACAAGATATGACACACAAGATATGACAAGTATAGATGGGTTTATAAATCATCATTATAAGTGGTGAAAGAAGGGTCTGTCCAGAAATAGTGAATGCATGTGTAGGCCATGTGTAGTAGCCAGTAGGATGCCTGTCCTAATTGGCTGGCTGTGGAAGAGTATTTCAGGGCAATCTCAGCAGCCCATTAACAACTTGGTTCTGCGGCTTCTGCTCTTAACCTGAGGCTGGATGGACCTCTGGTCTAATGCAGTGTGCATATTAATCCTATAACTGAATTAGCCATGAAAATCAGTTATTAACTGATTGAGTTTAGTATACATCTGACACCCAGTAGTGGAATAACAGACCAAAGAAGACCATATAAAGTTTTAAGAATCATAGAACGGCTCAAGTTGGAAAAGACCTTAAAGATCATTGAGTCAAACCACAACCTAACCAGAAAAAGGGGAATAAATGAAAAATCTCACTTAAAGGACAAAGAAGGACCAAAGTGGAGAAGGAAGCAATAGAGTGGTAAGAGTGGGGGATGAGAGAGGAAATCAATTGGAGCTCAGACATCTAAAAGAGCTGATCAGCTACTTATGCAGTCTGGTTTCTGAGAACTCAGCTCTGGCTCTTTCAGAGCAGTATAATTATTCTTTTGTGGCGGCCAAGCTTTGGTACATCCATCTTCCAGTCTTCCGACTTCTGTGACAAGAGATTCTTTGCTGCATTTGTGTTCTGCTGAGGCCGAGTTTCCCTTTTTATTAGCATCTGTGCAGCATCTATTGAGTGTGAAATGACGTGGCTCATTTGTAATGCATTTTTTAACTTGATGGGAAAAAAAATGATACTGTGATTAGTTTCTGTCTAACAAGAACAGATACAGAAGCACTTCCAAAATAGACGTGTTCTGTACCTGCTAGGGTGTAGAACCTACGCTTGTTTGATTTACTGGTGCTTATTTGAAACAATTGGAAGGGGGTCCAGTCTGCCATGTGATCTTCTTTGGGATGAATCCTAAGCAAAGCTCAACCAGCATCTGAGAAGGTTAGCCAGAATTTACTTGGATTGCAGTTTTTCAGAACCCAATAATTTCTCTCATATTGTTGCCTGTTCCTACACAAGATTACACAAGATTATCTATTTTCTCTCTTTGAAGACAGTGATATTTAAAGCCTGCCACTCTACAATTGCATCGTTTCAATAAAAAATAAAAAATTTTAAAAAAAAAAGGATAAAACTCTACAGAAACATTTTCACAGTGCTTACAGTATATTGTAAATGGAATACTTCAGGCAACAAAATACTGAATGTTATTGCTCAATGGACAAAATGGATAGTTTGAAGGTGAAAGTACAAGGGATGTGTAATAAAATATTCAGACCATCACAGCACCCTGCTTGCTGGAAATATGATGCTTTCCATCTCGGGGCTGATTCTGAGGATATTGTCTGCTCTCTGTAAAACCCTTTTCCCTGACCACCTGGTTGGTCATCTCTGCAGTATTCCTGCTTGTGTACATGGTGTGCTTTATTCTTCTCTTTGTCTGTGTAGTTCAAAAGAGCCAGCTGAGAATGGAGGGGGATTCAGCATGTGTATGAAATGCAAGTGTTACTTCAGAAGGGGGTTTTGTATTCAAAGGATGTTTGTAAAAATAGAATGCATCAAGAGGATAGCAAACAGCCTGAAGGTAAATCTAAGTATGCAGAAGATATTTGTAGCAAGAGCCTCAAAAAATTAACAGTAGATAAGTAGTGTAATGTTGTTAATTAGCTTGCAATGCACCAACCATACAGCCACAGGCTGTGATCACATCAAATTTCTGATCTGAACAAGGTTGGACTCGGTCAGTTCCTGGTTGGGAGACCTCCAAGGATAAGACAGCACTGAAACGCAGAGCTCCCTAGCTCAGTAGGTGGCACCCTCCCCTCTGCAAGCACAGAGAGAAATCTCCCCGCAGGGATGCAAAGGGCTAATCTGTTCTGCGCTTCACTGGGATGTTGTGGATGCTTCTAGCTGTTCAGCAAAGGACAGCTTAACAACGTATGTTCCCATGTTACTGTTTCAGAGTCAGTAGAGCCAGACTAAGACATAATAATAGTAGCACTATCTGTTGTTTCAGATTTGCACTTGGTGATGGAATTTATATTCCCTGTTGTGGGCTTCTTCCTCGTGGATCTGTTTTGGAGAACATACTTTCTCTTACTTCTCAGTGTTACACTTCACAATGGAGCTGAGATCCTCTCCAGAGGCCAGTAATAGTTAAATCACAGAATATCTGGCTTTACATTAAGCTTGTATCATGAAACAAGCTTTTTAATTTGTCAGAATAATTTAATACACAAAAACCAAGCTCTTGTCCAGATTTACCTACTATGCAGTTTCCACTGTTTCAACATCATTACACCAAAGAAATGTACTGTAAATAGAAATTCAAGGCACGAGGAACATGTGAACAGCTGGCTATGGGCTCCAATAGGAATTTAGGAATTGGCTTTCAGTAGTGGGCTTTTTCACCCAGAGGGTGCTAATGCACTGAAACAGGTTGCTTAGGGAGGCTGTGGATGCCCCATCCCTGCAGGCATTCAAGGCCAGGCTGGATGTGGCTCTGGGCAGCCTGGTCTGCTGGTTGGCGACCCTGCACATAGCAGGGGGGGTTGAGACGAGATGATCTTTGAGGTCCTTTTCAGCCCAGGCCGTACTATGATTCAGAACATTTTCAGTGGTTCATATTTTTTTTTCCATTACACAGATCCAATGACACTTCAAACTTTTTGGCTATTTGAATATCTCTGTCAACTGGGGAGGTTAGCTGATCACCTTCAATTATCATCATTGGATTAATAGAAGAGGGGGGTTTGGAACATGAGTTAGGAGGTCTGGAAAAATAACAACCGTTGTAACTGATGTATGCATCACTTGTCTATGCACTTTTAATAGAAAATAGCATATCTACTTCTGAATTATGATCAGGTGAGACAGTGTGATACCAAAAATATTTGGGATCGTATGTTTATTGTCTTCATTAATCTGTTTTTGATTGTTTTTCCTTTATCAGGAGAGAATTCAAGTGGAAAATGGAACTCTTATCATACCAGTGCTGAATATGTCAGACTCTGGCCTCTATCAATGTGTGGCAGAAAACAAGTATGATACTATTTATGCCAGTGCTGAATTGAGGGTTATAGGTGAGTAAATGGCATTAAAATGATGTGTAATGGGACACTCCCTTTAAAGATCTGAAATCAAGAAATGATTAAATTTTACCTGACAGTTCAGGTTTATACTTTTTTGCTGCTTGAATTTCATAAAGCTGTATGTAAATGTTTATTGGTTTCATGGCTGTTTGGGGGGGAAATTTCTAATCCCATGTGTGAACTTTTCCAAGTTTAAATAATTCTTCTCACTTTGTATTTTGTATTCATAGCTCTTTTGTAGCTTTAAAAATAATTTCAGAAAGTGGGAAAAGTTTTAATATTACATAAAGAACATATGGCACATGTGTATATAAAAGCATAACAGAACAAATAATGTAATGAACAATTACCAGAGATGCACATAAAATGGGATTCTTTCCCAAACGGTGAAAAGTATTCCAGTATAGATATCAAAACATAAAGGCTGTTCTGCAGCCAAGTGCCATTCAAAGCAGTGGAACACCAGTTTGGGGAGCCTCCCTTACCACAGACATGTTGTCCCAGTCTACAGAGAATCTTAAGGAGTGATGTTACACTGGAGAGTTCAGATCAGCAGCATAAATAAGACTCAGTGGATTCCATGCTTTTTTACTCAGATGTATTCCTCGTGTTTGACACCCCCACTTTGGTAGAAACCCTAAAAGCAAAGCAATTATTGGAGTCACCTACTGTGTTGCTCAAAATAATTCAGGAAGTTTGTTTAATAGCTTAAGAACTGCATTCTGCTCTTCTTTATTCCTAGTGGCAGCCCCCGATTTTTCCAAAAATCCTGTGAAAAAAACATCCGTTGTTCAAGTTGGTGGTGAAGTCACCATTGGTTGTAGACCAAGTGCTTCTCCCAGAGCAGCCATTGACTGGAGAAAGGGCCCCGAGGTGCTGCGCCTGAACAAAAGGTACTGTAATAAAGCAGCTGCTGCATTGTTGGGTGTTCTCTGTCTTAATATCATTTAAACAGCACCGCAACACAGCTGAGTTAGTATTGCTTTTGACAGCTTATTGATGGAAAGCTTTGATGCCAGAGGCCTATTCTTTAGCAATAGCCATACAGTTCTGCAGATAGAAAGCTGACTGAGAACAAAGACAAACTGAATCCGCTGGGGTAATTGTATGATACATATGCTTGTGTTCATCATCAGTTAAGTCACTGCAACGCTTTTAAAGCCAAATGTTTGCCACATGCAAAAGCCTGAGCGAATCAACTTCATGCAGGAGACATCAGTGGAGGCTTCAGGAAGGTAGAACGTACCCCCAGGCTGCAGCATAATTGCTTGGCATCTGTACAGGTTGTACAACAACCCATGCCTAAATCATCCTCTGTATCCTCTGTCTGTGCTGTTCAGGCAGGACTGAGCCACTGGATCAGAGTGCCAGAATGCTCCATTACACATGCATGTGGTAACATAGTCTTGTGCAGGGCTTTGCTGACATGGGGTCTGCCCTGGCTACCAGCTGATTTGTGAGTTGCCACAAACTCACTGTAGCATTACCTGCTGATATAAGTATCAAAACTAAAAGTTACTTGCGGAACTGATTAAGTTGTGAACAGCAGACACGATGTAAAATAATACTGTCCCCATACAGAAGTGAAGGCAAACAGAATAGGGAACAGTGTCTTAAGAAGTGAAATCTTCCTCAGCAGCTCCTTCAGTTCACAACTGTAACAGCAACACAATTCTATCACATCATCATTTTCAAAGGCTAAAACCAGAGCCAGTAATTCAGAAAGTGCTGGGCATCAAACAGCAGATTTTGCAGGCAGTACCAGTTGTTCAAAGATGCTGCTTTGGGTCACGTAAGGGATATTACTTCAGTTCTTTAAAACAACTTTATCTCAAACCATGATGCAAATAAGTATGTTCTTATCCCATACTGCTGTGGTGTACAATGCTGATAAAAGTAAATATAAGTTTTGTGCAAGAAGGTGCGAAGTTGAGGAGAGGTTTTGCTAAGGAACTTGCAGTGAAACAGAAATAGTCAGGCAAGCAATCTGTGCTAGAGGATGTAGAGAACTTTCCAATGGTTTTTCCATCTCTTCATTAATGCCAGTTTTATTTTCCATTTAACCACTCAGCTATTAGCTAAAAATACTTTTCTAACCGGTGCTCGCTCTGATATTCCTATTTGCATTTTGATTGGGTTGTCTATCTGACAGAAATGCCTATTCTTTCCTATTGGATGTGGTCTACCACAGTACACTGCATGCTCCCAGTTTGCCACGAGCAAGCTCTGAATTTTCTGATATTAAATAACAGGAGTGAGGACAGCACCATCTAAAACTTGCAATTCAGATCACTGAATTAAGCCTAGACCTTGAAGTTCCAGCACGATGATATTCCCCATCTGATCTACTCATAAAAAATATTTACATACTGTGTACAGTATTTACTTTTATACTCCTGTCTTAATTTACTAACAATAATTATAAGCATGCTGTAATTTTTAAGCATCCCAAAAGGCCTTTGCTGCTGAGCAAAAGTAAACAGAAGGAGCAGGATTTGCACTGAAATGAATGAGAGGATTTTAGAACACTCCATGTGCAAAGCATTATTGCCTGTGTGCCCACTGGTGCGGGGCAGAATTTGAGGCTTTTGGATTATTAAATGACAAAATAGATAATGCTACAGCTTTAGAGAAGGTAAAGTAAATCATCAGTATGGTGTTTTTCACAGAGATCTTTGCGATAGAAAGCAGAAATAAAGAGTTCTTGTATGGCTGTAATTTCTCTTCAGAGCTAATTAAAGTACTAAAATCACACATCCTTAGTCATAAAAACAGAGAGAGAACCTGCTTTTGACTTACTTGTGTGTATGATTAAATCCTGCCACGTCATGTACAGACACACTGTTTTAACTAAACCTTTGCTTATATCAGTTCTCATGTTATTATGCAGCATTTCGCATCTCTGTTGATTCCTCTTCTAGCTTTTTTATTATTATTATTTTAAGTCAGGTTGGGCTATATATGCTGGAGGGAAAAGAAAGGAAATACCAATCCCACATGGTTCTGACAGCAGAACTGTGATGGACACGTTACAAAATAAGTCAAACCCCATAGCTTCCTGGGAATGACTTGGACTGATTTGATCTTTTGTTACAGAAATAGTGCAACTAGACTTGTTTCACACTAAGGGAAAAAGGATATTCTTTCTTTTTCACCTTCCTCCTTCCACTCGTAATGGTTTATTTGATGATGATTGTGGTATATATGGTCAATGCTCTGTTTGATCCTGTGAGCTCTTAAAGCAATGTTATTTTGCGATATTACATTAATGTCAGTTTAAGTATGTAAGTAGAAATATGCTAACTAGGAATAGTTGCAAAACCATCCATACTATTAATATAAGCACCGTGAAACTTGATTTCCTCTTTGTTTACCAAGCTGCAGAGCTTGGTGAAGGTCCTCAGCCTGCAGCCCCCTTTCCAGGGCACAGACAGTTTTCTCCAGCCCCACTTATCTTTCCCATCTTCTCTGTAGCTCAAAAACATCTTTACCCAGGTCTTCAACTACTTTTCTGCTCTTGCTCATGCAGAGTACATTATTACTTTTGAATCATGCACATAAATCCTTCAAAATAATCCCAAATCAATTAATTTTCACATTAAATTGCAAAGCAAACTAACTGTGCCTCTATCAGATCTGCTTCCTGATCCTCATCTGCTTAAGTACTTTATTTCAAGATTCTCTAAAATCATTGAAATCCACTGTCAGGAGTCACCCCACCAATAGTGGGGTTTATCCTTGCCTCTTGCAGCTGGCTGCTTTAGAGGCAGAACTTGAGGTTATCAAATACAGGAATCAAAAGGGAATCCTGCAGCTGACTAATCTGAGCTCTTTCTACCTGCTCTCTCCTTCCTGTGATCCCCAACCAGCTCTGGATCATCCTAAGATATGAAGTTTGACACAGGTGTTGAGCTATTTTTGATGCTGGGTATTCTCAGTAAGTCCAAAGGGAGTTTTCTTCATCTCACGCCTCACTGCTATCATCTCACATGCCCGCCGAGGAAAAGTAGAGAGAAAATGCAGAAAGGGAGACCAATTAATATATTAAACACAGCAAATTTTCTCATTTAGATACTGATCTCATCATGAATGCTTGTCTTATTAGTGCCATTGGTGGGATCAGGAGCCTCATGGCAAACGTGTTTCTGAAAAATTCTTTTTGATTGAAGCAGTTTAATAAATGGGAATTGGAACCCTACATACTTACCAGGGAGAGGTGCTATTCCCTCAGCATGAGATGAGGATCCCCAAACACTGTAGTGAATGCATATAAACAAATGATTCACTCCACTCAGAATTTAAATGAAGACTGCTTAGGGAAAACAGAGAAATGAGGTAGGCTGAAAAAATGCATTAGTCATATACAGCACTTTCCATGCATTAATAATCAGTAATAAGCAAATATTCATAATTTAAATTCTTTCCTGGGGACTGGACAAGAAGTACGTCAATAAAACATGCTCAGTACTTGTTGGCACCAGGTCTTGCATGCAGGACTGTGTTCAGCCCTATCTCAGGTAATTGATTCTTGGCCATAAGTAAAGCTGCTCTACCCTGGCATATTCTCTCTCCCATACCACACTTGCTGTTGGTGTTTTGCATTCAAGTTCTTGCCGTTTCTCAAAAGAAATGAATGGAAGAATGATTGAAAGAGCTGAAATGAAAAGCTGTCTTGCAGGAATCAGATGTGATTCTGAGCAGTTGTTGTGGCTTAAGCCTACCATTATGAGGGTAGAAAGATGATCCGCTAATTGCTGAGGTCTTACAGCTGCCCCTTGGAGGTTCAAGCTGAGGGGAATTCTCCTGCTCCCAGGTGAGATGCAGCAACCCAGCATGTTGCATTAGCTGAAGGGTTGGCTCCTCTCATAGCCATGTGCTGCATCTGAACTGCTCCATCAGCAGATGGATCTCCTGAGTGCAACTGCTCTTCTTCAGCCTTTCCAGTGTGCCCAGCTGCTGTCTGCTGCTGCTCTTTTTCTGCTGCTCCACTGTTGAGAGTCAGATCCCCATCTCAAAAATGTGTGTATATACATGCCTTTAAAACTTCTTGGTTATTTGCAAGAAAGAAAATAAATAAAGGCTGTCTTCTTGTGGGCTGCTGTTGGAATTAGAGAAAGGAGGATTTAAAAAAGTGAGGAAAACTAATTGGTAAACATGAGAAGTCCTCAATCTACTGCTCAAATACTACACACAAAGCATATTGCTCTGTGAAATAGCATTTCAGCTTGAACCAATTTGAGAAGAAATGTGTCAGGGCAGTTCAACAAACTGCAACGAAACATTTCAATTACCAGAATGTCAGCGTTGTTTGTTTAGCTTGTATCAAAACCTTCCAGAATATCCATTATTTAAAATAAATAAATAAATAAATAATCCTGCTTGGGGAGGAATCACGACAAAATGGATTGAGAATTCCAAGTTTTGCCGTACTCTACTAACAAAGGAGGAGATTGATGTTACTTAACTTTTATTTAGCTGAAGTCAATATGCAGTGTAAGGTAGTTATTTACTTCTTTCTTGGCAGGCACCTCCATCTCAAATGAGATGCCAAACTTTTAGATGAAGAAATCTGGGGAATGAAACATCCACAGTGTTTGGAAAAAAAAAAGAAGCCTGGACTGAAGTCACACCAGTTGCAAAGTACAGACAAAGAGACGCTTTGCTTGTCATGCTGCTTAGTGCCACAAACTGCCCTGATTTATGCATTCACTGTTTGCAGATAAAGGTAGCGCAGGCATTTGTATGCTGGTAGCAAGTTTTACATGCAACATATTTTCTTATGCTATACCAGCACTTAGCATTCTATTCCCAGCTTTCTACATCGATGTGGCTAGATGAGTAGGAATGGGATATTAATGTTGCTATTATTTTATTTTTAAGTCCACTTTTTGAAGCCTGGATTAGGTGTATCTCTGTTTTATCCCTCTTGCTTTTCTGTCACAAGAGGCTTTGCATAGCTTTGATGATATGCCTTAACCCTTCTATCTTATCATTGTCTGTGTGCATGTAAAGAAGTTCATTTCCTATTTTAGCTTTTAAATAAAGCACTTGAAGTGTGGGCATCAGCAATCAGAGCAATTCCAGATATCTTAGACACTATCGCTGTAAGTCAACATGAATACAAATTAAGCTTATCTCTTGATGAAATTCTAATTTTGCTGAGGGAACCAATGAAATTGATTCCACATCTGCTAAGTTTGATTAATCAGTTCCATTTCTTGCTAACAATTAGACTGACAGAAATCAAAGGCACGGATTTACCTGCCTGCATTCACTGCGTTTGGTCTGAACTTACATATTAAGATAGGAAAACTCTTGCAAAACCTGAGATTGCTGTGTAGAATTGCTTTGGGTTTTCAACTCTCTAGCCATGCTACTACTATCTGTTTGGTGGTGGTAACCAGACAAAATCCATCATTACACCCTTCCCAAGGGAGCACTGAAAGTTGCAGAGAGTGTTCTACATTCTGGCTAAAAATATCTTATTCTCAGATTATAATGGTCTCTGCTTCTACTTGAATGGTAGTAGAAAAGGTACTGTGAAAGACCAGTAGAAGTAGGAAAAATATAGTGCTTGGATATTTGTTTGCTAACAGCCATTTTATTTTTCTGTTTTCATTGTTTCATTGCAAGCTTTTCCCCGTCTTCTTCCCATTTCTTGGTAACATCATCAAGTCTATCAGGACCATAAAACATTGCAATACATGGCAATGACTGAGTAAGCATGAGCAGAAATTTTTGGTGATTTGGCAAAAATGGTAATATTGACATAAGACAAATGTTGCCATCACAGGAGCGCTAGGAAGTGTCTTGACTGACCTGCAGTACCTTCATATTTCCTTCATGTTTTTTGTCATTCCAGTTATTTCTGCCTTCACCTTGAGATGAGATGGAAGGCCAGAGAGTAGAAAGTGTATGAGTGAGAGATGAGGAGAGAGATACAGAGAGAAGGAAGAATGAGCACAGAGGAGGGGAAGAAAAAGACAGTATTTTAATTTTCTTCTCAATCTTATCTTGCTTTGTTTTTCCCCTTTCTTTCTTCTCTGTTATCTTTTCATTTGAAGTCGAAATGTAAAGTAAAGTAATGAGAAGACAGAAGGGGCCCCCCATTGCTACTTGACCCAATGGAACTCTGTCGGGCAGCAGGCAGAATATTAGTGCAGTGGAAGGCAGAGGAAAAGGCTTTTCTTTCCTTTTCTCTCTCCTTAGGGAGTTTCATAATGGAACAAGCCAATAAACTTAATTTCATCATGTATTACTGACTACTTAATGCAATAGTGTTTAGCACATCAGATAGAATGAGCATCAAGTAAGCAAATGAACCATATGTTCTCACGTTCAACAAAGAATGACAACCTGCACAATACTGGATTTATTACAATTTCCCTCCTGTATGACATCTCTGTAATGCAATTTTAAATTGTTCCTAGACAGCTCCTGGGAACCTCGCTAAGGTGAGCCTTTCTGAGGGGCTGTCCTACATGCTGAGATGTCCCAAGCAATCTGTCACTCTTCTATGTCATATGGAGTTGTAATAAACTAAGCCCCAGTGAGTGTCAGTGTTGTGCCCTCTCTCCCTTTCAGTTCATGTTCTGTCCCTGCTTCATGCACATATTCTGATTGATGTTTAGGATTTGATCCAAAGCCAGCTAATCTCACCGGAGCTTTTCCATTGACTTCAACAGGCTCTGTATCAAGGCTCCTAATTAGGAGTTTGCAAAAAAATAATGAGAGAATGCAACCTTCTGTGCTGCTGTTCTAGTCCAAGTTGTCCTGCCATCTACATCATTAGTGCTGCACTTATTCTTGTGCATATTGCTATTGCATGCAGACATAATAATAACTGGTGGAAAACACACTGTGCTACACTGCACGAGTATCGAGTAAAAGATTCCTGATTGAAAAAGTTTTGCCCTAAACGTAGTGTTAAGAAGCAGCAGATCAAGGTATGTTGGGGAGATGATGTTGAAAGATGCAATAGAGTGATATTGATTAGCATGACAGGCAAGTAGTGCACAGAGTTAAGATGGGTCATTGGTGTGAAGACTGACATCAACAGATGAGTGCAGTCAGGCTGAATAGAGCAGAGGGATTCAGGGGATGAGCTCAGAGAGAAAGTCAATGGCAAAGCAGCAGTGAGAGCTCCTCATTAGATGAGGACATGGCTTTGGGACTTTCCTTTTTTGCTGTCTTAGGAATAGTTCACCTGTGCTCGGGATTTAGAACTACTCATTCCAAAGCCCCTTTTCTGATTTGATTGTTAAAAAATAATCACTTCAACATTAGAATATGCTACAGCAAGAACATCCCCAGAACTGCAAAAAATGTGTGAGCATGCACACAAACATGCTGCTTCAGGATCTATGAAAACAAACCAGTACTACACTGTGTACCTGGTGTCACTTGCCACTTGTATATACAAAAAAATTTAAACTTAACTGCAGATTTTATTGTACTTTTATTTTTGAAATACATTCTGACAAGCAGATAGGGAAGATTTCTCTATGTGAATTAAACTCCTACACAGAGGGTAATTCAGGGCCTTATGTACTGTTTAAATTCTACTTAAGTCCCACATTAAGGGCTTCGTTTTACATCTGGAGTGAATTTGGCTGTATGAATGGCTGCCTCTGATAAGATCTGAATCATAAAAATAATGATTAATGGTGTGATTAGATTGAATACTATTAGTGTGGGCATACCATCCTGTACTGGAAGAACTTTTCTCTGATGTAAAGGTCTCCTCAAAGCAACAGAACTTGCCAGCAAATAGAAAATATGGCAACCTTTTTTCTCTGCCAATTCAGTTTAATTTCTACCTGGATTCTCAACACAGAATTTGTGAAGTCTGTTTCCTGGTCCTTTCCTTTTTACTGTATTTCTTTATCAGTGTATTTTTGTCAGGTGTGACTGTCAGATTGATGTACAGCTATGTAAATGATATGTTTCATTAAACCCTGCCCATGAGGTAGACCTGTTTGAATGTGGTTTAATGAGAACTATTGGTGATGGGTAGATGGTTCGACTGGGTGATCCTGTGTGTCTTTTCCAACCTTGGTGATTCTATGATTCTGTAACCAAGAAATGTCTCTTTCTGGCTGGCTTTCTGGGGTGCAGCTCGTGTCTCAGTCAGGTTTATCTGACATCTCATGGCACTGGTTTTTTAGATGCAGGTTTCAAGCAGGACAAGGACAGACATGGGAGAAAATATTTATAAATAGGCCATGTCTTGTAATATGGCATGAGACCCATTTCACCATGTGGGAGACCAGAACAGTGCATGGAAGTTTGGTGCAGCAGACTGGGGATGAAAGAGCTAACAAGCAGCTTAAAACTATCACAGTGATTTAGGAAGCTGAAAGGATTAAAGTGTTTTTGGCACCGATCTTTTGTTTTCTTTCATTACTAACTCAGGTACTTGGTTGGCACATCTTTCTTTCCCATACACGGAGAGCTGCTGCTGCCCAGGACTCCTCAGCTACAAATCTGGAGATACAGTAATGCAATAGGTTCAGACAGAGCTACAGGCTGATGGGTTTGCTGTGTTTTTTCCTTTGGCCGTCACATAAAGACATCTGCCTCACATTTAGCACTCGAGTATCTTAAAAACAGGGCCTAGCAACCATAACTATTTTATGCTAATGGGAAAGCCATCTCCTGAAAATATTATAATTTGTCCTGAAGCTTCATGATGGCATAAAACTCGCTTCAGACGTCTGTATATATTTGAATAAGGTAAATATGTGCTATCTCAAATAGCAGAGATTCTATGCGGAAGTAATGTTTGTTTTTAGGAACAGTGAGGGATTTTGGAAGATGGCAACAAGCAGTGTTTTGCTGACACCTTCTACCATTGCTAATGGCATTCTTCTCTAAAATATTTCAATAAGATTATTCAGCTTGATTGCGCAGTTTTGTTTTGATCTAAATAGTTAACATGGATTTTAATGGCATTTATTTTATTTCCAGTTAATTGTCAATCCACTCTGAAGCTGTGCAGATAAGGAAAATCTTCGTTTAAGCGTAGTTTATTAAATGGCAGCACTATTAGCATACAAATTACACTCAGAATAGATAAACAGGTACAAAGATCATTAACATATAATACAGACAGTTGGATCTCAGATGGGACTCAGTGGGACCTTTTCAAAAATACCAGAGCTGTCATCCGCAGGTACAATTCATTCACTCAGTCAAACTTTACTCACATTCACATCTGCATAAATCAGTAGGAACCGAGTCACTGGAGAGCTGTGCTCATGTGTCTGCCCCACGCTTGCTTCCCCCCGTACTTTTTAATTCAGCCTCCCTCATGCTTTAGCGATTTTTGCACAATTGGAAGAGTCAGCTATTGTCTCGGTGACTGCCGGCATACCCGCTAGAAATGTATAAACAATGTGGCTTTTCAGAGCCTATGAAATCAGGAGTGGTTTTGCACTCGAGCACCAAAGTGAGACTGAGAAGATATAGTTACAAATAGGATCTCTCAGATAATAAAAATTACTTTGCCTCTGATTTCATCAGATCCAGCGCGTTCCTTTTTATCTGCACAGTGCCACAATGATGGCTTCAATAACATTACGAGGTGTCAGACACTTGATGTTAGAGGCAGACAGGAGAAAAGAAGGGTGAATCTGTACATCAAGTATCAGGGTTACTTTATTTGGAGAGGAATTATTTTATGCCCTTGAAGAGATAACTGTAATACTGGCAGCACTGAAATCTGCAGGCATAGGTTTGAATCACCCCTGCTATTACACCAATGCAGTTCAGCTGATTTTGATGGGTATTTTAAAGACATTTGCTGTATTGAATTAATGCAATTCACATACATGAATTAGAATCGTACCTCTCTAACAAGGATTGGCTGAACAGTGCTGCTGTGTGCAAAATTACCTCTGCTGCTCTTTAAAATCTAATGAGTTGACACCTCTTTCTTTTCCCAGATTTTATTTTTCTATCAGCCTTGTTAAATACATATTATTCTTTCATGCCCTTAAGATCAAAGCAAATAGCCATCAACAATCTTTTGTTCACATGAGACAACGCTTTCGGAGATGGTTTGTTTGGCCTGGTTAATTAAAAGCTGTATCTATTGTCCCTGCCTGATTTCTCAAGTTCTTTACCTAAAAAGTATGTGTGACAATTTTAATGAGCTCTCACTTCTTCCCAGCTTCGTGTCTTCTACAGAAGCATTGCAGTCGCTTCTTTTTGAACATGACAGAGTTTTGACTCTTGGGTCTCCTGTTTGTTTTCCCTTCTCACTTCTGCACTTGTCTTGCATGTTAATGGAGTCACTCAAGGAGGACAAGGACACGGATCAATCCCATGAAATTAGTAGATTAAAAACAAACAAAAGGACATCACTGTGCTTAATAAACCAAGGAGAAACTTCTCCCAAACTGGTGCATGACTGAAGGTTGACAGAGATGCAAAGAGCCGTGGATCCCCTCTTGAAGGTGGTTTTCATCCTACTTAGAAAGGCACTGCTGCTGGAACCAAACCTGCGTTGCAGCCCACCTGGTGTTGGGACAGCACTGCAGGGCCCTGCCCTCCCTTCTTCCATGGAAACGGCTGCAGAACTGGAGAGCTGTACCCTGGCACTGGGCTTTATGACTGTCTTATGTTCCTATGATCCACTGGAAGTGAACTTCATCCACCATATCCACCTCTGCGGGGTAGGTTCCCAGGCTTGTTACATAGGGGGGTGATATTTCTGAGTATTTCTAACCAGTCCTTGTGTGCTGGAACTTTCATATGAGTTTGTATCACTGAATTTTCTATCTTCTTCTCCTCATAGCATCTTTGCTTGATTGAGCTGTTTACCCAGAGAGAGAACCTGCATAATTCAGGCAGAAATACCAGCATTAGAGCACTCTGTTAAGTACTTCAGCACTCTGTAAGTCAGAGATGCCAGTTTAGACTTAGGCTTTTGCCCAAGCAATCCCTTGCTGCAGCAGGATTTTATGAGCAGCTGTGTCTCAAGCAGCTCATTGCATTTTCTCCTCCATAGCAGGGAGACATTCACCAGATTCACTGCTGGCCTTTCAACTTTTGTCCCTTGGCAAACCCTTGTTTACTTACTGAGTAAAGTCCCATTTTCCTGGCAGAGAAAATATTCTACTGGCATTATATCCAACAAGTTAAACTTTTCTATCTCGTCTCATTACTTGAAATTACCTTGTCTCCCGATGCAAGTGGTAAGAATTATTATCCATATCCTTCACACGGTGTAAAATGTTGTGAAAAGTAGCGGTTTTCAGCAAGCCTTTCAGCAGGTGAGATGTGCATTTCACAGCTTCTTCTTAAATTGTTTGTTAGAGCCTGATCCAAAGTGCATTAAAGGAAACATTCCCATCACCGTCAGAAGCGCAGTGCTGTAATTTGAAAGGCAAATGGAAGAGGACAAAGTGAAGCCCCCTCTTAACCCACCCACAACATAAAGTCGTGGCTTGGAGGAAGTTTATGGTGACTTTGCTGTACATGGCAATGGGGTCAGTGTTTCACAGAGCTTTTTCCCTTGTATTCAAAATGCATCATGTTGATTTTCTGCTGCGCTCTGCTTTCTCATCCCTCTCTTGACACAGACCTTGGTACATCTGTAAATTTCTTTTTTCTTTTTTCTTTGTTTTGCTTTAATTCCCTTCTCTGCCAGCCAATTACTCCAGATTCCACTCTGCTTTTACATAAATTCTGCCCAAGTATCACATGTACTACTGTCTCTCTAATTGTCTTCAGGTAATGTGACCTCTGCCAGGTTTCACACTGCTCTGAAGCTTTTATTAGCTCTTGGCTTGACTCTGCCAAGCTCTGTTTTGATCCATTGAAAGAACCGTTCTATCTCAGCTCTCCGGGTTGTGGAAGTATTGTTTCAGAACAACAGTTCTACAGATCAAACACTGCCTTGTCAGCACTTGAGTGGGTACCAACCCCTCATGGTGGGTAAACCACAAAGCTGTGAATTATTCAGATCCTAGTTCCTAACGAAGAATACACAAAAAGAAATCTGAGCCAGACATCACTAAACTTCGATGGAAAAGCCCACAGTGGGCTCAGTGCAGTGCTTTCAAAGTTTCTTCCTTTATTATTCTGCATTTCTACTGACTGTTTTTCCCAGATATTTACAGTAGAAGATTTTGGGGACTGGCAGTGTCTTCTTTTCCTCATTCCCACTTCTGGATTCCAGTTTATGCATGCTGCTTTTACATACAACTGCAGTTAAAATAACAATGTCAGCATCTGGTGGTGAGACAGGCATTGTGTTGGCTCATTATAGCTTATATGTCAGGTATCCAGTCTGTGAACACTTGCTGATCTCATCTGTGTACCTGTTGGTGCTGTATGATAAAGCCACCACACAGCAGCCAACCAGCACACAAAGGAGATGCACTCCCAGCCCCTGGTTTGATGCACAGCATCGTGATGCCAGTGGAAAGGTCAAATTCTTTCTTGCTTATTCATCCGTATCTGAAAATGTTATTTGGTTGAGTCATCGTTATATCGAAGAGTGCACTTTATTGCTCTTCTCCAATTTAATATGGATATATGATAGATTATTAAACCCCAACTTATTTTCTCATCATATTCCAAATTACAGGCAAGCAACCACTGCAGTACTGGTGATTATTGCCAAGGTAACAAAGATTTTTCATTCCAACCTGAATCCTATTCCCTCTCAGCTCCTCTCCCCATCGCCCCTCCTCAGGTGGGCACTACATCACCTCTGTCCAGCCCCCACTCTGCATCCCTGGTGTGGTGCAGGATGGGTTGGCCCCATTGCTCCAGGAAAGGTCTGAAACCCACATCTGGTACTTCAGCTGAGGCTGAAAACAGGTAATGGGAAGAAGAACAAGGCCTGATGTGTGTTATGCGTATAGCTACAAGCATGTACGTACAAGAGGGGAATGCAGAAAGGTGCTGTGATGGTTTGTGTGATTTAACAGCTATGATAGTACTGCCAGCTTCAACTGCTGCTCTTGTTATTGCTCGTTTCCTTTAATAATTCATTGCATCATCCAATCTTATGTTGTCAGTAATAAATATTAAATACCCAAGTTGTGATGCATGAATTAGATATTTTCTTTTTTATAAAAGAATTCTTGTGTTAGATTTAAATGTCAATTAAAAGAGGAATATAAAAGAATAATGCAGTGCTTCTGTGAGCACTGGAATGAGTGAAGCCTCTTTTCCTGGGGATTTATGACTTACGTCTGGATTCTGTCAGATCCAGCAAAGCGTGATGTCTGAGTGCAGCTCATCCCTGTGCAGTGCAGATTCTCTGATGCCTACTAAGGACTGTGCTCGTACACGGGCCTTACTAGCAGGAAAGGCTGTGCACTGGAATCCCAACCTCATTTTCATGTGATTTGAGGGTCTTCAAGTCTTTCTAAAGTTTTGAGTCTCTAAACTCAAAAGATTACCAAAAGCTTCTGCATCAGGAGCAATAGTTGGATAGAAGAACTGTCATCGGATTAAGAAAATCTTATGGAATAATGTCATTTCTGTCCTAAAGCTCATTGCCTAACGATTCTATTTCTGGATATTCATGAAGGAAGTCCTCTAGTCTTGAATTGTTTTCCCTGTATGTAACAGAAAGAAGTCCCAGACCTGCTGTGTAAGCCTACCTGCAGAAAACTACCTACAGAAAATTCACGCTGAGCACTGCACTGGCATGTATCTGAAAGGTGTCTCATTGACACAAAGAGGCATGTAAACAAGCTTAGAAATTAATTTTGTCCACAAAACCCAGGAGTGGCTCTGAAATTACTATTAAATGCAATTTACCCAATCTTCTGCAAACCGATGTGAACAACATAGTGACTAACAAGGTGATTTGAGGGCCCTGGGAGAGAGTAGTGTGTTTGATTTGGCTCCTTGGCTTGTGAGATGGCATTTCAGCATCTCAGCTACTCTGCTAATGTCTTTTAATAATCCTGACAAAATTGCACAGGCAGCTGGCCTCAGACATAATGTTAGTATAGCATCTCAGCATTGGGATCTTGGTAAATGCCCCCCATGGTCAAATACAGCACAATTAGGTAAAAAGTTGGGTCTTCCTTCTTTCTCTTGAGACTCCTAATTTTACTACAAGCGATCTGGATAAGTTAATGGTCAATTCCAGTATGTCAATATAACATTCTCAATATAGAAATCAATAATGAGCAGAGGTGAAAATTAGTTGCTGCATATTCAGCTTGCTGAGGAAGAGAAAGGAAACATAATGGAAGCATTTAAATATTAAAGGAAGGATTGCATTTTTATTGCAGTTCCTGTAACAGAAGCCTTTTTTTTCTTCTTCTTCTTTTATTGCTTGTTTGTTTTGTTTGTTTTCCCAGGGCCCTCTTACTGGAGGACGGCAGTCTCAGGCTCTACAACATCACCAAATCAGATGCTGGGGTGTACACTTGTATAGCAACAAATCAGTTTGGAGTTGCCAGAAATTCAGGGAACGTGATCGTGAAAGGTATATTTCATATGCTTAGCATATTCCTTTGTATTTTGTGAATAGTAGAGAGTATGTGAGTTGTTTTTTCTGGGATGCTCAAGACTATACCAGTCACTGTTGGTATCAAGAGGTTTTTCCTTGCAGTTTATAGCTGAAAATGAGCGACATCACCTGTAGCAAAGAAACCTCATGGCCACAGCAGACTGACGATCAATGTGTTTATCAGGAGGCCTCTCAAGATACCAACTGAAATGCGCAGTAACATTAATAGTGATATTTGCACTGCAGTACTATTTAGAAGTTGAAGGCATTGGGCAGCCTGAGTTTAGCACAGCACAAGACCAATATGGTGCCCCCATACAGGGTGCTTGCAGGGGTTTGTTCTGCTCATTTTTAATTGCTGTCACATCTGAGACTGCAGAAGAGACCATAAAATGGGTGTTAAATGAAATAAGGCATTAGGAATTAATTTGAATATTAGGTGCTTTTATTTCCTTCATTATGACACAGATATGTGTTGCATTTGTAGTATCCCTGCAGATCCTGAAGCTGCACCCACTCAGCTTCTGGGCGCTACTTTGACACCCTTACAAAGTCAGCATCTCTTTGAGCTTCTCAGTATGGGCAGTTATAAGAGGCTGCACTGGGGCTGCTGCTGTGACTTCACACCCTGGCTGTGCTCCCAGGGCAGTGCTGCTCCACACAGGTTACCTCCCTGCTGCAGTTTCCACCCTTCTTTGAAACACAGATAAATGCATTGTGCAAGACATTAAAGTCTATTACATCCAAGCAGCCTCAAGTTTTTGCCGCACTGATGGATGGTCCATCTCCATTAGTAAAAAGTGTTAGTACCAACTTATCTCTCAGGTGGGCCAGTCCAGAGCTGAAGGACATAAAAAGAGATATTGTTTGTGTAGCTGCTCCTGTGAGCAGCATGTATAATGACTGTGCTCTGTATCCTCTGATGTCTGATCTATGAGGGGAAGAAAAGAAGGAAAACTAAGGCAAATGGTGTCTTTTCTTTCTCTGTTTCCTGCGTGATCTTTTCCATACTGGTATTCTCTTGTGCAATTATTCATATTTGTTGATTTTAAATGAGAAAGAAAAGTTCAAGTGTGGAACTTGTGAGGCTGTAGTAAACATACTTCAGTTTTGCAAAAGAGCTAACATTAATAATGATTGCAGATACAAGGAGAGCACATTATTACGTGCAGTTTGTAACTGCTTTTTTCCTTAATATGTTCATTTTCGATGAATTCAAAATATTTACTCTAGCCTGCAGGAACGTCCTTCTTCCTAACCTACTGCAGTTGTCTAGAATTGTTTTCATACACAGAAAGGGCAATTAGCATTGATGCAGTGCAATGTGTAATCTGAGCTGATGTTACTGCACAGCTGGTGGTGAATACACTGAGAAATTTAGGGTTTAGGTGGCTCTGATTTCATTAAAGTTAGACACCATTTCAGCTACCCCATGTATTCATCTTAATGGAGCAATATGAAAAACTCCCATTAAAAAAAAAAAAAAAGAAAAAAATATTTTGTTTGGCATTTAGGAAGTTTATTAAAACGCTGAGTAACAACATGTTATAAAAATGATCTTGTTTGCAGGGAACATTTGTTTTTGTTTCCCCTCTGGAGAAGTTTTGGCTGTTCAATTATAGGCCTCGTTGCTTCAGCATTATTTTCAACTGAAATGTCAGAACTTGGAAAAGCATATCTAATGTGCAAATTAAGTTTATTGCTGCTCATTGAATTGTTTATTCTTTGTGTGAGAAATCTTTATTGTACCTCAAGCACTCGCACCATCTTATCTGTTTTCTCCTTTGGAATGGGTCTTGCCATTTAATACTCATCTGAAGTTGCTAAACAAGATAATGTAGAGCCATGAGCCTGTGATAAGTTTTTCAAAGTATTTGAGGTGCTTGTCTTAAAGACAGCTCCATAAAGGAAGCAGAAAATAACACAAGTGAGCAGCTCTGCATCAGTGATGCTACTGGTTATGAGCAGGCCAGAATGGAAGGTACAACAGGATGATAATCTCATAACAAATTAGTGTGGGTTTTTTGCAGGCACTCCTAAAGAACTCTTAAAAAGGAGGAATTCAGTAGGTTTTAACAGAGAAATAATCTCTGGGATTTTCAATTCATCTATTAATGTTTCATAACAGGACTGCATTTATCTGATTTCTTGGAACTCTTGGAGTTACAATCAGATGGCACGAGAAATAATGTTACTGATCTGATGAGGTAATCATAATAATTTTGGAACTTTCTGATAAAGAAAACAAATAAAGATTTCAAAAAGTTCCCACCAAGCAAACTGATGGCCCCTTCCTATATATTACAATCAGTTGGCTCTGGGGAAGTCTTAAACATTTTACTGTATGGAGCACCATTTTCTATTTGTATTCTGTGGATTTCAGAATATAACTGTTGAATCTGATTATAAATTCTATGCAATCCTGTTGCTATCATTCTTGCTTAGTTTTACTCCAACTTTTCCATAGAAATAAATTGATTTCATTTGTAGTATTTTACTTATTTATAGACTGCTGTAATTGTACACAGTGCATAGCAGAAGAGTCAAAATGCAGCAATCTTGGTGACCAGCCATCCAGTGCAGAGAAGCAGGAGTTACAAATTGAGGTAATGTTAGCTCTTCTGGCAGCAGAGGTGAGATGGGGCTGATGAAGGTCAGGTTTTTTAAAGAGCAGTTTGAAGGACAGGGAGTATTTGACATGGAAAATTCAGTAGTGGTGCAAAGCTTTATTAAAGCTTAATGGACCAAAGCAAACAATGTGAACTGCATCCCTGGAGTAGATGCAGTGGTTTGGAGCTTTGTTGTAGTAACAAAATTCAGGGGTAGCTCCAGGTTGCCACCAATGCAATGCAGATCAGGCATACTCATGTCAGCTTTAAGCAGGACAGTTCATACTAATCAGCAGAGAACTTGTCTGGGACCTTGGAGTCTCTTTCTGGGAACCTGAAGCCTGTAACAACCATTCAGTCTGATCTAGATATTGTTTCTTTACTTCCCTAATATTTGGCTTCAGCAGCTCAATGTAAAGATGCAAAGAGTTTATAGGCTTAAGGATGGAGACATTGTCACAGGATGGCCTTGGAGGAAGAGATGATGGGCTTGAGGGCCACCTCAGGCCAGATCATGCTTCTCCGTCTGCGGGTGGCAAAGGACAGTTCCAGCTATCACAAAACCATCTTTCCATTTTTTATCTTGTACCAAGGAATTCTTTCTTTCTTCTTTTAATGTACACAGCATTACTCTAATTCTTACCTCAAAGAGTCATTCATGGTAATCTGTTTCAGTTGTGAGAAAAAGAAGTGCTAGAGAAAAAAAGTCAAGAAAGTAAAAGTTTGCAGAGGTTTTTTGTAGTTCTTAGTTACTTTTCAACATTATTCTGTAAAAGTTAACTGTACTTCACAATGGAATTACTTCACTTGAGATTTATGGAGCCAAGCTCTTTGCCAATGTGTGCTGAAATCAGTGGAGTTGTGCCAACGGAGAGTATGGCCCTTGAATCATCTGGAATTTATTGCGACTGACACTCTGCTTCCAGGGAGAGGGAGAGATTGCTTTAACTTAATGATCAAGTATCTTCAAGACAGTCATCCGAGGCCTTCACATTTCTGCAGTCCTTGACTTCAGACAAACGGATGAATCTGCCATGATGGTGGTTTTGCATAAGTTATGAAGAGCAATCAGGGTACACAGGGGAATCTAATAAAGTGTTCTAAATCTGAGCTCTAGATGACGAGAACCTCTGACAGTCAGCTTCTCAGTGATTCTAGAATGAAAAAAAAAATCACCTAATTGGCCTATAGCAATAGAAATCAGACAAGCTCTTTGTTTTCCTTTGATAACATTATACGATATCACAGCAGACATGTCATTGAACCTGGAGATATTTGCTTCAAGAGGTTAGCAGAATATGCACCATCCTATCTCGTTGCTTCTTGACCACTGTTTTAACAGTCACTCCAACAGTGCAGCTCAGATGCTTGGAAGAAGCCCATCAAGCTTCAGTCCATGTTGCCTGCCTGCACCTACATATTATTTGGTTACTACAGTGGTGGTAACGATCTGAACAAAAACATACTTGAAAGTGAAGTGTTGGATGCTCTATCATGCACCCATCCCCTTGGAGCCATAGCCTTGGTAACCAAAATTCTGACTTTTTGAATGCATTTATAACAGATAGGGTTAAGCCAGCATGAACACTAAACTAATACGACTCCTGCAAGATTTCTTCTCCTCCTCTCATGTTATTTTCGGAATGCATTAATATTGTTGAATAGATTCTGCTCTCATTTTATTCATGTGCCTCTCAATTCTCACCATTTTATAACATTTTCATGCACAAAAGCTTTATTCAATGGAATTGCTACAACAAAGTGGTTGTTATCCCTAATCTATCTGCCAGTCATAACAACAAAAATGAAGCCATAGAAACCCTTTTCTTTCCCCTCCGGCAAACTACTAGTTCCCTTCATGAGATCTGCACTTTTATTTCTCAGTCTAAGGGGTTAATAAAAATTACATAGATAGTTTTTCTGTCTGTTGAGATAGCTTTCTTGAAGCTGTAGTGTAAGCAGCACTACAGTAAACTACTGCTAAGAATGTAAAGATCTCACTGTATACACAGTAAGTGGAGATAGATGGACACCACTTTTATTTTTGCTGCAGTATCCTATAAAGAGGGATTGTCAAACTTGAAGAACTGTGGGTATATTTCCAACAGTCTCAATAATTAATTCTGCACGTTTTAAGCTGAAATCATATCTATTGACTATGGGATTTACAAAGTAACATGTGACTAATTTAGCGTGTTGCCTCTGACATCTGCTCACTCTCAGAACACGCAGAGTGCTCGTATCGATACTGCAGAAGTAATAGGCTACACGTGGGTAAGAGTGTTCTGAAGTCATCACCGTATTAGAGATAATCTTCCTTATTATGAGACAGATGGGCCAGTTTTACATCATTTCACCAATGGTACAAAGCTCACTCAAGATCTACTATTTTTATAAGCACTTTAATAAAAAGGAAATTGTTTTGTCTCCACAGAAAGGACTGTAATTACTGTTTCACCTTCTGACATGGATGTAACAGTTGGAGAAAGCATAGTCCTTCCATGCCAGGTTTCTCACGACCCCTCCATTGCTGTGACATTCACGTGGTCTTTCAATGGCAACAAAATTGATTTTCGAAGAGGAATAAATCATTTTGAGAGAATTGGAGGAGTAAGTTTTTGAAACTCTAGTGCTTAATGAATTTATTTGCCACAGTCACTGGAACACACAAGCATTTTTCTTCCGTCACTGTTTATATGTGCGCCAAATCTCTGTTTCTTTAAAAGGACTGCAGCCATTTATTTTTCTTTCTTAAATATCATAAAGGCACTTGAGTTATTTGTGAAGCCATAATAAAAATGTCCTCATGAGAAAAACTGATGGTAGCTATGAATATTTTAATTTAAAAGCCAAATTTTTTATTAATATTGAGCAATTTATAAAAGTGTCCAGTGTGAGAAGCACATTGTGAGCGATTAGTTTACTTTCTTTGTATCTCCAGGAATCTTTTGGAGATCTGATGATAAGAAATATTCAACTTCATCATTCTGGGAAATATGTGTGCCTGGTGCAAACAACTTTAGACAGTCAATCTACAGCAGTAGATGTAATTGTAAGAGGTATGTTTATTAAATGTAGACACGTATCTTCTGGAGGAATTAGTATTTCTTAGCATCAGCTGTTGTTTAAAAAGTCCTGGGATGACAGTCTAAGTTTTCAGTAACTCAGTAGGAGATCCGAGCAGTTGTGTCTTGGCCTTTTTTGGGGGGTTATTGTTTCTTGCTGTGCAGCTGAGCAGAGCAGGGGATTGGGAAGTGCTCGTCTTTCAAAAGAATGGTGTCACCTGCTCCTTGCTGGGCATCTCTGGATCCTAGTAGAGGCTGGCAAAAATCAAGAGACCAGGCCTCTTTCCACTCTTTGGAGATATGAAAAATCACTTTCTATGATCAATTACGTGATAAGATTGAAATTTTAGCTAATCCTTCTACTGTCAACAGCAAAAGAAATTCTTTGATGGGAGCAAATCCTGTAGCCACTGGTAGAAATCAGACTTCTGTATAAGGCACTGCCTTGCACTCTTGCTTATCCTCAGTTATCATCTTCTCTTTTGAATACATTTATCTTAAAATATCTTTCACATTAGGTCCTCCAGGCCCACCAGAAGATGTTAGAGTTGAACAGATTTCTAGCACTACTGCTGTGTTATCTTGGAAATCTGGGAAAGATAACAATAGTCCAGTCCAAATCTACAGCATTCAGACAAGGACTCCTTTCGCAGTTGGATGGCAGGCAGTTTCAACAGGTGAGTAATTTGAGAGTTGCCTTGTATTTTGTGCATATAACATTAATTACTCCAAAAATATCTTTTTATTTACGTGTTTATTTTGCTTCTAGTTCCTGAAGTCCTCAATAGTAGGACTCACAGAGCAACAGTAGTTGACTTAAGCCCTTGGGTTGAATATGAGTTCCGTGTGGTTGCCAGCAATAGTGTTGGAACTGGGGAGCCAAGCAAGCCATCAGCTCTAATGAAAACCAAAGCAGCAGGTAAGTCCCTGGTTTCTCCTAGGTTTTTCAGCACAGGTACCTCACCAGTTCCCTGATGTCAGAGGTTTGTGGAAGCAAAGCCTCCCTACTTCAGAGTTTCTTAAATACCTCTTTGGCGTTTTACCAATTTGTGGCTCTTATGTCTCCTTGACATGCAATACTGATGCAAGTGATGCTTGGACATGTCTTAGGTACCACGTGCATTTGTCTCCAGCTAAAAGATCATCTGAGCCAGCAATAAAGGCTGGAGCTGGGCTGTGCTTTTATACATCCCCAAGTGCATCTAATGCCTGTGCCTGAACGCAAGCTTTCATTGAAGCAATTATGGAGCAACTTATGTTTTCCTCCTATTATAACTGTACTTGTATTCTGCAGAGACTTGAACAGAAAATGATAAAGCCAGCTCTCTGGCATACCGTAGCACGAGCACATAAAGCCTTTGCTGCTTAGGGTGTTTGATATCTGAACATCAGTGGGGACAGGATATTGGCTATAACTGGAGGAAATAAATTACAACATCCAAAGCCCAGTGAGGCTAATAGCTTCTACTGACTCTAAGACAGGATCTTTCCTATCAGTCTGTCTAACCTTTACACATTTATCTTCCGGGACTTGGAACCTCATGGGAAGAAAGCTCGTTCTTGGATGACCAACATTGTCAGTCCTTTAACCTTCTCTGTTTGGTACAATTTATTTGAAGCCCAAACCTTTGCTTTGTTTTATGTTTATCTCAGCCCCCTGCTTATCAGCTCTCTTGCACCCATAAAACCAACACCTGTAGGATGGAGAGCAGTGAAATGGAAGCAGTTTTACAATCCACTTTCTCCTCTCTTTTTCTCTCATTTGCCACATGCAAGCTGCATTTCGAGACTGAAGCCAAAATATAATATTGTAGATTATACAGTAGAAAATGAGAGAGCTGCTCCAAAAGTAATGCCTCCTATGTTATTATGTTGCTTCATTACATCAGAGGCAGATGTTGGTTGTATGGTAGGAGAGGTTGAACCTTCCCAAGAAAAAAAGGGATAGCTAGTATATATATTTTCTTTGTGTGAGATGTTGCTTTATCAAGTAGTGTTACTGTGTTCTTAGTAGCTGTTTCAGTTTCCATGAAAAGAAATAGAAGGCATTTCTTTCAGAGCAACTTAAGTACATATAGTCTTGGAAAAGCAGATCCATCTATTTCTCAGAATACCCACCACATTATTTGTCTACTAGCCATATTTTTCCCAAGGCAGAATTACAGAATACAAAATGTATTAAATCAGTTGATCTAAATTTAATAAGAAAGGGTTCTGTGTTTTTTTTCCCATTGTTGAAGTAAAAGATTCTTCTGAGTCCTGGTGCCAGAAAAAACTACTTGAACATTAGAACACCAGTTTTGATAGATTTTGTCTGTTTGCCAGGTGCAGAGGGAGAAATCAAATGAGGCTCATTAGCAGTCAGGACCACCTGGCTAGTATGGCAGTGCAGAGAGTTGCAGGCTGCTCACCAGCACAGGGCTAGAGGGCTCCCAGCTTGCAGCAGGGACCAATCCTGTGCTCAGGTGGAGAGGGGGTGTGTGCCCAAGTGGCACAAACCCTTCCTCCCTCAGAAGAATCCCAGGAATCTTTCACATGGGAGAAATAAGGGCAGTGTGGAAATGGAAGGCTAAAGAAAAGCTGCAGACAGGAAGAGGCTGAATTTTCTGTATTTCCCCACAGAGCATCAGAGATATATGCTTTCCAACACACGATTGATCATGGAGTCAAAATTAGTCTTGAGAGGGTCTTTCTCACTGATGCTGCCTTGGGGCTTTGTGAAGTGTGGTGTTCCAAACCACCTATGCAATCAGTAACAGCTCTCATCAGTTTTATTGGGAGGATTCACAAGGCTGGGGCTAGAAAGAGAAAGAAACAATAAAATTACTATTATTTATCATGGCAGTAGCATAAGGAGCGTTATTTCCTTACAGTTTAGTGCAAGCTGAAGCTCAGCACAGGGAACAGAAAGACTCACATTAGGTTTCCTTTGCTTTACCCCTTCACTGCTGTCCACTGCTCTGCCTCAGAGCATCACTGTGCAGTAGATGGAGTAAGGCTTGTCTTCAGTTTTTTATTAGAATAGGAAACTGCATGCAGTGTGGAGAGCAAAAGACCAGCTGTGTAGGGCGAATTTCAACTTTGCTGTTACCGTGGCTATTTTGCCAGCTAGAATCTAAGCATCAGTAGATTTGTGAGTGTAAATGAGCCACCGTTTGTTCCATTAAGGTGCAGCAGAGAATTAATTGAGGCTCTTTTGGTGCACTCAGTTTTTCATCTGTTTCTCACCTGTAGCCCAGTTGAGGCTCTGCTGAGCAGTGGTACCAGTTTTTTTCCCATGCCAATATAGTTAATTGCTGAACACATTTAACACATAAACTGTTTGAGTCTAAGATGGCCCATGCAGTGAAGTAGTAGTCTTGAATATCCATTTTGTTATTTTTTTTTTTTCTTTAATGTTCTTTTCAGTCTGAGGTTATTTACCTCTGATGTGCACCAAGATATGGATTGTGAGTGACAAAACAGAATGCCTACGCTAAACTACCACCAAAATTTAGTCCGTTTGTACCTTCGCTCACTTTTCTGGCTGCACAATAAAATTACCTTAGAATCTCAATGTTTCTTGAGAGAATTAAGTCAGGTAAAGATGTAGATGTGGGTGGCAGCCAGTTCACATTCCTTTCTGGGAATGTGAGGAGCTGTTGCCCATATTTCTCCTCCTACAGCCATGCTTAACTCCAGGAGGAAGACATGGGGAAGGGTGGGCAGTTATGGCAAAACTTGCCACAGCTTCTGGAAAAGTTTTGGCCTTATCTCAGCACCATTTTTAGGCAGTGGAAGCTGACTGAAGGTAAGAACAATCTTGAAACATCAGGAAATAGTAGCAAAGGTCTGGAGGTGGCAAAAAATGTAAATGCCCTCTTATGGGAGGTTTTTGCATCTGTAAGTGGTGCAGCTGTCCTTTTTTTTTTTTAATACTTCTCCAGCAGCAGAAAAACAGCATGACATCATCCTTGCAAGTAAATGTATTGCAAATTGTGCAATAGGAACAAAGCTGCTTGGTCTAAACCCCATCCATCACATCACAATTTACTGTCCAGAAAGCAGAAATGCTTATTGACTGATGAGGTGAGTATGTGTATTGAGATACAAAGCAAGAGGCAAGAAATACGTTCTTGGCCTCTCCACCAAGAGCCATTAGACAAATGAAGGTCCCTTCAGCCTGCAACAGCAACTTATTATTTGACCTCAGCTATGGACCTACGCAGCCACACAGTTGAAGCACCACTGGGGAAAGTCAGCCTCAAATCAATGCACATTGGGTCTCTTACAGGGCTGGCAGAAGGAGAACAGCAAATTACGAGTTCTGAATTTCCTAAGGAAAGCATGCAGCCAATTAAAAAAAAATTAATATATTGCTCCAACAACATGTTTACTGAACAAATGCATAATTAGTAAATCAGTAGTGTTGCAGCTACAGTCTGAATGGAACAGCATTTTGCCAATTAGTTGATGAGGCATAATAATGTCAGATACTTGATGCTACTAGCTTCTTTAATTAATTTTTTGAACCAGGGTACTCATGTATCAAATACATCTGTGGCTTCAGCCTTAGAAACCTGAAAATGTGCAAACGTGATTTCAGTTCACTTAAAGTGCACTGTAATAGAATGCAGCCCCTGTTGCATGTCTTGAATGGCAGAGTAGCTGCACGTGAGAGGAGCCAGGAGGAAAGCTTTATTCCTGCAGTAGAGGAGACCCCCAGCAGTGGTGGTTGTTGCAGCCCTGGTGTTTTTTGTCCTCCAGTTCCCACAGTGGCACCAATGAACGTCAGTGGAGGAGGAGGGAGCTGCTCAGAGCTGGTCATCACATGGGAGGTAATTGGTAACTCAATTAACCTAAGCTGTCTGATGAGCGATTCAGTGAGCGCAATCACAGCCCTGCTGAAATTCTGAGCCTTTCAGTTATTGGCTTGGGCTGAGCCTGAGATTCATCCTGCATCTGGAGAGGAAACGGTTTAAGATACACAGCAAGTTTTCTGTGTTATAGTGAACCATTTATAAAAATAAACAGCTTAGGAGGCATGTTATAAAGATGTTTAGAAGTCTGTATAACCCTCTTATCTCCATTGTACAGGAGGTGCTTAACACACTAATCTGCTCGGCCATTTTCTGCATTAACGTTTTTCATACTTTTGTTTACATGTTTTTCATTCTGGAACACTGTGCTGACAAGGCATATCCTATTATGTGTTAAAGGAGATGAACCCTTTAATTCTCCAGCGCTCCAGCAAGAGGAGAGAATATACAATTTCAGAACCCTCAGCACCATCCTACAAGTTGCAATGAGGGAGCGGAGTGCAGGTCATTGTGGAGAGCAGAAAGAGGGAAGTAGCCTTCCTTCTCCAGCCTGATGAAGGCAGGAAGCTTCCCACTCTGTGATAAAACTGGCCAACAACCAATGACCAACCTCTGTGTTTTTGTTGTGTGCCTCGAGCTGAACATGGTCTTCAGTTAATTCTCAATTGAGGACACAGCTTCAAAACTGCTGTGCTCCATAAGTCATGGAAAATCTTTATTCGTTTTAAAAAAAGCACTTTTCCTTGACTTCATTATTTTTCAAAAGAAGAACCAACCTTGTGTTCATAGTTTGAAGAAAAGGAGAAGAAATTAATTCTAAAAGCGGTATTATTCATCAGCTGAGCGATCTGCCCGTCTTGTCCTGTATGCTGATAACTCTGCCGCTTAACCAATGTGAGAGGAAGGGAAGTGACAGAAGGGAAAAAAATGAAACCCGAAATCCCCGCAAGATAAATAATAGTGCTGTGCTTTCCCCTTTCAGCTCTCCAAACAAACTGAAACTTTGCTTTTACTGAGCTGTTTTCCTCCATACGCATCTTCCTCAGTTGTGTTTCATCCTCTCCTCCACCAATCTATTCTTTGCGAGCAGAATGTGAAAATTGAAAAACAACCTGAGAGATCTCAATCAAATTATCCTGTTGGACTCCATGGTGTGTCCTGAAAAATAGTCAAAAGAAATACTAATTAATAAGCAAACACACTGAATATCACTCTCTGGCTTTCTGTTATGGACTCCTTAAACATTCTGATTAAATCTGAGGTCATGAAAGCCTTGAAAACAATCTAAAAGAAAGTGGCTTGAGCTCTTATCAATCCCCACTGCACCCTCAGCCCTCACGTTTAACTTTCTTGGGTCTGGATAGGAAGTAGAAGGGGGGCAGATTGATGAATTAACACCTGTAAAGAACTTAAGAGATAACAAAATTTGTCACGTGTGTCAGATCAGGGTTATAATCTGACAATATTACTATCACATTAGAAGTAATTTATGAAGAAATAAATAAACGCGGTGCTCTGAAATCGACTGATGTTCACCAGTTTTATCCTCCCACCTTCTCACCCCAGTAACACTTGTGGTGGAGGAGCCAGGACCCACCACAGGGGCAGCAGTTCTGCCCTTGGTACCATTTTCATGGCGGTTTTTCTGAGCACCTTTGCTTTGATGAAAGCATTTAAAATAAATGAAATTTTGCTGGCCAAACTTATTCCTCCATATACTGCTGTTCTTTTCTTGTTTTACGAATGTTCTCTTGCTTTGAAAAGCCAGCATAGAAGTACTTTATTTCCCAAGAAAATAGGAGCATTCATTCTGGATACAGTGTTGATGTAATTGCCTGTTCAGTATGAGTCATTAATACATATCTTGACATGAGATTTTATTAATAGAAACATTAATTTTGTCATGTTGGCTTGCAATAACATTTCTGTTCTAAACAAACTTAAATAAGAAAACATTCATGCACTCCTAACTCTCCCTTGTTCTAAGAAAAATATACGTGCTCTACACATGCACAAGCAATTACACAGCTGACATGAGCCTCTGTGTACATTTGCTCCTTTCCCATCTCTTTCCTTCTTTTAAAATCATTTAAAATTAGTGTTCCTATGCCCCTTGGGGGAAAAAAATTCAGCTATAAACTGTGCTGAGTGAATTGCTTTTAATTTTGAAAACTTCATGCCTGAAAGAGAATAACTTTAATGGAGCTGATCAGATCTTTTGTTTCTAAATTGATTGCCTCAATAGATTTATTATTTTGATTTTTATTTCAATATTACATTGACTGATGGAGCAAACATTATTATCTTCTCTAAGGCACAGTCAACTGAATCAATGCTCCTAAAATATTCTCAGAAAATGAAGATTCAATTAAAACAGTGTATACTTGCAAATGCTTATTGACTGACTGCCCTGTCACTGCAGCCAGTGCCAGAAGAACTACAAAATGGAGAAGGTTTTGGCTATATCGTTATGTTTCGCCCTCTTGGCTCAACAACATGGACAAAAGCAGCTGTGGCTCCCGTAGAAGCAAGTAAATATGTTTATAGGAATGAAAGCATTGCACCTCTGTCTCCTTTTGAAGTGAAAGTTGGTGTCTACAACAATGAAGGAGAAGGGACCCTGAGCTCCAAATCCATTGTCTACTCTGGAGAAGATGGTAAAGTGTGTTGCTCTTATTAGTATCGGTTGTGTAGAGCACATAGGTCCCAGGTACGACTGTGCAGATCTCTGTAGGGATGGTAAGAAATGTGTTCAAAGCTGCTCATTGCAGATTCTCAAGAGAAATGGGACAGAGGACGGGAATTCGAAGGGAACAAAGGCAAGGAAAAGATTGTCAGTTACTTTAAGTAGATGGTATGTTTCAATGCACTTGTCTCAGGAGCTCCCACTGAGCAGTATAAGAAAAAGCAGGAGACGTTCAAAACATTTTATCTATCAGAGAGCCCAGACCACTCAGTACAGATCATTTCCTCTAAAAATCTGTCCCAGATTACAGGTTATGACCAATTCTGAAAAATCACAGTTTTGCTACTGTTCCACAATAAATGGGCAGCAAAACTGAAGATTCACATCAGGTTTCCCAATCCTCTTCCTGCTGCATCCACCAAAAATGTTGACTTTTTCTCTAATCTCTCTAACTATCTGATGCAGCAACCTTTTCATACTACAGACATTCCACTTATTGCCTTTCCTCTCATGATCCAGAGCCACAGATAGCACCAGCAGGGACTTCAGCACTGAGCATCTCTGCGGCAGAGGTGGAGGTCTCCTGGCAGCCCGTTGCATGGAACAGACACACAGGCAGGGTGCTGGGCTATGAGGTGAGGTAGCAGCTGATGCTGTTGTTGCTGGGGTGGTAAGGGAGATGGGGCTGAGATTGGGCACCTTGCAGACATCCCTTCCCCAGCCACACTGGTATTCTGGTTCTTCTTCCCTTGCTGCCAAGTCAGCAGATAATGCAGCTCTTCACCTGACTCTCATTAACAGCATTTCACCTGAGATAATCACAAGCATTTACAGACCAGGACTGCAGTTCCTACCCAGCCTTTTTGTAATGTAAATTAAAACCTCAAGATTAATCATTTGTGATGGCCACTATAGAAGGACTTGTGCTTGTTCTTGATTCCACAAAACAAGGTTGATCCTCCCTCCTCTTACACAGCTTTAGCACTGCCTGAGCATGATGGGGGCAGCTGATATATAGCAGGCACGCACATGACCTCCACCATTCCTTACAGAAGGAACTGCTTGTTATTACCAACCAGAGCTTCTCCTACAGCATTTGAAAGGCTTTGAGCTTCTCTCTCCTGTTCATAGCAAGCAGCCATATTCAAACCTTCTAAATCAAATGTTCATTAAAAAACAAAGAAGGTCTAAATGTCTGTCACAGAATGAAAATTAGACAGGATACATAACAGTTGAAATTCTCTTGGATGATGCATAGAAATGTTTCTTTGTATCTTTTAAAGATTTTTTTTTTCTTTTGAATCTGTTCAAACCTTAAAGCCAAAAAGCTTTTAAAATATCTCATTTTATCAAAGTTTTCCTTTTGGATTTCTATAAGGATTTCATTTGCTTTCTTAATGTGTATTCTGTTTCTGAAGTTTTATTTCTTCTCTATAAATATTCACGCTTGGTTTTATTTCCTGCTGGTTTTGTATATGAAAAATCCAGTATTCCTTGAAATCTTCACTGGCAGTGTGCCTACTTGCCAGCCAGATCTGTAACTGATGCAAAACAATGAATTGCCTTTTTGTTTTGGCTTTTCAGGTTTTATATTGGACCGATGATCCCAAGGAAAGCACAGCTGGTAAAGTCAGAGTCAATGGGAACGTAACAGCCAAAAATATCACAGGCCTAAAAGCTAACACAGTGTATTTTGCAACAGTTCGGGCTTACAACACAGCAGGGACAGGGCCCTCCAGCTCCCCAGTAAATGTCACCACTAAAAAGTCACGTGAGTATTCAATTTTGTACAACAAATGTTGCAGACTCCCAGGTGGGACAGTGACATTTCAGCTTATCATGACCCAGCTCTGCTAAATGTTGCAGTACCAAAGAAAATGGGATCCCAAATTTCTTCATAAAATTAAGCAGTGAAGTCTGTGTCTGAGAAACTTTGTCTCTTCTTTGTTTCTTAATTTTGTGGTCAGCATTGAGTTTACTCAAATTCTGGTATGCAAGATGTTGATGTTGTATTTAGATCTGCGTCCAGTTCTGTCTCAGCAGAAGCTACAATTGCTCAGGTCATTCTCTACACTGCCAAAACCAGGTAACATGGGTGTTTATGTTCCTACAGTGTAGCAACAATTAAAAAGGATCTTTTTTAAATGGAACAGTGTGCCACTTGCTTTCAGGAAATTTCAAAAGAGAGTCAAAGTCAATTAAAGAAAGATATTCCACAGGTCAAGCTGTAGATTTGGGATTATGGCTTTTATTTATTTTATTTTTATTTTTTAATAGGAAACTGTTACATTTTCTAGGTGTTTCTGGGGACCTCAAAATTGTGCCATAGAGGAACATATGTGACACATTCACTTATATACTATTTAATCAGTAACTGTTCAAACTCCCTGCAATTTTAGAAGCAAAAACATGCACTTTTCTACTTGTGAGAATAAGAGCTACATGAAATGTAGGCTTTCATGGGGCCATCCTCTGAGATAATACAGGAGTGCTGTTTTACATGATAGAACCTGTAAAGGAAATGCTCAGCAACAGCAATATAGGCATAAAACAGGAACTCTTGCTAATCTGCTATATACCCACATGCCCCATTATTTTTAGACTATCAGTGGACTACGTTTTCCCAATTTATCAACACTTTGCACAAAAAAGGAATCTTCTGACTCTCCTCGTTTGTCCTCTTATCCATGCATCACTCCAGGTTATTGCTTTAAAGCGCTAGACAGGAGCTAAATACTTTAATGATTAAATTTAATGTTGGTAGCATAAGCCAAAATAAAGCCAGAGAAAATCTTTGGAAAACCTTGAGGAAGACTTTTCTCACAGGCACTGTAAAATGGACTCATCTCTGGAAATGATTCACTATATTTGTATGTATATTTGTATGGAAGAAAAGATAAAGACACGTCAGTCAAGAGGCAAAACAAAAAGGGAACAGATTTGTTTTTGATTTACATTGATTTCGTCTTCTGTCAAACTCAGGATGGTGCTAATGGTTCATTTAAAAATTAAAGTCAAAACAACCTATTTAATACTTGAAAACATATATTAAAATTTTAAGCTCTCATTTCTGAAAAATGCAGGCATTTTCAATAGGAGAAGAGATGGCACATCAAGAGCATATAAATGATACACATCTACAGCAGGAGCTTTGGCTTCAAGCGAATAGCTCTGTCTTCACGCTCATTGCCAAAGATTCCTAGTGTTCTGTATATGGCATTATTGTACAGACTAAGCCAAACTTAAAACTCCAATAAGCCTTCAGCCAAATAAGTGCAATTCTGATTGAAACATACTTATCTAAAATCAGTTTAATGTCTAGGTCGACATCGTGGTGTAAGTTTACTGCTTAGGAAAGTAAAAATAATGCATACTGCTCCACAAGGAGGCGTTACAAGGCTCAGCTATTCCACTTATTTCATATTATATATTATATTCATAATTATATATTATATATAATATATTCATATTATATATATTCATATGTCATCATGGTTTTAAGGGATTTCACTGCTTTTTAATCACTAATGCATATTTCAGCAGATGTACATATTAGAAATACTTTGCAAGCATAAACTTCAACTCAAAAAACCTATGAAGATTTCCTAAAACACGAGTAACTTCATTAACTTGATTTACTTAAGAATATCAAATGTTCTTGATAAAGTTGATAAGTTAGTTGTGGAAAGGCTTGGGCATCTTAAATCTAAGGAGCTGTTCATAGTGTTCTTGTTTATGGGTATCACTATGAGTCTGGGAAAGGGCAGTCCATTACTGCCTATTCTGGTCTCTGACTGTAGATGAGAACCAGATAATTCAGCTTAGAAAGTTACCCAGAGGTGGGTTTTTCAACCAAAAGTTGGGGCATTTAAATGGTTTTAAGTACTGTATTAAAAGATTTTGGATAAGATGATATTCCCCCATATTTGAGGGCATCAAGCAGTTTTCAAAGTACCGAGTCAATTAAAAATTTGACATCCTTTATATCTTGTGAATGTTTCATGTCCAAATTCCTTCATCTAAAACATTTGGTAAAAGCAACAAAGAATTTTCAAACAAAATTTAAGTAACTTTGTGGTTTGAAGCATGTGAATGTATGTAAATGCATTCAAAAAGAAAAATAATCTTTATCCAGTATGGACTTAGGGTTCGTGGTAAGATATCTGCTTAGATTCACCTGAGTAGCCCAGTAACACCTCCTTTTCCAGACACTGGGGTGTATTAAACTTCTCCACGGTCAAGAAGCAGATAAATGCATAACAACAGATGCCATTGATTCATTCTCTGTGTGGGAAATAAACAGATGATGGAGTATTACCAAGTCTGCGGTACCTTCTGAGCTACGTATGCTAACCCATCAGTATGTAAGAACTGTAAGGAGTGAAGAAGAATCCCAGAAGTTTAACATTTTAAAGTCAGGCCTGGGACCCTTACAACCCAGCAGCCCTTTCTCAATATCTCCCTCTCTTTTCTCAATTATTTTTAAATTCTTACTTCTTCTGACACCCCTGGCACTCTCCTCCCAGGCAAGATTTGGGGAATGCACCATGGAGATGGAGATGATGTAAATCTGAGACAGTCAGTTCAAAGGCGCAGTTTCAACTTCACATGTTCACACAGGATTCGATTTCTGTCACTCGTAGGCAAATTTTCAAAGTCCTGGCACTTAGGCATAAAAAAACCTTTGAAAATCTACCCTCAGCCTATTATACTGAGAATTTATAAAATCCAGCAACATTTCATGATGGATCACATGGAGACTTTAATGTGTAACTCTTTGTAGCCTATTCTCATGGCCGATGAAAATCGAGCCTTTTGTATTCTGCTCCTGGTTTCAACTTTTTTTTCTGAAATCCATACAGCAAAACATTCTCCAGTCCATTAAAAGATAGATGGGAACAACATCATACTTAAATAAAATCTATCAAATGTAACTTGAACTGTCAGGCACTGTCAGGCTTTGCCTAATTTCCAGAATGAACTCTCACAGTAAGTGGTTCTGTGCTATGAATAGATCTTTATTCTGACTAATAAGAGAGCAATGATGGACTGGAAAATATATTTCTCTCTTTTAGCCTTGAATCACCCATGCATTTGCTACTTCCATGTCAGAGTCTCATTCAATTACACTATGCAAATTAATACAAAGTTGTATCTTGTGATCATCATCATCTTTGTTTCTTTTTAAGCTCCCAGTCAACCTCCAGTAAATATTGCATGGAAACTGACAAATTCCAAAATCTGCTTGAATTGGGAACATGTGAAAACAATGGAGAATGAATCAGAGGTGCTAGGCTACAAGGTAAGTCATTGCATTATTACAAGGTAAGTCATTGCGTTATCTCGTTAATCATACACGTTGTTTATAACAGAGGTGAAAAAAGTGAGTTGTTGGACTGTGACTATTCATTACCCATGAAAAGGTGAATTTTCTGCAGTCACTGGGATGGTTGGCTGATATTTATAGAAAGTGTGGAAGAATACCTCATTTGGAGTTGGATGTCCCCATTGCTGGACTCCTCTTGTTCCTTTTCCCTTGTAATCTTATTTCTGTAAGGTTCTTGCATTGAAATGAGCTTTGCACACCTGTAAGAAATAGAGAACAGACTCCTAAGAGTTAAAGTGACCCAGAACATATTTAAAAGTCCTCCCTCTCTGACAATTCATAAACATAGCTTTGAAAATAGAATGGTAGATACTCACATAAAGATCACTGTGGGCGAAACAAAAGTTGGTTCCATAAATCTGCTTTTTAAGGACAGGAATATTTAGTTTAAAGTTTGTTTGCAGTGTCTCTGACCCTCAAAGACTTTCTGAAAGACCTGAAAAGTGGTCAGAATGGCTGGGGAGAGCACTTAGATGGGGAAAGATTGTCAGGATCAAGATCCTGGTGTTGCTCAGCATTTAAGTGACGATCAAGAGTTATTTATTCCCAGGGAGGAAAAAGACAGAAAAAATATCCTACCATGTAATCTTTCTCAAGATCACCTCCTCTTAGAGCCTAGTTAGTGTGCTTGAATGGCCTCACAAAGTGACATTAAAATCAGACTTTTAAGCTCTTCTCTCTTGTATCCAACATACCTGCTTCTTCCTTATAACTGACTGTTACATTTTGTTGTGGAGAGAGTGCTATAAGTACTCAACACAGTATTTTCCTTACAATCTCCATTAACTCTATTTCTCTTTCTGCTTTGCTCTTCAAGTGCTCTTTTAATCATAACTATGTAAAGTTTGTCAAGAGTGATAATTACGAAGAAAGGCTTCTATAAGGCCCAATCTGATCACAGTCTGTAGGATCTCTATCTCCCCCAGGGCACGTGGGCTCAGGGCTGCTCCGCACCTCGTCCCAGAGATAAATGAGTGAAGAGACCTATGTGCAGGCAGGCACTGGGTCTATCACAACTAATTGCAGAAATGTGCTTCCTAAGTGGAAACCCAGATACTACTATTCAAACTTCTGTCCTTTCATTTCTCAGCCATGTAAAGAACAATGTAAAATCTGAAGCAACTGAGTAACCTCTGTTCTCTAACCCTTTTTTGTTTAGATTTTATACAGACAAAACAGACAGAGTAAAGCTCACATATTGGAGACAAACAACACTTCAGCTGAACTTCTGGTGCCATTTGAAGAAGATTATCTCATTGAAATAAGAACCGTCAGTGATGGTGGGGATGGCAGCAGCAGCAAGGAAATTAGGATCCCAAAAATATCAAGTACGTAAGATTGTATTTCCTTTCTCTGAATATCAGCGTGTAATAAGAAATCTGTATGCCTCTGAATAGTACAAAGGATTAACAGAATTTTTGCTACCACTGTTGACCTCCTTCTCCCTTTGTTCTACTGGGTGAGTGTAGATTAGTCTCCAGTTTTCTCATGTTCGTTAGTGGAGAAACTATTTCACAATACCCAGATGTGACCTTATCTGTAATGCTTTTCAGAGACATAAACTTTCTTACTGAACTCAACTCTGCAGCTTCTGTATATGCTGCAGATTTTAATCCGGTCTGGAACTGCTGCATACACTAAGGTAGAGCTCCTCAGCTGCACTCCACAACTAGTGCAGGTGTGTCCAGGCTCTGCTCTTATTACTCATCCAGAATGGAACCCTGGCTTGTAACTAACCAACCCAAACCCTCCTGCAAGCTGATATCTATATGGGGCATGGGAAGGCTGTTCAAAACTCTCTAGAATTGCTGCTACAACTTAAAAGTGAATAGAAAGAAATAGTCTTTTGGATATTTTATTTTGCATATATTTTGTAAAAGAGCATTGTTAGACAAGACTGCATAGGAAAAATGGATTGGGACAGAAATTTCCTTATTTTTATGCTTATGTTTTTACAGGTTTAAGCTCTAGAGGAATAAAACTGTCCCCAAGAAAACTGTATACATCGACATCTGGGATCCTACTCTTGAGTTTTGTTCTTATGTACTCTTTTCCTTGATGACTGAAGCAATGGACTCTTAACACTGAACTACCTGTAGATTCTGTCTTAATACTTTATCACAACCAAAATTTCCAAGAAGGAAAAATAGTGGGGGTGGGGAAGGGAGACAGAGATTGTACACATAAAAGAAAATGTAAATATTAATAATGTATTGATTAAAAAGATAAGCTTTGAAATACATAGCTAAAGGTATATGCATTAATTAAATAGAGTGGTACCAAATATAACTTGAGACTGTGAAAAGAGTGATCTCCAGTTTTGTACTAATTCTTATTGAAACTCCAATTTAATGGTATGGCAAACATGGAAGATTTGTGCCAGGAGGTAACTGAGAAGAGACCTGAAATTACTTGTGTTGTGGATATTAATTATCTCACATTCACATTCACATTCACCGCAACCTCTAAACAAAACAAAACCCACCAAAAACATTTCAAATAAATAACAGTTAGTTATTTACTTTTTGTATTACAGGAACCACTACAGAATGCATAGTACGAAATATATTCATAGGGGAGCTGTTAGTTCAGGGTTTCAACTGGTGATTGAACACCTGGTGATGGGGTGTGCCTGGCCCAGACAGCACAGGCAAATTGTTTGCACCTGTGCTCACTCCCCACTTAACCAGAAGGAGGATGGGGGGAGGGTAGAGGCTCCTTGGGCTCAGATAGGGGCCAACTCTTGGAAGGAGAGCATCTCTTGGACCTGGGCTGTTTCTTGAGGAGATGTGCTGCATAGACAGGGATCCCCTTCACTATCTGGGTGAGTTTAGTTCTTTTTTCTGTATGTGGTATATGGGCCAACCCCAAGCCCTTGAGTTTAAGAGAGTTTCAGTAACACCAGCAAGCCTTGAATCAGGTTTGGACAAGGCAGAACCTTTTGTAATTTGAGATATGAACTTTAAAAGGTTGTTTTATGCAAAGGCTGTTCTGATCAACAACTTTTTTAAGGAGAGATTAAAATATATCTGTCTTCTAGCATGTTTAGTTATCCTTCAGCTGGTATTATTGTTCTTCACTGTAGGTTGAAAGTGTAGATTCATCTCTGGGATGGGTGTGAAGGTAAATGAGAAGAACATTGATTTTCCTCATCTTGAAATATAAATAAAAGCATCTAATTAAACCCTTCAATCTATTGAGTTATTAGCATGTCAAATTAAACACCAGAGTGAGCTTGACTTTCAAGTGAATAGATAGAGCTCAAAACATGAAGTCACACTGCTGTCAGCTTTAACAACATCCTATAAAAGGTATTTGTTTTCTCACATCACTACTAGGGGACCTTTTCATCCTTCCCACTATATTTTGAAGTCTATTTTCTTTTCGTAACTGACAAATGTGTTATCTCATCTTTGTAACCATTTGCAACAACAAATTAATCAAGTTCCCTCCCTACCCCAATACTTCTGAAAAAAGAAGGGCTCAAAGGGAGATGACACTTTGTATGCACACAAATGAGCTGAAGAATATGCTTTAACCTGTGCGTGATAATCTGCCAAAAAGCATGATAAAACATATTTCACATCCACAGAAATGGGAAGCTAAGCTGGAAGCAAGAGTCTTAATCCTAGGATAGCTTAAGTTGGAAGGGATCTTAAATATTACCCAGTTTCGATCTCTTGCTGTGGGGTGGATACTTGCCCCCCAGATGAGGCTGCTTAGGGGTTCATCCATGGCCCTTGGGTTCCTCCAGAGATGGGATGCCCGCAGCTCTGAGTGAAGAAATGCTTCCTAACATCTAATCTAAATCTCCACTCTTTTTGTTTAAAGCTATTCCCCCAGAGCCTATTGCTATCAGACTGTGTAATGCGTTGCTCTGCTCCTGATTATAAGCTCCCCTCAAGTACAGAAAGGTCTCTGTGAGGTCTTCCCAGAGCCTTCTTTTCTCCAAGCTAAACAAGTTCATCTCCCTCAGCCTTTCTTCATAGATATTGCCCTTAAAATATGAAGTCGTATGGGAAGTTACCAAAATTTTGATGCCTGGGTTTACTGACGTGCTGAGAGAACTCCACGTGCTCTGACACAAAACCATAAATAATAAACACATAGCAAGAACATGCATTATGAAACAATGTTCAGTTTTGATTTATGTACTCCAGAGGATGAAAAGGACATTAAATCCCCAGGACAAGGTATTTCGCTAGGAATTGCGCTCTGTTAAATATTTGCTTTTTCTGTGATGCTATCAAAGCCAGAAGAGAGCATATTTCACATTCTTGTGGCTATAGAATTGAGTGTAGGAATGTGGGCTTTTCTTTATTGTGGATAAACAAATTTTACTTGCATCTGGTGGCAGTCGGTAATCCTCATATTGAATTCAACATTGTTTTTTCAAAAGGATGACCACTGCAGTGGAGCTCTGACAGAGCTTTTTGCATCATTACATCCCAGCAGGTCTCCAGCTGCAGCTTGTTGCTACCATTGCAGCCTGCATGCAGATTTTCTGTCATCCAATAAGCAAGGGGTATTTTATTTTATTTTTTTCAGTGAAAAGTAACTTAAACTCTTTTATTTTATAACATGAATGTGATCCTTTCACTAAGTTGAAACAAAACAATTCTTTTCATTCAAGGAAAGAAATACGTTCTGCAGAGCAGTTGTGTGGAACTGTATAGGAGGCCTGATAGGCAATTAATTACAGGGAGGTTCTAAAAATATAATTCTGCTTTTAGAAGCCTGTCCTTTGAGGCTTCTACATAGATACTAATTGCAGGAATTACTAGGAAGAGGTTTAACACAGCTTTCAGTAGAAAAGAGCAGTGCAGAATGAAGTAGCTGTGGTATTTAGAAGTCTTGTTAATACCCTAAGAACAAATATTTTTCTTTGTGGTGAAACTAAACAAGAAAATGTTTTCTTAAGGTTTGTTTTCATTTCTGCATGCATTACTGATTTTCCTTGCAAGGTGTTTTTCTCTCTGTAGGAGCTAATTTTCCAATTCCCTGTGTTTGACCTCATAATTTCTATATTTGTCTTATTCTGTTATTTCTGTGGGAGAATCCCCTTTTAAATTAAAGGAGAACCCTAGGAAATTGAAGGTTGCTGACCTGAATAACGCTTTTCTTTGGCTGAGCTTCCTTAGAGCTGGCACATGAGTGCATTACCAAGTCACTATTCTGCCTAGTGAGTTCCAGTTGAGGGATAAGTATGTGTATTTATACAGGAAGGACCCTTGCAACATCAAGGCAATAACCAGTGGTCGTTACAGCTTATGTTTCCTACCTCTTCCATGTGCTACCATGTGGACAGTGTCTATCATAGATCTCTGCTCCACAGTTGTGGCGAAGTGGTGTCCCCTCTGCCTGCGGACATCAGGTTTTAGGCATCATAACCACTAAAACCAAGCAAGACATGCAACTGTAGCAAGTAATCTTTTCATTCTTTCCCTTAGAAGATGTTTACTTCAGCAAACAGAACTTAAATTGATCTAATTCACTATTTTGTTCTGCTGCTGTGCTTCCTAAAGTAGATTTACAACAAGAGAAGAATGCGTTAAAACACTGCTTCTAAGCAGTCTTAAAGAGAATACTATTAAATAATAATGTGGTCCCCTTCTATCTCTAAAATAAATGAAGTTTGTTAAATTGTGGAGGCCCGTGTTCTCCTCTTCCCTATCATTTTTCTTGTTGTTTGTTTCACTAAAATAGATGTCCAAATGAAACTGGACTGGTCAATCTATAAGAACAGTGTTGAAAAGGCCAGGTAGCCAACTTGAATGATTTCATCTTGTATCTTTGTACAATGTTAAGACATCTGGTGCTGAAATAGAAAGAGTTTTGTTACTCACAGTTGTAGAAGACATTTCAAAATAGGAATTTTAACTCCCAAAAACTAGAAGTCAAAAGGAAAACAACAGAGAAGGGGAACAACCCCATTTATTTGTATTGTACTGGAAATGCTGGGTGCAGACCTCCCGGACTTCAGAGCATGGGATCAAATCCAAGACAAGACTCGGATTTCCAACAGCAAGAAGAGTAATATCTATTATATTTTGATGACATAAGCAAAGTAGCAAAAAACTAAAACCAGTCGCAGTCAGAGATTTTCATTTTAAATTTAATACATCAACAAAATATTTCTCCCTGAAAAAAAAAAAAAAAAAAAAAAAGCAATTTTGAGTCTATCCAAATGTTTCAGTTGGTTCCAAATGCAATGTTTCACTGTGATTTAAGATCACTTAAACTTTCTTTAATGCCTTCTCCCTTCTTTATAGAGCAATTTCTGAATATGAATGCCAAGAAACTAAGTAAAATAGCCCATGTGTGCCATTGTACCAACCCCTAAATCAGCATTACCCTGATGTGCGGAAACACCCTGTGTTTTGTGCAGGTCGTTGGAATGCAGTGCTAGTGAGGACTTGACACAGAGCTCTAAATCACGCTTATGTATAAATACATTGCAAAAGCAAAGAAAGATTTTTATTAATATCTGAAAGTACTGCAGTCACAGAGAATTTCCCACAACGATTTGCTGCACAGAAGCAAGAATTAATCTGCTAAGAGAGGCTTTTGCATGCACAGGGCTGCCTGAGCTGGTGGTTGGGGATGCTGACGCAGGTTTTATCTATTTGGTCTTCAAAGGGAACTTGTGTCCAAGTGCTCTTTGCACATCTCTGGGTAAAAGCTATCTAGAATCTTGCCCTACAGTGATTATCCCTAATGCCTCTCTGCTACCTGTATGTCCACTGTATACTCCCATGTGTCTCAGCGCCCTTGAATGTCAGTTGCTTTGAAGCTTGCCTTGCTTCATGTAGATGCAGCTTCACTGTAGCCTTAGAGTGAATGTGGGTTGAGGGATGATAATATTTGAAGTGGACTGTTGAAATGTTGGGACAAGTGTGGTGAGATCTTCCAAGTGCAGGCAATATGGAAATGCTGTTTTGTGGTGTTTGTATTATTTATCCTGAGGAGGGAATCTGTTGGGTTCAGATGAGGTGTCTTCTGCCACTGAGAGTGGATTACTGGAGTGCTGCCACATAGCAAAGGATTGTTATGGACCAGCAATGTGGAAGAATAGTATCGCTTTCATGCATTTGTATATATGCATTCAGAAATATCTCTCTACCTAAAAACATAGACAAAGTTGCAGAGACTTGGCACGTAATGACTTAGTCATCTTCAGAGTATATGTAAAGATGTGACATTTCTCTTGCTTTCACCATTATCTAATCCCAAATCTATGAGGTGGGGGGGAAGGGGAAGGGGGCAAAACAGTGCTATTAAAATAGCTTGTATAAAATTTTTCTTGGTTAAATTTACCGTGTAGAAAAGGTCACTTGGACATTTTGACAGCATGGTACAATAAAGGCCTCTAAATGGCTTCAATCATTCAGGCTTTTTTAGTTTGAGCTTCTTTTTTTATCAGTTCATAGCACTTAGAACTTGACAATGTGTGTGCTGTAGCAATTAGAATGTCATATTAATAATGCTGCTATGTATTATTTCTTTGCTTAACCTGTTCAACGTATGCCAATGTATTTCAGTGCAGGAAAATGTCTACAGAGATATCCTGTCCTTAAAAAATGAATTGGAATAACTCTGAGACACAAAAAGATAACAAAAAAAAAAAGTCCATCCTGGATTTCATGAGACATGCTCAAGATTTTAAAGAGAAACAAGGCAAATCTTTCACGTGTCCCTCTGCCCTCGGTAGATTTAAGACCTACACAGTTTGAGGGGGTTTGGGATTTATTTGAGGGCCTTCTTACACCAGTACCATTTATCCATAGAGATCAGCAGTTTACGTTGCATTGATTAATGTGGTTATTGATTTATTCTGTGATTGTACCAGCCTGGTATACAAGGACTGCAAAGTGCTGTTTTCTAAGAGTGATTGACTCCATTCTTTATTGACTAAAATGAGCTGATAAAAATCATCCTCTGGCTGAGCTGGAACTACTTTTTTGTATTCCTGCTCCTAGCAGAGGAAGTGGGAGGCAGACTGTGGTGCAGAGTGGGGGAAAGAAGTTCCAGGTTTGATTCCTGTTGTAGCTGATAAGGAGGAAAGTAGCTGCTTTCCTACACCGTCTCCCATCCCAATGTGCACACGTGCAGCTTCGTGCTTCCTTGCAGGGTAATAATGTTTCTTTAGCATTATTGGAAGTAAGGAAGCTTTTCTTGATACCTCCAAAAAGAATGGTTCTGAGTATGTATATATCTGCATCATTCTCTATCTCATTCTTGCTTGCAGTTGTAAGAAATCTCAGAATTATATATGGAGCAGAGCACTTTAAATCTTATTTCATATTATGTATTCAGCGTTAGGTTTACAAGGCAGCATTATTATACCTATTTATGTGTATATGCATTATGTGGTGAAATCTGTTAAGTAAAATCATCATGGCACAAGAAATACCTTCTGTAGAGAAGATCTCTGAGTACCCACACTGTTCCAATTGGAGATGTTCCCTAATAGAGAGATCCTCCCAGACTCCGGAGTCACACAAGGTTTTTGAATTAGCTGCCTCAAGTCTAAACCCCCCCAAAGAATCCCTTTTCCTCCTGTTTAACACACAGACCTTTCTCCCCATATCTAGACATCTAGGAGAGAAGTACTCTGTTCTGTGCCTGTTGTGTTGGTTGGCAGACAGTGAAGTTTATTGCATTAGGTCATGCTTTTATTGAAGAAAAGGGTTTGGTTTTATGGAGTTATGGTAGGTTTCGCTCTTGTTCTTGGAATCAATATATCACTCCAAAAGCAGTGTGGGTAGAGCTGCCTGGTGGTGGGGCAGCACTGGGGCACCAGCATTTCCCACACATACATGAGATGAGTGCACTCAGTAGCAAGAAAATTAAAAGCTGGTAACTAAGCACGCGTATCTATGCACATATAGATAAAAACACATATATAAGGAGCAGAAAATAGTGAGCTGTGTAATGAAAAGAGTAATACATTTTTCATTTTCCCTCTCTCCCTGAGAAGAAAAATCAAAAGGCTGATTCTGCAGCAGCAGGCAGTGTATAGCAGCAGATATTGGTATCTGGGGCCCATAATAATTTATCTAATTTAGCTATGGCACTACATTCATAAGTATGAGCTACCCGTCATTTCTCTACATTAGGAGTGGTGTGTGCTTCTCCATTTTTCCCCCAGTCACCGGAAGATTTCTTCTATGAATATATCCCTCTATAAATACATGGCTGGCTTTCCAGGCTTATTAGTTGTTCCGAGGAAATAAAATGATAACACACTTTGTACTTTAAAACTTGTTTTATTGAGATGTTTTATATACTATTCGAAGGCACCTGTGAAATGAACTCATGGCCGTGGTTAGCATCACCCATCCCTACAACTTAGTTATTTTTTGTTTCATTTCCTTAATTAAAGGTATCAACTGAAATATGGTCACTTTGTGGCAGTTGCAACTTTCAGTAAAATGAGCCTGCCAACAATTATTGATTCATACACACTCTGGTCTGTGCTGGTACATAGCTTGGTATTTAATAAAATTAAATGTCCCTGGTCAAGTTACGCCATTGGGCTTTAATCAGTGCAATCTCCTGTGTTTATTAGAGCTTTCAGCACCACTCGTGGTAGTCTGGAGCTGTGCACTTCTCCCAGCCCTGCAGGCAATGGTAGGAAGACATCTGTCCTCTGAGGAGGGGCAATATCAGCATAGGAAGTGCACCATGTACTGCTTTACCAGAGATACCTGATTTGTCTGGCTCTCCTTCTGAGGAGTTGCACTAAAACTCCCGTGTATTTTCCAAGTGGAGTTTACATTAAAGCAGTTTGTTGTTAACCAAATAACTGCAGGATTACCAGAGCTCTCAGGTGGAATTGCTCTTAAAGATCTGTCATAATCGTAGGTCCCAACTGGGGATGCGCAGAAATGTTTTTAGTGCCTTCCAGTTTTCAAATCAGTTTTAATGATTTAGAACAAAACCTAAGTATTTCTATGCATTCTAGCAAATAATGTTCATTTTCAGGCTTTAATACTGGCATAATATTTTGTGTGTAGGCAATGCAAGATTCAGTAGATTTTTTTTTTTTTTTCTTTCTTTCATTGTTTAAAACAAATAGAGTATTTCTTTGCCTGGGTGATGAAGTCCATGTGTGCTGTTCTTTTACAATTAGTAACACTCATAGCTCTGCATTCGCTGGAGTTAGAAGTTAGCCAGAGCACTCTGAGTCCCTCTGTGTTGTGCTCCCCATGCAGGAGGACCCCTGGTTGGTTGAGGAGATGCACGTTGCTCCATCTCAGGGCAGAGTTTTATCTGGGTTGCTGATGGTGGCCACATTCTCAATGGAAGCTGATGATTCTCTGCAGGCAGATGCCACCAGCGCCCTCAGTATGAACATGGCCTGGTGGGGAGAGCAGCCCCTCAGCATCCCCAGCAGAGGGACAGGTTTTTCAGCATGCTCTCAAGTTAAAGATATTCCTTGTTAATCCCAGAGAAGTTTTGTTGTGGTTCTTTTTTCTGCCTTGCTATTTGCTTTGACTTTTGTTTAATGCCACGAGTACAGAGTGATTCAACTCCTGTTTGTGAGGGCTTTCAGGTGATTTTGAGCATGAGGGCAGCAAGGACAGGTTGAGTTCTCTTTGGAGAGCTGCCAACCCCATCTTCCCTGCTAGGTTTTCACAGGCAGCAGTATACCCAGACTCTTCACTTGGATGTAGTCAACATACCTGTAATTAAACCATCAGCTCCACAGTGGAGCTGTGGTAAAACTCATTTGTTGATGAACTTGTAATTTGTAGATGGAGGGATTTGGGGGTTGCTCCTGTTAGGGAGGAAAAACAATAGCTTTCTTTGGCAATACCGTCTTACTTAGGGAAGTCAATTATAAACAAAAAGTAAGTCTAACTCACGTGGCTTTTAGACCTCCTGTAAGTCTAAGCTGCTTTGTTTCCGTTTTGATCCTATTTTCAGTCTTGCATGCCTCTGCCCTGTTTCATATCTTCCCATGTACTTCTGTACATAGACTTACAAAAATACTTCTGTATACGTACAAGTCTTCAACATATTATTGAAGAAACCTCTTCTTTGACACAGGGCAGTGCCGATGGCTCTTCAACAGCGCTATTTTCTTTGAATTACGCTGTGTTCTGAGGCATCATTGTGGTTTCCTTCCTTATCCTTTTTGTTTCTATTTTCCAGTGACTAAAATAAGGCTCTTGTAACCTCTTCCTCCTCCCTCCCTGGGCTGAACATTGGCTATCACATCCCATGACTTTCCTAAGTTTTTACCTTAGTTTGCTTCTTGGTTACACAAATATGACAGATGTCAGAATTCTGCATTTAATGCAACCCTGAGAGAAAGAAGTACATTTAGGCTATAACAGTACTGCAGATGGTGTTATTTGTTGTAGAGGAGACTCCAGGAGAGCACTCAAGTGCCAGCTAGAAAGCTCAGTATAATGTTTTAAATAGTAATGGAGTTTATTAATGAGAAGAAGTTGGACTGCAGCGTAACTCTTCCAGCAGATACTGTCGTTGTTTGTGTTTCACATCATTACTGATTTTGTATTCAGCATATCGGAACCATTAATTCAGATTTAGTCTGCAGCTGAATAAGCCAGATTGCTTAGGAAAATAAACGTCTCTATTACTTTTTATGGTGTTGAAATTAATTTACAGTTCCAGATTGTGATAACTAAAATTGAGAATTAAAACTATATTTGCTACCTGAGATTTCCCAGAGATTAGCATTCACAAGGCTGTAAAAATATTAACTACTTTAAATAATGCTTGCAATATTTCTAGAGTTATAAAGCACCTTCCCTTAGCTCACTTTAATTTATTTAGCATCTACATCTTTAAACCTCCCTTTTAGAATATTCACACTGCCTAAAGATTAGACTGAGATTATTGCATTAAGAGAAATGCTGTTTGCAATGATGGCATGTAATACAACATGTATTTCCAGGGGCTTTGAAAGGCGTGGAAATAAAATGTTTAATGATGTCTTTAAGGGCTCTCAGAACTGCTTTTGTGCTATTGGAAAAGCTGAGGTTGAGCAGAATTTCTGAAGCAGAATGGCATCAAGTCAGTGGCAGAGTAGATAAAACCTTTATAGGAATGGGGAAACTCAAGAAAAACTCATAGAAAATCAACTTTATTTCCGGATTAATCTCTGAGAATTGTGGGGAGTGAAAAAGGGAAAGATGGGTGAATAAGGAGCAGGGAATGTGGTTGCTCAGAGCAGGTCTTTCTCCAGCAAAGCCAGCAGACGCTGAGATGTTTCTCTGTTAGCGTTTCATTCCCCTCTCAAATACTCAATGCCTGCACTGTCAGAGGCATTCAAAAATCACAATTTCTCCCCCAAAATGGGCAATCATTTTAACTATTGTGTATGTAGGGCTTTTTGAGCCTTTAGTGTGTACCCAAGTCAAAGTTGGACTTCAGCTCTGCTGAAATGAATAGCTGAGCTCCTTATGGAACTGGTTGATGCAGAAAGCTGGAGCTTAAAGAAAGCCATTGAATTTCATAAGAAAATTGGATGAGTTGGACATGGTACCATTGCAGGATTAAGTTCTCAGCCAATAATGTCTGTTCTAATACCTCCTTTGTAGAAAGAAGAAAATGGGATTTAATTTTAAATCCATAGATTCAATGAGAAACAGCGTAGCAGATTGATAGTTTGTAAGGTGCAATACTGCCTTGGATGTTTGGGTAAATTCTGGCTTGGCTCTGATATTTACTGCTTTAATGAAATATCTGCCCGATTGTGTCAGTATGCAGAAAAGGCAGAATTGAACAGACCCATAACAGCAGAGTCCAAACTTTGATTTTGATTTGAGTGGCATAGAAGCAGTAACTGGAAGGACACTTTGTCAAGGGAGCTGCAAGGGGAAGCTCCCAAGTGCTATTAGAACTGTGTGATGGCAAATCATGTTGCATATAGCCTGCAATAACAGCTTTTTTAAGAGTTCATCACTTGACCACCCTTCCATATAGAGATCATTTCCTTTGGGTAACACTGGAGAAGAAATCGTGTTCCCAAAGACTCTTTCTTTGCTTATTTTAATGCTAATTTTTATTATTTCACATCAGAGTTCCTTGCATAAGTGATTTTTAGGATGGTGAAACCTCAAGCTGAGATTTCAGTACCTGAATTCCTGCTATGAAACCACAGAAACAGAACTGCCTCATTTTCCATTTCCTCATTTTTTGATGTTTAAGAAAATATACTGTTCTTAATTCTGAAGGCAAGAACCCAAATGCCCGAGTGTCATTTTATGAGAATTTCCCTTTACATCGCGAGTGAGTTTCCAGCGTTCCATGGCTGTGCCTTTGCAATAATGGTTTTAAATGGATACGTTTATTTTCCCCCAGTTTTTAGTATCTACAGAAGAAGCAGGGGGCTAATTACCCACACTGAGCTGCGAGGGTCAGATCCAGAGGAAAAAAATGAAACTAAATGTTTCAGAAAATAGGTAAAGGATCCTGCTGTGGCAAATGGTGGATGATTTAGCCTAGCACTGTGGCTCCCAAACCTTCATAAGTTATAGCAGAGCCCATGCTTTCGGTGCATCACACTGGACCTAGCAACTGCACATAAACAGATCCACTCAGAACCAGGAAAAAAAGAGCTATTAAATTGAAAAGTGTTTTTTCTCTCATTAAAAATAATGCATATTTAACTATGTGTAAAATCAGAGAGTGAGGATATAGAGATCCATTCAAAATAGAAATGTATATCAGTTTTCAGCAGCAGCTTCCATTCCTGTTGCACTTTCATTGCAGGCAAGATGTCTACTTAAAAAGTGCCTGAAATAGGTCACTGGAAGAGAAAAGGATTGAGTTTAAAATTATTTTCTTATTCAGCTATGCATCCACATCATCCTGAGACCTAGGTGTAGGTGAAACTACCTGGAAGGCATCATTTGGGATGGACTCATTCTGATCTAGTGCAAAGAGCATAACAAAATATTAGGGTCCATCCAGACTCATGCAGCAGCACTCTTCTTCCTCCTTGCTGGGGATTTGTTCTTTTCTATAGATGTCATAGCACAATCATTTTTATCAGACAAAAGAAATCAATGGGCAATTAATCAGCATAGCATTGGTGGCGTAAATGAGATTAAACATCCCCACACATCTGCAAATTTAAGGCAAATAGAAAATGTGGGGGAAGTCAGTCCTCAAGGCACGTTAGAATCTGCGTTGTTTTGTGTTTTCCATTTGACTTTCCAGAAAACACTGATTAAAAGGTCCCCTTCGTTATGGTTGTAGCATCTTACTGCAGTCGTAGAGCGGCAGGCGCTAAGAAGTTCTCAGAAGAAATAAAGAAGTTGAGAAAATCATTTTATTGCCTGACAGAAGGGGAGGCTGCCTTAATTTTGTTGTCACTGGGAGTCTAAATGCAAAAGGACAGCTGCTGTGCTCAAGCAACAATGCAATCAGTTAATGCTTTCAGCAGGGAGACATTAGCTGCTTCTCCCTCCTGCCAGGCAGGGAGAAACAAAGTTTACCAAAAGAAAAGGAAAAAAAGGAAACTTTCAGATTTCTTTTCTTCCTGTGCTCATTTGAAGGGAAGACAAGGGCTGCACCAGAACAGGGAATGTCTCAGGGTGCTCCCACTACTGTATGTTGCTGTTATGATGTGTGCATTGGCCATGGCATGTTTCTGCGATAACTGCAGTAAAGACACATAATGATGACCACTGAAGAGAGCACAAGAAGGATCAGGTAGATTATTGCCAAAGCTAAATTTATTACTGACCAAAAAAAGAGATCAAGCAAGAAAATGTTGAATTAGGCATGGATTGAAGCCATGCAACCAGGAGGAATTTGCCCTACATAGTGATGAAATTAACATAAACTATAAACAAAATGAAGACACTTGCTATTTTTACATTCCTATTTTGAAATGAAAGTGAAGCAGAACAAACAAGAAACTAAAACTGTATGTAAAGTCTACGAGGTATTTCTGCCACAGAGCTGCAATGACGAAGGCTCCTTCTTCTAAAAGAACAACCTTCAGCAGCTTTGTATGTTTGACCCTGACCAAGTTCTGCAGTGATAAAAAGAAGAATCAGAAGAGTTTCAGCCTTACTTTGGCATAATGATTTGTTTTCAGGCTTTCTGTGAAGATCTAGAACCACCAAAAGCAGGAGAAGGCAAGAGAGGAAAGAGATGAGAAAAGACAAGAGATGAAACATAGTGGTTAGGCACAACCACCAATCCCTTTCACGTGAGGTCAGTGGACTGTCTTAAGAGGGGGGATGAACTGGGATTTTAAGGAACTTAATTATATTTTCAGATCTGCAACAGAACCGACTGTGTTCTTCCATGCTGCACTTAGAATTGTGTTTTTCAGAAATGCAGATCTCTAATAGCCTCATAGGGGAAGGCTGTGCAGGGCTCACAGGCAGGATGAGGCTCCCATCCTCTGCAGAACTGGGAAGCCAAAAGATCTGAGGGCACTCCTAAATCCAGAGCTCAAGAAAGCAATGCTTTATAGGTAAACTGATCAGGCAAAGCTCAGATTCTTTAGTCATCAAGGATGATGTTAAGAAGAACAGTCAAGAAAAGAATATTTCTTTATAAAGGGACAGCAACAAAAGCACCTGAAAAGAAACAGTTGGATTTGAGAACAATCCTGCCCTTGGTGCTGAAATAAAAGAAAAACATTTTTTAAGTTGCTGTTAACTCAGTCTTACGCATCATTATTAAATGCTGGAAGTTTAATATTTCATATAGATGAAATGAAAAGATTGCAAGAGAAACTGAATAACCTCCATAGCCTTCTGAGAGCACTGAGACCAAATCCACCCTGAAAAGGAAATGAACACTAAAACTATATTGTTGAATTAAACCCCATATTTATAGCATTTGTCTTAATTTCAGAGATTTATTGAAAAGGGATTTGAAGAAGATGAATTAATAGTAAGAAACGACAGACTAATCCTTTCTTTGGGACCAGTGATTATATGAAGGTGTATTGAAAACAGCAGAGAGAATGCTAGGTGCTCCTGCTGGATGAATACCACAGTTCAGTTTAGACATTAATCTACAAAAGTGGATTAAGAAAATCAGATGGTGAGACATTTCCACAAGGGTTTTGTTCAGTGTTGGGAACTACATCTACAAAGAATACGCTTTATGGCTCTGAGAAATCACCAGGGAAGGGGGTTGAAATACTGTTTTCAATTCATTTGAAAAGATTAAACGTTGCCATAAAGTAATCTAATTAGTTGTATTCTTTGTTCTGATCTGGACATCTTCAGAGCAGTCTGTTTTATTCTGCTGCTGCTATGCTCCCTTTGCCCCCATGGAAAGGGCTCTCCCTGCATCACTGGACTACAGAACATAGCTTTGAGAGCACCAGGAAAGGTCGCTGCAGCGATCAAATCAAACCACATATCTTAAGACTTATTTTTAAAACCTCTTGTTAATTAAAAGACAAAAATTTGAGCCCTGTCATGTTTCCAATCAAAACAAAGAAAGTTTTGCAGTCATTTCAATGGCAGCCAGATTTCTGATACTATTGATCAAACATCAAATGCAAGAGGGCAGAATGGTAAGTGTGAGAGTCAGAAAGGCAGCAAGCAGAGAACTTGCTCATTGGGCATTGGCCTGCTGGTATGATTTGCTCAGCTAATTAAGGGCGATTTTCAGAAACTTATCACTCTTAATTTGCTTTCACGATAATAATAACGAATTAATGCATGTTTGTCTAAGATGCTTTATTGTGCAGTTGCCTTTCAAGGCCAGGCTTGAGGCAAGCTGTTAGAGAGGAGGCACGGAGCAGCACGGATCTGGTGTGCAAGCTGGAAAGGATTAGCTGAGAGAGAACTAAAATGAGCTGTCAAATGCTTTCGTTTAAGCATTCTGGAGAGGATTCTTAAGTCATTGAGCTCTAAATACACTGGAAAAAAATGGAGCTAAATGAAGATGCAAATAAATCGGGAGGCTATTTTAAAACAGAATCCAAGTTTAAAAATAGTAAAATAACAGAATATTTTTATTAAAATCAGGAAAATATGTCAAAAACAGAAAGAAAATTAACTATGACCAAGCAGAAAATACAGCCACTTACTGTGAACAGCAGATATTAGATCTGAAGGAAAAATAATCTATACAATTCTCTTTTCTCCTGAATAAAGCTGACACACCATTTTGTCTCATAATCTGCTTTCCCATGATGCAACTGTATTCTAAATTATCTAATATGATCACTTTATCCTGTTTGAAATTATTGTCATATTCCTGTGAACAGCTCAGGAGGTGCCTCAGACCAGAGAAATGAAAGCAACCCAATGGGGAAATGAAGGGCCATCAATCTATTTCTTTTAATCAATTAGCATTTTTTCTTATCTTTGTGTAGTATGACAACTTAAGACAACTTTCGTAGCAGAAATGACCAGATAAATGGCTTATAGACTCTTGCTGTATTCAAGACTTTTATTTTCCCAGTGGATAATAAAATAAACATCATAGACGACATGACTGAGTGCACTCAGCAAGTGACACCAACCTGAGGCGTGCTTTTGACTTGATAGAAGGAAGGGATGCCATCCAGAGGGATCCAGACGGGCTGAAGAAGTTGGCTCACACTAACCTCGTGAAATTTAGAAAGACCAAGTATGAGATGCTGTGTCTTTCAGTTAGGATGTGGCCATTTTGCAGTATCTGTCTTTCATTGGAATTCTAAAGAAAAGCAGCAGTCTCGCAAAGCTTCTGTTAAAAGAAACCCAAGCAATTCCTGTTGAAGGAGATTGCAGAAGGCTGTTTATACATCTTCCATTCCTGAAACGTTATTTAAACTTAAATAAATCAAGTTAAGCATAGAAACTATCCTCCCATTCTGTAAAATCTCCTAGATTGGGTATGGCCCTTCCATCGCCTTCAAAAAATGTTCATGGTGACAGAATGGTTCTTTGAGCATAGCTGGTGGTTTATAATTAAAGATGATGTAAAAAGGAAAAGAACAAAAGGACAGTTTTTCACCATGTTTTCTTAAGGAATTCAGTCTTACTGAATTTTTCTAAAGAGATTTTATTTAAATGCTTTACCTTGAACAGCATCTTTAAGAGAGAAGATGGCAGAACTGGAGAGGTTGAACCACTGTATCCTGTCTTTAACCTGTGTTTACAACTCTCTTTGTATTTTCTGTATCCAGTTCTAAAATGAAGGAATGGCCGGTTCCCAGCAGGTGATTCTGCTTCCATTCCTTTGGAGGCGATTCATATTTTTGGCAATTTTTATCTCAGTTCTCCCCTCCATACAAAACTAGACTTTTTTTTCTTCTTTCAAATGAGAGCTAAGGAATATACAAATGAGAGGAGATGCCAACTTCAGTTTCTCTCGTCTGAGGTGCTTTGAAATTATTTCCCTTGAACTTCCATCTTTAAAAGAGCAGATGACTTTAAACAACCCTTAGAACTCAATAGAGGCATCCATAAAATGTTTTTTCCCATGCAATCAAAGGCAAGAGTCGTTTGTTAGTCAAATCTTATGATAAATAAAGGACTCTGACTTCATATATATGTACAAGTAGGTTGCTCTGAAAGTAATGCCTCCTATTTCCATGGAAATGGCAACAGAGCACAATAGCAGTATTTGATAGAGCAAATTCTCAGCTACAAAGTGCTGTTTTTCAACATAGTCACTACCATTAGCTGTGATTTTCACCACTGATGAACTTCAGATTACTCAGATTTATGTTCATTTGTTTATTCCTCACCCCTGGTAGGAATCCTCGCCCTGCAAAGCCCTGCATGAAAAACTAAATGAATGCTTCTTAAAGTTCAGTCTTATTGATTTGCATTTTATATGAGTCAGTAAATTAAATTTATGCTAATATGATACATATATTCTTCCCTGAACCATTAAGGGGGATGTGGGGCTACACAGTGTAGTAGTCTAAATAATTGTGCCTGTCAGTCACAATGACTCAAACCATTGTGCTGATCAAAGTTCATAGCATCTTGCATATAAGACCTGCAATGTTCCTCAGAAAAAGCTTGGAACATCAGGAGAAGCTGAAAGTAAAACGTTATACTTTTAAAAGGGTTCTGCTGAGTTTGTGGGTTTTTTTATGCTTTCCACAATAGATTCAGGAAAGAAATAGAATGGACAGAAGATTGCTTTCATTTTATTTCATTATCCTATAAACAATATCATAAAATCATACATTAATATCCAATAAACCCTTTATGAAAAACTGATGCTTTCCCTATGAGCACCCCTGCGTGTGAGTCTGAGAAAAGCCCTAATTGCTCAAAGAGAAACAGGTGCCCCAAAAACGTGGTTAGGAACAGAAATCTGTCAGAAACTCTGTGTAAGTAATCTAGACATACCTGATCAGAAAGCTGCTTCTGGGCATGGGAGGAAGATCTGAGCCTGTGTGTGCAGTGGGGAGCTCAGCATCATGTCCTCCATGTGTGTCATTCAGTTCAGGGCGATATTTGAGAGAAGAGGCTCCAGCACATCTTGTTCTCACCCTGTGAGCCTCTCCAAGTAGGGCTGCAAGTTCACAACACCCATGATGACAGATCTGTGATGGAACAGGTCTACATCAAGCATAGGGGAAAGCAGTCTGACTTGCGGAATCAAACTCTATAATCCAGAGATGGGTTATAAAGCAGGTATGTTTATTCCAGCGTTGCGCAGCGCCGGGTGCAAGGGGGATAGCTCCTCCAAACTTGCACACCGTCAAGAGAAAAGTGTGTTACAGATATAGGTTAAGCTAATACATAATCAATAGTCTCCTCCTCAGTTTGATTACATATTCATTACATTCCCTATGGCCCCGTTCCCCGCGACCCCATTCCCTCATTCCCCCTGACCCCATTCCCCGCGACCCTTGCCGATGTTTTGGGGTGAAATTCTTCTTCTGTTTTCTTCTTGGTGTTATCTGCTGTTATTGTTCTCCCATGTCGGCATCATCTTGCCCGGGGGGGGGGGATCTAATCCTTCTTGTTAGAGGTCTCCGGACAGTTTCTTCTTATCTTTATTGCCCTCTTCTCTGGCTTTATTTTGACTAAGTGTCTGCAATTCCCCCTTTCCCTGCACTTTTAAATGTACAGTTACCCTTTGTCTTGGTTTCTGTGAAGTTCCCCTTTCCCTTTCTATAGCAAAGTGTTACCTTACCACCATTTTGAGGCTTTGCTCACTCTTCAATTCCCCCCTTTTCTTTAATCTAGCAGGCTTTTACCTGCTAGATTCTTAATGGGTCTCAAAATAGGCTCCGCTCTCTACCTTTTGTCTCAGCTCATGTCTCTTCCAAACCTCGTATTCCTTTCCAGTACCTTGGTACAGACACAAAAGACATCTTATAACAACACAAGTAAAACACACCAAGAGTAGCAAGGTGATGCAGGCTAAGAAAAGCTGTTTTAGTCATTCTAAATTTGGCAACTAGTAAGTTTATCCCATGGTCCAGAGAAAACTATTCCCCAGTCGGTGTTATCCCTGCCTACTCCATGTTGCAATGCATCTTTGGATAAACAGGATACCTCCTCTTGGATTGTCCATCAGGCACCTGCAGCAGCATCCTCAATTGTTTCTAAGGTTACAGAAATTTTCATACAGCAATACCCCCCTTTTCTTGGCAGTTCTGTGAACTCAATTTGCCGTTGTTGCCCTGGAAGGCCCTCTCCTGTGAGGCCCACTTGTGCCCTGTTCCTGGTACTGGGACTGTACTTTGTAGTGTTGGTTTGCTCAATATATTCTCTTATCTTCCCTTATAACCAATTTCCATAAAATACTAAAGGGCATAATAATGTGTCCATTTGGGCATGCACCCATCTGTCAACTTGCTCTCTTCCTTTCTAAATCATTAATAGGACTCCTGTTCTCTTTAGAATATTTTACAGGTTTTGACTTGGCTTCAGAGATTTTAAGTTTACCGTCTGGAATTGAAGCCCTCTTCAACTGCCTGTTCTGCCACCTGATCTATCATCTTATTTTCTGTTTCCTGTACAGTGTTACATTTCTGATGTCTTTTACAACATATAATAACCATTGGTAGATTTAAATCAGGCTGTTTTCCTTGTGTGTGAGCAATCCTTGCTCTTTTCAGATGGTACTATGAGCGTGTGGCACATATTTAGCATCTGTCCATATGATTAAAGCTCTTGTCAAGGCAGTTATTTCAGTCTTCTGAGGGGAAGTCCCCACAGCTGGTGGTTGTGCTTCGGTTACCTGGTCAGTAGCAGTTACTGCATGTCCTGCCTTACAGTCTCCTTGTCTCATAAAACTGCAGTTGCTGGTAAACCAGGTGTCTTCTGCATCTTCTAAGGGTTCGTCCTTCAGGTTCGACTGACCGGCTGGAATGTGCAGCTTCAGTTGATTCAAAGCAGTCATGTAATACTGGTTCTCCGGGAGTTCCGCTAAGGAAAGATACTGGGTTGACAATATTAGTCACAATTATTTCTACATCATCTTGCTCTACCAGGATGGCCTGGTATTTCAGGAATCTTTGGGGTGAGAGCCAATGAACTAATGTCCCCCTTTTGCCTCCAATACAGTAAACACTGTATGAGATATTAAAACTGGTGTCCTTTGGCCCAGTGTAGATTTATAGGCTTCTTGAATATTGAACACCAGTGCAGCCACTGCCCTCAGGCACCATCCCTTACTCACTTCAAGCTGTTTGAGGTTTACCATCAGTCCGTAGCTGTGTATCCATGGTCAGCACCCTCCTGTCATTCCTGGGAACGTATGGAGTTCCTTGGCAGTTTGCAGCTCAGGGGCTTAGCAGATGGCTTCTTTCCTGGCAGTCCTTAAGGTCCAAAGTCCAGCTGTAATTTCTGAGTTATTTGTGCTTTCTGTAAACCAAGAAACTCAGCAAACTCTCAGTCTATTGTACACAGTCCTTTTGTTGCTGTGGCATCCACATGCTCCAGTAAAGTTCCACCCTAGGATGGAGGATCCCAGGTCTCAGGCTCATGAGTTGACCAGTTCTCAAAGATCATTAAGCTGTTCTCACAACCCTGGGTAACACTGTCCAGGTTAACTGAGTCTCTTCTCCCTTTATTAGGGCTTTCCTATTCAAAGGCAAATAACCTTAGGCTTCCTTTAGCCAAACCAGGCAGAAGAGACATCCCTCAAATCCAGAAGGTAAACTCCACCTAGTCATTCCTTAACTTGGTTGATAAAGTGCATGGATTTTCCATCACTGAGTGTATCCATTCAACAATTCTATTACTTGTCCTCATGTCTTCTACCAAACTACCGAAAATTTAGCAAATTGGCAAAACTGGAGTTTTGTACTTGGATTCCCATTCAATTAGTAATTCAAACTCAAAAAAAATTATCTGTTATTTCTTTTATCCTTCTACAGTCACATATCCTCAAAGGGCATCACTTTACCCTGAGTGGGTGAGCTCTTGCTTTTAACTTAATTTTTGGCCCTGATGCCCACACCCCTAAGTGTGTCTTATTTGAGATTGCTGTGAGATGTGATGTGAGATGGCTCCTGGGGGTATAACATTGTTTTTCCCAGTTTGTGTTAATAGTCAGACTTACAATTCTTAATCAGCCAATATTGTTTGACCCTTAGCTCCAGTTTTATTAAATTTCTTGCCAGGGTAACCTGACAGGTACAAGAATTCCTGTATTCCTACTTGTTTTCTTAGCTTATATTTAATTAATTCCAAAAGTAAGCCTTTTCTTGTTGGGCAGTAGCACCTACTAATGTTACAAAACCATCTATGGGTAGTAAGAAGCTCCCATATCCATCAGAAAATGAACTACTTTATCCTGCTTCCTTAGCTGCAGTTTCATCGGTGTATCTGCTAGGGTTAGCTTCCCAAGTTCTCATTGTTCAGTTCTGCAATCAGAGGCAATTCCTTCTCACTCAGCTTGGTCGGATTTCTCTACCAGTGTCCCACTGCATTTGCACACTGCTTTCATTCCAGCGGGGCAGAGCCCTCCCTGGGCTCTTCAAGCCTCCCTCCCTCCCCTTTCCTCATGGGGGATCCCTGGGTCCGATGGCCCTACTCTAGCACCACAACAGAAACAGCTGTTATTATTCTCAATTCCCTGAACATCTCTGATTCTCAATCAGGTGTTTGTTTTGTTATTTGTTGTTGTTGTTGTTGTTTGTTTGTTTTCTTCTTATTGTACACCTCTCTTCAGACCTGACATCCCTGTTTTTATCTTTGCCTTCCTCAACTTTTGTCCTTCCCAAACTTTCTCACTTTCCAAACTCTAATCATTACATTTCACCTCCTCTCCAGAGCCATCCAGTGCTGCCCAGATTTCAGATTTCCCAGATCTCTGCACATGAAGGCTATTCTCACTTCCAGTGCCCTGTCCTCTCCACCTCCCCCTTTGCAGTTTACAGCATCAGTCTCTGACCCTGGCTCCCTCTCCCACTCTGAGAGTTCTGATTGCAGGGGAACAGTGTGGGGGGGTTGTTCTCATGCCAGCACAGATAAACTCACTTTCTCTTTAACCGTTTTTCCTCTGTACACTATTCCACTATTTGTACCCTCAGTTACACTTCCACATACCCTCAACTATACTTCCGTATGCCATTAACAACTACACTTTCTTATACCAGCAAAACAGTTTGTCCCATTCCCTTCAAAACCCAAAAATCAAGCTCACCCCAGGGGTGAGCGCGCAGGGACCTCTTTGCTCTGTGATTTTCCCATCGTAACTTAATATAAACCACCGTATTCTTTTATAAGTAAAACCACTTCTGACACAACAGCATTGTTATGACTTATGACCACATACTTTACAACAACCAGTAATTAATAATACAAAATAAACACGTATTAAAACATAGATAAACAAGTATTGGAGACAACTTTCGCTTCGTCCGTCCCCGGCCGTTTCCCTCGCGGGAGGACGGAACCGCGGGTCGGGACTCCACACTCGCCCCGCAGCTGTGCTGCGTCTCACTCACACCACACTCACATGACAATTCAAGCACAATTACAATATATCATTTGTTAAGCTTAACCAAAGATGTTAAGAACACCGGTGCTAGTTGTTGACTTAGGTCACCTATATAAACAGCGCTGTACGATACCAATTATCCCAGGATTACCCAAATCACCCTGTACCAGAGAAAGCAGACAAGCTCTGCCCAATTAGCAATCACCTGAATGTGAGCAATAGCTCTTTTACCATGCGTACGACTTACTGGCCCCTTTGTAGGCACTCCCTAGGGAGTCCTAACCCAGCCGGCAACCTAACCTAACCCGTGAGCTCACATCCCTGGGGGGGAGCACGCCGACTCCACTGTGCCCTGTGTAGGACGTCTCCTCACGACTTACGGGTCCCCCATTTCACATACCTTGTCCGCCGATAGATGGTTCTTGTCTGCTCCTGCAGTGATCAGATGAGGGAGGGGAGTCCTTCCGAGAAATCTCGGGGCGCGCCAAAGGCGTCCCCCTTCTCAGCTGGTCCTGCAGCCGAACAGAGAGGGTCCCATCTGGGGTGCCAAATTGACTTGCGGAATCAAACTCTATAATCCAGAGATGGGTTATAAAGCAGGTATGTTTATTCCAGCGTTGCGCAGCGCCGGGTGCAAGGGGGATAGCTCCTCCAAACTTGCACACCGTCAAGAGAAAAGTGTGTTACAGATATAGGTTAAGCTAATACATAATCAATAGTCTCCTCCTCAGTTTGATTACATATTCATTACATTCCCTATGGCCCCGTTCCCCGCGACCCCATTCCCTCATTCCCCCTGACCCCATTCCCCGCGACCCTTGCCGATGTTTTGGGGTGAAATTCTTCTTCTGTTTTCTTCTTGGTGTTATCTGCTGTTATTGTTCTCCCATGTCGGCATCATCTTGCCCGGGGGGGGGGATCTAATCCTTCTTGTTAGAGGTCTCCGGACAGTTTCTTCTTATCTTTATTGCCCTCTTCTCTGGCTTTATTTTGACTAAGTGTCTGCAATTCCCCCTTTCCCTGCACTTTTAAATGTACAGTTACCCTTTGTCTTGGTTTCTGTGAAGTTCCCCTTTCCCTTTCTATAGCAAAGTGTTACCTTACCACCATTTTGAGGCTTTGCTCACTCTTCAATTCAACGTATTTCACACTGGGTACTCAGTGCCCAGGAAGCAGTGCTTTGCTGTCATTTACAGGTTGGCTGTACGTATTTTGTATAAATACATGCATTCAGTTATTTAAAAACTCAAATGACCTGGAACTGAAGGGTTCTGAAACACCTTACTGGAATGGAGTGTAGCTAGTTCGACTTGATGATCTTTAAAGTCTTTTCCAACCTGAGCAGTTCTGTGATTCTAGTTCACTTGTACTTTCACCTGAATTCAGTTAAAGAATTTATAATTTCTTGTATGAACATACTACTGCCTCTAGAATAGCTGGCATTATCTTTTTGAATGTGTGGCTGATGGAATAACGTAAAAGAGGTAAAACCAGATTGTTCAAGCATGCTTTTTTTTTGCTCACAGTATTTTTAGTCTGCGATTGCCTTTCGTTTCCAAAACTGAGACAACGTTATGGGCACAACAATAGTGGTCACAGGGAGGAACATCCAAAAATCAGGTATCAAACTGTACACTAGCAGATAGTATGAATCATCAATCCAAAACAGTGACCTCTAGTGAGCGGCAGGCAAAGATATCTGCATCCTAATTCCATACCATTCACTGCAGGAAGGATGGTTCTTTGTGATGGCAATAACTTGTATGAATGTGTCTCTGCTCGACTCTGTGACTTGTGTTTTCAAGGCAAGCCACAGTAAAGATTTCTGTGGCACTCTGCACTCTTACAGTGCTGCATATGTTTTCAAAAACAGCAAGGGAAAAGAAATGGAAATGGGACTGAAGCCAGCACAGAATTCCCAGGTCTGAAGAGCTTCCAGTCAGTGCCTCTGCTTTCCCCATAGGCAGCTCTAATGAGGATCTGGGTAGACAAAGCCATCCCTAAGCCAGACTTTTAGTTTGAATCCATTTGGAGATAATGGACTAATGTGAAGGAAGAGAATATCCTGAAATGGCTTATTGTAGTCACAGTTCCAAGTGGTGGTGAACTGCTGAGCACTGCACTACATGGTGCAGAGCTGCAATGCTGCAGGAAGAGATCCCTGTGCCTTAAAAAATACTTTGGATAAGGACGAGAAAGTAATAATCTACGAGGGTAGATAATGGCAGGACAAGGGGAAGTGGTTTTAAGTTGAAGGAGGGGAGATTTAGGTTGTATGTCATGGGGAAGTTCTTTACTATAAGAGTGGTGAGGTGTTGGATCAGCTGCCCAGAGAGGCTCTGGATGCCCCGTCCATCCCTGGAGGCATCCAAGCCTGGTCTGCTATTAAATGTGGAGGTTGGTGGCTCTGCCTGCAGCAGGGGGGCTTGGAGCTTCATGATCCTCGAGGTCCCTTCCAACCCAGGTCACTCTGTGATCTGGGTATAATATTACAAACTTACATTTTAACCATCTCTGAACACATTTTGCATATCAGCTCTCTAACTTGCATTCGAATCTTTGTTCTCTGACATTTAGTATCACTCCTCTCTAGCAAAGGTTGTTGCTTTTTTTTTTTCCCAATGCCTTTCTGACCTGTCTTTAAAGTCAGCACTCCCATCATTCTCGGCTGACATGCACAAAACAGTGACATATTGACTTTTACAAGAGGTGACACAACGTGAATAGATAAAAACTTGGCACTGGTTTTTCCATTTAAAAGGAAGTGTCAACAAAACAAACAAAAGTCCCCACACTTCATCCAGTTAATGAATCACCATTGTCTGTGAAGGTGCATATATCCAATGCTCTGTGGAATATATCTCCTGAGATAAACTTGAAAACTTCAGTTTAAAAACAAAAAATATAACTTTTCTAAACACAGTGAAAAAATCAGAAAGGCAAAAGCTTGAACTCAAACTGGCCACTGAGGTAAAAATGAACAAGAAACTCTTTTACAAATATATCAACAGTAAGAGAAGGATTAAGGAGAATCTCCATTCTTTACTGGATGAGGATGGGAACATGGCCACTGAGGATAAGGAATAGGCAGAGGCTCTGAATGCCTTCTCTACATCTGTCTTTAAAAGTCAGACCAGTTATCCTCAGGGTTCTCCACTCTCTGACCTGGTAGTCTCAGCTGGAAGCAGACTAAACCCCCCACAGTTCAGGAGGAAACAGTCAGAGACCTATTACTGCAACTGCACTGTCCATGGGGCTGGAAGAGATTCACCCAAGAGTGCTGAGGGAACTGGTGGAGGTGACAGCTGTGCTGCTTTCCATCATCTATTAACGCTCCTTGTTGACTGGTAACTGGCAACTTGCTTTCTGATCAAGATTTAGCCCAACGTTTATTAGAGTTTCAAAAAGCTGTGAAATGTCCTTCTCCTTCCACTTTTTAGTATCATGGGATAAATGAGACCAGAAGGTACCGAGTCCAACGATGGGCTGCATGCAAGTTAGATGTCCCTTTGGTATTTTGGCCTCACAATAAAAGGAGGCATTATCATTATCCGTATGTGAGATACTCTTCACATTCCCCAGAAGCATGCGGGATGAGCCCAATTCCAGTGGCAACAGGCAATGAGACCAAAGGCATGGTGGGGTCACTGTGTTTTGTAAATATTCAGCTTACATATTATTGTGTAAACTTATAGAAGTGTCCTGAATTTCAAGCACAGAAACAAGGCATTTATAGAGGAATTCCTTTTCCATTTCTTAGCTGCTTTCTGGTCCCAAAGAGCCATCCAGTGCTGTCATACCCTGAACAAATCCATGGCAGGAGCACTAATTGACTTTGGCTGATTAACAACGAACAACTACTCAGTGGCACACTGAATAGAAACTCTTAGCTGGCTTCAAAATTACAAATGCTAAAATCTACTAGAACTATCATTAGTAGAACTCCTCACTGACAGCCCCAGTGCAGGAGTCAAAAAACTTGCCTCTCTAGGACGAGGAAAACAGTAAAACATCGTGAGGAGCTGCTCAGTTTTACTGCTCTGTTGATTTCTGGCCTCTGGGAATAGATGTCTCTGATGTGCATAGACAAATTTCCATAACAGCACACATTCAATACTTGGTGCCAGCCATGCCCTACACGTGCTATTTCCTTTTTAGAGTTATCATGCATAGAATTATTTATTATTGTATAGAAATGTTATAATGAAATAATGGTTGCTGCAATGCCCCAAAGCTATAGGGTCATTTAAATACAACTGTCAGATTAAATGAAAAGCTACATGCTGCTTATAAAACTGCTTGTGAGATTAACAGTTCGGTCTTCTGAAATGAAGAAGTAGTTTTGAGAACTGAATTGAATATAGAAAAACTGGAGGTTGAGAGCAGCACAGTAGAGTATTTATGAAATGTCATTTCCCCCTTAGAAATACGGGCACTCAGCTGTGAGTGCTCCAAACACCAACTGTTTACTTTCCTCTCCCATTTCTGAGAGCATCCCCATGCTCTGGTGGCATTTGGAAAAGCTTTGGGGCATTTCTGTAACATTCACCCATTGCACTGCAGCAGCAGAAGCTGAGGTCTGCAGCTGGGTTGAGACAAATGCCACAGTTTTTATAACAAGGCCTGCAAACCTGATCACATCTTTTGCATCCTGGAAGCAAAGCAACAGCTGCTTGCAAAGGCTGCAGCTGCACATCCACGTGGGGAGAGCCAAGGGGCAGAGGGAGAGTGAGGACACCTCAACCCAAAACAACGTCAGCTCCTTTTACCTGCCCCTTCATGGTGCTCTTTTATTTGTTCCTTTGTTTTCAGTACCACAGATGAGCAGGGATAACCTTTCTCCCCCAGTGGTTAGCACCGAAATGAGGTTTTGTCATTTATCCACCTTCCCGTTGTAATGAATCACATTTGTTAAAACTGGAACAGAAAGGGGAGAAAGAAACCTGAACAACATCCCGCCTGTTGTTCTTTTGGTCAGCCTGGCCCTGTAGCTTCTTGGGAATGGATTTTTGTCCTACCAGACCAAAAGCAAAGTCACTCCTTGCTGCAGAGCCCTTCTCTCTGCAAAAAGAGCAGAGTCCATGCCGGGGGCACCCTGCCATGTGTACAGCCCACACTGGGGCTTCAGGACAAATTTAACAACTAAAAGGAGAATGTTAACTGTTGAATATTTTAAAAGGAGTTTAATATTTCAGACGGTAAAATTCTTCCTGTTGCTAAAACCAATATTGAAGCAAGATAGAAGCTACCTGCCAGGACTCTGTCATAGAGATCATTGAAAACTGGTGGTAAAAAGTCATGTAAGCTGTCCATCCAGCCATGCTGCAGGGCACTGGGGGCAGTGGGCACGATGTACTCCGGCAGTGAAGATGCTGTGTTTGCTGAAGTTTTCCACCAGAGGTTTTGCACATCTTCCAGGTGCTGGGGAGTGTCACCCTGATGGCTATTGGCTGTGGTTTCCTCCTGTTCTACATCTGTTTAAATGCATTCGGCGCAAAGTGTTCCCTGTGATACCAAGCACTGAGATGAAAAGAATTCCTCTGGTCTTTTCCAGTTAAATAATACCTTCAGCCATTTTCATCATGTTAGTCAATGTCAGCATCAAAGGAACTTGTGTTTAAACTGATCTGGGGTCTGGCAATGAGCACAGCTGCCTTTGGGTAGGAACCAGGCAACAGGAAAACATTTCTTACATCCTACACCATGACAAATTCTGTTCCTGATAATTCTCTGGAATGTTACACCTTCTTTAGATTTTCAAACCCTTCTGAGTCATTCTGATTTCTCCTTCTTATTTTTCTGCAATTTCTTTTCCTGCTGAACGCTGGTTTTGGTGTATGATCCCACCCAAGGCTACAGCAATAACTTGGCAACCAACATGCACCTGCTGGGCATGTTTCAAGAATCTTACCTTTTGTAGTTGCAGTGACTGTTCAAACTGGTAGCTCTGCTAGAACCACGTCACAATTTACCTTGTCACTTAAAAAATGTAGTTTTGATTTCTTGAGCACAAAAACACCTGAAAATGAATGGTTGCCTTTTACCATCACATTCCATTGGAAACCAAACTGTTAACCACGTGCAGGCTTCATTTCTGTATAAGCGTAAAATGGGAACAGCAGTACGTGGTTTCATGTTAACAAACAAATACACAAGACAAGACCAATTAGTCAAAATGATGTGACTAATCTGTCATTTACACGAGGCTGCAGAGAATCCCATCCACACAAGATTTCTGTTCGCTATCTGAGGACTTGGCCTTGCTTTGCTCACTGCTCTTGAAAAGATACGTTGAAAATCAAACAACTCGGTGATGTGTGTATTCAGTAAGCACTGTTAGAAAGAATCAAGGGGAAAGTTGCTCCCTGTGTACTCAACGTATTTTCTTACAGCTGAAATAGCTGCATTAGTCATCTCCACATTGTCCAAATCCCTTTGAGCGAGATACCAAATTGTCCTTCAGAGAATCTTTTCTTTCTGGTCTCTGTGGTATCTTTAGAAGGAGAAAAGCAACAAAATGAGAAACCTTACAGTAGAGGCAGAAGAGCAGTGGATATTCAGTTGCCTAACTACACTGTATCCTCAGCATCATTCTGAAGTAGAATTTGTTTTAATTAATGTATTTCAATAAGTAATATCTCTCTTTGGGCTTTTTCCCTGTTACCTGCAGTTGTTACAATGCCTCATATTATGTATAACACATTCCTTCATATGTTCAATCCAGCTAATTCGTTTTCATTTAAGAAAGAAACCTGAGAGCCAAATGATTTCAGTTTTGCACTGCTGTGCAACCTTCCTGTTCAGGAGTGGCTTCACGAACTGAAATCAATGCATTTTCCAATCTCCTGTCCCAGTTCCCCCTAAGCCTTCCCTTTTTCTTCCAAAAAAGGCAGGGTGGCTGTTCATGTAACCACACTTCAGGCACTTGATTCACCTCCAGACACCTTTCATAATATCCCACAACGCTTTTCTGGAGGCTGAGGTTCCTGTTACCATCATTTCTACACAAACACTGAGCAGGAGCAGAAGCAAGCTGTTTATCTTGATAAGCAGATACACAAGGCACAATCAGTTAGTCTAAATAATATGACTCATTCATCATTAACTCAGTCCTACGGGGACACTCATCCACACAAGGGCTTTGCTCATCATCTGAATATTTATTTAATCACGCTTGAGCCGCTCAACGTCAAACCTGTGACCCACAGGCAATGCTGTAAATCAGGGACGCGTGGTGCTTCAGCCAGCAGCATCCACACTGATTTTGCTGAAAGATGAGATTTAGACTCATACTAACGAAGCAGGGAAAGAGCAAGAGCATGAACAGGAGGCTGCTTGGGTGGGTGTACAAACTCTCTGAAATGAGAACAAATTTATTTGTTGGGATTCGTGGCAGCACAGCCACAGATTTCATACCGCAAATTGGCAAAACGATCCGAGTTGTCTTCCAGATCCTCCCAGTGATTTGCCATGGAAGTTTGCGCACCCAGACGTCTGCTTTACCGTGTCACATCTCCCACTTTCTCTCTTCATGTTGATAGCTGACACAACAACATCATCAAGGAGGGATGCCCAAGCAGAAGACCTCCTGTTGGCGGAACAGGAGAGGGGACGTTCAGTGTGGGACCCTGGAGCACAGGACATTTGTCCACTCTGTGGGACTCTATCACCTCTGCAACTGTTCATTAGCAGAAGGAGCTCCAGACCATCTTTTTTTTTCCTTTAAACCTGCTGTCAAAGTAAGGACTGTAATGAGCAGACAGATGAAAGCCAGGAACAGCCATTGTCACCTGTATGAGACTTGGCCACAGAGCTCAGTGACAGGTGTGACTGCAGTACAGCTCCATGGGAGGTTTGCTTGATTGGAGATCAGGGGAAACTGCAGGGTCACAGCCATAGTGCTCCATTTCAGTTTTGCTGAGTCACACATTCAGAATGCATCCATTTTCACTTTCAAGCCTGTCTCCCAGGACTGGAGGGAGAGCAGAGATTTCATTTTCCAAAAGTGATAACTTTATACGCTGGAAAATATGACACATTGTTTTTCAGGAAATCTTTGTGAATACCCCATATCTTGCAGAAATCTTAAAGGCACAGGACCCCCACATCCATGGATTTCTGTTGCCTCAGGCTATTGCCCTGACATGTCATTAAAACCCAATAACAGCACATCTTGCAGAGGAGCCTAGCATCTAGCACACAAGTCCCTTGAAGCCTGCAAGCTGAATACCATTCCCACAGGACTCACTGCTAATTGCAGGAGCGGAGTTGCAAATATCCTTCAGGTTAATGGAATAAGAGTTTACTTGGAAGCGGATGCCTCCAAAGTTTTCAGAGCTGTCCTGGGAACTCGAGCAGGCAGCCTTCACGTTGTGGGACCACTGGTCTATTCTCATCGCTCACTGCAGCTGGAAAAGGCCAGCCAATGGTTACAGGAAGGCTTTGCTGCTACAAGGCTGTGTTCTGAATCACAGTGTGTTAGCTGGGTTCAAATGGCATTACTCACCATCTGTAGGATATCTGGTACCTTTTATTACACCCATATGAATACACTATTGTTAACTTACCAGTAGCCAGAAAAGAAAGCACAAAAATTTTAAGATAAGGCTTTCTCAATATATTTCTCTACCAAGTGACCTGAAAATGCTGCAGAATTGTGTTTCAAAATAGTTTTATGTATGGTCTCACTTATTGTCACTTCTATTTATCCCCAGACCTCTTTGCCTACCTTATGTCACTCACACCCCAAGCTTGTTTGGTTCAAACCCCTCACAGCTGGGGGAGGAGGTTGCTCTGATTTCCCTTTGCCTGAAGCAGAGATGTTTGGCCACTGCTGCATGCAGGTAACCTGCAGCACAACCAGCTGCTTCCTGGCACAGTGACATTGCAGCTTTGCAGTGAATGATAAGCAAAGCTGTCCTGGCTACAGCTGTTCTTACCAGGCACTGGTGCACAAACCACCACCACTGTCTGAACGTCTCCTGATTTGGACATATGGTCCGCAGCTCTTCAACCAGCATTCTCACAGTCACGGGCAGACACGTGCTATGCAGAGCTAGGTAGGAGGGTTTATAACTGCTCTACTGATGTTCTTTGGAAATAAAATCACAATTGTGTTACTGTAAAGGAGTTAGGAGAATATCTCATGCTGGTGTTTACAGACAAAGGCAAAACCAGAAAATAATTATAGACTTCAGCCTGACTAAGGGCATTATATAATAAGGGAAAAACATTTATAGAGAACATCTTATTACTATTCCAACAATAAGAAAAAGAACATGATTGATAGGGAGGATTCAAAAGGCCAGAAAATGCTTGAGGAAGATGGAAAAAAAAAACAAGTGAAAAATCAATACACTAAAATGTCCTCTATTCCGCTCTCTTTATGCTCTCAAAACTACATGAGCAGGGTTCTCTCGCTCTGACATCTAGAGCAGAGGCGACAGCAAACAAGACACAAACTACAGCACTCCTTGGGACCCACCTTGAATTACAGTACTAATCTAAAAAATCATTTTGACGATCTCCCTAGCAACACACTTGCCAACCACATTGAGCCATTAATTGCGTAATTGTTCAACCACCACTTACTGGCTTTAAAACTATCAAAGGAAGAATAAGAAGCCCTGCTAACAGCATCATGCAGTATTAGTTTAATTAAACAGAAATGCATGGAGAAAAAGTCATAGCTGATACCACACAGGTAAGCTGTTGGGATGTGATATTTGTTGTGATCATTCCCATTCCCCTTTCAGTCTCTGATGAGTCTGGGTCAGTATTCCATGTACGTGTGCTTGACAGAGAAATTCCTGACCTTATCTAACAAAGTTTTAACCTCATTCCTGATATCACAGGGGCATTTTCTAGGGTAAGACAATCTCTGAATAAAGAAGAAATGATCAACCAGCTATTAGGGAAAGATTATAGATTCTGTTAATTCTATGTAGCCTAGGGAAAAATAAGAAAAAAATACGTAAACTCCCTGGCACAAAGAAGATAATTAAAGTATTATCCACTATATTAACAGTTATCCCTCCCTTAACACAATCAAATTAATTTAGCAAGGTTTGAAAGAGATCAGTTTGTAGCAGCAACTGATGGTTTTGTGGCCACCTCAATGGATGTACAAATGAGTTCAGTCTTCGGTCTCGTGACAGGTTCACTTTGTGACCCTGGGCAAACTCCATGGAGGTGAAGCAGGCTCCAAAACCCAGGAACCACAGCATACTGCTTTAAGTGCCCAGCACTGCTTCTCCTCTATTATACTCCTGTGTTGGTGGACACATCTCCACTGAGCTTCAGGGAATATATTTTGGGCCCATAATGCAGAATGCCTACATTAGGCTTGTCTCTTAGCATTACATGGCAGATCACTTAGTCATGTACCAGAATAATAGGAAAACAGCCAGATCTCAAGAGTTTTCAGGGAACTGTCTTACATGCTGCACTGAGAAAAGATAAAAAGTAAAACAAAACCTTATTCCATCAATTTATAATTCTGTCAAATATTCTACCCATGGGTCAGCAATGGTCTAATTATTAGATAACTAAAATAGGCAACATGTTGAGCTCACCTCTGAGGATGTCACTTGCTATTTCTCTGTGCTCTGTTTTTCTTTAAATAGTGGGAAAACAGTGCTTCCTTCTAACTCTTTGTTGTTGACTTGGGCTGTGCACTTTGTGATGGGTAATTTCTCATGCTGTGTGTTTGTGTGCAGAGCAAAGGGCTGGGTCTCTGCTCGACTCTGCGGTGAGCCCTGCCCTTAAGGACAAGTACAAAGTGGCCCCAGATCCAGTGCAGTGGGGACTGTGGGTCTTTGGGCAACTATGAGAAAGAATGAGGAACCATGTCAGAGGCTCTTCTGGGTTTAACACCCAAAGGTGGCTCTGCATTGATTGCACCTCAAGGGGAGCCTGGATGGGCCCCTAATTTATAATCACCACTCAGGAGCAGTGAACTTTCTGAATCTGCTGAGAAACAACGATCTCTTGTCCTCACTGGGGCTTCCCTACAGGACCATGACTGAATTATTATTGCTGATGGTGCTGAGGGGAATGTGTCACTTCACAAATGTAGCTCCAGTTTCTCCCTCTTTTGGGTACTCTTTCTAACAGGACAGTAAGAGTTATTTCCATCACTGTTTGCATAGCACCTACTGTAACAGAGCTCTGATCACCACAGGGTTTCTTGCAGCACCATCATGGAAGCAGCGCCATGAATTTAAGGACCATCTGTCCAAACATAATTCATTTCTCTGCCCACTCGGTTCCACAGTCTGTCAAAATCATCCAGGTTGAAAATAGAAACCAAAAACCTCTACTATTAGAAGTGCTCAAATTAACTGGATCCTTTTGACAGAACTGGGTTGAGGAACAATTACCTCTGCACTGTGGAAGATGTGGAGGAGCAGAACATCCTGAAGAACGGCTGTGCTGGATGCTGGGAGGACATGGAGTGAGGGCAAGCTCTTCACAGGTAAACCACAGTCCCATGCTTGATTCATAGGACTGATGCTGGTTTTGTACAGGCTGTGGTGCCTGGTGCTGGTGGTCACAGCAAGCAATATACAGCCACAGGAGGTGGAAGAATATCTTCTCAGGCAGAAACATTGATGGACTTTACCTTTCTCTCCCCTCCCAACTCCTTTGACTCCTTGCCATAATGCAGGGGCCGTGCTGTAAATTGGAGTTAAAAAAATATAACCTGAAGATTTGTTGTGCTTTGAGTTTCTTAATCTGGATAAATATATCTGTCCTTCCCCCAGCACAGCCCGCAAAATGAGTGCAATCTGCACCATGGAGACTGGCAGCTGCAGCTGGAGGGAAGGCAGGGAAGGAGCCAGCAGGAAAGGCTTAGGGCAGCTTTGCTAATGGAGAGAAGTGTTTGTGCAACTTTAACCTGAATTTTGAAGCTACATTAAAACTCTGTCATCAGTGCAGTTCTTAATTATTTGCACTTCAGTGCGTTATGCATACAAACTCATCAGCACTTGAGACGCTTCCATCATCTGCTCACTTGTCAATTTGAGGTTTTTGAAGCTGAAGTGGGTCTTCCCACACTGCAACCAGTGACTCGTTAGCAAGGGGAGATTCAGTCTTCTCCTAAGGAAATCAGTCATTGCTGTGATCTTGAAGGCTTCTGCAGCCTAGCTGTTATTGCAAGCTGGCTGTCAGTGGCATGCTGGCTTTCGGTTGCTCATTTCAGTTCCTTCCTCTCCCCATGGGGAGCTTTTTCTTTATAAGTAAATGAAAATTAGAAAAGAAATCAGCCTCAATTAAAGATGCCATTTCTTTGCCATCTATGCTCATGATCAGTAAAATACAAAACATTTTTTAGTTTTTCTTCTAATAGTAGTGCCTGCCATCTTTCCAGACACTTCCTTACCTTGTAATTTATTGGAGAGCCTTTTTTGTACGTGTGTACCAAGGGGGTGAACAGCAAAACTATTTAATTTTGTCATCATATTGTTTTTTCATCCCAATTCAAGCAATCTCTTCACTAAATAAAAGCTTCCCCATTAACGCACAGGAAAATTCCACTTCTGGAAACATCAATTAAATTTAGTTAGACAAAGAAGAGAATCTATCCTACTGGTGAGCCACCAGTATTGATCTGCTGTATGACAGGTAGTGTAAGTCGCTTTGTATGAGGACAATTACAAGTAAAAATTAAGGAAGGTAAGACCCATCCTGTACAGTGTTTGCCTCTCCCATTTAACTTGTAATTGCTTTTATTGACAAGTTCTTCTTACTTCCCTGGAGTAGTGAGGTTATTAGGTAAATCTGTCTTTTTTGTACAAAATGATAATTTAACTGATTAAAACCATTTCAGTGTCAATACATTTTCATATAAGACTCTAATCCTGCATTCCACACTGGGACTTTTTTCCATGTAAAGACATTTTAGACTGCATAATGACAAATGGGGCACGACTGGCTTTTTTTTTCCCTCCTTGGATTTCACAGCCATCTCTTTAGAAAATTACAGCTGTTGTCATTAAAAATGCAATACATCTCTCTACAATAACTGCTGTCATAATATTAATTTTTCTGAACAGGCATTATCAGTTTTACAGCATCACTCACAGATTACACAAACACTTGGTGACACATGCAGATGGTTTCAGCTCTTTGCCTCAAGACCCACGTTTGGGATTTCCCACCAGTTTGCTGGGAGTCCATGGAAGTAGCTCTCCAAAAAGATAACGCTCCCTGCAGGGACTTGGGCCACCTGAATTCAATGTACAAGCAGCCTTACAAACAGAGGGAGACTTTCAGAAGCAAGGCAGTTAGCACAGGTTTGGCGATTGCCAGTGCTAGGGGGGTTTTGCTGAGCCACTGCACTTAAATGCAGCTGATGAGAAATTCCTTCTTTTCTTTAATTTCTTAAAAGAATAGCAACTTATTGCTCCCATTTCCTTTTTTTCTCTACTTTCTTTATAATCTATTAAAAGTATTTTGTGAAGCAAGCAGGGGATCTCCTGCATGGTTGCTTCATTTCTAGCAAAGCTCCCAAATAAGGGGAAGGTACATTAGGTATGCTCAATGAGGTTCATTTCAAATTGAAAGCTTTTCATGCCCTGTTGTTTTACTTCAAGTCATGAAGTATCTGACTCTAATTTATATACATTTTGCCAAACTTCTGAAGTATTTTTCAACACTCTTTCAAACTCCTTCTTCTTTACCTAAATGTATCTCGTGTCCCATTTGTAATAGTCTGCTGAATTCATTAGATACTGGGAACCATCTGTTAAAAATTTGCCCAGAACAAATCCAGTTTGAGAAAGATAAGGAGGCATAACTGTGACTTTCTCTGAGCTAATAGCTTGATTTTTGTGAAAGGGTTTGAATCAGATGCACTTGAGATTTTCCCCTTATTTTGAGAAGACAGAAGCGTTGGTTAATTAAAATAAGAAGATATTTCCTTAGTCTCCAAAGAATATTTATAAATCACATACAAAATTGGAAGTAATTTATCACTGATGCTCTATGAAATTCAGCTGTATATCCATCTGGCCATGGTGCTTTAGTAGGTAATATTGCTTGCAGGGCACTTTTTATTGCTTATCTCTCATGAGGGTTATCTAAGTATTGCCTCGATAATGCTGGCAGCTCTATTTCATCCACAAAATAATAAATGGATCACTTCTGTTTCTGCAGTATGTAATTCACCATGAGGGGGGAAAAAAGTAGTCATTTGTTTCTTTTAACTTTTTGCATATAACCTCTTACAAATGGAAATCCATTGATTTTGTTATCCTTTGCAGGAGCACATGGCTTTCAAGGACTGCTGGAATATTCAGGTGCTTTTTGTCCTTATATAAAAACAAAACACCTGCCAAATTTTGGTCTAATAAAGCCTTGTGCTACGTTACTTAAGCTGAAATTTAAATGAAAGAATTGGTTTTAAATGTATCAATTTTAGCACATTTAAATGCTTGCAAGAATGGAGGTCATAGTGCTTTTGATGAACACAAACTTGGGAGCCAGAAACGTTTAGGAAAGAAAAAAAAGTCATCTTTTCAAGATAAGGCTGAAGTCCAATTAAGAGTTGTAGAGATGTGATGGTTGAGATAAATACCAGTTATCAGATGAAGCATTGCTCTGTTGTCAAACAAGCCTGAAACCAATTAAGCATTTAGCAGAAGGGTACTGGCAGTATGTAGCACTGTGAGGGCATGCAGCTACAAAAAGCAGCATAATAGTTCCCCATTTATGCTCCTTTTTTCTCTGTATTTTCCTCAAGACATATTGTAAGAAATGCCATCAAGGAAGAACTTCATGGTTCAAAGAAGATACAGACAGAACAAGGCTAACAAGGTAAGGGCACAGATTTTAAATGTGTGTTGTGTCTGCTGTGGCAGAGCCTTGGGGTTCTGTCCCTGTGATAGCACCTGGCTGTGGGCACCGTGTGGGTCAGAGTGTTTATCTGTTTGTATTGAATTGCAGAGTATTTGTTGCACAAACAGCTCAAGTAAAAATTTTCCCCTATCCCCATCCATAGGGCAGAGATGTTGCTAGAAGTCCTGTGTGCTGATTACTGTTGTTTTTTTGTTAGTTGTAGTGGTGGTTTTCCCCCTGCTTTTAGCTTATACATACCTTACGGTTTCAGCTGCTAGGGTTTTATCTCTGTGTGTGCCTCATTTACTCACTGGAAATATAAAATAGTTTTTTCAGGACCTGCTGCTGTCAGTGAAGGCTTTTGGAAAATGTCAACCCCTTCATTTTGAAAGGAGTTACTTGATTTTTAATTTCTATCAACTTTCAAATATTGCTATAGCCATCGCTCCCTTGATTTCTTACCACCCCTCAAAAAGGAAAACAAATCCCAGCTAAATCTGTTTTTCAAGTATTCATGCGTTGTTACTGCACTGAAGTCCCCAAACAATCATAGGAGAGCTGAGGTCAGACTTGTTCCTTTCTAGGCTTCCTGCTCTGTGGTGTTGTACCAGATAAAAATAGATATATAATCTCTATGTCCAAACTGAAATAAATGCAGGGATATGATGAAATCTTAAAATCTAGAAGTGAGGTGCCATATTGCACAGTGCTGGCACTGACTTACATAGGCTTAGGGGATGGGTGAGGAATTGCTCAGGAAGGCATCAGGGGTATTTGCTTGGGACTCAGTTTCACCTTTGGATGCATGTAATAACAAGCAACTTGTTTTTCACAATATTCAAGTTCTTTAATCATTCAGTATTTAACAATTTCTGTGGATATGTTTTTGTAAATCTTTGGGGTGTTCTGCCTTCAGATATCTCCATTTCCATATAAACAAGTGTATCTCCTGTAATTCAGTTGCTTCTAGTGTTCTATTATGGGACAACAAGGACAACCCATGTAGCTCAGGTGGCCAGGTTCTATGCTGTAATATACTGCGCGTTCAATGATGGGATGACATGGGGCTGCATCCCTGCCTCATTCAGCAGCCATCAACCATGAGTACATCTGCAGCAACGCTATCAGATCATAGCAATTGGCGAGCAGAAGAAGAACTGTGTTATCTGCATAACTTATCTGCAGAGATTCAATCCATAAGATTTAATCATCAGTATTTATGTCTTAAGGAAGGGGGGGGGGGGGGGGGGGGGGGAACAACAGAGATTATTATCTGCTTTAAGCAGGTCCTGCAGAAGGGTTCAAGTACTGTTTCCATGAATCTGAAAACAGCATAGACTGTTGTAATGTTGCCATAGCCTTAATGATTTCCAGTAACTTTTTTCTTTAAGGATGGAACTGCTGATTGTTCATGTGAATCTCAGGTTTGGATTAGAAAACAAGAAGCCAATTTACTGTCCCACATAGTTGAAAAAGAAAAATTGCAATGTAAAGCAGGGGCAATCTCATCTAGAGAACCAGGAAGCAAATCAAAGGAATCAAGAAAGTATTATTTTTTTTAAAAAATCAGATTTATTAGCCAATCTCAAGTTGTTATTATGTAGGTTGGAGACAAGCAAGATTGTTATGTTTTGCAGCGCTGTACTGGAAAGCTTGAAATCTACAGCTATGCAGAAATAGAAAAGCATACAGAGGAATAGGCGCTTGAAATAATTCAATCTAATAGGAAAGAACTCGATTGCACAGAATTTCCATGTTATCAGCAGTTCTGGGAATTGATTGGTTTTCCTGCAGTTGGTTTTTTTCCAGCAGAAAAAGACCAGGAAAGCACTTGAGTAGTATGCGCAATTTTTATTAGTATTATTATTATTATTTAGGATAATTTACAGATTTCCACTGCTTCTCTTGTGGTTTATTGAATGAGAGTGAAAGCAGAAACCAAAGTGTCCATTGATCGTCCTCCTCTTTTGTAACAGGGGAAAAAGGTAAACATGGACACCATGTTTGCACACACAGTGTGATCTGGAAGGTGTATTTCATTTCGCACCATGACTGCTCATGCAAAATTCAATTGCTGTATTACAAATGAAAGCTTAAAGTTAAATATTTGTTTTTATAGGATCAATTACTTAGGCAAAATATTTCTACTTTCCATTCAGATTTTCCATTCATTTAAAAATAATAATAAAAAAAAAGCCAAAAAACAAAAAAGCTGTGAATTACACTTTCTAAAATATTTCTTCTCCCAAACACCCCAAAAGCATATTCCAACTTCTGGCAGCCTTTGCTTCTGCTCACATGTTATCTACAGTAACTTAACAGACACGTTAGAATTCAGCATAAAATAGCATAATCAGACACAGTGTCATCTCTTTAAGTTTTGAAAGTGTGGAGGAAACATTTCTAAGCATTTCACTCATATAGTAAAACTCAAGTGCTCCAGAATAAGCTGTGGGTGTTTTGAACTATGTAGGGTTTGAGCCAGAATTCTCAAATCTCTGTGGAACGAACTTGGTAAAGCAACTTTGAATTCATATTCTGTATTGCTGTCAAGAAATTAGATCACAAATCTGGAATAATTCTATGCAATTGAGTAGAAACAAAGGAATGAAAATCTATCCATGAGACGTGCCCCTGGAGCATGGTTCTACCTACATATAAAACTGATAGCAGTATGGCCTTCTATTTAAATTTTAATAATACTACATCCCATAAGTAATTAACTTGCTAAAATCTCAGAATTACACAAAACATTCTAACCCTTTTTTGTGGTTCCAAACCTTAGCACGGAACGTATGAACTTCTGTGGGACTGTGTAAGTCTGGAGCTGGACTGTGACCACTCTGGCATTTCGTTTTCACAAACAAAACCCTGATGTTCTGTAAGCTTGTGGTGAAACTCTGCCCATTCAGGGATTTAGAGATAACTCTAAGGTACTTAGTATGTTTTTCAGTATTTTCTTCCATTATGAAAAAGTAGTATTATGTACTTAATTCATGAGAGTATTTCTCATTCTGAGAGTGAAGAAGAGGGCTTGAAATAATGCTTATTGTGTACAGCTGTTTCAGTCAGTGCTCACGCAGTGATCACTGCTTGTATTTGCCTTTGAGGAGTGTGGAGGGTAGGGCCCAAGTATCTCCTAAAGACTGGGGAAAGTCTTCTTACCTGAATTGTGAATGCCTCAAACACAAAGAACACTTGGGCATCACTGGGTTTGCTTGAGGCTCTGTTCATTTGAGACTTGCCTCTGGGGTTCACCTTGCACCCAGCTATGGCTGTTTACTCTTCAGATTACAACTTGGAGCCTCCATGTGTGCCTTGAAAATCTGTGCTCTCTTCCTGATTTACACACCTTGCAAATCCTAATTTTCAGAAGGCAGGAGGGAGTATTCGGAAATGCTGAAGTCATTCTAAGGGCATGTTACAGATCTACAACCAAAATGGTTCAGTTAACTACAGAGTTGATGCAGTTTGCTTTTCTCTCTTCTTTAAAACTCTGATGCATAAAAAAGCAAATAAAGGTGAATAGCACAACAATCTACCACTGCAAGTCTCCACATTGTTACTTTAATGATGCACAATCTGTTAGCTATCTGAAGACTGTAAACAGACTAATATTTCGAGAAGTATGGGATAAATCACCCATTTAAAAGCAGTGAAGAGAAAATGATGAAGCTCCAAGTGAGTTGTGAAGCAGTGAATAAGAATGTATTACACCACAGGAAACCATCAATATTTGTTTATTATGTCAGTGTGAGAAATAAATCTGTTAGCTAATTTGTATTCTCGTCAGTTAATTCCACTGCTTCAGCATGAGTTCTTGTGTTTTGGTTTGACTGCTACACAGCTGCTTAATGGTGCTATCAAATATTCTGAAGTCATGGTCTCCTGGAGATAGGGAGACACTGCAATGCATCATATCAATCCTGCATTTCTTTAGGTGTCACTCCAATGCTTTGTACCTCTTTGTCTTCTTCTGTATGGTATTTATCTGATATAGTCGTGTTCCTGACTTACTATGACCAGCCTCTTCATAAACCAGTGCCAGAATTTAGTTATGATGTGTTGAACAGAAGGGCTTAATGCATGTCTAAACCTCCCTTTTTTAGACTGCCCCATCTTGATGCAGCTGAGCTTTGTGATGATGCAAATGATGATTTGTTGTTCTTTTGGACCCTTTTCATTTTCTCTTGGTTTCATTTTTGTTCTCCTTACTGGTGAGATTGCGGTTTCCATTTTTGAGCTACTTAGTGATCTGCATAACAGCTTTTGGCTCATGTGCTTTTGGCAGCTAGGAGTCAAAATCTAAATGGCTGTGTGTGTGTTTGCATGCTGGCATTAGAGGGATGGAAATGGTCTTCTTTAAAAGTTGCTCAACTGAAAAGGCAAAGTTGCTACAAGTTTCCATAGCCTGACTTGAGTTTTGGATTGCAGTCTGTAAGTTGTCTTGGGGAACCAAGTTAATTGTTCTGGTAGTTGTTCATGCCAGCCAACCAATTTATGAAACTGGATCAGGAATCAGATAGCTTATTTAGTTTTCTGCTTCTCTCAAATTCTTCTGCCAACAAATATTATCTGAATTGTTTGTTCAGGAAAGATTTTATAAAGGTCTTTTTAAAAACCTCATTTCAAAATCCTGCTGTAAGGGGCTGCAAAGGTTATGAGGGTTTGCTTTGACTCCCACTACCATTTCTTCATTGATCATCAAATTTTTGCCATTTAATAAACGTCTGCATAACTGCAAGACAGAAGCTGGATTGATTCTAACTATTGGACTGACGGCATTTCAGCAAGGCAAGGAAAACAAACGTTTGTATGATGTGAAACATGGAAGGAATATTAATCTACATGGAGGTATACAAACCTATGGAACCAATGGGTAAAAAAAAGTGGGGAGAGAAGGAAAATAGTTGTATTAGAAGTATTAGTTGTATCATTTAATAAATACCTATTAGAATTCTTATTTTATGATATTAAGCTGTAGATAAAGGCTTCCAAACTTGTATCCAAAATCTTCCCACCTCCAAACTGAAAAATGCTTCTCTGAGAGTCCACATGCAGATAATTAAGTAGGATGAGGAGAATTGCAAGTAAATTAAAGGAATTAATAGATTTATTTGACAAATCAGTCAAAAACAGCATGCAGGATGAAGCTACTATCTTCAAATGGAATATTGAACAATATGGGACTTCAGTTTAAATTATAAGGGGTTCCTGTTTCAGAGAAAGCAACAAACAAGAATTGTTTAAAGATCATATCTGGTTCCCAGGAAGCCATCAAGGATAAGGAGCCAACCCAAATGAACAATTTACAGTGAATAATGTGTTAGTTAGTACTTTTTTCCTTGCAATCTGTGCATGAAACAAATGGGTTTTTCAGCTCTTTCTGATGAGAGAACACTTGTGACCTCCTCACCAGAGAAGAGCAGCAGAGGTGCAGTGTGGCATGGTCTGATTTATACACTTTTCATGGGGGGGGGGGGGGGGGGGGGGGGGGAAGTGTCAGCTTCTCATATCTTCTGGCCTTCTGCACTCTCCACGTAGATGTGCCAAGGACACTTCATTGCCTTGAGACCAAAGGAACAGAGTAAGAACCTCCACACACACAGGTTTCTTGGCCATGAGCTCTCTTATTTCCTTCTCAGCAGGGAAGAGCAGTGCTGTCATAAGGATTGCACACTCTTCAAAGAGATTTGTGTAGTACTGAAATGAGCTTGTTCGTACCGCTGGGGCTGTACAGTGTAGTATGAACAAGCATCTCTTCTTTCCATATTGCGCTAGGAGTCAATGTATTGAATCCTAGCAGTAAAAGTGACAAATACTTTTCTCTTTTTTTTTTTAATTGCATTTCAACATGAAAGGAAAAAATCACTCAGCCCTTCAGAACTTGGAATATCCTTGACCTCTAGATGTCTTTCCGAATGAAATCATTCCAAATTTCATTACTTGTTTGCAGATTATCAGGTGCATTATACCTTCATTGGTTCATTTAAATCTCTGCACATTCCACAGAGTCATTTTAGTGTCAGTTGATTTACTAGCTGTAAAATTTCAAATAAAGAGAGGAAGACAAGGACAGCTATGTTTGCTATACCTGCAATATAAAAGAAGCTATAGAGAAGTTAAACAATAATTCAAAATTATATCTAAACAGGCAAACGCAAAATCTCAAGGTCTTATCCTCCACTTGTGAAAATCTCTGTAGTGCTTAGTAGAAAATATGAGGCAGAAGTAAACAATGTAATACAAGGCAAATAACAATGGGGTAAGGAGGAAACTGCCATCACTGTGGAGTCTACAAACAAAGGGATTAGGACATTGACAAGACAATATGTAATTTTATCAAATATCTTTCAGTGACATCTTTGAGAAGAAAACCTTGTATATGATAAAAGCAAATAAATTGATTCCAAGATCTACTATTTTGAATGAAAAACAATGTGCAAATAGCACTGTCGTAAAATCTATTAATCATGTTCCACAGTTGAAGAATGGCTACAAATACCCTTTATCCCCCGTATCCCATGGGGCATGTTAATGTAATCCATGTAGCTCTTCTAAGCCAGTTATACAATAGGTTTTCTTGGGAAGGGGGGGGGGGTGGGGGGGGGGAAGCAGTTCTTCACAATTGTTAATATATGGACCAACTGAAAGTGGGTTGGATCACAACAGATACCTGTAGACCCTGTGTGCTCTTGACAGAAGCTTTTGGTGCTAGGGATAGTGATCAGAAACCTATCTAAACACATCCTTGAGAATTTAAAAGCTCTGTTAACATTAATTTGTGATCTTGATTCTTTCTCAGTTGAGAAACAATTGTGAGCAGCACATGGAAGGAATATTCATATTGTATATGTAGGAAAAACCTCATATGAAGGTCTATAGCTGATCTTCTGTAATTTAGTGTTTCTTATTAGCTATAATATAAGTGATGTGATTAAGGCATTAGCTCCTTATTTCAAAGCTTTTGGGGAAGTATCAATTTGGTTTGACACTTACTGAAATTAAATATAGGTGTATTTCCTATTTGTGATGCAGTCCCTAAATCTAATCTGGGCATTTCTTAGTCCAGGGTTAGAGCTATAGGCTCCCAAGCTGGAAAATGAGATTGTTAGGTTTTTAGCCTTTGCAGCAGAAAACCAATACAGAATCCTTTTGAGCCAAACATATTTTGGATTCAAGGAGATGCTCTGTGAGTTCACTCACTGAGACTAATCTTACTCCTGGCTGAGGGTAAACCTTGGAGTAAAGGCAGATTTGGAAGGAAGGTGAGGAATTATCAAAGAACCGAGTGCAGCAATTCCATAATCTTTTAACATTGGTCTTTGAATTGTACGTGATATAACAATACCATCCAGAAAAAAAGCCTTTTTGTTAAAATTTGGTCTTAAAAGAACTTTTGAATGGTATTTGTTGATACTTAGGCCATTCTTTTCAAACTGGTAGAAAAACTATGTCTGCAGTCTGGCTCACCAGTGTGAAAAGCAACGTGGATACTGTTTTCCATCAACCATCATCTTTAATATTAGCGAATCATTTCCTCCCATGTCAAATGAAACCCATACTGAGTGTGATAATCATGACATGCAGAATACAGTGAACAAAGCACTGCGTTGCTGGAGTTTGATGGGGAGGGATTAGGAAAATTAAAAACTATCTCTAAGGGAATCATGAGTTAGATTAGTATTTTTGTGATTTCTTTTTATGTATAGACATTATTTTTTAAAGACTGGAAATCCAAGCCTTATTTCCACACGTTGATACTGTGTGTACCAAAAATTGTATTATATAGAGAAGAGCTTTTTATCTGATCTCACATTGAAATCATCCTTCAAGAGCATTCAGCCATAGCATTTCCTCAGGTTGTTTTGGACCTGAGATGTCCAAAGCAGTTATGTGCTCCCATCTATTTTTATGTATTGTATTAAATGTCTTTAATATGTCTTAGACTGTTACAGTTTAGTAACTGTTGGATCCTCATAGAAGACAGCAGAGGAAAAAGTAATGTGAGCACAGTATATTTCCCTGTGTGTGTGTATGACATTTTTCTGTAGATACTCTGTGTGTTGGCTATTATAATTTTGTGCTTAGCTATTCTTTAAGATCAGAAGATAAAGGCTTCTCTCCATATAACTGATTCTCAGCTCTGTCTGAATGCATCCATTCTCTTTCCATCTTTGTGTAACAAATGGCTTTCTCTCTCCATAATAACATTAACAATTACATGGATTTTGTTCTCATGATAAGTTAATACGTAGATTATAGTGACTGGACTAAGTGAGTGTAGCTTCCTTCTTGCAGTTAAAGATTTTAGTGTAAACCTTTCCTTTTCCAACGGCATTATGTTCCTTCCTGGCGTTGATAACTGCAGGTTTGTTTGCAGTAGATACTTCTAATTTTCACAGGTGTACAATGAAATATTTCTTACATGTGCACAGGGAATCATTTTTCTAAAAGAACAGACCACAACTCCTAGCTTATTCAAGGTCACATTTTGCTGCTCTTTGCTTTTGGAGGGTTGAGGTTTGGCTTGGTTTGGTTCTTAGGATTCTTTGGTTCTTTAGGAGTCTGCAGAACAGCAAGATAAGAGAAGTGAATAATCTTTGCTGGCCCAATTGTGAACTTTTTTCTTTTCTTTTTTTTTTTTTTTTATCATTATGAATTGGCAGCAACTCCAAAAGACATTTTCATTTTAATGGATTTTCATCCATCTTATTTCAAACACTGCATCCTGAACCTGCCTTACTTTCTTTTACTTCTTTGTTTTGTTCAGGGCAGAAACATTGCTAAGGCTCACTCTGGGTAGGTCATGTAGTGCTGAGACAAGTATCTCATCTTCCCTGTAGTGAAGCTGAGAATATCTTAAGCTGTTTTATTTTTTATGAAACATAAGTTCAAAAGTTCATCTTACACAGACTTCAGCTGTGCTGAGGAAGAAAAGGGAAGTCCTTAAGAGATAAATAGTGTAACAATGAGAAAATGAAAAACAGCCTTGGCAAGGATGACTCTTTTTAATTAGGCCAAGATTAAAGCTTTTCTTCACTCCCTCTTTGGGAGTGTGGATATGCATGCCTTTTGGGTAATCTTAAAAGACAGAGAATGGAGGAGAAAGATTTGAAGTCTGTACTTGTTGGAAAGAGAAATTTGGAAGTTTGTTTCATCCCAAATAGTGATGGAATTTGTGGTATAAAGCTGCATTCTACATTGCTGATAGAATGAATATATGAGAAACTCTGCATTCAGTTCACCTACAATCCCAAATCTGTACTTTTTCATATTAATTGACTTCCTGTTTAAAGTCATCTTTGAATCTGTGCATATATTATGGGGGCAGCCCTTGTTCTGCTTTGAAAAGCTAAGAGCTCTAATTGCAAGGAAAGCTTCAGGGCAACTATTGATCATCTCAACAAGTTTGTATTGTTAAGGTAAATGTAGACTCCATGTAGTTTTGACCTCACCTAGATCCCATATTTGATTATCCTTCATTCACAGCATTCATCCCACTGTGGTACAAACCTTATGGCCTCTTCAATACTTTCTAATTTCTGTTCTTTGAACTATTTTCCTACAGCATATACTGACCAATTAAGTCCAAAAAGAAACACAGTGATGATGATCTACAAGAGTACAAACCATGTTCTTCTCTTAAGGTGGAGTGTTTCCCTGTGTTCAATGGAATTAGATGAGATGATGATAATAAGCTCTTCTATCCCAAATATCTCTAAGTTAAGATGTACGCTTAGTCTCAGAACAGCATACTGCAGTGACAAACCTTGCAATTCAGAGCCATTCCTTAAATAACAGATGAAATAAATTACCTGGAGAACCCAAAGTCGCCCATTTGTGGACAGCTGGTGAGTACCCTCAGTTATTTTGTACGCCATTTATAGTCCTTTTTTTGGTTGTTAAATTTAAAAGTTCAATATGTGACATCTGATTATATATAATTGAATCATTTTCTGTCCTGACCTCATATTGTTGACAAATTCTGACATGCACATAACAGATATTTCCTTGTGCCCATACATGATTAATACAGCTATTTCTGGTTTCAGTTTAATCTAGTCTGCACAATAGAACTGCATGTTCTATCTGGGCTGTTTAGCACAGATTCATTCAGACTAAATTCTAAAACCTCAGATCTGGGACCTTATGCAACTCATGCTTCTTCTGAATTCATGTGGACTCAGTAAGAAAAAGAAAGACAATTCTTGATACATCATGTCTCCACTTCTGGTAGAATATAGCAAACACACATCACTTATTTACCAAGAGAATAATATACTTTTGCATGCTATTAATAGGAGAAGATTAACAAGTCAAGTGTTCTGCTCCATAAGCTTGTGTCTGTAGCTAATATTTGAAGTAACAAGCTTTGCAGACCTATCAAAGCCAACCTTTGTTAAGTGAACAACTATACAGTAAGAAAATTTGTATTTCATCCATAAATCTCCACTAACCTTAGAAAAAGCAGTTCACAGAACAGTGCAAGTCTTTATTCATGCATTATGTTATCTCAGTCATCTCACAGTCTGACACTGAAGATTTAATGAAAACACATTAATTTTCACTGATTATGGTGCAGAAATATAGTTTGAACTATATTTTGATCTCATAAAAGCAGTATACGTGAATCCTCATGCTAAGCAATAAGTTTTAAGTAATTCCAAGTGTATCAGTGAAACTACCAAGGCACTTTTATATTATGGAAAGAGGGAGACAGTGATAAGGAAGTTAATTAGGAAACATGCTTCTGTATTTGAGAAAACACAAGAAAGGCTTTTGTTTACTGTTTATATCATTTTAGGACAAAGGTGCAATCTATTTGTTACTAGCCACTTTGACACTGTTATGTGTAATTCACATCTACTGAAGATGAATTCCTCTTTTTCTTGAGGATGCCAGATTTTGTTTTTAGCCTGAAAACCCACAAGTAGTGCTGTAATTGTTCCTGAGATTGGAAGGGGCTGGTGACTCCAGTCTCAGCAATGGGCCATAGAATTCCACTAAGTTGTTCTGGAGCCCTCTGTAATTATAGTAATTAACTTCTCTGTTTTTCCTCTCAGAAGGTACCATTATTTCACATTTCTCTCTCTCCAAGTATCTTCTGGTGTTTATTACTTCTATCTGAAGCTAATTGAGCCAAATTTCACCCTTGATTACATCAGAGAGGTTTTGTTCCATAATGGTTGTAATACAGTGACACTACTACAGAGGGAAAAGGATCTTCACCCAAACTTCTGGTCTGTCCCTGACCAAATATGGCAGTATGTAAATATCTGAGGGCAAATTGCAAATGAGAAAGAAAATTAGCAAAATTAGCAGATTTTAGGAGCAAAGTGGAAATCTGTGCAGAAAATAAGAGAAAGGGGGGAAAAGAACCAAAACACAAAAATCTGTTTGTAGTGAGAGGAGATAAGTTGTTCTTTTCTTCACCCAACTTAAAGGAACCTTTTGTAGGCATCATTTGCGCCGTATATCTTTCTTATCTTGCTATACTCAGCTTTGTTTGTCTAATATCTGCTCAGCAGCTGACTGACTTTATTAATCTTCATTCCCCCGCATAGTCTGTGTAATAATCCTCGGATATTATTTATCTTTGTTTGACTTACATCTCCTCAGCAGTTTCCCTGTGACGTTGTTCATCTTCATTCCCCAAATATCCACTAAGCACTCATTGTCTGACATTGCTCAGCCCAGATCCTTTCACTCGCAGTCAGCAAGAGTTCCCTCAAGCCATCCTTCTTCATTTGTGGGTCACCCAACGAGCCATCGCATAACATCGCTTATGTACATTAGAAACAATCATATAATGAAGTTCAATTTCTTTTCACTTCCCGGCACATCTAGCAGTCATCATCTACCATCATTTACTTCCATCTTCAGGGGTACTCCGGGTTCATTTGTCTTGATCCTAGACAAATCATAGGGTGATCACATGTAGCCTTGCTCTGTCTGTGCCATGGTGGACGTTGCAACTTGGTGGCTTCCCACCTCCCTTTCCTTCTCCCACACAGCAGAGAAGCTGTGAAACCCACGGGCATGGTTCAGCTAGATGGGCTCTTTGAAATCTATGTTAGCCCTGTATTTAAAAAAAGAACCCTAAGAAAACGAATTGGGCTCCTCCAGATGAGTTGAATCAAGATGTTTGCTATTGCTCACAAAGCCTGTGTGTAGCAAATGAGGAGTTTTGCAACACAAAGATAAGCTGCACTGAGGAGACCTCAGATCTTTGTGAGATGTCACACATAGCTTCAATGCAGGGAAAAGGAAAATGGGTGTAAACCTTTTCCTATTTCAAAAGAGATCTGCCCAGACTCCTTTATCAGTGCTGAGAGGTGCTGTGTGATATTTCCCATGAGAGAAAGCTCTACCACAAAGACAAGCACCAGGCCAAAAACTGACAGAAACATACAAGAATTGTTAGCAAGAATCAAATGTTTCTGCATATGTTTGTGCTGTCAAAACTTGAATAGCTCTTGAAGTTTAGCTGAAATCTCCTGCAATATGGGCAGCACTTTGCTTAATTGGACACACACTCACAAAGATAATTTACTAACCCATGATATTAAAAACGGCCTAATGTTTTTAATGAGAAGAAAGAGGCCCTCCTGAGAAACAGATGCTGTCCTGTTATCTTTATCTAGGAGAGTTTTCCATCTAAGTCTGCGTGGCCCTGTTTGGACTGACACAACCAAAGCACCATGCAACTTTTGGAAAAAAATAAGGTTTGTCATATTTTAGCTGAGAGCACAATTTCACACATTGAAGTTCTTTAAGTTAAAGCCTGTCCTCTTTTTCTTTAATTTTCTTCCTCTTTCAGGCAAACCTCACACATTGTTTCTAAATTTAAAAAGCTTGAGAAAAGAGGAGGTTCATCCCCTGCTAACAAAGGTGGCTGTGAGTTGGAGAATGTGTGGAGACATGCAGACTTCTTCTGCAAAACCAAGTCGGGCTTCTGCAAAGCTTCTGGTGTGGAGGTGCCCCAGCACTTGGGTGACCCTGGGAAAGTGAGGGGGAGCATTTGCTATATGGTTGTTGTTGCTGCTTTCCAGATCAGGGCAGTGTGGTTTTGTAACAGGAAGGACTGGGTGACATATTCATGCTTCTGGGGCAGTAAGGAATCATAGAAACTCTGCTCCTTATTAAATGGGTGGAAATGTGCTGCAGTGAAAACCTGCAAATGGACACTTGGGTCTGTGCACTCTCTGTGTGCTTTGGCCTTATGGAAGATCAAGTTTAAGTGTATTTTTTCCTTTTTTTTTTTTTTCTTTCTTTTTAATGAGCACGGTGATGGTTAAAAGAACCTAAGCTAAACTTAACCTTACAGTCTGTTAAATCAATGGGATGACACCACTCTGAAACTATTCTGATATGCAGAAACTGTACTACCACAAATAAATCTATGTAAAAATAACAAAACTCCATGTAGAAAAAGGATTCTGAATCTGAACTTTGTAATAAATTGAGTCCTGACAAAGACACCAAATAACAAATCAAATTTCAAATCCAGATTTCATGAATGTTCTGCTTTTTTTGCAGGACTAAGTGCATCCTCTGAATCTAGAATAAGTACTTCAATAGGGAAAAACTGAGTAGTGTACAAAGTCTTCTCCACTCACATCAGTAGAAAAGGTTTTGGTCCTGTCCATTTATCTCCTTGAAGAACTGTACCTCTTAATTAGTCTATAGAAATACAATACAAGTACCACATGTGTCAAACACTGTGGTAATCAAAATTTAAACCTATTACTAACCACAGATAATCAATAAGGGCAGTAACATAGGTCACAAGGCTGGGAAGCCCTTTACGGGTCATCAGATTGGGTTGCCTGCTAGCATAGTCAATCATATCAAGCAGTCTTGTTCATAAACATCTCAAGAGTTACAACTCGGGCTTTTTGTCATTTCTGAGGTTGTTTCAAAAGGTCTTTACATATTTTATGACTGAGGGACTTTTGTTACTGTTTGTTTTTATTTCCCCCTGCTTCTGATATTCTGAACTGTAAATGACTTCATAAGGAAGTATCTCTGAGTTTGCTCCTGAAGGAATGGAGCTTCCACCCATGTGTTTCTGTTGTCTTCTCTATTCACATCACCTGAGTTTCCATTGGACCATGAAAAACATATAAGCGTGCATGCTTTTATCACCATTTAGCCTTAATAAGAACCCGTCTTCAACAAGCACTAAGCAGCATAAAGTTGTTCCAAAAGAGGTAAATGAGATATAAAGCAGTATGTAAACAATGAGTTTTCAGGTGTCCTCACTGAAAGTTTGTTCAAATGAATTCACTGACACTCCAGTAGTGAAACAAAATCTGGCCTTTCAAGACCAGTTTAGTTTGCTTGAATGCAAGCAATACATCCCATCCTGTTATTGTAAATTTAAGTTGATGGGAGTATTTGTAAAATAGATACGTGTATGTCTAAGCTGGATGTGCTCTTTGCTTATGGGATGTTCTAAGCCAGTAGGCCTGCATTTATAGTGGCAAAAAAAAAAAAAGTTTTCTGCAGAATTCTTCCTCTGTGAATACTTTGTTTTTCCCTGTCTTATATTGCACCACAATTGCATGTATTCAAATATATTTTATTAAAGCTAACAAAAAATCCTATAACTTTTTATGTGCTGCATAAATACAGCACGCGTGGCAGTCTTCAATACATCACCTGCTTTTATTTTTAACATAAAAGTTTCCATAGAAGGTCTGGAAATTTTCAGGGCTGGGCTGCATGCAGGGCATGGTGCATTGCGGCGCTGGGGGCAGCAGTCCACACGTATGGCTCCTGTACAGCAAACAGTGCTGAGCAGGAGACCAAAAATCCACCCAGGGAGGTGTGGAGCTAAAAGTAGGCAGTGCCAGATGGAAGATGAAGGCGACTCTGTGCCCCCCTCCATCTGCTTCCAGTCATCTTGAGGACAATGTGGCAAAACTGCCTGCTGCTGGCTGAGTTGGGGAGGTGGATATGGGTGAAAGAAAGTGTGTGCTTCTGTAATGACAGCAATGCTCCTACAGGAATTTTGAAGGTAGAGGTGTGATGTACAGGTCAGCCCCATTTCTGGCTTGTGCTGGGTGTGAAGCACCTCAGGAACACCCCATATCCTTTGGGTTGCATGGTGGCCCCAAGCAGAACTGGAGGTGACTGCAGGCTTTGGTAAGGTGGCTACCCTGCCTCTGGTCATCCCCCTGTATGTAAGGCTGCAGAGCCCCAAGGGGTTGGAAGTGGAGCCAGAAGTACAGGAAAAGAAAAAGGAACTTGCTGTTGGCCCAAAGGTCTACATGTAAATAGCTGCTCTGCAGCCAGCTCCTTTCCCCCCATCTCCTGTGGGGCACAGCACAGTGTAGCCAGGAAACTCTGCCATGTCTGTGCTCTGAGATAAATGTGCCAGTGCTGCTTGAACTGGGCAGGTTGACTGGTCCTTTATGGGTGCCCATAAACCAAAGCCAGTGCTTTCCTCCTCCTAGCATTCACCCCTTGGAGTAAATTGAACGTAGTGCTTCCTTTACATGTGAGGGCATGAGTAAAGAGATTCCTCTTTACTTTTCCACATTAATCTACAAGGCAAAGGGAGAAAGGCAGTGAGCCTGCACTGGTCCGGGCAGCAGCAAACCCCAGGGAGCTCAGGTCAATGAGGAGAGAGCCACGTTCTTGGGCTGATCCACTGCACTTCTCAGAGTGCATTTCTTCCCAGTTCCTGCTCCCTGGGGACTTTGCTGGCAAGTTTTATTTTGCAAGCTTTACTTTATTTCTCCTAAGAAAAATCCAGGTTAAGAGGTCACCCACTGGGATCTTTTGAAGTGATGCTTCTCCAACTGCAAATTGCTTGGAAATGATTCTCAGAATTATTTCTGCACTTCTTTCTACTTTGCACTGGAGATATTTGAAACATAAATGAGTCTTTTTTTAGATAAAGACTTCTTTTTGTCCAATGATCTGTTTTATTATGATAATTAAATATTCTTTAGTCAGTCTTTAAGAAGTGCATCGTTATTTGAGATTTTCTCACTTAGTCTTGCCATCTGTGAATCTCAGCATTTAAAAACCCTGTTTAGTATTCTGAAAGCGTGTTTCTATTCTTTACTTTGTTGACCTAGGTTAGGTGGTGATTTAGCATGTGGAAGACCATCTTCCCCCCCCCAAAATCCTTACCTTTCCCACCTACCTCCCAGTGCCCACTGCATCTGTGGTGTGACATACACCATGCCATTCCTTCTGCAAAATCTTTAACGAGCTCATGGTGACCCTGCAAGCCAGAGCACTTGGCAATAGATGTCAGAGGACCAGCTGAGCCATGTCTGTGCTGGTTCACAGGTACATCCCATAGGTCAATGAAATCCCTCACCCAGATGCCAATGGGGAGAAAGTTATCAGGCAAAATGGAAGCATGGTCAGCCCCTACATTTCTGCAATTTCTTAGTGTGGAAATATGTTTTCATCTTAGAGTCTACCATTCTCTCTTTTAGATTCTGTTAGGTTTATTCCTCCTGCATTTGATCAACTCAACATTTCTACATATGTCTAAAAATCTATGAACAAATGTCTGTCAAAGGCTGGGCTCTAATAACAGATGCCATGACTACCACCCATGCTTTTGTGATTTTTTTGTACGGAACAGATTGAGAATTCATCAACATGTTTTTATTTAAATAGAAGTGCCAATTCATCAAAAATCTCTACCCAGTGGAGGGGGGCACAGACATGTAAAAATCTCCCTGTTCTGGAAAAACTGCTTTTAAAGTTGTTGAAACATCCCACCCAATGCTCAGTTAAGAAAAAAGAAAAGGAAAAAAAAAAAAAATCTGTTGTTTTAATTTCATATTTTTTATTTGAAAGGCTGAGCAACCTGAGTCTGTTCAGCCTGAGGAAAAGGAGACTGTAGTGGGATCTGATTAATGTTTATAATTGTCTAAAGAGAGGTGGGAAGAAAATGGTTGAGGCTCTTCTTGGTGTTGCATAGCTATAGGACAAGGAGCAATTGCCTAAAACTCGAACAGAGGGAGAGTTCTTTACTAATATGTGGAAGAATTTCTTTATGACAAGGGTGATGGAGCACTGGGATAGTTTGCCCAGAGAGCTGGTGGAGTCTCATTCTGTGGTGATACTCACTCCCATCTGGATGCCTGCCTGTGCAATGCACCATAGGGAACCTGCTATAGCAGGGGGTTAGACTCGATGATCTCTTGAGGTCCCTTCCAACCCCTGCATTTCTGTGATTCTGTGACCATGTACTTGGCATGATCCAATTTTGTTTCAGGCTATAATGTAATTAGAATTTACTGTTGCCACAATCCAATGTACAAGGGGAGAAAAAAAAAAAAAAAGAATGAAATCACAGCTCTGAGTTTCTATATGATAAACATTGATCGCTGTGCTCATGATCAATAGAGGGCCATAGGTCTTTATACCAAATCCCATAGCCTATCAAACTCCATTAAAAACTGAATTCACTGATTTTTCTAAAGTCTGGAAGAACATGCTGTGTACTGCTAAGATATTTGTTTGCTACTATATTTGTTTAGGCTTTGGAGAGTTCAGCTTCCCACTTCCAAGTCTCTTGCCATTTGTCAGTCTGCTGAAGGCAGTAACTACTTCTTCCCCCAGTTTAGAGGAAAGCACTGTAAAATGGCATCTGCTTAAAATTTTTCTGACTCTATGGTTTCACACTTTAGACATATACTCCCAGGATATGCCTTTGGTAATGTCTTTATGAAAACCTGAACATTTGGTCCTTGCAACCCTTAGGGCAATTCATGCTTTTGAAGAATTTGCAAAACTTACTGAGGCCTGACCTTTCCTTTCTGAAATCTTGTTGACTGTGTTTAATTCTGTACACTTTCCTCTGTACTTTTTTTCTATTTGATCTTCAAAGAGGTTTTGGTGAACTTTCTCTATAAAATGATGCAAAGTTTTTTGATCTTTCTATTTTTTTTATAAGCGTGCACCAGGACTTTTCCTAAGCACTGGGGTTAGCTATCTGCTTTCCAGTCTTCTGGCAGTCATTTCTTTAGTGAATTTATATGTTTGACCATCTAAATCTTACTCCTATTTAATGTCTAAGTCTAACCTTTGGCTTAGTCATTTTCATAGCCAGAACCTAAGCTTCAGTGCTCCATCAGCTCACACTCTTATTTGAGAAGTGTCATTGCAATGACCGTTCCCTGCTTTGCAGAAGTATTGGTGGACATCCATGTTTTTCATTAGACTCCCCAGGAAGGTGTTTGAATCGCCATCCCTGGATGTCCTTAAGAGCTGTTTGGATGTGGTGCTCAGGGATATGATTTAGCAGAGGGTTGTTAAAGTTAGGGTACTATGGTTAGGCTGTGGTTGGACTTGGTGATCTTCAAGGTCTTTTCCAACCTGGGTAATTCTATGATTCTATGACTCAATGCACTGTCAGACTCTCTGCTTGTGTTTCTACATGAACTTATTTCAAAGAATCCAAAGAAAAACTGTTTATTTAGTATCAGCTCTAGCAAGCTGATAGTAGTAATGTTTATCTTCCTGATGTGAGGGCAAAAATTGCTTTTTGAGATACTCCATTCCAAATCATGGAAATCTTCCCACTCACCAGTGGGTTGTTTTTATTTTGGCCCACCTTACCACCAAATGTCACAGCTGATATGAGAAATATCATATCCTTTCATTCAGAAGGTCTAGAAATGGAGTCTCTGTTCCTTTCAGAGTGGTTTCTGGCATTTGTCTGACACTTTGAGCACTGAGACAGCTCTTGACTTTTCCCAAGAACAAACATCTTCTGTGAATTCATTCCGTTTCATTTCATAAGTGTCAAAATAATTGAAATCCTCCCCATTCAGCACTCAAGACTTTTTCAGTCTTGCACCTGCTTTCGCATCCTGTCCCGTAGGTCTGTCAAAGTTCCCACTACACAACCACTTCTGTGTATGTCTGTGTACGTATGCGTCTGCCTCCACTCCTTCCTCCAAGCAACCCATGCCAGGAGAGTGTGCATATAACTTTCCTTTGCTTTCTATTAACCCTGCCTAGAATGTTTTGCAGGACTACAGGACAAGGTCTTGAAGAGAAGTTTTTGTTAAATTCTCACCCATTCTGCCACCTGCACATCTTTCTAAATTTGCACATTTGTGACTGACAAGAGCAGGAATATATTATAAATTATGCTGCTGGGCACAGGTATGACAATGTCATATAATTTACTTTTTATTATTCTCCTCCATCCATACTTCTACTTTTCTATAGATTTTCTGAAGTAGAAGGAATGAATACTCAAAGGTACTGATTAACTGCTGCCCAGGAAGGAAAGGGGAGGGGAAGAGAAAAGAATAACTGAAAAATGAATTAAAAACCAGAGTGCCTCACTTCAACTCACAGGAATTGTTTTTCCCTTGCCAGCCAGCCAGCCCAGTTCACAAGTGAACCTGAGCAAAGTGGGATCTGCTGCTCATGTGCTGTGGTGGGGCAGAGAACATTTCTGCTGGAGGGAAGCTATACAGATAACGTTCAGCAGCACCAGCAAAATCCAGGTTAATATTAGTAATGATGTGTTAATATGTTTATACAAACAACCTGTATTCAGTATCATTGGTTTAGCCTCCCAGAAGCCAGTCTCACCTGGTGTCTTGTGTAGTCTGAAATGTGGTAAGATAGGCTGGGCTAAAGAAAGGATGGTGGCTGCTTGTGTATCTGCATTTTCTGGCTTCTTTTTAGCTGAATTACTTACTGCTGTTTTCCCTGCCAGACTGCTCAGAGAGTGCAGTGTTCCCTTAGGCACAGAAACTAAATAGTAAAAGCATAAGCACAGGACAGCGTCCTCTGAGGATGTTCAGTGATGTGAGAGATGAAGTGAGACGTCTGCAGGAGACATCAGCAGAGAGGCTGAGATGGCAGCGAAGGAAGAGCTGCAGGTAGGGAGGATACCTGAGCTCACCTGCACCAGGGCCAGAGCTGGGTCATTGCAAGCGGATGCTGCGGTCCCATTCTGTTGTATGGATGTTTTCAGGAACAAATGAACACAACCAGAGGCAGCACAGGGCTTCAAAGGAGGAGGACACAGGAGAGCATGCGAGCACTGCCATAGTGGATGTGTATGTCCAAGCCCTTGTGTGCTGCTATTTACCTGTCCCTGGAGTTTCAGCTGAGCAATTTCCAGCATCAGCCTTGTGCCATGAAGCTCTACTCCAGAATCTGAATTTCTCTTTCTCTAGCAATTTAATTGCAGCTTTTCACAAGGCAAAAACAACATTTCAACTTAAGGCATTGGTAACCCCATGCCAATCTGGCAGTGTCAGCCCCAACTTTGAGAGGTATGAACTGCTCTATCCATTCCCATCACAGTTCAGTGAATGCAATGACTCTGCATAATTCTTGCAGTGGAATAAATCATTCTGCTGGCATTTTCTCATACTTCCTATACCATCTGTTGCTGCATCCTCCTGGATGTGCTGGTCCTTCCAAGGAAGGAACTCAAGTTCTGTGCCCACCCTTGGCTGTAGGGTCCCTTGGCCATCATGCACGGATAATAAATGATGATAAAAGTGACCTCTGGTCCCTATGCTATGGCTGCAGTTCCAAGAAGGGGGGTGATCTGCTTCTGTCAACGGCTGCTCCACAGGAGGGAGCAGCTCCCATGGCTTTCTTCCCCATTTCCATCAGTTTCTAAAGCATTGAGGCCTTTCAGCACCAAGTTGCAGCTGCCTGCATTTGGATGCAGGAACAAGGAATCAGGAATTAAAAAGCGTTTCATGGAGACTGAATTTGCTACTGATTTTTTTTGTCTGCATTCACTGATGTATTTGGATAATTGAAGAGACGCCGAAGTGGTTCATAAAGAGATAAGAGACAAACAGTCCTTTCCCAGCGCACTGTTACGTACAGTCTCTCTGTCTGATCCTAGCGCTAAAGAAGACGTCTGCTTTGCAAAATAGAACCCTCTGCTTTTCTTTCCTGCTCAGATTCTTTTCTTTCTGAGCACCTCTTCTGAATTTTGAAGTCTTTATGAATTTAAGGCCTGACACTAATCCCTGATTTCTTCACACAGATATGGGGAAATTATGCTCTCTCAGATCTCAGAACCCTGCAGAGAGCTTAAAGAAAAGCAGCAATATCAACTATTTTCTTATGTTTTTTGTTTGGCCCAAATAAAGTCTATTCCACACAGTGTCTTTAATGACGGACTTATTCACAGGTAGATATGCATGTGCCTTTTCCAGCTGGGCTCTGGTAAGCAGCAGGAAGTAGAACCTGTACAGGCCCAGGTTATTGTAACATAGATTTCAAAAACCAATCCAGAATTTGTAAGTGATACATGGATGGTTTCTCCAAATCATCTCATCACACTGTAGCTTGGCTGGAAATTACTGACTTGATGAAAGAATTGCTGGGTGCAGCTCTGCAATTTGTGCACTTCAAGAAGTGTCTGGGTGGCTGCAATGGCTCTTTCAGATCTCAACATCAGATACAAATTCTGCAGGATTTGGGAGGCCTTATTCATAGATTCTATGCACTGTATTAATATTCTGCACCATTTTTCTCTTTGCTAAAAGGATTAAGTGGAAAATCTCAGTGTAAGCAATGAACTCGGAAGCTTTCCAGGCTCCACCATGTATAGCATAGCCACATGGAGAGCAGTGGTTTACAGTGGCATCTCAGCAGTTCTTGCAGTGTTATATCTAATGATATAACTGATAATCATATATCATCATATATATATATAATCATATATATGATAATATCTGTTATCTGTGTTGTATCATTAGACGACACCAAGTTGGCAGGGAGTGTTGATCTGCCAGAGGGGAGAAGGGCACTACAGAAGGGACCTGGATAGACTGGATCTATGGGCCAAGGTTAACGGCATGAGTTTCAATAGGGCCAAGTGTCGGGTCCTGCATTTTGGTCACAACAACCCCAGGCAACCCTACAGGCTTGGGGAGGTGTGACTGGAAAGCTCCCAGATGGAAAGGGACCTTGGTGTGCTGATGGACAGTCGGCTGAATATGAGCCAGCAGTGTGCCCAGGTGGCCAAGAAGGCCAATGGCATCCTGGCTTGTATCAGGAATGGTGTGGTGAGCAGGACTAGGGAAGTCATCCGGCCCCATTGATGAGGCCTCACCTCGAATGCTGTGTTTAGTTTTGGGCACCTCAGTACAAAAAGACATGGAGGTACTGGAGCAGGTCCAGAGCAGGGCAACAAGGCTTTTGAAGGGCTTGGAAAATCAGCACTATGAGGAGAGGCAGAGGGAGCTGGGGCTGTTTAGTCTGGGGAAAAGGAGGCTGAGGGGAGACCTTATCGCTCTCTTACAGTATCTGAAAGGTGTTTACAGTGAGAGCGGGGCGGGTGTCTCCCTACTGGTGACAGGATGAGGGGAAATGGCCTCAAGTTGAGCCAAGGTAAGTCTAGGTTGGATGTTAAGAAACAATTCTTTACAGAAAGGGTAGTTAAGCACTGGAATAGGCTCCCCAGGGAGATGGTTGTGTCACCATCCCTTGATGTGTTTAGGAGCTTTTTGGATGTGGAGATATGATTTAGCAGAGGCTTGTTAGAGTTGGGGTACTATGGTTAGGCTGCGGTTGGACTTGATGATCCTTAAGGTCTTTTCCAACCTGAGTAATTCTATGATTCTATGATTTGCAAGGCAATGCATCAGCCATATTGGCCACATCCATGTACCTGGCAAACAGGCGTTTTCCATGTCTCAGCATGTGTTAAGGCTGCATGTCTTTCTCCTCATTGATTGTCATCTCTCATGACACATTCTTGTTCCATCTGGTTGTGTGTCAGGTGTGGTACCAAATAGCTTCAGGACATAAATTTCCAATTCCTGGCTACTAGTGGTTGGCAAGTTAGATTACGTTGTGGCTTTTTATTATCTGTGTTAATTGTTTGACAGATTGTTATTGACTGTAATCCCAGGGATGGCAGATGGCCAATAAAAGGCAAAACGTAGCATGCTATCTTTTTGGTGACATCTTGATGGCTCTTAGATTTAATATATATATATATATACATCTTTGTGTTGTGTAAAGTATTCTGTCATCACTTACATGAAAATGGCATAAAGTATTGAAATTATGCAGAGAAGACCTGAACTATGGATATCAGGCTGTCTAGATGAAATGGAAATAAATCTACCTTGGATCTATGCTGCAAGCATTGTCTGCAAACAGCAACCAAACACAGTCAGAAACCAATGGATTTATTTGCCAGTAAAAAGGTCTGAAGAAAGTAACACAGAGTTATTGTTTTTTGACTCCAATATGCTGAGACTTTTATTTTTTGTAGAAGTGTTCTCTTTTTTGTACAAACAGAAATTGTCTTAAATTTGAAATGGCATTTCTGTAAGAATTATATTTGCCATTGAGACGTTGGTAGCTGCCAGCTTAGGCCAGTTTGTCACTGCCACATGAACACAAACCTTTTGTCACTCTCTGTCCTCAGGTAAAGCATGAAGTGAGTGCAACTTTTCTCCCTTTATTCAGCCCAGATCCACAACAAGATTAGCCTCGTTAATCTAATGAGATGTCCATTTGGAACCCCTGTTCTGCTGCTCTCTGCACCTGCACTTCAATGTCTGATTTTTTTTATTTCACTGAGGTGGCACTAGGGTGACACTTTACAAGCCTACTTTTTTCCATTTTTTACCATTGCTTCGCTTCTTAGCAGCTAGATAATGACTAAGCCCACCAACTATGTGGAAACTTGGTATTTCTCCACCTACTTCCTCCAACACTCACGCTCTGAGTCATTCTCTGCTGAGATTTAACATTTATTTTGAGTTTCTGTGTTGTCGCACAGCTCACATAATACCACACAGTGCTGAGGCACCAAAATCCATGAAGTACCACAGGAACACTCGAAAGGGCATCCTGTCTGTGAGAAAGAGGAGTCTGAGATTTCAGTCTGATAAATAATGTGTGTTAATGGTATTGCACATTGATATTTGGAAGCATTCAAAGGGTTTGATAGTTGATTTTAGTAAGGGTGTTTTTAAAAGTTTCAGACCTTGCTTTCTCACTTCAAGTATATACAGGGGAAATAGCTTCAAGTTGTAATAGGAGAGGTTTAGGTTGGATATCAGGAAGAACTGCTTTACAGAAAGGGTTGTTAAGCACTGGAATAGGCTCCCCAGGGATGTGGTTGAGTCACCATCCCTGAATGTGTTTAAAATCTGTTTGGATGTGGTGGTCAAGGACATGATTTAGCAGTGGGTCATTTGAGTTAGGATTGTATGGTTTGTTGTTGGACTTGATGATCTTGAAGGTCTTTTCCAATCTGAGCAATTCTACAATTCTATATTATAAGTGAGGAGCTCGCCAGAAAAGCAGATTTGTCCTCCCTACTCACCAGGCAATGTAACATACAGGAAGAAAAGAATGTAATTTCCTAGCAACATAACGCAAAAAAAACCCCAAACATCTGCTAGAGTATGTCCTAGGGCAGCTACACTCTTGCTGAGGGCTGCGCCAAAAGTCACGTTGGATTCCCATAACCCTGTATCCCCAAAGGAATTGCAGCAGTAAGGATCCACTGCTGGATGAGTATTTCCTCAAAGGAGCAAAAATTAGGTGTACTCCCAGTGGAGCTTGAGCTGAGAGGACGTGGTATGTTCTTGGAAGAGACCTGCCTACGTGAAGACCATGTGCAGTAGCTTCAGCCACCTGATCGATAAAATGATTACCCCGGCCATTATCTAGCAGCCAAGATATATAGTGATGCAGTAGTAATTGCTGTGCAAGACCATCATTTGAAATGAATTGAGAGAAATGCTAAAGCGTTTCAAACAATGGCCCCTCAGCAGACTTAATAGCAATCGCTTAGAAAGAAGATTTTGTTGCTGAACACCAGTGGTACTTTGTCCATGGGGTGAAATGTTTTCATCAAATTTAGCAAACTGAGGTCATTTTCTCCTGCCAGTATACAATGAATCTTGAATTATGTGGGTCTTATACACCATGTCAGTGGTACCTTTCTTTTCTTGTTGTTTCTGTGGCTTCAATATAATTGTGTTAGCTTTAGCCTGTGTTTTCCTTCGTTCAGTGCAATTCCCGTTATGTATCAAGGTATTTGGCAGATGGTGTTTTTTCCATAGACCTAGTACCCTGCATCACAGCCTTATGTGCTCTTTACTCGGGTTTTTGCTATTGCTATTTTGATTTCTTTCCACCTTCCGAAATACTAGTACTTACCTCTGTCAGGGCTGCATAAAGACCATTGAAAAGTGAAGGCAATTGTTGGAAATGTGAATGAAGGTGATTTAAAGTAACAGCAGTACTGTGGGGAACTTACCCACTCTTTTTTTTCCCCTAGATTTAAAATTCAAAGAGATACGATGATTTTGCCATACAGCGATCTGTTAAGGAGGAAGGCTGCATAAGGAGCTGTAGCACAAATGCATCATATAGAATACTTTAATTGCTACATTTTTTGTTTGTTTATCATGACTGGCACTGTGTTGTTTTAAATGTAGTTTGATTAAATTCAGTCACAGGAGAAGTACTGCATTAAATCTGTCAGAGAGCACTTTATGCCACCCTGAGTTACATCAGTCACACATTGCTACGGCTGCAACAAAAGCCAAGGCTAAATTTGTTTAATTTTATATGGTTTACGTGCTGTAGTAAAATATCAAATGTTCTCTCTACAACCAGTTGTCTTAATCACAAAAAAGTCCTTTCAAAGAGTGAGATTCTCTCTGCTTTTCTCTTCCAGTTTAAGAAGGATAACTTAAAATTACAAGGACTGCACTTAGTCATTAATCAGTGACAGGGACGATTCAACCAGTGCAATTAACTACGCTTGTTCTATTAATAATCAAGCATGCCAAAAATGCTTCTGCACTCAGGTGTTAATCAGGACACAGCATAGCTCTGTGTAACTTCCCTTTAAAGTGCTAAAGGAAATGCAGATTAATGGAGAATCAGTGTGAGATATGGCAGTGTGATATGCTCTTGCCAGTAAAATTCAGCTTTCTTGAGAAGACATCAAGACAGAGCAGCTGTACAGAAGGCAGCCCATGTAACAGACATCCTTACAAACCTGCCAGTTTAGTCAGCTCACAGTCACGCTAATATCAGGAGCTAAAGAAATAATCTTTGCTTCCTACTCACTACCTCATGTTTAGTAGAGCCAGCCAGAAATGCATTTGTATTACCAAGTGCCACACAACTGACAGGGGAATCTTGCACCCACTGGCCTGATAGCCAGTTTGCATTTGGCTTCTCTCAGAAGTATGGGGAGATTTCAGTAGTTTAGGATTAGGCATGATTTAATGGGTCATTTCAGGCTTTCATGGAGGCAGGGATCTAATTAATGTATAACTCAGTGCTATTAATCCATTGATCAGAACCTTCCACTCCTACCACCCCAAACTAATACACTAATTTCAATGCTAATTAACCTACCAATTAAAGTGGACAATAACTAACTTCTACATGGATAGTCCAACATCTCTTTACCTATTTCTCTCACCTCTTCCACTCTCTCTGCCAAACTGATAAGAAAACTGATTTATATTTGCAGGCTGATGCACCAAAAATATGTTTGTTCAAAGGTTTTGGTTTGAAGCAAAGAGCTAATTACAAAGCTCATCTCCAGGCAACTCGAGGGCTATAAAAGAGCAGCTGTTTGCAGAGGTGCACTATCTGGTATAGAAAAAGCAACATTATTATGCAGTTAAAACTTGCAAAAGAGACTTAGGCACTTTTGAACTATAAAGATTTTGCTTCTGTTAGCACTCGGGATTTGTCACAACAAATGTCCCTGTCTTGAGAGCAGTTATTCACAATAGTTTTGCAAGAAAGCCACAAGGAATGGCATGATCTCTGCAAAATTAACTCATTCTAAATTGCACTTATCCCTAGTTACAACAATTGATCACCAAAAGATGTTATCAAAGACAGTAACATAAGTTTGTACCTCAACTTCTGACAGTCTCTGTTCCATGTAGGATGTTTTATCTATTGTGGCCTAACACTTTTGCTGTGGTGGAATTATTTATGAAACAGATAAAGGATGAATTTGGTCTTTTATAAGAAATTTAACAAATCTCTGTTTTATCAATCTATATTAAAAGGTTGCCCTTTCAAATAATAATTTTAAAGGTGCATCTCCTTCTATATAGTCCAAAACACTCTAGTGATTTTAGGGAAACATCATATTAAAAACTGACAAAAACATACACAAAACCAGCAAACCCCACTGGAGTTTAGAGCTCACAGAACTTGTCAGGGGAGTTTTTATCTCTCCTGAATCACTAAGCCATTAAAAAGCATCATGTATTTATGTAATCAGGTGACATGCCATCCGTATTAAAAACCCTTATGAAAATTTGTGTGATGCGTGAGCTACATACGAATAGAGGCCTGTTTTGAACTGTGGGATCCAAGCTGCTTTAATGATCTATGCATTCATTTTGCCAATATCTTTACTACCTTCTCACTTTCTCCCTCCGTGGTCATCAACACAAAGGAAAAAATATGATCTAAGTTGAAAATATAAATTTGCCCTTAGGCCAAGCTGTGAAGAAAGCTTTCAGAGTCCTCGAATCTGTATTTAGACAGTTTTCAGTAAAATTAAAATGTTAGAAAAGAGAAAATAATCCCAAGTCTCCTTCCTTCCATCACACTTCATTCTCATGTGGAGAGTCAAGCCCTGAGCCAACCCATGCTGTCACTGACTCCTTGGTGGGTACAGTGCTTGAGGCTGGTCATGTCCAGGCTATGGGTGCTCACCTCAGACACACCAGTAACTCAAATCCTGTCTACCACTCCAGCCAAGTCAGCTCAACTGGATCTAAATAAGCCTGGGGGAGATCAGACCAGTATTCAGGTGAGGACATGAAGAGACAATCACCTCTCACTCATGTGATGGGAGCAGCGGACTGGCTGGGCTAACCCCTATCTTCTGGCAGGTGGTTTAGCTGATGGTTTCATCAGCATTTGCAGGGAAAAAGAAGCAAGACAGACATATTTAGAAACATTTTGTTTCCTTGGAGGCAACCTTTGGACTGTATTGATTTTCCTCTTATTTAATACCCAGGCAGCCTCCTACTTTACTGCACAGCAGTTTCCCCAGCAATTCCTCTGCCCCATTCCCCAGCAGCACTCACCAGAGATGCAGTCAGCGATGCAGAAGCCTGCATTCAAGTCGCAGGCTCAATAATTCTGTAGGTTTTGCCTGCCTTCCATTTTCTCTTGCTCAATAGGAAAATGAAAAGATTGCTGTATTTATAATATACTATTTTCTGTCATCCCATATCAGAGAAAAAGAAAAAAACATTCTACTAGGCAATATTGCTATGAAATAAGGGGAGTGGGGAGAGACAATTCAAAGAAAGTTTCCTCCTTTTATCTGATCCCTGCTGTTCTTTTTACAGCCATCTAGCCAATAATGTTACCTCTGATGCTTTTAAAGAAGGCAGGAAAAGCAACTTTCGCTCTTAAGGAAATTCAGTCTTCTTTTATTCCCTTCACAAAATAAGGCAGCACAATGAATAGCTCCTGGTCGGGTCAAAGGAAGGTGATCCCACCACGAGGTATATTGGCCCGTCAGTTCTGTGTTATCAGAACCGATTTCCTAAACACTAGGTATTTTTTCTCTTGTAAGATACCCTCATACAGATTTATATATAAATCTTCACTCTAAAAAAGATTAATTCTGGGTTTGTATTAAGCTCAGAACAGTTTTAGCTGTGTTACCCTAACAGCATCTGCTAGATCCCTACAGCCACAGACACGGGAGTGGTGATGTTTTTCGGGTTAGGCTTCCAGAAAAGAGCAGTCTGAGGCTTCTTTAAGGCCTCCATTTGGCCTAAGTGTCAAATCAACCCCATTCAATACTGAATGATGAATAATGAATGCTTGAAGGACTATTCAGCAGATCATTCCAAAAGTTACCCTGGCTGGAGCTGGATAGTGTGAAATATTATTTGAAGAACTGAGAGTAGCAAATGGATTAATAAAGCAAAAAGAGAAACAATGATAATTTTTAAAAATGAATAAAATTCAATTTTATTTTTGGACAGCATACGAACAAGTAAGAGGACAATGTTTTATTAAGTGACTTAGTTGCTAATTCTTCAGTCAGCCTAGGAAGGGCCTGTAGGAAAGCTTTTGTGCTACTTACGGAAGCCCTTCGTGACTCTTGATGTCCTGGTGCTGCAGCTCAACACAGCTACTCCCAACAAAGAAGGAGTGAGATTTTCTCATAAGTATTGAGCAATGATTCCTCACACCTTGTATAAAGCAGCTTTTGTCTGTGTACAGTATGGACTTATGCTCTGATGCCAGTATAAAACTATTTAACACAAGAATTTTAATTGATAGTAGAACTTTAGCAGGTTTGATAACTCAGATTCTTCTTTCTACTGATGCATTCAGTAGTTAGTAACATGAAATAATGATCTTTCTCTTGAGAATTGCAGGGTTAGTTTTCTTGTACTGGTACCTTGAGAAATAACTCATGTACATGACTCACCTTGTATCTGGTCGGTTATAGCACATGAGTATCATGTTGTAAGGAAAGAGGTAGCAATTCTTGTTTTATGAAGGGACAATTCCACACCTTCACAAGCATCTGTTCTACATTTTGTCTATTTTTTTTGTTGTTTTTGCTTAGCCATACACCTTCAGGACCTCTGTTTTATAGGAGTACTCTGACGATCCTGATGAGAAACAGAAGACCTCTGTTTCACATCTAAGAGTCTCCCATGAGGAACGACTGTCTTATCTGCTCTTCTTTCAGCTGTATCAACTGATCTAATAAAAAATGGTGTCTTTGCTGAACTTGCTCTACTTATATCCTTAGAGCATTACAGCTACATGACACTAATGATGAAACAGCCAGCTTACCAACACCACAGCTGGTGGTGAATAGTAACTGTGCTAGGCCATGAGTGTGTCTAGGTGACCATTTCTGCTGAGGTCAGGGATGTGCAGGGTGCGCCGCTACAACAGCTTTGCTGGAGGGTCGTTGCATGCACATCACAGTTGAGTAGCTACATTATTAAATTACCTGGTACCTCCTTGCAGAGAGCTCCCAACACCTGAGCAAGGGCTGCAACTGTTCTTTTGGTGAATAAATATTTTGTTGTTCTATTTCCTTTTCCCTGAATGGTTTTCAAGCCCAAAGTTGCTATCTCGGCTCCTAGGAACAGATTGAAGCCTTGTGAACACAATCACAGCGCAGTGAAAGCTTGAGGAGCAACAGGGTTTTCATGGAGCATGCTGGCATTTATGAGTTGCTGAAAAGAGGAGAGAGTGAAAAACATTCACTGAGAAGGATGATTAGTCTCCTACCCAGGAAGAAAATTGTCTTACTCAACACCTTACATTTCAGGTAGAGCTCTTACTGTTTTGATTTTAAGGCTACAGATTAATCTCTCTGATTTAGGCAGAAAATAAGCCATTAGTCTAGCTAGCTTTAACAAACGTTTCTAATGGAAGAATTTTCAAATATACTCTCATTTCCCACATATTTCCACTTATCAGGGCTGTAAAAGTTAGTTTTGTGTATGGCATTGTGGAAGCACATTTAGACAAAACCATAAAGACAGATTTTATATTCAGCATAAAGGATTTAGCTACGGTTCAGTTGTCAAAATTGTTCGACTGAAAGTAATTTAAAGAAAGGAAAAGCGTATTTTTGATTAATCAGAATTTTTCACAAAGAACATCTGCTTTCTGTAGAAAATGTTGACATGTCAAAGAGACAAATTTCATGAGCGCAACCCAGCCAAACATAAACATATTTTAAGCTCGTGCACTTCAGAGCCTTTCCACCTCTTTTAGTTGGAACAAAATTCTCGAGTGATTTTACCTGTCTTTAAACCCATTCAATTAATTAGCAGTTCCCTGAGTAGTGCTGGGGAGCACAGCTCTCTGAGGTGGGTGAACATCGGGGCTCCCATGGTGTTACCTGCGAGCTGGAGAGCAGCGCGTCTGCTCCAAGCTGCTCAGTGAGGCACACGTTTCTCAGCCAACTCCCCCCCAGCACACAAAGTGAAACATGAAGCAGTTCATGTAAGCCGAAGACTACGTATGATCATTATCATTAAAGCCAGGCTGGATGTGGCTCTGGGCAGCATGGTCTGGAGGTTGGTGACCCTGCACATAGCATGGGAGTTGGAAATGGATGAGCATTGTGGTCCTTTTCAACCCAGGCATGATTATCTCCTGGATGTGAGGAGCCCCAGGTGAACAAGTGAAATGTAAACAAGAGCCATGAAAAGAATTAGGCATTCTTCGTCATCTGATAGAGGAATCTGTTACTAGTTAAAAATAATATCATAACAAAGATTTTTTTTTCTACTTTATCTGGTAAAAACTGTACATAATAGAGAGTAGGAGTAACACTGCTTTCCTTTCTCAGTCTCATGTTGGAGGCATACCATCCGAATACTCCTCCTGCTTCTATTACAATTTATTTTGTTCATCATTTTTGGTGAAGCGTGTGGGCTGAGACATTATGGCTTTTCAATAGCTCACTAAATATATTTAGAATGCTTAATTGAAGCTTAACCTTTATTTTGTTCAATAAATGTATTCTCCATCTAACAGCTTCAAACAAGAAAATAACTTTGTGGAGGTTTTCCATTTTGCCAGCATTGTTTCTCTCTAAACATAGAGAAAAGGAAGCCTCTGAGTAAATTGATGTAACAAGGAATCAACAGAGTAAAAAACAATTTTGATTTTCTTTGCGCTGCAATTATATCCAGTACATTTGACAATGAAATAAACAAATAGTACAAATGAAGCCATTAATTTTCTTCCTATCTACACAATTTTAATTAGAATCATTTAATTAGTCTTGGCTACAATTTCTCAAGAATATTGCACAACACACATTTAAGCTACTCTCCTGCGAGGAGATGTATTTATCATTGTTTATTAAGTACAACAAATAGCTACAACAGTACTAGGTAGCCCATGATAAATGCTGTTGTCAAAAATAATTCTTTATCACCAAATTTATTTGAAAGCAAAGTTCTCTCCAGGTTCATTAGTTATTAAGCTTCTGCTATTTTAATTGTTATAATAAACATAATGACATATTTAATACATTCACTAACTTTTTACGACATGCCATTTTTTTGTAGCTGGCGATAAATGTCTCTGAGCCCTCAAATAATTTTCTCTGTTTTGTTGGAGTTTTTTGTCTACAAAAACAATCCGTTCAGAGTTTAAGTTGAAACTGCAAACAATTGGTCTGAAAGGGACTTCGGGCTCATCATAAGAGGTCTCTTAATTTATCCTCTCTTCACCTTCATCATTGCTGATAACTTCTGTTGTAGAATCAGTTCCAAGAGCTTCTTGATACGACGGTTTCAGAAGTTCCATATGCTCCTCCTGTGCTTAACCAATGTTACACTGTGAAAAAATTTCCTTCTGTCTTACCCAAACCTTCCTTTTTATAGTTTAAGCTAATTACTCCTTATGTTATTCCTGGTAGCCATGAGGAAGACATCAATGCTTCCCCAGATGCAACGCCTGTTGTAGCGTCTCCCCCTTTAGACTCTCCTAGCCTCTGCAGACTACTTTGTTCTTCCTCCCAAGCTGAGCTTTGACTCAGCTACGACTTCACAGCTTCTTGCAAATGCAATACTTTCAAATGGGAAGATAATTGGGATAGGAGAGTCTTACCTCGGTAGAAATAACAAGCCATGAAATTATTCCAACATATCTAACTAAACCACTGTCACAACCTGAGAAAATGTCAAAGGAACCAGTTTTTTTCTATTGCTGGTTACTAGTAGAGCTGGAAAAACAGCTGCAACAGATAATTTATCTGATGAAATCTTTTATTTAATTCTTCTCACAAACTGCCCCAAACCCTGACAGCTTCCTCAACTGTATTATCTACTGAGATTTTGTTAGTTAGTAATTCTTGGTTTCTAACTCGCTTGCAAGCACTTTTCCTGAGTCTTCATTATTTGCTTTTCGAACTGATTGATTGTGCACCCAACTAAATGGAACCCTAATCCTGCAGTTATGTTTACTGAGGATCTGTGCACCATTGTTTCCCATGCAGCTGCAGTCAGAGCTTGCTAAATGTTTTTCAGTGAGTGAGCACACAGTGGTCCCTGATCTAAGAGAACCAATAAAATTAGCAGATTGGTGGAAAAGAGAAAAACCTGAGAATGTATAGGCAAAAAAAGTCAGGTGGTAAGTAGCGTCCTTTTTCTTTTTTACTTAGGTATCATCTAGTAACTAATGAGGATGTTAAACAGTACTTATAAATACAAGCATTCTACATTTGCAGTCATGTTGTCTTCTCCATAGGGTGACCTTTGTAGCTGGATGAGGTTATTTTAGCGCAACATTTGTTTTTGATACAGCATATAATACTAGAGATATTCCAGCAGATTAGAAGAGTATTTATGTTGTGTCAGTGCCCCAGATATGCAGCCAGGACGACCTTGGTACCTCTCAGTCTGTTAGTCTGACCTCAGTCCTGGGCAAAGCATGGTGAGGAAGCTGACAAAAGATCCAAGTGATGAAGAATCAAAGGCGGGAATACAATTGTCATTCCACATGGTGATAACAAAGCAGCTCATGTCAAACAAGCCTGATTTTTTTTTTCCTCTGATAACATTATAAGCTTGGTTGCTGTGAAGCTCCTACACACTGACTTTTGCACAGTACTTGACTGAGTCCTGGGAATATTTTGATTAAAATTGAGAATTATTCAATAGCAATAAAGCACAGGTTAAATCTATTAAAAATGGGCAAGCTAATGGATCTGAAGCATAGTCATCAGAGAGAAATCATAATTAAGTGCAATGCTGGTATTTGGCTGGTATCTGCTTACTGCTATTAATCATTTTCAGTAATGATTGGCTTATAAAAGTTTCAGATGACGTGAAGATTGATTTGACTGTAAATAATTATGAGACCGGGGAAATAAAAAAGAGCATTCTGGATCCCTCACTAACCTTGCTCCTTCAAAACAAGAATACTTTAGTACAGTTAGATTCATTATATGTTTATAAATCAAGAATGAGAACAGCTATGCTAAAATTAAGCGGGTACCTTGGAAAAGAGGTATGCACAAGATCTTGGTTTATAGCTCTTATTCATATAACAAGTGCCTTTTACTCAGCAAAGGCAGCTGGAGAATTTTGCTGGTGCTACTCACATGAGAAAACACATACTTGAGTAAAAGCCCGCAGCATCTGCTTGAACTGCTTAAATGGAAAAAGCTTTTGTGGAGGACAGTGGCAATTTGACATGATTTATGAATGAAAGTGGACTTCAGAATCGGTTCTCTAAGTGAAAATACAAATACCAGTTGCAGGATGCACAGGCTTCTTTTGCCCTTAGCTACTGTAGCATCAAATAAGTTCTGCTATATGTCTTGATTTACCAGTAAAGTTAAGTGTCAGATTTTAGGCAAATAAAAATGATTAAAATATGACAGCTGGCAAATTATGCTAACACCTGGTAACAAATCATTCTTGACAGTTCAATAGTACACTTCTTAGTGCACAGCTATTAATATTATAAACACTGAAGTGAAAAAAATTGTATTACTTGACTAACATACTCAGTTTATCTTAATGTGGAAAAATGTCATACTCTTATTCTTTAGGAATGAAGGAAATTGGAGAGAAACAGCTACAAACACACAAATACTTTTAAGCAACATTAATGTAGTCATTTAAAAATATTAGAACTGCAAATTGTAAATGTAGGTCTGCGCTCAATCTATTCTTTTTTATGTTAATCCAGCTTGTTCCCACCTATTGGTGGAGATTTCAAAGTTTGTAGATATTAAGGTGATATTTCATAGCAATTCCATCAAACCCATTGGGATCTGTTGCAAAGGCATGAAATATTTTCACAGAATAACAGAATCACAGAATTGTAGGGGTTGGAAGGGACCTCTAGAGATCATCGAGTCCAACCCCCCTGCCAAAGCAGGCTCTCTACATCACATCACACAGCTCGGCGTCCAGGCGGGTCTTGAATATCTCCAGAGAAGGAGACTCCACCACCTCCCTGGGCAGCCTGTTCCAGTGCTCCGTCACCCTCACTGTAAAGAAGTTCTTGTGCACATTTGTGAGGAACTTCCTATGCTGTACTTTCATCCCATTACCCCTAGTCCTATCCCCACATACTACTGAAAACAGACCAGCCTCAGCACTATGGCTCCCACACCTCAGGTATTTATAAACATGGATCAAGTCCCCTCTCAGCCTTCTTTTCTCAAGGCTAAACAGACCCAGTTCCCTAAGTCTCTCTTCATAGGGGAGATGCTCCAGGCCCTTCACCATCTTAGTGGCCCTCCGCTGGACTCTTTCCAAGAGATCCCTGTCTTTTTTGTTCTGGGGAGGCCAGAACTGGACACAATATTCCAGATGAGGCCTCACCAGGGCAGAGTAGAGGGGAAGGATCACCTCCCTCGACCTGCTGGACACGCTCTTTTTAATACACCCCAGTTTGCCTATGGCCTTTTTGGCTACAAGGGCACACTGCTGGCTCATGGCCAATCTGTCATCCACCAGGACACCCAGGTCCCTCTCAGCAGAGCTCCTCTCCAGCAGGAGCTCCTCTCCAGAATTTTGAATATGAGTGACCTCAAACTACAGTAGCTTTTGAAAGATCACACACCTTATTCATATCCCGAGATAATGTATGCAGATAGGCTCGTATTAATTAAAATATCATTTAATATACTAACACCCATCTTATTTAATTTATGTAATAATATAGTACTTCTGTTTAAATGTACCTTTGGAGGTCCTGGAACCATGGATTTCATGCTCACTTGGGTAATTTCTTAACAAGGGGATGGTGGCAGTGCAAAACAGTGGGCATGTGCCTACAGACATAGAAGCATTCTAAGCACTGCTGCTGCACTGACCTCTTCTGCAGCACGGTGGCCCAAATGCTGGCCAGCATAGGTGGTGCAGCTGAGCCAACCAAGGAACCTGAAGAGCAGTCTCTGATGCTCTGGAAGCCCAGGTTGCATTTGTAGGAGTTTCTTCCTCCAACGAGCAAAGGACTAGAGAAGAGTAAAAAACCTACTTTCTAATCCTCTACCTTTTCTCTCACCTGTTTCCTGGGATCTTAAGCAGAACTTCAGGTGAGTGCAGAATTCAGTAGTCAACTCTGTCCCAAATTTTATGAAGGGTAGTTGAGATGCTGTGCATGCATCTACCATTTCCCTTGAAATATGAAGGAAATCTTCAGACGAATATTAAAATGTGAAAATATATGAGGTAGAATCATATAATGTCTCTGCATGATAGGGAAGGCTGATTAATATAACATTAAGCAATATGCTTTCCAAGAGGTCAACAGGCAGAAATTTCAGAATTTCGCAATTCAAATTCCTTTTATTTTTTATTCTAAGTGTTTTCTTTACGGTCTTATTTTACCATATTGCAATGGAGTAATTATGTCTGTATTATACATGTTACCGTGCACAGTTTGAGGAACTAAAAATAAACTATGGCTTTACTGATACAGTTCTTGACTGATACATTTTTTGACTTTGTCATAGATAATTTATGGAATAATTTTACACTTCTGCAACACCCAACTCACAATTCACATTCCAATATATGTGGTGTCATTTGCAATTTGCAATGGATTCTTAATGAAATTCTTTGGATCCTACCTTCTAAATGTTTCATTTTATGCTTGGCCAGGAGAGTGAAAGTGTGTTCATATACATTTATACATTGTAAATGGAAATAAAGCTATGATCTGGCTCATCTTTCTAATCTATTTATCCTCCCAGCTCCCCCAGTGCTACGAGGAATGTGATCATCTGCATTACATGGGTAGAGAAGTAAGAAACAAGAAGCTAATCTGACTTGCTCAAGGTCGCAAACTAAAGGTGTTTGGAGGAGGGAGCTGAATCCACACCTTACAGGTTTGAAGCTTACACCACTGTGCTCTTTTCTCACTGGCTCATCTTCCCTCTCCCTGCAGTTTAAATCAACTCATTAACCCATTAAATGGGAAATAAATTAGTGTTGAAGTTTACTTAACTTCAGTATAACTTACCTGGAGAGCCTGTCTTGGGAGCAGTCACCAAGAAATACATTGAGATCAGAACAGATAATGGCTGAGCACAGGCTCTTGGAGATACTGCAGCCAAAACAGATACTGGGTTTTTCAGATAAAGAAAAAGAGGCATTTTAATTACTAGCAGATTATTCTACTATGTCAATGTTATGTCCCTTTCCGTTGGCTGCAGCCCAAGAAGGATGCTGATAAATTGGGATGGGATCAGATATGTGCCACCGAATGATGAAAGGATTGGAAACATGCCCTCAAGTGCAGAGACAGAGCTAATTGAGCTGTTGTTTTTTCTCAGCAAAGCAAAGATCAAGGGCTAAACTTAGAGTCTGCGAGCATCTATTTGGAGAGGGGGATTTTTAAACAACAGATCGTCTATCTAGCCAATATGTAATAGGTAAAATAGATTGAAGTTCAAACTAAACATTTCAAGATTTGCAACTAATCTTTACAGCCATTTCCCAAGCGTCTCTGGTATGTTCTTCATTTTTGGAGACTGAGACAATTCAGGTTTATGTGCTATCTTGAGAAACAAATAATTTTTGCATTTTAAAGGCCTTACTTTATTTTAAGGTGTGATGTGTGTAGAAGAAAATAATGTAAGTTAAAAAAAAATAAGCATATAAACATTATAAGTGCCAATTAGTGGACTGGAGTCTGTTCCCTCTAGCTGCAAAGAAGTGTAATTTTGTAGGTTTTCCTTTTACTCCACCATAATGTGATGTAAAGCTCAATTCACACAAAAGCGTATTTTACAGTTCTCCTGCTGTCTGCATGACAGCTGTCTGTCTTCCAGCAGGCTCTCAGCTCATATTGCTGTTCCCAGCATTTCCAGTGGGGTATTCTGGGCATCCCAGTGTCAGGGTGTGCAGGGCTGCCCACCAGCACTGCAGCAAGCACGCCCATTTTCTCATCTTTCTCATGTATACCACACAAACCCTCTTCTTTTCCCAGAGAACAGTTGTGTTTGAATTAGGCCATGCATCTTTCTTGGGGTTGGGTAATTTAGGTCCCTTTCTCATCACCGTGTAATGCGTTCCCAGCCGAGCAGAGCTGAGAAGCATGTTATTCAATAAAGAGGCTTTTACAATGAAATCTGTTTCCATGTTGGTCTGATTAAGCTTACATTTGTTGACCTTCAGGTCTTGGTTCAAAGCTCAAACGGATTTTAGCTTTGAGTTAGAGAGTCCTTCACTGTAAAGAGCTGTTGAATTTACAAGAAGACTCCTCTGGGGGTTGATTTCTGTCAATTAGTTATCTGAAATATGATGATTTATGAATACCTGATATCGTGTTGCTGGATGGATATGTTCACTAAATGGCATGTGAAAGCAGTGCAGCCTCCTTCAGATCAGAAAGATGGAGAAAACAATACTTCCCAATCTGTGCCTACGTATGGTGCAATGCACAGTCTGCTCCCAAACGAGGAGAAGATTAAATATGGATTTTTAATGGGTGCATACTTACAGTCAAAACCATTTATCTCTATATATAATGCACAAATGTACAAACACAATACAAAGGAAGAGACAGAACTCTGTGCTTGACGAAAGTTGCCTTCCATTATGCTTTGTATGCCTAAACTGTACGTGTTTTTACTCTAATTCATTTTATCCCTTCTGTTCTGAACATTGCACACATTCTGGAAAGGTTTGGGTTTTTTTAAATTTATGATGACAACTTTCAGTAAATTCTCTGAAGAAAACCATAAAATTGGACCCCTTGGATCGCTGCGTGAATGGATCAATGTTCTATTTTCCAGCGTTATGATAATGAGTTCATTTTAAAGATCTATTGAGAGATTTGGCATTAATTCTGGCATTAATATTTACCTCATGTCTGGACAACACGTCAGTTTGCTACAGTGCTTAAAATAAAAAGTGCAGAATTGTAGATGGCGTTTCTTTGAGTGGAATTTAGCTCACCTACTTATGCCTAGAAATTAAAAAACTTGAGCTGGTTGTCTCAGCTCTAATCGGCTGAAAGCAATCAGAGCTAGCAGGGCTAACAACCTTGAGATGGGATTCAGCAGTGGGGAGGGAAGTGCTTTGTCCCTGGGGCTGGTGGGGAGCACTGCTACCACCTGCTCTGCTCCTTCTTAGCATCCACTAGCAGCTCCTCTGCTCGCTACCCCTTGAGATCTGCAAAAGAAAATAAAAGGTACCTGTGGATGTATTATATAAAGGAAAAGCTTAATAAAACTATAAGGAAATGCTCAGCAAGTGCTGCAAGGAGCAGGGAAGGAGCTGGGGGACACACAAGGACAGATCTTGGAGGGGCTGCTGGTGCCACGTCTGCTGCTTCTCACGTCTCTAATCCCAAACCACAGAGCATTTCCTCTAAAGAGCAGCAAGTTAAAGTGGGTAATTCACTTCAGAAAGCTTTTCCTCTGCATCTAAACAGCAGGGAAGAAATCCATGTCTCCTCTCTACCCAGGAGCAGACCAAGGAAGATTAAAAACAATTGCAGAAATACAGAACATAAAAGCATTTCCTTTTATGTTCTGTATATGCAGTATAGTATTTATGATCATTTTTTCCCTGAGGCAGTTTGGAACAGAAATTCAGCATTAGGTAAAGCAGTTTTCAGTGGCAAACGGAGAGTGAGCTCAGACTGCTGGCACTCCTGTCCATAACCATGCAGTGCCATGAAACCAAGGGAGCAGTTTGTCATGAGCTTTCACACCCAGGCTCTTACTAATTCATTTTGATCAATGTTTAGGTCCTTAAATTGTCTCTTTTCACAACATTTCAAGGTGCCTTTTCATTCTCTTTTTTTAGCAAGAACAGCCTGCAATAGACCTCCCCACATACTTGCTGAAGACAATCACCCATAGAAACAGACTGTGTTATATAGTCAGGAGCAACTCACGAGAACACAGTGTGTCTCATCACCTCTAGTGATATGAAGGGGGGTAGCATTATTAAACTAAAAGGGATAGATCTAGGTAAGATATGAGGAGGAAATTCTTTACCCACAGGTGGTAGACCATGCCCTGCTGCCCAGAAAAGCATGGGTAGCCCACCCCTGGAGATGCCTGAGGCCATTCATGGGGCCCTGGGAAGCGTGGTCTATGGGAGGTGTCCTGCCCCCCACAGGGGTTGGAATGGAATGGACTTTAGGGTCTCTTCCAACCCAACCCAGAATAGTTATTCTATAGTTCCACGATTCTACAATATCATGAATATATTTACTACTCCTTTGCCCAAGGCCTGGAACCTCAGTGACTTTGACTTCTGTAAGTTTCCTTTTACCATCTGACACACATCTTTGTGGTTATTTGAGTACACACAGAGTGGTTTTGTTCACAGATTCAGTTTTGCAACTGACCTCCAATATTAATTGTGAAATGCATTTATTATTAACTAGGCATGAATTTAAAATAACTCAATGTTGAACACCCCAATGTATAAAACCTGGATTTCTTTTCATTTCTGAAGCCAGGCTTGGCTGTTCATATTCATTTATTTAGCATTTTTGGATGTTTCTCACCCACAAGAGAAGAGGATATGATCGTCTCTCACTTGGCATATTTATATGTACATGGATGGATAATTAAAAAGAAAAAAACTATTCAGTATATATTACTTATTGCATTATTTACTATGATTATCATCATTACATTTTACTGTAACCATTAAATGCCAAAATATTTTCTTTAACTACAGAGTCTGAATTAGCGCTCAGTTACATTTTCTCTTTGCTTAGCAGGAGTACTTTCAACCCCACATACAATGCAGGCTTATCTCTGCCTTCCCTAGCAGCGCAGCCTTACAGAACACATGGGAATACTGTGTCAGTTCTGGGGGCAGCTGCCAGACCCACAGAGTTCTATGAGACCAAAGGTGCATCCCAATGGCAGTGGACAGGCAGATGCCAGCTTGTCATACCCACCTCTGCCAGCCCAAACCAGACACATGGCTGTGGATTCACTCTGCTTTAGCCAGGTACAAATGTGGCCATATGGCTCCTGGGCAGCACGGAGCACAGCCAGCCAACAGCCCCTTGGAGACTGGCCATAGCTGGGCTCTGTAAACCCTTCCAGGGAGCAGAGCAATCTCTTGCATGGGCACAGAAAGGTCCCTGCTCAACCAGGTGACACAGTGCCAGCAGGCAACTGCGAAGCCATGCTGGAAGCAAGGACGAGTGGTGCAGAATTGCCAGCTCTATAAGTCTTGCTATTTTGAGGTGCTGCTTCCAACAGTGTTTTAGCCTACGAAATCCGGGGGCTAATCAAAGTGCTGTCTGAAATTGCTACAGCAATAGGAATGCTTCCAGATTGGAAGTCTGACACTGCATCAAGAGATTTTTTTCCTTCTCAAAGTAGGAAAGAGACATTTAAATAAATCTTAATGGCTTTTGCAGAAAAGCTGTTTGTGAAAGGTCACTGCAGAAAGTCCTTACTCATGTGGGCAGACTGACAGAGCAAGTTTTCTGAGCTCAAACAGCATCCTACCAAAACAGCCGTAGGTGGAGCACAGAAGTCTGAGAATGGTTTTGACAAGTGAGATTATATAAAAAAGATCAACATAATTGTCAAAGGAGCAACAGTGCAGGAGTGACAGCTGAGCAGCAGCTCTGCCCCTTTTTACCCCCATGGAGCAGACCAATAGAGAGCAGGTATCTTCAGTGTGAGATGGCCAACACGTTCAGCTCTGTTAATGTTAGAGTGAAAATATGTGATTATTACTGATATTTCCTCTTATTAACCACAGATCCACACTAGTGGGTCTCAAAGTGAATCACAAGAGAGTCAGGGCAGCCTCAGCTACAACTCTGTATTTATCTAATAGCCAAAAAACTACTTGTAGCAACTCTGTGCAAATGATGACTGACATCCTTCAAAGTGCTGAATTATTTTTATGACATTTTTTGGCACAACTTGAAGGAATTAATAATGGTTAAAGCCCACAGCCCACCTCACTCCCTCATAGGCAGCAGATGAAAGCGTAAGTTATAAGCTCATTAAGCAAACAACAATAAAAATGAAACTTCAACAATAACCCAACAGTTCTTAATACACAGCTTCAAGTCAAGTAGTTATCTCTGGATTGCCTGAAAACTATAGACTATTATGGATAATTCACATTACCCATCTTTGATTTGCAGGTTCTAAAACACTGCTTATGGATGAAAGCTGCCTTGTAGAAAATCTGTGTATATTCTGTATATTGTGTTCCACCTCACTGTGCAGGTCACAGACATTCTGCTCTCTCAATCCTTTCACAAAGGTTTTACAAAGGCTTTCACAAAGGCAGCCCATTCAGCTGGTCTCAAGGTTACCAAAATGAACAACTTATTCTGTGGCTTTTGAGGCTGTTCATTATATGTTGTAGCACTACTACATGTGGTAGGAGAAGGGCCACTGCACGTGGGTAGCCTAACATTTCCAGACATTAAGTTATTTGCCTTTTTGCAATTTGAGTTGTTCCAATGAGTTTGGACTAGTTAGGTGAGGCTAAAACTAAATCAATATGACCCAGTCATCCTTTACTATTTCCCTTTTAAGGGATGGATCAAAAGACAGTGGATAGACTTTCATTTATTTAAGAGGATCAAGCATTTAAGCTCTGTTGTGTGCAGACAGATGACTGGGGCTGTAATAAAAAGAATGTTTTACAGAAAGTAAAAACATGACTACAGAAAGAAAAAAGAAAAACAAAGTCAAAAAATAATGGAATTGAAAGATTGCAGCCACCTGGCCAAGAATACAGAAATAGCCCATTCTGAGGTTTTCAGATTTACTGAACTCCAATAATTGAAGACAAGTCTGGTGTATCTTAGATATTAATCTTGCAATAAAGTCATTTTAAATGTAGCTTTACAAAAGGTTTGGAGTGCAGTTTAATTCCAAATTGACATTTACAAAGTGTTTTTTATCAGCAAAATAGCATTGTGCTTCTGTGAGCTCAGGGCACACGTGAGTTCAAGTCCTCCCTGCAGAGCCCTGCACAGAGAGCGGGGCTACAGCCCAGGCACAGGAACCCAGAAATCCTGAAGGCTGATCATTTCAAACACATTTGCATGTGAAATGATTCTGGTTTTGTTTTGCTCTTTCAAAAGTTGAAAAGGTTTACAGATACATCCAGGTGGCATTTGGGATTAGAAATCATCTGTTACAGAGCTACCCCCATTTACTTCTGCCCTTCATTGACTTTAACAGGAGGAAAGATGGAGTTATAGGCACTAACGTTTTCCTCCCTTCAGCTGATGTGGGAGCAGGGCTAGAATTAGCCACTGGGAGATGTGGGAGATTGCTGGTGCTGTAGTGTTAGCAAGACCCTCAATATGCACATTTTCTCCAAGGAAACCAATACTGCTAACAAAGGCTGTAATTAAGCAGGCTACAATCAAAATAATTTAAAAGTCAAGCCTGGATGACTGCTTTGTAGCTGCTAAGAAGCCCAGGTTGCTGTCAAGACACATGTCTGCGGAGGGCTCCAAGCACTCCCAGCCTTCAGCAGCAGTGAAACGTGGTTCCTCTGCCCACCTCATTCCCATGCTGGTGCCCAGTACACAACGCATCTGGCCAACAACATAAAGTTGGAGGAACACTGCATAAAACTTGTGTAGGGGGATCCACAGCTTGTGGGAGCACCCACAACCAAAGTCTTCATGGAAAATGATGTGTTATTTCTAGGTTTTGATCATTCTGCTTTACTCGCTGTTAGCCTTTACTGCAGGTCCTTCTTAACATATGTAGCTACTTAGTTGGTACACATAAATACCTGAAACTACCCAATTTTCAGGATCTTTCTGTTTGATTTTTAATGTTTTCTTTCTTTTCTCCCTGCACACACCCTGACAAGTTTTTCTAGTTAACCCAGGAGAGTTTTCATGGCACACTCATTCTTTTTACTCTTTCATCTTTTCCATTAATCCGGTCTATCTATATTCCTCTTACATTAGACTTGTTATTTATGTTTCACAAGCTGAGTATTTACTTCAGGGATAACTCATCCCCGTTGTGTTTTTTCTATGAAACATACTTCTCTTTTATTAAAGAAATCCTGACAAAGGTTGCCATACCATAAGTCAGAGAAAGCAAATTCTTTCTACTTCATATAAAACCTACATTTTAATTAGATCATGCTTTCTTTTTCTTTGTATATTGCCAGAGAATAAAGTTTAAAACAACATTCTTCAATACCTCACGCTCTCCATAAATAATTTATATACTGAGGTATATCCTAAGTTATGCTCACTGCTTATTTCACAAGGGCAAGGACTGTGCTGAAGGAGAATCACACAGAATCACAGAATCACAGAATTACCCGGGTTGGAAGGGACCTCAAGGATCATGTAGTTCCAACCCCCCTGCCTAGCAGGGCCACCAAACATACACATTTACTAGATCAGGTTGCCCAGGGCCCTGTCCAGCCTGGTCTTGAACACCTCCAAGGACGGGGCATCCACAACCTCACTGGGCAGCCTGTTCCAGGGCCTAACCACCCTTCTAGTAAAGAACTTTCCCCTAACATCCAACCTAAATCTTCCCTCCTTCAACTTAAAACCATTTCCCCTAGTCCTGCTATTATCAGCCCTTTCGAAGAGTTTACTCCCCTCCTGGGAGTAAGTTCCCTTCAGGTATTGAAAGGCTGCAATGAGGTCACCTCGCAACCTTCTCTTCTCCAGGCTGAACAAACCCAACTCCCTCAGCCTGTCCTCATAGGGGAGGTGCTCCAGCCCCCTGATCATCTTTGTGGCCCTCCTCTGGACCCTTTCCAAAATCTCCATATCTTTTTTGTACTGAGGACTCCACACCTGGACACAGTACTCCAGATGGGGCCTCACAAGAGCAGAGTAGAGAGGGATGATCACCTCCCTATCCCTGCTGACCACCCCTCTCCTGATGGAGCCCAGGATCCCATCTGCTTTCCGGGCTGCCAGAGCGCACTGCTGGCTCATGTTAAGTTTCTCATCTATCAGGACCCCTAGGTCTTTTTCAGCCGAGCTGCTCTCAAGGACAACTCCTCCCAGCCTGTACAGGTGCCTGGGGTTCTTCCGGCCCAAGTGCAAAACCTTGCACTTTGCCGTGTTGAACCTCATTAGGTTCACCCGAGCCCAGCTTTCCAGCCTGTCAAGGTCCCTCTGAATGGCATCCGTTCCCTCCACCGTATCGACTGCACCACTCAGCTTGGTGTCATCAGCAAACTTGCTGAGGGTGCACTCCATTCCCTCATCGATGTCATTAATAAAGATGTTAAAGAGCACCGGTCCCAAGACAGACCCTTGAGGGACGCCGCTCGTTACCGGCCTCCACCTGGACATAGAGCCATTGACCACCACCCTCTGTCTGCGGCCTTTCAACCAATTGCTTATCCATCTAGTTGTCCACCCATCAAATCCACCTCCCTCCAATTTGGAGATGAGGATGTGATGGGGGACCATGTCAAAGGCCTTGCTCAGGTCCAGGTAAATGACATCGGTCGCCTTCCCTTCATCCACCAACGCCGTCACTCCATCATAGAAGGCCACAAGATTAGTTAAGCATGACCTTCCCCTGGTGAAGCCATGCTGGCTGTCTCGGATCACATGCTTGTTCTTTATGTGATCAAGCATGTTGTCCAGGAGGATCTGTTCCATAATCTTCCCAGGCACAGAGGTGAGACTCACCGGCCTGTAGTTACCCGGGTCATCCCTGCTCCCCTTCTTGTAAATGGGAGTGACGTGACCCTTCCTCCAATCATCCGGGACCTCACCTGACAGCCACGACTTCTCAAATATGATGGAGAGCGGCTCAGCAACCACCTCAGCCAGCTCCTTCAGGACCCTGGGGTGCACGCCATCTGGCCCCATAGACTTATACTCATTCAGTCTAAGGAGGCACTCTCGGACTTGCTCTACCCTTACAGTGGGGAGGGATTTACCTCCTTGGTCCCCACATGGAGGTATGGGGGTGCAAGACTTAGGGACGTGAAAAAGACTAGAATCCTGGCCACCAGTGAAGACCGAGGTGAAGAACTCATTCAGCACCTCAGCTTTCTCTTCATCTGTTGAAGCCATTTCTCCTTTTAAATTTACCAGAGTAGGCACGCCCATTTTGGCCTGTCTCTTCTGGCCAATGTACCTGTAGAAGGTTTTCTTGTTGTTTTTCACATCCCTCGCCAAGTTCAGTTCTGCCTGCGCCTTGGCTTTCCTGATCCCACATCTGCAAGTTCGGACGGCATCCCTGTATTCTTCCCGGGTGACACAGCCTTGTTTCCAGAGCTTGTACACCCCCTTCTTCACCCTCAGTTCTCTTAGCAGGTCCTTGCTGAGCCATGCCGGTTTTCTACCTCTCCTGCCCACTTTCTTAATCAGGGGAATGGAGACCTCTTGTGCTGCCAGGAGGGCATCCTTGAACAGTAGCCAGCTCTCCTCAACGTCCTTATCTTTGAGGGCAGCGCGCCAGGGGATCTTGGCCAGCATTCCATTGAGTAGCTTGAAGTCTGCTCTTCTAAAGTTGAGCATCCTGGTCCTGCTCTTTGCCAGGCCCACATCGCTTGAGATCACAAACTCAACCAGGGCATGATCGCTGGAGCCCAGGCAGCCTCCAACCTTGACGCCTTTGATGATCTCCTCAGCGTTGGTGAGCAGCAGGTCCAGCAACGCTTGACCTCTGGTCGGTCTGTCCAATACCTGAACCAGAAAGCTATCATCAATGGATTCCAAGAGCCTTCTGGAGCTCTTGCAGCTCGCCGTGTGGTTTTCCCAACAGATGTCAGGATGGTTGAAGTCCCCCACCAGGACAAGAGCCCGTGAGCCAGATGCCTCACGCAACTGGAGCAAGAAAGCCTCATCAGCAGCCTCCCCTTGATCAGGTGGCCTGTAGTATACCCCTAATACCAGCTGACCTTTATTAGTCCCATCTCTAATCCTAACCCACAGGCTCTCAACCTGTTCTTGACTGTTTCTCATGGGGAGCTCCTCACAGTTTATCCAATCTCTGACATAAAGGGCGACTCCCCCACCCTTCCTACCACGCCTATCTCTCCTAAAGAGCCTATAGCCATCGATGGTAGTATCCCAATTATGGGAGTCATCCCACCATGTTTCTGTGATAGCAACAATGTCATAATTTTCAGAGTGCATCACAGTTTCCAGTTCCTCCTGCTTGTTACTCAGGCTCCGTGCATTAGTATAAAGGCACTTCAGCCGGGCTGTCCGTCTCACCACCTTCATAAGCGATCCAGGATCCACTAGAACAGCGGCATCCCCAGAACAGTACCTATAAATATTCTAAAATGACACAGTTAAAGGAAATAAACACAAAGGAATCCATTACAAGTAGAACTTTGGAAATCAGATTACAAAAGCTGTACAATAATTTTGATCACTACCACATTTAAAGTGGATATCTGGGTCATGTTTACAAAAGCATTTTCTCTCTGTAGACTCAGAAGTTTTAGGAAATAGGTTTGGGGTTTTTTGTGGAAAAAAAGAAAAGAAAAGAAAAGAAAAGAAAAGAAAAGAAAAGAAAAGAAAAGAAAAGAAAAGAAAAGAAAAGAAAAGAAAAGAAAAGAAAAGAAAAGAAAAGAAAAGAAAAGAAAAGAAAAGAAAAGAAAAGAAAAGGAAGAAAGAAAGAAAAGGATTAGGATATCAGTACCTGGAAAGCATAAATTCCCACTGCAGGTTTATGCCAAGTGTGTGGGCTGGGCTTGCTTAGGGGAATAGAAATGCACATGTTTCCAACAAGACATATCCAAAATTTGCCTCCACATCTTTAAATGTGCTGATTTTCATACTTTAAGAAAAGAGATTTTGAAAACTAAATTATCTCCAATTCAGCAAGCTCTTCTGTTAAAGTAGAATTATTAATGCCTACCATTTACGCACAGTACCAATGGCAACAATTATAAAACAATTAGAAGAAAGTAATCAGCTGCAAGAGATCTATTCTGTCCCTGGATTAACAATTCCCTTTCCTACTTAGATATGCAGCATTTTAAAACAAATATTTTGACCCAGTTTTTGCATACTGTTTATGCAACCTCTGATGTTGAGCTAAAATGCTCGTGTTTGATGTTTGCTGAATGAGGCAGCACATTCTCTTTACGAGATGTATTTAATTTGAGCAAAAATCTCAAAGATCTTTTCTATGCTACCGTAAAGCAATTCAGTATACAATTACTTAGCAGAGACATTGAGAATACCACCTTGGTTTTACAATTGTAACCAATGTATTTTTGTTTTCATTTATGTCTGGTTACAGTTCTTAGGAAACCCAGCCTTGTTGGGACACCATCAATGTGCTGATACAGGAAACATACATGCACTTTGCATCTGCATTTCTTTTCTTCTTTCACAGACATTTCTTCAAAGGCTTTGCAGATCTGCTGTCTTTTCATACTGCTTTAGCAGTGTGCTGGCTTCTGGTTTAAATTTCACACTAAGGTCCCAGTAGTGTGTTATAACATATGCAATTAAAAGCAAAAGAAGTCCTTCCACCTGAAGAAAGGTGAGATCCCTGCTCGGGACTGTGGGCCATTCAGGAGGTGAAGAAAACATTAAGTCAATGATTGTAAAGGAAGGGTGTCCTTTGTCCCATAAGCACTGCATCTTCACTCCATTTCCTGAAGTCATCTTGTGAGTGCAAACTCTGTACCTCCAAAAAGGAACCAGAGGAAATATGTCCCCCTGGAGAGCAGAACCATTCTGTCTATACTTAGATATCTCATTCTCTTCTGCTCTCTGTCACTAAATTGATGTATGCTATGATGAACAGGACTTTTCATAGAGAAAACCAAAGCACAGAATCATAGAAGGCTCCACAGGGAAGAGACCTTTTGAATACTACAATATGGATACACTTCGAAGTCCTGAATCTGCAATTCCATCTTCAGGAATTGCATTGATGGAATCTGCAATTCCATCTCTTTCTTGATTTTGGACTCATTAAAAGGTAAGACTGGCATAACTTTGTAGAATGCATGTAGAATGGTGATCAGAAGTGAATCGCTCAAGCTTTACCCATTGCTAATAAGCATGGCTCCTTCTTATTATTTACAGCACGTGTTCAATTAGAGCTTTGTCGTCATTAGCAGCATGATGTGTAAACTGATGAAGCCACATAAAGCAGATGGTTAAGACTCTGGACACAAATAAAAGAAAGAATATGTTACACTTCATTTTAAGTGGCAGTTCTGGTGTTCTATAACTAAATGGTAAGGTACTGAATGCAATGTAATGACTAACGTGGCAAATGCACTGCTGTGCAAATAAACTGTTATGAGTTTCACTTCATTTTAATTAGGCACTCAGTTCATATCCTTCCACACTGTGAATAGACCAAGCAAATGAATATATGGCTTTGTATACAGTTTGCACAGTGCTTTGTGCACAGTTCAGTTCCCATGTATTTGTATGATAAGTGCACAAACAGTCTGATAATCATAGTATGACTGCATTGATGATGGTCATTAGTGAGAAAAGTTAAATTGTGTTGTTCAATGGAAATAGCTAGCAGAATGGAACAGGTCACTAAACTAGGGAACTCACACAAGAGAGAGCAACAGACTACATAGGCACCTTTGGTTGATGCACATGAAGTTCAGTGTCAGATTAAGTCACAGCCTTTCTGCTCCCCCACAGTGTAAAGGTCACTATCACATGCAGACTGGCTCTGTTTAGAAATGCACTTCCTCTTCCAGATACCTACTACTACCAACTGCACTGTGCTTCTGTGGCTACATCTCCACATCTCATGCCTCTACACACTTTAAGGATGGCATTACAGGCTTTACTACCTCACCCGCAGCCACACAGAGCTCTTTGTAGGCCAAAAGAAAAGTCCTTGGAAGCAGTTATGTCGGGAATAAGCATAAGCAACAGCTCAGCACACAATACTGACCTTTGCATAACAGTGTATCACTTTTTAAGCAACTCTGCCTAGTAATCTAACCCAACTCTAATTGCAGCCCCAGTCCTAGCTTGTATATACAAAGTACTGTGTGCAGCAGTGCTATCTATATATACTGTTTGTGATAGTGGGACCTATCCTCCAGGCAGTGGATCGATATCACAGTTCATTCTATACAGTCTATTACTTGTACACTCAATGGCCACAGCTTTTGGCCTGATCTGATCTCAAATGAATGAGAATGCGAGAGATGCGAAATAGGCTCCATGTACCATTACCAGATAATGCATTTTCAATCAGGTTCATGCAGCTACAATATGGTATTTATATCTGGCACACAGGGATTTTGAATGTCTATTTGTGAGCGCACTGCTTGAAAGCAAAGAACCATGAACAACATGACAAGCCTTAGGAACTGCACTGTCTAATGGATGGTCCTCAGCAGAGAGTATGGGAGGTATTTGTAAGCAGTGTGTTAAGAAAATTACGAGGAGGAATAACCACTCATTTTACTGCCTCTGTAGTCTCGTCTGCTGAAAAAATTAATGTTATTGCACATACATATGTACATACATACATACCATAGTGTTTGTGTTTAACATGAATACACCTATATATCTGTATCTATGTCATTTTTGAACCTTCACGATATAGCTTGCCATTGGCCTTCAATGGCTATAAATACATATACCCTCAATTGATCACGTAGTATTTTCTTTCCACATTTTACTTTCATTTTACTTGTAGAAATCCAGAGTTACACAGGTGACTTCAATCTCTTCAATTCATCAGAACTCACTGAACCTGTGGGTTGAAACCACTGGTATTTATTTAAGCAAGTGCAGCTGTTTCTTGGATTTTCTAGGTGAAGGAGCAGGACTGGGTTGTGTGTTGGAGCTGGGAATTACTTGGATTAAAGGTAGGTAGTGTTTTTTTATGATTTTTTTGTGTGCTGTGATTACTGGAGACTGAGAGATGGTGCCTGGCTGGGGAAGTAGGTGCTAAAGGTCCAGCCATGATATAGAAGGTGGTGGGAGAAGTGGAAGTGATGTTACTTGGTTTGCTTTTTGCTGCAGTTAAGAAAGCTTGAAGGGGTGGTTTGGATAAAGAGGCTGAACCAAGGAGCTTTCCCTTCTTTTTTTCTCCTAAAAACTAATCCAACAAGATGTAATCTCTTAGTAACCCGAATACCTTGACCTTTCACTGTGGGGCCGCTGATGTCAGTGAAGTAATTCTGCATTTATGATAAAGAGAGCTTCTAGTTGTGTTCAAGCTATCAAGGTTCCTGGAAGCTACAGAGAAGGCTTGATTGAAGGGCTCGTTATATATTCTATGCAAAGCAAATGCTTTTTATCTATTTGCAGGGTAGGCATTATACACAGACAGTATTATGACATCTAAGTAATGCTAATAAAATTCTGTATTCTTAATCTTCAAACATTTCAATTCAATTGACCAGTTCACTTTAAATGGGGTCACTAGTGTATTTTTTCTGATGTGCAATGATTGGTTGATTTCCCTGTGGCAATATTAAATCATAGTTGTAAAATGGAGTTCAAAATCCCCTGTAGTAAAAGTACAGTGTTATTTTGACTTTATGGATGGGGTCAAAGTAGGATGAATTATGCCTGCAAATAACATCTCTTTTGAGCCTGAAGTGTAGCTGTATAAACTCCAAAGATCAGGAAATAACTGTTCCTCCTGCTACTACTACAAGTCCAATCTATTTAATGATGAGCCTGATATCAAAGAAATATTCTTGTAGGATACACGTGCTCATTGTATGCTGCTGCCTTAATGGCTTCCCCAAAATGGAGGGAGAGAAAGAGAAGTAATGGGAGCAGTTATCTTTCTCAGCCCATTCAGTTGAAGGCTCTTATCACCTATGTCAGCTCTCTGAACGAGTTATGGCCAACGTAGCAGCAGCTTTTTTTTATTGACATTCTCCTGCAACTTCCACAGTTACTGTAATCCCTAAAAGCCATCCAGCAGTTGCTGTTACTTTCATCCTTGCAGCTAAGAGCCTCTGACACAGAAAGCTCCAGTCTGTCTGCTTTTTCTTCGTGCTTGCTGCAGGCTGTTGCAGCCCAGGCTGTATCCTTTCTGTGAGATGGAGCGGTTGTGGGCTCCCTTAGCACAGTTTTGTCATAAGAACATCCTGGAAGATTCTTCAAAGTTCTCACAGGCCGGAGGAACCTCCCCTACTGTTAAGGGTTTGAACATCTTGCACTTGAAACTCTTCTTTTGGTGCTCTGCCTGTTTTCATAGGCCTTGCAGGGCTGCAGGTACCCAGAAATGGAAGGTTTTCTACGATAAATACACCTATCTGTGCTTCTGAGAAGCCAGGAATGGGATGAAAGGAAAATATAGCATATGCTTGGGTCAATATATTTGCTTTGCAACCTGGGGAAATTGGTAACGTGACGCTTTGTGCAATGTGAGCACTTCCAAATGGGTTGCAAATTACATGCTATCTGGGCTGCCAATTACCTGCTAAGTCTTAACGCTCTTAACCTGTTCTTAGCTCACTTGACTAGATGACAGCCATTCAAGTCTTTTTCTAAGGCTAATTAGGAAAGCCGTCATTGACATCTCTTTACTTCATCCCAGTTGTCACCTTCCGCGGGCATGCTGAAGTACTTGACTTGCTGACTCCTGCTGTTAGTGAGGTCTGTACCTGTGGACGCTTCCTTGGCACCCAGCTCCAGATTCAGGGCTGTGGTTGACGAATACCCCAGAAATGGGAACGAGGTGTAGGAACTGGATGTCCAGTGAGAAGTCAAGGTTGCTTCTCGCAGCTGAGTGAAATGAATTTATGCATTGGTCAAAGCAAATCAAAGATCCAAGAAGCAGAACAAGAGAATTTAGATTAGCTCTCACTGGTAATGTAGAAGCTGCCTCCTTGGTCAATCTGTTGTCCAGAACTCAAGGTACTTAACTATCGAGGCAAGATGCTTTGGATCTCACTTTGCTGTTACCTTTAAGTTTCCCTTCTGTACCTGTGCTCCCATCAGTTTTCAAGTACATCTTTTATAAAGACTTTTATACAGACTTGCTTTCAAAGCTGTGGGTAAGCAGCACTTCAGCGGCAAGGAAACTTCTGCTGTATTAATTGGCATTGATCAGCCAAGTGTCTGCTAATATTGCTGGAGGAATGGGGGTGGCTTGAGAATTTTAAGCCTGTCAACATAATTTGATAAGAATTAGAACTGAGCAACAAATTTGGTCGTGTAACAGTTTTATGGACTTTGGGATATTTGTGCTGCTTAACATTAGCAAGAAGCTTCTTTTGTAATTTAGTCCTCATAGTTTTCAGCTGATAAAGCCACAACAGAGCCCTTTTATCACAGTAGGAAACTTCCCTCTCCCCTCAGATTTTGAGCAATAACAATTCTGTGGGGTAATAATTATTCTGGATGCACTGTACCATGTAAATTAATCTGTTGCTTTGGTAGTACTACTCCAAAAGCAACACTGATGGTGTATGCTCAGAATGAGCAAATTAATTAGCCAAACTGTGAAATCAAATAAATCTCACAGCAGTGACCTCTGTGTCACTGAATAAAGAAAGACATTAAGTTGATGTGCAGTTGCTTTAACTGAACTAAAACCGGAACTTGAAAGGGCTAAATGTTCTCATTATTCTGAGTTAAAATAGACGTTTGGGCTGGCAGCACGTTGCTGGCAAGGACAGATTGATATCTGTTGTCCATTTAGCTTTTCCTTCTGCATCTGCTAAGAACAGACTTATAAAGCAATTGTCACAAACCAGAATGTTTCATGGGAAAGCTGCATCCAGGATAAAATCAAAACCTATAGATTTCCTATTGAAGTCATTGTGCTGTATGATCTCTGCCATACACAGAAGCTCAGTGGAGCTAGCATCTAATTCGATGTTCCATTGCTCCTGGTGTCTCAGCTGCTTAACTTGGAAATACTCTTCAGAGCTGATGCCTTTATCTTGTCCTCCCTGGGGGTGAGTTTCTAGAAGCTCTGTGGAGCATTCGTGGCTTTGGATAACAGCTGTTCTTCTTCCTCTCTTCTCTCTCTGAGAAAGATGAAGTCTGATATTTGCAGCTTTTTTACATAGTGAAGGAAGGAAATGTGTTATGATATGTAGCAGTGCATGGTCTGCAGTGTGATCTGCCACAGTGTTTTCAATATCTGTTGGAGGCACAGGATCATGGTGATGTTTTGCAGGAAAATAATTATCTCAGTATTGTGGGGCATTTATGGTGGCATCTATCAGAGTTACTGCAAGATGAATGTTTTATGTCTGAGGGAAGAAATAATTCTGCCTTTACTGAATTTATCTAGAAAAGGTCAGAGTGATATGTGGAAAAGTTCATTAGGTTATTCTCTCCAGAATTTGATGTTCAACAATCAATAAGTACGTAAGATTTACTGCAGGAGATGTATGTAATAGGGAAAGGGCTTTTGTATGAGTGATGAGTCAGTGATGGGAGGATTCTGGGTAATCTACACCATACTAAGATTTTTCAAACTATAATCAGCAAAATGAGAATGAGTGGTTTCATTCAGTTATGGATGTGCTGGCTCTGTGGGTCAGTAAAAATCCCTGCATAGTCATTAAGAAAATCTATGTATATATGACCCTGATGTTTACTAGACAGGTTGTGTACCATATAAGAGTTGTGCCACTCCTATCTAAAGTGCTCAGCATTAACTCCTCTGATCAGTGACAAACCCAGCTCCACTGTGTTGTTATCTGTAATATTGGTAGTGGATGCAGTTGTTGGTTAATTCTGTCTACTACATAGAATTATAGGAATAAATGCAAAGGCTTTTACTCTCTGAGGTGAGATGTGAAGCCTTTTTTCTGTATACCCACTGATGAGCAGGGAAGTGATTCCAAAGAAAATATCAAAAGATAGAAGCCTATAGAAGTTCTTACTGAGGAGAGAGTTCTTATCTGGTTATATTTCATTTTGCAGTGAATGGTTAATGGTAGTGGACTCAAAGTATTTGAAGAATTCTGTGTCTTTCCAAAGTGAAAGCCCAAATGATCGTGGCTGTGAGTTCCTTTTTGTGCCCTAGATATATCTGTGCCAGGTAGAATCCAGGGCAGGGTTTGGATAAAATGTAAAGACAAAGACCAATAGAGAACCCAGTGGGAGATCAGCATTTAATTCTCCGTGTCCCATTAATTTTGTAGTATGGACTTCAGCTTGGAGGGTTTTGCCATTAAAGGAACCATATTCCTTTTTAAGAAACCTGTTAGTGATAATTTTCCTTCAGAGACTTAATTTGCAGCATGTTCCCTCTATAGCATAGCAAACCACCTTGTGAAACTGTTGAATTCCCTTTCTTTAGCTCCTCTGCCCTTATTGCAGCCTTGGCTATGTGCAGACTGGGCTGGTTCTTGATGCACATTCATTCATTTCTCTGTATCTCCTGATCTCCCTGCTGAGATCTGTTGTTCCTATAGTGTTCCCAAGGGGGTTCTTTGGGCTCATTTATAAGAGCTGTAAAAAATTTCAAAGGTAATTCTGAAGTTCAGTGTTTAGGAGCTATGAGAACATGATGCCTCTCCAGCTGAAGGAAAAATCTGATAATAGTACAGATGTCTCCCATACAATAATTTCTCGATTCAAGGAAATTTGTAGTTGTTGTTTCATTCTGCAATTCCTGTTATGAACCACTTTCCTGGATCTGGGTTGGAAACCTTTAAAAGATGAAATCTTTCAGATTTTCTTTTCAGATAAAGCTTGCAGGAGGACATTATTACAGCTGATCAATGGTATCTCAGTGAAGTACACAACATCTGACTCTTTCTTTGGCCATGCTCATATAATTTCATTGATAAATTCCTCACACCAATATAACTAAAGGGAAAACCAAGCTCTTAAAGATTCATTTGAAATTCAAATAGCAGATAGTGTGGAATAAACTGTTAGGAAACTTGCCTTGAAATTATGATGTGGGAAAAAGAAATCTGGAAAAAATCTTCAGAAAAAATTCCATTTAAATCACTTTATCTCAGTTATACCGAAATCACATCATTTTGAAGTGACTGAGATTTTGAGTATTATGTTGCTAAATCTTCGTCTGCATACTTTATGAATTATGGAATATTATGCATACTAATGTATTATTCAAACAATGTATTTTAATGTAAATGAATCTGAATAAATCAAAACCAAATATTTTTATTTCATGCTAAAGATGTATTTTGACACTGCCAAAACAAATCCAGGAATGGTTTTCTTGCTCAAAAGCCTTCTTTAAAACTCTCCCCTGCAACTGCTGCATAACTGTGTATTTCAACCCATACGCAATTCTTCAAAAACCTGTAGGCCTATTGTAATTTTAATGTTTCCTATTCAGAGCTAAAACATACTTCAAGTGCCACTCTCAGATTAGATAAATATACTATTGTTTACAGTTATGATAACCTTAAGATCCCCAAAATGTCTTAATCTAATTACATGCTTTTATTTGCTGTTAGAAAAACAGAAGAATAACAACCCAACTCATTTCATCCCTACTGTGATTTCCTCTGGGCTAATTAAAGTGTACTCGACTGATATCTTAACTGTGCCGCTATAGGCAATCAAAATATTTAAAGGGACAAGCATCATGGTAATACTGTGCTATCCCTAACAAGTGGTGCTGTTAGTCAGGTCGGAGGGTGCTTTTATGGGCACTGATGAGCCCCATGGTTACATCACAGGCTCAGGTAGGAAGGTGCTGGTTAGGGTGGTACCAAGAGTGACCTTTTTGCTCTGAACACTTGCAGGACTCTTAGTGATGCCTCCCATGCCTCCTACTGCACCCTCTTTTTTTCAGCACTGGCAACATAAACTCTTCTTGGAACTATTTAACAACTCTGTGAAAACCAGGGTTTCAACACTAGCAGGCCAGGGCAGTTTTGAAAGCAGTGAGAGATGTAGCCCTGACTTTAGCTGCCTACTGGCATCTCCCAAAGGCATTGCTGCTACTGATGAGAGACTGCAGCACCAGCAGTCTGCTTCTGGATAAGGTGCTTGCTAGTCAGCTTCCAACAAGAGCATATCTTGTGCTGTGTATAGCTATCAGTACTTCACAGTTTAGGAAAAGGAGTCTTCAAAGCACTTCTACACAAAGATTGAAGTAGCTTTTACATACGTCTGTAGTAGTAGCTTATATGGTAAGTATTTTGGAATAAATGACTGTATTATTGAGGTCAAAAGCAGGGTGATTAAACAAAGAATCATCTTCTTATTCAACAGTTATCCCAAAGCTGATTCTTTGCAAGCAACTGCAATTGACTTTCTTTTTATGCTGACGCTTGTAAGTTGCACAAATGGACTATTCTTTACCTTCAAATATGCATGATAGTTGCGTTTCCTGTTTCTGGATGCTCGGCCTTGATGGTGAGCCTTTAATGCCACGACTCAGTGTATTAATTTTTACATATGTTGAGGATGAGAAATCATAGAATGGAAATAGGGAAGGGCTTGTGTCTCTATTGTGCTATCCTATCATACTCTAAGGCAATAAATAATAGTAATTCATTGAGACTATGTAAATCTCTCCAATACTCTGTAGGCTAAAGAGACCATCGGTGCTCTCCTGTGGTTTTGTTTTCTTTAAATGTTGATATTTATCTCATCTTGCTTTCTATCTCTCCTAAACAATCGTGTTCTCTTCCTCCTCTGAAGGTAGAAATGGGTGCAAGTCATAATTTGGGGGCATTCAACCCACAGGGGATTCTTGATGCCATGAGTAGAAACTGGTTTTTTTGCTTCTGAGATATGAATGCTAACTACATCCTTACTTCTATTGTAGCTTTTCATATTCCTGGGGAAAAAAAGTGAATCTCTCTCTTTCATTGTGGATTTGTTCTACCACAATGTTCCTCTGCTGGTCCTCTCGAATAATATTGTTCAATTAATAGCAAGACATGTTAATTTCCAGGGGAAAGCATCATTTCTTTTTTATTTTTTTTACATCTCATGGTTTTAATTCCCTTTTATTTTAAACATTTAGAAGAAAAATATTTCATTATTTGCATGAGGGCAAGAAGGAACAGAAGATTTATTTTTAAAGAACATCTTTCTGACTTTGTTTCAGGCTGCGACCTGAAATTACAGAGAAGAGGGGGGAAAAAAGCACCAACTTCTAAGTGAAGCTTTGCTATACTAATGAGGTTTAAGTGGCATGTTTAAGATGTGATCCAGCATTTAAGTGTTTAACCTAAAACAGTTCCATTCCATCCATCATCCAAAGCATGTGTGATAGCTTTATTCAAGCAGTAAGTGAAAATAATTCCTTCTGTCTTTACTAGAAACACCAATCAGTGCCCCATATGTCAGTCAAGGTCTGTCTTCATTGTCGCCACAAAGCAGAATAAAGAGTACCAGGGCTTTTTACCAGAATGAGATCTCTACTGAACAGCTCTCTATTTTTTTTCAAGTCCTAATTGTAGAGGCTTATGGCTATTTCTTACACTGAAACAATGTTAGGTTATAGGAATTCATGTCTACTGATGTTGACAGATGATAGGACTTCATTAAGTATCAATTAAAGAATCAGAATTGGCCTCAAAGATGTGACCCGTTTTTTTTTTTTGGCTCTTTTTCTTTTTCATTTGAGTCTGTACTTTGAATGACTGTGGATTTCTGTGGTCACTTGCCTTGTCCTTGAACATTCCATGTTTTGTGTGAAGAGAGACACTGTGCTCATAGGGAAAATTATCAGGCCGAACTCCTTCTTGTTTTTGTTTTGTGTTGACAGCAAGAGTACTCAATGTCCAAGGTAACTTGCCACTTCCCAAGGTAATGCATCAATTGTTTAACAATTAAAAAGTACCTTGAGATATATAGCGGAAGATGACTGGGAAGGAAAATTTGTCCTTGGCATGTATTGTGTTCTCTCACAAACTCTACATCTTGTTTAAACAAATACTAGAAGCGCTGTGAGAGTGCTGCATTGGAGCTATACATTTTCAAGGACAAGTACAATATTATTAGAATAAGGCATGTGACAAATCCAGAAAATAGAACAAGGGTTTTAAAATACTAGAATGTAGAATTTACCAGAAGACATTTGAAAGGAAAGAGTGAATCATTTTATATGCAAGATGACATTGAATTAAACATACCTGTTCAGTCAAAGTAATATGGTGTTCAAGTCATCTTTTTCAGATGATAACACTAGGAAATGTTGGTTTTTAAAGATTTTTTTTCTCCCAAATTAAAAGTTGTTAAGTATGTAGAAATATTAATTTCAACTATGAGGAAAGAGTAGGGTTGGGATGAAAATGTTTCGTCCAAAATCTAGTGAGGTGCATATTAATCATTAAAATATGTTTAAATATAAACTTTAGGGCTAATGTGACATTGAATGAACTACAAAGTATGATTCATAATCTTCTTACTCTGTCATAAATCTCACTGGTGCAGAATGGGAAAATGTGTCCTGTTAACATTCTCTTGAATCTGAGTTGAAGCTGTATTCAGGTATCTTTCTATATTTTTCTTCATTAAGAAAAAAAGAAATCATATACTTGTATACAGCATTCAGCCTGTCTGGTAGGAGCTTTATCTTCACAGTGTACTTCATTGTTGTAGGGATTACCTTTACTATCAGAATTTGGGAATGTGTAATCTGCTTGGAGTGCTGGAAGTTAGGGCCCTTGGGTGGGTGAGAGCCATGATACTGGGCTCTTACAGAAGGGAAATGCGGATCTGCCAGCCAACCTCCTTACACATCTCATGTGCATGAGTTGTTTCCATCAGCTGTTCATGTTGGGGCACTAATAAGGTACTCCAGCCCCAGTTCCCCACAGGCTAGGAAAAAGCCAGGGCACATTCACAATGATCACATCTTAAGTTGCATATATTCTTGCAAATTATTTCAAAACATCCTGAAAAATCCAAGTGCAGTAAAATACCCATAGGAGTCTTTCCTTTTAGGATGGCATCTGCTGTTGTGGATATAGCTCTCACTGGGAGAGAAATAACAGGCTGATTCCTGCAAGAATCATCACAGCTGCCCTCCTGGGCTCATTTGCCTGATACTGTGTGAAACCAGTGTTCCTCACTATGGGCAGGGCTGAGCGTCATAGGTACCAGCATCGTGCTGTGGGATGCTCTTGGGGGTGAGGCTTGCAGGACTTTTTCCTGTGGGCTAAAAGGATTTGTACTTCCTTTTGTGCTTGCTGGTGCATTTAGTATTAGATCCCTATCTCTCAAAGAATCCACTACATTAAGCCACTCTTCTCTGGTATTTGAAGATATCAGAAATTATGCCTTTATTGAAACTAAACGAGTTACTTTTCCCTGCTGATCACAAGATGTGAGCTGCTATAGTATTTCTAGATGTTTATAATTATTATTATTTCCATTCCATATGGAACTTAATTGTAAATCTGTCAATGAATTTACTTTGGTGTTGAACATGCCTGCCTGGATGAGTTTGGAATTTATTATTTCAATTTTATTCCCTGCACTTGTGGTGGGACACATTCTGTATTCTTTACTGAAAGCACTCATGGAATTTACAGCCTTTTCTGCATCAATAAATTCAGAAAAAATCAAATTATTGTTAGGTATAAAACTCCAAATACTATATTATTAAAGCGCGTGTTGAGATGAGGCATCTCCTTATTTTATGGTATAGTCCAACGCTAGAATGATGTTAAAGCCTTGTATACAACACAGCTGGAGTGATATTTTTACTTGAAGGATTGATGTAAGAAATAAGTCATTACTGGCGGATATTTTTATTAATATTCTTCAGTTTGTTATTTTCAGCAGTTTCATTTTTTTTGTTCTCTTTCTGCTGGCCATCTTAAATTAGGATCCAAATCTGAATGCATTACTCATACCAGGGAGCAGTAACTGCCTTGTGCAGCCCTGGTGTTTTCAGGAAGCTATTTGTGCAAATGAGCACTGACCGGTGCCATCACAGGAACTGCACCTCCTGGTGAGGGGGGAAGGTGGATGGTGTGTGTGGTCTGCAGGCTTCAGTCATGTACAGTACATAAGCTGCTGTGGGATAGCTGGGCTTCTCATTGGGAAAGCAGAAGGAAAGATTATGTTGTATTTACAAGGGGCACATTACTTCATTGTTTACCATCTACAATAGTCATGTTGACTTAAGAGCCTTCCCTGGAAACAAGGACAGAGTAGGGCTGAATGTTGTTCTGAATCTGCTAGGAAACAAATTAATGGAATTAAGGTATTTTACATAAAGTCTTGCATGGTCTATACTGATATCATAGAGGTACATATATAGATGTAATTAATCTAAACAAAATCAGAGCAATGGTTGGTTAATAACTTGTGACCTCATATTCATCCAATCTCTCAATTACATAAACCCGTAGCTTAAAGTGTTACAGGGTTCTGGACGCAGGCTGAACATTATGAATTGTGAGATTCTCCAGAGGCTGTTGGGAAGGTCTAAATCTTTTCATTAACATAAAGTTAAATTGAATAGAATGGTCTTCTTAGAGTGTCTATTAAGGCCTTAATGGCCTTCATTGTCAATATTAAAGGCCAAAAACAAATCATTATGTTTCAGCTTTTTTTGTGCTGTTTAGTCTGTCTTGTTGGCATCGTAAATGGACGAATCATTAATTTAAGCTTTTCCTGAAGTTTTCTAACATGAAGAATGTTATATCTATTCATGAAACTCTGCAAAAGACTTTAGTCCAATATCAATCCTAAGGAGATTAAATACTTAAGCATTATACTGTCCTCTAAATTAAGGAAGTTGTATAAGCTTAATTTCCAGAGGATTTTAAATGTGATTAAACTGGATATGCCATGATTAAATATCTTGCTGCTATCCATTTCTGGGTGGATTAACTCCATTAAAATGAACTCCTCCGTAATATTTATTTCAGATAACACCCTGGGAATTTTTTTTATTCTGTGTGTTTGATTCTAGTGCTTATTTTCCATGCAAAACTGCTGAAATAAGTCTGACTTAAAGCACAGATATTACAGAGATCTACTGGAAGCTCACAGGTACTCCTCAGATTTGTTAGCATTGATGCTGGCAGCTACATTATAGGAATCTGGTTTAGTATTTCATGTCTGGAGCTGAGGCTCCTCAGGCTGCACCTTTTGAGGCTTCTGATCCTGGATCTGCTCTGACCTCCATGCCTCACCCCACACCCTCAAAGCCAACTCACGGTACCTGATTATAGGAGCCCCCACTTCACATAGTGGGATCTATTTCAGTTGTTGCTGACCTGTACATTAAACTTTGCATGCAGGGACTCTATTCAGTTGCCCAGCCCCTTGCCAGGCCTTACTTGTTACTATCCCATTAGATGTGGTATTGGTGGGATGCAGGCTGAGGTGGAAGTGTATTGACCTACTGCTGGCAGCAGTTGTGAGGGGTGTGTCCAGTTGGATAAAAGGAGAACTGGAATAAATTGCACTCAGTCTTATAAAAGTACACTTTAAAAACTGTACTCAGATAGCATAGCACCCATACCTGGAGTTGAAGATCAGGATCAAATATATTTACTAAGTGAAATCACTCTATATTCTTATTGATCTGTGTATGTTTTCCTCATCTACCCACAACAGTCCACCATCTCTCAGTTCAGAGACATCTAGGAACCATATACCTTATTAAAAAAAAACTTTCAAAATAATGTATGCATTTTTTCTATACTCGTTATCCATTTATTATGAGGTGAACCACTCTGAGCTCATTAGTACAAGCTGGCTAAACTATTGCTGATGTTACTGTTAAAGCTTTAAAGGCTTTTGTGGAGTCCATCCATTACTCGAAACTTTGCAAAGGCAAGTTGTTCCCTCTGTAACAGCTACCTCATGCTTCTTCTGATGTTAAGTCTGTATGTCCATATGCATGTATTTGGCTGCCTTGCAATCTCTGCTTTCAGCTGGCTTAATGGGCAAATCACACACAGAAGAATGGGTTTTTAAGTCATCACTTTTGTTCTTTCATTCAGAGCCAGTTCAATTCAAATAACTATCAAATCGACCTGACTGCATCTACTTATCAGATAGGTGAGTGTCTAAAATCCATAATATACAGGTATAAATACTTGAGACTGTAAAATCTGTAGTTTGGTCAACATGCGTTAAACCAGTGTATGCTGTTCAACAAAACTGTGGAGGATAAAGAATTTAGGAGAGTGAAAAAGTACTGTACTATATAATGCCCTTTGTTCTTCTAGACCCTTATCCTGCCATAGCTCAGAGAAATGCCATCTCACTGAAGTGAAAGTAAATAACACTCCCTTCTCCAAGTTTCCTACCCCAAATGCCAATGATTGGGTCACCGTAGGAGAACTGCCCTAAGCACCTATTCTTAGTGAAAGAAAGCTCTGTCAACCACAGAGTTAGTGCGTTTCCTGATCCGATTTTGGATGAAACACTAGACTTAGCCTGAAGCATATGGACTTGGCTGAATGTCACCACTTCAGTTCAGTCCAGTATTACAAGTTTCTTTGTACAGTGCAGAACAAGCCCTCAAGACAAGAAGCAGCAGCAGTGATCTGTCAGTTATTTACTGAGCATTTCCTTAACTCACTCTCACGTTGCTCTCCTGCCCCTGTCTGTGGGGATGTGGGCTCTGTCACACACTGGTAGAGAGGGCAGCCCTTGTGGGCTTCCCCTATTTACTCATCCTACAGAAAGATTTTTCTCAGGCTCACTGACTTCCTCTACATGCTGATCAATGAAAGAAATGGCGATATCAGGTTGGAAATATGAAACTTTGCTCATTCCCATTTCTTGGTAGGAAAAGCTGCTTGTCTTTTGTGGTATTGTAGACTCGTGTGCAAGATAGTGGGCCAACCTGATCACTTCATCACTCATGTCTGTTGCTGGAGGTTCAGAAAGCACAAGTATGTGTATTTCATGGTAGTTTGGTTGAAGTTAGACGCTGAAAATGTTGGTTATTTTCATGGAATATGCAGAGTCCTAAATAACTGAAAGAGAGATCAGGCTGATGTGAGTAAACATGATTTTTCAGCCCTTTTGTGAGACAGCTGTCAAATGGCGAAAGGATCTATTGGCAGTATGGCCACTGTTGAGTTAGCTACAATATTCCTCTCTGCCTATAATTTTCCTTTTCACCTGCCAAACCTATCCATTTATATGCTTATATCCTGTTATTATATAAAATCAGGATGACAAATTGTATGTCTGCGGCCCTCTTTGTTCCCATTCTACAGCCCAGTGAACATTTCTGGTGTACATCAGTTTTATGTGAATGCAGGATGTTTGGGGTTTGTGAAAAATACTGCTCTACGTGATTCATTTTACTGCAGCTAATGCCAGGGGAAGAAAAAAAAAAAAAGAAAACAACAAAAAACTCCTCTATTGAAAATAATAGCCTGCTTCTTGGACTTTGCACATCTATTTCTTTTGTCTGGTTGTTCTTTTGTTTAAGCCACTATCCAGGTGGAATAATCAGGTCTCTACAAGCAGAAACCCATCAACTATGGCATTATTTATTAAGGTCTTTCAGCATCACTCACAGATGTCAGCACACGGGGCTCCTGCTCTGTTTATTTCCAGGCTTCAGAAACAGCACCCATTGGTGCCAGGGAGCTGAGCAGCTGGCTTGTGACTGAGCCTAACCCCTTGGTTCACCCTTGCTCAGTGCTGAGCCAGATGCTGACACTATCAGCACGTATTTACGTGTTGGGCTAAGCGGAGGAAAAGCGGAGATGAAATCTTGGTTCCACTCGCATCAGGCATAAAACTCTCATTGACTCCTCTGGGGCCAGGTTTTTATTCCCGATATGAATTTTCTCTGTCAGACAATTTAAAGATGCTTTTATGAGGAAAGGAATCTCGCTGTCTAAAATACCATGTTTGCAATTCTGGAAATCTCTGACATATGTTTTAAGAGTGTGTCATATTTCCTACTGGGAAACTTTACGATGCCAGTAGCATTATGGGAAGATAGCTTTGCAGAGGCTGTGATAAAGAAGCAGAGATATTCAGTGACGGTGCTGGAGGTCATTCTAAAGTTACAACTTTTTCTTTTTTAATCAACTTCCTAACTCAGTGTTGTTTAAGGGGAAAAAATAAAGATGCCATTATCAGTAATTTTCTTCAGATCTCTTACATTCAGACATAACTGTTTCACGTTCAACTGAAATAAGCCCTCCTTGGCTCTTTCATTTTTGTGAATTTCTTACTTATTCTATTTAATTTTGTCAATAACACACTAATGGCTTGATCCAAATGCCCTTTAAATCAATAGGTGGATTTCCCTCTGGTTTCCATTGAGCCTGAATCATTAATATGAAAATGTCCTTTTCTTTTTCTTTTTTTTTTTTCCTTTGGCAAATACCACAGATACTTGTGTGCTTCCAAATCTTTAAGTTCATAACAGAAAATAACCCACTTCACATTGGCTTTGTTCATCCCATGAAGGCAGCCCATCATGTACCGAGTGCGTGGTTATCAGCAGAATGCCATGCTGTATTTGGTGGTGATGTGGCATATATCTTGTGTCACTGCTCTATGTGAGTTTAGCACAAAATATAACCCTATTAAAATTACAATGCATTTATCACCTAGCTCAGTTCAAAGAACTTGCAAGCTGCAAAGAATTTAATTAAAACATGATGATTTAATAGGCAGGCTCCATCTATTGTTTACTCAGGAGGTTGAGATTCTGTTGAAAATTAGGTCCCAAATTTAATTTAGACTTCTGCCAGCCTTACCATAGAAATGAGATTGCTGTAGAAAGCAGCAAGGGGAAGTGGTGGCAGCAGTTCCTTGCCTTTGGTGCAACTGCAGGGTGCTTAGTTGATGCTGGCATTTGTCTTGCCACAAAGGTGCGCGACGTGAGGTCATGAGGGAAAGAACAGGCTCAGCCCCAGGGATCTCAGCGGTCTCCTGAGCCAAAGGTGGGAGTGCTGCAGGCTCCTGCCTGAAGACCACAGGCAGAATTTGTCAGTTTGGGTTGTTTTGGTTTGAGTTAGTCATCTTTTCAGTTCTCAAACAATGAGTTGTTCCCCAAGGCAAAGGTCTTTTCAGGACTAAAGCCTACTCATAATTTCTTTCTTTTGCTTGTAATTCTGGGTTTACAAGAAGATATTGCAATAAGTCTTTAAAATGTACTTTTATAAGAGCAGCTTCTCAAAACAATAGAACTAATAAGGAAAAGATGCTGCAGCACAGCAAGTCCTGGAAGAACCTGGGGGACGGGTAGGGAGAAGGAAAGAATAGGTGACCCAAGAAGGAAGAGGAATCTCAATGCCTCACCCTTTCTTAACCCTTCAATATGTAGAGACTTTTATGTGTCCTCACCAGCACCACCTAAGGCTGGCAAAGCTACAGTCAACCTTCAGTAATTTCATTTATCACTTACTTAAAGACAGCAGCGCTGGGGAGTCATGCTTGTTGGAGCACACTGTAATGAAGGATTTTGGGGACAGTACATTTTTAAAGCTCTCTTCCTTACATTGCAAATATATCTTCATACAGATGGATCTTGTTCTGACTCAGAAGATACTGTACACGACTTCTATAAACAGAAAAATGTAGAAATCTTGCTGTGAAATGCGTGATTTAATGTACATATAAGAGGCACTATGCCAGTTTCTCAGTTTCTGTCACAGTTTTAATGAAAAGTGATTCTAACATTTGAAACATCTTAAAAGCTGTCCCAGCCAAATGCCATGTTTCTATATATTGTCTGAGCTGCAAATCTCAGTTTTTAGGAGGATGTTACTTTTCTCTTGATAAAAGGTGGCATTTGATAATTTCCGATAATTGAGTTAATTTTTGTTTATTATAGCTATATAATAAAGCATTTGGGGGGAGTTTCCTCTACAATGCAAGATGATTCAAGGGAAGACCATGTTCACTTAGTGTAGCTGCACAGACCTATTACTTGCTCACTGGTGTTGTGCTGTGCTCATAATTCATAGGACCCAGCAATCTGCTTATGTAGTCGGTACATGTGTTTCCTCATCAGAGAGCCCAGTGTTAACATCCACACCTTGACTTTTAGCAGAAAATCAAAACTGATATGCAAAACACAACAGGCATTTCAGTAACTCAGATAATTCACATTCCCAGCTCCAAAAACACTTGTGTCCACCTGGCTTTAGAAACAAATTGACAGTTCTGCCCTTGCCTGTAGTACCAGGAGGAGTTACAGTCCAACACAGCACCTGCTGGTGGAAACTGATCAAACGTGCTGCCAATCTGTAGCTTTGGTAAGAAGCAATTTCTGCAGCTGGGAGGACTGTGTGATATGAGGAAGGTGTTGCTACAGGTGGTGTCACTGCCCTTGGGTGGCAGGACCTCCACCAGGTGCCTTTACCACATGTAGGTTGGGTCTGCAGGTCTGAGGTTGCAGATGGGTTTGCCACTCTCTATAGGGTTGAGTTGTGATTTTAGCATTGCTTGGCCGGGGGCCTGATCTCTTGCACTGCTGGGACCCTGCTCTGCTGAGAACTGCAGACTCTTTCTGCTGAATAGTGCTGTAAATTATTTACATTACCTTCATATAGCAACTTATTGACTACAGCATTGTAAAGTACGCTATTAATGTTTTAAGCATTTCACTTTATTTTAATACAAGTAAATTATTTAGGAAATGTTAAAATGCTTTATGCTTTGACTAATGAGAAAGAAAAGTGTATGCTGCATCTTATTTTAATTGGATGTTTACCCTATCCTGTAGAAATCAAGTATTTATTATTTCAGACTTAATTAACTATGCATACAATTCCTGATGGATATGCATTATGTTTTTCCACTTGATATAGCCATTAAGAGCCATAAATGTGCAGATTATTTTTACTTGGAAATATGAAATCTGGTGTTCAGGTAACTCGGTTGCCGTACATACAGTCAATTACTATATCGCTCATGATTCTGATGCATTTAGTTTCTTAAACTAATGCATGCACAGCACATTAAATTTGGGATAATGCAAATTGATTCAAGTGGTGGATAAACTGCCAGCTCTGAGTGATGCCTTCAGGTCGCTTTTATCTTTGTTGGCACAGAAATACTCTTGAAGTTTTGTTATTAAGTTATAGTATGTTTTAATCACTTTTAGGCAGTACTACAGTGTTGTATGTGGATGTATGAAATATCTGAGGTTATTTCAATATTACCTTGACTGTGTTCTGGATTAAGATATGGAAAATACTTTTTTTTCCTAATGTGTTGACTTGCATAGTGAATAATGTTTCACAGAGCTGGAGTGAAGGCCCCAGCAATGAGGCAAATATTGCTTCATCCTCCCTACCTCTGGCACAAATCATCAGAATCACTGAAGAACAGCAGGGTCTCTGACATGAATCCCCTTGCTCCTGTCTTTGAGGACAGGACAGTGGAGTGCTGCTCCTTGGCTCATGTCTGAACTTGGCTTTAGCTCAGTGTTGTTCCTGTCTCTCTTGATAACATCTGCGTTTTGTGCCATAGATCTGAAGCCTACTGGTTAGCAAGCATCTTGCTCAGTGTCCCAACCAGAGGTAGTCTGGGAGTCAGGAGCAGTTCATTGCCGCCAGCACGTTGCAGGGGAGGCCGCTGACAGACAAGTGATGTAATATGGTATAATGTTGTAGCAGGGAAAGAGAGCCCAGGATGGTGATTGCAGGACAAAGAGAGCTATGAAAGAGCAGGCAACGGATTCTTCCTTATGTATATTTGATCAGCCAGCTGTTGTTCGGTCAAAATTCTTTCAGGAATAAAAATGTTTAGGTTTAGCTTTGAGAAGAAATGAAAAAGCAAGCTTGTAACCAAAACTGGTGTCTGAGAAGTCAGAGCAATGACTGCTGAGGCTGTGGGAAGATGCTGATGATGGGGAACCAAGTGACCGGCCATTGATTCTGGGGCACACAGAGCACACATTGGGGTGCTGTGTGCCAGGTCTCATCTGGGTGAAGCAGTGTCAGTGAGGGAGCTGGGTGTTTACCTCTCACAGAAGTTTCACAATGCTGTGTTATATAATTGAAGCCAATTAGTCTTTCCCAGCCTGTAATGTCTCAGATTTCTTAAAACCACCCCTCTAAAACCTGCCTTTAAAACTGCCATGCAGGCTTCATGAAACAATTATAAGAGTGCAAACAACCCCCATCATACTGGTGTGCCAATTACCCTCCAGGTTCCTGATCTTTGTGGTTGTCTTCGTGTTGCAGAACAGAGACTTAAAAGTGAAATGACCATTTGCAGTCACTTCCTGGTCTCTTGCCAGCACTGTCCTCATGACAACTGGATTTTAGGAGTTTTCTAGACAAAAAAAAGGGTCTCCTTTTCCATGGAAATACATTTGGTTTTGAGTATTAATTATATACACTATTAGACTATATAGCACTGATGCTGATAAGGACTCCTACTGAGGCTTCAGGGTGAGTTTGATGGGAGGAAATGCATCTCTATGATAAAGACTAAAGTAAAAAGCTGCTTGAAGCATTTAGCTTGGGAAGGAGGCACAGATATTTCAGTGCTGGAGATCTGTTGAGTCCAGGGTTAAAGCTGAAACAAATCCATTCTCTAAACACTGACACTAGGGGATAAACCTGCTCATCCCTCTATAGTAAGAAAAAGGGTGACTTCTTGATACATGTCTTAATGTATGCTCATATAGAAACATTTTTCACTTCTTAATATTTTGATCATTCATAGCATAAATCAGAACCTTTGGTTCATGTTATGCTATTAGATTTATCTCACCCATGTATGTGCATTCCATTAGCCTGTAAATACATTAATTACATATGCAAGCCTGTCTGTGCTCCTGGATTATCCCTCCATTTTCACATTACGTTCAAAAGCAGAAAGACATCTACGTCTTGGTATCCTTCACAAATCATTTTTACTCACTTGTAAACCTGCTGCGGAATAACGGATAACAACTCTATTACACTGTATTAGCCCATGGCCAGCAGCTCCTTGAAACAGGTTTACATGCTATAGATATCGTGGAAAATGTGCCAAGAGGAAAGCTGTTAGCTCTGATGGGAAGGAGGGGGGAAAAAGGCATGCTGAGCTGCAATGAGTTTGTGCTTTCCTGTTTTGCTATGGTTTTTTGTTTTTGTTTTTTTGTGGGAATGCAACTGTACAGTTTGAACCCAATTCAAGGCTCAAGTATCCTCTCTCCTAATTAGCAAAGGAACACAGATGAGTGTGAAAGGAGCTGTGTGTGGCCAGAGTTCTTCCTGATCTGACCCCAGGAGTTGCTCCTTTTTCTTTTCTCCCCAGAAATATAGAAAGATGGAGACATAAAGAGAAGAACATATTAGCTATTTTTATCACTCAAGCCATTTTGGTCAAAACTGACTTTTTAGAGATGAAAGCCCAGCAATCTAGATACAGATGGATAAGAAAAAGGCTATTTCCTCTCCCACAGCAATTCTTTATGTCTTGGAGATGTCAGCAACCTTATTGTGCCTATTGGGGATGAAGTGGTGTTGTGAAATAAGAGGGGAAAAGAAGAGATCCTCCAAAGAGCCACAGCCTTGTGGTTAAGGCTCTGAACTGAGATCTGCAGGACTGTAGGAAATGCAAGTGGAAGGGCTTCAAGAAACCATCTATTCTATTCCACCCAGAGATAGGATTAATCACATTGAATCTATCCTTTGAAATTGCCAGTGTTAGAGAACCTTTGGTTTTAGAATGGAAACTGAAGTGCTTAATGGGCTTTCCTGATGAAATGTGCTTTGTTTGATTGTACTTTGTTTTCCTAGTGTTTATCCTACGTCTTTCTCTCAGGTATATCTACCCAGAGTGAAAAGATTCTCCTCAAGTTACAAGTTTGAATAATGAGATGAAATAGAAAAGGAGGGAAATAAGATAAGAAAATGGCCATAAGGATAAACAGACCTTTGATGCTGTGACTTCTTATTTTTAATAAATAATAAAATTAACACACGTGTACGTTTGCAGAGCCTGACCAGCTTTAACCAAGAACAGGTCCCAAGACAATGCCTATATCCACGTTAAAAGACATCCAATAATAATTTTTAGTGAAGAAGCTGAGAATTACATGGCTGTTTATAATTTTTTCCAAAAGATAGGTTTTTCCTTTTTTTTTTTTTTTAGAGCATGAGATGAGGCTGTAACACTTTGTGGCTACAGGAACTCTATGGCAGGGTGGGAAATGGGCTGCTTTCAGTGAAGTCTTAGCTTGTACCGTATCAAATCCTTTCCTATTTACAGCAGAGTAATATCAGGTTTATAGTTAGAAATGTCATTCAGTATTGACAAAAATGGTAGAATCCTTTGTTGGGGACTTTTTTTCTTTGCTGTTTGGCATTTGATGGAAATACAGCAGGAAAGTTCTTGTGGTGTTGCAGAAATGCAGTGGAGTAAATGTGGACTTGCATTGGGAATAGGGTAGAGCGGGGTGAGTGGGATTCATCAGCAGCGCTGTTATTGACCTGCTCCTGAAATCTTAGAGTAATAGAGAGAGGAAATGCAGATCACTGTGAGCCTGCATGTGGAAGGCAGGCTCATTTTAGAGCCATTTGGAGAGGTTTTTCTGAGCTACAGCAATAGCTGGAGAAAGCAAAGAGTTCGGGGTGCTGTACTGATCCCCAGTATGGGGGTGGGGATGGATTTGCAGCTGTAGTCCAAGTTTTGAGGAAGAAATCTATTTATCCAAGGTGTGCTCAGGCAGACTGTGACACTTGTGTTGACGCAGATGCTTTTTCTTTTAAATATAGGTTCATTTAAATTAATCAAGAAACTAGATATTTTTTTCCTGTTGGATTTGCAACTGTGAAGTGTGTTCATGTAGGGACTCTATATTCTTCCTCTTTGTAAACATGGATTAAATCAATTGCTTTCAATTTGTATACATAAATACATAAACAAAAAATGAAGAGGTGGACGTGCTCGTATATATAGCTATGTGTGTATGAAAGTTTGATTATTTATAATAGTTAAGCCACTCATTTCACTGTATTATAATGTACCTATTTTTTACATCCAGCCATATGGTGCTGTGATGAGTGGCTGAGCTGTGCTTGTTGCTCATGGTTTGCCATGTGTGCACTGCAGATTTGGGGTCTGACACAACAACCTGTGGCTGGGTGGGTTCCACCTGCTGGTACCTTTGTATTGAGGTGCTGTAGGCAGCTGGGCAGGGTTTGCTGGGCATCCTTGGGTGAAGGGAATAGCCACATCCCAACCAGTGACCCAGGCTTCTCCAGCAAATGGATTCCTCAGTGCAATGGGTAAGGGGTGGTTGTGTCCAGCCCTGAGGATCTGTCCAGTCACTGCAGGAGCGTGTCCTCTCTTGAACAGCTGATAAATGTCATCCCTCCCTGCTGCATATATCCCATATTCCTGTGGTGTCAGAAAGCCCAGAGCCTGAGCTCTGCTCTTTCTGGCATCAGTCAGCTCCTGTGTAAGGCATCTATGGGGGCGTTGCACAAGGAACCCTAATAGAGCATCTACCAAAAAAATCTGTAGTACCATTCCCTAGCATGGATGCCCAGAAAGCCAGATAATGATATTGTAAAATTCTGCACACAGAAATTCTCAGAGATACTGAGCACTTCAACTGCAGCTCATTTCAGGGCCCATTGCTACAAGTTAAAGGTTTAGGAAATAAATTGTAAGTGGTATTAATCTTTAACAGTTACAGTGTGATCAGGTATATATTACATAGCCTTTTGTGTGTATATTTTATCACTCTCAGTCAAGTGTGTTTATTTTCTGCCTTCTACAAAAACAGAGCATTTCTCCCAGACCCTCCTGCATGGTGGTGATGCCACATCACTGCAATCCCTTGTTGGGGACAGGAGTGGAGGTGTGACCATGGCAAACTCTTTAGGACAGGGGTGATGGGGCAGGAACAATCATCTCTTTCCTGGGAGGACTGCATTGCACTGCTGTGGTTTTGACTGTAGGTTTAATGGCATAAAAGAAGAATTTGGATTCCATTTATTTCAATGAATAGAGGATATATGTTAGAATATCATAATATATATTCTAATTAATAATATTTATTGGTATTTTAATAGAAATGTATTATGTAATTTCGAAGATATATTTTTCTGATTATGTTCTAGCATGCACATATGGGCCTCTATACCTTCATCCCTCCCCATGTGAGGAGGGACACAGTGTTGTTCTGTACGCATGCACACGTCCAAGGTAGCAGTGCATATCAGAGAGAGGTCAAAATTAAAATGCTCCAAATAAATGTTCATATGGCCTCAGTAATGTAAACTGTGGCTTTGAGAAAAGCTTTGTGGGCTCTCACCTTCTTCAGGTTTGTTGCATAGAATGTAAGATGAACACAGTGGGATAAAGAAACCATTCCAGGTCAGTGCAATGCAACAACCACAGGACCAGACAAACCATGGCTCTTAGGCCTTGGATTTGCAACGAAGTTCCCTCCCTGTTTTTTCCTGTTTGGAGAAGAAAGCACCGTGCAGTGTGTCTTACATGTGGCACAGGGCAGATCTGCTCTCTGAGAGTAGGTAGAGCTCCAAACAGAGGAAGTGAGCGCATTGCCGATGACAGATCTCTGTTTTTACTCCCAAGGTTCAGAAGTAAATTACCACAAAAATGCAGATGGAACCTGTAATACTTGCTTCCACATCATTCATCCAGCGGTTTGGGAGCTGCAGATCAGCATGTGAAAGACAGCAGTTAAAATACAGAGCCCGTTCCTATCTCCTCCGCTCTGCACTGGTGTAAATCAAGGCTAAGACTCATGAACCCAATGGAGTGTAAAATTGGTGTGAGTGAGAATCAGTGCCATCTCCTGTACCTATATGTCAGATAAAATATTTGTTTCAAGTGTTTATAGACACAGCTATCATAAATAGCTTATTTTCTTATACATTAAATAGATCAAAAGTAACCAGAGTAATTTTCTAACACAACTAAAATAAACACATATATTTATTGCCACGTCACTTGCATGAGTCACTCTCTCATTCTTTCTGAGTGAGAAACCAATGATTTTTACTTTTTTTCTTGGTTTAATAAAAGGAATCACAGCACTCTATGAAAACATGCATTCATTTGATTTGATTGACATCTTCAATTTTTGGATATATATTCTAACTAATAGAATGAATATTGCAATACATGAATCAATTATATTTGTTTGGTTGTCAGGTTCCTAAAGTGAGAACAGTGTAAATTATATATAATCCAGTTGTCTATATCTTATAGTGCCTTAATAGGCAATACCACCATCAATATATTGGTTTTGATGATGAGCTCATTAGCATTCATAGCTTGTGTCTGATCCACGGGTATTTACTGATGCAATAGGTCTTTATCTATGTACCTCAAAACATAATCTTCCTCACATCAAGACTAGTAAAAGAGCATGGCCCATGTGAAGACAGATTTGCTTCTATGATTAGCATCATCATTAATTTTACTCAAATCACTAGTGTACAGTCGCTACTATTTATGTAATTTTGTCTTAGAGCCTGGCAGCGTGCTCAGAATGCTCTGGATCTAATGATGGGCTAATGCTTGATGTTATTTTGAGTATGGACTTGCCTTGAAGCTCACAAACAACAATTCTGATAATACTGTTCGGCACAGGAGTAGGGCTCGAAGTAAACAGGGCTATGGGAAATATGCTGTAATGTTATCATTTCTTGACCTTTCCTGTAGTGTAGCAATCTGATGATCATTATGTTTTTAGAGCAAGACCTAATGAAACAAGAAGTGGCTGTGAAGCTCATCGGAAAAGAAAATAAGCATTCTCATAGAAATTGTGATTCCTTTGCAAGGAGGAGAGATGCACCTATTGGGATTGCTTATCTGGGAGAATTTGGCCTTTGTCCTCTCTCTGCTTGCTCATCAGACACATTGCCCAGCCTGTTGGCCACGTGCCTCAGCCATTGTGCTGCTTGGGACCTGCAAAGCACTGGAGCAGAGCTGTGCTGCCCACCTGCAGCCTGCATGCAGGGATGCAAAAGGAGCATTTAGTCATCTAATGCTATAATGGTAAGTAGTTTCTTGCTGGTACGCTAATTTATATGCATTGGAGTTGAAACCAGAGATGTTTTTCAGTAGAACACAGAGCACCGTGTAACAAGACTTGACATAAATGTTTTCTTATCTGCCCAGTTGTGAGGAGCCAGGGCACACAGGCAATGGCACTCAGCTCATCCTGGAGAACCCTGCCTACAGTGTCTCATGCTGCTGGAAAGGAACTTTGTAGAAGTACCTATGTGTTGTTAGAGCCAATACAAAGGTATATCTGATTGATGATTTATTATGGTCTGCTGGGTAAATAACGCTGCTTAAGGAAACTAAAGTGCAAATGAGAGTAGATATTTGACTGTTGAACTAGAAGAGAATTGAGATATAGATTATATAACATTTGTTGCTTTAAAAAAAAATTAAATAAATCAGCGACCAGGAATTGAAACAAGTGTTTTCTTCATTCTTAGGCACAGCTACAAGTCAGCTTGTGCTGGGCTCTGTGCTGCTGTACCTCGCTAGCGTCATTAAATCAATTGAACATTAAGTCAAGGTTGTAGCAGCATGCTCACTGGGTCCAGGAACAACTAAAACAAACAGAGTTGTTTCAACAGCATCAGCCCTCATGCCTCAGAGTACTAAACAGCTTCTAATTAACAACCTATGAAGTCACTCTGTAACATTAAGTGAAGAATCAGACCTTTCCATTGACATGTGTGGTAACAAAACCAGAATTACTTTTAAACGTGGCTGGTGCCTTCGTACATGTAGCATGGTACGTGGACTGTGCTCTTTGTGCATGTGAGTGGGTGAGGAATCAGGCACACAACTATTATGCCACCAGCTTCAAAGGTCTTCATAGGCCTCATGGTGCTCGAGAGTGCTGAAATGTCTGTGGAGGGGAAAAAAAAAAACATGTAGGAGTTTTACAGTAAATGCCTTTGTTTTGTTATATTGACACCTTTTCAAGTATACTCTCAGATGGGAGGGGAGTATGTATCTGTCTTCATACCAAGGATTTTTTTTTATGAGCACTGTGATGTTCTTGACATTATTCTCAGGATACTAATTTGTAGCTTGTAGTGGTAATTCTCTGTCCACGTGAGAACAGGCGTGCATCTCTGACACACATACACACACAGCTCCTTTCATAAAATATTTATGAATCATTATTAGCATTAGGGATATCTGAAGCCAAAACTTGTAGGAAGCAATTTTGAAGAAAATGAAATTATGGAATATTTATCCATCCAGTAAGCTGCCCTGAGTATGTGTCTCCGGCAGAATGAGGGAGTTATTTATTTATGAGCTGGTTTCTTACTCTCTTCCTTAAAGAGGAACCATGGAACGGGTTGAACAGGATGTTTGTTTACAAATTGGCCAGAGAGCATTGTTCTCGGTTTGATTCACGATGACTAATGAGCAACATAATTTTTAATCATAGGTATTCAAGCCTGACATGCTGACAAGCACATCCTGCGTGTGTTACGTTCTGCATGGTATAATACAGGCAGCTGTGTGTGCTAACGAGGGAACAAAAACAGTATGAAAAAGATCAATGTGTCAGGCGAGAATAAGACTTTGCTAGCAAACAAGCTGTGATGCAAACATTTTTCATTTTAGGACTTTCTAGGACAGGTTGTTGTGCACACCCAAAAGCAGAATCCTCAGTGTGGGATGTGCAGAGAAGAGGCGGAAAGGAATCATCTGTCTGTGCTAATGCATCAAAGAGCAGCAAGCCCTGGGGACAAGTAGAGCATGAGATTTCAGGATCTGAGGTTCCTGAGTGCAGCTCCTGAGACACCCCAGACTGCATGGGAGGGAAGGCTGGAAGCAAATTGGCACTGACATCTTACCTACCCAATCACTGGGTAGTTAGTCAGGCCAGATGCTCGCTATTTCTGCCACTTTGTACAGAAAGGACCACTCCTGCTGTCCAGCGTGTCCCAGGGTAGGCTCAGGGACTCCCACGTCCCTTCATGCTGTGTGGGAGAAAGTTTCTCGGTATCCCTAAATGCAGTGACATCCATTGCAACCTCTTGTATTCTCTCCCAGATTGGAAAGAGCAAAAATAACTTCCATAGTCTCCTAAGTTCACAGAAGATCTTTCAGAGGTGAGATATGGGAGAGAACACGGCAGGACGAGGGTTATCGGGGGTGTCAAATTCAGATCTGTGCCTTGCTCAGAAAACCCATGTATGGTTTGGGGCCTGAGCTGTAGGTCTGACAAGACCACAAGGCATTTATTTTACTCACCCTGATAAAATGGAGATATCTACCCATCTGCTTTGCAAGGGTGGCTTAAGGATTACTTGTGTGATATCCACAGAGCATCCAGATTTAAAACAAGGGTGTTTTCAAAATAATAAATAATATCTGTATTCCTATTTATATGTATGCATATTATTATTCCCTTAATAATGATAAACTCTTGCTTGAGTGACCAAAAATGTGGATTTCTTTAAGACTCAGATCTTAATACAGCTCTTCCAAGTGAGCTGTTTTGGCTTGAAAATGGTTTTCTTGCACTTTTTCCTAGCAATAAAAGGTGGAGGTGACTCTGATAGCGCTGGTGTTACTAACACGTGTTGTGGATACAACCCCTTTAACACTTCTGGGAATTAATTGCTTTTTTTTTACTGAGAATGAGGAAAGGGACGAATGGGTCAACAGCATTTCTGGAGAAGACAAGTAAAGTTCAAGATTTCTTGAATGACTGAGAGGGAGAACAGGGCTGCTGCATTTTCTGATTCAGGTCTGAAAAGTATTTTGCATTTCATTATCAACTTGCTTTGCATTTTAATCTATAGAAATCCCATCAGCATGTGCCAAGTGCAATCTAAAACCAGCTTCTAGAATGCCACACTTCTGGTCATGTACTGCAGGAGAGAATGGATGCTCTGTGAGCTAAGAAAATGAATGTAACCATAGCACAGAATTTATTTGGGAGCCCTTATTCAGACAGAATAAAAGGTGTACCAGCTAAGCTGAGTGTTTATAAAGAGTTTGAGTTTCCTCATTTTGTAAGTGCTTGGGTGGCTTTAATGGAGAAGGATTCTAATGGCTTTTGACACGTGTTAATGGTGTATGTCACGTTCTTTATATTTTCATAATGACAACTCTAATTTCTGATGGCATGTGTCACATTGCATATATTTGTTAAATATAGGTCACAGGCTAAGAATATGCACAATATTAACAAACTGTATGATAACAATTACATATATCTTCCTCACTGCAGCAAGCTCAATTCATCATAAATCTATTTCTGGTGGGTCATCTTAGACTCAGTGGGAAAACATTTCTAATGCTTTGTCTCAGAAAATGGTGGGAGAAAAATTAAGCTTTAACAAAGTTGGGGCTGATGAGAAAAAAAGTAGTTCTTTCTCATTGGGGTAGTTCTTAGAAACAGCACTTTTTCCTCGTGTAAGAGTGCTGAATAATGCTGGTAGAATATCACGGTACTCATTAACTTATATGGTTTGGCAAAAACTAGGAATGGCTCCTCTGGGGAGAATGGGTAATGGGAGACACACATTTGTGGCTGTTGAAACAGAGTGCTCAGCATTATGGCTGTGACCTTCTGCGCATGACATGTGGGGTTGGTATATTCTTCTTCAGAGAGGTGTGCAGTGGATAAGTAACTGTGTTGTACATCTTACAGTCCATATAAAAGCTTGTGTTATGAAAGTCAGGAGGCTGATGGCTTCCAGTTGCTTTACCAATTCCTCCTAATAAACCACCCTGTGTATTTCCTGTGCTGAGTATGTACATGAGAGCGTGGGGAGATGCAGTCTTAGGAGGGCTTTTTGACTCATCACCTTCTGGTTACTTTCTGGCCTCTGGGTAGAAGTCACATAGCCAGAAGTGAGTCTGATGCACAGTGTCGGGGCCAGATGTTTCCAGCATTCAGATTTCACACATCAGCTCAACAATCCAATCTCACAGGTGTCCTTGACAGTGATGAGACTTTTATCTTCTGATGTAAAGTAAATAAGTAAAAGGATGCATGTGTCTCAGTTTCCAGACAGAAGCAAATTACATTATGGGAAGAATTGGTGAACCTCTGTATTTTTCAGTAGTGTCTGTGGCTTAGTGGGAAAATGTTGGTTGTTGAACTGTTGGACTGGATGATCTTGGACGTCTTTGCCAACATTGGTGATTTGATGTTATTTTTATGGGATTGATGTACTAAGGAAAGAATGTAGCGCCTGTTTTCCTGGTTAAACAAAGGAAACTAGGATGTGGTGCTTCCCTGTACTGTTTCATTTTAAAACTGCTTTTATTATAGTTAAATACTCAGAATTCTGGGAACTGCTGCAAAATCACCCTTCAGGCTGAGTTGTAGTTGTGGTGTGAGCTGAATGATGCCTTCACTCTGTGTGTGAGATAAACCAAGTAAGACTTGTTTTAGCACAAGCTAACTATGTGTCGACTATGAAGAGACAGATAACCTAATGCACAAATGAGAGTTGCTAAGAAATGAATATGAAAAACAAAGTTAATTCTAATTCCCACATGTTAAATATATATTTATCTTCTCTTGCATTTGATTCAGACAGGCTTTGAAGGAAATTTGATACAAGATTAAATGGAAAATAATTTCATTTCAGTCGAAGCCTAATTCCACTCTAATTTGAGGGTCAGCATGTTGAAATGAAAACAGTGGAATTGCCTGTGTTGTATGCATCTGAGTTTTAGAAGCCACGCTTTAATGGAGGGCTTCTGCTCTTCCAGTTTGATCCCAGCAGATAATACATCTGGAGGATGTTCTTTTCTTTTTCCAGAAGAAATCTGCTATTCATAAACCTTCAAAATAACACCTCCCCTCTTATCTGACCTACTTCTGCCTGTAGATGCTCCTGTCAGTCAGGTCAGGCAGGCGTCTGCTGGCTTTTCCCTTCCAATAACCGTTCACAAGCAAGTTGGGACCGAGCTGTGGCCTCACACCCACCAAGGTGCCACAGCTTTCTTCCACCCCCCACACTCTCTGCCAGCTCCTCACGTCTGCCCCACTTGTGAATTTCATGCAGAAAGAGCATTTCTCCATGAGTGCGTGGCTGCCTATGGGAGAGAAACTTGATGACCGAGGATTGCAGCAACAAAGGCAATTAGACGTCTACTGCATATGCATTAAATAGTCTGTATAATCCTAGAATGAAGATGTTACTAAGAGCAGCCCATGAGGATGCTGAGCTAGAGGAAGCATGACAATAGATAATTTCAAATCCAGCCAAGCTTGAAAGAGGTATGTTTGCCTCCTTCCATCAGTTGAGAAAGAAAGATCTATAAAGGCCCCTGACTTGAACAAGCAGCTCTCACTTCCTCTGTGTCCTGGCCTCAGTTTTGCACCACTCATTAGAGATTGTTTTATTCATTTTTCAGAGAAAACAATTCTTAACCTACTTGGAGGGGGAAAGAAAAATAAAGGAAAAAAGAAAAACAGAATATTTAAACTAAGAGGAAACAGTAACTGTCCACTTCAGTTTTATTTCTGCAGCAGGTAATATCATCAAAGTGTTGCCACAGTGAGGGAAGCGATAAATCACTGCCAGGAAATCACAGTCACATCTTCTATATTATTTTAGTGATACTTTGGAAGTCTATTTTAATTGAAAATATTGGCAGCTTTTCTTATTAAAGGCCAAATGATTTAAAGAGTAAAATACTGAAGATGTTGTTTTTAAATATTTTCTGAGCTATCATAGACCTCAGCTGAATCAAATTTCACATCCATAACTTGATAAGGTTATCTAAAGTACCAAAGACTGACTGACCTTTAAGTGACATAATGTTTTTGCCCTCTACATTATGACATTTACATTAAAATGTGGTGAATCCTGACTCATTAATAATTTCTGAGACCTCAACCTGCTACTCTCACCTGAGTTTTTTGCATACCAGGAGGTAAACTTCCTTCTCAATGAGGTGAAGCCCTACCCTGTTGCACATACGTTTGCTGCGAACCTTGTTGGGATGGAAACATTCATTTACTGTAGAGTCACGTAGATGAATCATGTTGGATTCTAGAGAATCATTTTTAAAACCTGAGCAGGAAAGAGCTGGAGAGCAAGAAATGAAACTATGTGATTTCTGTGTGTACTTTTCTTTCCAGCTTTTCCTATTTCGCAAAAGTATTGAATGTGCAGGACTTAAGGCATTAATTCTTGGCCCCTTGGTATGTGCTAACTACAGCCAAACTCCTGAATGGGCATCTTCAGAGCAGCTGTCAGAAAGCCATGGAACTATGTGTCACCCAGACCAGCATATGTAGCACTCCTCATGTACACCTCTGTCACAACAGACCCAGTAACTTATCCATCAATGAAAGTGGAATGTGCAGAGTTTGCCTGGGTGAAGAGCTGAAAACCTGATGGGGCTTGTGGGTAAATGAGGTTTCAATGCCTCTTCTAAATACTTGAGGAATGCTCCTAACATCCTGATGCGATGAATGCAAAAGGCAGATAGGTGAGTTCCCAAGTGGGGTATTCTGAGCACATTGCAGTGCCTGCAGTTCTCCTTCTTTCCTGTACACCAGTGGGACTGTACAGCTACTCACTGAATAATTCTGCACAGCATCTTTTGTACTATCTGAAGCTAAAGCTGTACAGGCTCAGGTAACGAGGGGCACAGGGCTTGGAAATGTTGGATTTTCTTTAGTTTATGTCACTAACTTAGAAAGCATTTCTTATTATATATATATATATTTGAAAAAGCAAATTAGTTCTAAAATAAATAATGCAGACTGCATAAACCTGGGAAACCTGAAGTTTTCTTTTCCTGTAGACCTATCAACACAAACAAAATATAAGCTATTTTTAAAGTTCAGATACTGAACTCGAGAAGAAAATCAAAAGTGCTTTCCCTGCTGTTCTTTTCAATATTCACTTCATGTTTTATTTGGAAGTTAGATTCATCGCCACTCTAAAATGTTCTCCACTTTTATCTTAAGTATTGCTATTTCCAAAGGAACAAAGAGTATTTCTTATCAGCGTCTTCCGGCTGGACTTCCTAATGCATTTGATTTCCAGCTATTAACCCGGGAGCCCTACATTCACAATCACTTTGTGGTTTTTAAGGCCCTACAGGTTTAGAAGCGTATGGAAATTCTTATGAAGATTATTACTTTATTTTGTACTTAACAGTGTTTGCCAATATCCTCTTGGCTCGTGGCTCAGCGCTGACTGGGCGCTCAGCAAGGCAGACCTCTGCTCAGCTCCGTTTCCCTCTTGCACTGCCATTTGTTCTCAATAAACCCTTCACAACACAAGGTTTCAGCAGCGGCTGCCCAACATGCAGCCCACCTGCCCCAGCCCCCAAACCCTGCTGCTTGGTGTGGTCAGGCCTGCTTTTCTATCATAGACTGATTTACAGTTCATGTAGAATTATTTGCAAGATTTATAGTAACTTTTCAATCACATTGCAATGGATTTCCTTGCACTGGTAAAACATGATTTCAGTGAATGGCTTTCCTTTGATTATTTTTTATTTATTTTTTTTCATGAAAATAAGGAGCAAATGTGCTGGATTTGTTAGCTATCAAAATTATGATTAGCCAAGAGTTTTCACTGAAAAATTTGTTTCCTTCTTTGCTACTAGATGTTTCTTATGAAACTTTGGGGGATAATCTGTTTAACATTGGTGGGAATTACGCATTAAGATAGTTTTAGAAGGCCAACATAAGTTTTGATTGTCTGCTTCAAGTGGTGCATAATATCACTTAACAACACCTTCCCAAGCACCTGGCCCCTTATCAGTGAAGCATTACAGGTATATTTAGCTTTTATCGCACTTCTAAAGCTCTCTGATTTCAATGGGATTTAAGTGTGTGCTTGAAGGCAAGCCTGTGACTAAAAGGTGTCTGGTACTGAGCTAACCTACGTGCACCAGCAAGGCATTCTCAAAAGAACCATACGTTCTTCCTCAAAATAAACTAAGAAAATAATTCTTTACAGAATTACCCCCAGTAAAGCACCGGGCTTATAAAGCATGAATATCTGTGAACATCTGTGTCCTAAGCAGACTGAAAATAGATGAAAAGAAACTCTCTTTGGTAGTAGGCTCAACTCTCCCAGCTTCCAAGATGCAGCTGTGTGGACTGAAGTCTTCTTCCCTGCTCTATAGTCTGAACTCAGCCATTGGTTGATGTTGGAATTATTTCCTTACAGTGCCTTCTTCCAAAGCGTTACGCTCTGGCGTTATGATTTATTGCTCCCATTTCTAGCAATGAACGTAGAATGAAATACTGTTCCGTTAATTGCTTTCTTCTACTCCTAAACTCAAATATCCATAGACTGAGGAAACTTTGTGACACAGAAGAAGGTTATTTATCTATTACCACAGCAGGCACATACAGCAAATACATGTCTTTGGTTCCTGAGGGAGTCCCTGTGTCTCTATTATTTGATAATTGGTTTTGGATTAATTTTTGGATTATTTCCCAACCAATATCTTAATAATTACTTGGTAAATTTTAAATTCGAGGCCAATCTCAAAATTGGACATCAAGAGCCCTCAGGCTTAATTTAGAGCGCACACATTGGAGCTGGCACAATGCCTATTAGCGTATTATTTTTATAGATTAGAGTTCTCTTGGCATGATATCAGAAATAACACAAAATTTCCAACCTAGCAGCATTTCTGACTAGATATAATCAATCAAATCATCATTTGCATTTAAACCTCGTATAAAATTTTACATTTTCTTGTTCCGAGTCCCCACCTTTTTCCATTCATGCTCTTTATACATACCTTGCATGAACTCCCTGTGCGCAATCATGTGGAGATAAAGTTTAAATCAATGAGAGAAAAGATGTGATGCATCTGGAAGCATTCATATTTTCACAAAAATACTTTATCTGTACAACCCATTATGTTGAAACCACAGGAAAAATAATTTACCTCTACAGCTATAAAGGCTGTATGATTATAGAATCTTATCATATAAAAGTGCATTGTCTTGTCTGTGGAAATTCAGTAAGCAGTCCATAATTATTTAAGATAATTTACTGTTATTACCATTTCCAATAGGAAAATAAGGAACATTCTGCTTAATTACATTACATCTGCTTTATCTTTGCTAAATATAGATTGGCCCACAATGGATGCTGAACTGCAGGAAGCTGGGATGCAGAAGGGAGGATTATTTTGGCACACCTGGGTTCTGCTCTCAGCAGTGTATTTCACCACCACACACATGGAGCTACATGTAGTCCTCACACTCCTAATCAGAAGCTGCACTGGTTTTGCTGACAAAGTGCCATTCTGCCCATTCCCTAGAGCCTGGCTAGAAAGGTTTTCCATCCACATGTGGACTGTAGCTGCCAGATTTGGCCCCTTGGGGGGTTTCATGGTGCTGACCCCTGGGCCCCTGCAGCCAGATGTTTGCACCCTGCAGATGTGGCTCTAGTGACCAAGAGTTTGAATTTCTGCTTTCCATTTCATTGTGCTTGTGATGTTTCAAAAGTCCCGATGACTTTCCTGGGAATACTTCAGGAGCATCTCAGCAGGTCCCCTGCCAAGCCCCAAAAGACAAAGATTTCTCCCCTTCTGCACTCCAGGGAGCATCCAGCTCAAGACCAAAGCCACTTCTTTTGTTTCACTGTTGGTCACCAACCCTCTCCCACAAATCTTTTGCTCCATGCACTGCACTGTTTTGCTGATCCCCTTTGCAGAGCTGGTGACAGACTGGGGGATAGCCAAGCAAAAAGTTGTGCTAACCCAACAGAGCCAGAGGGAACTGTCTTTGACTAAAGATCTCATATCTAGATACAATGATCCAAGACTATAGGTAGATAGGGACTGAAAGTAAAGGACAGGGTAGAAGCAGCACAACACACTTGATGCCTCATCAGCAATCCGCTTCTCTGTGTTTTACTTCAGTGCATCCTACAAACCAGCTGTATATCCACAGCAGCACTAAATGATGCTCTGTAGTATTTGACACAATTCTCATTTCAACCTGCCTCCCCCAGACAGCATTTTTGCCTTCTCTGGCACCTTCTCCTGCATACTTTTTCTATATGCTGAGGGTTTTATTTCAAGGCATGGCGTTTCTTATGAATTCCAAGGATGCAGTAATGTGATTCATACATAAAATCCTTTCCATAACAGGATAGGGAGCATTAAGAGCAAGAACAAGCTGGCAACTTCATTTTCTGTTTATACTTAATTCCATTTGGGATCCACTCTCAAAGTAAGCCAAAAATTGTTTCCCAAACTTTTCAGGTGAAAATAAATCAGCTTTCACCTGTATGCTCAGAAAAATCCTTAACCCCAGAGTGTTGTCTGTTGTGCACAGCCAATGGCTGCTTCTCTGTGGCTCCCCTCTGCCAGCTGCACTGCCGAAATGTTCTACCTGCTGCCACAAGATTAGTGGCCACCTTATCCAGTCTGTGAACTCCCATTAAATCCCAGAACAGCAGCAGGAAGAAAGCAACATAAGCTCAAGCAGAAGGTCTCCATTTATTGCAAATCCATGTCCTATATGCTTGGGCAGCTCTAGGGTAACAAACTGCTATACCTGCTTCTCCGTACGTTCAAGATCAAGAAAGCAGATGCTGCCCTGACCTCTGTCTACTGCACTCATGTTGCTCTCCTCATGTGTAGTTATTTGTGCCCCAACTATATGGCTACATTTATTATTCCCCTTTAATTCAAATATTTGTCTGTGGTTCCTAGATGTGCTATATGTTTGGGAAAAAAGAAAAGCTAGATAGAAGGATTACACATTTTGTTATTTTTCAGGGTTTCCAGCTCATATATTCCCATTATAGAAAGCTGGAAGATTTTCTCCGAGCCACTATACAGATCCAAATCTGCCTGGCACATCACCTGTCAGAGCCCCACTGCCAGCTCGTGGGCAGACCAGGTGAGGCCTGCATCTCCATCACTGCAGTAGCTCTATGCTGAAGTGAGACTAGCTGGTAGCTTTGGTGAATCCAGCACCAGAAAGAAAAGCAAGGACTGGCAAGGCAGCATGGATGGAAAACTTTGATTTCAGCAACAGCCTTCAAAGCTCCATATATATCAGGCAGGACCTGAAAAACTCTGCACTGAAGTATTCTCCAAATCTTTTTCATGGTGAGGTGCTTACTGCAGTTACACCATGGGCAATGTTGGTTTAACATCCGGGTGCTCGTCAGATGCTTCTTGTGGGTAAAAGGGTGCCCCGCCTCAACATTAATATGAGCCCAATTTTTAAAGATATTAAATGTAAAAGAAAATCCTACATAGGAGAACACATTTTCTTTACTCATTTGTAGAGTTTTACTTAAAAACTCTATTTTAAGCCAAGATTGTCAGAGGTTTACAAGTACTTGTGGACCATGCATTTAAGAAAAACCATTAACTACTAGGCATGCGAATTTACTGAGGTGTTTATTTTTTCACTAAAGCTCTAATGCTTTTTCCCTACTATTTTTAGCTAAAGATGGAGCAGAAGACTCTTAGAAGAAACAGCAGGGCAAAACCAAGGAAGGTTGCTTTATGAAAGGGCCATCTGTACTTCGTGATGGAGGAGCTGTTGAAATTTGGGAGTAGATATCATTGAATCTGTATCCTCTGTAGGCAAAAGAAAAACCATAAGATGTACAACATTTGATTGAGTGTGTTCTGATAATGAGAAGATATGGGGAAAAGCTCTTCCAGCTTACAGGACAAGTCGTTCTGTGTATTTCACATCCACACATACATGATAGCATGTCATGGTTAAACTCAACTTTTAGAACTTCTCCTGGCCCTTTAATTAAGCAGTTTGTAGCTAGCACTGATCCTGAGTTCATCTCTTCTGCTTTGAAAAGACTACTATTTACTGTGCCTGGTAGGAACATACAATTCCCACAGCATTCCAACTTTCTCATCCTCCTGCAGGGATGTGCACAAGGAGGTGAACATCATCATGTCAGATCCAGTTGAAATGCACCTTTTTCCTTCTTTTTCATTTTTTCTTAGGCTTAATAAAAGTCCTGCTTTTTTCCTCACTGTCCCATGAGCTCATTCCTGCAGACTCCTCTGTTTCTATAATATTGAAGGCAAGTTTAAATGAGCATAGGCCACACATGAAATGTTGCTGTTTGAAATAGCCTAACATCCAAATACCAGAGTCTAATAAGGCACCAATTAGACAGGCAACTTGCTAAAATCAAGACTGCTATTTCACCGCTGCTTCTTGTTTCTCCTACCAATTGGTTAGGATGATTAAAACCTGATCTCTTTGCATTAATGGAGATAGAACGTTCCTAAGAAAACATGTGTCAGGGAAAATCTCCTCCCTGAAGCACGCATTCAGCTTGTTTAACTGCTGACTGAAGCGAGAGCCAGCAGAATCCTCACTGGTTAAAAACATGACCAGCCTCACTGCTATTAATCCTAAACCAATGATATGGAAAACATATGAGATAATTTCTGTACTTCTTTTCACAGATCCCCAAGAGATTCAGCTGACCTTTGAAAAGGTACCCAGGTAAACCCACACTCATATAAAATAATTATTTCTCTAGGATGGACCAGACTTATTTTTCTCATCCAACCACTGTGAAAAATTTCTTTATACCATCCATCCCTGACTAGTGCCAGAGACAAGTAAATGCACATAAGCCCCTGTGCCTGCCATCTGTTGAGTAAAGCCTGCTGCCAGCTGCTTATCATAGGCTGCAGGTAAGAGCAGGGCTGTGGGGAAGGCAGAGGGGAGACTATACCCATTTATTGAGTTTCGGTGAAGATTCATAAAGAATACCAGACTCCAAGCACAGCACTGTGGTTTGGGGAATGGCATTTGTGGAAATACTGGAGCTTTCTTTTATAGCAGTGTTTAGTCTGCCAGGCAAACTGCATTGCCTATCTTCTGTTGGATATTTTTGTAGAGATAGATAGATAGAGATGGCTCAAACCTTGCTCTCTCTATGTCTTTGAATACAAGACTTTTGCAAGAGACTTGTGGGGCCTCATGCAATACTCATGCAAGGCAGCTGGGACTCCTTCCATTTACTTCCATGTTGAATTAGATGTTCAGTTGGTTTATCACAATGCTGGGTTGCGCTCAGCTCTTGGCAGCCACATAACCCCGTGTGTTCAAACAGCAGTGGCTCCATCAACTTTGATTTATTCCACGCTACTTCTTGAGATGGCTCTATTATTATTTTTAAGTCAGGCAAGGAGTGAATGGAAGAACGATGGTGCCACATTTGTATATTCAGTGGGCGGCCATTTGAGGATGTACATGGTTCTTATTTTCAGAACAAACAAGTAACTAGAGAAAGGAAAACATTCCTCCTTCCAAAGCCCGGACTGATCTCCCTGCGGATATATCTGGAGTATGGCTATGAGAAGTGCTCCTGATGCAACATTCATCAGTATTTCCAAGGAGCCAGGGCCGCAGAGGAGCGCTTTATCTCTGCTTTGTCACTTTCTTCTGATCCTGATGTAGCTACAGCCTTGAAAATAGATAGTGTCTTAACAATGCTGGTTATCTGGAAAACTTTTCAGCAAAATCCCTGAAGATAAGATATCTAAACTCCATGCTTGTCCAGAATTTGATTTTGTGAGCAGCAAGACAGTTTCCATAGACATCCTGATGATGTTCACTCTCTTTCCATTTTCCAAAAGCTAAGGCTAATTCTCAATCAACAGCCAAGAAAATGAGATGCTGATTTGAAACTTCTTTCCAGAGGCTTAGTCCATCAGAGGCATCCACCATACTTAAATTTCTCATTTTATAGTAATTTGGAAAACAAAATGCTTTATACAGTCAATTGTAACAATCTTCTTCTTTTTTTTAAGTGGGTCAGAGGATTTTCCTTTCTAAAACCTTATGTTTTTATGTCTTCATTTCTTTGTACAAATGATACAGCTATTGGTAGGAGAGAGCAGTACAAATTTGAAAATTAAATGCTGTAAAATTGAAGTACTCAACATAAATCATCAAACACGTTGAGACAGTAGTTACCAGATCTTGGTACTTTCAGCCTTAGGTTTTGATGGCACAATGATGGTAAAAGGAAGAGAAAAATACGTAGGTTAATATCAGAGATGTGGACTGAAGGTGAGTTAAATTTTTGCTGTGTTCCAAAACTTCAGGAGTGATCTGTTACAGACTTTCGTCTAAGTTTGTCTCAGTGTAAGAAAGAAGTCAAAAACTCTCTCCTTTTTCTTGACATTAGCCCTTTGCAAAAGATACATATTAATGTAGATTTGTCCTATTCTTCTGTGCTATCTGGGCTTGTTTGTTTGTTTATCTGCTTTTATGGAGGTATTTTAGATGTCTGATTTTACAGGACAATCAATGTAAGAGATGTACATCTCCTGTGTTTTCATCTACTATATAATTAGGCCAGCAAGGGTTTGGGTCTTGCAATGCAGCCTTAAAAATGATAACTTGGTTCCCAGTATGTGCCTGAGTGATTTAAGTCTTCTCTTGAGGGAGAGTGTAAACCACCAGGACAGATATTTGAAGATGATCAGCATAAAAATACACCAAATAGCAGATACTTCACTCAGGTTAGGTAAAAGAACTGTGCTGTTATTAATTTGAAAACCTGCAAGGAGACTCCTATCAAGACAGATTCTGGACAAAAGAGGTCAGCTAGCAAACTTTTACAGGTCAGGAAAGATCACTTTCAGAAGCAATGGGAGGATTATAGATGTGCCTGAAAGAAAGAGCCAAATACTTAGAAAGTTCAGAAAGATCACCTTGTTTTTTACTTTATTTTATCTATTTTGGAATTCATGCTGGTTTTCACTACTCCAGGCTTACAAACATATGAGACACACCATGCTTTATGTCATAATGATGTCAACCATTTTAAAAAGATGACTCATTATGTTTTTCCCAACCTAATGTGGGGTAATACTGAATTCAATCCCAAGTTTTCACACACACAATAGATGTGTTTCAGTAAGAATTCCATTTATTCCAAAGAGGGAAGTATTTTTAAGCATACAGCTAACTACTTGTAAGCTCATACTGTTTCTCATGGAACTAAGGACATCCTTCTCTCATTTTTGTATGTAATAATCCACTGCATAAAGAACAGCAACAATGCCCCTGTAAATGTAGCTGGTCTATGTACATATGTATGTAGATTTTTATATTTAAATAAAATAACAACTTTTCTAATTATCATCTTAGTTTGAACACTTTCTGAAAACTTCAGCTCGAGGCTCAGCTTTCATCTGCTCTTCAGAGATCTCTGGCTTGACTCTTGCCCTCCTGTTCACTCCTATTCAGGCAAGGGCCGACGTTTCTACTGACTTCCGTGGGGACGGGATTGGGCCATTAATGTACATTTGACATAGAGAAGCAGACTAATTGAAGTCAAAGTCAAAATGGTTTTAGAGGTCTAGTTAGGTTGATTTTAATGAGGGTTTTTTAAGCTACCTTCTCGTGGTTTTGTTTTTTTTTCTTTCCCCCCCCTTTTTTTTTTGCTACAGGAATCTTTTCCTTAACAGCAGTGTGTTGTAAAGTGTTCCGCCAGTCTTTTGTGCTTCCTCAATACCATAGGATCCGTTCACCTCACCAATTCTAAAAATAAATACAAATGAAAGCCAACCTCTTTCTCTTTCCTCTCTTTAATCACACCTCTCCAGGAGAAGGGAGTGCACTCTGCCCAACTGAATTTTCTTTCACTCGAACCTTCATGAAAAGCAAACATAAATGGAGATGCAATCTCCATTGCAGAGTGAGCCTACTCGGGAATTTAAGCCACTATACATAGAACATTTCAGATCTATTTTGCAGTAGCAACCCAGCCTTTGAATGGCATCAATGGCAACTATTCAATAACTGAAATTACAGCAGCCAAATTATATTCTAATAATTGCAAAATTAAATTGTGTCACTGTTTCAAGAGAGTGTTTACCCCTGGGAAGAGGGCTGAGCCAGGTATGGGCATCATAGACCACCTTTCATTTAGCAATATATATTAGTTTGATTAAAGTTAATAAAGCAAGAACAGATTTAGCAAATGGAACTAATGTTCAGAGATAATTTCAGTTGGAATGAATGAACAAGAGATGTGGAGAAGTAATTAGAGGAATTTACTAAAGACCTCTAGGGTGAAATGCACATGACCACAGCATGCTGCATGAGGAAACAGATCTAGAAACTAAATGCACTTAGTAACAGGATACTTCAATTATCCAGAAGTAAATTGGGAACAGTCTGTGGTAATCCTGCCAGCATGTTTACAGCTATGCAGAGCTAATGCAGCATCATGAGATAACCAGCTGGTAATCTGCAGGGGCTTGGGGGAAGTATAAGAGGTGGGTACTAGGAGAGCACCCATGGTTGTGTTGCTGTGTTCCCTGGCCCTTAACGCTAAATGCTGGAAGAGTGAATTGAAGGTAACTTACAATAGCTGAGGTAGTGAGTGATAGGCCAAGAGGAATGGCCTTGTATTGGGCTAGGGAAGGTTCAGGTTGGATATCAGGAGAAATCCCTTCTCAGAAAGAACAGCCAGGCACTGGAACAAGCTGCATAGAGATGGTGGGGTCACTGTCCCTGGAGGTGATCCAGGAATGTGGAGATGTGGCACTGAGGGTGTGGTGGGGGTTGGGAATGGACTTGAGAATCTTAGAGGTCTTTTCCAACTTGAATAGTTCTATGATTCTAACTTTGTTCTGTATGATTTCTGAGTAATTTTAGAGAACAAGGAGGTAATAAATAGAGCATTGTTACACCACAAAGCAATGCACCTGGTACCACTTGCTCCCTGTTGGCTGACCTGGATTACTACAGCATGGTGGCATTTGTTTACTCCAATGAACTCTGACTTTTAAAGACTTTGACAAGACTTAGTTGCACTCTTTTAATCTAAGAGTATAAGCTTTAATCAATAAGAGAGGCTTTTAAAATCATCAATAATTTATTCAAAATTATTCAGTTTTTCAGCCTTCCAGGAACACTGTTTGTGACTCAATGTAATTTCAGCATAAATAACATGTTAATTTTACCCTTCTCTGACTATAATGTTGTTGCTGCAATATGAATTAATACTGAAAAGCTACAATTCATTCTGTTGCATGAAATATTAAAATACTGGTAGGCACTGTATGGATGTCATCGTGCTTGTGGCAGTTTGAAGCTAAGCAATCTATTGCTGGCATTAAGCAGGTCTCAGCACACCAGTGTGGATAGCCCACAGGAGGGGTCTTGGTGCCTATTTTGCAGATCCTGTGCTATGGAAACTGCTACTATCCTCTGGATAATGATTTTGTGGAAGTGTGGTTGCAGAGTTTTATGTGTGCTGTCTCTCAGTGTTTCCCATATAGATGCATTCAATTTATAATTCAGGGTTGTTTCCTCAACAGCCAGACTCAGCAAATTCATCCTCAAGTCTGAGGCTCAAGCTGGGTTCACAGGCTGGTTTGTTCCTTTTCTTCTTTTCTTTCTTCTCCTTCCTTCCCCTCTTTTTGTATTCCTGCCAGCCTTGTTCTATCCATCACTCTTTAGTTTCACTGTTTTTAATTCCTAGGCTAACAAACAGGTGGATTTTCAATGTTCAGTAAACCAAACCTCTCTTTTCCTACTTACAGTCTCTATAATTGATGTGCTTTACTTGTGAACTGAATTGCACCCATTCTCCTCAAATGATATATGTCCTTTCTGAAAAACAACATAGTGAGGAAGCACCACACGTTTCCTATGGGTAGAAAGTTCTGTAGATCCAGTATTGTTTTAAGTAGATTCATTTGGCTGGCTGACATTTGAGAGTAGATGTATAAGCAGATATTGAGATGACTTCTGTAACAAGCACTAAAAAAAATAAAAAAATAAAAAAATCACATTTTGTACTAAGTAGCAACTTGATGGGGGGGGAGGGGGGAAGCACAAGCAATTAATGTTAATAGCTAACTGGAAAACTGCTGTATTAATGCAGATATGGAAGGTGACGTTCTCAGTAGAAGAGGCTAGTTAATGCTATTAAAAGCACTTTTTGTGGGTGCAGTAGTTGTAAGTGGGCTTCATCCTGAGCAAGAGGTGTGGGGTCTTGTAGCTGCTCTGGTTTTCAACCCTAGCACTAGCTTTATTTGGTGCTACTTTACCTTGAGGTTGGATTTATACTGTATCCCTCAGGGAGAGGAGACTTCCCTGCCCACTCTGCTGGACACTTTGGGGAATGTCATTTTACTTCTATTCCTGCTTTGCTAAATGATGTTCTCACTGTTTAAGGTGTAAGAAACCTGTCATGCCCGGTGACCACTTGCTAAACTTCTTGCACAATCACAGCTCATTTTGCACTGAGGATGAAGCCTCACAAGTAGGGTTGGGAGCCTTTCAGCTGCAATGCATAAAATAATACACAAAAATAAGCACTGAGAGCAGTAACCACAAATTTTCTTTCTTTTTTCATTTTTAGTGGTGCTAATGAGAGTACCATTACAATTAAAATGTTTTTCACTTTTTATTTTAACTCGCTGTTGTCTGCTTGTTTTGCTTTCAACTGCAGAACTACTCATCAGATTGTCTACATTATTCTTTTTCCTGTGTGGATCACACAATTAAGTGATAAAGCCATGTTTTTGACATCTGTCTGATTTCCATGACAACAGATTATGAAACCAGGTGTAGCAAGCATGTGGGATGAAAACGATGGAGCTCGATGAAGATTTCTTCAATATGAAGTACAGCAACAAAAGGATGGGACAAGAGCAGAAAATAGATTCCCTTTACAGAGGAAATTTGTTCTATTTTCTCCGCTATCCAGATTTTACAAAATACAAGAGTAACCTGTACTACTCATTAGAGAAAGGAAACATTTGTAGGCTCTAAAGACAAAAGAGCCTTGGCAGAGCATGTGGCCCTTGCTAAGGAAGCTGTGGCAGCAAGACGTGCCACTGCTGCATGGGAAACTGTTGATCACAGCCTGAATCTCTGAACCACCTGAGGCAAGCAATGAGTCAGCTAAGGGGAAAAAAATAAATGCTATGGGAAGGTGCACCTATCTGGCCTCTTCATGGCTCCTGTGATATGGAAGCACCTGTCAAGGCTGATCCAGGGATAGCTTGGCCTGCCTGGGAGCATGGAGTACCTGTATGGTCTCTAAGTATCTCTGATCCAAATTTTCTCCTGTTGTCAGTCCAGAAACATTGAAAACTCCTTAATTCTTTAGATTAATCAATATCAGCTTCAGTAGTTTGATCGTACCACTTGCTCAAGTACATAAAGTATGTCAACAGGCTAAGCTGGACAACATGAAGAAAAAGCAGAGAAAAAATAACTGTAATTTATGGTATTCTGAAAAGAAAAGGCAGAAATAAGTTTTAAAGCTATAAGTATATAGAGAAAGAAATCACTGGATGAGACTTGACAGAGCAAAGAATTGGCATTTGATAATGATAATGGGAAATTATCATGCCCTGTCCCTGGAGGTGTTCAAGGCCAGGTTGGATGGGGCCCTGAGCAACCTGATCTAGTAAATGTGAAAGTTTGGTGGCCATGCCTGGCAAGGGGGTTGGAGCTTCATGATCCTTGAGGTCCCTTCCAACCCGGGTCATTCTGTGTTTCTGTGTGAAAGCTGATATTGCCTGTATTTTTATTTTATTTTTTTTAAATTCTTTTTTTAAAGGAGTATTTTGTATCTGTTTTAGGAAAGCAATTCAGAATACCACTAGTTTTCCATCACAAGTTTTCTTCTGGCATGTGAGGAGATCGCTATAAAAGAGATTGCAAAGCCCTTTTCATGGACTAAGTTGATTTGCAGCAAGCCAACAGCTCTGAGCTCGTGTCTGGAAGAATGGTTGGGAAGAAACACGTGGGAATGCTGGAACATTTGTCAGTTGTGTTAGGAGTTGTGTTTGGCACAGGAAAGGGTGTAATAATGCTGGAGTTACTTTTGGGTCTTTGTGCATTGTGGTATAAATCTTCCACTAGTTCAATCTGTGTTTGTTTTATGTGTGAAAAGTTAATAGATTTTTAATATACTGGTGCTAGATAAAATGAACTTCAACATCGAGAAGAAAAATTGGCATTGTTCAGTACACAAGGAAATATACTTATGGCATTTCTTAGTGCTTTTGATATGTTGTGTGATAGGTCAGTACAGGTGAATCACAGGTTACGCAGCCTTGGAGATTTGTTAGCTTAGTAAATAACTGTCACTGGACTAGCCAGCAGAAAGTGTAAAATCATTAGGAACCTGTACAGCTCGCTCCAACTGGAAGACTACAGAACTTGCAAAACGTGCCCAAATCAGGCTATGCAAACTAGGTTAATATCACATCCTATTATGTTACTGCTCTAACTAACTAGACAGTCAGAATAACCCATCTGATTCTACTCTTGTTCACGTATTTTAATGGCCTGAAATCACATGCAGTACTGGAAGTGGTGAGTTACCTGCCTGGAACCCATTGCATACCTTGTCCACATTCATCCTTCTAGAAAAGGAAATACGTGGATTTCTTTTAATCCATAAGGTGGGGATTTCTCACACAATGTTAAAATATACAGCACAGGTAAAAACTGAAGCACTGAACTTCAGCTGTTTCCATTAACTGTGCAGGAAACACAGAGCAGGTCCAGTGCAGTTGTTAGCTGGGTTCTAGTTATAGTCTTGTACTGGATAAATAAAAAAGGCTTTCTTTGTGCTTCTACTATTGCCAGCAGTGCTCACATAAATATTTTACATGTTTGGCTGCAAGCTCTACTTTCTTGTTTTATATGTGTGCCCAATAGCTTGTGCAACCAACTCTTCATCTTGAATGTTAACACTAAAATATCAGACAACTCAGAGTCTCTTCCCTGACTGCTGTTTGTGAGCTCTTCCTGCGCATGCCAAAGGAGGAATGAGTCTTCCATGGGAGCAAACCTGTTCAATGGGGTTAACGGCAAGCTTCAATGTTCTTGCTGGGTGGCTGGTGTTTTTCATGCAAACTGCTTTGCAAATATTATATGGAGTTATAAAGTTAATATAAAAAGCAGATGGAGAGAAATTAAAAGAGATAGTCAAGGGAGAAGAGAGGAGATATAAAAATAGATGGAACTGGTGAAGCATGGAAGTTGCAGAAAAGCTGTTCCAGATGCCAGGAGCTACTCCAGAGAGGAGTCTCATGCCAGCACCGGTGAGTGCTACAAATGTGCAGTGAGTTTTAGGGACGAAGGAAAGAATGTGCAAAAATCCTCTAATATTTGCCTCCAAAAATAAGCAAATAATGTTTTGAATTCCTTATTTCTTATGAATTACATAATGAATCGAAAAGGACCAAATATTCTTGTTCTCTACATTAGCCATTATGTGACATTTCACATCTTATTTATTAATCACCTATCTACAAAGTTATGGTTGGACCAGGTAATCCTGTGGGTCTTTTCCAATTTTCCAATCTTGGTGATTCTATGAAAGCACAGAATAAAGTTGTCTTTTTAAGACAAAGTGAACAAGAACAAAAGGAAGTGTTCTTACATGTATTATAACATACATACTTTACAACCAGAAAGATTCTTCAAGCACAGTTTGCTTAATCTATAGAAGGTTTAGAACAGACAGGGATTTCTCTCATGTTATGTTTATTACTGGCCCGCTCTGGGGTTCAAACATTGTGGTTGCTGTAGCTGTCTGCTTTACATCATGCTGATTAGCAGCTCCTGCTATGCAGAGTGCTCTCAGTGCAGTGCTCATAAGTGGAAGAACACAACTCCGTGCACTCATGGAAATATTAAATGCACTCTACACTTCTCTATTTGATACAGTGTCCGCTGAACCAAAGCCACCTCCAGAGGCAAATCCATAAATCCACAAGGAACAAAGCTAAAAATAACGTACAAATGCATACATGAACATACGCACATTTTCAATCCTCTCAAGTTGATAATGATGGTAGAGTGGGAAATGAGTAATTTTCTTACAACCTTGTTGACCATCACTGACAAATACAACTTTATAGGAAGAAGCAGATGTTGTCTTAAACCCTTGAGGTTCCACTGATAAAGGAGGGTTGCCTTCCTGAATTTGCTGGCAAATATTATCTAATATTTCAATCTTGCTCTGACATACAACTCCACAAAACAGAGTTTCTGCCTCATACGAGGTGTCGTTAGTCTTTGCAATATCATTCATTCTCATAGGACTATCCTTGTCACAATATAAGATGAGTTAATCTTATCTGGTTTACAAGTATTTTTACACACTATTTGTTTTGTCGTACACTGAGATATTTGCAGGCTGTAGTGGAACTGGCAGTAATCATAGGCATAGATAACCTGACTCGAATGGTTAATTTCTACACTGAAAAGTCTTACTTCTCCTACTGTGGGAGAAAGATTGTTTCCCAGAAGACTTTTTAGAATGGGAAAGCTCTCTATGGCAGTTTCCCCATCAATACGGAGCTTAGACAAAGCAAGAATATAGCAATTAGATGACATTTGTAGCCATTACCATCAAAGAACAGTATATTAATGATGTTATACAGAACTATTTCCCAGTATTTCCTTAGAAACTCTTGTTGGGTCTGCCCATAAATGTCTCATAAAAGCTATAAATATTCAAGAAAGGAAGTCGGTTACATATAAAGACCTCTAATAGGCACTATGAATGAATTCCGAACCATATAATAGCCAGGCACCTGTGAAAAATGGCAAGAGGATGTGATCTATACATTATATATGAGGCACTTTGCTACAGCTGCAAATTGTAGTTATTCAGCGAAGCTAGAAAATTAAAACAGGAGTTTATAGCAAAAATGTAGTTTGAATTAAGTCTCGTATGGTGCTGCTTCTCACTCAGCCATCACTGTAATTAGTTTTTCACCAAATAGATTTATAAAAGCTCATAAATTCAAGTAATATGCAAATGCAGATTTCTTGTATTTATTTAACTCTCGACAAATTACTTTAAATGTTTTTGTGATCAAAATAAATGAGTAACACCAAGAAAATGCAACAAGCAGGGAGAAATTGGACATAGATGCCACTGAGATGTATTTCAATCGTTTTGTGTTTACTTTCACTATACGGATAATAAAACCGTGGCAACTTTAATACTTAAATATGTTACAGAACACTTCAGTTTTCTCTCTCCTTCCTCCCCTCATTCTTTTTCTTTTAATCAGTAGCAGAAGCAGATCTTGCTTCAGGTCCTTGGCTCGCATTGACATCAATAAAAATTTGTCACGGGCACTGAGGAAAGCAATTCATAGCAGCAAATCGCAGCGGGAACGGCCCATTGCTTCAGGTGGAGTGCTCTGCCACGGCCCTCAGATTTACAGGAATTCAAACAGAGGGTCTGGACCCATCTCACTGTTTTGAGGCCAAAAGACCAGCAGTAAATTACACCAGGTGGAAAACCCAGCGCCTTCCCTTGTGGCTGTGCTCGGCATCAGATCTGCAGGTGATGGACCGCCTGGTGCAAACACTTTTCCCAGAGGTTGGAACTCATTGTGCTGAGTTCTGTGCATGGGGAGTGCTGTTAAACAAACAGAGGGATGATCTCTGCCTCCAGGCTGATGTCTTTATGGTGCATGGGGCCTGTGTGGTATGCAGGAAGCAGGTGAGCTGCCTGCCCACAATAACATTCCACTGCTCACAGGTGACATTTCAGGACTAAACCAGAGAGGCAACAGACAGCTCCTTTTTCCCTGATCAATTTCTTTCAGCACTGACAAGACATCTCCTTGATGTACTCCAGTCACTCCCATTATGTGGTACACCTGAGAAACCCAGGGCATCCTATGATCCTATGAATTCTTTGTGCTGGAAGCAGTAGCTGGGCAAGAGAGGTCCCTTCCCTTCACAGGAGTTTTAAAGCTGAGTGATACACAACCCCTTCTCCCTCTGTGACGCACATTTGACTTCTTAGAAACACCATCCCTGAGTTTTCTGTTGAAGATACTACTGTGCAAGTCTGACTACACCTGAGAACTGACTGAATGGGAGCAACTGTGCATGAGCATCTCCAGAATTCACCTCAGCAGACTGGAATCCAGCACCACCTGCAAAACCTTCCAGTTTCCACAAACAACTGGAAGGTTCTTCTTGTCTCTTCCGCCCCTCTCACCTGCTAGCTTGTAATTCTGAGGGATGCAGTGGCTATCACAGTTACAAACGGTTTAAGAAAACAGTGTGCCAGCACTTGGAAACGTGCAAAACCAGAGGTCACAAACACTGGTGTTGGATTGAATACAGCTTAATGAATTACCATTCCTGCAACATAAAAAAGTAAAAGAATGCACATGCTGATGACAAACGCGGGTATCGTTTTCAGGCACTATTGAGGAAACTACATAACAAAACACGAGCAGAGCTTTATTAAAAAATGTTATTTAAAATGTTTCTATTGTAGGAAGTAATCGCTGCATGTGAACAGTCCTTGACATTTCAGTTGTTAAAACACTTTCTAAAATACCAGCTTACTTTTCACCTTTCAGAAAGAAATGCTTTCATTCATTAATGCCCCTGCATGGGCCTGCATGGTAACAAGGTGCCAAAGACATAATGCAAGAAAACCCATCTCACACTAGTACAGAATCCAGCCTTATTAAAGCTCTGGACTCATTTTTAATCATTCTCTAGGCTGATTTAAAAATACAGTGTATGAGCTAGGACATTAAAAATAAAAAGCTTCACAGCAGGTTCATTCTTAGGCTGTTTTTGACTTTGATGTAAGGAAGATGTGTGGAAAAATCTGCAGCAATGGGTCTTGGCATCAGTCTTTAAGGAAGGTATTATCCCAGATATGTGGCTTATAGCACCTACTGTAGGGAAGTCCAAGGCTATAATTAGGCATCCCTCAATGTTGTCATGTTAGGTATCTTTGGATAATTGGTGCCACCCACCTGGTTATCCATATGCTTTACTGTAGAGTATGATTAATTCTCCTCTTTTTCAAAACAAGAAGCGTTTTATGCAGCAAACACACCCTTATGAATGCAAAAATTCTTGTGTAGCAGGAAAAGAAAGCCCCTAAACCCACCATTCTTCAGAGTGCTGATCAGCCCAGTAAACAGCACATAGGTCTTAGTGTCTCTAAGTTGCTTGAGTGACAGGAGGGCCCCCAGATAAAGCAAGCTGCTCACTATCTGCCATTTGTCCAGAAATCATATCCTTTTTTGTTTTCCCTTCCTGTTTTTGCCTTGTGCACTGACACTGTTTGAGGAGAGAGCATCCTCTGATTACTGTGCACCCAGCTCACACTCACAAACCTGAGAAGTTTGAATTGTGGAAGCGATGAACGCGCTACGGGAATCCTTTAAGTAGTTGAGCACCTGAGTAATTTGTAATTTGTTTCATTAAGCTGTTAAAAGTTGTATTTGCTTCTCCTCAGCCTCCACCCCCAGCTGCCCCAGCAACACACCAGGCTTAAGAGCAGGGAGAGCAGCTAACCATTGCAGTTATTAGTCACTATTCTCCTCTTCTTCTGAGTCATTAACATCAATTACTAACCACTGCATTGTCAATTAAGGCCATCACTTGCTGCTATTCACTGCTAATGTGCTAATTGTCATCAATTTACTGCTTCAATTATGTGGTCATACACTCGCCTCGAGGTATGCTGATTTGATGTAAGGATCTTGAGGAGCAACCTGCCTTTCTCCGTGGTTTTAATGCAAGATAAGAAAATTGGGTTGAGTCTGAACATGTTGTATGTACCTGCAGTGTGCTGAAAAATCCTTGAGGCAGACAAATGAAAGAATAATAGAAACATTAAGAGTATAAGCTGGGCTGTTTAAAGGATTCCAGTTTAATTCTTGACCCTTTAACAGCAGTGTTGAAGTTATACCTGGAACAGATCTGCAGATCTCGTTCATTCTGTGTACATTTTGCATAATTACACCTGATTGCTTACTGCTTGTTGTACTTTCTAATCAGCGCTTAATTATTAATCATCTGCCTAGTTCATCCCAGCGTATGAAAGGGAAATTGTCTGGTGTTACTGAAGCACCGTCTGTTTTGCTCTCTTCAAGAAGCACAAGCAAACTTTAGAATTCAGCAGCATGACAAATTCTTACTTCAGACACAGCCAGGTTCCCTTTGACAGGCTTTAAGTAATATGTTCTCCTCATGCTTTATCTGACACTAAGCTGCCCTGAAAATAGCAGGCCAAGTCCACTAGCGAGAATCACATCAGACAACCTTCTAAAAAATCTCAATGTCTCTCCCAAATGTACTTCTCACTCCTTAGGTAAGTACATGAAGTAATTTAATTTCTTTTTATATGTTGCTCAGTAGTACACGGAAACCAAGCAGAGGTGAGCTTATCTAGAGCAAGGCTCTGGTGAAAAAGACACATTCGTTTCCAATCAAAGGCGTATTGATTTTCAGCTGGGCGTTAATAATAACATTTGGTCAGAGCCCTGATTTCCTTGGGCAATGCTGATACACAACAGCTGATTCTCATAAACCCCTCTATTTAGCAGGTGGGGGCTGCACTATGGCTGTTTCCTTGCTGTTTCTTCACCTAGATGCTGAGCAGAGTAGGAGCTTGCTGAATGCCCAGGTATGCTCTGGTTGGTGTGGGGTGGGCTGTTATGGGGGTATCAAATGCAGATCTAATGGGAGCAATGGCTTCTTGTTGGAGTTATTTGTTTACTGGTTTATTTTTTAATGTTTTACCCTGGAGGGAAATGTCTTGTAAGCAGTTGTATTGTTGAGTTTGGTGCTTGTTTTGTTTGTCACTGGGGGTGCTTTGGGGAGGCCTATGGTCATTTGTTATTGAACAGTGGTGCTCGTTAGCTGAGCAAGATCTGTCGTCTTGTATCTTCGAGTTGCAAGTGATTGTTTTGGTTTTGCCTGCTTTTGTTCTATGGACCTCGTGCATACAGAAACTTTTGGTGCACTTGCCTGCTAGGTGCTCGTTTGTGTCTAGATATTTGATTTGGTGCTTGTTTCCTACCATGATGCCAGCTGGTATTTGAATAAAAGGAATCGTTTGGCTGTTGAAACGTTTGGTTTTAGATGTTTTAATTTCTGACTGGCTCCTGCCACGTCTTCACGTGCTGCTTGGGCAATGAAAGGTAAATGGTTCTGTCAGTTTCTAGTACTTTTGCTTTCTGTTCTGTTGTGATGTAATATTAAAGCTACTTTTTGCTTATATAGGGTAAGTGTAATCATGCTGAAAAGGGATGCTACCAGTGTAATAAAGGAGGATGTTTGTTAGTTTGTTGAGCTTTTTACACAGGTCAGGGAGAACCTGGAAGGGAGAAACAGGTTTTATCTCTGATCTATTGGGTGTTGCTTTGGCTGCATTGCTGCTCCCCCAAAAATGTGGGTTTTGCTGACACTGAGGGGTGTAAATTTGGTGTATTTTATTTAACTCTCAATATTTTATTTGTTTCATGTATTTATTTTCTTATCTCTACGTTTGGACATAACTGTAATTATAATAATTTGATAGAGGCTGCGAATTCTGTATGTTTAAACTGCTTTTTTTTTCCTAAAATTTGTTTTAGGATTCCTACCCCCCACCCCCCCATGTAATTTTGTGCTTTCTATGTTAATGTACTTGAAATACAGAGGTACAATGGTGAAAAGTGGGGGGAAATACTGAGTAATGAGGTGGGAATGAGTCTCAGTTGAGTCACTGTGAACAGGGGAGGGCAAAAGTCCCTTATACACATCCAACTGAAATCATACTGGGCTACCAAAGCCATTAACTGCAGAGCATATACTTAGTTGGTATGGTGCCCTTGCTATGTACGTGGGGATATCAGCATTCACGCTAACCCTCTCTGAAAATGCCATTTCCAGCTGCATCACAGAAGGTGGAAGCAGATTAGCTTTGCACAGCCCAATTAATATATCCAGAACTTAAAAAAGCATGGAACGATGTGTTCTGCTTATGTATAAGTATTTCCCAGAGTTTCTGAGTATTTTAAACTTGATTTGTAGGGCCTGTATTCTCTGAAACTACTGAGTTTATGGCCATTAACTTCATATCTTGTGTTTGGAGGACATTAGAGACCCACACAATGGTACTGACAATGGATGTTGAACTCTTATAACTGGAGAGATAGGTGAGGTGAATGGGTGTATTTGAACATGACAAGGATAAAGAATAATGTTCTTCCTCTGATCTTACCCCCCCCACACACACACCCCTCTCTCCCCTGGCTGTAAACTCCTACTTTGGGTGTAAAAGGAGTAAAGATCTTTTCCTTTCCATCTTGTTTGTTTCAGGCTCTCACCTGAATCCTGATTAATGTGTGGATTAATATTAAACTATAACTATAAAAGTAGCAATCCTCTCTTATTAATGATAAGGAAATGGAGAAATAAACAGCCCATAAATTAGGCTAGCATTCACGTGATTGTTTAGTCTGGAGGTGGTTCAGAGGTGACCTTATTGCTCTTTACAGCTACCTGAATGGGGGTTGTGGGGAAGTAGGATTCAGCCTCTTCTCCTACATAACTAACAATAGGGAATGGCCTCAAGCCGTGCAGGGGGCAATTCAGGTTGCACATTAGGAGATGCTTCTTTCTGAGGGACTGGTCAGGTGCTGGAATGGGGGGTGGTGGAGTCACTCCCTGGAGGTGTTTGAGAAACATAGAGATGTTGTACTGAAGGACATGGCTTGGTGGGAAATACTGGTATGTGCGTTGTTGGACTGGATGATCTTAGAGGTCTTTTCCAACCTTGGTTATTCTATGGTTATTTTGGTTTGTTTGTTTTTTAAGTTATTATTTTTAGCAACAACCCTTTACTTCTTCACATAACTTGCTCTTGTCCTAGAAATTATCTGAATGGTTATACTATATACTTTTTTTTTCCCTTTGAAAACTTCTCTCCAGTTTTATTATTTAGACATGTAATACTGCAAATACAGATGGCATTTACCCTTGCCTGGTTTCCTCCCAATCTGTTCTCTTTTCTGGGTTAATACCTTCTCCCACTCCGTTGTTCTATTTCAATATGGAGCACTTAAAAATAAAAAGGCAGGCTTCTCTTTGCTTTTCCTCTCTACTTCTTCACATCTCTGTTTTGACTTTGTTACCTTTGGCTCACCTCATCTGCCTACACAGAAAGCTTTTTTTGTTTGTTTCTCTGAGTTTCTATAGAACTTTTCCTCAAACTCAGAAGGAGTAGTTGTTAAGGAACGACTTTCATGCCATACACCACCATTATTTTTATATTATAAAGTTTAGAAAGAACGGAGCTGAAGTGTGAGTTACAAAGGGAAGATGGCTGGGGAGTTGAATGGAGGAAAAAATAAAGGAGAATATGGATTTTTGGTTTGAGTTTCTGCCCATAATTGTAATAGTGATCAGTTTCTCAATGTTCTGATTAAACGTAATGAAGTAGGAGGTGTATGTGCTCTGAAAATTGGAGCGGGGTGGGTGGAACCCACAACCAAAAACCACATTAAAACCCCCAAAGTTTTGGTGTAAGCCAAAGAAATATCTCTTGATATTGTGAGAGGGAGGGTTAGAAGTCTTTTTTATTTTGAGGAAGGGGAAAAAGAATATTTGCAGCCATTTACAAATGGAAGTTAAGGTAGAGCGTTGTGAAAAACACGAGCTTCATTTCCAAATGTCATGCTTCATTTTGGAAATACTACACAAGAAACCATTATAGATTTTCAAATAAATCGGCCTGTTTTGGGTTTTTTTTTCCACATGTTCTAATGGAGTTCTTGATAGTTTTTAATACTTTGTTTGCATTAAAAATGGTATATTCAAGTGGATTTACCATTTACAAAGTGGAAAAGAATCAAATGCAGTTGCAAATGTGATATTTTGCTATCTTAGTAGCACATAAAAAGAAAAAAAGCACCAATAATAATTCATGCCAGACCATTGCAAATTTTGTCACATTTTGTCACTGCAGGGATCAATATTTGCTGTGGTGCCAACACAGCCGTTCCATGTTCTGTCTGCTTTATGAGTGCCTTGAACAGAGGCTATGGCAAAAATAACACCATGGTGTTACTTGGGGGGATTCATGCAGTGGAGCTGTGCAGATGGATGTGGTCTCCTGTTGAGGCGTTTGTGGTCGCGCAGCAGTTGGTAGAGGAGAAAAGGCAACCAGTGTTAGCTGTGGATGATTTATGGCTATGACAACTTGCCTTTTATTTTAGTGGGAGTTGAATGGATGTTTGGGTGCTTAACGCTACTCCAACATTTTTGCAGGCTGATTAATCCACAAAAAGCTTGTAATTATCTGAGTGTTTCCCTCTGGACTTCTTAGCATGTGTTGGTGTCTGGCTCTCTCCGTAGCATATGCTATCCATTTCCCAAATCTATTACAAACCAATAAAAGATAACTTATGCAGAGTCAGACTGCATGACTACTCTCTTTCATGTGCAGTGTGGTCTTTGTTTATCATGTCATTTGTTAAGTTACTTGGGTAAAAGTGCCATGGCAACACAACGCTATGCTCGCAGATAATGAAATGATGTACTGATTACTGAAGAACATATACTAATTAAAGACACGTTTTAGTTCAACAATTTCATCTCTTGCTGCATGATGAGAAGACAGGAAAAAGGCAGCAGTTGCAATAGTGCAACAGTGTTTTTGGTTGGCTAGCTGAGGTAATGTGTGCAAGACAGCATGCTACATTCCTTCTACTGTTGTTAGGAGGGTCAATTCAGAAACAGTTCTCTCTGAAGAGTCAAAAAAGAATCAAACACTTCCCTTGACTTATCGATTTGTCATAACTTTATATTCCTAATAAAGGTGATCAAGAGGTAACTTTAGTTCACCCACCACATGGCACAACTTGAAGGCCAGGTTTGGTGGCAACGTGTGTTTCTTTGATTGATACCCATTCACTTAAATTAGCATTGAACCTCCAGCTGCAGCTGTATAAAAGGCTTTCTGGAATTGGAGATGTTAATGTTCTGGTAGAAGCAGTTTGTTCTTCTATCCTGACAACAAATGAAGTCCATTCAGTCATTTCATCACTGCAAAAAGATTCTTCTGGCCCTCACACCATTTGCATGACCTTGTGATGTTCACTTGCAGAAAATGAATCCAGGAAGTGTGTATCTATAAAAACCTGTCTTTGCTCAGAGCACAGGGCATGTGAGCAATGCAGCACAGACAGGGTGGTCTCCCAGGCAGCCATTGGGCACCTCCTAGTGTGTAGGGCTTTCCTTCAGCCATCTTGTTGTATTCTGCTTTTCTCCCATGCTCCGGGGATGCTGTGGGCTTTTCCTAGGAGCTGAGTACATGACTTGAATAGCAGCATTTGTGCAAACAGGCTGAAAAGTGGTTGCAGATCTGAATGCAGCCCGTCGTTCTCTGTAGCATGTAGTGATACCTCTATCTCTCACATCTTATTTTTAAAGAGCCAGGCATGCACAGATAGTCAAAGCCACAAGATGGTCACCTCAACTCAAACTCAAAACACCTCTTGAATTAATTTATCCTGGGAGTCATTCTCCTGAGGAATGAAGCTCAGCTCCTCCCATGCAGAGGAGAGAGAGTAGTTCTCTCAAACTGAAAGGCAGGTTCTCACTGTATCAGTCATCTTTGCTACAGTTTTGCTTTTTTCCTATTATTTTTTTTTAACAGCTGAAGAGTTTTAAAGCTTATTGCCCAGTCCTCACGTGGTTTTCATTACTTCCTATCAGGTATATAATTTCCTACTTGCCACAGAGCAGCCAGCCAGTGGTTTTAGGAAATGGACCCTCTGACCTCTTAGCATCTGGTAAAGAGAAAGCATTCTGCAAAGAGTACACAGAGCTAAGCCTGCTTGCTGTGGAAAATGCATTGTCTCTGATGTATTAAAATGACTTGACATCACCATTTAGGCAACTGGATATGCAGATACGTAAGAATACATGCAGACAGAAAATTAAATTGTGTAGATCATGAGCATCTCAGGGTTGATTAAATGGAATGAGAGTGCATTTCCTCTTTCATAGGGAAAGAGGCTTAACATGGGGAAAAAAAAAAAACACCAAAACCCTAATCTTTTCTAAGATAAAGTTCATTAACACAATGATTATTCATTTGGCTTTTATAATGATATTGCTGCTTAATCACCAGAACATTGCTTCCTGTGCTCTAGGAGAACCAGCAGGAAACATTTGAAGAGATGGAGCTAGTGCTAATGCAGCAGCAGACAGAATAGAAATCGCAGTGCTTTTCATTTTCAAATGGCATCTTATTCCTGCTCAGGTTTCCAAAAACCTACCCGTCAAACAGCATGAGCTTTAAACCCAACATTAAATTTATACAGCAATGAAGCCTCAGGTTCCCTGTTTCTACACAGTTAACATCTGAGTTTCCTCCTGGGTCCATTTCCATTATTTATTATATTATTTGCCTAGAGTAGCACCCTAGAGGGGCATTGTAATCAGGAACTGAGACTGTGTTGGGAGAAATACAGTATAGTTACTCTAGAGCTGGCGTGGCCTCTTGAGTTTATAATCCTAATAAAGAAGGCAAACAGTAATAGAGGTAGATAAACAAATGCTGGAGGTGGTTGTCTGGTTAATGACTTCCTTATACTGCAGTTTTGATTCCACACTTCATTCTCCTGCAGTGTTTCAACCAAATCTCTACAGCCTGTTTCTGGGCTGATAGGAACCACCAGTGTCAGTTCTATGCTCCCTTCCTTCACATGCTGAATGCATTTGATCTTTCACTTAACCTTCACTTATTTGTGTGCTTTTTGATCTTTCTTCATCTTTCTCTCCTTGAGGTTAATGAGGTCTTCTCCCCTTCCTTGCAATCCTATGGAGGAGAACTTGAGAAATCTTGAATGTTTTTTTTTCTAGTGTTTTTTATCCAGGTATTAAGGGGAGAATAGTGTGAAGGGAAATAATTTGGAAAGCAAGTGCAGGTGATTTTAATAATTATGCAGGGCTGGTTTGCAGGCAGCCGTGCCACAGCCCTTTCTTAAGAATACAAGAGAATAAGCAAGAAGACAGTAAAGGCTCCTATTCGTCAGCTGAAGTGCTCATAGAAATATTGGTTTCTTCAGTCTGCTACTCATGAATGTTTCTTTTTTTGCTTGATTTACTTCTGCAAGGAAGAGAAGTTTTCGTAGAAGTGTGATTCATGTTACAGAAATGCCCACTGGGACAGAGAAAACTAGAAAGCACATCCAAATAACTCTATCTGCATGTTATTTGAAAGACTGAAATCAAAGGATTGCAGTCCAAACCCACATAGGTTTAGTAAAGATGTGTATTAAGCCATACCCAATAGCCCCTCTGGAGCCCTGGTAGGGTCTAAGCAGGAAAATAGGATGCTTTCTCCTTGTCCATCTGTGAAACTTGATGTTTGGCAAGCGATGCTGCTGGCTTATGCCCCGATGGGTACAAACAGTGTTTGCTGGACTATTTATTATCTGTGCTGTGCTAATATGGGAAGCGAGGCAAAAATTGTAGCACATCAAGCTTGTTTCCTTCTCCTTTCTTCAAAACCCCATTAGACAAAATATGCAATAGAAGGGGGGGAGTAGGAAATGGTTTGTTTTACCTATAAATATCTAAAGAAATTTGCATTCTGTTTGTGCTACCCACCCTTAATTACAGGCTTTGTCCCTCCATTTCTTCCTCCCTGGGGGTAATTTTATGGCAGCCCTTGGTAGGGGCATTGAGTACCTTTGTTCCTTGTACCTGCTTATGGCAGCAGTGAAAATACTGGATGAAAACAATTAGAGAAAATATAACAGCACTCTTCTATGTAATTGGAGCTGTCATAATCTAAATTAGCTGATAAAAATATGCTTGGAAATGATCTGGTACCCAAGTCCACAAAAGTGGCAAAATCTAAAAGCAGAATTCAGGATTGGAATGTGTGCTGTCACACAAATGAATCAGGATCTGGGAAGATGGTGTGTAACACCTGGGCTTGGCAGGCATAAGAAGGGCCTAGATCTGCTGCAAACTCTTTTCATGAGCTGGGCCAAACCTTCTGAAGGGATGCTGGCACTGCTCAGTGCCTTGTAGGTGTGATGAGATGTACAGTCCTTCCTCATCCTGCTGCTCTTCTGGGAACTATGTCAAAAAGCAGATTGTTCTCAAAGATGCTGAGACTGAGTTTGGTCAACTCCAGAATGAGCAGCAGCTTAGCCAGAATTCAGGGATTTCTGTTTTGGATTAAGCTTCCAAAGCAAATCTTGAACAAAACTTAGTACTAGAATGGAATAATAGCATTTCCCTGGCCTCAGGGCACTATGATAGCACATCATCTCTTTAGTCCTGAATGTGTTATTAATAATCGTTAAAAAATAGCGTAGTCTACAGTAACTCTGTGCATTGTTTCAGTGGGTTGTTAGTTTATTTTTTCCTCCAAATCTATTCTTTCCATTTCTCTCAGATCCTTCAATATCAACCCTCTTGAATAGCAAAAGGATTGTGACAACACTTAAAAATTAAGTTAGATATAAGAGGGGTTGAATGCTTTTTCTCCATATACAGTTGTATACTTAAGAAAATGGAAGAAAGATTTTCTATGGGTCATTATTTCTGCATTTAGTTACATATCTGTTTGCCTGAATTTATGAAAGTAAGGATCTGCTTTGGGGCAGGACCACTTGTTTCTTCCATCAAAGTGGGTCTGGCAGCAGAGAGCCACTGTGAGAGACCAAAACACAAATGCTCTTCAAATCAAAACAATCTGCTATTGGATCCAATGAGAATCTTGCTCATAGGCAACTTTCTTTCCCCAGATGTCTCTTACATAGTTCTTAAAGCATAAATAGCCCCTTATGTTTTGGTTTTAAAGAAAATAAATGATGCTTTCAGTCTAGCCCTATGACTGATATCAGAAAAGCAATGGTGTTGGTGTAAGAGGCCATGCTTTTTACATTACTGTCTCAAAGTTTGCTGAAATGGACAAGTTCAGGCAAGTCCTGGCCAAGGTTCCAGGACTCCCTTTGTCTGAGACACACAGGAACCAAGGTTCGAGAAATCCCTTTGTTTAGGAGATGGACAAGTCCAGGAGCTACGAAAGGGAGATAAGATACTGATCAATGGCCCTTAAGTGGTCTTTTGTGTTGGTCTGTCTCAAGGAAGATGGCCATCTCTGAGGACTAATGGCCCTTAAGTGGCCTTTCCTGTTGGCCCATCTCAAGGAAGATTGACATCTCTGTGGAAATCACAAGACTCTGACCCTAGCCGTCCCGAAATGTCTCGAAGGCTGGAAAGAAGGATAAAAAGGGCACGGACAAACCCTGAATTTAGAGGTTTTCTGACACCAGATGCCTCACTACGGAAACAAGGAGGTTTTCTGTCACCAGATGTCTCTCTACGCGAGTGCCTGCATGCTGAAGAAGATGCCTGCATGCTGAAGAACCTGTGTGGGCATCTAGGTATCTGTCCTCAGATTCCTCCACCGTTGTCCTACTGCTGCCTATTATCTCTTCTGGGATTGCTGCTCGAGACTCTGCTCCGAGGGACCTCGCTGCCCGAGACTCCACTTCCTGAGACCTTGCTACTCTGACCGTCTTCTCTGCGTTTCATCGATCTGTGGCCTGCTACTTCGCTGCTGCTCTCCCCTACGCTGATTTTGCCCCGGACCAACGTTAACAACGCGCTACGGGACGCTGCTGCATCCAGGAGGTGACCATTCCCTGCTTTAACGTAATTCTTGCTCCTTTCTACCTTTTTCTATCGCCTACTTTCCCTTCCCCATCACCCTAATTTTGGCATTCGTCGCTCTCCCTTCCCCATCCCCTCAATTGTCTATTATTTCCAATAAACTGGTCAGATCAACATTTGAATGTTCTTCTTCCTAATCTCACACCGGGCATAACATATCAAAAGAACCTTTGCCTCACTCCTAAATTGGAGCGAGACAGTTGGTTATGTCTACATAGATGCCGTTTTGCAGTGCAGATATGTTAGTTAAATTACAATGCTGGGAATACGTTTGTCAGTTGCTTACCTTCTCCTCCACCAAGCATTAAAGTTATGATCAGAAGAAAGCACTCTCTCATGAACACCACTGTATTTTCCTCTTTTCATAAGTCAGTTTGCTACATGAGCTTACTCATACGTTCCCACCCAGTTCATTTTCATTAAAGCTACATGTTTGCTACAGATAAGCTCAAAGAGTGCAACTGTAATCCAGGCTCCTTCCAGATTCCATGTATTTTCCCAAGTTCTAACCATTGCGTAACACTGTGCTATGACACAAACTCCTTTCTTCTGAACTATAATTGCTGAAATGGGTTTATTGACATTTTCAAGGGTTCAAAGTTCAGATGAGAAAAGTTGAGATCATAATTAGAAGCGTCAGTGAGAATTAAGTATTTCAGGATCTAAGTGAAAGGATTTTTGCTTTTAATTATAATTTTCTGATTTCTCATGTTCTCACTATTTGGGGAATCTCTCTTTCGTGGTCTGTTTTTTGGGATTTTTTTTGTTGTTTTTTTTTTTTTATATATCTCTTATAACATGAGGAATTGCTGGCTGTATTGCAGTCTGCAGAGGATAACCATTGGGCACTCTCCAGTCATTGGAAAAGGGTATCTGCCAACAGACACTGCTAACTGAAATATTTTAAAAGCAGAGTGACAATCTGATAAGCCTATTATAGGAGACAAGCCCTGTTTGGCCCAGAAGCACCTATCTAATGAGTGACATCAAAGAAGACAAGAACAGATTTCTTTTCTTGGAGGAATACAGTCAAAGGGAAGCCGATAAGAACCACAGCAAGGGAATTTGTTATTGTAGGTTTTTTTCATCCCCTAATATTTCATCATCTACAGTGAGAGTGGTCAGCTGCTGGAACAGGTTTTCTGGGGAGGCAGAGGAAAATGTGACTGAAAATAACAAAACTCAGAGCAGATCCTTCACGGTCAGTATGGACCCACTTCTAATTTTGGTCCTCCTCTGAGCGCTGAGGTTGGAGCAGTTGACCTCCAGATATTCCTTTCAACCTAAATTGTCAGTGTAATGAGCTTTAGAATGTGTGCAATTTTGGATGTTTAATAATCTACCCAGGAAAAAAAAAATGAAGTTGTTCTTTTGTCTTAAGTATTTCACTGCTAATCTTGCCAAATGTCACCCACATGCAATTAGGCAGTGATCAAACACTAACATTTACCATTCTTTTTTTTTGTTAATAATTTAATAAAACGGGGATGTCATGATATGTGTCAAGGATGATATGTGGGATTATAGGGTTTTATAATTAGGTAATGAGTAGTAGCTTGGAGACCAATGTTCAGTATTCTCCTCACACTGACTGTCTTGGCTTATGTCTTATACTATTTTATGGGATGGTATGAAATATGAGCGTTAAAGAAACATTTAGATGTGGTGCTAACAGACATGGTTTAGTGGGGCCCTATTGGTGGTAGATGGATGGTTGGACTGGATGATCTTGGAGGCCTTTTCCAGCCTTAGTGATTCTATGATTGAAAAAAATACTAAAAGAAAGACTGTGGTGATGTTCTCTAAGGTTAAGAATGATCTTGGATATTGTTAAGGGCAGATATCTCATGTAGAAGTATCTGACAGTCCAAATAGCAAATATCCTGTGTTTTGGTAGTCAGTATTTCTCTCCATGACTCGAAATTCTGCAGGACTAGAGCATCAGTGCAATGATGGAGTTTGTTTGGCTCGCAGGTGCCAACAGGGTAACAGGAAAAAATATTTACAGAGCACATTAGCAGCTTTCCACTTCACAAAGATATGATTTCCTATTCCTTTCAGCATGTCATTAAAACTTATAGGCTGTCATTCTTTATGCAACTATTTTTTTTTTTTAATCCTAAATAGCGAAGGAGTGATTGTTCTCATTACTTATATAAGTGTCTGATCTTTACTGGAATCCTACTGCCTCCCTGCACACAACTCATTAACTGGAAAGGATAGATGTAACACGTTTGACATTTTCAAACAAAAAAATAAGACTTTTAATCCAGATGACGTGGACAACATTGCTACTGCTGCCTTTTATAGCTTCAGAGGCGAGCAGTGCATCCAACAGTGAATGATGGCTAAAATGGCAGATTGTGTGACAGACTTCAAAGCAAGGAGTAATTCTCTGAATGTGATTCCCTTGATATTTTAGCACTTACAAGTCTGACTTTCATAAGTGAAAGGCTGAGTGAAAGGCCAAGAAGTGTGTATGTCAGTATTTGTTGTTGCGCTCATTTTAACCAGGGGAGCACTCAACTTTGTCTCTCTCCCTCTCCTCCCAACCCTACTATCTATTCTTCATCCTCTTCCTTATGATCTTTCATTGGTGTAAGAAGAGAGGGAAAAGGGAGGCTGGAAAAATAAAATCATCCTGGAACATCTAAAATTGGATTGTTGGAGATGCAAAGTCTCTCCATTTCAATATTAACTCTGTCATAATAGTGATGAGGACAGTAACGCCTGACACAGACTGGTCATGCAGTGGGAAGTTCTGTATCTTACATATCAGGTGTTTTCATGATGCATTTTCCATCACTAGGATATAACCTCTCTTTCTCCAGCAGACTTTCATGGTACTTGTGGCAGGTCCTATCAGTACCTCAGTGCTCTGCAATCTCAGTGGCAGACACCCAGCTGCAGAAGGTGTTTTTGTTAATCTATTACTCATGAATTATTCAGTGATAAATTGGCTGAAATAAAGTAAAACTAATTTGACAATTATAAGTTAATAAGAACTCAAAGTTGCTTACCCAGAAGTCAGTAACCATAGATATGCACTGTTTAAGTAGTTTAAATACATAACACTGTTAATTAGTCATGTAAATTCATAAACAAGAATAAGATGGTGCAGTTATACGAAGATATATATATTCTTATATATATTTCTTATGTATATATACATATATATATAATATAAATATATATATTCTCTTTGTATATTCTACATATATATATATTTGGTTTTTTCTGCAGACAAGTCTTATTTCCAGAAATACATGGGAAAATATACAGTTGTGTAAAGTCATCTTAGGGACTTCTGTAGACAGAACTGAAAAACAAATTTGCAAAGATTTCTTTGGAGCTGCCAAGGAAAACTGATCAGAGCCTTAAGAAGTCACAGGGTGAGGTTTTTGATAAAAGAAGCTGCCCTGAGAACACCTCTGCCCTGATAGTGGGGCATGGTGCCGACAGAAGGTGGATGGGTTCCTTTGGAGCAATGTTAGTGCAGTGTTATGGCTGGGCAAAGAAATATGAGACCACCACCCCAAACTTCTATGTGGACGGTCTATGTATGAGGACTGTAAAAGGAAGAGCAGTGGTAGTTTTTGTCCTATTGCTTCTTCAGGTGTCCTTCTGAGTCAGGTCTCATGGGACCAGATAGGCAATACCTTGGTGGCTAAGGATCTGATGCAAAAATCTACTTTAATTAGGACTAAGTGGAGCTGGGGCTTCTGTAGATATGAGTAAAAATTCATGCAACTCATAAATCCTTACCTAAGCTTTCTATGAGATTTCAAACAGTACAAGGGTGATATTACAATTCTGGCCAGCTTTCTGAACTCGAATGCATTTTACTGACTTTCCCACAGCAAAAATTAAAACACTGGGTGGGGAAGATAGAAATAAAGTGAAATTCAAGACATGAATACTTGATGTTCTAATATTCTTTAACAGTCAGTAATTATCTGATTGTATCTATTAATTCTGGCACGTTAGATTGCTTCAGTTTTTAAATTCTACATAAATTTTTATACAGATCAATTAAAATAAAAGGAAATGTGCTTTATATGCCTCCTTTATTCTTAATCCTTTTTCCCCTTACCTGAGTGCTTCTCTTTCAAGCGAAGGGCTATCGTTTGTAGTGAATCAGACACCTCCCAAATGGGATGATCTCTTGAGAAATGAGACTTTGCAACCAAAAAAGAAAAGGAAAATGTTTCATGTCTCACTTTCATCTTCAGAATGGTGACCTTAATAAGTGAGCTCCTGAAAAGAAACACCTGCATCTTGTAATTAAGCATTCGAGGCATCGCTGTGATAATCCAGTTCACCTACAGTACAAAGCATAAAGGGAAAAGCATCCTGTAAATAATACGTGCTACAACTGCATTAGGGCCATGGGGTTGAGCGCTGGGTTTCTCTTGTTCATTTGCAGTATTATTCATATAACGGATTAATTCTAAACAATCTTGTCTTTTGACCATTAGAACTGAAATAAAAGCCCTTACTCCAGTCAGGATTCGACAGGGAAGTCACAGAAAGCTGTATTTGGGTGTTATGCAAAACTAATACAAAACATTTTAGTGAAAATATATATCTGTACCCAATGATTCATTCAGGCAGATTAGTTTGTAAATCAGGACCTGAGTTTTCCTATGGGTAAAGGGAGGATAATAATGCTTCTGTGTTATTTGTAAAGAGCATTTAGGTCTGCCTCTGATGAGTGACATCGAAGTGTAGGTTATTTATGGTTCTATTCAGAAACCTGTGCTATCACAGGAGTGCAGCCACCAAAGGGGTGGATGCCCACAAGTCATCCTACAGTTCTGCTCAATGCAACCTTTTAAATGCAAGTTACGTGTTTTCCTATGTTAAGCTTCAAGCCCCCTCAGTAAAACACCCACAACACAAACCAATGAGGGGAGAGGAAAAAACCCATCGCAAATTATCAGGTCAATGGAATGCAGGTATACAGAAGTCTACATATAATTGAAGCATGTATAATGTATTTGCTTATGTCCCAGCCTGCAGGTTTCATAGTTTCATAGTTTCATAGTTTCGTGCGGGTTGGAAGGGACCTTAGAGATCATCGAGTCCAACCCCCGGGATTCGAGCCTCTGTGTAGCAGAGCGGCACTTCTACCACTTGCGCCACAGGGGGGATTCGAACTCCGGGCCCCAGTGTTGCAAGGCGGCGTCTTTAACCACTGCGCCACCGGGGCACACATGGCATCATCATCATGAGCATTTAATAGCATTGTGCAGATAAGTGATTATTCTTGTTGGTAACAACATTTTTGGAAGGTATTTACCCATTTTATGTTTTTATTTGTATTACCACATCAAAGCTTTTAGCTACAGCAAAATGAAATCTCCCTGAAATACATACGTAGTCTGTGCTCTGATATTTAGTTGAAATTCAGTAAGCTACTTTGCCTTTCAAAAATATCATAAATATGTTTCTGAATATAGGTGAAGTGGTTCCTGATGAGTTTTTATATCCGTGTGGCTGAATAAGTTTAGCAGTCATGCTTTACATTACTATCCATGCATACAGCTCATGGGGTGTGATTGGTCTATAACTACTTCGTTGGTTGCTCATTTCTAATTTATTTCTTGTTTAACTGGGACACCATAGAAATCATCCTCTTTATAACAGAACTTGAGTAAGTAATAGCTGGTTTGCTTGCTGGTGGATGGAAAACTTAAGGGAATGATGCTGTATCTGTAGGGCTTTTTTTAAGCTCACAACATACATACAACATACATTCTGCAGGTGGAAAACCATGAAATCATTTCGTGTGAACAGTTGCAGCATTTACATTTCACAGTTGGAGACAAGGTTCTGTTTGGATTCCCTTCCAACCTTTATTGTATTAAGATGTACTGAAGTTAGCTTATAATACTTAAGAGTAAGGAGAAACATCCTGTAAGCATCCTTGATTCTCCTGGATATTACACTATTTACCAGTATTTAAATCCCCCCCCCCTCCCCCCTTCTTTTTAATTTAGAGATTAAACATGAGAATGCCTAGAGATATACAATTGAGTAGATGAAGATAGAGATAATAGGATAACTTCCAGCAGGAAAGAGGAACGCTGTTGTGATGGGAGCATTAGGTAGCTTGTTCTTTCTTTATTTGTACGTGTCAATACATTCCCTTTCGAGCAGCACAACATAGAAAAGCATCAGCAACCTTAAATTACTTTTGCAGTCTTTACAGAGCACCTTTCTAAAAGCAAAGTAAATGGAATCTGCTGAACAGCCAAAAGGAAAGGACCACCTCAATGTGTTTTGTTCTGCTCAAGGCAAAATACGCACACCCAACCTTAGTCCTCTCTACCCTTAATTCTATTGCATGGTAGAAACTCTGGAGCAGGGAGGACAGTTGGGTGGTTGCTGCTCAGATGAGTAGACAATCTCTAGAGAGAAACTTGCTGCGTAGCCTGTGGAAAATGGGAGTCTTTTCTTAGCTTCAGGAGATCCATGCTCCAGTGTAGCCCAGAATTTGAAACCCGCAGACTTGCTCTTAACTTGTACTGGGTAATCACAGGCAAAAATAAGAGATGGGTGATGTGCAGCTTTTCTACAGCAACACAGCATCCCAGTAGTGACTTCACAGCAGTGAAGTCTGGCAAGTGTTCTCTTTTTCCTTTCCAATTAAGAGTGACATTATCATCTTGTTTTGCCGTCTATGCTGTTTACAGTATTGCAGTAATAGTCAGACTTGTGTGAATGGTGCCATGTGTGGAAGTGTAGAAAACAGATTGTTTCTGAATGGATGAACTGTAGTGCCTTTCTCTGTAATAGGTCCATTATCTGTATGATTCACTGGTTTGACTGAATGGGTCTTGATTCAACCAATACTCAGTAATACTCCTGAGCCCCTATCTTCTTTCATCTGCTATCACAGTTATATTTTTTCATCCAGATATGAGATAATGTATTACTTTTGAATTAAAATGTTCTGTACATTTCTAGAACTCTCACTTAACACCTGTATAAATAATTCCTAGCACTGCAGAAAGCCTGCTTCTCCTGTTTCCAATCTCCTATTGCTTTTGAAGCAACCAAGCTTGTGTTTCTGGGAGTCAGTGCATGCTTTTCACAGAGTTTTTTCAGAGAAATTACATTGGCGATGATCAAAGCGCCAAGTCCTTGAACAAGGCGCTTGCCCTACTTAGGCAGGTTCTTACAGAGATGCTCAGGCTCTGACACAGATGGCTGTTTTAAAAAGTCATTGCTGTACTTAAATTGTAGTTTTCAGTCTTTCGATATTTGTAGATCTTCAGGAATCTAAGATGTGAGGTATGAGCCACTTTCATATAGAGTTTAAACTCCTGGAACGATCTTTGCTTTTTTTCAGTTGGTTCTTGCATGAACCACAGTGAGAAAGACACCACTTGGACTCCTTGGTGGGTCATTTCAGGTGAATACTGCGGTATCTGGAGAGCTGTGGGTGTATTTGCTTGTAAAACACCTTTCAAATTTTACTGTTTCATGCCTGTATGTGACCAACTAAGAAGCAATGTGGGAAAACACACCCCAGTTTATACAGTGGTATGAAATGTGAGTAACCAGTTCAGTAAAGGCAAATGTGCTGTTCAGCTGCTCAAGCTTACAAGAGCAAATAATTGTTTATTAGTCATTAGGGGAAGAAAGCCTACAGCTTCCTAGGATCCTGCCCAGCATGGCTGTTTCTTTACTTTGAAGAGACATCAGGTGTGACCTGAGAAGATCTGATTATGTCTGTGCCTGCAGTGTAAGTCAGTCTGGTCTGAGCAGGGTAGCTAGGAAGTTTACTCTTTTATTCCTCCTTGAAAGGCCATCAGCTATGCTTAGCTGTAGCAGCTCTGGACTTTGTGCATTTGCAGCTACTGCAAACAGCCCAAATAATTGCTAATATAATACCTCTGAAGTTAAAACTGCTAAGACCACCACTGCTGTGATCTCACATAAATACTTGTAAATCAGAAGGCAAGAAACCTCCTTGTGGCTTCCAATTCTTTATCCAGGGGTGAAACTGCAATGAGAAGTGGAAATGAAAGCTTGTGACAGCCAGCTGACAATTCCAGAAAATACAATTACATTAGTTCTTGATTTAACTTGGTTTTGGGGTGGACTAGTCCATGCTGTCCAGGAAACAGTCCAGCCAGAGCTCAATGAAATAAAGATGAGCTGAACTGCAGCTGCTCCTTTTTGCTGGGGGCTTGTGAGCTTCACAAATGGGATCTCGCCTAGTGAACAATCAACTTCTGCATAAATTTTAGATGAAATTTAATATATATATATTAATTTTTTTTTCCTCCCAAAGAGCAACTGAGGGGTTTTTCATGTGAAGTCCCCAAGCTATCGTTCTGACCCTGTAGAAATAGAGGAAATAACTAGGTATGGGCTTCTTTTAATTGTTAACTAACACTTTTAAGAGCACAAAAATAGACTGCATGGCAGGTATTTCATCTCTTCCAAAGGAAATGTTCTTTCTTACCCTAAGGCTCAATGTACTTCCAGTGGTCAGTTCTGAGAGCAACCAGGGAAGAAGGTTGCATAGTTATAATTGCTTTTCACTGCAACTTAGGCTGGTAGCTGAATATCTTTAAGTTTTCATTTTAAGTGCAGATGAAACTATTCCTGCAACCATATTCTTTCTCTAATCTCAACAATACGTTTCAGTGCTGTTTCGTGGTTTTACACCTGTTTCTTTGAACTCTGTTGTAAGCAGGACAGAAAGAGCTGTCTGCAAAGGGATAATGGATGCTTAGGCCAGAGAAAGTTGTGCACTGCATGCCATCGAGCCATTGCCAGCAGGGATGAGGACATGATTGATTCCTTCTCTTTCATCCTTTGCACCTGGGATGCCCCATGGTAACCTTTGATTCCTTTCCAGAACCTTCTTTCTCTGTCACTCCCCATCTGGCTGCCTGCTCTGGCCCTCCATAAGGGAAGGTCACCCCATGGCCTTCCTGTTCTCCTCGGCCTATGTCTGTCATGGCTGGAGCCCTAACAGGGCTGTGTGGAACAGTCTCTGTGCAGTTGGGGGCTGTGCTCTCAGCTGAGCTGCCTAAGTTGCAGAGTTAATACTTGAAAGAGTTGGTGGAACTCCATGGTGGAATCAATGTATGCTTCTGGAGCTGCTCTCCTGTACCATGCTGCACACATCCTGTCTTTAGATTCAGGTGTTAAATGAGAATGTGGTAAGATCACAATGTGATCACTTGGCAGGATGGTTGTGGCTATCATTTCTATTTGGCAAAACAAAGGTTTGAAGTGCTTCATATGACTCTTCTCCAAAATGTAAACCACTTGTGGTCCCACTGTGTGCTACAGCCTAGTTCTGGCATGACATTGCATCAAAACACAACAAAGATTCAGAAAGGAAGGAGACAGTAACATTTCAACTAGGTTTTACTTCAAAGGTACGTGGAGCTTCTAATGTCCCGTTGACTGGAGAATTCAGGTTGGAGTACAGAATGGATTTGATCCTCGCTGTGAGGAATTTTGTGAAAAGCCCTTTTACAAAGGCTTTTTAGTTTTGGAAGGCAGCACAGTGTGGCTCAGTGATCATTGTAGGGAGGTCCATGGAGAAAGATAGATGCTTTCAATTCAGTTGTCCTGAATTTTTCATAGCCTCCTTGCACTGCTTCAGGTGTGTGTATGGAGGGCATTTTTCCCCATCAGTGTTTTGGTGCCAATGTGATCAGAATGTGAAGACTGATCATATGCACGTTCTTCATCATTTATTTATGACCAGTTAATTAAGTTACTATGAAGTCTCCACTTTTTTTATTATTGGCAGTAAGGATGCAATTAATTTTCTTAGACTTTCCTCCATGACCCAGGTCTCTGACATACTCTTTCTCTCCTAAAACTCTTCTTTTTCACAACACATTGTTATCAGCAAGATATTCTGCGATGACCAATTCAGAACTTCCCCTAGGAAAAGCAGCATTTCTAACAAAGCTTCCTTTTTGATTTATATTCAATTCCTCTGGCAATATACCCAAACAACCTGCTGTATTTCTTTGCAGCTCCTCTATTATATGTTTCAAGGCTAAGAAATTACCTAATCTGTTTTTGCTTTCCTTTCTCATGTCTTCCTTACCTGTTCTAAATTTCCCTCCAAGGCTTTTTCTCCCAAGATCTTTTTTTATTTTTTTTTCCCTTTAATTATTGCTACTTATTGCTCTAGTAGTAAAAAAATAAAATATATAAAATAAATTAAAAACCCCACAGTGAAGCCTCTGACAGAAGGCAGCAACAAAAAGCTGTCTTAAGAATGGTAGAAATTACTCATGGACTGTACACAGCAAGTGCAATATTCCTTCTCTGGACAAAGCATTGTCCAGCTACTATGACCAATAATAATCTTTTGTGTTTTTGGAAAGCAAATAGTAGGAGAGCTGATGTGTTGCTGTGTGCTGTAATGCTTATTCATACTGTACAGTATTTCTGTGTTGTGAAGGCACACTTCTATGATTTAGGGCTGATATTCAAGAGTTTTCACCTTTCTGTTGTACTGCATTTATCCAAAAAGTCAAGATTTCTCCCTCCGTTTTCCAGATCTATTCCACCCATTTACTCTGTTACAGCATTCCCTTCCAAACAAATGTGACCTCTGTTTTAGTAACTTGCCCTAATTAGGTTCAGATTAAGTCATTTATCATCTTAGATTCTGTTCAGGAAAACCGCCACACTTAAAATATTTGTTTAATGCTACAGTGAGGAAAGGTTTGTAAATCGCAGACCTCAGTTGTGAAATATCAATATTAGAAGCCACTTCCAGAGGTGAAAGCTTTCCTTAGTGCAAGATTTCACAAGAACATCAGAAATTAGAATTAATCACTGCAGAACCGGTACAAGTCATCACTGGTAGCAATGGCCTGTTTTGTGGAGGATTCAGTATTCATTTGCCTGTATGGAAATAGAGGGTCTTGCAAATAGTGCTGAAGCCTCTCAGGTGTGTGGGGTGTAAAGCCTTTTCCTGTCTCCTCATTTGGAAATTCTCTCTTGGTTGAAATTCTACCTTAAAACATCCCAGCCCTAAGCATCAAAGTACCACACACTCATCATCATTTAATTTTGTGTAATGCCACTACATGTACATGGTTTATTTGTTCTGCAATCTTGTTTTATTTTCTCTTCAATCCTGAGCTAGAAAGTTATCAACAGGCTCTTACTCTTATACGTCTTATGGGTATTCAATCCCTAAAGCTGATGGGATCATAACCTAATGCTTGACTTTTAAAGAACGATTGTGCTTAATACTCATCTTGACAAACCACCACTCGTGTTGGAAAGATAGAAATACTTAATACACTTAATACAAATATTTAACACTGTGGAACATTACAGGTCAGATAGTTGATTAAACAGCAAATATAAAATCTTTGAGTACAAATGTATTCACACTAAAACTAGTAAAATTTATTTTCTGTACAATTTTACTATTTACAATAAAATAATCTAGGAGAGAGTATTGCCTTGCAATTTCATCCTGTGTAACTGGTGCTTAAACAAGTACAGTTTTGCTTCTGGTCTATAGTCCCCTTGTCTCCAAAACCACTAGCATGATGTTGATATTTGCAGGGAGCATATAAACAAGAGGGGGAATGGTTGTTTATGAGGGTGGATAGTGATAGGACAAGGGGGAATGGTTTGAAACTAAGACGGGAGAGTTTAGATTAGTTATTAGGAGGAAGTTTTTCACCCAGGGGGTGGTGACACACCAGAACAGGTTGCCCGAGGAGGTTGTGCATGCCCCATACCTGGAGGCATTCAAGGCCAGGCTGGATGTGGCTCTGGGCAGCCTGGTCTGGTGGTCGATGACGCTGCGCATAGCAGGGGGTTGGAACAGGTGATCACTGTGGTCCTTTTCAGCCCAGGCCCTTTTATGATTACAATGCTGTCCAATCAGTACCTGCTCAAAGGGGTTTACATTGGTCTTCTCCTCTGCAAGTCTCTTACATGTGGGTCAAAATTTACCTCTCCTTTTGTGTGGCCTGTTGAGCTCTCAAAGCACAGGGCAGATTTGCCATCCATGAAGCCTCCTGTGTGCTGATGTCTGGCCAGAAGCTGACACCATCCTTTCATGTTGATAGATCGTTGACATTGCTCTGCAGTTCACTGGGCAGTTTGCAGACTGATTGTCTTAATGACATTCTCATTAAAAGTTCTCACTGTGAAACACTGTTTTCTTTCTCTTTTGGAGTTCTCAGCATTAATTATTAGTAGATCCTTTTAGCAGGTATTTATAGAGAGCATTGCTCTTGTGTCACTTTGTGCTAGATAAGACAGAAGGAAAGCACTGTGTAAACTCATGCAGTTCTGTTTAATCTTCTAGGAGCTACAGGGCACAATTTAAAGATGGAAGAATGAAAGCAACTCCCAAAATTACCATGGTATTCTAGCAGCAGGGCATAAGAATAGGCAGGTAACACCCACACCCAGGGCTCTCAGTGGCTTGCTTGGCATGTGAAAAACTCCCCATCCTCTCTCTGTCCTGCAGACTTGCAGTAGCCTTCATTTTCCAGTGCTATCGCTTTACCCTCATTCTTAGATATGCATGTGTGTGTTTACATTGAAAACTTGTCCTTTATTCAGTGTAAGCATGCCAGAGGAAGCACATGGCAAACACTTGATTGGAGCCCCTGAGAAGTGAGGGGAGCAGCAGTGCGTGATGCTGGCAGCAGCCAGGGCTGGGGCTGCCAGGCAATGGCCAAGTTTAATTTTAGATAGTGGGAGCAAAGCACTGAATCACTTGGGAGAATAGGGACTGAGGGAAAAATAAGGCCAGCAGACACAGCTGCACTGAGCAGGGCTGGCAATGAGAGGAGGAGGTTGGGCACATGGGCCTGAATGTGTCAGTGCCAAGTAATTTGAAAAGGAGTCCAGCATTAGACAAAAGGGATTTTTTTCCCTCCTCTCTATGCTATATGGAGCAGACAGATGCAATGCAGTGTGCTGTCTGTGTGGTGAAGGTGCTGGTGAAGCAGTGATTCTCAGGCAGTGAGCACAGTACCGGAGGGTGATGTCTCTGCTCTCACACCATCCTACAGTGTGATACCATCATCTGATCAGGACTGGTCTGAGCACAGCTTCTTACAGCCCTTCAGGAGGCCATCGTTTGTCCTACATCATTTGGAAAGCAAGCTATTAATCCTGTCGCCTGTCTTCCAGACAGAGTGTAATATATGGTCCCCAATAGATGAGCCTTGTGGAGACAAATATAATAAAAAGCCCCAGTGAATCTGATATGCTCTGCGTTCTTGCTGTCTCTCCCATCCACCTGCAGCCTATCCTGGCTGATATTCTTCTCTACTTTTTTTTTTTTTCTTTCCTCAGGAAACAAATGCTTTTAATTCAGTCCTATAAGAGGCAAAGATGCTTCTAAGGCAGAAACCTTTGTGCCTCTTCATTGGCACAGTCATACAGAACAAAAAGAAAGAGTCTGATAATAAGAAGTAATTATAATTATAATTAGCATGTATTTAGAGCTTTACATTTTCAAAGCACTGTATAAATATTAGCTAATGAATATTTGGTAAGCAAACAGATTTCAAGCTTCTAGAAGGATTATTATGAACTGTGAGGAAAATATTTTAAAACACTTGGCTGACTTTTCCCCAGTCCTGTGTTTACAAGGCTTTTAAGCTTTGCTACACCTGTAACTTCAGCACACTGAGCCATTTCACGTTTGTTACTCCAGTGTTATGAAATCTCTATGCCTTTGATTGGATTCTGTGGCTTGAGGTATGGAGAAGTAAGCTAATTAAAGTGCGTTTACAAGCAAGATGGGAGAACATCTTGCCCCCATGCACTGAACTGGCACCAGCCTCATGTCCAGGGTCTCAGATATAAAAGATTCTCCCAAGTTATGGCTGGGTGCCCATGCTTACCCGTTTTCACCGGGATCTCACTGGTTTGCCTGAGATTGATCTGAAATTCTGTGGTCTCCTCCATGTGGGCAATTCTGCAGGTTCCTATTGGTTGTAGATGCTGAACAGCCACTTGGGACAAGAGGTTCAATGAGGGGAACCATCTGCAGGTCAGCTTATCTGCAGTTATTTTCTATAAATTAGATAGGGTATGCCATTCTAGTTAATGGAAACCCAGTTTATATCATCATCTTGCCGTAAACACAGCTGAGCCTGCAGAGGTGGTGAATGTTCTGGGGTGAGCTGTTGCTTCCTCCAAGTCATTGCTATCAGATACCTACCAGATGATATAGAGCAGGACAGCGAGCTTTTCCTTCTCAGCCATCCCTGTGATCCACCAGATGGTGATCAGATGTGTCCTTCTTATCCTGGGTGGAACTGCCTGTGCTTCATGGCACTGACAGCAGGAGAAAGAGTAAGGCATGCACTGCAGCTAAACCTTTGGAACATCCAGTAACTTCAGTTCAGTCAAGTGTCAACTAAGCCAACACCCTCAGATTTAAAAGTTCTGACATAGATTGTCAAGCTCTTCTAATGACTGTTTCTTGATGGCTGCAATTGTTCTTTTCTTGAAAATTGTTTTTTCTTTCACTTTGAAGTTTTGATTCACTACCATGTGCAAATTGTCCTTTTGTCCCTTTGTGCCATGGCAGTTTCACACCAGTGATCCTTCTGTTTAATTCTTACACCCACTTATCTCTTCTTAATCATCTACTTTCTAAATATCCAGTCTGGGCACCTATGTAGCAAGCCAACTTCATGTAAAGTGATTAAAGTATAGAGCTTGTTCTCTTTCTTCCTTTTCCTTGTCTGCTCTAGTTTGTGTTTGAGCAGTAGCTGGGCAGTCTGCCTTTTCTGCTTCTAAAATTCTTCAGGTTATGTGTGATCTCTATCTTAGTTCCCCTTTCAGTCATTCCCACTTCACTATCTGTGCACAATATGCACTCAGCATCTGCTTCTGCCATTGCATCTGAAAGCAGAAGTGATTTCTCCTGCCAATTTTCCACTTTCCAGAAAGAAATTGTCCTTTCAAGGCTTGATCTTGTTCTGTGCTTTAAAGTCAGCAATAATATAGTATACATGACATGTTACCAAACTGGGGATAAAATGAGAAACACAGATACACTAGCCAAAATATTTAATAACAGACTCTAATATGCACTCTGCCTTGCAGGCTGAGAGAAATCACACACTTCTTGAGTGACATCAAACCTCTCTAAGTGATAATGCAGCCCCCAGACACACAGGTTGGACAGTAGAGTCTTGGATGTGGAACTGTGCACAGAGGCACTTCTGGTTATCTGAAGTTCTTAAACAGTAATTTCTTGTTGACCAGAAAGGAAGAATTGACTTATTTCCAGTCACCAGTGTACATAAAAGCAATTTTTTCCACATTTCCTATAGAAATCCCATCCAAGATTGCAGGGATGTATTGATATTTTGGGAAGTTCACCTTGATCATTTTTTGTTGCACTTCTGCTTCCCATGTGACAATGTGTCATCTCCTCAGAGTGAAAACCTTTCAAGCTGGGACAGCTGCTCACTTATCATGGAAGGGAGGAAAAAATCATTCTTATTTATGTTATCTGCTATCAATATGTAAAAGCAATGTGCTTGTAGGATGGAAGATATGATTTTATCTCCAGCTGGACTTTGCATGTAAGGTTCTCCTAATGAGAAAATAAGTTTATTCAGTGCTTGCCATAATGAATACCCAGTTTGATATGAAGTTTTTTAGGCTCTGTGTTGCTCTGAAATATACAGCTGTTGCAATTCATTTTATATAGGAATAGAAGTAATAAAATTGCAGGAAAAAAAATGTAACTAATAACAGCAAGGAAAAGAAGTAAATGGTGTTGGGATTTTCACTATACTGAGTCGTGTTGTATTATTGTTACTTTTCCTGTAATTCTCTGGATTGGGTGTCATCAATGTCCATGTAGTGCAAAAACATAATACAAAATTAAGGCAGGTGTCATCCTAGCACTGTTTCCAATTAATCAGAAGCATGAAGCACTGGAAGAGATTAATTAATGGGAGTTCTTTTGACTTAAGAAACAACAAAGCCACCCAAAAGCAAATCCTCAGCCCCTGAGAATGCAGTGTCTTTCCCCTTAGAAGCCCCCAGCACAGCCAACAATGCACAGTGACAGCTTGCTGCGTTGTCCCTCCAACAAGCAACAAAAGAATATCTGCTTAAAGTTTGAGTGAAAAGATGGAAAGGAGTCATACATGGGACAGATTCAGTTCTTCTCTGAAGAGCCCGGGTTCAGGCTTGAGCCTTTTAAAATCTTACAAAAAGGCAAACCTGATTCTTCTACCTGCTGAAAAGTTACTAAACTGTTTAGATGGTGGGTATCATCAGTCTGCTCTCAGCAGGGAGCTCTGATTCATCAGCATCAGGGTTTCCCCAAAGCTTTCTGCCTACATCCTCCATTTAAGTTGGCAGGGACATTGTCAGAGAATAAAAGGCTTCTTCCTCGTGTCAGAGGGCTGGCATTCATCAGAATGATAATACTTTTTACCTTGAGCACCTTTTAGATGAGGTTCATGAAGCTTGTATAGAAGAAGATGATAAAGAGAAAAATGTTGCAGGATTTTATTATATTTTTGGCACTAAAATGGATGCTACGTGAAATGGAAGATTTCTCTTTTCCAAGCTTCATTTTATAAATATTCCTTGGTTAAGTCAGTGCTCTGTTTTTCATACAGAGCACAATGCGAAGCCTGTTAAGGTTAACAGAAAACTTCTTATTAATTTCAGTGGGCTTTGGACACAGCTACAAGTGCAAACTGCTCATCAAATTAAGCAAAAAAATTGAGTTGCAAAATTCAGGGAATCGCACCTTGCAGAACCAAGCCCTTATTCATAAGAGCAGCCTAATTTCCTGTAAATGTTATGGGGATCTTCCCAGTGATTTCTATGGACATAGCGGAAATGAACATAGTATCTTGTCTGCAAAATGGAATAGGAAGTAGAAAATCTGCACTGCCTTCAAAAGGAGACCTGCTAATCCTCCAGACTTGATTGATTTGTCCCACAAAGAATGGAGATGTGTGTTCAGATGCATCTATTTCATCACTACAAACCCTCAGACCTACAGCTATCCACCTTTACCACCAGAATGCAGGGTTTGACTATGAAGGTATGGAGCATGTTAGTTGTACAATGACCAGACAGTAATTTTTCACATTTCCACCTCTAATTAATTACCTTTAGTTCCTCTGCTTTGTAACTTAATTGTTCTGCCTTCTTCAGTTTCTCCTTCCATTTGTTAGTTCCAGCCTCCTGTTTCAATGCAGCTGCTAGCCCCAGTTCTTCCCATCTTGACTCAGCCACAGCTGAAGAAAGAGGTGCCTTCAAAAACCAATGCAGGCTTCTTATCCTCTAGGATATATTTTAGGTTAAAATATAGAAGTAAACAACAGCATGAGGTTGAAATGTCTGTTTGTCTGTTGTAAAGGAAGAAAGTTTCTCTTTAACTTCAGAAGTATCAAAACATATGAAGCAGCAACAAAAGTTTTCCACAAAGTCAACTGATGGAGCAGCCTATTTATTAACTTTACTTTGTACTCCAAACTATGTGTTGGTATCTAATTTGACTATAAAATCTAAGTTGTGTGAATGTCCATAAGTGATCAGTAAGTCCCTCATTTCGTTTCATTAAATGCTTATTTTCATGTCTTAAAACAGAACTTCAGATACCAGTTTTTAAATTTATTGCTTTTCTATAGGAAGCAGCAAATCACCCAACAGGGGGCTCCGAGGTGCACCCAAACCTGAGGTGCGCTGGGAACCATGGTAGTAGCTGCTGTCCATGTTGACACCCAATATATAATCTGTCAGTTCTTGCTAGGTGCACATTCAGCCAAGTCTCCTTCACAGGGTGAATAGCTGTTTCCCTGCCCACCTGTAAATAACATCAGTACAGGCATGAATCATTCTATTGAATATATTTTTTTATTATTATTATGATTACCTTATTTTTTTTAGCTGATTTCACATTAAAATTACCCAGAAAATAAATACATTTCATGATGCATATCCAGCGATTTGTAGAGGTGAATATGGGAGTGTACATGATTTCTCACCATTAAGTATTTCTAATGCGTTGGATAGATGAAGCTATTTATGCACAATTTGGTTAGGCTCGTGGCTGAATCTATCTCAGTTCCGATCTAACATCCACTTGTTAAAAGCTCAGACTGCTGTGAGTGGCATGACTGATTGCTTTCCTCCATCTTTGCTTTCCCAGAAAGACTTTAAATCCAAACTGCGTTGCAGGATGCAGATTGATATTCATTACAGATCCACCAATACCTGTCAGATTTTCATTCTATCTACATCATAGGAACAAAACTGACACTAATTAAACACAATTTTAATCGTTATCAAATTCAGTACTACTTAGAAACAGGTAGAAACAAACCCACCATCACCTTTTCATTATAGAACTCCTGTTTTGAACTGGAAGATCTGTTGTCTGAAAAATCAGGTTTATTCCAGGAAGACTTTCAGCACACCAGGAAAAAATGACTTGCAGAAATCTGCGGTTTTTGTTTTCCTTCTTTGGAAAAAGTGCTCATCTATCAGCATCAGGTGAGAGAAAGCTGGTAGAAGATCTCTGCTATTTGATTAGTACTGAGTCAGTTAGGATATGGAGGCTGAGTTTAGCCCTTGTGCTTTGCTGAGAGCAGAAACAGAATTATTAGGTGCTTTGAGTGATTTATCACCTGCTGGCATCTCCAGATAAGCTAACCTGCTTGCAGTCCAGTGGGGTTCAAAGATCGTGTCAAGTTGCTCCTCTTTGCATGGCCAAGATAATGAAATCTTGGGCCTTCTAAAAAAAAAACCCTGAGATTTCAATGAAGTTTAGAGGGCGGCAATGTGTTCTCTTTGGTAAATGCCTAATTTGCATTTCAGAGTTCATTCCTTAACCTAAGGATATCTGCTTTCCACAAATTTAAGTCTTAAAGAAAAACAGGAGGTCGCTGGATGACAAAAATACAGGATGGCCAATTATCTGACCACGACTCTCACTTCTGGTGTGTGTACAAGTGCCTGAGTCATACTTCCCTGTGCTTATGTTAAATGTCATTCTCCATAAAGCAATCATTTTTAGCCCCATTTCCACCAGAACTCAGATTTCATTGCTTACTCTCTCTGCTCTAAGTGGCACAACCTTCAAATGACAGTATTATGGAAACTGATTTAAGAGCCTGTTAAATTAGACTTCCTTACATATACAGCTGTTTACTTTTAATTAGCTATCTCTGTGTGCTTATCCATATTTGCAAAGGCACAGTGTACAATGTCTGCAAAGGCTTGGTCTCTCTTTAGACAAAGAAGCTTCTATGGTGATGTTTTTCTGACATTCCAGCTTCTCCCAAGCCAATGTACCACGGGGCAGCCACTGGAAACAGAAAAATAAAGTGAAATGCAATGCTGCTGTTCAGGAGAGCAAGCATAACAGCTTTGCAGAAAGAGCAACCGATATGGGCTGTGGTGCTTCAGTGGATGAACACCAGAGTTTGGTGCTTTGTAATGGGTTAGGAACCTCAAAATTTATTGTAAACTTAATGCAGTTTTACAGCCTATCTTCAAAACATTTACACAGACACTAAAAGATGATGGATATTTTCAGAGCGTTGCTCTTCCCCAGCAGTTTCCCCTGCAGTAACATTGCACCAGCAGCAGTGATTTGAAATGTATTATTGATGTATCTTTGAAGATCTATTATACGATACCTCACATTTATTGCTATTATGCAACTGGCTTCTAAGTGTCCTCTTCTACATGAGACAAAGCTGAGAAGATATGATCAGTATTATTAGTACTAGCAGTATCACAGTGAGAGAGGCGCAAACCCAGTAGGACACCATTGATGTAGATATCGTAGAAAGATACAGGATGACAGAGTAGCTGCTCTTTAGTTTTACATTTTAAATAACCCAGGAAAACAAGATCAGAAAGAAAGAGACAGAACATATAAGCAGATGACAGAGAGTGCAGAGCACGAGAGATGGATGTGTAACTGCACCAGTAAAGTTAATGAGATTCTTACCTTGCCTTTAATAGTAGTCTCTCAATTGACTCTATCATGATGGAAAGTTGGAGAGATGAATGAAGTGCTAGATAATTAGATGCCAATACGGAAATCCTGATTGGGAACGTGGGCAGAGTTATGGGGTGGGGGGGGTCAACTCTTCCACTATTATTGGCTCTTCAATGTTTTGCTATACTATGTTTTTAATCTCTTTTCAAGCACAAGATGTTTTATTACCTATGTGGTTCAGACATTGCTTTCTTTGTCTGTGCACTCTGCTCTGATTTATTCTCACTAACACCGCTAACATCACTATTGCTAAGAGCTGGACCCAGCTTACAGTGCAAAGCGCAATAGATTTTCTGTTAGCGTTGATTTAAGCAGAGGCGCAGGATGTTTCTATAGGCAAGATGAGCTGTGAGCACAGTGCTACGTTAGCAGGGAACGTCCCGTTGGACAGCGTTTGCTAGTAAAAGATAACGATAGAGTGTAAATGTCACAGTATCTCCTAATCAGAAAATGAGTTGGCAAGCACAGCAAGCGGGAGAATGACCTGAAATGTTTAAAGAGAGCAGCCAGAGCAGAGGCCTCTGCGTTTGAATTGGATACATGCTAAATTTTGCTTTAGCCCGAAAGCATGGCAGCAAGGAAAGTCCAGGGGAAAACAGCAAATGGTGAAGCTAAGTTACAGTCATGCCTTATATGAACTGCCATGATTTCTTTATTCAGGAGGGTTCTACATGTCCCCAGATCCTAAATATGTTTTTCAGCTCTGGACCATTTGTTTCATAGTTCTTGGTTCATGTTACTTTCAACACTGCTTGCAGGTTCTGTAGCAGTTTTCAGTTCTGCAGAGTAGCAGGGGAAGAAATATTTATGTAGCAGTTCAGCATTAACCCAAGTTTTAAGAAGCTGTGTGCTGTAAATTAGACATACTGTATTGGGAATGCAATGTTTGTTTGAAATAATTTTTTCTAGTTTTCTAATACTTTGTCCAGTGTCTCCATTAAGACTTTTAGGAGCTCTTTCTCAGGCATTCTACATAATGCACCCATTCTCCTTGGGTTATGTATCATTTTTAAAAATAATCATAGCATTTCAGAGCCTGGCCTTTAAAAATCATAGAAATCCCAAAATGCAGCTGTTATGTTCCCAGGCACAGATGAATCACACCTGTATATAATCTGGGTGTGAAGGAGGGAAGTGTAAACCTTATGGATGGTCTGCATTAGAACTAAAAAACCCTTCATTCTGTGGTTCCTTCCTTTATTTCACGCTGTACATTTCATCACGTCTTTAGGACCAGTATCAAACATCCACAATTACTGATCATTTTTCATCTATTTACTACTCATAGATGACATGTTATAATTCTATTTCAGGTGTGGCCAATCCTTAATTCTGTGATAGCTGCACAGTGCTCACACTGCCCCAATATACAGCAGCTGCACATCTGCACAATATTTTGGTGATGTGACTATAACAGTTGATTATAATGCATTCGTGTTGTGTTTGTGGCTAATGGCTGTCAAGGTTGCTGGTGAATGTCTAGTGGAACTGAAACAGGTTGCCCAAGGAGGCTGTGGATGCCCCCTCCCTGGAGGCATTCAAGGCCAGGCTGGATGTGGCTCTGGGCAGCCTGGTCTGCTGGTTGGCAACCCTGCACACAGCAGGGGGATTGAAAGTGGATGATCACTGTGGTCCTTTTCAACCCAGGCCATTCTCTGATTATTACAGAAAAGTAGTCATCAAACTGAGCAATTGTGTCCCAGGGCTTTGGGGTACAGGTAGTCACTGGGAAGCTAACTTAGGAAGAGCCTCAGTAATGCGCCTAATAAATATGCGTATGCTGGAGATGTGGCTGTGAGGTGATATGCTGAGCTTGTCACTATCCAAGAAGTTAATATTCAATATGGTTATATGCATTTTTAGGGTGGAAGTTATAAGCTTACAAGTGCTTGCGTGCAAATATGTTTGTGAGTATGTGATTCTTTCCTGTGTCACATCTATTTTCAGCACCTCTTTATTATTCATGTACTATTTGTAACTTTCTGAGTGTTACAGGAGTATGAATCCATTTCAACTGTGGTGTTAAAAACTAAATGATTGCTTAGACGCCATCAAAGTTCATATATTTTTTTCTAGTTGATGATAAAATTACAACAAGTGATATTTGCTGGTAGAGCAGATGGAACAGTGAGCTGTAAATGCTTGTCTATGTGATAACGTACTTTGGTGCTGGCTGATGGTGTTGCTTTCTTTCTATATATCCTCACTGAACAACATCCAGAATGGAAAAATAAGAACTTGGGTGTTTTTCAAGCAGTTCAAACCCAGAGGCTGGGTTAGGGGTGTTTGGGGATGAACAAGGAGAGCAATCAGATCTTCAGATGCCAAATGCTTTCTGTGACTAATTTTGACTGCTCAGTATTGAGCAAAATTAAGCTTTGTATTAGTATGGTAGCACACACAGTGTACTACCCTAACCATGTGCAAGAACTAAGGTCTGGAACAACAGCAGAAGGAGAATCCCACCTCCTTTCTCATTAGTGAGAAATATCCATGCACTTTGGTTCCATCTTTCACATCTGTATGTATTTAGTAAGCTCTCACGTTTGTGTACAAGAGGATACAGGGCAGGCAAACTTGCCTACCAGAAGTGGCTGCAACTCAAAGCTTAGTGTTATTACACTAATCGATACAAGAATTAATAAAAGGATTTGTATCTCGACTGATGGGTTGTTCTGCTAAAGGGAGCTGTGATAGAAAATGAACTCGCGTCTGTCATATTTTCCTTTAATGTGATAAAAAGAAGCAAGCAGTGGGATCCCATTTCATTTAATGGAAAAATACAGTGGGATAAGATGGAGTGGGTTTGCTCACCGGTTTTGTCCAGGAGACAAACTTCCTCTGCAGGCTTTGTGAGCTGTCACCTATTGACAGTAGCAAGAAGCTCCCAAATTACACTTCAGTGCAGTTTATCCCAGCACTATTTTTAAGGAATAACAGTTTACACCAACCCAACTTATGAAATAAGTATATTTTCTATTTGATGGTATTTTTCTTTCCTTGTCCATGCTCAAGCATACAGAAAACTTTGCTAATTTTCTTTTAAAACTGAACATTTTATAAGGAAAAATTAATGAAACACACACAACTTGGTTATTATCACAAATGTCAAGTCCATCACAGAAGCTTGTGGTTACCACGATATGGTAACAGCCAATTTTAGCCTCTTCTGCAATTCTGATAACACTTACAGCCCATCTACAAGGACTCTAATTGAATGAATGAAATTCAAATGAAAAATATTTAGAGGATGATAGAAAATATGCCAGAATAGTGCTTATAACAAGTCACTGGTCTGTGTCAGAGAGCTGGGTGTGCACTGAAAGCATCTGAACAGATGTGTTTTCCTATCACCTTATCATCTTAAAATGTAATGTAAAGATGTGAGACAGGCATTACTGAGTATAGCTCTACAACCTACAGTAAGTTCCTTCTGTATGTGATTTTTAGGAACAAAGCCCACATTTTTAAAGACGACACAGTGTGAGGCTTAGTTCCATGGATAAAAACATTGATTATCTACCAGATGGGTTCTGGTTTATTTTGGTACTGGGAAGAAAACCTGTAGGTAAATTTGTTTTTGTTTCTCCCAGTAGAAATTTTTGACTGTTTAATTAAAGGCCTCATTGCCCCATCATTAAATTCAAAGAAGCATATCTAATGCAAGCACTTAAATGTAATGTCACTTATTAGTCTTTAATGAAGAGAAACTTATTCTTCCTCTAAAGAATAGCTGTAAAAAGAGTGCCCATGTCACCCACAAAACCGTACACTATGAAATGTATTAATCTGTGTTTAATTACTGTAAGAATATTCCTTTCTAAAGGGGACCGTTCTTTCTTGTTTGCCTTCACTCGTATGGGAGGTTAATTAAAGCCAGAGCGGCACAAATCCTGTAACATCACAGCTCATTTGTCTGTACCAGGGTGTGACACAATCCCATGCAATCTCATTCACTGTGGTGATATAAAATCAGCTGCTCAGTTACCTGGGGAAGCACACAGCTCTATCTGGTAACTTGGCTCCAATCTTCATGATCCAGCAGGCATGAAATCTGTTGTTAAACATAAGATTGATCTAATCCTTTTCATACTGCTTTATAATTATATTATATGAGCATTTACTGATATTTTGGAGCAAAAAAAAAGAAAGAAAAGAGAGTAAAGAGAGAGCTGTAAGAAGTCCTGCAGCCATGATTTGTAGACTTTTCTATGCAAAGGCCACGGAAAATTGATTAACTGTTGTATGATGTCATTGGGTGAAAAAGTGAAAGTCCACATGTTTTTCATTCAGAAAATGAAGTATGGAAAAAAAAGGACTTTTTGTATGGACTGCTCCTCTTTCTCACTGAGGGGTGCCATGTCCCCTCCCTGCAGCCAATGCTGTGGGACTGTTGGCTGCCCATGAGCAGCAGCAGCTGGGGGGAACCTCAGGGCTGGCAGTGCAGTACCCCAACTTGCTAGCATGGGTACAGTGCCCAAGGAGGGGCTGCAAGGAGGGGATGCCCCAGGCTGGACAGTTTGCTTGCTGACCACATGTTCAATTCAATTTGAGAAAAGCTTTGAGGTTGATGGACGGAAAGTATTAAATAAAATGGATGCACCTCTGAGCAGAGAGAGTGACGATATGGAAACTGGATGGGAAAGTAGGAAATGTGTTAGCTGAATTGGAAAACACAGAGTTGTGCTCTCATTTACCAAGATCTTCCATATATATATATATATATATATGGAAAAATATATATATGCTGACTATTTGCTGCATTGTAAGATTCTGAATTCCAAAGAGAGCTTTCACCAACAAGAGGTATTAAAGCAGTGTCTGTTGATGGCCCACTTCTTAATGTACCACCCCAAACATTCCCAAGGTTGGCAGTGTGTCCCACAGCCATCTGTTTTGCTGGGATGTCAGGTGGCATCAGGCAGGTTATTCCTGTTAAGTCCTGGGTGCAAGCATGCTCAGTGGCTCACCTGACTTGACAAGTCGTGATTTTGTATTACAGGGAAGCAAATCTTCAGCAATCAGCTTGGTTGCATTGTGGGTTCCCAGTTCTGTAAAGGTTTAAGGAGCTTTTCAAGATCTGTATATAAAATGCCCACCAGGTCTGTCCTTGTGAAGCAGCATGACTGGGGCTTATTTTTTCTACTCTGTTTTTCTATTCTGTTACTTCTCTTGCACTCAAAATACTTTTTTCCCTAATCCCTCACATTTATAGATACTAATCTTTAAAGTTCTCTGTGTATAAAGACATTCTGCCCGTCTTTTTTTGGCATTTTTTTGGCTTGTGCTTGATTTGTCAATAACTGTTTGGGTTAGGAGACTTTACTGTGCTCATCTTTTGGCTCTCTTAACTGTGGATTCAGAAAAAGCAGTAATTAGTTGCTGCCCATGGGTTAGCTCACAGAGATAGCTGCTTCACTACTGGCCTGCAGGATGTTTGCATTTGGCAATCTCAATGTTGTAAAATGTAAACCTGGTTAATAGGGAAATTGTGTCTTGCATTGCAGAGATGCTAATAGAAGTGGCATCACTTGCTATGAGATATTATAATTTATGATTATCTTTAAAGAACATACTTGCCAATTAGTGTCTATATTAGAATTCTTACTTTTATCATTTGAAAATGTGGACCTTAATTGGGATTAGCTTTGCCTAAGGGAGAAGCATTTGTTAATAAATAAATGAATTAAATAACCTTTCCACCACTGCCCGTGGAGGAAACCAGCTTCCATCACGTGGGCAGTTTTATAGACTGCGTCATGTATTATCAGACTTAAACTCTATCAATTATTGAGGAAGACGGTTTCACCTGACATTACATTGTCCTGCTGGGGAAAACATAGACGGGATATTGGAATTTGCCAGTTTGTTAAAGCAAGTAGCTCATTACACACAATTAAGATAGAAAAAATAAGAGTATTAAATTCTCACATCACACCAATGGCTCTAATAAAGGAAAAAGCACCGCAGCTGTTCTCTTAGTCCATTTATTCAGTTAAAGTAATTAAGGTGCCGATTTTATGAGAATCTGAAGATAAAATGAGGAGTGCTTAGTGTTTTTCACCTTAAAAGCATAGAAAATAAGCTGGTTTTAAAAGTAGGATGCAATACAGCTGAACACCCCCCACCACAACTTCCCAAATTACATTTCTATATATTAGTGCACATACATTTATGAACAGACACCTACAGACACAAACCTACTTCTGCCCTTATCTGAGCTGCTGTTGGCAGATGCCACCAGTGGGACCCATGATGCCTCCGCCATCCCATCTAACAGCATGCAGTGCACAGATGACACTCGGTAAATGGTTGCAGGGAGCAGAGAGGAATTTAAGGTTGCTTTTGGCTTCTGTAGGCAAGTGTAAGGTCCGGTGCTCTGAAATAGAGGTAAGCTGGCAGAAAACTGTGGTCCTCAGCATGTATCTGTGTGATCCTCTTTCAGCATTTAGTCACAGATAAATGTTTCCCTGGCACACAAAGTATATCTATTTTAAAATAAATAAATAAAAGCAGACAAATTAGGTTACGAGCCCAAGTCACCAAATCGGAGATGCTATATTCAGAGAACATTGCATTGTGCCTCACAAATTATCTCCCAGTCCCACCTGCTCTCAGATCTTTATAGCCTGGCTATCTGCTCTGCTATGATTGCTCAACAGAAAATAAACAGATGGGGCTGAGAAAAATCCAAAGGAATAAATGGGGTAGAAACTGCCTCAAGCCTTTTGAACAGCATCAGGGAGGCTTTTCTCTTTTCAAGGAGTTTTCTTCCCCCACTAGAAAAATAAACCTGCTGGAACACGAGATGTGATTGGGTTTAATTTTCAGCTACATGAAAACAGTCACACACACAAATGAGTTTCAGATGCTTTTGGGCAGACAGAAATTCTGCTTGTTTTCCTGGGTTTTGCTGCTGGTTTTAATCTGGTAATTGCCTGATCAATATTGCTATTTTAAACTTATATGAAAATGTGCAAAACATTCTAATGATAGAGAACATATAGATTCCTTTGCTGTGTTGTGGGACTTCAGCAGCAGTAATTTCAGTAATTAGGCTGCTTTTCAAATAAAGGCCTTTTCCATTGATACTTGACTAAGATAAATTATGCCCCAAGCAGCCTTATATTTTCCTGCATGTGCTTGCCCTTTCTCTGTTCTCATCCATGTAAGGAAAGCCTAAGCAAACATCTTTTCTTCCTGTCCTTGCACCCTGTGACACATCTGTGCCCTGTCTTAGATGGAGTGCTCTTCCCCTGTCCTCAGCACTGCATATTCTACATCAGAGGTGACCTTACACATACCCTTCAGAGATTGTTCTTTTCTTGTAGATTGCTTTGCAGAATTAAATAAGCAAAGAGAAGAGGGAAAGAAAATAATCACGATTTTCCAGTGAATTAAATTCTTTTAAGACCAAGAGGCAGGGTGAGGAAAAAACAAGCAAGATCCAGAAATTAATGATCAGGAGGTTTTTTTAGCATTTCCAGTTATTTTATATGATCTTATTTAAAGCTTATTCTAATAACTTCTTGCTAAGGGCAAGAATACAGAAATATGAAGCAATTATTTACGATATCATTACATGGTTTGATCTCAAAACAACGCCATCTTAGCCAATGATAAACAGCTCAATAGCAGAGGTTTGAGTTGAAAAGCTTCACGTTCTGGGTTTTGCAGACCCGGGTCAGCAGAGCCCTCAAGCTATTGAATTCAAGCTTAATGATGCAATGGCTGAATTTGGAGAATTTGGAGATACCATGGCCCCGTCACACTGAGTATGGATGCTGCCCCATGTTCAGTTCTCCTCGCCACAGTGGAAGGAACAAACTGAGGTTTGTGAGATGGGAAGAGCTGAAGAAATGGCAGCAAGGTGTTGGGGAGGTCCAAACCACTGAGCCTCAAACAACCGCATTGGCATCATAGGAGGCATCGTGAAGGCATCTGCAGGCACCACTCAGACCCAGTTTTGGGAGAACGTTTTTGCATCAGCAAGTCCTAATTTGTCAGCCTCCAAGCTCTGCTGTGGAAAAAAGCATTTGGGACCATGACAGAGGCTGGGACCCAAAGTCAGCACAGAAGAGATGAAAACAATGAAACTTGCTTCAAATTTTCATCTGAATCAAGCAAGAAGAATGTTTGAATCAGGACCTTTTCCAAGCCTGATTAATGCCCCAAAACTCTTTAGTACAGTATTTATATCACCCTTTTGCAGAAGGGAGTAGGATAGGGAAACCAGCTCTTCCAAAGGCTTCGTTACATGATTTTCATTTTTTATAGAGCTTTGGAAAGTGACCTCGGTCACAGCCACAAAGAAGCAAACCATGCCTTTGGATCTGCTCTCAGATGTGTACAGGCAGTGCAGCCAAAGGCAGGCCTCCAAATGCAGCAACCAGACGGTCAGCAGTAATACATCCCTAGGACTGTGCAGGGGCTTTGTCATACAGAGAAGTTTGGCTACATCTGCCTTGTGAAGCCACTCACAAGCGAAGTTTAATGCAAAAACCTCCAATGCTTGTCACCGAGGAGACAAATTGTAAGAGCCATAAACAGACAGCCCTCCCTGTGAAAGTTTAAATCAGAAGTCACGCGGATGCTCACCTGGAGCAGTAGCTGAATATTCAGTGGCAATCCAATTGGGTGACAAAAATCAGATCCAGATCTGCCTGAATGGTACAACACAGTGCTGTGCTGCAGAAGGTCTCAGTCTGATCAGACACAGTTCCCAAAGCCCTCTCAGTTTAAAGATATGCCAAATATCATGATTTTATCTTCTTTTTCTCTTTTAACATAGATCTTTGTGGAATTAGTTTGTTGAAACAGACCCCGAGATAATGAGTAAAAGCTTGAAGCGACAAATGGTGCCAATCTATTTCAACTTTGAGGTGTTGGAATCTGCCACACAGTTCTGATCAAGGTGATCTTTCCATCCTTCTCCCCAAAATCCACCAAAATGCCACATCCTGGGACCTGTCTCCCATAGCAGTCCTGAGGCATGAGTTGAGGCTCAGTGAATAGCATCACTTAGCAGAGTTGGAGGAGTCTGCGAGAGGGAAAGCACTGTTGCCGGTCCCCAGCAGCACACCCTGCCATGCTTTGCGCTAACCTGCTGCAGTTCCACTGCTGGTACAAGTAGGAATTACTATCTTCTCTAAAAATATGATGTCTCCTGTTACTTTTGATAGATCTTCTGAAGAATTCCTTTGCAGTTATGTATAAATCGCGTATGGAAGAATGAAATCTGTTCCTGTAAACACAGCAGGCACACAGGGAGTAAATCACGGCGATGCAATCTCTGCTGTTGTCACAATGTGGCTCTGGCACGGAGTCGAGTGATGTTCATTATCTTACTGCCGGCCCAGGTCCATCGAGGGGAAATGGGGTGGGCTGCGCCTTTCCATCACGGCACAGGGCCTCAGGACCCATGGATCCCAGTGTGGACCGTAGCACAAACCTCTTGCTTCAACAAAATCCTCTCCAGTCTGCCACAACAAACCAGTACTTGCTTTGTTTAGCTGTTTCCAAGTTATTTTCAGCTGTTACCAGCATTTGCATTTCCATCATTTGCTGTTATTAACAGTGTTGTGAGGCTAAACCCATACCAATCAAATATGAGATGTGCAGCCTGAAACAGAGCTCCTTTTCAGCGCTGTCACTTTCGTAATACGAAAAGCATTTGATTAATTGTAAAACATACATTAGACTAATGACAGTCCCTGCTTATGGGCAGGATATTTCTGAGGACCAAATTTTTCAGTAATTGCTTCTCTTTTTATCCAGTGCTTTCCACAGAAATATTTTATTGGTTTGCAGTGAAAACATCGCCATCAATTCATTTTAGCCATGAGGAAGATCAATAGAAGAGATTGTTGTCTGAACTCCCCCATCACCTGACCTTCTAAATGAATGTCCCCTCCCCAGAAACGCAGGTGCAGCCAATTCAGCACTGCAGGAGGAGGCTGAGGGGAAGCCGAGTGCAGTTGGTGCACTGTTGTGCGGGGGGAGAATGACTTGCCCTCTGGAGGCATAAATAAGAGACAGACTTGTGGTGCTTCCTGTGGTCTTGAGAGAGAGGAAATAAGCAGGACAGGTGACACGGTGACTGGCTGCTGTCTGGAGCTGGATCTGATGCTCTGATGACACCACTTCAATGCCTGTTTGCAGGATGCTGCACATCGTCCTGCTCAGCCAAGGTGATGCAGACCTTTGCTAACTGCTGAGCAAGTGCTGGGCGAGCAAATTCAGGGAGTTTGGAGCAGATCTACCAGATGCACCCCATTTATCTTTGAGTTCTGTGCTTTCCCTTCCTCAGTTTTGCAATTCTGGTCACACACATGCAAGAAGGCTGAATTCCCAGGCAGCCAGGTGTGCAGCAAGGCAGTGCTGCTGGAGAATGTGGCACTGGGGGATGGACCTGGTTGGAGGAGACCAAGGGAGTGGGGTTGGAGAGCCCAACAGAGCCAGCATGCTCGCAGGGGTTACAGTGGGACACCCAAACACCCCATAAGGAAGATGTAAGACTGGTATATGGGTGCATAAAAGCATCTTCTTGGCCCCTTCCATCCCCAGGACATGAGAACAGCTGCAGGCAGGAAGAGCCCTGAAGGCTGGGGGAGAAGCTAATGAGAAACCCAGGGACTGGTTTTCCCAACCAGCGCGAGATAGATTTTGAGTCTAATGAAATTGGTGACAGAAGTAAGAGGACTTTGATGGTGCTTCTGCAGCACAGACACAGGTGGGAACCGGCAGCAGGGGAGATGGATGGTTTGGTTTCCTTCCTGGTAAGCGAGGCTGTTACACAGGCTGCAATGAGTCCCTGCAGGCAAGGAAAGGCAAAACACAGGGCATGGGGCCCTTTGGGGAGGAGGCAAGATGTTTTGTACTGGTCTCCCTATCTTTCAGAAAATTCTCACTAATTTTGTTCATAGGTAGATTAAAAAAATATATCATATAACCCCATGGTACTTATATTCCCCAAGTAGGTTCGCTCTCACAAGCCCAGCCTAATGTCATACTTTATTGAGCCACCTGTACTGTGAAATAGTATGCCTGTGACACTGCAAGCATTTTAAGCCCTGAGGGTTACATGAGGAGAACATTCAAATTAAAAAAGGATAATGAAGTCTGAAATAGTAAAAGTGCTAGCAGTTATTTTTTAATGGCAGCTAATTTAGTGGTGTTGTTTGGACTGCAGTCTCAGGCTGTAACTCAACCGACTCCAGTAGAACAGTGCTGGTAGCTAACTGTTGTGTCAGCCCTCAGGAGCTACAGATTGCCATTATTTTATTAATCACCACCAATAAACCATACTTACGTAGAATTTAATTATTGGAGCCATTTGTTTTCTTTGCTGGTGTTTTGGGGGCCGGGTTTTTCAGGATGATGAGACTTAGTTGTTTCTCATAGTGTAGATTTTTTTTTTCTGTTGAAATTTGAATTAGGGCAAATGTCACTATGATTATTATAGTATTAAAGGCAATGAAATTTCAACTGAGACTGAATCATACTGCCGTTGTGTGGGTCTCCTACTTTTATAAAGAAATCACATAAAATTTGCTAATTTGCTGGGGTTTCTTAATGAGACATTGAGGGTAGGAGCAAAAATTCAGTACAAATTGCTAACTAGAGAGAACTAAAACAACAGCTTAGCTACATGCCTTTGACACCTTGACGGTTCCCGTAGTTCGAGGTAACCTTTCTCCTAACACACCAGGGGTTCCCTTTGTTGCGATCCTTTGAAGCACAATACCAGTGTTCTGCATCCAGTGCATTGTTTTGGAGAGTGAAACCACTGAGAGCAAAAGAAATAAGTCATTAATGAGTCGAGCAGAGGTGTGCAGTGATAACCAGCCTCCTCCAAGGAAAAAACCCAGCAGCAAGGTGCTGAAGCCAGGGCTGCTCCCATGTCAGCTTGATATTTTTCCTTTCCCCTTTCCCTTTTATTCTCTGCTTTCTCCTCTCCTTTCTCTCTCCCCCCCCCCCCCCCCCCCCCCCTTCTTTCCCTTTTCCTCTCCCCCTTTCCTTTCCCCTTTTCCTTCCCTCTCCCTCACCAAGGAAGAGTTTTACAGCCTTAAAAAAAAAAAATTGGATCTTTCAGCAAACAACATTCTTCTCATTTCATATGAAGCATCTTTGAAAAGTGGAGTTCACTCCAGTTAAACCAAAACTCATTTCTCTATGATTCACCTAATTAAACTGATGAAGTTAAGGTCAGATCTGTTAGGGAGGTGAAATAATAATAACTTCAAGAAAAATCTTTCTATGCTGCATACAGAGTGGGTGCAAATCAGACAGAGCAGTAATTGACAGCCCTGTCAACAGGTAAACGTGGAAGGATTTCCAAATCAACATCTGCATTTCCTTTTGTACATTGCTCATAAAAAGAGCTTAAAACAGTGAAACCTCTTGATGGAAGACTAACACCAGCTGGGAATAAGTAAAAAGGAAATCAATGCTCAACTGGGCAACTTTAAAAGATGATTCGATTGCTACCAAGCCACAGGATTATTTTAATGTTTTTAAATTAAGAGATTACTGGAAATTAACGTGAGATCCTTGGTCATGTGTGATCAGTATTTATACTGTTAACAATAGTTTTAAATGAGTTGTGTTTAGTTAAAAGCCATATTTCCTGTGATGCTTTCTGCAAAATCCTTTTGAGCAATGAGGAAAATCCTTTTGCAGGAAGATAAAAGGTTGGAAAGTCTGTCAGGTGAGAATTTTAAGTTAGTGCAATTTTGGTAAAACGTATTATCCATCTCTGCAAAGGGCTTCCTTTTATCCCCATCAAATGCTGAGGAGCACACCAAACTCAGGTATCACATCAGAAACAATTGAGCTATGGTATGCTTACTGAAGTGTTGCGTGTTTGGTTCTGAGGGAAAAACAAGCACTGTATCAGTGTTTGGAACAAACAGCTCTTCAGTAAGGGTCTCCATAATGGGTGATGGATAGGAAGAGACCTGTTTGCTGTTTCCAAGCTGTTACATTTTCTGGTCATGTAAGCAATTACTATGGAGATACTTAACCTGCTGTTGTGCTTATTTTAGTAGCTGCATTTCCATCATCTCATCTCAGAAATGGTTCAATATTTTTGTGCTCAAATATTTACCTATTACTACATTCTAATACACCAAAAGATGAAGATGGAAGGGCCTATAGGATTTTATTTTATGGTCACCCATTTCACAAAGTAACAAGCAATATCATAGAGGCAAGGTTTAAGGGCTGCCACCTGGCTTGGAGCTTCTGATGACCAGGTGCTGGTGTGATTTATATACTGACGTGCCTGACTCTGCTCGGAGTGCTTATGCTTGTTTTGGTTTTTAGCAGTTTCATGTGTACAGCTAACATGTCACAAATATTTTCAGGATGTGTTCTTAAGATAGACAGGAGAACCTGTAAATGTTCTACGTATAATAAACTGTTCTCAGTCCAGATAGGTAGCTTTGACATGTTTGACTTTTGACAAAGACATATTGGTTTCTTTGATTTAGTAGGCAGGGGAACTGTTGTGTCAGTGCAGAGCAAAAGCAGATCTCAAAAGGTTTCCCAGAACAGAAGCATTGTAACTGAATGGGAGAGCTGCTCTCGTTTCTCTTACCCAGATTCTGGAAGGCTCAATGATGCACGCAGCTATAGACTGAAGGAGAGGTCAGCCTGGAGAGCTGTGCTTGTTTCATCTTTGACTATAGTTTCTGTGGTATATATGGATTGTTGTTTATTTTAATAAAGTTGAAAAGACTGATAGTTCTCAACAAGGAAAACAGCACTGGCTGGAAGGGAAAATATCCTCTCCTGGGTTTTGAGCAATGAGGTTTTTTTATGATGGGAATCCACATGCCAATGCTAAACTAGGAAAGCTGTATTTTAGAAGTGTTGTTCTTAATGCATCTTAGCGTACCGGCATGCTACATCACAGATACAAATAATCCAAACCTAAATAGTCTCACTTGCAGTAATGGGAAAATTTGCTTTGTTCGCTGACCCTCAGAATTTCTCATTTCTCGCTGGTGGTGTGATGGTGGAAAGGGGTTCAGTGAGCTGAAGTAGAGACGCCAGAACAGTATTAGCTCAGAAGCCTGAAAGGTGGCTTAGGGAACATAAAATAAACAGAAGATAACTCCCAAAGGAATGTAACCATCCTGTTTGCTGTATATCCTTTCTCTTACTCCTGTCTAATCTGTTAAAAACATAAAGCAGAGCAAACATATGTTGAGAGATGCTGCCTGTTTATAAAGTAAACAGCAACAACAAGCAGAAAACAAAAGAGAAATGAAGAACATGTTTTGCACACTAATCAAGTCATCTTTAGTCAGAAAGCAGTGAAAATAAGATGCTTCTGGGTTTTTAACAGTATGACCGAGGCTCCAATTTTTCCACCTATTTACAATATCTTTGTACAACCATTGGAGATGTAGTCACAGCTTTTAATGTTGGTATCTAAATTGGAAAAAGAGATTCCTGTGAACACACAGAATTCCTCCTACAGAGGCAGCATTGGCATAAGTTTGAGCAAGTCTAATTTAAATTTGAAATCAGTCTCTGATTAGCAAACGATAGTGGAAGACTTGCTTGTGGATATCGATGATGATACTACAAGCCAGTCTGTAGGCTGAGGCGAGCTTGTGCAAAGCTCTCATTCGTGAGGGTCAACCTGGGCTCAGCTGATGTGTCAGGAGGGTTAGAGAAGGAATTTTTGTTCATCTGTTTTCTTCATTCCAATTACAAATATCAGCAATGTTGGAATTCACCTTTGTCTACATGGGACTTAGCTCACTCCCCGCTAGGTAGTGGAGTCAGTATGTCACGAAGGTTCATCCGCAGTGTGTGTCATCAAAAATGAAAACCCCCTGAAATATAGAAATGGCTAAGTGCTTATTTCAGCAAGATACCCTTTTTTAGATACGGCTTTCAATAAAAAATATTGCAGATAGTAGTTTAAATTCCACTGCTATTCTGAGTGCGTGCAGGGCAAAATGACAGAAGAGATCCAAGCTGTTATTATCTGATTGTGAATATCAGACTACAAAAGTTGGGAAATATGAGAGATCCACATAGTTTTCTTATTTTATTTTCCTTCTGCTGCGGTGGTTTCGCTCTTGGGGGAGATATTGTTGGGGCACAACAGCTGAGGTTCAAGATGGGGTGAAAACAGACTTTGCAAAGGATTCCTAGGGAATGTGCATGGGAAATGCCAATGGAGACAACTCAGTCCAGATCCACGCCCTCCCATTAGCAGACAGTAGTGAGCAGTTGGTGCATGCTGAGTAGCAAAAGAGAACCATTCCCGCAGCTGTGGGCCTGCAATGGTGTGCAGTTTGTGTGTAATGCAGAATTAAGAGTGCTCAGATGACCCCAAAATGTACAGGAGGTTGGGGTTGGCAAATGGGTCAGGCTTGGCCCCCTCAGCCCCACAGTGTTGCATGCATGGCAGCAGGCCAGCCAGGCAAACAGCAGCTGCAGGCAGTCTTGCAGCAGGAAATAAAGGCAACCTGCAAGCGTCTGGTGAGGAAAAGCACCGCAAGAAAGCAGCTAATTGCTGAGCATCTTTCAGATCTAAAAATAACCACGAAACAAAGACAGCAGTGAGACAAACCACATACAGTTAAACAGAGCACACAACAAAGAAACTTGCAGTGAGCATCAAGTGTTTCTACATGCTCAAATCTGCTGGATCACTCCAGAAAACGCTGTGATCTTTTGTTCCTACAGGTTTCTTTTGCTCTTTCTTTCTCTTCATTTATCATCTGTAATTTAAAATAATGGCAGGGAAGCAGGTAGCCCAAAAGCAGCGAAGGACACGCATTCTTCACCCTTATTGCCTTTGGGACGTTACACAGGAATCAATTTCTACTGTGATGTTGAGTCAGATGTCAAGGCGTGGATGTTTGAGAAGGGGAAAGCTCCTTTCTGATGAGTATAGCTCAGATCTGCTCTTTTATGCCATTTTTTTTTAATCCCTCGTGTTGAGGTTATGGTAAAAGTGTAAAGCAGGTTTTAGTGTCCCACTGTGTTCATATGGGCCCTAAAGGTGCTGAAGATAGTAATGGACTTTTTGTGAGGGGACACCGAATCCCCAAACACCATGTTTGAGGGAATCAGAAAGTTTATGATAAACTTGATAAACTCTTTTTTCCTGTTGGGCTGAGTGCTGGCACATCCCTGCAGCTCCAGGCCAGGTGGGAGATGCTTTGCAGAAGGCTCCTGGCATTGCAAGCTGAGCATCCCCTGTGCACAGCTCACATGAGCAGCTGAGCTGGCACATAAGTGTTTTTAGGATGGGTTTGGCAGATAATGGCTTTGATGGAAATGCCATTGGTTTGCACTCAGGGAGGCTGACTCCTTAGAGAAGGAGAAGTGCTCACAGGGGACAGGTGGGCAAACCAGCACTGATCCCCATTTTACAATTGAACAGCCAGTCTTGGATGAGAGGTTTCTCCAGAGTTCACTTTGCTGTCTCATTGCATCCTCACACGAAGAACAGGAAGACTGAGTGATGCCAGATTCTGATAGAGAAGGGGTGTGGAAATGAGAGAGAGATTTCCTGGCATATTTCAGTGTAGATGCTTGATGATCCTGAACTTCTGTCTTTTAATGTCTTAGCATGGGTCCACAATGTCCTCTACCTCCACAGATATAGGGCTTTTCTCACTCCTCAGCAAGAATTCATGTGTAGGCACGACTGACTTACTGTTTACTTCAGACTAACTTGAGCTGCATACAGCAACTGCCAAATTGCCAATCAAGCCTTTCCCGTTTTGAGCGTCCTCATGCTGCCTCCTTTTTAGCAGCTCCCTGTTGTCAAACCCAGCAGACTACTGCCATTCCATGGCATCTTCCTGTCCTGGCACAACTGATGAAAGCCCATTCCTATTTGCCATGAGCGTTCTTAAAGAAAACAATGTTAAAAGGGAATAGTGCAAGTATTTAAAGAAGCAGCTCCCAGCTGCTGCTCCTTCTCCCCTGGCTCAAAGATGAACCTCTTCTGGTAGCTGGCTCATTGCCCTGGGCCATTGCTCTAATGTCTTTGACTTCTGATGGGCAGATGCTCTAAATCTGTCAATACGAAGCACAAACAGAGCTTATTAATGGTCTAACTGGTATGTTTTTCATATGTAGTGCTATCAATCTTATGTTATACACGTGCATTATTGCTAACAATTGTTTGTATATTCTATAGCTACCACTCAGTGCTTTATACCACCTCACTTCATGCAGCTGTCTCATACACAGTGGTCTTTATGTTGCATCTATCACATTTATATAGCTTGAGTGAGCTTGAGGCTCACTTTCTCCGTATGGTACTGAGCTGTAAAGGTACTTTTCTGTTTTCTGTAGTATATTGGTGTGCTTTGAATTATTCACTCAATTTCTGAGAAGCAGCATTAAGAATGTAATCTTCTGTTCATAAATCCATTGGAAGACTCTTAATAATGTAAGCCTTAGTGGAACATCCCAGCATTGCAAAGGAAGGAGTAAGCATTTCCTTAGGGTTTCAAATGGTTCAGTTGTCTTTCCTTTGCAGAGCTTAATCCATTCTTTAGAAATTAAAATAGAAAAAAATGAAAAAGAAAAAGAGAAGAGAAAAAAACCCACTTAGCTGTTGAAAGATTTCAGTTATCCTTTTGTTCTGTTTCCTTTTAATGAATGACCGGCAGCTCTGTCGCTACAGGAAGGTCTGTAAAGCTTGCAGAATACATAAAAGCCAAACTCAGAACCATTTGGCATAGGAAGATTCAGCAGCTGGTTGTTTCTCCACATAGGACAAAGAATTTGGTATCTCTGGATCTCTGTTTCTTTTACACTCATGGACTCACGGACACACAGCACTAAGCAATGCATTGCCTGGCACCCACTGGATGCCTCACAGCAGCGATGGTGCAGCATTTGAATGCTCTGTAACATATTTACACTGACTTTATTTTTTTCTGGCTTATGCATGTAGAATGGCTCCTGTGTTTACTTAAATATCATAAATACGTTTGGGCCAAAGTGGTTTTGTTCAGTTTCTTCCCATGGGATGTATACTACTTTCAGATAATGACTTAAATGGGAATATGCGTGTTCACATACTGCTAACATGACTGCCATAACAATATGGTCCCTTTTAGGAAATTATACATGCAGAATCAGCACGTTGATAACTGCTGTATAAAGCTAAAATTCAGAAGTAACACTTAATAACTTCTCTGTCAAATGTAGCCAACTGTCCCAGGGAAAAATAATTGTTTCAATTTAAAAAGATCAGCTTTGTTTTTATTCTTCCAGCAACTATAACAATATTTGTCTTTATTATTGGCAGGCTACTACCCTTCAACTAAAACTTACCCTATCAATACAAGAATAAAGTTTATCTGTTATTCATAAGCTTCAGAGAGATGTTTTCCTCTGCTCTTTTTTTCCCCTTCTCTCTGCTCTTTCTAATGGCCTCTATAGAAATCTTTCATATAAAAATTTTTATTACTTTCTTTTTCCTTGACACAAGTATATTTTTCCCTGTATTTCTGTGCTGAAATTAATACAGTTCTATTTTTGTTCTTCCTTATCTGTGCATTAACAATAGACGATGTCTTGCTCAAAATTCTCTCCGTGGCTCCCATTCTAGTGAAAGTCTAAAAGACTTTCCAGCTCTCATTACTGAGAAGAGCAGTTTGCATTTTGAAGGGGTTTTAGTTAGCTACCTGCAGCTGTATCTGTGTGACTCTGAATCAGTGGAAACTCTATAGGTGGTCTGTATGAGGGCTATGCTGGGCTCTTCTCCCTGGAATAAGTCATGATCCAAGGCAAGATACCAGACAAATGGATTGTATGTTTAATCTGATAATTCTTGTCTCTGAAATCCTAAGTGCCTCGTGTTGGCTTTTCTCTGCATGTAAGGAATTTTATCTGCCTAGGAGGGCCTGTTTCCAGGCTTCCCTGGAAGAAAAGCTGTCACTCTTCCCCAGCTCACTAGCTGGATTTGTGGAGAATCGTGCAGGGATATGATGCAGTCAGTGGGGCTTTGCCAAGCTGGAGGGTTCCATTCATGAAGTTTCAAGTGCAGATTCACTCTCTAAAGACCGAATACCAAAGTTTTCAGTAGAACATTTACAACTGAAAATGCACCAGGAGCGCCCCCAGTTACCTTTGGAAGGAGAACCACGTCACTATGGTTGATGAGACCATTGGTTGACGGCCATTCATCCACTCTTTTAATTTTGATCCATGATAACCCATTTGAGCTGTGTTCTTTAGCAAGAACCCAGCTGTGCACAAGTACTGTGCAAAGTTCTTGCTATTAAAAGTCCTAACGAAACAGTCCACGCAAGTTTTGGAGTTATCAGCACCCACAGCCAACTTTGTTAGGACTCGAAGTGAAGCAGGGAGGGCATTATGCTGCATGTTTATCAGGTGACAGATGATTAATATGTCTTAGCATACAATGAATGTGTATCTCTCCTTCACATGCTAATCACATGGCATTTATAAATGTCAGCACCTTATCATGGCAACACACTCTGAATTTTGTCTTTTTAAGGGGAATTATTTTTAACATTTTTAATATAAATATTATTATGTTTGTATCATTTGAAGCTTCCCTTTTGTGATGCTTTGGAAATAATGGTGAGCCGTTCTTTTAATTTCTGAAGTAATTCGATTATTGTATTTTAAATCTAATGCAAAAAAAAAATTCATGGCAGATAATGAAGTTTACATTAATGTGTTTCTCTAACTACTAAAATGTAGCAGTGGGTGTCACCTTGGAATCCTAATCATGACTAAAATAATTTATAACTTAGACTGAGAAGCTTCAGGCTTTTCCTATTCTGATTTTTTTTAATGTTAAAATTCTTTGCCTTGTTTCCTAAGGCTTTAATTTAGAGTACAGATGATAGTTTTACCATTTGAGGATTGCATTATTTTCATTCAAAAATCCCGAAATTTCAGGATTTGGTATCTTGATTATTAAAATGCCCTTTATTACCAGATTTGGTTAAGAAATGTATCCCTCAGGGGATTTTTAAAGAGGTTCAGGAGGGGCTGAAAACAGAAAGTCCAATGAAAACAAACAATCTGGACTCAGCTGCTATTGAACAAAGCTTTCTAGAGTGCAGAAGACTGCAATAATTGTTCGGTCCATTCCGGTTCTACCCTGAGGTAGGCAGAACTGCCGTTGTCTTCCAGAGACCTTATGGACATTTAGATATAAGCTAAAGAAATGATGACTCTTACAAACACTCACATCCTGGGAAGCCACTGTTGTTCTTTGTCCTTGGACAACCATCATAAAAGCTAATATTTGAGGACTATTTGATGACTCTATGTTTGCAGGTTCAGATGTTTGCTTCTCAGCCATATTGCTAGAATTAAATAGCCACATTCTTCAAAATACTTCATTGGATGTGGCACTTGCTGGCATCCTTGGTGCCACCTCACCTGGGTGGCCAAAGATTGAATCAGTTTAGTGCAAGCATCACCCCTGCAGCTCCGAGCAGTGGCTTCTGAAACACATGCTGGGCCATGCTGGCAAAACATAGAGGTTTCTTCCTTGCTCACATCAGCTTCTGAAGGCATCCATCTACCACCTTTCCACAGCACTAATATCACTTCAAGTTTGTCTAAAAGATTTATTCTCCCACTTCTCACTGTCTGTGCTGTCACTTATCTGTGGATGTGGGAATATTTACAAGATCACATTGCAAACAATTCTCAGCCAGTTGTTATTTTTTTCCCTTCTTTCATCTCCTTTAAAACTCTGCATATATATATATATATATATATATATATATATACATATTTGCATTATCCTATAATGAAACTTACACGATGCAAGACTGTTAAATGGTTAGAAGAAAAGGTAAATCTCTACAATAGTCTTGGTGGGTTGTAGTGTGCTGTCTGTATTCCTGTGAGATAAGCAGCCCTAGACTTGAACAGCCCCTTCAAAGAACTCTGCAAAGAGCCATCACCTTGTAAAGATAGCCTTGGTATTTTAATTAAAGGTCAGACAAAACTACAGTGTAAACCCTGGAGATTGCTTTGTAGCAGTCATTTAAAGAGCTGCTTAACAAAGTCTTACTGTATTAGTAAAACAGTGCACAAACCCCTCCCAAGATTTACACAAACTGGAGTCTAAACAGAGGACCTCTGCCAAGTTCAGGCCACGGGGTTATCACCCAGCCCTCTGTCTCTATCCCTACAGATGGGGTGGATGCACTGCAGGGCCACGCACTGCCTCACCCACGCCTCTTGGCAGCAGAGAGAAGGGCAGGATTGTGTAAATGCATCAGGAGCAGGGCTGGTTTTGCCTCCTTCTTGGCTTTGCCTGTGCGACAGCCTTCATGGTAATCAAAAATAGTTTGTTTTTCCGTAATTAGTATTACCATGCTAAATATCGCTGCAATGCTCTGGCACGAATATCCCAGTTGTCAAGCATGAGTGCAGCTGCTTGTTTCTGAAGGTCGTGCTGTAAGGCTTTATTCAAAGTGTCAGCTTTATTATTGCAAGTGATCTTAAAAACCTGCAAGGCAGCTTTTCTTGCTGGATTTATGAAGTATTTTGGACTATTTGCTAAAAAGAATTTGTCTCACTTTTAGATGGGAGTCTTTGAGTTCTGACTCCTCTACCTTCGGCTTTAGTCGTGAGTTCGTTTAGAAACAAAAGCAGGTGACTTGCCTGCTCCTTCCTTCGGTGATGTGCTACAATGCATGCAGAGAAGGCGGTGCAACCAAGAGGCATTCCAAGGAAGCCATCTGTCTGCACTCCCTGGTCCCATGGTTTTACCTTTCAGATCCTGTTTGCTTTTGGTTGCCACCCAGTTGAGGCTGGATGATGTTTTTCCTCCAGCGCTCGTAAGGATGTTGCACGCTCAGATGGGTAGTGATGATGTATTCTACACGTGCTCCCTTTTGAAAAATTCGGCCGCATTTTCAGCGTTGATTTCCCTCCAGAGTTATTACACCCAACGCAGATTGGCAGCACCGTGCCACAGTGCCAGGATTTATGAGGTGACCTTGGAGACGCAGGCACTCCCAAATTGAAAACACTTGGAGCTAAACTTGAGATATATTTATTTTGCGTTACCGAGCAGTCTCCACCATTGTATAAATCAGAATGAGATTACACAGATAATACATAACGTTTATATAACGTCTGATAGCACGACGGATTCATTTATACACTGCTCAAGTGCAATATCCCCAGCTCCTCCAGACTTTGCTTTTGCAGTTGGAACTGATGTTACAGCTTCACTAGGATTCATTAAAGGCAGTCCCTCCAGTTTCCCTCCTGACCTCTCTATGCGCATCCACCACCACGTGGGAGCCCAGTATCCATGATGATCTGCGGGCAGTGACACCGGCTGGGCTCAAGGGACTCGGTTACCTCCACCCCATGTGCCGGCACAGATGGGTGTGCACGGGCTCAGTTAGGGGTTCTTATGTGCACCCCGAGCTGCTCCGGGAGTTTTCCATCCACCTTTTTAAAGCTGGGAGCTGCGCTGATGAAGAGGTGCTGATAGGTGGCAATGAAAGCTCCGTGCGGAGGCACGTCGAGTGTGAACCTGCGAGCAGCAATAAACGCGAATCCAACCTGCACTAATGTTAATTGTCATTCAGTTTATATCGACGTGCAGTTTATTAAACCATAAAGCAAGGCAGCAAGCACAGAGAGCAACTCTAGAGATAATTAAACATAATAAGGGTTTCACTTAATCCCTCAAAACCCAGGGGAGGCACAGTTAAGGCTGAATACTCTCTTTGCACTGAAAGGCGCTTTTTACATAGTCATTTAAGAGCACTTCTCCCTGTTCGGTAGTGCAGGACAGGGGAAAGGTAGGTCCCGCCTTCGGTTTGCATATGGTTTTGTTTGTTTGTTTTCCTCTCTATTCTTTGTGCCTTTAAATCGCTCTGTGTATTAAACCTGAGCTCCGGCTCTCGAAGCGGTTCGCGGCTCGTTATTTGCTTGGCAGCTACAAGTGGAAAGAGAGCTCGTGGGAGAGGACCCTGTGGAAGGTCCCATCGCGGGACGGCAGCTTGCAGTGCGGCGGTGAGGTGTGTTGGAGGGGCACGAATGGGACCCGTGTGTGCTCCTCTGTGCCTTGTCCCTTCTCCCGAGAGCGCCGAGAGATGCTGCCGTCTTGGTCAAGAAGGGTCAGAATGGGGATGAAAGCAGGCAGATAGAGGGAGGCAGCTTTGCATGAGTGAGAAAATTATGACAGAGCTGAGCTTAATGCTGGAGGCAACCGCAGAGAGGAAGAAAAAAAAGAGACAAATACATGCCCAGCGCTGTAATTGGGGACTCCGTGCTATCCGCTGATCGGGGCTGTACTGGGCAGCGGATGCGGATGGGTCCGCATTTGCCGGGACGAGCCGTACCTTGACTGAAAGCAAACCCGAAAAGAAGCGGGGTGGTCCCCCAGCCCCCCGCTGAGCCCCGCAGGAGGGCGGCGAGCGCCGTTCGGGGCTGCGGGGCGGGAGAAGGGTTAAGGGCGGCCGCGCTGCCGCGGCTCCTCCGCCCGCCCCCCGCGCACGGCGCAGCTTTGGGAGGAGGAGGAGGGGTCTGCGCTGCTCGCCCGGCTCCCGGCCGCTGCCGTTCAATGCTGCGGCCGCGGGCTGCTGCGGGAGCCGCGCACCTCGGGGCTGCCGCGCACGGCGGGCAGGCAGCGCCCGCGGAGCCCAGCATGCCCACCGCCCCGGGCAGGTAAGCGCCGCTCCGCTGCGGGAAGCAGGCGGGGGAAGGAGAAACACATCGGGAGGTGAAAAATTCCATCGGGGTATAAAGGAACCGGGTGCAGCGAGGGGAAGGAGAGAACAGTGGGTATGCGCTGGGTGCGGAGACCGGAGAGCTGAGCGCGGAGCTCGGGGAGCGGAACCTGGGGAGCGGCGGTTCCCCCGCACGGGGAAGAGCCGGGGTAGGGCAGAGCTGGACCCGCCGGGGGCGAAGGAAACGCGTTGGAGATGGAGAGCTCGGGGCTGGGGCTGTGGGTGTGTGCGCGTCTCTGCTGGCAGGGAGATGCTCCCTCGCAAGCTGGCAGAATGCATGCATAACTTTTTGCTTGTTACAGCCGATGTTCCCTGCTTGAGTGTTAGCTGCTTTTGCTTTCCCCGGTCTGATGTTGCTTCTGTGTCGCGAGCAACATAATGCGGTGTTGTTTTATTTATCCCAGACAGGAATGACTTGCTCTCTAAACTACAAATTAAACGATGCCGCTTGCATAACAAGTGGAAATAGTTTGTATCTTACATACTAATTATCCATCACGTTTTGGACTAAGCAGGAGCTGGTTCTTGCAAGGCGGGTTTGATAAAACAGTCTGAGGTCTTGCAGCAGTGCATTCATTTTCCCTTGCGGGATTAATATAGGCAAAGGATTAAGAACCAGCATGTTGATTAGGCACCCTGAGGTGCGGGGAGGAATGAGGACGTTTGCCTGTGAGGGTAAGTCAGTTTTTGTGTTTAGCTTGTACATCCTCCTGTTTACATGGCTTGTTTCAGGACGTGCATCCTCGCAGGTAAATCATTCATATGAGAGCAGAGACCAGTGGGATCCTACTAGTTAAGCAGCCACGCGGCTCCTGAGATGCTTTCTTACCCCTTTCCCGGAGTGTGCCAGTGTGCCAGCAGGGTGCGAGCCCCTGTGCTCCCACCCCTGCTCCGCACCAGCAGTCCGTCCCATGCATGTCTGGGAAGCGGAGCCACGGGCCCTGCACTCGAGTCCACCCTCCAGGAGTCTTTCGTGTTGCTCTGCTGGCCAGAGCACTTATTTTTCTATTTTTCAGGACCTACAGAGCTTATATTTTTTTACCCTGCATTTGTAAGTCCCTGCAAACTGCTTAAATGGCTCCTAAATAATCCTTCAAAGTCACCTCCCGCCTTTAATCTAATACCAAAAGGACTTACTTTACATGGCTAATCCCTCTTTTACTTGCTGTAAAGCTTCATTTAGGGGTGTGCACACTGCTAATTTTCCCAAAGCAGCCTGCTTTAGACAATGGCTTCTGCTGGGTGCAGTAACCTCATCCTCGCTGCACACAGGTCTGGGCAGAGCTGAATACCTCTGATGGGGTCTTGATGTCAGTAGGTGCTTCATCAGTTCCCACCCAGTGGGCTCACGCTGTGCAGGGAGCTGTGCCAGAACCTTTGTAGGGTATGTGCCATTGTGAATAGCACTTAATGGGGGGTCTCCTGCCCATGTGCTTACCTGGGTGCCTAACACCGAGTCAAGCAGGTAGTGTGTACAGCGCAGCATTGAATCAGACGTCCATAGGAAAACTCCTCAAGCTGAGTATTTTCCTGTCTGTAAATTCTGCTGTGGAGCTGAGCTTTTTTTCCCCCTAGAATTCCCAGAGCGTTAAGCTTGTACTGTTTTACGTGATGACAGACTGTATGCTTAGGATGTGAGCGACAGCAGAAGAAAAGCTTACCTGTGCAAGAGCCTCTCTTCTTCCTTAACATGTAAATACTAAAGAGGGTGAAACGTTTCTTTCCAACCTGAACTAACTGCAGATGACTAGTGCTACCATGTGTTATGGGCAGTGCTTGGAACCCCATGATTCCTAACCCTAGGACACCATGGATGTGAGATGAGTGTGCCTTGGCAGTGGGATGTGCTGGCATGTCCCCAGCCCTGCACCACTGGGACAGCTTTGGCAGTGGTGTGGATCTGTGTTCTGTGATATCTCAGCTGGTTGGTGGCCATAGTTGTATTTTGGGTGTTAATCCTTCAGTTACTTGTTTTCTTGAGTGCCGGTGTTTAACCGTCAGCTTAGGAGATCGTTCTAGGGGCAAAGACAGTGGCAATGCAAGGCAGCAGGCAACTGGTGGGAAAACCCTCCTTGGTTCCCAGATTGCACCTCCTGTACTAGAACATTTCTTGATGACATCCATGTCTGATAATCACAGAATCACGGAGTCATTAAGATTGGAAAAACCACTCAGCTCATAGAATCCAATCATCAACCCCTCACCCCATACCTTTATAGAGGGGGATAGCATAGCATTAATTTAAAATACATGTGTTAGCTTGTGGGAACACCTATGAAAATAGTTGGAGTTGTTATTCTTCTGTACAATTTCTGTGAAAGATGCAAAACTCATAAACAGTTTTGTAGATATTCTGGTACCAAGTAATTTATTTTCCTCAATTTGGGGAGTTGACTTTGTCTGACAGTTCTGTGTATTTGGCTTGCTTTATTAAAAAATCAGGGTAAAAACAAGGCAGAGGGATGCTGCCCACAAGACAACCAGGTCATTTCCTTCTTAATTCCTCTGTGGTGTCTCTGAGCAGCAGATAGCAGAGCTCTGCAGCAGGCCCAAACCAGGCCCCAGCCCCAGGCCCCAGCCCCAGGCCCCAGCCCCAGGCCCAGCCCTGGCACCACTGGGGTACAAGAGGAGAAGCAGTTCCTTAGTGCTACTCTTCTATGTTTCTAAGTTCACAAATCACCACAGCTCTATTTTCCTATTTTTAGCAAGACTAGATCAGAGGAAGTCTGGGTTTTCTTCCCACACCTCCATCTGTGGCCTAAAATGACCCTAGTGTCCCTATAAATGCTGTTTCCCCTCTGCCTGTTGTCCGACCCTGCCATTAGACAGTGTCTGGGGCTGGTGGCGAGCAGGGTTTGGTGCAACAGTTGGGAGTTTTCCTTCCATTGCAGGAACTATGAGGCTGCTGCTTGCTGTATGAGTGATGCGCAGACCCTGACAGGAAGGTAATCACAAACACAGCGAAGTTACATGAATCACACAGATCCACAAATGTCAGCTCCGGAGCTCTCATCCAGGCATCCTGCCAGGATTTAAGCTTGCACACATCTTAACTGTTATCTGCTGCAGTGGTTACTCAAATATAAGTGTGGATATCATGACAGTAGTGATTCATTCTTTTTATTATTAGCAAAGCACACGTATCATGATGACATCCACCCAATCTCGTGTTTCCCGAAAATACGCAAGTATTCCCTGTCCCCTGCCATCATCCACCAAAAATGGTGATGTTAAAACAAAAACGCTGGTGTCAAATCTGCTTACAGCCTCAGCTAAACAAGGTTCATGTTTCATTAGGAACTCAGAGTGGTATTTTCTGCACCAAACAGTGTTTCCAGTACTGTATTTGCTTTACTTAGGAAATAACTTCATTCTTTGCTTTTCCCTAGATAGAAGCAGTCACTTTTTATCTTAATCTGCAGGATAAAAAACTGTTTCAGTATGACACTAAGAAAAGAAAGATTCTTCTTTTTTTTGAATTGCTGCATTAAATCACTGGAAATCAGACCTTCAGGAACAAGAAGGTCAAAGCATTTTAAAAACAATCTAGTGGATTTTCTGTAATCTATATTCATGGTTTATATTCATGCTGAAGAATAAGGAGCAGGTCTTGACTGTGCAATGTAAATTAGGTTGTTTGCTCTGCTACCTAATTACATCATAGGTGCAGCAGCACATGGTCTTCAGTAAGGTAAGCTACATGCTTATCACATCACTTAAAAAGGTGGTGGGGTCTCAAGAAAATACTCTAGAACAATTGTATTTTTAAAAATGGCCTTTATAGGGATTTTTATAAGGTTGTGTTAAACGGTTAAATGTTGTGGTTCTACAACATTTATTTCTTTTGCTAATCCTTCCATAAGCTCCCAGTTGATCAGCAGCTGATGCTCTGTTACATGAAAGCTGGCTGAAGATGTCTCAGATATAGCCAAACATCTTTGTTAATGAATAAATGTTTTGATGTTTCCAGTACAAAGCTCTCCTAAGATACATTATACTGAAGTTTAAAAGAAAACGAGACATTCTGCCTGTTAGGATCTAGCCATACTCTAATGACAACAGTTTTTTCCCAATGGGTCTCCTGAAAATTTAAGGTCCCTGAGGAATGATTTGGGGGAAAAACCTCCAGGTGAAACGACTCAAATGTCCTTCAGGGCTATTACAGTGGTACAATGGGAGTTTGGTGAGCATTAACACATAGGCAGAACCACAGATAGATCTTGCTAAGTACCAATACTTTGCCATCTTTTGTTTTTCCAGAGGCTTTGAGTCAGCCTTCAGTGAGACTCATTGGGTTTGTTATCAACCATCACCTTTCTCATTTTTGTGATCAAGATGTTGTTCAAAGACCAACTGTTAACGGTTGGCTTTTTTCTTTTTCTAATGTGGGAGGCCTGTGCGCTGAGATGTTTCATCTCCACACTTACTCACCTGTAGCATAGCCCAAAGTCAGTGCCTCTGTACCTTCTTGCACTTGCAGGAGTGGAATCATTTCCAACCTGGTCACTGCCTGTAACTTATGGGACTCCTGAACTATAACTCTGAGGTGAGCAGGGGGCTGGGGGCAGCAAGGGACTGCACCCCACAGATAGTCATTGCCTGAGCTGCTGAGAGTTGATGCTGTAGCATGTCATGTAAGAGACTTGTGAGATTTTGGTTAGAAGATGGTCCTACTGATAGAGATCCCATCAGCACTTGGCATTTGATAGCTGGTCAGGAGACGAGTGAGTCCTGAGCTCTTTCAGACTCTTCTCTAAGCTCTTATCAGCATAAGGTCTTTGTAGTCCTCACACAAAATCGGTGTTTATAATATATTTACATAAATGTCTGGCCAATGAAGATGTGTGGTATTTAAACCCAATCTACATAAGGTTTAGCAGGTCATCTTAGTCAATTAGAAGACTAAGAAAAGGAACAAATACCGTACTTAGGGTTTATAATGGAAAAACCTTTAGTATTAATGATAATTTAATCTTCATGGACTGAATAACAATAACCTATCAGTAGGTTTTTTTTTAACAGAAAGGTAAGTGTGTGGTTTATTAAGCTCTTAGGCAGATAACAGGGTATTATTTGGGAAGACTTATGAACGACATCATGTTCAAACAATTAAACACATTTCCATCTCTATGCTTCCAATAATAGGAGTTTAAAAACCCAACTAGCCCTCTGTGAAAACCAGAATTACTGAGGATATTCAGTAAATGCTGCTTTGCCTGTTCCTGACTCTCTGTTAATGGTTCTGATCTTGTATTTGTACTTCTTTTCTGTTATAGATATAAAACCTTGAGTATAATCTCTGTAAATGTGAGCTAATGACTGGGCTTTGGAGTTGCAGAAAGCCCATAAACTCCAAGGTTGACAGGAAGGCTTTCCTTTCTTGGGTGGTTATTATTAGGCTCATATCTGAGCCGGGTTCTGTTAATTTAGCTGCACTAGGTTTAAATCAATAATCTTTTCAAGTACGATAGTGTGTTTTAGGGAAAAACTTGTACTGGTGGGTCAGTGGTGAAATAAATATCCTCTGTGGCTGTCTTAGGGCTGAGCTGCTGTTGGGGACTTCTATGCCACCTGGTTTCTGACACCATCAGGAAGTGTAACTTACTTGCTAATGTAGTAGATCTTCTGCCCTTGGATCTTGGGTGGGACCACTGGGTTTTATACAGCATATATGTGAGGAACCTGTATCTGATGGGCTACAGTCTGTGCATAAGTTCACTTGCTGTTATTACTTTTCCATATTGCTTGAATAGCACTGTACTTTGTGTTAATGGTGTGACCCATGAGTTGTGGTTGAAAGATATGTTCAGTGCTAAGCAGATGAGGGCTCTTCGCCTCCTGTTGCACAACACTGAGGAGCTTTCATCAAATAATATATATATTATCACTGCTACTCTGTGCTTGTGAAATGGAAGCAAAAGCTCTGAATCCTCTTATCGTGAGTGAATCTTGGTCTTTGTCTCGCAGTCTTTCAAAGAAAGCTTCTAAACAGCACTCAACTCCAAGCTGTAAAGAAAGTTGTGTAGCGTAAGAGCAGAACATTTGCCTAAGAGGGTTTCAGTCCAGAAATGACTTTTTATATTTAATTGATCTGTATTGTTCAATTAGGGAGGTATATAATGCCCTCTGTTATGCATGTATAGCTCAAAGTAGAAATGAATGAATATGAAGTACGGCTGAAGAGTCATTCCAGACATAATCAGCTCTTAGCCGTGTACAAAAACTGGGTTTCAGTTCAGGCCTTGATATGCACGAGTACAAATGGACTGTGTAAATTCATCAGATTGGCAATTTCTCCATGTGATTTATTTTGAATTCCAATATTTGTTGTTATTCTGGACACATTTCAGTAAGTTTTTTTTTCCAAGACATGAATATTTTTTGTTCAGAGTAAATACTCCAATGTATTTCTCTGTTTCACTTCTCTGAAAACAACTTGTTTAGGGCTTTTCTCACCCCATCTCCCCTGTGCCTTCCTGCATGCAGGTGTGCTCTGAGCATGCACAGACATGGGAGGCAGCGGTCCCACAGGGTGGCAGCACTCAGCCCTCAGCCTTCCTTGTCTCAGAGCATCCCTGCCTCTCCCTGCTCAGCACAGGAGGAAGCATCACACACATCAAGGGACCAGGACACAGTTGGAGGCACAGCATCATTGCTCTGCTTCCACAGCTCCCTGGTAAAGAGCCAGAGGCAGCTTGCAAGCATTCAGGTGCATATTGAAGCCTGTGCTTATGATCCTCATCATACAGTTTCCCCAGTATAATTTTTATCAGGATTCCTAATTCTTCAGACTCTGTACAAAAGCACATCATTTTTCTCCTTGACACATTTCCACCGTCAGTGTCTTGATTCTTTATTAACCCACAAACCCATTCTGCCTCTGTTTGACCCTCCTTTTTCCCCAGTGTTTTCATACCTGCTGTTATCCATCCTTCCTTGCGGTAGGTCCTCTTTCACCCTGGCAGACAGGTCAGATTTTTGTACCTGAGAGAGCAGTGCTCTCTCTCTGCCCACCCCCAGCTTTTTTGGTTGCCACCCAAGGAGATCAAAGCTACAAGAAGCTTCCTATGTTGGATCCAGTGCAGCCAGATGCGCTGTTAGAAAGTGCTGGTGATTCATGAAGAATGATTTTAAACTTGGCAGAAATCATTGACCATGGTGCTGAGAGTAAGGTTAGGTCTTTCCTATGGAGTGGCAGTAATGTCTCTGGTGGGAGTGACGGAATTGCTCGGATGAATTCAGGGTTTGATGGCGCTCTTGTAATCACAGAGGAAGGGAAAAAAACAGTGAAATGCATTTGAGAATGACGAGTGAAGAACACAGATTGACTCAATATTTTTTTAAGTCAAGTGGAAAAAAGGAAGTGCAGTATGAGAAAGCTGAAAAGGTCAAACTAATTTGTACTTGGGTGATAATGGGTAATGCCGCTGTTGTTTATGAGGCTTGCAAAATGTTCTCAGTGTTAAACACTATGATGTATCTGATGGTGATTCTGAGAAATTAAAATGGAAGTAGCAATTGTTCCAGCGTCTTCATGCCTTAATCCATTTTGGTGTAGGATTCCTTTGAAATGTTGCATGTTCATTATAAATTAGTTAAGACGAAATGTATTCAGTTCTCTTGACTTCGGCACGCTATGACAGAAGGGAGATCTTTTTAAAATGAAAAAGACTCATAGTTAAGTTGATGACAACGAGGCTGAAAGCTGCCTGTGTCTTGCTGCTTAAGCATTCTGACTGTGTTCTCCTGTTTGTTTATTTTGCTGCAGTCTTTTCTGTTTATTTACCAGGGAAAGTGGAAATTTTATATGCATGTACAGCTACTGCTATTAAAATAGAGATAACTGGTGAGCTTCTAATTCCCCACACCACCTTCTGCTGCCTCTGTTATGTATGCAGATTTGCAATGTCATTTAGTGGCCGCTGGAAGTGGGGGGGATTCTGATTACTTTCCTGGGAGCACAGTGCTACCAACCCATGCAATGTGAGTCAGTGTGGGATGGGATCGGGGCACTGTCCTGCCTCTTGTACAGCAGAAGTGTAGGCTCCAGAGGAATTCATTTGCCAGGCTTATCGCTGAGACGTTTAATATCTAGAATGATTTAGTATATCAAATTCTGGAGTTTTGGACTGGATGTAGCTGCATTCGTCATTGTTGCACAACCTTGACAGTGAACAAAAGGTGCTGCAGGGAGCCATAACTCATGCAGCAAATTAATGGGTTCCTGGTTTGCTTGCTCAGCTAAAGGGGAGCTGGGAGCAGCATGGTCTGAACGACTGAGGATTTTTTGCAACAAGTGTTGCATAAATATCCTGGGATGGATATTTGGAAGCATTGCCCTCCTAGCAGTGGGCTGGGACCTGCTGTTAGCCAGTTTTGAAGATACCTTGCTATGAAAGGTTTTAAAAAGAAGAAAAACACATAAAAATTGGAAGGTGTTATAATGGCATGATACAAGTGTTTTAACATAAGTTTGTTTTGTAGTGGGCATATGATAGGAAAAGAGAAAACTTCAGCCTATGTGAACCATTTGCCAGTCATACAGTCCCCCTATCGTTGCTGAGCATTTTTGCCAGCTGGTAGAGTATGTGCATTGCAAGGAGATAGATACTATTGATCACTTTCAAATGCAGAGTCCTCTGAGCCTGGTTTGCTGCAGGTCAAGTTTGTCTGACTCTGATTCCCATACAGGCTGCTTAAAACCATAAATCTTTCTCTTGATCCTCAGCAACAGGCACATATTAGAGCTTTAGGAGCACAGTGCAGAGTGGTTTGAAACTGCAGCTGAGTTTCATCAAGAGGCTTTCAGAACATGTGCAGAATAGGGTGGCCATGTCCCAGCTTTGGCCAGGTCAGGCATTGTTCAGGAAGACTCTGAGCTGTGTGGCAGATTGGCCAGTTATCCAGGGCTCGTGTGGGAGGTTTGCAGCAGTTCAGATGTAGATGCAGAAGGGGATTGGGAGGGGGAACCCGCAGAGATGGTGTAACTTGTCCCCCAACAGGTTTATGCATGAGCTGGGGATGCTCTTCTGTGGAAAACATTGTGACTAATATAGTCTCCTTTTCTTGGCATGTCTTGGCTATTTTGTTAGTTTGTTTTGTATTTAGTTTGCATTTGTGGTGGTAGTGTTTGTTAAGAGCCGGTTTCAGTCCAGTTCCTTTCCTCCAAAGAGCAGTCAGTATTTTTCCAGCCAGTAAGTATGAAATCCAACTGCAGTGCATGTTTGCAATTCCTCATCTGCTTTTCTGCTTCAGTCTTCTGGACCACTGAAGTTAGAAACCTAACAGGAAACCTAACAGCATGTGTCTGAGCATGCTGGTAATAGCTCAGGAATACCTTCTCCCGATTTATTCAGTCCTGTGTAAATGAGTGCAGTGGAGCCGAATGGCGCACTGTTGGCCAATTTGAGTTATATGAATAGAGTTCTTATGTTAGATGAAGTGATACATCACAGGTCCCATGCAAAGGAAGGAGTCCACTTTGCAACAGCTGGCATGAATGGACAGCAGAGCAGTGTTGGTATTGCTGTTTCTTTAATGAGGTTTGATTTGCTTCTCTCTTCTTGGAGGGAGGTTGAGAAATCCAGGCAGCTGTGGGCTCTGCCATCTCTGCTTTGGGAGAGGAAGGGAGAAGGGGATACAGAATGTGGCAGAGCAAGAAAGCTTCAAAAGGCCAGGAAAAAAATCTTCCTTCTGCTTATTCTTCTCTCCTCTCCTTGGACTCTTATGTCACACTGTGCTTTGGTGGCTCCATTGAGATGGCTTGTGCCACCTAACTCATTGTGGTGAGAACGTACCATAGAAGACTGGACTGGGGATATTTCTCTTTCAGCTCATGAAAGACTTGCCATTTTTGGCATATTCAGAGACAGCAAGGCTGCTTCTGATAGCCGGTTGCTATCAGCACCCACTGTATCTCAGAACATTTTATTATTACGACTATTATTGTATTTTAGAATCATTACCTAAAATATGAAATCACTGCCCCTAGAAAAGTGAATTATCCTTTCCTGGGTAGCTAATTTTATTTCACTCAAGAAAATTTGATTCATATTTCTGAAACATTGCCACTAAACAGCTTTCTAAGCAGAGTTGCAGTGCAAGACCAAATTAGATTCGTGTAGGGAGAAGGGAAATATTATTGTTGCGACTGTCCAAAGGGGTTGAAATGAAAATAATCTTATAGATCAAACTTAAATTGAGTTCCGATATTACAGAGATAACACAGTTCTGTACCTAGAAAATCCATCTGTCAAAAATAAACGTCAGGGTCACATTTTAAAATGGCACTTCTGGCTTTGGATCATCTAGCTTCACTCTCTCGGGCTGACTGGGGATGGCAGCCCTGTATATTATGGGAACATAGGGCTTGTGAAGCAGCTAAAGCTGCATGAGCCTGCTTGAAAATAAATAGTGGGGAAATGGGGGGATGTTGTTCAGGAATATATAAAATCCTTTGCAATGGCACCATGTACCATCTGTTTGAGTGACTTTTGAATAAGTCTCCCAAAATTTAAACCAAACTGTAGCTAAGTGTGGTAACTTCAGGACAAAGCCAAGCTCCTGCAGTCAGCCGTGGTCCCAAGGACCGTGTATTACCTGGGCAGACAACTGATGGCTTGGGCAGTATTTTCCTCAGTCCTCCCAGTATGGAGAGATATAAGGAAAGAAGTGGGCAACCCCAGGACATCAATGGTGGTTCCAAGACAGGTGTCTCCACCAGAATTTGGGGGTTTATGATCATGGAAGAGCCTCTGAGACATAATGGGACCATACGGGCATCATGACTCTGTCTCAGGCTGACCATGTTATTTTTGCACCACCATTTTTGCTTTGGATCAGTCCTTCAATGGCTGCATTGATTTCTGGGTATTGAGATAGTCAGGGTAAAAGGCTTGCTGAAAACTTGCTTTAAAACCAAAAATACCTGGGATGGAAAATGTATTTTTGAAAATGTAGCTAAGTATGATTTAACTGGCTGAAACATTTATGAGTAGGCATAAGCATTCACATAGAAAAACCTGGTAATACCTATACTAATGTAATGTCGTCCATTACTGTTGTGTAAAATGTAAAATATTGTCTAATATTTGAATCCAACTGCAGAGAATCCTTTATAACTGTACTGACAATATCTAATTTTAGTAGCTAGTTAAGTTCTGTGGAACAGATGAATGCGTTTCTCCATTTCAATTCACTTCTAAGATCATGTATATCCTCCGCACTTCTGTTTCCATATAGCATATCATTTTTATATATACTGTCTCTGTACCTGCTTTTTTCTGGGCTTGCAGACCAGTATTTCTGCTGCAAAGACCTCAGGTGCAGCCTGCAGCCACCCCTCCCTGGGCACTCATTAGCGTGGTGCAGCCCCATGCCTGGCCCTGGCCCTTTGGCCATGGTGGGACCATGCCTTGAGCATCCCAGTGTAAGTCCAGCCTGACTGCCTGCCCACATCTACCCTCCTGCACTGCTTGTCTTTGGCTGCAAGTGTTGATACGTGCATTTTCTTTCCCAGTGTCTTCATGGTCTGTGCCTGTGGCTGAGGGGCTCTGGCTTTAAGGCTGTGGTGAAATTAAGCATGTACCTGGGCCCTTACAGGATCAGGGCCAAACACTTTAAATAATTGATGGACTGCTCCATTTCTTTAGCCTTTCTAAAGTAAACTGAGTTTCAGATGAACATGAGCTGACTTAGATGTTTGGTTGGGAGGAAAAAAAAAGCCTTCTGAATTGCACTGATTTCCCACAGGATTAACTCAGGAGCAGAAAAAATAACTTCCTCAGCTTCATCCTTCTTTCACTCTAAACAAGCATCTTTTTAAAATTTTTATTCTCATTTTTTTGGGGGGGAAAATGCTTTTAAACATAAAATCTGAAAAGGGGAGGGGGGGACAGTCTGGAAAAGTATATATACTGAGTTGGCCATCTATCCCAAGTGTGTTGTGGTTTTGCAAAGTATTTTTCCAGATAACTGCTGTAAATACATATGAATTAATAACATAACTGGAATGGATGTGTTTCTGATCACACCTGCCAGCGTGAGAGAGAGAATGTAAAAGGATTAGAAGTAACTGACCCAAATATGAAGAGGGAAAACAGAAGCCAAAAAAACCACACAAGTGGAAATAGCAGAAGGAAAAAGAAGATAATGAACATCCATGTTTTGATTGCTGAATGGTACTGTGGTCTTGTAGACGGGTTTGTAGGAAGGATGTCATTTGTGCAGGCAGGATGTGGAAGAAAGTGGAATTAGTTTGTTGAAAAACAAGCAGGAAACGTGTCCAGTTTGGAGGGCTCCTCATATTCCACTTTCCCTGCAAATGGATCCGTGTATTAGCTGCAAATAGAAGCGTGGCAGCAACAGCAGAGTTACGCTGGGCTTCAGGGATGGAGAACTGCTTTAGAAAATATATATGCATGCTTGTCCATAGAAGCAGTGCTGCTTGGAAACTCATCCGAGCTATTTCTCCAGTGAAAAATGGCGATATATTTGCTAATGATAAGACTTACCCAATTATTACAAGTTCAGGAAGCTACACTGGACACAGTGGCTCATAGCAGAAAGTATGCTTTGATCCAAAATGCATCTGTTTCCCCCCTTCTTTTAATCCTTTTGCCCTTTGAATCATGTTACGTGTCAAAACACTTTTCCTTTTCGGAATGTTTGGAAAACATAGCACTGCCTTTGGGGTGACCTTGGTGGCTTTGGGAGGTGAATTAAGGGTGTTGTGTCAGTAATACGAGTGGACCGGGCTCAGATCCGCACAGCGTTTTGGATGTGCTGGTGTGTTGACTCAGACTCTTGCTATCATTGGTCACGGTTACGTTTCATACAGGCTAAAATACCTCCCACGTGTTAGCGATGCTGCTGACAAATAGAAAAGCACCACAAAGGTCTTTTTAAAGACCAATATTTACTGCTGACAGTGCGTTCCTGCCATGGCCAAGCTGTTCATTATCCCCTCCATGGAGGAAAAGGTGATTCAGGTGAGGTTCCCATCCCTTCATCTGCTCTGCCACTGTCACACATTCCCTTCATTTCAGAACCTTAACATTTCATATTCCAGGCACTGGATGTGATCCATCCATTAGCTGCCAGGAGCTTGTCAGGGACCCTGGACACATCCATTTGTATTTGTTTCCAGCTCCTGCCAGAAGAAAGGGATGTTGTGAGGGGAGGGCTGCCATGTCACAAAGTTGTATCATTTGGGGCTTTATTTCAGCTCATCTGCAGATCAGCATTTTCCATTGCTTTCCTTCAGAGCAGAACCTGAGAACCTGTAACTTCTGGTTTCTGAGGATTCTGAGGGTTTTTTAGTATGGAAACTGTGGCACAGTTTATTTGTGTACACAAACAAACCTATTCCAAGCTAAAAAGGAGGGTAGAACTTTGCCTGTTTTGTTCCTTCAGCTGAACTTGATGCTAGTGCTTAGAGAGAGGTTTCCATGGTGAAAGTAGAAAAATCAAATTTGAAAACTGCTTTCTTTTGTGTATTTGCTTCTATTGTTTCTAGTGGTCACTGTTCTGCATGTTTAACAGTCATTATCTGCACCTTCTAGTTTGTGAATAGATTTACATATTTTACATCAACATTAGCAGGGAAAAATCCATGATTTGCCCAAGGCTGCTTATGATTTTTTGTTTTATGATGCCGAATTGCGGAGGATATCCTCCAGTGGGATCTGTCAGAAAGGTCTCTTCTGGCACACAGCTTTGCTTACTTGTTAACTTTGTGCATTGATTGCTTATATCACCTGCTTTTTGCTCAGGTTGGATTTCATTTCTGTTCCTTCTTCTATTACAAAAGTACAAAGTGTAAACCTAGTAGCAGTTGCTTGCTTTACTCATTTTTTCTTCCCCTGTTGGAGCCTCAGGTAGTATGTTCCTTGCCTGTTTACCAAGCACTTTTTCTGTTTTTTTTTGTGGAACAGAAAGAGTCTGGTTTGGAAGCAGCCAATGTTTAGCACATTACCCTTGAGCCATCCCTACAGCCCAACCATCATATCCAGGATGCACATTTGCAGCATCCCTCCCCTTGTGCATCTTTCCCTCAGGGTGGCACCCTGGTGTGCTCTGGCTGCATCCCAGCCCTGTGTATCCCCAGGCAGTGACAGAAGGACACGAGGCCTGGCTGCAACTGGGCAGCCTGCAGCCCTGCTCTGCTAGCACAGCCCTGGTCCTGGCTGCAGTTGTGCCAGTGTTTGCTTTTTTCATCACTCCTTTTTAGTCATATGCTGAAATCAAGCTTTTGTTCCATCTCGTGTAATTAATTAGTCCAGTTACCATTTCAAATTTAACTCAAGCCAGCCTCACCAAAGCGTTGACATATATGTATTACTAGAGATTGGTTACGAAAGTCTTTCAGAGTAAATCCCAGAAAATAATCCATGCGCTGTGAACAAAATGCTGAAAGCAACCTTATGTGGCCCCGAGTATCTGGTGGTGTTAATGAATAACAGAGAATGCATTCTTGATTAACATAGAGGATGCGGGATTATTCCTCATTTTCCATCCCTCCTCTGCCAGGCTCTTACTGCAGAGAGATGCTGAGCATCCCATGAAACAGCGGAATCTGTAGGCAAGGAGATACTGTAAAGTGTGAATAAATACCTGAAGTTCTGAAAGGCATCAGAGCTTGCTGAGCTGGTGCCCTGGGGCAGTATGTTACCTCTTTTGCAAACTCAATTCAGCAAGGATAAATCTGAAGATCTTTTCCAGTATACGCAGCAGCTTTCTTTGCTTGCATTTTTGTTATCTGCCAGGTTGGGTTTATACAAATTAAGAAAGCAAATGCTGTCTGTCAGCATCCTGTGAGCTGTCTGATGGGGGTGCCAGCGTCCATCTGTCTGTCTGCACCCCTCGGTGCAGCTCTTGGTGCACTGCAGTGGCTGTGTTCACTCCCATCGGGGGCCGTCCCTGTCCATTACTGACTGACAGAACTGAAGGGATTATCTTGTCAAACACTGCCCGCATAATACAGGTTTCTATGCGATTTGACAAATAGATTTTTTCAGTGTAATGCCGAAGAGAAGCTAAATGAGTCAGTAAATGCTAATGTGTCCACGTTCTTCCTAGATAACCAGTTACTCTTGGGACAGTATCAATAAGTGGCATTTATGTGATATTATGAATGTGTTAATTACGCGTAGACAAAATAATGAGTAAGTAAAGGTCAAGGACAAATGCTGCTTCCCCAGAAATACATATCAAAGAGCTTCTAATATTTAGATGATTACCATTATTGAATATTCAGCGTCATTTAAATTATGTGCATTTGTTTCATATGCTTATATTTTTAGTCCAAGGGATACCGGGCAACTTCAAGGGCTGTGCAAATGTTTTGTAACAAAATTCAGCAAAACTTCAGCAGCAATTGGGGACTGTGTATGTTGGTTAACTGCCAGCTTGAATTTGGGATTGATTTCGTGTTTGAGACGTAACCTTGAGATTTTTTTTTCCCCCTCTTAAGTTTGAAATGAAGGAAATGGAACTGTGGCTGTGCTGGCTGTTAAACTGCTGAACCTTGAAACTCAATGCAAATCAAAACAAAATGAAAAGCTCCTGAGACCTTAAATACTTGGCTTTGCCGTAGTTCATTGGGCTGTTCATTATCAGTGCAGTTTTAAAAAGCCATGCTGTTAGCATGCTGGAGATCTCAGAGTTTCCTTTTTTGCTCACAAGCCCTAAGTATAAATACCTCTTTGGCAGGGACCTTTCTGAAACCCGATGTTCTCTGAGGCTGGAGGAAACCCTACCTGATCAATACAGCCATTAATTAGAAGGAAAGGTCCAGTCATGATTTTTACTTCTAAACTTTTACATATTGACAGCTAGCAAAGCAGTTAAGACGTCAATAAGAATCTGAAAGTTACTGTACTGTTGGGTTGCTCATGGAAAGATCGCAATTAAGCTTCCTGTGTCTCCCAGGACCTTCTCTCACTTGTGTCTGGAAGCATCTCTCCATCTAACAAGATGCCGTTCATATATGAAATATTCATGTTGTGACATCAAAACATGTTGCATATTATTTCAGTACGGTAGGCTGAAATTAGATTCACATTTTATTTTTCTTATAAATGCCCGTCAGAGCTGCTAAATCAGTTTGCCTTTGTGGTCTTGAAATGGTGTCAGTCTGAATTTCCTTCATGCTGCAGTGTTTTGGGCAAAGACTCACAGCTTTTGTATTCAAGATGGAGAACCTTTAAAAGAATATGAAAACCTCCTGGGAATTAAGATTATTCCAAAACATTCTGCGGGGGCAGCTTTGTAAGTGACAAAAAGCCACCCAAATGCTGATGCGTGGCGACCTTTGCTCCCCAGTTGTGCAGTATCCATATGGCGTGTTGGTTGGAGGGGGTGTAACGAGGCGTTCCACGGGGATCAACTTCAAGTACCTTATTTCTCGAGGTGTTCAGGGAAGGATGAGGTGACCCTGCCACCCTGCAGGTGTCAGGGCGGGCTGTGAGTGCTTGAAGCACTGGGCACCCTTCAGACAGCTGTGGGTCGGAGATCAGGGCACAGCCCTTGTCACCATCCGTCTGTGCATGCCTGTCGTGGTGATGGTGTGATGCCAGCCTGGTGAGCAGCGTGCTGGTCTGCTGAAGGCTGCTCTGACAAGCAAAAGCATCTGACAGGGCTGTGACCTGGTCCTTTAAATCAGGAGGCAGGGGAATTAATGCAGTGTTAACTTCCTTGGCACAGTAATGTTGCATTCATGCATAAATAAGCTCAGTTAAGCAGTTGCTAAAAGAGCGTCTTTGGTCCTGTATGTGACATATTTGCTTGGAAAATACCCCATTAGAGAAGCTAGGCATACTTGAAAGCATCTCCTGTTTTGTTCCTTGCCTGCTGTCCATCTACCAAGAATTCTTGCTTGTGCTGGGGCCTGGCTCAGCTGCAGTGGGTGGGTTTAGGAAGCATCACTTTCCTTTGAAGTCACTCTTGGTATTTATTTTTTCTAAATTAAACTCAGCTTTTCCCAAACATCTGTGAGGTTTGTTTGGTCTTGCCACAGAGTCAAAGCTGCTGGTTCCCAGCACTGGTAATGTCCTAATAATTACCATCTACTGCTGGAGATGCTCCTGCCCCACTTTGCTTTTGCAGCTGGTTCTATTGCAGGCTTAGACAAAAAGTATTAACCTCCCTCCTTTTCTGCTCCACCCTTACTGTACTGCTGAAGTGCCGCCCCTGTGATTTCCCTAGATTTCCCTCAGCCTTTTAAAGTGATTCTTTTTAATTGCTAGCAGCAGAAGCAGACATTGCAAATGATGGATGCGTATATACATATGGGTGTTGATGTTACTGTCTTCATACAAGTGAGTGTAATGCAGTTGATTGCAGCAGCTGGGGTATGAACCCTTTGGATGAATTTGAGCAGCACCACGGGGGATCTCCAGGAAAGAGAAGCAGAGTTGAGGAATGGACACCACAGCACAGCCCTGCAATGTGCTGGGGGGATTTGTTGGGAGCTGCACTGAGCCCTGCACCCTGTACACTCATAATGTGCCTCCTGCTGTGCAACCCTGAGCCCTTTTCAGGATCCCTGAAGTGCGTGAGTTGTTTTCAAGGACCCACTTTTAAGATAAAATCACATCTGCAAAGCTCTGCCCTTGACAAAAACTCCATATTGCTCTTTTTGAAAAGTGAGGCTCTCATGATGAGCTTCTGCATTTTCCATTACGAAAGACTTTCCAAAAGATTTTTTTTGAATGATTTCTTGATAGCTGGCAATCTCCTGAATCATTTCTTATACAGAAATTGTTCTTCAAGCTGTTTTGTTCTGGTAACAACTGCCACCAAGCTTGGCTTGTCACAATTACCTGCCTGTAACGGGAAGAGCAGTGGAGTCTATAGGACCAGTGTTGCATTTCTTGCTCTGAAATGGTGGGCAGGTCCCCTCCACTTTCAGTGCCTCTCTATTTCCCTGCTTGCCTTTGTGCCTTTTGTTTGTTCTCTTAGGGTCTGGTGCTCTTCGAGCTTGAACGGTGTGGCTGATTGACAGTGGGCCCTCTGAGCTCTGTTTTAATCCAGTGATAAATAGTTAATTTTGGAGGTTTTGGTTGTCAGCAGGCCACCTTGGAGTGTCATGTTGTGAGACTTTAGTTACCTTCTATAATCAGATAAGGAACAGATATTTCCTGTATATCCTTCCCTAGTGTTCAAGTCGTACCATTAGAGCATTAAGTCAGATACATGACACCCCATTTCAGACTAATTCTTGAGGAAAAAGCACATTATATGTTTTTAATGGGCTTCCCAGGACTTACTTTGTTTCTTCCTGATGAATATGAATTCCAGCAGGTTCGTCTAAATTCTGACCTTCAAACACACCAAATGCCCCTTTAGGCCAGCAATATGGTCTTTAAAATCATTTAGTCGAAGTGAATGTCTTCCTTTCTTCCCTAAAAATCCCCTTAGAGTGGAACAACAGAACTGTTGTAGGTGTTTCTGAAATCCATCTGTACACTCATGATGAACTACTTGCATCTTGTAGGAATGCTATTCATGTCAGCCTGACCGCTGCTGACCTTTTCTTTCCAAATGGCTTTATTTAGGCTGCATGTTGCATATAATATCGCTGCTTCTCTTGGTCTCCTTTTCTTCTGATTGCCCAGTAATGTCAAGCAGACAGGAGAGAAACTCCTTGTAGTGCACCGTATGCTTTGCTAGAATAGTCTTTCATAAGCACTTTGCTTGAATAAATATCCATTGAAAAGCCAGAGAAGATATTTGTATTCTTTTTATTTTGATTTACGTTCCATCTTCCTATCTGTGCATCTTCAGGAGTAATTGCCAGTTTTCACCTCCTACAGAGAAAATATAATAGAGCTGACGAATAAGTAAAATGTGCTCAGTTTCGTTCCCTTGCATTTGTAAAGGAGCCTTTATATTTTTGCACATGCACGCACTGATAATTTGCAAACTCAAAATCATAACCTCATTCTCAGCTGGACTTGCTGTGAAAAGCTCCTTTTGTGCCTTCTGGGTTTTGTTTCCACGTGAAGCTTGTCAGTGGGAGACCTGTGCATATGGCCCATTCCCCTGTATGAAATAAGTCTGTCCAACTCTGGTGTAGTAAAGGTATCCCAAATGAATACAAAGGCTGGAGCCAGTATGTTCCCTATTATAGACATCATATTCCCATGCACTGCTGATGTGATAGCAGCAGGAGTGTATGTCATGCATTTTAATGATCCTGCCAGTGCAGCATCTCAGGGGATTACCGCGGTCTCCCCGTGATGGGTGGCAAGTTCCTTTCTGTCATCTGATGCAGGATGCTGTTAGGGGTGACTGCAGCCTGAAATACCTCCGTGAGCTGTTAAAATGCTGCGTTCTATTTGAAAACCCTCCTGAAGTTGTGGCTGTCAGTGCTCTGTGGGGACCTCTGCTTAATCTGAACAATAAAAAGGTCAGTTTGGTGCAGCATGATTTTTCCATCAATTAGCTCAGTCATACCCCTCACAAGCCATATATAATCATGCATGTTTAACCTGCAGGTTACACAGTCTTGCTAGTTCTGTGACCTGCAGTTCATAGAGCTGATACTCTCTTTATTTTTGTAAGCGAAATATGTAACAGAGATTTCGAATGGACTTGTCCTCTCTGGCTGTGGCACCAGTTACTGCCTTCTGTACTCAGATGGATTTCAGAGAGACTCTCAAATTGTTTGCTGAGAGAAAACTTCCTTATGAAGACTTGCCTAGAAATGGAAACTTCTTTACATACTCAATACCTGTTGTCTTAGGAGAACTGGAAGGGGACCCTTTTCCATAGAAATGCCTTTTCAAAATCTAAGTGTCAGAAATTAGGCTTATCTGGATAATATGACATTGTAGCCTGTTTATTTCTAATGCAAATTAAGCAGTCTTTAGGTGGTAAAATAATGATCCAGAAGTAGATTAATCAAAGAAGTCCCTCTTTTAATACCACTAGTGCAGATTGAACGAGTGCTTCGTTTTCTGCTAAGTGTTACAGCGAACACACTTGGAACTGTAAATGAACCTGCAGAAGGTAGATCAGTAAATGTACTGCAGTGGGATGAGAAACTGTAGCACAACTCGTGCAGCTTCTTCTGGTTTGAGTGCAGTGCAGTTATCCATAGCACTGCGGTGCACCAGCCAAAGGCTTGGAGAGGTGAGATGTGCGGGCTGCGGAACAGGAGAAAAAGATTGGATGTTAGGGAGTATTCTCAAAGCTACCTCAGCGCTTGGTTTGGAGAGAATTGAGACTTCAGTTTCTAATAATTGGTCTGGCACCATTTTAATCTTTATTGAAAACAGAATGGTACCAAACTGTCCTCCTTTTTGCAGCGTGCCGTTGTAGTTTCAGTTAGTGCATGCTTTGACAATCCTAGGAGGAATTCATTATTTCTGTTGGCACGGCGTGATGTACTTCCCTCTTCCACTTGAAATGCATTTCTAGCTATTTGCAGGATGAAGTTTGAAAAACCTTAATTATACAGTGAAAAAGAAAGGGTCGGAAGCCAGGAAGCAAAAAATCAACCCTTGCAAATTGCTATTGGAAGTTATTTTGTGTGCTTGAGGTTGGCCGTGATGCTGGGAGTGCTTACCCACAGGGCATGTGGCTGTCCAGCTCCTATGCCCTATTTGCGGCGCACCCAACCTGCTTGCTGCTTCACATCATCCCAAATCAGCAAAACACAGAATAAGTAATAAAACCTATGCTCAGGACAGGCACTAAAAGGAGAAGAAATACACTTCATTACGAGGTCAGTGGAGCTAAATGGGTATCCTCACTGCATTATAAGAAAATAACAAGAAATACCTTCAGCCTCAAACAGAAGTCAATGGAAAATCAACAAAGGGTGACTGCAGATATCCTTTTTTTTTTGCTAGCAGGAGCCAGGGACAACACACGTGGTGTGGAATAACACAGATAACACACAGAGGCACGCACAGCCTTTAAGAAAAGGACAAACAAATTCCAGTAAGCAGCAAAGACACCCACTGCTGTTATTTTATGAATAGATGGTAAATTTGCCTTCTGCATGTTGGTGAAATAATGAAAAAATCCCAGGATTTTGAAGGCGTAAAATTGCAGACAATTTGTGTTTATAGCTGTAGATGGCCACACAAGTGAAACTAAATTGAGTGCCGGATGGAGCTGAGGGGAGAAGGAATCAGAAATGCGAGTGGAAGATAAGGCTGTAGAAATTTCTCTCTCCAAAGCTAATCAGAACTAAGTATCCTATTGCCAGCAGCATGGAGAATGTTTCAGATAACAGATAATGATGGAAATTACGTCGGATAATTATGTCAGAAAGAGCAGCAAAGGTTGTACGTGCTGACTTAGAAAATTGTCACCTACTTCCTCTCTATGTCACCCTGAGGAGGGTACCCACATCCACAGGAATGCAGAATGTGACCCTGATGGGAAAAAAACACCTCATTGATGAACCGTGTGCCATACCTAACATCTAACAAAGGATTCAAAATGTAATCGCCCTCATTTGCAATTGTAAATCTCCTGTTATCAATTAATTTACATTGTACAAGTAACCATCTGATTATCTTTGTGCAGTGCTGTATTTACGCTGCAATTTAATTGTAAGTAATTAGCGTGTAATTGCGTATGGTTATTCATACCTTGTAAAGAAAGTGATGTATTTATATGCGGTTAAAATAATTGCGCTTGGGAGCATTTTCTGCAAATCTTCTGATTTTTGTTCCATTACAATGTCTTATAACACTTCCTGTGTACAAAAAGGCACTTGGCTTGGCTGAGCTGGGTGTCCTATGGCAGGTTAGTTGTATGCAAGCTGAAGCATGCAGAGTTGCATTGGCTTTTGTGTTTGTTTTCCATTTTATTGTATTCTTTCTATCTCCCAATACTAACCTGCCCCTCCTCCTCAAAAAGGGAACTGGTGATAGGAGAGAGGCCTCTGATTTGTTCTGCATGTTGTCTGCTCAGGGGGTTTGGGTGGGCAGAGGGGATGCCCCCATGCTGCTGCTTGCTCAAGGCCAGCTCTTCAACTGTTGTGTTTCTCTAATCTGATAATCTAGGAGAATATCTGGGACTCAAAAAGAGGCCTGGAGGAAGGTGTTATCTGGTGGGGCAGCCTGTGCCTGCTGGGGGCTGTGGTAATGGAGGGCTCTTCTCTCCACGGCAGGTCAGACCCTTGAGTTTAGTACAGGATTTGATGTGTGCTCAAGGAGCGGCATCTCTGCACTTCTCTCTGCTGCTCCTGCATTTAACAGAATAGCTCCCAGCCACATCACTGTCAGATTTATATTGTCTGGCAACATTACGCTGCAGCAGTCATCTCAGTGCTGGGTTACCCGAGGGGTGCCACTGCTGCCTGAAGCCCTCTGGGCTCCCTGTGCCCGGCTGGGAGCAGTTGGGAAGGTGAGGGCACACCTGGGGGGAGAGGGGAGGGGTAGAGCTCAGCTGCTTGTACACAGCCGATCATGGGAAAAACCTGAGGGAATGGTTTAGTTAATTCCTGTGCAAGCTGTATATAAGTGCTACGTGGACTGTGTGCAGTCTGTAGTTGTAGCAGATTTCTGTGTTCTTCGTGGGGTCTTTTTGCACTGGAGTCCTCTGTGCTGTGACAAGAAAGAAGAACAGTTTAGCTAGCAAATAATCTTCAAGATATGTTCTTAATTACTTTTATTTTCCGTACATCTTTAATGACATAGCAAGCTCCTGTAGGTACATGACCGGTTTCCTTGTGGCTCAACCAGCAGCTCAGGGCTATGGGACTGAATGGCCAGGAGCAGTTGCCAGAAGGCAGAAAATATAAAGCTGTGCTCATAGCTCCTACTTGACAGCCCAGTGCTAATCATAAGCTGCTTAGCCTTTGAGGATCAAGTAATATTCTTAATGCTGTACAGGCTGTATAAAGTTCATGTTTTTGGTGTTTGCACACAAATGAGTAAATAAGTCATGGCTTTTGTAGGGACAGAACTGGGATTGGCCATCAAAATATGCATAAAATAATGTAGAAACTCGTGGGAAAGCCTTGCAGCTTGGTGAATAATTGCAAGGAGCACGTGTGTGACTTAGTCTCTGAGCGGCTTTACCCCATGGAAATACTAGTTAAAGCATAGGTTTCAGTGTATTAGTGATTTTATGACCTGTATAAAAATGTCAAGTCAAACAGCTGCCTACTAAATTATTCAGTGTATTGATAGAATAATGACTTTGAAGATGGAGTTATTGGGCTGAACTCTTTAAAGAGGAGTGGGGAGGGGAAGGGAATCACTGTGCTTGATTCCAGCTGGATGCTAGCAGGACCTCTGTGCCACATGCCATCTAAGAGCAGCAGATTTGACTGGAAGTAATAGATGGGATTGCTTTTGACACTGATGTGAATTTTATATTGGATGCGTTGTTGGCAGAGCTGGGTAGAAAAATCAGAAACCCATAAAAATGGGCTTACCTGCTGAATATTAAAACTGCCTATTAAAAAGGCATAATTAAAATAAAAATTTATTAATTTTTTATTTTTTTTTTCCAGGAAAGAGCTCTAGCAATGTACGTGTAAAATAACTATCATGTATGCACAAAGGAATGCAGTGCCTGATTGATTTCTGAGTTACAAACATGCAAGAATGTGTCTTGAAGTGTTTCATATGGGATAATATAAAAATATATCCAAAGTATTGATATGATCTTACAACACATTACTATGTATGTGTACTTACACCATCCTACAGTCTGCATGTGTACAAAGAATGTTTTGTAACATACGTAGATAATTTTCCCTTATTCTTGTGCATTACCTTGAAAGTCAATACAAAGATTGCAGCTACTGTAGATATCTCTGCTTATTTTCAGATTTTTCCATGCTTTAGGAAAGCTGTTGGTCTCCTTTTTGCCTCCAGAACATATTTTCCCATCAATCATGGGACAGCAGCCACAACAAATCTGTTTTACTGATAATCCATGTTTGGGGAAACAAGGCAATTAACCAGCTGGTGGAGGCAGCAGCTGAGGCAGTGGGGCTGCTGGGAACCAACCAGCTCTGCCTTGGGCTGCCCCAGTGTCTGCATCTCCAAGCACGTGTGCATGTTCCACAACCAGAAATGTTTGACATCTCTCTTGAGCTCTGCTCATCCATCTTAGTGCTGTGGCCAGGCTGAGCAATGGCTTCTCTTAACACAAGCCATGCTCCAGTGATGCTCCCTCAGAGGGACTTGTGGTTTACTTAGTGAGAAACAAGTTACAAGTTTGTGCTTTATTCCCCCCCTAAAATGTTCATGTTATGAAAGTTTCATTGTTTTTATTTAGACCCAAACATCCTTTTGTAATTTCCATTCTTGAGATCCTGGATGCTTTGCCCTTACTGATAGCACTCAAATGTGGCTCTCACAGCCCTCAGAGATCCCCTGACAGATCAGTGGGATCAAAATCTGATCCAGTGCTGCTTTGCTGTGCTCAGAACCAGGCTTGCTCGTGTAGGTGTTCTGCCTATAGAGTTGAAATGGCATTTGGCAGAGTCTCTTATCCAGATTCATGGGATTTACCGTTGCTGAATTTCAGCTCTGACCTTCACAAACTGGATTTTGCTGTCTGGTGATGCTGCTCATGCAGGTCTGCCCACAGCTCCTAGCTGCTCTTCATCTTCCTCCCATACCCCAGTGCTGCAGCAGCTTACAAGGCATCACCCCTCAGCACGGCAGTGTTAGCCTTTGGAAAGCATGTCTGTACTAATGGGCTCTTCTCCTTGCAGCACGGCGTAGAACTTGCTTGAGTTTTAGTGTCATGTGCCAACGGAGCCAGGCAGAAGTACCTGAGAGCAAAAAAGAGCAGCACGGTGCTGCAGAGTGCTTCTATTCGCTCTTCTTGAGAATGGTGCAGTTACAATGTGATGAATGAACTTTTCAGCCTTCTCTGCCGTGGAAAGGAATGCTGTGCTTGGTTTATGTGATGAGGGCCATGAACTTCTCCTGCTTCTTATGACACAAACTTGCGTGCAAAAGTGTGAAGGCAAAACCGTGCTCCTCCAGGCCAACACCAACCCTGTCTCCTCCTGCCATGCTTGCTTTATAGCTGTGCTCATTAATACTCTTAGATTGCCTGTGGTGTAGGAGTAAGGATGGAGCTACATGCTTTTCTCCTGCATCTCGTACATCTATTAATGTAGCCGAACTAATTGCTTGATTAAGCTGAATGGGGTGTAGTAGTGGGGAGAGCATCTTGGCAAAAAAAAGTGAATTGTTATTAGGGGAGAATTGCTGTGTTGGTAAGTTTGCAGCAGTAGAATGTGGTGCATGTAAGGAGAGTAATTTATGGATGTATTTAAAAAAGGGGAGGGGAGGGAGATTTGTGGCTAATCCTAATCTTTTATTTAATTTTTTTCCTAATTTTCCCTGAAAATAATGCCATTTATTCACGATGTTGCTGCAATAATTGAACCAGTGGAAGGAGAGGAAGAAGAAAGCTGCCTGTATCAATCAGTACTTGAGACTCCTCTTCTGTTTTGATAGATCCCAAGGCTGGGTAAACTTAGCTTGTTCTACTGCTCCCATGAAAAGGGCTTGCTATCACTAGGATGCAGACTAATAGATTTCTGTGCTTCTGAATTTGGACAGATAATGTTGCAGCAAACTTTCTCCCTTCCTCTCCTCCAGTCATGGCCTAGTGACTCTGAGAGAATACACTGATTAAATATTCCCTGTTCTTTTGCCTGGAGTTGCTGCAGGGTCAGGAAGTTAAAGAGGGGAAGAGGCAAGCTGAATGCTGGAAGGAGTCCCTTCCTTCATGGTCCTTTACTGTTATCAAATCAGTTTAAAGGAAATGCATTACTACTGATGTTGTAGCTCATTTCAGATATGTTCAGTCCTTGCTCAGTTACTTCCACTTGCCTTCTTGTTTTTTTCCACTCCTCTTAGGTTTGTAGCTGGTATTTGCTGTTTGCTGGTATTTCCAGATGCATCAATTAGCTTCATTCCATAAATGTTAGTTTACAAGGAACTTCACATACAATCTCTGGTTGTCTAGAATGAGTTCTCCATTATTCTCCAGTATTTTATGAATCCTTTGGAAGAACTTCCAACTGAGATATAATTTCATATCACAGATTTCTGATTAGTGATGTAATTGCACCGAACTGGAAATCCTGAATGCTGTCTCCTGAGAAATGAGATTTATTGTACTTCAGTCACTAATGACATCTTCTGCACTTCGGAAACTTCTGAGAGGCTTTTGCTCTTGCTGTGTACCATCAATTTTATTATTGCATTTGCTTGCTTTTCTTGCTATGTACTGCTTAGAGCAGACTTGAAAAAAAAAAAAAAAGATAAATGTATTTCAATAGTTCTCTGCTGTATATTAAGACTGCAAATGATTGACTGTTCACTTATCAGTTTCCTGCTCTCTGCAAAAACTCTCTGTGTGTGTGTGTAGTTGGTGCTTGAAGTCAAGGTGGCTTTTGGCACTGTTGCTAGTTGTCCCCAGTGGCATTCAGGACTTGCTAAGTTGATTGCATGAATCAATCTCTAAAAAAGCAGCTCTGTTGAGCTATAATTTGGCATTTCAAGAGGCTTTTCCTGAAGGCAAAGGAACAAGGAGCACCACCTCAGTTACCCCTGCTTGGGGCTCTTCCTCCCCTCACCTGGCAGCCCCCAAGAGAGCAGCAGCACATGCTTCCCCTGCAAATGTCCTTGCAAATGGATGTACAAATGGATGTGCAAATGGAGGCCAGGCACCAGGAGGACGTGTGTTTATGTAGTTGATGTGGGTATGCTTAACTTCTAAGCCCTGCACTGTCTATGTATCTGTGCGCTGTGACCCAGTTAGGTAACATGGCAATCTGTGTAAGAAACCAACCTAGAAAGAACAAGACCTTGTTTTTGGAGAACATGGTGTTGAGGGAGTATGTGGGCGATCTGAAATGTCTCCTGGTTTGCAAGGACAGGGAACAAATTAAAAAGGAAAAACAAACAATTTAACGGTGATGGAGCTGTAGCTTCAGCAAGTATAGACTGTGGGCGTGCATCCATTTTATCTCACTGTAGAAGATTATTCCTCAACACACAAGGTCACAAAATCTCACACTTCTGAGTATTAGAAGATGATCTTGCTGAAAGTTTAAAATGTATCACCAGCAGCAGATATTTAAGGCCTTCATTTACAGCAATCAGGGGACTATGTGAATACCTGCCTTAGCTTGCAAATAAACACTAAATTGTCAGCTCAAATAAAAACAGAATGGTAAAATATGCCAAGTGGAAATCAACAATCAAGTGCTAATTATTATAGGTTATGTAGATACTAATTACTCAGTTACTTATGTGGTTTTTTTACTGACCTTTTTTGCTTGGCATTTTGTAATTGGTGACAAGTGATTAGAGACATTTCCTTATTAGACTTCTGATTTTGGCTTCTGGCATTGCAATCCTGGTCAAAAAAGATTTAATATAAGAGTGATAGGAGCAAGAAATGAAGGGAAACTAATGGTCCACTCCCTTCTCTGCTAGCGTAGACTGTTAACTTCAGCTTGCTCCTTCATGCAAAGAATCACTCAGATATGACATTGAACAATATCCTTTCCGCCGTGCCCTTCAGCTGGCTCAGGCTCCTGGCCAGGTGCAGCTGCACAAGTCACCAAGCGGAGACTGGAAAAGAAATACAGAAACTGATGGGAACCTCTTATGGTTCTGGTAAACCTCAGTGTTTCAGAACCTGTTGGTTTGAGTCTGGGACAGAGCTGGGACAGATGTGTGCTGGTGGCTGTTGTGGGTTGCTCATGCCCCCTCCATGCCCTGGGGAGACACATCAGGGCACAGGCTTGGGTCTTGAACAGCCTTAAAGATGCATGTGGGATCTTGACATTTCATTCAAAATTAAAACTACAGACCTGTAGCTTACATGATGGTGAATAAAAATACGGTTGTTAGCAGGGAGTTGTTACAACCCACCCCCTTCTGTTGCTTGGAAAAGAAGAAGCAGAAGACTGCAAATGAGAGGCTACGTAACTTAGTAGGAGACATCGCATGCATAAAACTGGCTGTATCTACAGTGATTTTTCCCTTTATCATCAAAGCCTGACATGTTCTGTTAGATAACCTTTGGTAAGTGGCCGGACTGATGCACTGTACGCAAATGAACACAGGATCTCCTAATCAGCAATTTGGAGAGACAACGGCATCTCTCAGACAATGCAAAACAACTACACACCTGTCTTTACTTTGCATTTAAAGTGGAAGGAAGGGTGATGGTCACATCCTCCACTGTCAGTGCAGACTCCTGGAGTTAGTCTGGGCTTTTGAGAAATACATGAGCCTGTATTTCCTTGTGGAAAAATAGCTTTGAGCCTGTATTTCCTCATGGAAAAATAGCTTTGAAAGAGCATCTTTACATGCATGTGTCTGTTCCCTGTGTCTGGTCAGAAAGCAATGTATTCCGAGCATATTCTGATGGAGCAGAGGGGCCTGTTATGAGCAACACAATTTCAAGGGTTACACAGCTTAGTGGTGCAATTTATGAAGCAGTTGCTGAATCACTGTGAGGTTTCTTCTATGATCTCTGAAGAATTCTGTTGTCTAAAGATTATTATCAATATGCAGTCATGCAGGTCAACGTTCTTTTCATTTGTGAAGCAAATGGCATCAAATTGCTTTTTAAAGCCTAGAAATCCAATAGAAGTGTGTGTGCTCTTCTCCACTTGGTGAGACTGAGGTTTTCTGTTACTTAAAAATAACACTTTGAAATATTACATTTTCTTTTTTTTTTTTCTTATAATAAACTACATGAGACCTCTATTTTGGTGGCGTTTTACTTTGAAGTTAAACCAATCAAACCATAGGAGAGCTATGATAATGATTAGGCTTTTCCATTATTATTATTGTTTTGCATGAGATAGGATACACTTAGAGAATGCTCTTGGCTGCCTTGTTAAACTATATCTAAATGCACAGGAAATGCTTACAGGGGAAATGAATACTGGATTTATATTTCAGCTTTGGAAAACTCTTCTGTTTCACTCCTGTCATCAATCTGTTGTATTGATAAGCAATGTCCGACTTCAGGAACAGGAGGCACGGTGAGCATTGGGATGTTGATGAGGACTGGGATGTTGCTGAGGAAGGGCTGCATCTTCCATCAGCTTCAGCTCTTTGTTGGCCTTTTTGCTCTTCATCTGTTGACATAATTACTGAGATGGTGGTACTTCAGTGTTAATGTCCTCTGGTTTTGAGAGAGCAGCTGAGGCAGAACAGGGGGTCCATGGATGCTGGTTTGCTTTGGTAAATATGCTCCAGGTGCAGGGGTAGAGAAGGCAGTGTGAGAAATTGCAGTGAGCTTCACCTTTCTATATGAGGCTGAGAGGGCTGCAGAAAGTGAGTATAAGCAAGGAAGGGGATCAGAAGCATTTGATTATTTAATAAACTATATTAATAAGCACAGAGGCTTGCAGGTTTGCAGCTCTCACATTTTTAGCTTACAGTGAAGTGAAGAATGTTGTGTTTATAGAAGGAGCAAAAGCTTTGAAAGATTCCAAGCTTATATTAGAAAGCAGAAACAGGGAAGCCCTTAAATGTTATCTGGTGGATTTGGGGTAAAGACAGATCTGTAGTCAGAGAGCCTCTGCAGTGCTTAATTTGAGACTGGAATGAGGCAGAGAGAGATGTGAAGTCTCATGGCTTTCTTAAGTAGTAAGTATGAAAGATGTGGAATCAGGACAAGACTGGGCTGCTGGATTGGTGGTCATGCCTGAGTAGATAAGTTGTGTAAACACCAGCACACAGCAGAGCTGGGATGAAAAAAAAGATGAAAAATCAGCAAATGAGTTGAATGTTTGAAATGAACAAAGGAAAATTTTGTTTGGGGATTCAGAGCCTGATGCCTCAATAACGTTCCTGCCACTGACCAGGGTTGGTTCTTGCCCACAGAAATATAACCCTTCCTGTGTACTCTTATCTTGCATAAGCATTCTGGGGATGGATGCTCTTGGAATGTCAGCATTTGCATAATATGCTGATGAGCTCCCAGGTGTGAAACACACCTCAGCTTTCTGTGGGACAGCTTCTTTCAGCCATCTCAGTGCCACTATAAACTTGGAGTGCGATGTGAAGATGTCTGCTGGCAGCAGATGAGATCAGCTCTTAAGGCTTTCATCAGTTCCCGCTGTTGCCAGCTCCTGAAAAACTATCTTTACCTGAAAAAGCAAATTTGGTGTGTGATTATATAGTATTTCTGTGAAAGAAAGATGGAAAATAGAAATAGAGGCACTGCTTTAAGTGATTTTTTTCCTTGAAGTATATGCTGCTCTTTTGCAGGGTTGTGTAAACCTGAATTTCTTTTTAGGCTTTTTGGAAGCCTCAGCTTTCAGAACAAGTAGAGTGGTGGCTGGGGAGCCACATTAAAAGAGGGTTGTTGCTTTTTTCCTTTGGAGACAATTTCATATCTGCATTCTGAAGTTCCTCTCCAATCCTTCTGTTGACGAGGGATGCAGACAAACCTGGATCTGCTAAATGCAGTGCCTTCCTCAGTGTCACCTAAGGGAGAGCGCTGGTTCCCTTTGGTATCTGTTCCCATCTGTTCTCCACCTGAATTGCGGTGTGTATTTGAATGGATGGGATGCAATGGCCCTGAGCTGTGGGAGGCTTTGTATTTAGCAGAATTGCCTGGGCATTGCTGGATGTTTGCTGGTAATGTAGTTTAAATGCTTTAGCATTTCAAGCCTGCAAATCCAGTTCAGTGCTTCTTGTGAGGATAAAGTGCAATTACTTTAATCAGTTTCAAACACATGACGACAAAGAGCAGTGTTTGGTTTCTTACAAAATATTTAAGGGATGAAATACTGTTTTGAATGTAAAGCATCTCCTGGATTTGTTTATTTCCTGGTTTTTGAGTTAATATCACTCCGCCAATGGTAAATGTTGAGAGAAATCACCCCTGAAGGCATTTCTGGTGGTGGAAGCTGAAAGTTCTGAAGGCTTTCAATACATCGGTACTGATGGTTTAATCTGGTAATTAGAAGTTACAGTGTGTGCTTCTTTAACTGGAGTCACCTGTTCTACTGAAGTTATCAGTATATGAAGCACTGTGTGGGCATGCAGTAGGTCTGCTGTCCTGCTTGAGCGAGCACCTGATCTCAGAGCTCCTACAGAAGCAAGCAGCAACAGGAGTAGTAGTTGGTTACATGTGCTGGGGTTGTGGGGGAAGAGAGAAATGATCTGATCCAGAGTCTCCCACACAAGCACCAAAAAAAGCCCTGGCTCAATTGTGCACACAGGCGTGACAGGGCTTTAAAAAACAAAACACAAATGCAGTTCTGAAGGTCGTGTGCTTTGTAAGTAGCCTCCTTTCTGCATTGGCACAGTGCTTTATGAGCCGAGGGACTGCTTGGAGATGGGTAGGCAAGCCTAGAGAAAATGAGAGCTTTAAAAGCAAAAACCAGAGAGCTTTTATTGTACTGAGCAGCAAGGGATAGATTCTTTGGGATCTAAAAATACATTGGTCATGAGGGTTAACTAATGGTGGTGCTGGAACTCCTTGGGAAATGGCTCTGGGATTTGGGTGGATGTACTGATGTGTAGCAGGGGGTGGGGGAGCAGCTGAGGGTTTCTGCCACCTGTTGGAGGCCTGAAGTTTGTTGTGGCTGGGGAAGATGGGATTCCACATCAGGTGCTATAGCAGGCTGAAGGTTTATTGGCCCTTAGTGAATTAATCAGAATTGTAGAAACAAGGAGCTGCTTAATGCTCAGTACCACACCTGTTGTCTGCAGGAAGCAATGGGAGGGTTCCTTGTGTGCTGGGGGAACTGGTGTAGAGAGTGGTGGAGACCTCCCAGAGAGCACCCAGCCAGCACCCCATGTTGACTGAAGGTACTGAAGTGATCAGAGATGGCCTCTTTGCAAAATGAGTTAACGTGGGTAAGAATGAATTTAATGACTTACAGTATCAGTATAACTAACTTTCCCTATGTGTTACTTCTTTCAGGTATTGGAACTTTGACTGAAGAGTACATATCATGCACTGGAGAAGGTAATAATTCCTTAATACTAATTACGATTTGCTGATTCTGTTTTTTATGGTCTTGAAGTAATTACACTGAATGTCTGTATTTTTGTATTGTTTAGACTATGCAGTCTGTCCCTGTGTTTTGCAGTGCATTGACAATAGTTTTTGTTTAGGTGGCTGTTGAAAGTCTTCATTGGAGTTCTTTAGGATATATGCTGCTTTTAGGGAATCTTATATTGGAAGTTTTATAGAAAAGATGAAACAGTTTGCCTTCAGAAAGCTGTAAATGCAGTGCTGTTAGAAACACTGTACGTGACTTAAAGAAGGAACCATTTACAAAATAGGATTGATGACTTGGAGTGCTTTCTGTTTTGTCTTTGTTTTTTGTTACGAGATTTTCAGAGTTGGTGCTTAGTTGATCATTGAATGATCATTTCTGTAGATGAACTATCAAAAGAAAACCGTCACCTCTGAAACTCAAATTTATCTTAATGGTAGCTGAGCTTGAAAGTCCAAATGAATCAATATTGCTTGTTGAGGTGGTGGATTTTTCCTATATATTCTGAAATGCTCTTGTTCTCTCTAGATAGCACTGAAGTATTGAACATGAATACAGGTGTGGCAGTTTACTCTTTAGAGTCCAGCCCTGGTCAGACTGTGTTTTCTTTTGTGTCCCTACTGTGTTGCCCTTCTCCTTGACATGGGGCTTTCATGTCGTTGATTTCTACAGATAAAAGTTGCTACCAATTTAGAACATACTTTTGAAGATGGACTGTATTGTTACCATTGAAAAAAAGGAAAAACCAGCCAGAGTTCAAAATAAAATACTTAACGCATTTTTCTTCACAGTTGTAGATGTTTTTGATCCAACTGTTGGGTGAGGTCATAAATGCCTTATCAATTAATTTCTTGATGCTTTTTCTTGGAGTAGTTGAGATGCATCTCTTTGTGCTGGGTGTGGCTTACAATATAAGCTGAATTACTGCTTTTTAGTTGTGGTAAAATATTCTTATTCAGCATGGTCTTTCAAATTTGTCAAGCTCTCTGTGTGAGACATTCAAAGATGGAATGATAAATGTTGTGATACCACATTCTAGTGGTTTGAATGGCAAAGCTTATTTCTTAATATTAAAGATGACTTTGAATAATGGTCTTCTCATGCCTTTGGTCAGTACTCTTAAACTCAGAGCCCTTTCTCAGGTGAAGACACAGGTGACACAAGTACCTTCAATGGGGACCATAAATTCAAGGTTTTTTTTCACCTCTAGGTTCTAGGGGACAGCAGGATTTCCTAGTCCATGCTATTACGTAGTGCATGTTTCTTGCTCAGACATAAGCAAAGTACAGGAATCCAAGTTTGAGGCTTGTTTTCTGGTCTATTTGGGAAATCAAAACTGGATGAAGAAAATGTTAGTGAGTTTTAGTAGTGCAATAAAATGCTACTTTACCTGTAAGGTAATTAAAACTGCCACATGCAAATGGTCACCTTATAAAGCCTGTAGCATCTGTGGATTGTTTTCAACCACCAGGCTTACAATGTATTTTAATTAGAAATACTACTACCAGGCATAGTCTACAGTTGTGCTGCAGAAATGTCCTCTTGTGTGTAGGGATGTTACATGTGTTGGGCAGTAGCTCAAGCAATGGAAGTTACAAGGGATGTTCTTGTCTACACAATGACATGGTCACAGACCCTGTCTGCGTAGTGGTTAATTAAGGCATGGCTTAAAATGAAAGCTTTCCTACCACTGACATTCAGCATCTGAGTAATCTTGAAGTTGTACCCCAGTTCACCAGTTATACAGCAGAGTGAAATTATGACTTTTTTATTGAAGTTCTTTTAAGGAAGCATTTCTCTTGAGCCTTCTTACTCTCTTCTTATGTAATGGTAACAAGTACTTATTACTTCTCTTCATAAGAACATGATGAATACAAAAGCACTAATCAGGTAGTTGGGAAATAAAGCCCAAAGTGCATAGTAAAGTAATGCTGGGACATGGGTGCCTGGCAGTGTCTTTTGCCTGTTTTTGGTTGTCTATGAACTGACCTTTCTGCAGCCTCTATGTAGGTTAGGAACAAAAATAGCCTCCTGATAGTTCTGCTGGAGTCCCCTGTAATTGCAGAATGTTGGGTTTGTTTTTTTTCCAGTGTTTCAAGGCTGGAGTGTATTTATAGGCTGGTGTTGCTGTTTATCCTCTGGGTTTTAGATTTGCTTTTTTTCTGCCTCTTTTTAACTTCTTGCAATGCTTAAGTGTAGAGGCACAGTATATTGTGAGGATGCTGCTAAAAGACTGAGCATTGAAATGAATAGAAAAGTGTTCGAGTCTGAAGATGGAGGTGTCTGAGATAAACTACTTCTATTTAATAAAAAAAAGGTAGAGTGCTTTAAACAACAACCATCTGGGTAGCTGCTGTCAGAAGCACTACTTAAAAGGAATGAGGAACTGTCCTAAGGAAGGATTGCTGTATTGAAAGATAAACTGCTGAATCACTGGAAGCGAGTAAGCGGTGCGGAGTCTTAAGAGGCTCTGCAAAAGTAAAATGGCTGCTGTAATTCAATTAAAATCACAGTAGGATTTGTTGTTTTGAGATGGTGCATCCGTCATCCTGTATCTCCTGATGGCTGAAGCCTCGAGGGATGCTTAAGTGAGTGCAGTGCTCCTGAAAAATGCTGGAGTGACAGTTCTGGCCAACATGATCCTCTGTTTACGCAGACATCTGCATTTTCCTCAACATACCTATTGAGTCTGGGCTGCTGCATGGGCTTTGTGCAGTTGGCATTTTGCAGTAGATTACTAATCTGAATCAAGTGTCAGTTTATCCTGCAAGCAGGAAGAGGAACACCATGTCGTTTCTGGTGAATAAATAATCAGTTGATAACAAGATAATGTCGAAGATAGCTGGTTCAATGCCATTTATTGTATTTAGCTTACAGAGACTGTGGATGTAGGCTGGAGCTTTTAAAGCAACTTTTTACTCCTTTCAGAATTTCCTTGAAGAAAGCAGTTTATGCTAGAGAACTCATGCTAGAATGCATGAGTTTAAAAGGCAGAAAATAGCTCCTCATAGGACCTTCACCAGTTTGTGTTGTTTGCAAATCATGTCTATCTGCCTCCTTGGGGCTGAAGAACTACAGATTCATTTGCTGTTCCTATCCTGATAAGTAAATTTCAGACCTTCTGTATCTTTATATTGGGTTGTTTTTTCTTGTAGTCAACCAGGGCAAAAGGCAGTAGTGAGCTACAGGACCATTTTCAGAGGGAGAATTTCTTCGGCTCAGATGGTTTGATCAGCTTCAAAATGAATGTGAAAGAGCTTGCTCAGGTGTTCTCTGAATATAACCATGCAGAAGCCCTCTAGGGCAGCAGAACTGAAAGCAGAACCTGTGTTTTGAATGAAGATGGCTGCTGTAATTACAAATATTGGAAGTTATTCCTCGTATAAGGGGAGAGAGCTGGAAGCAGACTGCTGGCAGGTATGCAGTGTGCTGAATGAAAATGTAAGCAGGTAAGCCCCAGCAGGACAGCTGTAGTGGTTCTTCCCCAACTGTTATGCAATGAAAACACGTATGTACACAATAAGCATTAAATGGATCACTAGGAAGGATACTTGGTCTCTTATTTTCCAACCCGACTTTCCATAACTCTTGAGGTTGGATTGAAAAGAAGGCTTGGGGTAAGCAGAGATCTCCTTGCAGGGCAGAAGTCCCATGTGCTTTGCTGGATGGATGAGTATGGGCAGAGCAGCTTTGTTCTGGGTCTGTAATTCAGAGTAGTTGTGCCTGTTTTTGGTTGCAAGGACAGGGAACAGAGCTGCAAAGCATAGCTTTTATTTTAGATTTTGCATAACTTATTTCAACATGAGGTTGTAGTGTTTGAGGGTCTGTGTCAGTTTGAGTGCTCCCAGTTTACTTCATCAGTGACATCCATCTAGAAAACAGAGAAGGACTGAAACACAAGGCCAGGCTGGATGTGACTCTGGGCAGCCTGGTCTGGTGATTGGTGACCCTGCACATAGCAGGGGGGTTGGAATGAGATGATCATTGGTCCTTTTCAGCCCAGAGCATTCTATGATTCTATGACTGATCCATAAAAAAGGTTTTGTCCTTAAGTGAGAAGAAATCAGGTTTAGTTGAGTATCACTTGTAATCATGTTGAATTGCACAATTTACTGTTCTTTTTTGGTGAGTAGAAGAAGAAAAGTTTCTTGCTACAGGTGACACGACAGGTATGACGGTGGTTTTGACTGTTACTGAAATGGCTTCTTTGCTTTCAAATCTTTTGTTAATTGTTTGAAATGTCTTGAATGTGCCCTTAGCAAATTTCAATTGCATCAATTAACATTTAGGAAATTCATATCAGGCTATTAGAATATTAAACATTTACTTTAGAAATGTAAATGAAGTGCACCAAGTTTGCATCTCTGGTGCCCCTTGACCCCATACATTCATTAGGCAAAAAATGCTTGAGACAGCAAATGGTGTTTTGATACTGAAATGATAACGTAAGAACTGACTGCAGGCATCCTTAATACTGTACCAGTTTAAGTTCTCTGCTCAGATTCATTATACTGGCTTGTTTGGAAAAGGAGAGATCTCCGGCTAGAAATTAAAGTCAAGACTAAGGCAATGTTTGGATGAGAGAATCATAGAAGTTTTGAAGTCTATTTTGAATCTTCTTACTTTGATTCAAGAGTCATGGTTGAAGTTAATGTCTTTATTGAGAAGGAGAAGATCTTTTCATCTTGCTCACCTCATTGAACCCGATTGTTGTATATACTGAATTTCGTCTCAGGAAGAGATACATCTAGTGTTGTAATTTCTCATGATCGCTCTTTAAAATAATACAGCTTGCATAAAACTCATTTTGTTTACATAAAATAGTCTGGAAGGATCCGCAGAGATGGAGTACAACTGCCCTGCTCAGAGGTTTCTTGTGTAATGTTATTTCAGTAGTTATTGAGGACAGCTGCCACTCATACCCTGTGGCACGAAGGCATCAGAATGTGACTCATTGCATTTTTTTGCCTCCAGTGTGTAATTCCTTCTAGTCTCTTTCCATCACTTCTCATCTTCAGCTCCCCTGCCACTTCTTAGAAAATCTTTCAGAAGCTATTACGTGTCTCACACCCACTGCTTTAATTCCTCTTCACATGAAACAGTTCCTTTCGATCCATTCTTTCCTGTAGCATTCTTTCACTCGGTCTGTATTTCCTTTTGTGCTTGTGACTCATTACCCGTTATGAGCATGCAGTAGCATATTCTTGTTGTCACTTTGCTGTAATGAATGTATTTTGATAGCCCAATATTTCCAGAATATGGAGTAATGCAGATAGCAAACCGCACTGCAGGCAGCAGTGAAGTTCATGGGAGCTTGGATCAACTTTGTGGTGCCCTTCTTTGAAGCAGTTCAGAGATGTTTTACTTTCACATTTTCCTCTTATCCTTGTTCCTGTTGTTCCTCTATATGTGCTGATTTTAAGCTCTCTGATCCTTACCATCCAAGCATCGTACATCGTTTGCTTTCTTTCTGGGGCAACTTGCATGTGGTTGACTCCCTCAGCCTTGCCTTGGGACCAAGTGATGTGCTCCAGGCTCTCCCCATCACCTATGAGAGCTGTCCTTGTTTCTCCTTACATCAGTCTGCTGTTGATTTCTGTTACACTTTATGTTTACCATTTTATAGCTAGCTATGTTCCTCCTTATCAGTTTGTAATGGGGTCACACTGATGAGCCTGACAGTGGGCAACAACCACCCCACCAAGGCTGCAGAGAAGCTGGAGAACGGCGAGCCTCTCTGCTAGCACCAAGGGTATTTCTTTCTTCAGCATCTGTTGAGACTCCTGTGTTGTGCGCTAATTACCATTGCCATTTAATTAAGCTGCATACAAGTTGGGGATGGATGTGGTTGCATGCAGGCCCTGAAGTCTCAGCTGTTCCTGTGGAGCCAGGATTCCAGATTACACATGTGATGTTGTGTGCAGGACCAGAAGGGCTCGTGGCTATGGCATATGCTGAATGGATGGATGCTGCCTCATTAGAATTCATCTGCTGGTATTCCCTATAAACCCAATTAATTTCATTAGTGTGAACTTTGTGTGTCTAACCAGGTGTAAGTGTTCTTTCTATAAAGTCCTCTGGCCGCATTTGTCTCCTCTCTAAAACACAGACCTCTGCTTGTTCTTTCAGCTGTTGAGAGTTTGCAGCAGTTCGCAGTCATTATGCGGCATTACAAATAACTTCAGACAGGAGATGTGCTGCTTCTCTCTTCATCAGAGCGCTGTTCAGATCTGGAGGTTGCTTCTGTTTTCAGATGGAACTGTAGGTCTGGACTAAGTGTGGGCATCCCAGTGCTAGGCTGTCATCTTATTGTCAGAACTCATCACACACATCTGCCTGATGGCACACGTGGCACGAGTGCTCCGGAGCTCTGGTTCTGCAGTGAGCTTCCCAATGAGATGCTGTCATCTCGGCTGGGTTTTCATTTCTTTGTCTGTAGTGCTTCCTGCAGCTTACAGTAAGCCACAAATCACGCTGTCTTTGCTCATTATGCAAGCCTGTCTCTGGTCAGGGATGTGCGACTTTTAGACTCCGGTAGGCATTTGGATTTTGTTTTTATCTTTAGAGACCTTCCTCCCTTCACCACGCATTTACTATCCACGTTTTATAGATAGGTACATTTCGAGCATTTTTATTACTCCTTGTTCTCTATTTTCATCTCAGTTAATTGTAGCAAATTCACTTTCTGTAGTTATACACAAAGTGGTTGCAGTCATTTTGTTCTTATGCTACAGCCCATAGCAAAACCCATAAATTTCCAGATGACTTTCATTCTCCTTCCTGAGCCATTTTCATGTAATTCTGCACTCCGGTGCTATCTCTGTACTAAAGCTCTTTATGCCGTGCTGTATTTTTAACTAATGATGTGTCACCATACCAGCTTGGATTTTCTTGTATCTATTCTGTAAACAACTAAAGTTCCTTTTAAGGGGGAGGAAAGGAAGGAATGGTGCCAAAGAGTTGTGAGTCGTGTTCGTCTTCACGCAAGCAAAAGAGATCAGACTGGCTTCGGACCAAATTAATTAAATGTTCCATTTAGTGAAAGATGTCGGTTAGGAATAGATAATACCTTCCATCTGAAGTGCTTCACTGGTGGGGAACAGCGTCTCTGTGTGAGCAAGCGGCTTCTGAATGTTACACAAATGTCAAAGCAGCGGGAAAAGTTTCAGGGCTGAGGCTTTGCTGGAGAATGTTATCTCTTGGCAGGGGTTTCAGCTCCAACTTTCCATTAAGAGAGGCGGCGTCAGCAGAGCGCTGTGGGAGCGCAGGAGCCAGGAGGGCCGGAGCATCGCAGGATGAAAGGGGAACTCTTAAGTAGCGTTAGTGGAGTGCTGTGCCGGGTCCACGAGGAGCAGCAGAACGTGCTGTTCTGGAGAATAACAGTGGACAGCATCCCTCTTGCATTTATATTTAATGAACCAGCAGTTGTGATGTGCGGTGAGGAAAGCAGAGGAAACCTTCTGGCTTTGAGAAAGGAGTTAGGAGAAGGTCTTGGGCATAACAGTGTGTGTTTGGGGAGGGGGAGACTGGAAGACTTTCCTATTTTCCCTTTCTCTATTAACCTGAATGCAGGTTAGTTTCTGAAACATTATTTATCTGAAGTCAGTTAAGCAGAACTTGTGTTCTTATGTTACAGAAATATAACTTCAGGTACTGGAGATTAGGTAACTTTAATAATCATTTACTGATGTAATACTGCCCTCTGCTTAAGAAATGCCAAACTTCGTTGTGTAGTACATTTAAAACAAAATATCCATGCAGAAGAAAGGCAGTCCTTTTATTTGGCGTTTGGGGTCACATACAGGACTGGGAGCCTGATCTCTGCTATCTGTGGAAGGGGGAATGCGGGTGCTGCCTGGACCGGGTCCATCTCAGGGGTTCCTCTGCTCCTCGGTGTTGTGGGATTTTTCTTGCTGCTATTTAAGAGCAACAACAACAAAAACTAAAGCTTTTTGTTACTCCGTTTTAAAAGATTTCTGTAATTAGTTTGTTGTAAGAGGCTTGACTGAGAGGTCATTAGGCAGAAGAATGAAGCTAATTTATGCATGAATATCATAATATTTCATCTTGATTAATCTGCTTGAAATAAACACCAGAAAGACAAATTACTTGCTTGTCATCTGAAGTGACTTAGTGTACTTCTGGATTGTGCCACTGTACATCAGACGCGTTGTTTTTGCTTCTGGAAGCAATAAGCATATTTTGCGTGGGATGGCAGCATTGCTTTCAGAGGGGATGCAGAAAAGCCTTCGGAAGCTTTCAGAGGGGCCTCAGGTGCAGGAGAGCAGTGCCATCTCTCAGTGCTGACCTGTGCAGAACCGTGCTTCCCAGGGCTACGGCGCTCAGCCTGGGTTTAACTTGAAGGACTGTGAGCAGCCTGCTTCTATTTGACATGGATTTATGTAAAGTCCAACCAGGAAGGTCACAGCATCTGAAACCTGAAGTGACAAAATACATGGAAGATAACTGAAGTAGGTTGGAGATATAGATGTATTGGTGCGTAATCGCTTTTAGTGAGGTTTCTGGTTGCTGACTAAAGTGAGAGATATTAGAAGTGCAAACACGATCCCTTTTTCTTCTCAGTTCACTGTCACCTCTCGCTTATCTTGATGGTGCCTCAGCTTGCACACATTCATGCATGGCTGGGTCTTGCAGGAGGCAGTAAGCCAGCTGGGTTGGGAGGCTTTGGACATTTAACTGCATCATCAACAGCCTGACATCGTTCTGCTGCATGCTGAGGTATGGTCCCATGTGCAAAGCGTGCAGAGCCTTCCCCATGATCCCTCCTATTCCTGTCCATGGTGCATGTAGGACTTCCCCGAGCAGTTGTGCAGGGCTGGGATGTGCTGTGCTTCTTGCTGATGTCACTCGATGGGCTGTGCTGCAGTGATGCTGATCTGTCCCCAGTGATCATCTGTCTCTGCCCTACCAGTTAGTGCCTCGTGGAGTAGAAGGCAATTTCAGGTTCAGGAGCCCCTTCTCACTGTGGGTTAGTAATGTGAAGTGACAAAGTTAAACTTCTGTGTATTATATAAATATTGGATATGATATGTTCTGCTTTATTAAGAAAATCTGTTTGACATTCTGTTACAGAAGAACTAATTGGGTCCATAGTGAATGCATAAATTAGGGCTGCCTTATGCAGTACCACTAATTTATGCATATTGAAGTTTGAAAATGTTCTAGGCATCTTTAGAAGAGACGTGCAGTTTGAGTAGCTTAATGAAAAACAGCAAAATGTCTGAAGGGTTACGTGTACATGAAACATCTTCCCCAAACTTATGTGTGTAGTGGGTGGAATACTGGGCAGGAATAGGTATGTAGGCTGAGGAATGCATAGAGCTCCCTTCTGGTCTCTGTTTATCAGACTTGACCAGATAATTTCTAATTTGTAATTATTGGGCTAATTTACCGTGATTTCCTTACAACAATGTGTGATAATTAATCTCTTATATTTTTAAAATGAATCAGTGAGCATCTGTCTCTGTAGTGACATGGAGAAAAGCGACGAGATGAAAAGCAATGGACAAGTGCGATGTCAATATTTCTTTTCGTGCTGCTAATTAGAGAAGTAATCCCTGAATTACACAGCAGGGATTCATCCTTGCTGAAAGTAGCTGAGTGCCCAGTGCTCCCAGGAGCCTGAAACATGGGAAGAGATGGGAGGTCAATGGCTTCCTTCTGTACCAAGCCAGGAAATGCCAATCCTTAGTGTCGTAAGTAAGAAATAGCAGAAATGTGTTAAAGTGAATAATTCACCCTAGAAAGCGGAGGAATGTGACACAGTTACAAGAGTGGTGGTTTTGAAAGGGAGACAATAAGAAACATTGTTTTAAGCATGGCTTTATTGGGTAGAAATATTCTGCAAATGGGAAGCTCAGCCCAGGCTGGGTATGAGGAATGCTGCCAAGCTTATAGTCTCGGTGGGATTTAGTTATGGATGTGCCAACTTTTCTGCATAGTGATGTGTGAAGTCCTTTTCCTGCCCGGAAGCAACATTCTGGGTGTATTTGGAGCATCGGCTCTTGAAGTTTGAGTATTTACCTCCAAGGCTGACTTCTCACTGGACTGAAGTTATAAGGGTCTAAACTTGGGAATTAAGGACTTCAGTCACCTACAGACATTTCATATAGATGATGCTTCAGACTCACTAGCATTTTCTATGTATAATAGTCATAGCGTGTCTAGATTATATCCCTTAACTAAAACAAGAGAGCTGGAGAGAAATGAAATACACCTCTAAAATGAGTAAGCGCTCACAAGGTTTTCATTTAATCAATAGTTGTGTTGGCACTGATTATGAAAAACTTCAGTACACCATTTTAATCAGAGATGTTTTTTTTCCTGGCACGGGGGTGGAAAATATACTGATTAATTAATATCTATTCCTGGAATAAGACAGCCTCCCAGCAGAGCGAATCTGAACAGCTTAGTGACAAGGCAATATGCAGTAAAAATGTAAGTGGTCCCTGAGTTCATGTCATCAGACCCAAAGCAAAACCCATGGGCAGCGCTGGCGCTGATAAATGAGCAGGGCTGGTCCAAAGGAGCAAGTAACAAAACTTCGGTGTTCAGGAACTTAGTGCTGCTTTTGATGTATTGGGTTTACTGAATGTTTTTGCCTGTCTATAAGCTTTTGTATTACTTCTCATACAAATGGTTTTTCGTGTTGGGCTATTTCAGAGCAAAAAACCTTTCCCTTTTTGATTTGCATGTCAGATTGGCTCCCATGCTCTGTCCTTGCTCAGCAAGCGAGAGGCTGGTTTGTGCCTGTGAGGATGCAGATGCTTCTAGGTGGGATGGGAAAGGTAACTGGCTTCCTTTGAAGAGCTATTGATGTGCTAGTTGCACGTAGTGCCCTTATTAACGTTCCTAATTATTATGCTAATTATACCTCATTATGGAAAAACAAAAAATACCATACCTTCTTCCTGCTAGACAGAACTTAAAAGCCTTCCAGAGACCCAAATACATTATTTAATCTACTGTACTTGATTAAACATAAGAATATACTAGGAGTACTTTCTGTTAAAGGAAAAAATGAAAGGTAGAATATGCACGCTTTCTTGCAAAGTTAACCAGTTAACATGAAACTAAAGTAACATTTGAGAAGTTGTTTTCAATGACCCCATGAACAAGCCAGCTTAGCAAGCCACTGTAGGAGAGCAGGAGTAATTGGAAAAGGAAGTGGAGGGAGGGATGGGAATAACTTAGATTGGCTTTGGTGGCAAAAGTAGGAAACTGTAGAGAAGGGTGAACTGGAAGGACTGACTTTAGGGAGGAGAAGTCAGAAGGCTGTATTGGTTTGAGAGAGGGACTTGCCCACAAAAACAAGCCATGCACATGAACAGAAATTGTCAGCAAAAGAAAGAATTTGCAGTGGAGAGAAGGAAGACAGTGAAATACTCGGCTCTGTGTAATTCTGCTCTTTTTTGGTTCACTTTTTTTTCTGTGGAAGCTGGAGAAGTTGTTCTGATACCATGGCAATAGTACTCATTTCCTTAGAAAAAGAAAACTAGTAGAAAATAATGATGTTCCAGTATTGCAGTTCTAATGTTTTTGGATGGCAAAAAGAAAAGTACATGTAATTACATTCTGTACAGGTAATATCAAAAGCAAGGAAAATATGAATGTGTCTTATAGTGCTAAGGTAATGATACTAGAAGGAATCATCTTCATGATTACAGCCTCTTTTGAGATCTTTGGTATTAAGCTGCCTGAGCCTATAGCATCCACCTGAGTGCGTCTGTTGCTCCTAATGCAGAGGATTGTTCCCTATGGTAGGTCAGGTCCAACTGCTCTTCAGAGTTGCAACAGTTGGATCATTCGCTTGATGGAAACTTCAAACTGAGCCATTTAAAAGTTGGAACTGTTCACACTTAGAAATAATGCTAAACATCCAAGCAATCTGTATTAGACAAAACTTTACTCATTTGCACCTCTTTCAGTCCTTTCAAAATGGCTTGTTTCTAAGGAACCAGTGCAGCGTATTATGGAGCATTACAGAGAAATCATAAAGTCAAGAACGACTTGTGCACTCACCATCACAGAAGTTGAACACTCCAATCAGTTGACTCAAATACTCATTATGAAAGCGAACCCCTGCTGATTGTAATGAGGATTTTGTCCTCACAAAGCTTTTGTGGCTGGGGCTGGAGTGGTACTTTAGACTTGTTAAGTGTTTCTGCACCTCTGCTCAAAGATAACCTTTGCTAAAAATAATGCAAATTGGGCTCATTCAGAAATGGTGATATTTTTCCACTGGAACCAATGGACTTTGGACCAAGACATGAAACTTTGTTTTCTACTTATTTTTAGGTTAGAATTTATGCATGGGCTTTACTGTGCTATCAGATAAGCAAACCCTTTGGTTCTTGTGTGTAACAAAGGGGATCTACTGCTAATAGCTGTTCATAAAGCCCTATAAAACAGGAGTGTTTTATTGCACTTTGGAGATATAGACATAGAGATGGGACTTGTTTTAAGCATACAGCTGATAATTCTTTCCCTGTGTGCTTAAAATGGGAATAATCCATATTATGATTGAGTTGATTAAAAACTCACCTGAGCTCTTAAAAGCTGTTCCAAAGGAGTGCAGTTTGCATTATGGTTAAGTTATTCAGTCTGCAGGTAAAATGTTATGCTGAGTAAGGGAGACTTTAATGAGCATTTATTTGCTAGACTGTTTTTTTGAATGACTGTCACTTAAAAGGACAGAAACTGCCAAGAAAAGTTTGTGGAACCTCCAGCTTCGGGTTTTTTATTGTATCCAAAGGCTTTGAATACGGTGTAACTTCTCTTGACGGATCTGTGAATTTTCTGGGTACTCTTTTGGAGTCAATCTGCCCATCTTCACTGTTCTGCCAGTTATCACGAGGACAATGTGTTCTTGAAGGGAAGGGTGAACACCTGGAGAAAAGATACGTTAATTACATAAGTTATAATTACAGCTAATGAGGACACTTCTCTAAGTTGTGCATAGGCTGCTGCATATGTCTGTATTGTGTCCGGGTATGGCTACAAAGCTCTGTTTGTGAGCATATTGCCAACTGTGCATGCACTGCCTCTATGATGCTCTGTGATGTCTGTAACTGATCTCTAATTCATCCCTTTTGCTATTTCTAAGTTTAGTTGTTTAGAAGTTAATGTAATGAACCCTTTGCAGTCAACTGAGTAAGATGCAGAAAGCATCTTTGATTAATTAGAGATCAGGAATACAGATGGAGGAAACCAAGGAAACTGGATGCTTGCTTTTGAGCAGCTCACAACCCAGCAGAGTGTGTGGACTGGGAAAGGATAGGAGCAACCTATGGGGCCCAGCAAATGCTTCGCGTGACTGCTGAGGGCAGCTGTGCATGCTCTGCCTCCTGCCCCTTCTGCTGGCGTTGGTGTTCTTTTAAATAGATATTTAGATGAGCCAAAATAGTGTCGTTATTTTCATAGCACACTGCCATTCACATTAATTAATAAATGAGCTTTAATTTTAGTATTCAGTTCTGCTTGTTAGAGAGTCTGCAAACCATCACGCTGTGTTTGAAATGTCATTTTTAATCTCAGTCGTTCCCAAACGTAGCTCCTGTAGCTTCATCTGGTACCATGGGGAGGCTGATCCCATAGGTGAGGCAGGCTGCCCTGCTATGTTTGGCAGCCTGTTGGTACCACATCTCCTTCCTCTCTAATAAACTACTGCAAGAGTAATCACAAAGAACAAGAGGGAAAAATGTTGATGGCGATGATGTGTGGATGCCCGCAGTCCTGCTGTGGTGTTTGGAAGGTTCAGTGCTCAGCAGTGACAGTGCCTTGGGCAGTTGGGGGCTGGCATGGGATGCAAGTTGAAGACCTGCTGTCTGCAGAGAGCCACACAGAGAGAGCAGTCCAAAGCAGTTCTTTCTTGACACGAATTCATTAAAGTCCTGGTGCCATGCTGTGGAAGATCAACGAAGGAAAACTGGGAATAGTGAGTTAGGTAACTTAAGGATGCTGCTAATAAACAGCTATTAATTTTCTCAAAGGAAAGATCATGTAGGTTGGGCTTAAGCACTTATTTTGAGACACTGTAGGCTGTACATGAACAAAAAACATGAAGTTGATGTTAGAATATACGAAATATTGAAAGGTATTGACTGTACAAAGTTGTGGAAGCATTCAAAGCATACTAGTTAGACTTGATTGCAAAAATCCATTTCTGAATAGCTGGTGGCTTATTTTGGTCTTTCAGCAATTCAGCATTTGTGCCATTTGGTTAAATCTCTCTTCGATAATGATGCATTTTGTTACAATTGCTTAGAATTGCTGAAAACAAGTCACTTTGGGATTGTTCCAAGCCCCAGCAAAGTCAATGAGAAGGCACTGGGACTTGTACCATATGCCTTTGTTTAGGTACTTAATAGGATGACAAATTAAGAAGTGTTGTTTATAATGCAATAACAGAGAAGGTGTAAATTATAGGGGAAAATACACTTTAGTGTCTTTTTACAAGTGAAGTATAAAACAATTGTAAGTCTGCTTTCTGCTTTCAGTGTTCTCGATATGTTTTTATCACTTCTAACCATTACATATTCATCAACTTTACAAGCATTCAACATTCGTGTAGCTACTTTGTTTTATAAGGAGCCAAGGGCTATTTTTTAAAGTCGTTAAACCTAGAGTGTTATAAATTAAGATGTTCAATTATTATGTAATTACACTATTAAGTCCCCTGGAAAAGCAGACGAGATTTCTTAAATGCAACTTCTTTGCATCATATAAATTTGCATAAGGGGTGTTTTTATCTACTAAGAAATGGTACCGAGGTCCATAGAATTAAGAACATTTCCCTTGACAGATAATTTGGGGCTGTGTTGATGGACAAAATGATTTTCTGCAATAAGCAAGTGTTCTAACAAGCCTCGTGTTACTGTTTGACTTGGTCTTAATGGTAAAGCTAGACTTAATTGTGCTATTTTGGCTTTTCCTTTTGGCACTGAGAAAGCTCAGTATCTGCTAAGATTTGTGACTTAAGGAACTGAAATGTTCCTTTGTTAATGTCTGCTAATACTAAAATATGGAAATATTCTGCCCTTCACCGAGAAGGGAAATGCAAAGTATTTTTTTCTTAAAGCGCACTGTTCTTTCGTTTCTATAATGCAGAAGTGTTGCATTAAAGATGGCAGCTTTGGTACCTGTGTTTCCAATCATTTTTTAACGCACTTTATTTGCGAGGGATCAGGAAGCGCCTGTGATAAAAAGATGAACTGTATGTAAAAGCTTTCCAGGTAACTGAATGCTTTTACACTATACAAAATGCCTCTTTGAGAGCACGAATGCCTACAAAATATGCTCCTCAGAGCTTAAAAGGCTCTGCAGTGCGCCCGTAAGTTAGCAACATGTTTGACGTTATTTGTATCCATGCATCTTTGGTCTCTGTTCTCCTCCTGAAAGCGCTTCTCTTTGCCGTCATAAATCAAGTCTGCATTTTGCACTAACCAGCAAGAAACTTCGTGCTGTGCTTCTGAAGTTACAGAGTGCTCTTTTTAGCCCAGTTGTCTTAGCAATTACTTGGTTGCGTTTTTATTAGTTACAGAAATGCATTTAGAATGGGTTCTCAAATAAAATATTAATAATTCTTTTAAATCTGTAGTCCTCTGGTCTGGTGCATCCAAACGTTCATTAAAAATAATTTGGATATAAATGGTATTGTACCAGAATTCAGCTCAGAGCACTAATTACATATAAAAGCTTTGGTTACATGAAATGTTCAAGTACTTGTTAAAAAGAAGCCGTTCCCAGTCATAATCATTAGTATTGGGTATTAAAGTACATTGCTGTTTATCTGAAGAAAGTTCTGACTCAGAGTAAGTCAGATACCTAAAGCAGAAGTGGGAAGGCAGAGCTGAAATGATTTGGGATGAAAACAATGTAATGAGGTGTGCTTCAATGTCGAGATCATAGGGACTGCATTCCTTTTGGGTTGAGTGTGGTGGAGTGAACAGAAGTTCTGAGTTAAAAGCAAGGTAGACCCGTGAAGTTGGATGTGGACCCTGGAAGCAGCCAAAGTAAGCAGGTGCATTTTTTACAGCGCTATAAAAACTTTGCAAGTAAACACTAATTACTGTTCTGAAAAGAAGCGAAACCAAAATCTGTGTCTGTTTGGGCTGTTGGGCTTTGTGAGCTGTTCCTGTGAATGATACGGTTTATGCATTTATTAACCTATAAATACATTTTTATAAATCTAGATGACATTTAGGTATTTTATTAACCACAATAAATGCCAGAGAAAATTGAATTAAGAAAGCTTGTAATGTGCTTTACTACCAGTTCTAAAGTTTTGCTGAGCTGTGAATGGTCCTGCTTTATATAGAGAATAAATCTGTTTGAAGACCACAGGAGTAATTTTTTTTCTTTCATTGCCAGAGGCCCTGACCTTTCTGTTGATGACTGTTTTTAACAGCTTCATCTCTATTTTATTCTTTTGATTCTGTAGAAATGGGATGATCTATGTGAAGCAGCAGCACCTTCACAGCAGGAGAAGGCAGGCTGAGTAGGGGCAATAAGGAAACCTGCCTTAAGGTTAAAGGGTTTTTCACTTAAAGAAGTGAAAAATCCAAAAGTTGAATTTCTTAAAGATGAAGACTTTCACTAGCAAAAATGAAGTGTGTGTACTGGACAACTTGCACTGGATGTGCCAATATTTTTCTAGTTGGCTTTTTCTTGTTGACTCTTTGGTTTCTGAAGATGCTCTTATACAAGTTTGTCCTCTCCCATTTATAATTCCTTCTCTATGCCTCCTGTGCAGTGCTGAGCTTGTAATGTTTATGTATGCTGTGAATTTTGGCTGCTAGTGATAAAGTTCACCGTCTTCCTCGAGTGTATTTTTTCAATGAGTGTATGAGAAAGAAGGAGATGGACTCAACACAGCGCTCTTTTTCTAGTGAACCCAATTAATTTTTCTCAGTAAATGAAATCCAGTGACATCGTTAATTACAGGAAACCACTCTCCAATTTTTATGATACCTAATCTGGAGCCTAGGACGAGTAATGAGATGGTGAAGCCAGGCACTCTGTATGGTCTGACCTGTAAAATGAAGCAGATGAAACTCATCTTATGAATGCATGGATATGTAAGATTGGAAACCAGAGTATGGCTCCAGGAGGATCTGAGATGTGTGATCAAATATTTCTGCTTAGTTAAGCCATGTATAGATGGCAACAAGATGGCAGGTAGTGCTTGTTCCTAAGCTGTTCTAGGCAATGTAAGAGAAATATGTGGAGATCTCGTGGCTGAGATTCATCTGGAAATAGTGCAAAGTCCAGGGGGAAGAGTGACCGTCAGTGCTCTTTGCAGCTCATTTCTTACAGATATGTTGACTGCAGCTTAATGTGTTGAATTCTTATTTAATTGTTTTTCACAGATCTTTTTTTTGGTTCTGCTGGAATGTTTCAGTGCTTTGGCTTAACTGTGAGTGGGAACAAGCTTTGAGTTGTTTCATCAGGTATAAGAGTCTGGGTTACTTTCCAATAGATATAAGCAATAGAAAATGAAGGAAAGCAGCACTAGTGTTATGTATGTTTTCTTTCTGAAACATTGTTGGATGATGGGACTGGCTGGAGATGGATGCATCCATCATCTTTGTTTTCTGGTGAGCCAGCATGAACATACTGCCCCAAACGTTTTGTCCTGCCATCTTTTGTTGCTCTTTTTAGTGTTGCTGTAAGTGCGATAAGCATATTTTTAAGCTCTTATGCTTCTCAGTAGACTAGTTCAGCCAAGAAATAACCTTCTTTTCTGGCATAATGTGAGATGTCCATCATCCACTATTACTCAGAGTCATATCCTCTATGATTTAAAATGCTTTTCTGTGGACATTTGTCTCAAAGAAAGAGCTGGCACTGACCGTTTGCTTACCTTGTTGCCCACAAAACCAAACACCAACTGAATTTTCTTGTCATACTCTTATTTTTATTGTTTTTCAGAGCAATGACTGGTGAGATCTACCTAATGTTTTTCATTCCCTCTATTTTCCTTCTGATACTGATACTAATGCTCACTGGCATCACCCCTCTACTGAACAGCAGTGTATCTTCAATGTATTTACATACTCCAGTACTTATCCAAAGGGAAAATAAAGCAGAGCCTGTGCAAACGAAATTTGCTTTGTATGCACACTCCAGTCTTGAAAAGAGCTTACTCTAGAGAGTTTTGAGTAGTTCTTGTGTCTCTGAACCAAATACTCACGTTCAACTACATCATGGTAACCGGCAGCAAGAGGTGGCTGCTACCCAGGGGTGTGAGAGGAGGTGTATTTCCTTGCCAAGGCAGGGCTGTTCCCCAAAGTTGTGATAGCAGGAGAGAGCTTAAAGTCTGACTCACATCAGAGCTGTGCAGAAGTTCTCTAAATGATGTTGCTTTCAACACATTGATATTTTTCAGTAGAAGATTTAGAGGGCTTTTGTGGGGAAAGTCTCAGCTTGAAGGTCAAAACAACTGAAACTGGAAATATTTGGAGTCTGGTAATCTATGTTGGTATTTTGTGAATTGAAGCTTTGTATCTGTAGGTCACTGCTTTCTATCATTGGTCATTGTTATTCTAAATCGTTTTCCTGCTATAAAACAGGGGCTCACCTGGACTGCCTGCTACTGAAAGATAGATGGGAGGGATTCAGCAGTGTTAGTGCAACTCTTCACAGTGAGCAGAGAATCACATGTTTGCATATGTGTCTGCTGCGAATTATCCTACTAAGCAGCTGTGTTCATATAAATACTTGTCTGTATCTGATGCAAGTTACTCCAGTACTTGGAAACAAAAGTTACGTTGGAATAATCCAAACTAATTTGGTTTGAATAAAAATACAAGTGAATATTACACAGAAAAACAAGCAATCCTTCCCACCCCCCAGGAAAAGAAACAAACAAACAACAACAGGAAAGCAATTGTTTATCTCTTTTCTTGTTTCCCCAGACTGTAATTGTTTTGAAACAGAAAAATAATACCAAGAGCAGTACAAATGCGCAGCTGTTCCTCCAGTCCTTTAATGCACAGACCATGCACTGAGCAGCTCTCTAATTAGCAGCGCTGCTGGCACAGCTGCCCAGCGCGGGCTGCTTCCTTGTCCTGCTCATTTGTTTGGTAGCGCTGGAGCTGAAAGCTGCAGGAAGCAATGACAAGTACTGAGTCCAACGTTTGTTTAATAGTGTTCTCAGAAACTAATTGACTACTGTACGGGCTATTTAAATGCGTTACGATTGACTTCATTTGAGTTATTGTATACAGAGGCACTCTTCGTCTTCCTCCTTGTAAATCATTTTGGTTACAGACAGCAAACTAGGAAGAAGGTGCACCAGGCCAAGCTGGTAATGCCCATAAAGACTCTGCAGGACTGTTGCTTTCTTCCAAAGGACTGTAAAAGATTACTGAGACAAATGTAGTTGCTAAGCTGTCTTCCTGCCCTTTGGATCAGGGCCTGTGACAGGGTGTACACCCTGACCACAGCAGTTTGCAATTAGAGGGAGTGGAGTCCAAAAGCAGGACAGAACAGTGGCATGGTGAGAACTCGGAGCAGTAGAAAATAGTGGATTTTCAGTGTCAAAGCAAGAAGCCTCCATTAAAACCTTGATTCCTGGCTGGAATTGATGAAAGCAAGGAACTTCTAGCATTCATTCTGTTTTCAACACATTGTTGTAACTTGAAGGCATTAAGAGCTGCTTGAGGACATAGATACTGAGGGAGGGATTTGTTAATAATGAATTGTCTGTTTTGACTTGAAATACCCTTGCTCTTGTCAACTAAAACCAACTGCTTAGTATTATTTTCAGTGTTGAGTCTGTACTGACTAGCTTGCTGTATCAATGTATAATTCAGATATTCTAACATTCTGCTAGTTGCTGTATGTTTTTAATATGTTAGTTAACCTTTTCATGCTGCTTTGTTTAATAACTTGGCCAATTATCTCTTATTTACAATGGAAAAAACCTCGTAAGTTAGTAATCTGCAAAATCCTGGCAAAAGAGAGAACTTTGAGAGCTGATTGCTGGGTTAATATTTGCATTTCAATTTGAAATTCAGATCCTCTCGCATGTGTACGGAGCTCATGGAGCAATGCAGAGAGAGAAGGGAGAGGAATGTATGCTCTGAAGGCTGTGTGTGCACACTGCAGTCATGGAACTTTGGGAAGGTGTCTTGCTCATCCTTTCTTTAATAGGACCAAAACAGTAAGAACAAGGATTGAACAAGGTGAAGGAAATGCTTCAGCTGGTTGTTTTCTTGCTAGGTACCGTGCAGCAGTGCTTCTAGATTGCAACTGGTTTGGGATCCTTTGCTCCAGTCTGCTGTTTATCTAAATTAGCTAGATGGTGAATAGTTGAGGGATTTGGACCATTTCCCGGAAGAATGCTCTGGGTTGACTTTTTTTTTTTTTTTTACTGTTTTACTTTGCTGATGAGCAGCCATAGTTCACTAAAGACGAGCTGCTGAACCTACACTTGGGCTCAGTTTGAAGCTGTGCAACTGTGGATGGTTCATTAAACCACCCTGTTCTACCCTTCTGTAGGCTATTAAGTTGAGCTATTAGACTTGGGATCTTCAGTATAATGCAGGGCAATGCTCTGCTGTGAGGTATCAACCTACTATTGGCTTATTGGAGTATCATAAGGTGTCTCATCTCTACATAACCTTCTTTCTCCAGTGCAGCTAACTGCTGTCCAGCCTCTGCAGCTGCACTGACCCTTCTGCTGAGCCTGTAGTGCTTAGAGCAGACAGCATGCATTTACAATGCTTGAGATACCAATTTGTCTACTTAAGGATGCGGAGCAGTCTGTAAATAGATAAATAACGCTTGTGTGCCCGTGTCAGTGGCACTTAGGGATGTGCATGTCAGCACTGATGAAGTGGTGAACATCCAGTGGTTCAATGAGATTAGTGCTTGTCTCTCCAGTGGAGCAGGGGGGCTTCATTTAACATCGCATCATCCATTTCTGTTAAGACCAGATTTTATTTTTTTTTTTCCTGCTTTGAAGCAGGACAGATCTGAGACTTCATCAAAATAAAAGTGCATGTGGCCCTGACAAATTCAATCCACACATTTCTGTGTGCAGCACTTCTACTTGACAGCCTCTCCAGAGGAGCAGAGGCAGAGGCTGCGTAAGCTACAGTGACGTTTTGTGCCTATGGAGAGAGAAGGAAAGGGTTCCTTTCTTTTTTGAGAGGTATTGTAACGAAATGGACTCTCGTTGCATTTGATCACAGAAGCACCTCTTAATGTGATGCTCAGGAACTTCATTTTCTTCTCGTGGGCAGCCACAGTTTGCAGTTGCTTTGGCAGTTACATTCCATTTAATCTGTCAATTTTTCTCACATGGTGTAGCTGCTGGGAAGGAAATTGGAGCTGTTATACTGTGTGCTTTGATGCAGTTTGTAAAATGCAAGGTGGGAGACAGGAAACCAAACACAGCATGCCAGTGATTTCTTTAAAATTGCCCATGTTCCAGCACTGCGGTTCTCCATCCCAGTGAGCTGTCATTGCGCCTCAACAGGAGGCATCGCGTTGTGGAAATGCTGCACTTTCATTTGCTCTGACGTTTTGGTGCTGCCTATTAAATACATGCTGCAGTGCTTGGAAGCTTTCACCCTGTTTCTCATTTCCAGCGGCTCCTCTCACCTGGTCTGATTTGTCTGTGATAATGGAAGCTGAGCTCTGTCGGAATGCTGAATGCTTGGCTTCCATTGCAACTGCCCTCATTCATCTTTGAGTGCTCAGATCTGCCCCTACAATATTTATGAGCGACAACAAATGTTTCATGGCACTTTTCCACCACTTTGTAGTGGAAAGTTTTGCTGTCCTTCCTCAAAGAAGGGTACTTCAAGTCTAACCCTGCACCTTCTCTTCTATAATATCTTGATGCTGTCTCAGCCATTCTGATATATCGCTGGAATTGAAGAGGAAGTTGTAATACTCAGCAATGGTAGCTGACCAGTTTGTGGTCAGGAGGGCTGATGCAGAGATGGAGGCGATAGGTACCGGCCCACCAGCAGCAGCTCATGTGTGTGTTTAACAGAGCTGGTCCCAAGCTCAGCACCTCCAGTGGAGCCTGCTGCAGTTTCCCTGAAGTTAATGGAGTTACACCTGGACTGAGTCAGGCTTCTGGCCATTCTCTGTGATCTCTTGTTCATCTTTGCTCTAAAACCTCCCTGCAGTGGTTATTCAGGTGACTGTGTGTGTGTGTGTCAGTAAGCTGACGTGCATCTAGGGATGCCAGCTCTTGCTGTTGACCTCCGGTGTATTTCTATCAATATTAAGTATAATGGTACATTAATTTTATGCAAATTCTGTTTTTAATTTACTGTATTATCTGCTCGTATACCATACGCCTTCTGTAGCACTTACTGACATAAATTACACTGAAGCAATTATCAGTCTGAATGCAGCTCGGTGCATACCACCGTGTTTTCAAATTATTAATGCTACTACTCAGGAAAAAAAATGCACAAATCTACAGTTAATTGGGCCTTTCTGTAGGATGTTCTGAGCATGTTTTTTGAAAGGAGACACTAAACATTCCTAGTGAATAGATAACATTATCTACCTCCTTGTACTGCGTGAATTAAGGTTTTTTTCCCCCTGTTCAGGTATTGTACCTATACAAAGAAGTGTCAAAATAAATTTCAAGGATTTGCAAAGCAAAAAAAAGAATTAGGAGTTGTGTCTGTAGGACTCTCAGTTACTTGTGCAAAATGATATCATCTTTAATTACTTGTTTTCCATAGTTATCTCACTTCAGACGTGTTTCCCATGAGGGCTTTGGTTTTCTTTTGCAGATTCATAAAGGGACCATCCAAGTGCCTTTCTCTCAAGCCCAGCATCAAGCCTCAAAACTCTTCTATGTCGTTTTGATGTTGTCATGTGTCAACATGTTTCATTTGCACCTGTTTTTCTATGAGCATAGATGGAAATTTAAGAAGTCCTAAAGGTGGCTTAGGATTTATGAGATCTCATGAAAGTGTGGCATTGGTGCTTCGTTGTCTTGACGTGCAACGCTGCCAATAATAGGTTCGAGTAAGCATTGCAATACCAGCTGTGGCTGTTGAAGTGAATCTAAAGGTCCCAATATGGAAATCTCCCAGTCCCTGTGAGATGCGTAATCCTCCTACTCCTCATATGTATTGAGTAGCTGCTGCGTACTGATTCATCCTGGCTGCTGTGGGTTTCTCTTGATAAGAATTCAATGTAAATGATGAGTTCTTCCCAGCAGTTGATGCTATTATGGGCTCCTGCACAGAGCAATGCTGACGATATCCTTGGATCAAAGGAGCTCCTCATGCCTTGTAATTTTTAATGGAATATTACTTTCTTGATGTAGTTTTTAATAGCCACTGGGCTTCCCCTCTGTTTCAATAGGAAGTAATAAAGATAAGCCCCTCAGAGAAGTCCCTTCTGGCACTTCTGGTAAGAGTTCCTGCCAAATTCTACATAGCTGAGAGTGCCCAGTTAGATGCAGTTCCCTGATTTTGAAGTCAGGTAGAAGGATGCACGTATATATCCTCAAGTCAGGTCTGGTTAGATTTAAGCTGCTGTAGATAAAGGACTCTTCTCAATGTATTTTCTGTGGGAGAAATTCCAGATGCAAGTGGTGCCAGCAACTCTATTTATGGCTCCGCTGATTTTTGCAAAAGCCTTTTTGAAGTTGGTGTTGCTCTTTCTCTTGCCATTGTCTGGGGATAATGTGTTCTGCCTAATCTTGTGCTAATGCTTGGAGTCTTTCAGCAGTGGAGTTGTCTTATATTCTGTTACAAGAATTTTAGATTACTATGGTTTGCAAATAGTAACTTGAATTTCTAGAACATAAGCTGAATAAGCACAAGTGGAAAAGTTAATTAACTTCAATAATTTTTGTGTGCGTCTTTTCATAAAAACAAATCTGCTGCTACAGTCTGTTATACGGCTTTCAGGTTCTGGTAGCGCTAACGTTTGTGGTGGTGTTGAATGAGAATTTATCTGCTCAAAGTCATCCTAAAGATGACTGTAGGCATGGTGGGCACTTCGTTCTGCCTTGGAGACTCTTGTGATTCTGAAGGTACTTCTCTTGATAAAGCAACAGCATGGGGCTGCATGAGTAAAATGAAATATGCATCCATTTTAAATGCTAATTAATATGTGAAGAATGAAGGTATACTACTGTGTAAATCATAAAGCTCCAACAAGTCCTGTCTATGGAGCTATGGAGGTCCTTCCTTGTTGTGTATCTCTTGGCTACCGTTCTGACTCCTTGATTCTTTTGTTGGTTCACCTAAGTCACCAACACATATATGCAAAGGCAGTTGTGAACTTCTTTACTCATGTAAATCAGGTTGGTGCTGTGATGGTTACCATCAGATCTCCCCAGTGCAGAGAACTCATTTGATGTACGTGCAGACAGCCCTGTTGAAATGCTGCACTCCCAAGATGTTCTCTAAAACAAATAACAACAACAACAAAAACACACAGAAAACCCCACCAAATGAAAATCTGATCCTAGATTAATATATTAGCAGAAATGAATTCAGCACAGAAGGAGTTGTTACACATCCCCGGGCCTGCTCACATACAGCTGTGACATGGCTTCCCAGATGGCACAATTATCTTCCTAAAATACTGTGGAAAACTTTCATTTGTCATTAGGATTAGTGCGGTGAGCTTTCAATAAACAGAGGCAGAGATCTGCCTATCAGTGATCTCCGTGGCAGTAATTAGCAGTAATTCACTTGGAATCAGAGAAATGTTTTACAGGAACAGAGAAGCCAGCTTCTTCCATTTCCACTTGTTAAATTGCTGCGCTGTGTGGGTATGTCTCAGGTCTTTGAGACATCTCTATCAGGCACTTTTTCTGCAGGATGCTTTCAGTTCTAATTGGACTAAGAAGTTCTCAGGTGATAGAAAAGTAGAGACGCAGGTGTGGGGCAGAGATACCCTGTGGAGTGGCAGATTCTTATTGGAGAAGAAGAGAGAGGGCATTTATCTGCAGGTACGTTCATGCCTTGCTACGTGCAGAGGTAAGTCTCAAGTACTTACAAGTGCTTGCAGCAGCAGATGATGATGCAGAAACCTCTTGTACAGATGCACATCTTGGCATCTTTCTCAATGAAAAAGGTTTAGTAGAACAAAATAATGCTGTGCGGGAGCTGTGCTGTGCTTAACCCTGATGTAATGCTGTGAAGAAGCTGAAGGCTGAGTGTTAGGCTCTTCTGTTGGTGTCTGTGTAGGGAAGGGCCTGTGCAGCCCAGTGCCCCCAGCTGTTTTGGGAGTTCCGTGCATTACTTTACATATCTAAAAGGGAAATTTAGCCAGAGCAAAACTGTTTTTCTTTCAATGTGAATGTATTTGTTGTATGATTATTGGGAAAAAAATCTTTGTGTATTGCTGCTGATCTTGCTTCTCTGTTTCCCTGTCTCTGCTACTGGGGAGATCAGAAACAGACGTATGATGTATTTTTTAGGTTCTTTATTTATTGCTCTTATAGCAGAACAGCAGTAGTATAGCTTAAGTCATCTGAGGGAATGGCAGTTCTGGAACAGCCGACCTTCAGTCACTCGCACATTTCCTGGAGGGGAGGATGTCCCAAACAGACTGGCTTTATTTTGGGAGCTGGGAGTGTGCTGGCAGGAGATGGGTTTCCTTTTGGAGCTGAGGCAGTGTTGGCAGGGGAAGAAAACCTCTCCACAAACATTCCTATTTATATCCTTATTACAAGAGGGCTAAGAGATTCCCAGTTGTTTTTTCTTCCAAAGGCAAGTGAGGTGATGAAACTTGTGAGAACGTTTTTCCTTTCTCTGTAAGATGAACCTGTCTGACCACTGTTTGGGTGTTTCTGGTGGATGTGAATAGCCTCATATTCCCTGGATGTGGTTGCAGCTCAGTTGAGGAATATCCAGGGTGGTTAAATGCTATACAGGCTCCTTTCTCAGTGTCTTGAGTAGTGTTAGCTCAGGATAACCAAAGGCCCAGCCTGACATCTGCCTAGTCACCTCGAGCCAGCTGCCAGCTCCGTGCTCAGGAGCTAAAAATTCACATTTTCATCCCAGTAATGAGTTTTATACAGCGCTGTGAGAGTACTGGAGTTTCTCGTTATCAGAAGATAATCATATTCAGGCAGTGGCACTTATCGTGCCCGGTAAATATCCCAGGGATGTGATTATCTCCGGATATCTCTCCAGCCTGTTAAGCTTTGCTGTTTACTTACAGTGGAGAAAGCATTTGTTGTCTCTGGGGTTGATTTTATTCATTGTGGTAATGATAGGGGTAAAGTGACCACTTGCTTGCTGGTATTGGGCAGGCGGATTAAAGCCCAAAATGTATTAAATCAGTTATGGAAGAATAGTGAATATGGTTAAATGACACTTCCTTCCTCTTCTAGTTCAATAGCTTGTGGTTGTGCAGCTGGTCTAAGGAAAAGTTAATTGGAGTTCTGGAAATTAACCCACTTTTGTGCCTGTTGTGGTGCATGGAGCCTTTGGAACTTAAATTAATCATTAATGAAGAAAGGCTGCCTTACCTAAGTGCCTTATTTCAGTTAGGCTGGCTCTCACAAAGGAAAGGTGCTTGCACTGCACTCCTTGCTCACAGCCCAACTGAAGCTATATCTGTCAGGGGCTGGGAAGATGGAGTGTGAGGTGTTCTTTCAAATAATTTCCAAGCAGTTTGTGAAACGTGTTCATGGAGGCTCCAGAGATTTATTTATTTGGAACGAATCTGCGTTGAAATCATCACCTCTACTGGCAATGATCAGATTTTCTATTAATATTACAGATATGAAGGATGTTGTGGGTATTTGCTTGCGTGGCTGTATTTAAAATACAAGTGAGGTGTGAACATGAAAATGCAGTGCTTAACAGTGTAATTTGTGAGCAGTATTCTGAAGATGGGAAGGAATGTCCAAATGATTTTGGGGATATAAGAGATATGGAAAATTATTCCTAAGAACAAAGCTTTGACTTCTATAATTCATATACAAATTGTATGCAATGTATAGACATGTAAACGATAACACTGATGCAATAAAATATGCATACTTCTGAATAGCAGAAAATATGACAGTGTTGCAGAATGATGCATAACAAACTGATGTCCTTGCTTGTTTTAGTGGAGTTACCTGTTAGTAATCTTGTTCAGTAAAGGAAAACATTGTCAGTCATACACAGCACTAATAGAGTGATGGGAGGGAAGTGAGGCACTTCCACAAGAGGAAGAAGCAGAAAGATCCCTGTAAGTACAGCACACACACACACCTTAGCTGATGGTCAGCCCACATGTGGAAAGTGCTGTACACAGGCTGTCCTCTGTTTCAGATAGAGAAATGGCAGTGGGTTCCTATGGTCCTTCCTGTGGGGTTGGGTGTGACACTGTGTCCCAGACTGCTTTATTGCCCAGCATGGAGCAATAAATGGCGAGAGCAAGGCATGGGAATGTAATGCCAGTGTAATGGTGCTGTGCTCTGAAAGAAATCCATGTTTGCAGGTGGAAAATGTAACTAGACAAAATGAAATGGTTCAGCACAAAGGAAAGTGAATTTTAGCTTGAAAGCCCTGTGAGATTGTGCCAAGTAGGATGCCTTAATGACAAAAGGAGGAGTATCCACCCCATTGGGACCTGAAAGAACCAAGTCACAAGGCTTTGTCATTGATAAAGAAAGAACGTGCTTTAATTAACTGGGGTGAGCGAGGAAGGTGAGCTTGTAGAGATAACGCTTTTCCTCCTGCTTCCTGAGGGCCAGTTCGAAACCATTTCTTCTTTTGATAAAAGAGACAACTTGGAAAGTGAGATTAGATTCTACACGCATATGAAACGGGGTGGAAGAGTGCTATTAAATCTGCCTAGGCATTTGGTTTAAAGTCTCTTGATAGGAAGAGACGTCTTGTCTTTGTCAGCAAGCAGCCCTTGTTGGGGAGGATGCCATGGATCAGAAGTTGGCTGGTGCAGACGAGGCAGATGAAGATGCAGTACTGTCAGATGAGACCTTGTGCTTTTAAGCTTCAATTCTGCTATTGATTACAGCACCTCTGTAATAAATCAGGTATGAGCTTACATTTAATTTTCCAAAGCTTCATGTTCCTTTTGTACTACACCTCGTGAGTGACATAAATCTTTTAATGAATTTTAAAACATATTGTTTCTCACATAGCAAGTAGTTGTTCATAATTGTCCAAGGAATTCTGTTGTGTTTAAAATAATCACGTGTTGGATGAATGAGAGTATTTCAGTTGTCAACATATTGTGATTTTTTTTTCCCCAATTCCCTTTTGTCTTTTCTCAAGAAGTAGAAAAACCAATTCAAAGTTACATTAAGTACTTATTTGTCATAATGGATGCCTTATCCTAGAATTGTTTTATAGTCTGCAGTAATTTACAGAACAGTCTGCCTGGATTTCCAAGCTGTCCATCAAGAGGAGTTATCTACTCAAATTTTGATAGAAGAAACAGTGCTTTATTTTCTTCCTACCCCAACCTGTAGTTTGACCATCTCTCTATGCACTTTGATTGACCCTGTATTAGTAATACAGATCTCATCCTTTTGGATAGCAAGTGATCAAAAGTAATGTTTCTTCCCATCCTCTTCCCTCTGGCTACGTTAAAATCTGGGGAGAAATGAAAAGTTATTTCATAGTGAATTCTTCCGGAATATGAACATATCCCACTGATCCCATGGAGCTGGATAGCCTCGTATTTCAATCCAGGGTATTCACTTGTAATATGTAGAGGGAACAGAGCCTATTTCCAGGAATTAGAAACGTGCTTACAGCTGCTGGGTATGCAGGAGCTATGACCAGCAGCTTCCTGGTGGCGTGGGATTGGTGTGGGAGGGGTTGAGCTTGAACTAACCCAGTGTGATACGCATAAACATCCTAAAGGAGGTGTAGTTAGTTCTCCAGTTATTGCTCTCCTGAGAATTTGTTACTTTTTACAACTACATAAAATGTATTTTAGTTTTGCATTATGACTTTTCTTCATGGCATTCCTACTCTGCTACTGGTGGGTATCATGAGGGCCTTCAGTAGCAGCTCATGATACAAATGATGGAGCTGGGACAGTAGATCCCTGTTTACTGTACAGCTGTCTAGCTCAGGCAGAGCCAAATGCCCATCCTACTTAATTAAACTCTGTCTTTACCCCTGCAGTGAGTGCTTCAGCTGGATTTTGTTTGCCACTGTAAAGTATCGTATTGAAGTCTGATGATGTGATAGTTCAGTCTTTTTTTAATGAATCCCACTTAACAGGGTGAATCAGTTTGGGCTAGGCATGATTAAGTTTGTGATCAAGAGCTTGACTAAGAATTTTATACTCGAAGTTGATGAAGAATATTGGATGATAATTAATGCATAACTTCTGTCTCTTACGTGTCTGGAGAACCAAAATTGCTGAGAGCAGTTTTAGAGAGCAGCAGCATTGGCAGCTAATTTGGAGCATTTAGCTGTAGCAACTTCTTCCAATTCATAAATAGTTCGTGGACAACAAGGAGAAAAGTGTCTTCTGCTTGAAGTCCATCTCTTTGTTAATTATCGCAGGGACCAGAAATCCCATAAGGCTGAAAAAGCTCAAATGTTCTGATGATCCAGTTTAGCATCCATGCGCGTGGGTGAGAATAGTCCCTTGACTTCAGAGGATTTGGGTAAGGTTTTGTCATCTACTCCTGTCTGCTCTACTTGAGATAAATGTTGTCCCACTGCTATTAACGTGTGGTGTTATTTCTGTGGTGGATATCAAATGATAACAAAGTGAAACATGTAGTAATACAGAACAAAGAGGCTTCCAGTTCCTGTTTCCCCCAAACAGTACAAACTTCAGAATGAGGTGTCTGGAAACACAGACCTCCATTGTATGGGAAGTTTTTGGTGCTGCAAAATGTTGCTTTTCAGTTAAATGAAACCGAACCTGAAAGTACTTTAAGCCAAGATTCTCTATGCTACTACAGAGCGCTTGGATATTTTCATTTAGATAATAAAGTTTTGTGTTTCAAAATTGTGTTGCACTGAGGAAGAATCAAAGCAGTATTTTATGCAAATGAAATGTTGGCGTAATTGAAATAACCACAAACATTAATTTTACTCGGTTTTAATTCTGTAGAAATCACTCTTCTGAAAAATTTGCTGTTGGAAACAATGGGGATCTCTCAAAATAAAACCGACCAGCTTTCACACATCATTAAGTCACTCCATTGGGCTCTGACACCAGAATCCATATCTGCTTTTAAAAAGGGTTTCTTTATTCAGAAGCTGGTGGAGCAGTTTTTTAGGTTTTTAAGGAGACGGGAATCAGTCAACAGAGGTCTCTTGTGTTGCTTTGTGCCTGGTGAGCACATCTGTAGTTTGCTGTACTGAGCTGAAGGAAATGATCATAAATATTACACAAGGTACCAAAGTGATGCGATGGATCATGCACGATGTTCTCCCTGTGTGCATTCAGTTGTCCAAGGAGCTGTGTCAAGCTGTTGGGGGAAATAAATGGGGTTCAAACATAACTTGTATGTGAAGACTCAACTTCTCACCTGGAGTGAAGTGTTCAAACGAATAGCACATTTTTCTGGGCTTTCTGAATCATTTCATTGCTGGAAAATTCTCCAGAGCTACCTGGGCAGAAAGTTGCACCACACCTGCTTCCTTTGTTCTTGGAAGCTGTGGAAATTGGGTAGGGAGAGCTCTCCTGTGTTTTGGGAGTGTGATGAAGAGAGAAGAGCCCTAATCTGTTCTCTCCATATCCAGCAGGGAAGTGGAGGGAAGAGAGATGAGTAGTGACAGTGAGAAGAAATCCTCGTCACAGTGGGTTGGTGCGGTGCAGTCGTTCTGACAGCCCTGTAGAGGCTCAGCTCTGTCTTTGCCTCCAGGTATCCTGCTGACAGTCTCCACTGTGGCTTTTGGCACTTATGGTGCTGCATGGACATTCTTACCAAGGCTCACATTTGTCTGAGCCAAGGTGAAAATGAAAGTGATGCTGGACTCTGCTGGTGAGGTTATTAGATCCTTTAATACTGTAGTTGAAATTTCTCTCTCTCTCTCTATTTTTTTTTTTTTTTCCTTTGATGGTAGAGACTTTATCAACTGCAATATTGAATGTGTAAAGGATCAGTGAAGGATCCCTGCATCAAAAGGGCAGTGTTGAAGGTGATGCCACCTATGATCTTTGTGCATACAGAGAGGCTCTTAAAGATGATAAGGACTGAAAAAAAAACAGCGTTCAATTTGATCAGCTGAAGCTCATATCTCTGAGTTCAATATATTCATGAGTATTAGGAAACATGAAATCAAGTTGGAAGTATAAGAATCTGTGCTTCGTATAGGCTACCCAGCAGATGTGTGTTTCCCCTCCCTTATTTCCCTTTCTCCCTTTAGGCTTATGAATTAGTTTTCCCCTTCAGCAGATTTGTTTTTTCTTTTTCTCCTACTTAGATAGTGTAAAAAGTAATTAAGATAATCTTATCAGAGGAACATGAAACAAATTTAACTGATTAAATTTCAGACCAATTAGTCATACACAAGCCTTTGTGTAGACCTTCTGTGGATTCTGCACTGCTTGTACTTTCCATTCCCCACTTTACAACTGCATGAAGTTAGGAAATTGCATTCCATGGAGATGGTAATTAACTTCGGTAATTAAAATACCACCTTCGTTGCAGATAACCAGTCAGCTTCAGGTCAATGACAATTTTTGATGACGCATCTAATCTTACAGAAGATTGAAATATAAGAAATTGCATACATAATTATCTGGGGGTGGGGGCTCTGATTCTCATCTTGGTAAAATTACCATAGAAGTTCACTCAGATGGTAGGGCAGGGTAGAAGTGTGGATTTGAAACTGAATTTCTGCCTAAGACTTAATATTTATCAAATTGGTTTGCTCTGTGTGTAGGTTAGTTGATCTTCTCATTGCTTTATTTCATGCTTTTGCATCTAAAATTACATTTTGGGGGTGGGAAATGGCTTTTAGAATGTATACGTGCCCCATGCTTCCTATGAACCGATACTATGAGAAGTCTCTTCACATCAGTTTAGTTATTTGGAGTTAGAGTAATTATTTGTATAACTTACAATTATTGTATGGTCTGCAGTTAATTGCAGAGCCAATATAGCAGTATCCATATGTTTCCCAAAAGTGGATCAAGATATTCTTGAGTCATGAAAGAGAACAGGACAAAGCATCTACCAAATATCAATTCTACTTCTAGAGATGATGTAGATTTAAAAGCAGAAGGGTTTCCTTTGTCAGAAGGGAGGCTGCCTTTGGGCCATAAATGGAGTTGGCAGTTGGCCTTGTGTGAGTAGAACATGGTTTAGGAAACAAACAACAACCCAAAAAAAAACAACCAAACCACAGAACTACAAAAAGTCAGATGAATGGCATTACCTCCTCATATGTCTGATGTGAGGATTGCTATTTTAGTGGAGTTTATGTTGCAAATCTAGAATGTGAATTGCCACCTGGTGCTGTCTTCCATATGCGGATCAAACCGAATTTGGTAGAGTGAAGGTTCCAAGTCTGTCATTGACTTGGAACAGCACTTGGGAAAGCAGTGGGGGGAAAAAAATCCAAGTGAAGTGACATGGCAGGAGATGAAAGGTCTTTCAGCATTGGATGTACAAGCAGTTCCAGTCTGCAAGCAGAGAGGAGTGAGGAGAGGTGGGGGGAGATGAGCGAAAGGAAGGGCCTGCTGAACACTAACATCGGGATACAGCTATTGTTCTTTGGAAGTAAAACTTTTCTGTTAAAAACAACAACAACAACAAAAAAAGGCAATTAAATATTTTTCACAGATGTCATTATTCTCCACAGATGTCATTGCTCAGTCTCTAGCGTTAGAGTCTCCTTTGAAATAAAGGGAAGATTAGTAAAGAGATGAAAGTTGACTTTAACTAAAAAGAAATTAGACCTTAAAAGGAGATCAGTAATTACAGCTATCTTCAAATGAGATGGAAACAAGCCTTGAGGAAGTAGAAGATTATCAGTGTTTGTGGTAACTGAGCCCAAGGTATGCATATGCTGTATTAAAAGTCATGAAAGCCAAGGATCAGAAGAGCAGGTGGTAGAATGCAGCTACTGAATAATCCTCTTAACCTCATCAATGCTCGGCTGGGCAAAGAGGGGGCTGGTGGGGGAAGTTTTGCATCACTGGTGGCAGAGAGGCAAAGGGAGATCAAAGCCACCAGAGCAGTGCTGCAGGTAGTTCACCATACCCGCTGCTAACAACATTGTTATAGAATCTTCCAATGCGGTTCTCTGAAATCTCTTCATCAGTGCAGAATAATAAACTAGTGGATTGTTAAATATTTTAAGGAACAAAATATTTAGGCTGTGGTTCAAAGCAGTTTTTAATCTGGTTGAAATCACTGGAGGCTTGGCATTCACAGTGTGCTGTGTCATCTGCAGAGCAGCTGAGCTGGATTCTGTCACTGCTCCACACATCTGTTACAGGCCCAGAAGAAAGATGGCTTGGATTGAAGCTGTTTCTGGTTTCCTGTGAAGCGTTATCATCCCAAGGGTCAGGCAGGGACAGCCTGTGCTGCCCTGGCCAGGCCACTGCAGACTTCCCCTAAAGGCAGATCTGCTGTTCATGGCAGGTTCAGGCCAGCCATGCAAATACATGTTCTAAATCTCATTTCGGAAAAGGTAGGAAATTGGTAGGAAATAGGAAACTGGCACATCGCAGCTGTTTGTTTCCTCTGAGCCTGGATTATTTATTTCTCATGTTACTCAAACCCATTCGGCTAAGAAAGTTTTTTGGTTATCATTGGGAGGCATCTTGTTGATATGTATTCGTACATGCTTTTCATATCCCATCAAAAGCTCCATGACCTGCTTAAAGGGGGATGTTTTAATCCTAGCAACTCTGCTGACTTTTTTCTTAGCCCTGGGCCTCGGCAGTGAGGAGCCGTCTCAGGAGGTGGTGATACCACACACCATTTTGGGGGAAGGAGCACCCATTGAAGTGCTGCTTGGTCTGGAAGCTGCATGTCAGAGGAAGCAATTCCATTTATGTTCAGAGCTGAGTTTTCTTCCCTTTCAGTGACGTTCCAAAGGAATGGAACAACCTGCTGGTGTCTCAGGAGTGAGTGCAATGCCAAGCTGAGACAGACTTCTTTTGAGGCAAAATGCCCAAAGAGAAAAGTGCTTTCATGCAACTTCTCTCAAGTCCCAGGTTTCTGCTCTACACAGAAGTTATCTGTTATAAATAATAGAAAAAGAAACTGCAATTAGTGAAATAACGAATAAAGGATTTGACTGTTGCTTATTACCCAGATAAGGCTCAGTGTGAATGACAAAGCTCAAGACAAGTAGAAACATTAGCTTGGATACAACTAGTTGTAGTGAAATAAAGAGATTTTATAAAGTTATTAAACCTTTTGGAAAGTAGATGTTCAGGACTGTCAGCGTGAATATTAATGTCGCCTATAAAAGAGGCTTTTGTTGATGGAAGTTCAAGATCATACAATCAGCAGAAACTCGAAATTAATCTTGACTGTGATAAAGGACCAAGAGAGGATAAAAGGGAAGATGCACCTGAAGGGAAAAGCCAACAGGGAGATGTTAGTGTCGTGTAAAAACACTTGAATATCTGCAGTCCCTTCTGAAATCAGCTGTCATTTATTAATGCCACAGTGATGAAAGAGCATCAAGGAAGGGAAAAAAAAAATCCAAAAACATTAAGAAGATTTTTATAAAGCAATTAGGGAATTCCAATATACCAGTCAGAGCTCAGGGAAGCAAATGGGAGTTTTCCCATTAACTTTAGGGGACTTGATTCATTTCCCCTTTGTCCAATTTATCTTCAGAAACAAGGTAATAATTTAGTGAGCTGCTGCATAAACAAATATTATTACCATATTAAAGCAGGTTTTCTTTTTGCAGTCTAGATGCTCCCTTGATGTGGAGGTTTAAAGCATGCATTGCCTTCTTGCTCTGCTGGTCCTAGTTCTGAGTCTTAGTGTCGTGTGTGCTGGGTGAGTTACACCATCCTGGGCAGAGCCACCAACCTCATGGATTGCTTCCTCTTTAGGCACTCAAGTTCCTCTGGTAGGAGATTGATCAGAACAGTTCTGTATGATAAATGATGGCAGCCATGCACAGCTTGCTCAGCAGGCCAGGCTGAAATAAGGCAGCTGAAGTTGAAGAGACCCAGAAGATGCACTTCTCATTGCACTTCCACTTATTTTTGTTCAGGATTCCAAGCTTAGTAACATCAAAACGTATTATTTCCAGCTTTGTGTGATCAATCTCTTGCAGTGTGTCCTGACATGTAGGAGAGTAAGCTTGAGCTGCTTGAGTGTGAAGTCTGCTGCTGCACACTGAAGCAATCTGTTCTGTATCATTTAATTTGATAATAACCGGTAATTTATAGTGGCGCTCTATTGTCTTATTAGGAATACTAATGAAATACAATCCCTTTTGTCTGAATTTAGGAAGGTCACAGGTAATAGTTTTACTGTGTTTCTACTATAGAGTCAAGCACCAGTGATGTACTGATGGTACGGCTAAGAGGATGCTAATAAACCTAGTGTATGTAGACTTCTTGTTGGCATAGGCTGAAGTTGGAAGGAATGCAGATTTTATCTTACACATGTTGCCTGTTAAGTTCCCTAGGAACCATGATGTCGGTGGCTTCTATGCAGTCTATGTAGATGTGAAATGCTTCAGATCGCCTTGTCACATCAGCAGCTTAGCTGTGGACAGCGAAGAACTTGGCCTTAATTTTGGTGGGGGTTTTATTTTGCCTCTCCTTGTTTGCATCAGCTGAAAATGCAGGCTGAGTTCTGGTACAATTGAAATGGAGCATAGTGATATGAAACCTCACAGCCCATAATGCTTTTGTGTCTGAACGTCAGTGACTGATTGTTGGCATTTGGCAACCCAGTCATTTATCAAGTCTAACAGTGTTTTGCCTCCCTAAGCGATGAGGACTGTTTGAGGTCGTTAGGAGCAAATAGGGAAGCTTGAGTAGCCTGAGAAACACCTATTTAACCCATCGCCTGGCAGGTGATAACATTTTGTGGAACTCTAAAAGCAGGCTATTTTTTTGTATTTGTGGATTGTAAAAGTGTTCTGGTAGGTATAGTGCAGAAAATAAGAAATGCCTGTAATTCCATACAATTGTAGTCATGTTTTTCGACCAAAAGCTACTGTGATGTTGCAAATAACTTCAAGAATTTTGGCCTTTTATACCTTCATGAAACACATGCAAGGATCCAAAGGGTGACTTGACAGCATTCTGTACGTGCTTTAAGATAATGTAAGTGCTTGTTGGACTTGAACTATGGGAGCTGGAGAGAAGGATGTGAGCAAACTGGATAACTTCCAGCCCCCATTCAGCAGCAGATCCCTGTGATTACCCTGAGAGCAACTTTGGGGGGGGCCTAGTTGAAAGACGAGTGTAATTATTTGTGACTGCTTGAAGGTGTATTGATCACTGGGCTGTCATCTGGGTGAAGAGAGCAAAGAGCTCTCTTTGTTCTCCTTGGGCAATTCTGTGCCTGGGGTTTGCTCTATAAGGAATAGGTGCAGGAATTACTATTTATTGGAGCAGTAGTAATCCAGCAGGTTGTGGTTAATGAACTATATTGCTCTGTGCTTCTTGTGCAGCTGATAGCTTGTGGATTCATCCCATGTTGCAAAGCCCACATGGATTATTTTGGAGTTAGTTCCACGGCCCTAAGAGAGGCAGTGTTCAGCCAACCTTCACTCTTTGTTTGGAAAAGTCTCTTGAGCAAACAAGTAATTGAGATGTATGCATCTATAATGTATGGGACAAAGCAGACTTGCACATCATTGTGTTGTCTAAGTTGCAAGAGAAGCAAAAAGACTTTCTCAGTGCAGTTCTGTTTCCCAGCAAATGAAATTGATAGCTGCCCTAGCCAAGGGGTAGGTGACACCCCCAGCCCTCTGTCTGGAACCAAGCTTGATAGAACTGAAGACATCTCTGTGACGTGCCTTCTGTGTGACTTTGTTCAGAGCCTTTAAACGAAGCTGTTGTTGTTAAAGCTCTTTTCCTTAATGAATGTTCCTCTTAGTAGGTCTGTTGTGCCTCAGACCAGGTTTGATGAGGCTGTATGAATTTGGACAAAATCTCTTCTGACAGAATTGTTTGGACTAAAAGTGGACCCTTGCATGTTGCTGAAGAGCCCTGACTGCCCACAGGGTCACACTGTGGGGATCAGCAGAGTCTGGGTGGTTTGGGGCACTGCAAGTTCAGCACCGATTTCATGCAACTGTCCTTAGGGTAAATAGTCCAGCTGCTTTTGTATGTGTTTTTTTGCCCTTGGACTTGTTTAAAAGCCTCACTGAAAAAGTAAACGAAGTAATGTTGTGTTATGAGTGCTTCACTTAACTGTGTATTAATACAAAAAAGAAGTACAATAGCAATAATAATAGCCTAGGTCTTAACATTTGTTTGCTTCAGTGAGAAGTTAAATAAGTTGTGTGGGAGAGACCTGCTCAGAATAGAGAGCTCAGCCTGTATCTTTATGCAGAGTAGGGCAGGTCTCAGAAGCTGCTGAGTAACTTCATCACCTCAGTGCTGATGAGAGTGGAGGGCTCTCATCACCTCGTGGGGCTGTCTTGCGTGTCTACAAAGGGAATGTATGCTTGTTCTTACAGCATCTTGCTGAAATCCTGTTATAGCCCTAAATGCCATGGGTCAGGAGCAGCACAGGTGTGGTGATCTGAATAGAGCTAACTGGTCTGCGAATGATAGGGTGACTCATGGCAAAGCAGAGATGGGCTTACCTCCTACTTCTTGTCTTCGCGTTTAACCTTAGAGGAGTAGTAGGGAACCCATCTGCCAAAATGATTTGCTTCTGACTTTTTGTGTATTTATTTAATCTGGAGACAGAATTTTCTTAATTGAGTGCTCCTCTCTGCTGAAAATTAGTATTTTTAATGTAACGCAGGAACAACAATCTGGAGAAATAATGGATGATTAACTGTGTTTGCGGGCTCTCTGCACCACTCCTTACTTGGAGCTTGAATCATAACTGATGCTGGAGCACAACCAGGGCAGTCACCTTGGACAACACCCAATTGCGAGGAAGTTCTCATGTTGTGTCTTTAATCGTATTATTATTGTCATGTTATGAACTCATTGCAATGAGGGAGTAGCGGAAATGAGGAACTAAAGCTGTGGTTGCTGGGCAAGTGCTGTCTGATGATGGAACCCAGGGCTGTGCTAAGCCCTGCCATATGTTTCAGCACTGGAGTCATGCTATCTCCCTTTCCCATGGCCATACCAAATGGGATTTTCTTGTTTTGTTACACCTGCAGTTTGTCTTTCTCACTGGAAAAGCTTAGGTGTAAAATGCAGGAAGATTGGTTTTCACTGATACTTTTTGTCAGAGTATTTTTGTGGTTGAAAGATGGCAGGGACAGGTTTGGAGGTTTTCAGGTTCTCAAAGAGCCTGTAAACATCTGTGAAAGTTCTGCCTATGTAGACGTTACAAAATTGCTCCCTCCCACCCATTCTTTTTTTCATTATCAAAAGCTGTAAAAACCTGATGGAAGAGCTGGATGACAGAAAGTAACCTATTCTCAACATCACTGTATGTAGCAGTGGCTGCCAAATGCACAAGAGCAATAGAAACACATAGGAACCACAGTCTCTGTCTTGAAAAGCTTACGAGTAAAAGATTTTCAGAGGTGCATAAAGCAGATTGATACCTTTTCCTGCTGAAAATCACTGAGCACCTAAACGTGCTGAGCGTTGTTGAGGATCCCACTCAGAGCCCCTCTGTTAGCATGAAGCAATACAAATATGCAGTGGAAGATTCAGCTGCGCCTTTCAAACCAACTGTTGTCTTTGTGAGCTGCCCGTCTTTCTTCTTAAAGACTGTATATGATACTGAAAATGTATTGCTGGGTGTGTCACAGACCAGAGGACTCATAAAAAAGAAAAGTCGAAAGAGGCTGCAGACGACTGGTTTCCGTCTCCTCCCAGCAGGATTAAGAAAGATGTTTTTCTCCCCACTGCTCTTCTATCTCCCTCCTTTCCATTTTCTGCATTACGTTTCCTCCTCCAGACTGTGGCAGTGGAGCTGAATGCTGATTAGACCATCGTCTGCCTGTCCCCAGACAGAACTTTTTAAGGTCATTTCTTCTGGTTCTCCATTGCTCGACTTGCTCATTTCTCTTCACCAGCCATGGTAGGGCACCCAATTATACGCAGTTATTTTTATGATACTTGCTTGTCCTTCCCAATCTTAATCTGCTTTATTGCCAGGAACATTCACAGTCTCTGTAGTCTACTTAAAGCTAAAGTTTGTAAGCAAAGTGCTTTAAATTGACAGTTTGAAGCGAACAATCAGTGCACACTGAGAACAGGCTCTGGTGGACATAGGTTAGGGAGAGCTGTGCCAACTGATGCAGCAATGCCTTGCTGTATGGAGCTGTGCTAGTGCTGCTGGATCTTTGCAATGCGAATTACTTCCAAAGGAGAGCTTGCACATCCCTGCACAGAGCAGACAGGTTGGGGAAGGAAGTCTGGGTTTTATGATGCTGTGAAGAGCCTCGGGGTACAAGCGGTACTTCCAGGATCTGACCCAACTTCTCCTAAATCTTGGTAAATACATCAGTTGCTGTTCTTCTTTTCAGACAAAGTTTTGTTTATCTTTTTTGTTGCTGTATTTGTTGTTAGACAAATACTATTTCCGTTCATGTTCTTTTTTACTTTCTGACTGAAATTATTTTGTTGGTTGCTTGGGAGAGAGAAAAAAGATGACGAGCCTGAACTCTGAAACATGAGTTGTTATTCTCTGATGCCAGGTTCACATACTGTGAAACATCACCGTAATCCAGTGAAATATTTTCCTTTTATCAACCTCATCCTAGCAAACAGAAGCTCAGCATCCATAAAAGCAAATAGCCCTTTTGAGGTATAGAATCTGCAAGTTACCTGTGTGGACACGTGGGTCATCCACAGGGGGAGTTTCCTAAGCCAGCACACACAGACTGAGAAATGAACTGCATGGGCTGTCTGAATAGGAAGAGATGCTGTAGTTGCTTTGAACATAGTAAGAACTAGAAATCCTAAAATTCATGGTCTGTGGAAGACATTGTGAACTGTGCCTCTTCTGGTGTAGCAATGCCTCAGCATCTTCAACCCATTCGCCATTTGCCTGTCTCATAAGTTACTACCAGCTGCTGCTGTGCTGCATTCTACAGCTGTACAGATGTGTGCAGCATCCAAATCTCCCTCAGGCCCTCACACAGTCAGAAGAAATCGAGCTCATTGTGTAAGGCTGGCCTGACCAGCACCAGCACAACTGCAAGAGCTGCCCAAGCTCTGCTGTAAAGCTCTCAGAGTCCTGTCTGAGCAAACAGGAATGTGAATGAATCATACTGTCAAGTATTTACATTTCTCAAATGCCTGAGAAGCTTTTTAAAGGTCAATCTAATTAAGACTAAGTTTGTTTGTACCCAATATAAAGTAGCTTCTATTATTGGAAATTTCAATGCAATATATGGCTTTTTACTTACAGTTTAAATTTTAGTTTTGTATGCTTAATTTGGAAAGAGCAGAAATGATCTTCTGGTTCTGTAATGTCTTACTTAAAATGACGTTTTAATCAATAATGAAAATTTTTGCTACAATTAAATAAGATCCATTCTTCCTAATGCAAAATAATTAAAGTTTTTTTTTTCCTTTTCTTTCCTTTTTCTTTTTCCAGAAGGGATCTTTTATGTTGGAAACAAAATTTCCTGGACTAATAACAGCTGCATTATTTAGTGTATCTGCTTTGATTGCCATCTTAGAGGAACAAAAACCCTTTTTCTATAATTTAAAGATGCGTTTAAATTCACTTTGGAAGACAGAATTTCACGATGCAGTTCCTTTAAAGACTGTACAAATTAAGACCAATTTTTGCATCTCCTTAGGAGTACCAGTTGTAATTGAAGCAGTCTTTTATTGTCTTTGGTCCTGCTGTCTTGTCTCCTTTGGAGCTGTCACAGCCTCAGCACCACGGAGAGCAGCTTGGTGCCGCACACAGCGGGCTCAGTAACTTGTCTGGCTCTTCCCAGTTGGCTCTGCCCTCTTCCCACTGGTCTGAGCACTGTAAAGCCCCCCAGGAGCTCTGTGCAAGTCATGTAGAGCATTTGTTCTTCCTCAGAGCAGATCTAAAGCAGCACTGTCCTGCCTTGCAAAACTATGGGTGAAGCGTTTAGCTGCCTTGAGAGAAGGAGGAACCTTAGTCTTGACATTGAACTAGGGGATGAAGGGGTGTAATTATTATCTTTACAACGGCTGCTTCCTTTTCATTTTGGTACTTGAAAGCTTACAATCAGGTCCAAAGCATTGCTGCCAGAGAGTGGACCAGAAGTGCAGGTCTATGGCTGTTCCAGCTGGAGAGGTTTCTGAATGAAAATGAAAACTTAAATCTACAGCTTTTTCTTTTCCACTTTAAAAATGTTACTCTTAGTAGTCTTTAATGCCTTTAATTTCTAATGTGAAACTACAGAGAAGTTTTTTTGTGCTCTGTAAAACTGCACTATGAAATGATGCTGCAAAAGAGAAGAAAAATCTTTTTTTTAAATGAGTTTCTTGAAAGCATTCCGTAATTTGGGTTTGCTCTGGGAGTTCATCTAGGTTTAGTTCTGCCTGGCCCTAGGTACATCAACTGAGAACGAGGAGTTTGTCAGACGTAGCCAGAATTTTCTTCATGCAGTTCCGTGCCAAGCTTCTTTGGGAGCCTGTTGGTTGGTAGGACATGCAACATTGGTCCCAAAGCGTCTGAATAACTGTATGTTAATAAGCTCTCATCTTGTGTCTCTCAGAGAGCATCTCTAAATGTAATGTTGATAAAAACACATATAGCATTACATCTCTGTAAATAATGAAAGCACTTCAAGTTTGGTAGTTTTTTATTGACTGAAGTCTTTTCCCTGGTAAAGCAAGGATGTGTATGGCACTAACAGACCTGCTGCTTTCCCCACCTAAGCCATTGCACTGCACAGCTGCTGAATCACTGTGGTCCTGTTGTCTGCCTGTATCACCAGGGTGAGGTGCAGGGAGGTGCGTTGCTGAGTGCCTAGAATAGAAGTGCCACCACCGGAACACTTGAATTCCAGATACTCTATCCGGTAGTGTGATATGAAGCAGATAAAGGCTTTGTCCTATAGCCCTGCCATCTGATAGGCACCAAGTGGATGACGTTGTTTGCTGTCTGAGCATCAGGGACAGAACTACACACTTGTGCCTTTATGCAGGCAGTGTTAGAGGGATGCTTGGCAGTGCTGGCCTGTCTCAGCCACGATCTGTCTCTGCTTTGCCTGTATTCAGGAGTGCATATGGGTTGCACCAAACTAAAAATGTCTTTTGATGAGAGAAGGTAGTTTTGTCTATGTATTTATTTTTTGAGATAGTTTTTGATATATTTCAAGGTACTGTTCACTAACTAGTGAATCATATATTAGCAGCTGCTGACAGAATCCCTTCTTTAACTCATCCACAGTTTTCTGTGTTTGGGGAACATCTGAGGGACTTGATCATGGTGGAATTTTTCTCCTTTCTGTTCCTTTCTGTAATGAGCTCTAACTCAAGGAACATCCTGCATGGTCCCTGCAGTGATGATCCCCAGGCACAGGGAGCTTTGTCCATGCAGCCACTAATGGCAGCCTCAGTTCCAAGAGCCAACTGATAGGGCACACGCAGCTCAAACATCACAGGAAAACATGTGAACAGTTGTGTGCATTATAATCCATCAGTAAAATAGATCTGGGTAGTTTCTAAATTGTATGTCCAGGATAATTCTTAGTGTATGATGATTTTACAAACAATGTTAATGCCAAAGTAAAATTCACAAGAATGTGGGTTGATGGGAAAGAAGGGTAAAAAAAAAACATGCAATACATGTTGTTAGTTTTTGTGATTTTATAATGTAATGCCAGCAATAAGGAAGGAATTACTTTCTTGTAGGAAGGATCCCAGATTCCAAAACACTGCAGTGGGGAAGATGAGAGGAATTGCTTTTGAGCTGTTCAGGTCATAATGACCATAGATTAAATTATAATAAGGTCAATCTCTGAAACATTTCACTTAAAAATCCACTTTTCTATTTGGACATAAATTTTAGCTCTGTGGCATGGCATTTATGTGGGAAATGAGACAAGGTAAGCCATGGAGTGCTGTGTAGAGGAAACACTGTAGATTATAAATAGATTAAAGATTCATCTGACAGAGGAAATTTTCAGGACCCATTTCAGATGAGATGTGGCTGTTGTCTGCCTGCCCTGTGCTCTCCTTCCAGGACCGGCAGCCAGACTGACCTGCCAGTGCTTCAGGAGATGATCCTGGAGGTTCTCCTGCAGTCTGGTTTTTAAAGAAAAGATTGAATGGAAGCTAGCAGCAGTTTTAAACAGCTGTTTTCCATTTAAAATTGAAAGCGAGGTGTGCCACTCTATACAGCTTTAGCAGACATGTCTCTTACACACCCTCTGTCAAGGAGCAGGTAAAGTTTATTCAAGCTTGAGATTTTTTTCCTCTGTTCTACTTTTGCATGTAACTTGCATGTTGGTGGGAAGTTATGAATGAACACTTCTGCGTTCTGAGCATCTGCTGGCATTTCCGACACAGCTAACACATTAGGCTCATTTAAGAGCTGTTGTTTACTGCACCTATGTGTTTAGCCAGTAGAAAAGATAGGAGGTACTGCTCCAAAAGTAATATCTCCTATGTTACAATGTTGGCCCATATCAGAAGCAGGTGTTGGTGGGATGGCGATAGAGTTTGACCCTTCTCACCAATATTCCATTACATTTCTACTTTGCTGTGCAACAAATGGTAGCAGAGGGGCAGTCTGGCAGAATGGCCTCTGATATTGGAACGTGTATGAAGCAGAGGTGTGGGACTGAATTGCTGCATGCAGAAAAAAATGGTACCCACTGACACTCATGGACTCTTGATGGACATTTATGGGGATGGAAAAGTGAACGTGAGCACAATGGAAGTTGGACTATGTGGCAACGTTTCATATTTGTTATAGCTTCCATAGAAATAAATATGAGGCATTACTTTTGGAGCACCATCTTCTGTCGTTAGTGTAGTGTTTTCACTAATGTAAGGTTGAGTAATTTTTATTCAAAGAAAAATGTCATAACATTTTCCAAGACAAGAGCTCTAGTTCCAGAAGTGCCTGACAGCATCTTATGCTGCACTGGTAGCAGTGTGATGGATTGCAATAGCTTCAAGCTGACGAGATGATTTAGGTAACTAGCTTATATACACTGTACGTGTATATTTAGGATGTTCTCTTTCATGCTGGGAATCTAACTCATTTCTAGTGCTGACTTCAGGATTTAGGAGTGAATGTACATAGATAACTTATTGGGAGGTGCTTGTGCTGCTGGCTGGGCTGCTTGGAAGCTTCTTGGAGCTTGCTGGAGCCCAGAATGGCTTTAGAAAGTGTGGTCATAGCTACTGCAGTATTTATGGTGTACATCTAGGTTTTGTGGCTGGGCTAGAAATCTCAGGCTGTAGAAGTGTAACTGCTGGCAGAGTGTTTTTATGTGAGCAGCAGGTTGAGAAATTTTGTGCAATACGAGTTGCGGGTTGTTTGTGCAGGTTGATCACACTGAACGGTTATCAGGGCTTCGTAAAGCACACATCTGCATCTTTCATCACCGTAAGTGGAGCTAAGTGCAGTTACAAAGCTTCTAATTACTGGTGTGTGTGGAGTGAGGAGCTAGGCTGCCCTCTGTACAAAGCTGGATACCGCCTGCTTGGAGGAGGGGATGTTATTAAATCTGCAGCTAAAAAACAAGGCATAAACAAAATTGTTGGTGAAAAGAAACCATCTTTGATAAACTTCCATGTTTGAATTCACCTTGAATTAGATGCTCTGATGATAAGGTCACTGCTTCTTGTAAGAGGCTTGCTGTGATGTTTCTGCAGTACTTCTCTTGAGGTATCTCCTGCTTTTTTTCTCTGTTTGTCACAATGGCTTGGCAATTATATTGCACTTTCAGCCTTTCCTACAGACGAAAACAGGGTTTCAGATTCCTTAGGAACAGATATAAACTGAACTGATTTTGGAAGTGAATTATGGTTAATTCCTCTTATCTGCCTTCCAGCAGGATGGGGCCAGACAGAGCTGTGCCAGCTGCAGGATCAGGGTTGCATTTAAAACCAGGGTTCAAGTTGGGGCGGGGAAGGAGGGGAAAGGGTTAGTGCCCATGTGCTGAGTGATTCCATGCCCCAAACATCATTGACTTCTTTTAAGGTCTAGAATTTCTGTTCAAAGTATCTTCTAGTCCAGTAGAAGATACTTCTTAATAACAAAGCCTGTTCTTATCACTAAGTCATAAATTTAAGTTCTCAAGCTTTTTGTTTGTTTTTTTTTAAATGAATTGCTCAGCTTATTTTGCCGCTGTTTGCATTTAAACATATTTGGGGATGTAAATGCTTATGTGCAACAAATAAATGTGGGAGCTCCAACATCCAGTTTTCTACTTACGTGACTTCATACAATTAGGTAAAGAAGCGCAAAATGAGATCTAAATTGTAGCAATGTACGATTGCTAGATTATGTATGATACAAAATTGACTTTTCAAAGAAACTTAAGAAACTAAATTTAAGACCTAATTATTTTAAGAATTAAGAAACATTTTGCCCTTCTGCAGTTTCCCAAACACCAAAGAGAGAAGTTTCTTTCTTCTTGGCACCGATTTAAAGTTTTTTATTTTCTTCTTAAAAACATTAAACAGTCTCGCTGCATTAATGAGGTTTTCAGTGATTTTTGTTTGTGATAAGCAAAATGAAGGCTGAGCAAATACCCACATGAATCAGAACGGCGACACATCTTCTAGACATGAGACAATTTCTCATGGTTATGGTGTGTATCTGCATCTTCAGAGATAACAGCAAATAACTGAGGCTATCTGTGCCAAGGAGATAGAAGAAATGAATCGGAGGCATGCGGACCTTAGGGACAATGGTTTTAATGGATGCGTGTGTTCCTGGAGCGTGAAGTATCTGTACAGAGGTGGTAGCTTCTGAAATGGTAAATTGACAATAATTCATCTTCTAATTTGTAACAATAAGCTGTGCTTAAAAATAGCTGTAACAGAATTCAGTGTGTCCAGTTTTGCAGTGCAGAGGTATTGATTGGAACGAGACCACCATGGCTGTTCAGAGCTTTGGTTGCCTTAAACCTGAGCCTGGTGCATTAAATGTTCTCCTTCACCTCCCAAGGTCCAGGATTGCATTTCCTCAGTGCCAGAGTCTCAGGCTGAAATGTTGGGAAAAAGTCAATAAGAAGTCGCCCTGGTCTAAGAACTTCTGAAAGCTCCAGCACATGCCTGCAGCTTCAGAGGGCTGTGGGTTTTTTGGCATCAAGATCCCCTAGCCTTTGGAAGATAGGATTTAAGCACTTCCGAAGGTGTCAGCTAAGATACACTCGGTAGGCTGAGAAAGAGATCGTTTTATGAATCATCTAGTTTTCTGAAAGAAATAATGTAATGGAATAGATGAGTGATCCCTACCATTAGGGGGGATCTTGTTCTTTACATGGATCAATAAAAATGCATCTTTAACAAGGAGGGGATAGCTACTCTATCCTATGCCAGGTAGTTTTACATTACTGCAATTCAGTGGACAGAAAACTTGGTCTGTTCATCAAGGACAGCTTGAAAGAAGGACTATTGTGAAGAGGCTTCAAATATTTCTGTGTTGTGCCATGGTTCCATAATGCTGAAAAGTCCCATTTGTGATAAATATTTCTAATTTTAAGTATTTTAGCACTGAAGGAGCTATTTTTGTACATGAAATTAACGTATGTTCAGAAATTCTATACGTGTGCTTGTCTGGGAAGAAGCATTGTTGTGTCCCATTCTATTCACCCTTTGTGAATATGGAACAGCAATTTAATTTCTATCCTGAAGTGTTAAGTTCCAGTTTTTTTTCCCCTTTGCTCAGTCTCCTGTCTGGTCATACATAAATCAGGGCAGTATGAAAGAAGTAGTAAAATATCTCCGTATCCTTCTAGAGCTGTAATTTGGCACCATGAATTATTAATTGTTGGACCGGTATAGCAACAGCTTTTTCAGAAGTCAGTATAAATGTAAGAGGCTCACCTTATCAGCCGGGATCTGAGCAGTGGCAGTAATGTAATTCTTACCATTTAGCACTTTGTGGTATGTTGAAAAGGAATAGGATATTAGACCATTTAAACTTTCTGAAATATAACACAAAGTAAGGAAGTGCCTTTTTCTTTTTCTTTCTTTTTTTTTTTTTTTTGCTCTTGCCTCTGAAATAATTTCAAAGCAGTGAATACACATGGATTTCTCAGGGGTTTGCACTTGGGATCCGTTGAAGCTGCTTCATTTGTGAAGCATCACTGCTTAAGGGAGACCAGAAACTCAAAGAGTGCACTCACAGCAAAGGCTTCAGCTGCTGCTCTTGGTTAGAAGACCAGAAGTCCACAGAGGTTTGAAATTAAACTAAAATGGATGAAAGGTAGCGTTTACCAAATGCAAAGAAATATGGGATTGTAAGTAAAATTTTTTTTCCTAAGTAATGCAGCTTGCTAGTTTACGATGGAAGTTAATGGTGTTAATTGTGTAGTTACTGTGCCTATAGATGCCCAGAGAGAGCATGTTGTGTCCTGCTGTAAGGGGGCTGTGGAGGGGAATTAGTAATTAAAGTAGATTTGTTTTCCTGAAGTAATTCCTGTGTTTGAAAAGAACCTTTAGGGCTGTATCAAAACTTTGTCCTCTGCAGACACTGTCTGCCTCTGGCAGTTACAGAGTTGATTGCAGACGGTGATTTATTGAATCACACCTTGCAAAATTTAAGTGGCTGTAATGGAAAATTGAAATACTTCAGCACTTTTCCAATTCTGAAATTTCATTTGAACGTTTTTAGTATATGTATTTTTTTGCAATACGGCTTTCCGCACCTAAAGATAAGCTATTAAACTAAAGCGATTTGCAATATATCATAATCTATTCTTTTTTTAATTGAATTTAATTTATAAACAAACAGGGAGAGGGTGGTAAGGAACTGATTACTTCCCTGTTTGCGTGAGGTTTTTAATAAGCATTGTATTACAAAATTTATGGAAAGCAGTATTTCAGAGAGAAGAAATCCTAATGAAATTCTAATGTGAGTTTTACCCGCCCTGGTTCCGCGGGGCTGTGAAACAATCCTGCTGCTGCCATTTGCTCCTGATTTACCGTGGCTGTTTTGCTTCCCCTGGAGCTGCAGGCGCTGCTGGCCAGGAGCAGTGAGCAGCTCTGCCTCACAGCACGGCTGCATGAAGACAGAAGAAATAGGCGAGTTCCAACCTTGCTTTAATGGCCGTAGATGATAGGGGAGAATTTGGTTGGTGATGCTGCAGAGCAGAAGATGCTTTGCAATAAAGTTGCTTTTATTTTCTTAATCCTTTTTGTTGTTGATCTTGAATTCAGTTGTAGAGTTTTGCAGGTAGATGTTCATGGCCCTGCTGTGCAGCACAGCCCTCAATGTGAAAAGGGCTGTGTCAGACTTAGCGCAAGTAGGTGTCTGTCACTGTCCCGTTGCCTATTCAGGCACATTAGCATACTTGTAGTGTTCTTTCTTAAAATGTGGGCATTACCTGGACCACAGAGTCACAGGTAAAACTCCAGTCTGTGCTGTGTCTCAAGTGTTATTTGGAAAAGTGGAGTAGAAGAAGCAAGGAAGAAGCAAGGTTCCACTTGGTTTGGGATATGAGAGTTTTTCTGTCGTTAAGCACTCAGCTGCGCTCTGGTGATGTGTAACAGGAATGGGATGGGATCCTGGCAGTTCCTCACCTCAGCCAGGGGGCTGTGAACCCATTCACTGCCTGGCTTTCCAGTGGCTGTGCTTTGTTGCTCCTTGTGCGGCAGAGACAATTAATAATTGTTCTGGATGAGCTGAAATGCTGCTTCATCCACTGCTACTGGGCTAGAGTGGGTTTGTGAGAAGTAGAACAAGAGCAGGGGATGTAGAAAGGAGAAGCTGCTTGGTGGGGGAGATAGTGGTGACAAGGGGGGGACTGAAGCTGGGATTGCCCAGAGAGGTTGTGGATGTCCTATCCCTCGAGGTGTTCAGGGCCAGGTTGGATGGTGCCCTGGGCAGTCTGGTTTTGTATTAAAATGTAGAGGTTGGCAGCCCTGCCTGTGGTAAGGGGCTTGTAGCTTCATGATCCAAGCCCTTCTGTGATTCTATGAGAATATGACTTCTCCATCATGGAAGCTATAATGCACACAAGTGTAGCATGACAAAACTGTCCAGGAATGTGTTGAAAGGTCTTTAAGGGCAAGTTAGAACTGCTCCAAGGGACACCGGGTGGAAGTGCCCCTAAGCACGTGTCGACAGGTCTTATGCTGCCTGAGCTGCTGTTAAATGACATGGAGGTTTATAGGATCTAAATGGATGAGCACAAATTTGGATGGCTTTTTCCTATCGGTGCTTTTAGAAGTGTGTTGGTTTTTTTAATCTTGCAGATGACACGTGAATTTAAGATATGGGCAAACTTCTGCTCCTATGTGCAGTTGCTGGACCATGGCGTAATGCAGAATCACAGAATGGCTTGGGCTGGCAGGGATGTTAGAGATCATCCACTTCCAGCCCCCAAAGAACAGGAAACTTGCAGCAGTCATGCACAGTTTTCAAGAAGTGTGAAATTTAAGGGTCAGTGCTAGCAGCACAAAGCTGCTTTTAGTCAGCGCATTACAGTTGGCTACGGAGTGGGGACATTGCTCCCCCAAAAGTGGATTAGGGAGATCCAGTGTCTCCACTGCAAAACACAACACATGCTGTATGGTTGGCCCTGGGAGATGCTTTAAAATGGCCAAAGGTATTGGGATATGGCTTCATGTTTAGTGGGAGTTTCAACAGCTGGAAGACCCTGAGCTGCTGTGTCAGCTCCTTGCCATGACCATCTGTACACCCATCTGTCCATATATCATGGGTCATCCTGGCTGGGGCGCGTCCTGCTTTTATGCTGGCACAAGAGAGGAGAAACTCAGGCTGCACATAGACCTGTAAGTTTAGAGGTCTGAAACAGATCATTAGTTTTGCAAGGAAGATAATCATGCCTTGAAATTACCATGCATAGAAATGCATCTCCAAATGAAGACGTGACAAATAATTCTGCTTTGATGGCTTCTGAATCTCACGAATTAAATCTATCAGGAATGCCGTACTCAGGTTTCTGTGGTGCAGTTTGGCACAAAGAAATGGTTGTACTCATAGAAGCAGTAACAAGTATCTACTTAGGTGACAGGAAACATGACAAAATGCTTATTGCTGGAATGGAAGTACATTGGAAAATATATGGCTGTTATCCAGCTGCAAGCTTCTCCATTTAAATGCAAACAAAACAGGAAAATGAAATGCAATTTTTAGTTTAATCAACTTTCATGAGTCTTCTGGGAAGCCCAGAAGTATCTGAACGGAGCCTCTGGGACCTGTTGGGTTTAAATATGAATTTTGAAGTCTACTCGGTAATAAATGGTGCGCTGTGTTTTGTTTAAAAATTAAGCCTTGCAAGTGACATCTGTGTTTAGCTGGAAACTGGCTGGCAGAGGGAAAGGCTGGTCAAATTAGCAGCTTGTTTCAGAGGTGGATTAATCCTTTACTTTGCTAAAAAAAGTATATTTAAAACACTTCTTTGCTCAATGTGTTCCACAGACAGCAAGTCAAAATTAGGAACACATCCATTCTAGTTAATAGAGACCAAATGGGGTTAGCAGTATATGTTGCACAGACGGCTGTACCAGGCAGTGTGCTGAAGGGAACCACAGAAACTACAGCAGAAACTGCAAAAAGTCCAAATATGTGCCAATGGCATTTGGCTGTTCTGCTCTTAACATCATTTTTGGGGGGAGAGAGAGAGAGGGAGGAGGAAATGATGGTTTTTGAGGGATGATGTTGCATCAACTACCGGACCTACAGAGAGAATACAGGTACAAGAAAAGATGAAAAGTTTGTTTTAATTAAAAAGGAATCAGATGCTTTATGAACTGAGGATTACAGAAGGTGTAGTGAAATGTTTTCTTGTTGTTGTTGTTCTTCCTATCTCTGAGCCTGGACAGGGCTGTGACATTTCTGCATTGATGTCCTTAGCGTTACATTTCTCTCGAGACCAATTACAAAGGTTCACAAGGTTGTTTTTATTTTCCTTGCTCTTGATGCCTTTTTAATGAGGCCTCCTAGTAAACAGCAAGCATTATGCTTTCCTGTTATATTCCTGTCTGCCGCCTTTATACATTTATTACTAATACATGTGGGAAATGATTTATAAATTAAATATTAGGAAAATGTACTTTTAAAAAACAGAAGTAGTTAGGGGTTATATTTCCTAATTGTCATTGGAGGAGTGGGAGAGGAAGTCAAGCCAATATTTTGCTAATGGAAGCACAGTAAAAGGGACTGTTAAAGCATCACTGTGGTTTTATGTAATAAATAGTGATGATAGATGCATGGAGTTTTCAGCACACGCATCTGGGTCTGTGGTTGGTGTAGTGAAACTGGAATGCAAAAGAACCCAAAAAACCAAAAATGATCAGAGCTGTGTCTGCCTATCCCAGCCCACATTCCCATGCTCTGCCATATCCCTCCCTGCTTTGCCTCTTCAGTCACGGCGTCTCCAGATTCAAGTGATGCTCATGAGTATTCTCTAATCATCACCACCAGCTAATCAAGCCTAATAGCGCAGTTATTTTGGAGCTGAAGCATGAGTGATGGGGCCCTATATGGAGTCACTTCACTGGGCTAAATGCTCTCATGTTGGGATGCTGCCTACTGCAATATTGCTCTTGCTGCGTTAGAAATACCAAAGTCAAGTACAAATACCGTAATTGCTTAAAGATGTTGTATCTCTGTACTGAATTTATTCATTTACTTGCAGATAAGCAAAATCTGTTTCTTTTTTAAATTAAAATTGATGCTGCCATTGGACGGTTCTGTTTTTACCTGAGTCTGTAGCCCCTCTTCAGGTCTTTTACTCTTTGGTTCTGGTTTTGCTGTATGGTAGATGGTGAGCAGATGCAGATCTGGTTTTTTGGCAGAAGTCTTAGTGTTGGGCTGTGGCTGTGCCACTCCTGCAGTCCCTGAATTGAGGTCCTTTTGGGGGACCCCATCCTTGCCTTATGCTGGATGCAAGGAGCAGGGTGCGTGTCTGTCCTTGATGTGCTGAAAGCATTTGCTCTTCGCTTGATGGAGCCTAGTGGCACTTCTTCTAAGGCGTGAGTGTTCCAAGAATACAAAATATCACTTTGATCGTTTTCATCTTTTCTCCTTTTTAAGTACCTGATTTCATTCTCTTCTGAAAGCAAGCGGCTCCGATAGCTAATCAAGCTGCATAATAATGAAAAGGTCAAATAAAATGGTGAGCTACCACGATTCACAGCGAAGGCTGGGCACATTTTTCAGAGGGCTGCAGACAATTGTCAGAACAGGGATTTATTTTTCAAAGAGAAACTGGGTTACCATTTTTCCTGCCCTTTTTGCTACACTGTCATGTTGTCACCCACAGATGTTGTCCTGAAAAATAAAGAGCAGAGGAGCTGACATCTCCCATAAGGAAAAATTACCCTGAGAACATAGAGGTCTCTCATTAAATTGGAGCAATGGCAGGCTTGGTACTGTGAGGGGAATGTGCTCAATGGGAGTGATGGCCATGACCACACAGGAGTGTAGACCTGGGCTTCCTTTTGTATTACCTTGCGTGAGTATGGCACTGATTCTTCATACTGATGGAAATAGAAAATGGTAGGAAAGAAACCCTTCCTTGATGGTTTTAGTGGTAATAATCCTCCATAGTTGTCCAGAGCAAATTTGGAGGATGTTCCATGCTTATGTATCTCCTCTCTTTGCGTACCCACCAGGAGCTGCAGAGCTGGTGCTCAGTGGAGGCTGAAGCCAGGAGTGGGCTGCTAATGTGGCTGCTGCTATTAGAACTTTAAAGTTCATTTTTTGTGATGAAAAGCGACTTGGGCTATAGGGAGCTTTCAGTGTTCCTGGAGCCGTGGGTTTGCTGGTATTGGTGAGGTTGGACTGTTCTCAGCTCAGGGTGGCATTTATTTTAGAAGGTCAATCATTTATTTATTTTTTTTGGTTCTGTTGCATGGGATTTATTTTTAGTGTAGCTAATCAAACGAGTATAGAACCAGAACAGAATGGGTGAATCAAACCAACCTTTGCAGGAGTAGAAGTTTGATTTATTAAGTGGAATTGCACTCCAACCTGAAGCGTTTGATTACCCTCATACACGCTAATCCTTTTTTTATGAGATCTATTTGCCCCAAAGATCTGTACTTGGTGGGTTTTGTGTTTTTTTTTTGGTTGCCATTTTCCTCAAGACCTTGATATGATATAAAAGATGAGCTCCAGCTGTTTCCTGCTGTGTGCCTTGGTTTGCTGGATTTTAAGCTTCTCAGACTTTCCCCTGAGTAAGTGTTATTTAGTAGTTATTGCTTACAGGAACATTGATTTTAATTTTACCAAAATAAGTGCATTGAAATGTTTGCATGCTGTTATTTATTACCAGCTGTTTTGTTAGCATTGGAGACGGCGGTTTTATTTATTTCTGGGTATGTCGTAATTAATTTCATATGCTTATCTGAGACTTTCTTGTCAGTTATTCATAGCCTGACTTTATCTGCAATCTTCAAACCATTTACTCTGTGATGTGAAATATTTCTGTGTATTCTTGCATTAAGGTTTAGAATAATGAAACTGCCTCCTGGTATTTATGGCGGCCGGTGCAGCAGCACTCAGCCCACCTTTCCTGCTCAGCCATGGAGGCACAGGGAAGGTCGGTTTTGCCCACATCGGGGAATCAGGTCTCGCTCAGATCCGGTCTCACTCAGATCATTCGTGTGTATAAAAAGCACAGCATTGATCAGCTGGGCAGTGTCTCAGCTCCCCAACCCTTTGCTTCGTGACTCTGTGGGTCAGGATATGAAAAACATATATTTTTTTTTAATGCATGTGTTGCAAATTGCATAATATTTTACATCAACACTCTCTGTCCTTCTGCACTGAGAAATGTATTGGGAGAGATTGTATGTGGAGTTCTCACAGTTCCTTCAGTGTTGACCGCAGTGTGAGAGAGTAAATCCCAAATGAACTGAGATGAAGCAGACTTTGTCTGCTTTTATGGGAGCGTGGTGATGTGATGGGCGCAGTGGCTCAGCTCCATCAGCCCCCACTGTCCTCCTACCCCATGTCCTGCATGTGGACCTGTCTACTTCTGCCTTCAGTATTTACTATGTCTTTTCTGTTGATTGAGTTAATGGCAAGAGCGTGGCAGCGAATGGTGGCTTTTTTCCTTGCCCGTACATCAGATATCAGAAAAGAGCAAAATGATACTGAGAACTCATCATCCAAAAACCTAACTCAATGCTAGGTTAAATAAGTAAATAAAAACCCTAACAGGTTTAAGTCTTGTGCTAGTACTTGAGTGCCAGGAATCATTGAGGGCTACCCTGTATGTACTTCTATCATAATTAGAGAAATGATGTCCTAAGAAGTACATCTTGCCTCAGGTGATGTGACTTCTTGGCAATTGATGAGATTCTGGTAGGGGATAACCTTGGCTTGTTTTACCTCCTGCCCCAGGGCTGGTGGCTGAGGGGGGACCTTGGGGCAGCTGGTGATTTTATAAACTTACCTGGTAATAAACCACAGTATATGTGCCAAGCAGTGCTTTTAGTTCTCATAAATATTATCGCTTGGATGGATTTTCTTTCTGACATTTCTTTTATAACTGAGCCTTTCAGAGCCTCCTTACTGAGAAGGTTATTCTGATTATTTTTTTTCCCCTCTGTAAATAAACTATTTTAGGAAAAAAAAACCCAGATCCCTCCTAAGGGCAGTGAAGTGTCAGACATGGAGTTATGGATGGTGTCAGCTGCGTGTGCCAGCACATGCTCCATTTGTTCATCACAGCTGTGAAAGCTTCGCTGTGCAGCACTGAGTGCCAGTTGTGTACCTGTCACTTTGGAGCTTTTAATGAACACTGATCATGTTCATCCAGACGTTGATTTGAATAAAGTGAACGTGATGTAATTCTTGAAAACCATGTGAAGGTGTTTGGTTCCTTTTTTTTTTTTTTTTTTTTGCAGTATTTTAAAGACTTTGGGCTGAACATGGCAAGTCCGCTGTCCCCTTTAGTGAACGGGATGTAAATACAGCTGTCAGTAATTCCCAGCTCTGCAAAAATGTTACCCAATGAGAAAGGGATTTGCACATCCCCTTTGGTCATTTTGCAAGGACTTCAACTTGGTCAGCGCACTATTTTAGATCACGTAGATTTAGTACCTGAGATCCTATTCATAGTATTTTGCAGCTGACTTTAAATACCTGGTGTTACCTTTGGGAAAGCAAACATCTCTGTGTCCCTTGATGCAGAATTTTGCAGTATAATTTGAGGAAGTAGCCCTTTCTGCTTGTTTGAGTGGGTGCTCTTGCATTCCAGATTTATTTTGCTACTTAGATCTATTCTAGGTGGTAGCACATGCGGAGCTAGGAATGTTGTGTTGCCAGCACTGCCAAATCTGAAGGATCCACAGTCTGTGCAAGACAGGCAAAGTGAAACTCCAAAGTGATGAGGGAGATAATATAAGATCTTTTGGGAAACTCTTAATTGACAAAGAAACCTCAAGAATCCCACAGAGAATAACTGTGCTGTGTAGGCTGAAAATGCCATTCCCCTTTCCTACGTCTTCGTTCATTATCCAGTTCTGCTGGGGTTGTTTCAGGGAAAGTACTCAAAATAGATGGAGAAATGGCAAAATACACGATGGAAGCTTATGTTCTTTATTGTATTGAAGTCATGGAAAAGAAAAGCCCATAAATAAACTCTTTCTGAACATATTTATTGCAAGTTTTGTAATTGAAAGGGACCACAATTCTGCAGAAGGAGGAAAAATATTTTATATGTTGTTTTTAATAAAAGCTTTCCAGTGTTTGACTTAAACCAAGGGCTCAAGTGAAGTCTGCAGCCCAGTAAGTTGATTTGCAGGCTCTGCATTTGTGGCCATATTAAAAAGAAATAAATCCATAGGTCATTACAGCAAGAATAAAGCTTATGTTATTAGCTTAGGAGTCACTCTTAAGTGTTATTTATAATGATCTTGTAAGGTGCTGAGCTTTTGCAACTGACTTGCAGTTGGTTTCCTTTACTCAGTGGTTAAGAGTTGAAAGCAAGACTTTTTTCCTCTTTTTTTCTTTCTTTTTTTTCCCTCCCAAAATGTTTTTGAAGTAGCTTTTGAGTTTGAGGTTGCATGGAATTAGTGGAAAATGAAATGTCAGTAGAGCAATCAGATGGTAATCCTAATGATCTTTGTGCTGGCAGCATCTACTACAATTTTGGTCTGAGAGGTTCAGAGGTATTACCAGAAATTTGATAGATATTGTCATTTTCCTATGAGGAAATGATTTTAGGCTTCTTTGTGAGATTATCTGCTCCAGGAATTATTTGTCTGGTGAAAATTCTTGACCATTCCTGAGAGCGAACAAATATTTCTAGGATCCTTGTGGTTACTGAACTTGTTTGCCTGCCTATCTCCTCCTCCCCTTCTGGATGCTGCCTTGTGATTTTAGGTTGAAAACTAATAGTGGTTGCTTTCCAAGAGCTCTTCAAGAAGGTTCTTCAAAAAATTCATTTAAGCTTTTCTGTAGTTTTGAACTATTTTGGGTCAGAGTCCAGGAAGAAGAATTGAGTGCTCTAAGAGGTGGTTTTGGTGTTTTGATTCATAAGAAGAATCTAGAGGTGTCTTAATCCAAAAGGAGTCTTATTTTTTTTAGTAGCATTTGCGGATTGTATTTTAATCCAAAGGTAACTTAAAGAAGTAGACTTGTTCTTTTAATGTTTTTTAATTAAAGCCATTTTGTTTTGAGACCGGAATACTTGAGATGGCTTTCTGAACAGCAACCTCCCCCCACCACAGTGCCTGGCTCTGTGCAGCTACCCACATTCACTGGGAGACAGCAGTGTCCATCACCTGTGAGAACCAGCATTGGGTTGGTTAGTAGCAAGAAATGGAATTATGTTTACTCTGGTGAATACTTAGAATCATAGAATCACTATGTCCAGCATAGATAGTGACTTAAATGGTTCCTTTTGTTTCCACCCTTGATGCAAGTGAATAAGCCGGTGAGGAGGGTGAGGAGTGCATGAGCTGAGGGATGTGAGGTTTCTAACTGCTGTTTTCCTTATTTTCTTATGTTCCTCCTTGCCTATAATTCAATGGCAAGTAGTTTCATCTCATGATGTATTTCCATATCTTGAAGTGCAGCCCCAAGTGAAGCTGTGCACACAACTTTGCATGCTCTTGTTTCTGTGCTGCTTTACAAGCTCCTTCAGCAGGCACTTTATGGTCTCTTGTTGCCGTATTTGCAAATTAAAGCAATCTTTTAGAAGCATTATTTAACAGGGAATTTCCAATGCTGTGGTTCAAGTAAAACCTTGCTAGCTGATGGCTGGGGAGATGGATGGGTTTTGTCTGCTGTGTTAAGGAACTGATTGCGATGTTGTCATTGCAGGACCCCTGGGCTCAGGCTGGGTTATTTTGTATTCTGCTCTTCTGCAAGTCCAGCTTCTTCCAATGGTTACAGCGAGAGGCAGAGAGGAATATTAAACATCCATAAATGAGTCAAGTCACATATGGAGTGTTCAACGCATGGCAGCCTCTTTTACAGGAAGCCTTGTTATTATATAAAATAAAAGTCTATATTCTGTCCAGCTTTCCCCACAAGGTTGGATGGGAGATGAAGATCAATCAGTGATAGAGGTAGCCCATAGCAGCGGGTAGATGAGGCTGTCAGGCCAGGTCAGAAGGCAGTAAAGAATGCAAATATTAAAATGTTTTGATTCTTAGAGGCTTCTACTTAACAACCTTCGTTTTTTTTCAGCCCGAGGCTCCTGATTCCCTGCAGCCTGCAGAACCTCCTCACCTGATGCGGTACAGCGTTTCTAGCAAGTGCTTTAAAGAGGAAAAAGCTCTGGTGCCTTTGTTATTTGTGTGAATTTTAGAAGTCTCAGAGTGCTGCGGAGTGAATTACCAAATGTATGATGTGTGCGTGTGTAATGTATTACATGTTCCATTTCTTATCTGGCTAATAGAGGGTGGGAGAGAGGCCTGAAATGCAAATAACACAGCGGATGTGGTGGATGAAGCGTAGCATGTCTTCCCAGAAACAGGACACAGGGGCAGGGAGGGGGATGATCCTGCTTTTATGTGGTCTGGGCAATAGCAGCTGTTCACCAGTATAGAGCCCATGTCCAGAAACCTGAAAACCTGATCTAGAAAACGGCTGGCAGTAGTTTCTGAATGCTTTTGAATTGCTTTATGTTTGGCAAAAGAAAAATGGCCTTTATACCTTGGAGCACTCCAAATGCCATTGTACGTTACTTCATCTCAAATAGAGATGAAATAGAGAATACTTCATAGAGATATGATAGAGAAAAAGATAGAGAAACTTCATTTTCAAATAGAAATTGTTGCAGACAATCCACCCGATATGAAGTTGGAGATATATTTAATAAGAATAAATAAAACAGCCAGGACAGCGTTGTACTACAGTGCAATTCATTGGCGCTGATGTGGGAGCTGTGAGGCCTATGCAAGGAGATCTTCCAATCATTCGTCCTTAATAGCTCACGCTTTTCTTTTCAGATAAAATTATGGTAATATTATTCTATGAAGAATGGTACTAGAAAGAGAAGTTTGGGGTATTCTAATGATCATTCATCTCTTGGTTTTATACCGGAGCTACAGATGAGCAGAGAATACCATGACCCTTTAGTGCTGTTCTGTGGTTTGGAACAGGGCTTTTTGGGATGCTGAAGAGAGAATTGGAGCTATGCTGGTCATTTTTGTATTGCAGGCTTATGTCTTAAAAGTTAAAAAGGTTGAGTATGAAATGATAATGAAAATCAGCTTGAAATAGTTGGAAAATAGTTTGAGGACATTCTGGATCAAAGGCGCTATGTGCCATCTAGGCCCAAAAGAACAAAAACTTTCTGTGTATGAAGTTCAAGCAACTTTTCTAAGAGCAAGTATTTAAAAAGCAAGTACTTTCTCACTGTTGGTGGAAAATTTGCCTCCACAACACACCCTGTGGGGGAATGATTGCTTGAGGGAAATGATGCTAGCAGAATTCTTCTCTTCAAATGGGAAAGGTCTTCGGGCTGCATTCATTAAAACTAAAAAGCTGTTGTGCGGTTAACTAATTTTCTTGAAGCTAGAAAGAAAGGAACAGCAGAGAAAGCGTTTTCCCTGATGAGCTGATCTTTCTGGTTGGGCCATGAGCAGTGTCATTTCTGAGAAGCAAAACGAGAAATATATGCAAGGCAGATCATTTGGATGTGTGTAAACTGAATTTTATCCATAGCTTAAAAATAGTTACAGGCCACTGTAGAAAGTGATGTGTTTACTGGATCCAAATGAGCTATTCTGGAGAAAAACGTTGTCCTTCAGCCCTTTCTTTTCCTTGCTCTTCACTCTTTCCCTGGAGCATTTACTCTCAGGCCTGCAGCTGCACAGGGCCAGGTTTTGTGGTGAATAAATGTGAGGGTGCTTTTGCTTTTTAAGGTGTTTTCGAAATGTCCTCTTACTTCAGGTGTGAGAATTGGAACATTTTGAGGTCATTTTGATATTATGTGGTTGTAGCGGCCACCATGTTGTTTCTTGAGAGGCTGGTGGATGGTTGTGGACTGAGGAACTTTGAAGTCTGATGGTCTTGTTAAGGACATACCCTGTGTAATGTCTACCTGTGCTGGCAGAAGCAAAATATTCAGGACGTGATTTCTGGAGCTGCTTGGAAGGATGGATGGGCTGTGGGGTGTTCTGTGCTGCTGGAAGGTAGCAAGAAGATTTATTTTCACTACATCAGAAGTATTTCAATAGAAAATGCTTGAGGATTTAAGAATGTACTCAATAAACAATTCACGTGTGTGAGTAATGAGAACTTCAGTGAAAATCTGAGTGTTTCTGGATATTCAGTTCACAACTAGGAGGTATTCCTACTATTCCAAACACTGTTGGGCATACTTGTGGGTTCATGAGCAGCATCATCTTAGGAGAGATGTTTTGATGGTATTTTGATTCTTAAAAAGCTCTTGCTCATGGTAAGTGCAGCCTGACAATGGATTGCTATGGCAGAAGCAGTGGTCAGTGGTATAAAAGGTTTGTAGTGGGTTTTAGAAACAAAGCTGATGATCTTGTTTGAGATCGCCTGCTCCAACTATTTTCAATCTTTCCAAATAAATGGAAGAGTTCTACTGTAGTAAATCCTGCATCAGCAAGATACTCCCCCAAAATTGCTTTTGCAATTTGTTTTGTCATTTAGAATACACTGTGGTGGGTAGAGATATTATTTAAATGCTCAGTAATCTCTATCCTTCAGAGAAGGAAAGTAAAATCCATTTATTTCAATCTGCAGAGAAAACATATTAGAAATAAAATCCAAATATAACCGTGCTCGTTTGTCGCAGGCAAAACCCAAGTTGTCAGCATGCTATTGGAAGAAGCTCTCTACCTGTCAAGCAGAAAACTCTTTAGGCGACAAGCATGCTCAGGTTTTCACTGCCCTTCTGTGTGCTGCACTTCATATTGCAGCCCAGGGGTCAGTGTAGAGTGGCATCACACTGTGACGGGTCAGGAGTCTCTCCAGCTTCATTTGCACTCCTGTGGCTCTTCACTAAAAAGGCACAATTCAGGGCTGAAATGAAGCAGCTGGTATTCCTAGTTTAGCACCAATGGCAGCGATTCCTCCCGTCTCAGATTATCCTAACACAAAAGCATTGTAGGCATAGGGGCTTCCTCAGACAAACCATCCTGGAATCATGCAGGATTAATTACATAGAGAGCAAATATTGTGGTTGCACAAAGTACAGTGCTTTGCAGTGATGAAAAACCAACTCCTTATTCTCATAAACACTGCATATCGTAGTAACCCTCTAAGTAAAACAAGCTATTTAGAAAATGCCTTTCCATCTGCTGCGAGCCATTTATAGCTATTGGAAGCATTATTTTATAAGAATGTATTATTTCACCTCACCAGCCACTAACTGTTGTATGGATGCTGCTTTTCCCCTGGCCAAGCTCTCCTATTTGCCTTAGTTCACCTTTTGTTCCTTGTTCCTTTCCATGGCATTCACATTACTCTGTTTTTCTTTTCTTAGAATCATAGAATCACTAAGGTAAGAAAAGACATTAAATATTGTCCAGTCCAGCAGTCCAGCTACCACCAGTGTTTCCCCATCAAACCATGTCCCTTAGTACAACATCAAGCATTTCTTGAATGCTGATTCTGTGCTAGAGAGGACTTGGATCTGAGATGTTGTTCACAGGTTGAGCTGCGTTGATTCTGGATTTTTATTTAGATACGTGATAAAGTACCTGTAGAGTACAGTTTCTTGTTCATTTATATGCTAATAACAGGAGGTATATTATGTAGAAGGCAAGAAAATAAACAATTAAGAAAAACAATTAGATTAATTCCTGTCTTAATGCTGTGCATTAAGAGAGCATTTGGGGTAACAAATGCACATAAATTTGAAGTCTTGATTAAATAACAATATTTATAACAACAATAAAGAAAAATATGGGAGTAAGGGAATTAAGTGACCTTGAATCCAGGTACATTATTACTGTATAGATACTGTTTGACTTTAATTTTTATTAATGTAGATAATGGCTTACACGGGCCTTATGGCTGCATTACTAGTGCTCTAAAATTTAATTAGATTTTTAGAGCAGCCGTTAATGTCTTCTCTAGGATTATATAATTCAGTGGCAATGCTAGCAAGCTTCATCCACTTCATTTCATTAGGCTCTGGGAAGAAACTGGAATGAGGTATTTTCATCTACAATATCTCAAATTCCTGAGTCATTTTCATAAGACAAATAAATGCCATCATGACTGTTTGTTGTCCTAATGCAATTTATATATCAGGCAAAAAACCTTGAGAAGAAAAATGCTTTCTTATATAAAATATTTTACAGCTTTTAGCATTAGGGTTTTTGTTTATCTGTTTGTTCAGTGGGCTTTGGAGCAAGCCTTACGTCAGATACAAGGCAGAAATAACTGTGCCACCTCTCCTTGCCAGCATGTGGTCATCTGCTATGCACCCAGTGTGTATGCTGAATGTACCTTATAGCGTTTTGTTTCATTAGGAAAGTAGTGACTTATGTGTTAAAAATAGGAGTATAAATTCATCAGGTGCTGTATTTTTTAATTCTCCTCTTCAGAACTGTAGGAGGCAGCAGCTGTGGTGGTGCTGGAACAAAGGCGTTGGATTCCATCCAGTTTCAGGCATGGAAGCAAATCTCAACTGAGAAGTGTATAGATAATATCCTAGACTAATTTAATTCAGACTAAGCAGGGTCAAACAATAGAGATGTAAAGCTAGTGCCAGGGATGTCTGTGTTCTATCTGGCATGTACAAGAGACTATCCAGAATAAGCTGCTGACAGAAATTTGGCGCGCTGATGACATGTTTGCAAGATCCTGTGAGGTACACGCTTTTTATTATATGTTATGGGCTGACATCTATAGTTTGCATTGCGTGAAGGACAAATGAAGAGTTTCACTCTTTGGCATTATTCTGACTGGAATTGGTTTATGTACTTGAATAAGCTCACTGAAATTGAGTGTGAATCTTCATTCACATGACCGCGTTACCTCCTCTCTATGAGATAATATTATGGTAATTTTATGCATGGGAAAGCAATAGGAAATAATTTTAAGGGTCTGAGGTATTTTGTTCTGTTTGGTCTTCATCAGGATGTGTACAACTTCCCATGTCTTCAGTAGTTTGCCTGAATTTCCTGTATTTGTGGCCCTCTCCAGCAGGCAACCTTCCATGATTTGTTTATTATTATATATTTGAACCTCATGAGTCTTGTCTAAATAATATGGAGTAGGTCTCAGCCTGTATGTTATCCTTTCCTGTTAACATCTTAGAGATGGGTAGTTGGATTGCAATGGATATTTGGATCCATCAAGGATTATTAAGTTCTCTTGGACTGGAGGAGTGTGAGGTTTCTACTAGAGGGATGTGACTGATAGGCAAGGAAAGATACAGTGCAGTTCATAGCAGGGTGTGCTGCAGTTGCAGGTAAAACTTGGAGTTTCTTAGTGCATGCTCTGAAATAGAATAACACTGGGAAAGGTTTAGTGCTGACTGTTCCCTGTACTCATGTGCCTGCTCAAGAGGAAGACCAAGTGCATCTTCCTAACCTGGTAAACTCTGCCGAGCTTAGTTCTGCCCTGTGTCAAGTGATTGAGAGCACGTTTTATTGCTGCATAGTAGAAATGTTAATAGATCAAAGGATCAGATGTGTCAGTTAAAGAAATTATAATGATACATGGCAGTGATATAATTTATGAAACAGTCTTTGAGTATGGAGTAAAGCTCTAATTTGTAATTATATGATTAACTGAGAATCAAGCATGTCAGAATCATCAGACAATATATATTAAAAAAAAAAGCTGCAAGTTCTGCAAACTGTGTCTTTAAGTGCTGTGAAAATGCTCGTGTTTCCTCCGTTGTAGTCTGTGCAGGAGTTCTGTTATAAGTTAAGATGAAAACTCAGAAGGAAATGACACAATTGATTAATATCAGTGCTAACGAGCAAGGAAAGTCTGATGTGTATTGCTTCTAAGTTTTGAAGGAGAAGGACAAATGAGCGTGTTGCTGGTTGAGTTTCCATGACCAGGGAAATGAGAGGCTGTGAGCAAGGGAAGAACCTGAGCATGGTGGGCCTGGTCTGCCCTTTGTGGTGCTGAGCAGATGGAGCTAGGGCTACTGTCAGCCAGGAAAAGCCAGCATCCCATGACAGCCATTATTTCTAAAGCACTGATCATTTAACTGCAGGCCGTCATGACTTATTTCACGAGTAGATGTGGCATCACTCCATGTGAAGGCTTTGCCAAAGGAAACAAACAAACAAAATCCAAAACAAATAGAAGCCCTGCATCAACTGGTCAGAATATCCAGAGCACCTTGGGAGATAGGAAATAGGAGCCATGCGTTTATTCTGAGTTGAATGCAGCACTACCCGAGCTCCTCTTAGAGATCAATAGATGCAGCCCAAGTATTATTCAGAACAGTTCTTCAGCACTGGTGAGATTGTGCCTGCTCATGTCCTCAGGTACTTCTGCTCTTTACTTTATACATACCTTTGCCATTCACCATCTCGAAAGGCTCAGTGTGAACGGATCAAGGTCTTTACCTGTGTTGCTTCTGAGTGTATGAAAGGGATCTCCCGCTTGTGGATTGCCCCAAAGGGACTTCTCTGCATTTCATATCTAAATACAAATCATTTTTAAATCAAAGAAATGTACTCCGCAGTTAGTAGAATTTCTAAAAACATGGTTAATCCTAAAAAGCTTTTCTATTTGATATTTAATAGAGCTGGGTTAATAATTCATAATTTAATGTATCTGATTAATTTTGCCTCTTTTTCTGGGAAAGTCTTCAAAGCTCATCATTATCTCAAATGTACTTATTCAGAGTGACTCGGTGACCTCTCTGTGTCACTTATTCTTGATTCAATTTCTCATAGCATTGCATAGTTTCTGTTGGTTCTCATCATTCATTATTGCTTTTGCTAATTGAGTGATCACAAGTCCAGTTAAAAATATATATGTATGCAAAAACCTGTGGCAGGAATGCGTGCTGAGAATGCATCCTAAATTATTCCTTCCTGCAAAGTGTGATTTCCAGATGTATTTTCAGTGACCATTTACACTAATAGGCGTAGACTGCAGATGATGCATAGAAAATAAACTCATAAGGGAGATTTTGAGGTGAGGTGGTTTGAATGCTCCAGCCAAAATTCATATCAGTTGCTAAATACCTCTCTCCTCAAATTGTATGTAACTGAACCAATAACAGTGGTATTAATTATGCCTCTGCTAGAGGTTTCTGAGATGAACTGTTTGGATGTGGTGCTCGGGGATATGATTTAGCAGAGGGTTGTTAGAGTAAGAGTACTCTAAGGGTTAGGCTGTGGTTGGACTTGATGGTCTTCAAGGTCTTTTCTAACCTGGGTAATTCTTTGGTTCTATGATTCTGACGCCTTTTGACCTAACTGTGGGCTATAGCATGCTATGACTGATCTGTTGTTTGTATTTCCAGTTCTCAGAATACGTCTGTTTCTGCCTTAAATCAACCTTTTTACTTGTTAGGTTTCTCTGGATTTACCATTCACCAAGGCTGCCTGGTGTCCTGTGCCTTCTGTATGCTGGCATCCCCATCTCCCCCCAGGCAGGCTGTGTGTGCTCAGGACAGGCACACGCAACCATCTCCCCTTGCTGTGGGGCAACCAGGGATTCTTATAAGAAAAACAAATGATGGAAGGATGTTGTCCTGGGAATTGATGGCTCTCTCCTATCCAAGTGATGATCTCACCCTACAAAGATAGAAAGATAATTACCCTTTGCAAGCGGATACATTGAAATATGCAGTGCCTTCAATAGCAAGAATTTGATTGACGTAATTATGTATGACTAGCTGCATATGTTTATTAGGACAAAGTTCAGGAGAGGGACAGTGGAATTAAACCCGGGCTGAGCTGTCTAGCAGCCTAGCAGTGCACTCTGCATTATAGGGATATTGTTCCTTTGTCTTTGCTCTGCTATTTATTTCACAATTAAAATAATAAAGAAAGCCTTAATAGTCAAATCTGGTCTTAATGTGCTGGTATCATTAAAAGTAAGGATTTTATTTCACTCTGTTATCTTTCTTCTAATTTCTAGCAGTCTGTGGTGGTCATTTGTGGTGGCCACGCTAGCGAACCAATGCTGCTTGTTAATGAATTTTCCACAAATTAATTTTTCTTACTAAGACAGCATCAATAAACACTAGCAATTATCTTACCAGGACTGGAAGTAAAAGAAAACAGAAGTTCCTTGACTTTATTTTGGGGAATTGGAAGTAATTCTCTTTTGGACTTTTTTCATTAGAGTCTCTGCTAACTGCTTGCAAGTAATGAGGGTGAGCATGAATTGCTAAATACAGCAAATAATGCCTTCTTTTAAGCAATGTATTACCCTAATGAATTTCCAGATGTCATCAGATTTTATTGCCTTGCGTCTATCAGTACTTTTAGTTGGCTTTTTTTTTCTGGTTATTCTCAGTCACATTTAAATAACCTTTTTTTGAAAAGAACCTGTTTTATTCCAGCTGAAGCAAATAAAAGGTATCAGCATCAAATCTGATAAATGGGTACCCCACCATTAGGAAAATTACACAGGCTTAAGACCTAAGACAAGAGTCACAATCTCAGCAAAAGGATCTGCAAGGTGCAGGATTGTCATGCAGAGGAAAATGAACATTAACACTTTCCTGACACCTACAACGAGAAGGGAGTTGTTTTAAACGTCTTCATACATTTGAGAGGGCTTGAAAACCTGTGCTAGATCATGTCTGCATAGATCCTAGCACCACTAAAGCTAGGTCGATATTTTCAAGTGGAAATAATGCTGTTGGTGGTGGTTAAGAAAACAAATACTGAATTTATGTTAAGCTACACACAGACCCCAAATTTGCTTTATTGCAGCGACCGGTGTGATTCCTTGTCAGCTTTGGAGGCTCTTGTGGTGAAAAGAGTGATACACAAGTCAGATTTAAGATGGGATTGAACATGAAACAAAACGTAAAAGAAGAGTTAATTGCTTTAAATGTCACCTGCTGGAGAAACCAAGAAGGGAAGGGGTTAAAAAGAACAAAAAAAGGGTAGTTTATGGTGGATACTTTTTGTGTTTAAACTGAGGTGAAAAAAAAGGAAAAATGTCAAAGATTCTGATAATAAAATATGCAGAATATCAGAGATTGCGTTCAGCAGTACTTTCCCTGGTTATGTGCTGTTTGTGCACTGAATTCCATGGGCTGTGAACGGGGCTCCTGCTGGCTCTTGGTGGTGTGTGGTGAGACCCCATCATTTACCATGGCAAATAGGTTTGGGACAGCCCAGCACAAGCAGGTGTCATGGTGGCCTCGCTGGGGACGCATTGTTCCATAGTGGGGAAGCAAAGCTTGGTTTTTGATTATGGGGTTTTGGAAGGCTGAGGTATAGAACCCAATGTGCCTTTCCCTCACAGGCAGCACTGCTGCTGTTCAGCTGCTGTTCTGTTTCATAAGAAGAAACGTAATAGCAGGCAAGTACAGAACTCGAAGGAGTAACTCTCAATGCAGTACGTGCTGAAATGGACTGCCTCCTCACACCGCCTGACTTTAAGGGATGCAAGGCAACCGATAAGGGATCACTAACCTGCTTTTGCATAAAGCCCTACTGTAGCAGTGTCACAGTCTGACTGCATAACTGGGTTGTCCGTTGAAGAAGTTATTATTTTTATTATTTTTTACTTATTTTATACAGTCTTCCTTAGGAAATAGCGTTCTCAAAAGGCAAATGTAGCTAAGGCCCAGTAATTCTAGACGGAAAACTTTCCCTTGAGGGATTTTATAAGCTACAAATTATAAAGCCAATAATAACTTCCATTTAGATGATGTTTGACAGGAGAAAATGAAAAATGAGGAGAGAATATTTCTGAAGAAATGTAATCCTACTCATCTTCATAAATATTTCCGGAACAGAAGTTGCATGCGGGTATGGCAGTCCAATACGCCAACCTGAATAAAACAAAAATAGCCTGTTTTTGTTGTTGACTACCGTGTCTGAAAGCCTGGCTTTAAATACTCTGCCTTAAGACTAATGAAGGACTTCTGCAGACAATATGCTGAAAGAAATGTTAGCAGCCCACATCATCGCTCCCGTCCGCCTCTACGCAGAAACACGGTCTGCATCAGGCATTAATAACCAGTAGAAACGTATAGCTGTGGGAAAGTGAGGCTATTTTGGTCTAGCTTGTGCTAAAGCCATAGGTATTATTTGGCACTAAGGATGAATGTAGCTATTTGGAAATGCTAACATTTTGGCTTCTATCAAGTAAAAGTAATTCTGCAGGTTTTTCTCACACTAAAAGAAGTTGTGACACCATCCTATTCCTAATTTCTAGCACAGGGAGAGTAGGTGGGCTGGAGGGTTTTAAAGTTAAGAGTATGGGTGTAAAAGATTAAATAAAATAATGTAATGTGTATTTCCTGATGCTCTTTACCACGTTAATGTTGGGATGCTCTTTGGAAGGCGTGCTGTTGTGCTTTGTGCTGATAAGTTCCGTCACTTGGAAGTGACTCGGTGCAGCGGTTCTGGCATCGTTCTCAGCAAGGTCAAAAACATTGCGTGTGCAGGTAGCTTGTAATTGGCTGTCTGTGGAATCCACCAGGGGATTTGCTCTGTTACACGCACTTTGGTGCACTAAGCTGATGCTCTGTGGAGCCATCTGAGCAGAGCAAAGGCTTGGCAATCTCTCTGTGGTGATTACTGCAGGTGCGCCATGCTGTTATCAAATGGTCATTAGTCACTTGATGAACTTAAATTTTCTTAGTGATATTTTTCCATTTATAAAGCACTCACTGCCATTCAGGGACTTTGTGACATTAGGAAAGGTAATTTTAAGGAGAGTTTTAATGTAAGTCATTCTGATAATTGCAGTGAGCAAAATGAGCCTGAAATCTGTCAATCTCCTGTTCAGGTGAGTTTTGTTCTTTCTGTGTCTACGATGTGGGGCAGGACAGATCGGGGAGCCTCGAGTTTGGTGATGGCTGAAATTCATGTTGTTTGAAGGAAGAACTCAATTTCCCTACACTACTGGAAAGCAATTACTTTGCAGAAGCTTAGATACAAGAGAATTGAGATTTTAGGGGGAAAGGAAATGGGAAAAGCTAAGGCTTTGTTGTTGTGGTCTAAAGCAGTTGGTGATTAGTGATTTTTATTTCACTTGCTTAAAAAATCAAAGACATCTTTGCTGTTTTCTTCTGCTCTTGGTCTTCACTTTGAGTGTGGGTCATGACCCTGTCTGACATCATGAACACACACAGCACGCTCACCCCATGCCTCTAACTCCTGAATGTGACCATGATGCTTTCAGTAATGAGAACTGTAGTGTCCTTTTTTCCAGCCATAATCTTTCTAGGGGCTTGATTACAAAGACAGTATTAAATATTCGGTGCAAAACATTCCATCCTTGTTTCTATTCTCATTTCTGGTAGCTTTACAGACTTCAGATGAGTGGTGTGTTCATCATGTTTTATTGCTGCTGATCCAGTTGCCCTATTCTTTCAGAGCAAAAGACAAATCAAACTTCTCATAACTACAGACTGATATGTTTTTAACCCTATTTTTGATGTGGAAATGACATCTTAGGAACAATGTGGACCGCATAATGTTGGTCAATCACCATTTTTTGTTCTGCTGACTTCTTACTTCTATTCAGCACAGTGCAAAGAATAGATCTCTTCATTATTTCTTTACCTAAAAACATATTAAGTAGGTTAATTTCAAATGTCACATAGATCACAGTTTTTATGTTAACTTCTATGCTAATTACGTTACATTTGACCTAAACAAGTAATTGTGCTCTGCTGTTACGCTATTTCTTTTGGAGTAAATTAATGCAAGCTTTTCGTGTTTCTTCTCTAGTTTTATACTCTGTATTTACTTTTTTTGGTAGTGTTTTTTTCTTTGATTCCTCTCATCAGCCTGTTTATATCCATAAGCGTCTCAGCATTATGAATTGCAATCTTGTCCCTTTTGTTTAAATATTCAGCCTCTTTTTGCCACGTCTAAAACCTCATCTTTTGTGTGTCAGGTATCATGGCTACAGGGTAATGATCACAGCTCAGTAACAGTCCTATTCTTTCAAATGATGCCTATTTGAATTTACATAAAACTGCCTGTTCTCCTTGTAGTTCTCTCTCCAAATCTGACTGTAGTGCTCTGCAAAGAGCTTCGACTCTTAAGCCTCATGTTTCTTGTGATGTTGAATTTGTTTGCATGTCTCCCCTCCCTGTTTAGTTTGCTCTTTACACTGTAGTTTTAGATATTATTGCTGTAATGCTATTATAAATACTAAAACTCTTGTAATTGATTTGCAGTGCAGTACTAGTGCATGCTCACTGTGGTTAATGTAGCATCAGTTCTGCTTTTATAACTCATTGCTGTTACAACAATCTTACTTGACCACAGGAGTTGTGGTTAGATAAGTAACAGTGCACAGGAAAAGAGTTGGAGCAGCAATGTTTTAGAAGCTTTCTTAGCCTTGCTAAGGGGTTAGCTTTCACTCTTTTGCATAACCATACAGCTTAGCTACCCACTAAGATTAAAGCTCTGCAGGCTGTTTTTTTTCCAAGTTATCTGAGCAGTCCCTTGACAACCTGTGAAGAGGAAGATGAGCTCTGTTGAGGCTGGGAAGTAGGTGGTGTCTTAAGGGTAAGTGGATATGGTAAAAAGCTGTGAAAATTCACAGCAGAAGCAGCTTGAAGATACCTGAAATACTCTAGGTCTAAGCTTTGGACTTGTACAGACAAGCTGCTGATCCTGGGTTTTCAAAGGGTTTTCAAAATCCGGAGTCAAGAGGCTTAGGTCTGGTCTGAGAACTGAGCAATTCAAATACAAGTGGGTTAAGGTCGACCTCAGCCTACACCATGACCGTGCTTTCTTTTCATCTCCAGATAATGTTTCTAATGTCTGCACATAGCTTGGCTTGGCTTTCTGTTGTCAGGCTTGAAGCGCAGGTGCTTCCCTAGGATAGCTGCTTTAAGATGGAGAAGGCAACTTTAGCTACTGTAGGCAAAGTCTACAAGGCTCAAAATCTTCTATGTATCATTGGCTGTAAACAAAATGTCTGGGCTAGGACAACTGAAAAATAGCTATGTTGCATTTTATATCAAAATGTGCTTCTAAGGATTATCTGTAAGTGGTGCAGTGTGTGATTTCACGCTTTAATGTTCCTCGATCTGTTCAGTTTACAAGGAAAAGGTATTTTTCTTCCTCCTAGCTGCTAGCTTTGCCAATGCGATGTGAGCTCTGAAGCTCAAGCTGTGATTATTCTGGCTTGTACATTTTCATTGGTGATAAGGAATCCACAGGGTGAATTCCTCTCAGTTTCCCCTGCAGAGCACCACGATCCTGTGGGATTTCAAAGGCAAAACTGAGCAGGGAATAGCAGCCCCAGAAGGAAAGAGCCATCAGAGGAAGGCCACGAGATGGGATTGCATACCTTTAGACTTGTACAAAGAGAGGCACAGCTGAGCAAGAGGTGAAAACATAACTAAGAAAACATGAAAACAGAGGTTTTCTGGAGTGGATTTACAGAACCGAAGGGTGTTATCTCAGGGTGATGGTGACAACTCTGTACCTTGGGTACTTTCAATGAAACGGTGGAATGAAGGTATAAGTCATCCTAGTTGGAGATAATTCAGGCATTTGGAAAACACTGATGTAGAAAATAATCATGTGTTTGGTATATTTTAAAGTCTCCTAGATTTATATTTTTTTAAACAACTTTGTTCTCCTTTCTTTGATGTTTCTTTCAAGAACACAATATTCCAAAATTCCTTTTTCTGAGATCTGAGTTGTTTCAGTGATTATTTGTATACGTCCTTATACATACTTTAAAAATTAATGTAAGTTTATGGTAATGGCTTGTTTTGTCTGCACTGGCCTTTTTTTCATCTTCACTTACCTGCAATCTCTGCAAGGTTTTCAGACAGACCTTCCACGTTAACCTGTGCAAAACTGAATGCAAACAGTGGTGTGAAGTTTCTACCAGTGTCTTTTAAAATTAGTGCTGCTCAGAGACATGAAATGAAAGATGCTGTATGAAAACAGCTGTAATTACAGGAAACGACAGATTAGGATTTATTTATCTGTATGTTTGTGGGTACCGAGTCAGTCTGGATTCATTCAAAGCTTGTCTGGAGGAAGAACGATAGCATCATGCAAACGCTAACAGAACGAATGTTTCTAAATGCAAAGGGACTTTTGCTGCCCCAGAAGGAAAGTAGAGATGTCTGGGGGGAAAAAAAGCATTGATAGGAAGGACCCTGCTAAACCTGGCATAAATATAGAATAACATTAGAAAGATAGGGTTTTCTAATGATACTCAATGTGCATTCCACATATTATATTTTCAGGTGCTAGAATTAAATCTAGTAGTAGTAGTAAAGGTGGAGGCAAAGTTGTAGGGAGAGCTTGTTAAAAACATGGGTTAAATACCTTCAGGACCCCAAACTGCAGCATCTTTCATGATCTCCCTGGAAAGTTATTCCTGTAATGAAATAATTACAGGGATGTTGTAGCAAAAATAGTGTAAGTTCAGAAATAGCTGTAGCTAGTACAAGATCTTACCAATAGACTCATTCGGAGTAATACAATCATTTTTAATGTTATCAGGGATGATGTAATTCAACTATTTGTTCCTTAAGTAAAAAAATATCGCTTTGAAGTTAAGAACTGTCTGATGTCTGCCAGCATTTGCGTGACTGAATTTTGCATGGTTACCACAGAGTGGTTAAAAGAAGGGCTTGTATTTTCACATCTGCCGGTATGACTTACAAAATAAGCATTAAATTTGGAGTTTTTTGGGTTGGAGGTTCAGGAATTGTCATGAATACTGGAATAGAGTTCTCCAGATCACAAAGGTAGCCTCACTCCATCTATTGGCAGGACTGAATCATGAGCCAAATTCTGTAATTCTAATTCAGATCTCGTTACAATCTAGGAAAATATGCAGGTATGAAAATGGCAGGTTTTTGCTTTTCCATATCTAACCACAGCCACGACTCAAACCTGTGCTTGTTAGGAACCTTTCCTACTGGATTATGTGAGAGAGCTTACAAAAGAAAGGCAGAGTGATGCAAGTTGAACTGGCAAATCTGAACAGGAATGTGTCTGTGCAATGTATATGGCTGAAAAGAAAATAGGAGGCAGCTTTTGGCAGACAGTCAGAGGAATTTCTCACGAGTGAAGAATAAGCATTCAGGTAGGACTGGTTAGATCTTCCTGTTGAAAACAATGTCTCCTTCTATTCTGCTTTGTTCCCTAAAAAATGAACTTGGAATGCAGAGGGTCAGCTTATGGCATTTGCTTTTGGAGGCTGCCTTGGCTCAGCCAACCCTTCCAGTTTCATCTTCTCTCTCATCATCCGTGTACTTTGCCAATTAAAAGACCCAAAGCAATTAAACTGTCTATAATTATCCATGATATCACATTGGCTTTCTGGGCATTAGCCAAACAGCACATTTAACAATCACTTACACTTCAAATACCGTAATCAGCAATTATCTAAAATGCATAGTCTTAACAATTAGTGATTCAAGGTTTTGTTTGCTTGAGGAAGTGAGCACAAGTAATTCCATAGCACAGTGACTTCCCTTTCATACACAATTACAGGGTATGTGGGAGGTAGCATAAATCCCAACTTTGATATGAGTGCATTAACTTCAGCTGCAGTAGAAGTGGCTTTTAGGAGTGATGGAAGAAACTGACTGACACAATATTATTTAAATAGTGTGGGCACCATCTCTGGTAATAGATAGTTTGGAATTCATAGATAAAAAAGCACAATAAATAATGCAAAAAATACATCCCGGTGTTGACATCGTGAGACTTGCTGACTTACATTAGCCTTTGTTTGGCATGCAGCTTTGTTTTGGCTTTCAAATTGTTTTCCTGTTATGGAATGAAACATGAGCGGGTTGGAAGAAAAACAACAAAACTTTTATGTTTCCCTGGGATAACGAACCGCTTATCCTAACAAGTCAATATTTACTGATCATCTTGGAAATGTTATTTGTTCAAGTCTTAGTGCAAGAAAAATGTCGGTAATGTTAAAAGAATGAGTGTTGCCAAGCATCGCTGTTCTGTCTTTGATGACTTTGATCCATTTGGTAAGTCATCAAGGATGTAAGAGCAAATAAATATACCCTTTCATGTCTGTCAGCTGGATGTAGTGTAAAATAATGTATAGGGTGATTTTCCTTCATATTCTAAACCTAAGTGTTTTTCTGTGAATCCTGCAGTACAATTTTTTACTCGTACAGCTTATGCTTTCTGTCGATGGCTCTCATCTTTTATGGGAAAACTTGCTGAAGTTGAGTAATTAAAGTTATTCTTGACTTCTCTTGTTTACTGGTGATGGCTTAGCTGAGTCATAAAAACAAGAAGCATTATACTTAGAAAGTTGTCCTGTATGTGCTCAGAGCAAGAAATTCCTTAATGACACCTACAACAAAAAGACCCACTCCAGATGGGTGGATCCTTCTGTTGGAGAGAACATACTTGTCTGCAAGTGCTTGTCTATCAAGGGTATTGCATGAAGCTTTTGTTTCTTTTTGCTTTTAAAAGTTGGTTTGAAATCCGCCTGTCCCTGGAGGTATTCAGGACCAGGTTAGATGTGGCCCTGGGCAGCCAGGTCTTGTATTAGATACGGATGTTGGTGGCCCTGGATGTGACAGTAGGGTTGGAGCTTCATGATCCTGAGGTCCCTTCCAAACCAAGCCATTCTGTGATTGTAACTCACTATGCAGTGGGACCCCAGTGCCCTCCTGAGGGTAACGCAGTGCAGTTGCAGCCCTCCAAACCTTTGCTACAGCAGAGGTTTGTTTAGGGGAAGGTTTCACCTTTAGGAAGGAAATTACTTTTCCGATATAAAACGAGTGTCAGAGTGATGCATCCACTGCTTGAGTGCGATGCTTCTGGTGGGAGAGCATCACACAAAGGGTGTTCAACCTCTGCAGCACCTGGCAGGGTTAACCACCTTTGATTGTGCCCGTATTGATGGGAGTAGGTCCTTTCTTCTGTCTGAGCTCCCCAAGTGCTGTAATGGCAGAAGTGTTGGTTCCTTTGTACCATCTTAGAAGGAGTTTGAAACATTATTGTTTGGGGAAATTGTGTTCTGTTCATCAGGTTTCAACACTTTCTTTGCAATCACTTGCTGTAGTTTTTTCTTTTCCCCCACCCCCTCTCAGTGTTGTGTTACACAGATCCACCTGCTCCCTCTTTGTTGATCTCTCTGTACATTGGAACGGTTCAGTAACAAATACACGGTTTCTTTTCAGTAGTTGTTTTCTGTATTGCAGCGTATCCTGCTTTGAACAGATCTTTGAGATCTCACACAATTTAAAGTTACGAGGCTTCCCTTCTGGGGTAGCCCATCTCCAAGGGAATCCATCCCAGCTGGGATGAGCAGAGCCAGGAGAAATCATTTGCTAATTGCCAGCAGCATGTAGAAACAAACACAAGTCACAGGGCCCCGCAGTGAGTCCAACCCAGAGGGCAATTTAAAAGGTTTATGCCATTACTCCCAAAATGAGGACTGAACGCAACTTACAGGCAATTACAGTCTTGATTCCAGTTTTATTACTGAATAAATACTTGAGGATGTTTTCACGTGCTTCGCTTTTTGTTTGCTCTCGGGGTCTATTTGTTAGCGCGGCTGTACGAGATCTCCTTAATTAACCTGTTTTTGTGTGCATCTCTCAGTTTCTGTGAAATATGTGCACTGACAGCTGTGTAACAATAGTGGAAGTAGAAATGACAGCTTTGTAAGCACTGGTCGATTAAAAAAAATGGGTGAAGAAATGCAGTTTTTGAATTATTGGGCCAGGCTCCTCTGCAAATTGGAATTCAGTTCAGTTAATTGAATTCAATGGATCTCTGGCAATTTACATGGAGTTATAATAAAAGCACGGTTATCTTCTGGAAAGGTGCGGTTTCAGAATATTATTTTTTTAAATGGAATGGTATAATTTTTAATTTATAATAACTGGACGCAGAAATATCTAATTGACATGCAAACAACACTGAAATGTGTTCTGTTCTCAATTACGGGGAATTGGGCACACAACAATCCCGGGCTGGTTATGAATAGTGTGTGGAAGAGGAATGTCGCTCCGTTGTCTATCACTTTTCACCATCTTCATCCCATTCCCTTCCTGCACCTCAAAGCTCTGATACAGTGCAGTAAATATTGCATTAAGTAAATATTGCTTTTGCTCGAGCTTTGGAAGTTATTTCCTAGACCACCACTGACCCTTCTTAACCTGGGAGTGGTTGGATGGATCCTCATGTCCTCTGGGCAACTGCTGGCTCAGGAGTGGGAGCTGCGGATGTCCCCCTGGTGTTGCCCTGCCATAAATCTGCTTCCTCTCCTCTCTGTAACTGGTTTTCAACATTCATTTGATGTACATGTTGGTGTGGTTATTACAGCTCCGATACAGTGTTTGGCACCCAGGGCTGTGTGAGAAGGTTCAAGTGCAGTCTTTACTGATTCATAATGTGCCATGGGAAAAGAATCTGTTTACTTTAATAATAAATGTGGCAATTACATATTTGTTACGTTGACCTTACGAGCTACTGGCTTTGAGGCTTAAATAAAACATGCATAAAGCAATAAACCTGCAGTATATATTGGAGAAAAAAGGCAGCTCTATAGCTACCGTTATTGCAATTTTAAAAAATAAATGAAAAACTATATGGGTGAATGAGGATATTTCCTGTTGGTGCCTTTGAGAGTGGAGGCTTCACAAAGAGCTTTGTCCCCAGAGTTTAACCCTGCAAAGAACAGGTCCATCTTTCCGTGCTCACAGTGGGTCACAGCCTTCAGTGCAGCCTGTGAGCACATCCCTGCCTGTGGTTGGGGCTGGCACTGAGAGTTGCTCCCTGTCCCCAGGGGTAGAGCTGCAGGAGCTGAGCTGTGCTGGGCTGCAGCAGGAGGCTGGGACGGAGCGCTGGGCGTCCTGTGGGCACAGGGACAAGTTGGGTGCTGCTGCTCTCCTGGATCAAACTGGTGAGGTGTTTGGGGCTTGCTGTTTCCTCTGCATTTTTTAATGTATGTAATCAATTAATTTAAGCAAATCAGCTGTTCTTTAGACCAAATCCTTTCCTTGGGAGTTAGAGAGCTTGTTGGCATTGCAGTGCCTCAGAGCTGAGCATAGATAAAACTCTGTAAAGAGCAAGCTGAGCAGTTCAGGCAGGTACATCAGGGATGGGAAGAAGAATGTTTTTCTTCTGGGATGTGAAAATGCCATATTGGCACAGCAGCCAGGTGCTGGAGCCGTCCAGGTGCTCCTGCACAGAGCTGGCTTAGATGGGTGAAGCCTCCGGTGCCTTTCCTGGGCTTAAACCTTTGGATGTGTTTGTGACTTGCTGACAGAAGTGTTGATTTCTTTCATGTAGATGCTGAGAAGTGAGTTGAGAGAAGCATTTCTTTGCCTGGGAAGATTTTGCTTTGTTCCCTACCAACTCCGAAATTAGGGTTGCATGATAGATGGCTGGGACTTTAAGGACTGGCTTTCAGTCTTACAGTCAGCTCCAGGTGCCTGGGTGACCTTATCACTGTAAATTCAGAGCAACTGCAGTCGCTTACAAAGATGCACTAAAGCCAGTGCTGTGCACGAGGAGTTGTCTCTGCACTTCTGTAGTGCCCATCAGTGGCCAAGGGCTGGACCACATGCCAGGTGCTTGCCTCAGTGCTGTCAGACCAACAGCATGAGTCACTATCTCTAATACCAGCCTTAGATGTGGGCACTGCTGTGGTTCTGCAAGGCGGTGCAATTTGTAAGCGGTAGCGGTGACATTTAGGATTGATAACAGCCTATATCCAGGTGTATGGATTTTTTGGATATTGCAGGATGTTAGTAAATGTCACTCTGGTTTCATATGCTTTTGTAATGCAGTTGTTCAAATGGACTGTCTTTGGAGTTGACTTTTTTTCTGGCTAGAGCTCAGAGCCCAAGAGTACTCAGAAGTCACACAGAGTTGCTCTTGTCTGATATCCAGAGCAGTTGCACGTTGCATGATGCCTTGGGTGGTAAATAGGAAAAGGCAAATAAACTTGTTGTTGTTTGGTTGGTTTGTTTTGTCTTCCTGAATAGACAATAAGTCTCAAAGCAGAGAAAACTTCTGTCTATGAAGTATGGAAGTGACCCACCAGTGAGGGCACAGGATATTCTCTTTAAATTTGACTGAGAACAGCGAAGGAAAGAGCAGCAACGGGGGGTTACCGAGTGCTGCAGACATTCATGCAGCCAAAGAATACAAGGGAACAGGATAAGCAAGAGGTAACATGCAGCAAGCAGATATGATGAAATGTCGGTGTGGTGTTAGGGCCATACCTGGGGGAATGAGCATCCTACCCTCCAGAGGTGCTCTGGGTTTTTGTTATGGGAAGCTGTAAGCCTCAATTATGTGTGTGCAGTGAGTATGTTTAGCTTTGTTTTCAGCATTTTTCCTTAACTGAACGAAGAGCTTGCCCTCATTTCAGAATGAAAGGCAGCCCCGGTGAGTGCTGGTTGTGGAAGGGCTGATGTGAACATTGTCATGACAAGGAATTTTCTTAGCGGTGCTGTAATCCAGCATTTCTATAACCATTATAAGCAGACACAGGAAAAAAAAAAAAAGCTGTGGCACTGCTTCAGCATGCACCACATAGCAGAAGAATCAACCTGCTTATTGACGTGTCAGGTTTTGGCATTAATGTGCACTTCTCTTTAAGAGCACAAATAAATAAACCCCTGCAGAGATTTTGCTTTTACATTAGAAGAGTTTTTGTCTTGGTGCTGAAACTTGGCCATGGGACAGTATTTCCTCCCTTTCTGGCTCACCCTGAAGTATAAAAGCAGGGAATTGTAGCAGCCTCGTGCTGTTGTGTATGGAGAAAAAGTTGAAACATGGTTGAAAACTTTGGAGGACCAGAAAGCAAAACCATCAGCTTCGTGCTCAAGAATAAACTGTAAAGCTATTTAATGAAAGGTTTCTTTAAGGACTGTGCGAGTTAATCACTGGCGTTCTTTAGCCATTGAAGGACATAATGGGAAGGCGGTGTTTTCTGCCGTCTTAAATGCTTTATTGCACGTAAATTGTGTCATTCTGTTGCTGAGAGTGATAGGTATCATTTCAGGTTTTCTCTGCTTCAGACTATTCTTGGCAATGTCATTTCTGATTAAACTCATAGAGTATAACATTGAACCATGAAATAGTTAATATCTTTTATGAGCTCAGCGTTGCTTTTGGCTTTCAAAGTATCAATATCTTAGCGGAACAACTCAGATCTAATGAAGAGAAAGCACCAGTGCAAGATCTGCCCTATTTTATTTCATTCTATGTAAGAAACATATCCAGGTTAAAGCAAAGCGTGTTCCCAGCCACCCAGGCTCTGCTGTGCAGAGCACAGAGGTGACAGAAATCTTTGATTTCTATAAGCTGTTAATTCCTTAGCTGTGATTTTATGTATTGACTTCAACATCACACATTTGGCTTTGAACCAACGCATCGGAGGATTTTTGAATGTTCAGCTCTATGCTGCTTAGTTAATAGTTCCGATGGCGTAGCAGACAGCTTTATTGTGTGGTAGGAGGCGAGCTATAAATCACAGGTAAGCCTTGCCTGTATTTATTGCACAGAAAGCTTTTGTTAGAGTTCTGTTCACTACAATTAAAAGACACTTATTCTTAAGGAACCTATAAAGTAGTTTTGCTTATAGAGTAAAAGGGCTGCACCAATATCAGCCTGGTTTTGAGGAGGGAAAATCAATGATTTAATGTTGGGAGGGAAGCATCAGAAGGATTCCAGAGAAATAAAGTCTCTTTCATGGCGAGATGTAAAATGCAGCGTTGTAGACTTGAAAGGAGATGGCAGAATTTACAGAAGCTGACTATCCCCTGCAGTTGGCAAACAGAGCAAAGGCAACGAATTTAAGACTTGCCAGAAGGAAACCCTGTATCAAGGGACAGGAATTCGAGTGCTCTGCAAAGGAAATGAAAGTAAGGCAGTAGATGTCGAAGAGGACAGTGGTCAGATGAAGCACAGAGGATGAGCTGCGTGCTGAGGAGGGTCAGTGTGCAAGTGCTGCGAGGAACTGGGAACGGCTGTCGTGTGCACTGGTGAGTTACAGTATGAACAATTATGAAACCTGAATAGTTTATAGCATGAACTGATACTTACAAGTCGCCTTCAGCTACTCTTTGATGCCTACCACATTAATAACATCTGTGAGCTGAAATTATATAAGCAAAAGCAAATGCCTGTGTTTTCTGCAGTAAGTAGCAGTGTTCAACCTAGAAGGGCATAGGGACGTGGATGATCTTTGTTGTTCTTCTGCGAAGGTATTTCCTTTGTAGAGGTCAGTACATGGCAAGAAATTGCACACACAAAGTAGGCTTTCTAACCATGGCAGCTTCCCCTTATGGCTGTAAGGGAAACGTGCAGTCCTATTGCAGAGAAGGATGTGATTCTCTGATGCCTTTCTGGATCTTTTGGACCTTGGGATGTGTGGAAGGTTTCAGTTCTTTGCTTATAATGTGCTCATTGCAAAGGGAGGCTGCAGTGGACGGGCACCTCTCTGCCCTGTTCCTTTTAGGGAAATTTCCTCTGTTGGTCTGTTTAATTCTTTTTCATAAGGAAACACCTGGTCTGGCAAGCTTGTAGACCATGAAAAGCCAAACCAAATAGATGCATATATTGTAGGTAATCACACTGGCAACGAAAAATCAGCTTGGATGTTAACAGTAACCAATATATCACTCTGTAACTACAAAGAATGTGTCAGATGTTGCATTCATGATTAGCAGATCTTACAAAATTACTTTGGTTTTCTGCTCTTTTCAGCCTCGTGGGTTATAGTGTGAAAGTTGGGGTGAGGCTTATGCAGTAGCCTATAGATCTTCATCAGGAGTGTTGACTCAGGACTATCCAGTGTTGTCATCTGTAAGTTGTTTGTAAGATAGAATTGGTCTAATCCCTAAAACACCAAAGAAAACCTATAAAGAGCGGGCTTCCTCATTCATGCAAGGCGTTGTCTTCAGAGATGGCACAGAATGCAAGTCAGACATGTGGCACTTTATGTCAGGTCATAGCAGTGCTATGAGTCAAGTTGAAAATGCTGTGAGCAGTGGAATGAGGGCAGTTACTGGTTTTAAGAACACTGCAAGAGCAGTGTGTACATTTAAACATGGAGGGTTTCATTTGTCTTATTGTACAAATGCAGTTTCTGGTTTGCACACAAAGCTTCTGCTCTTAATTAAGTGATGGCAGTTCTGGTGTCATCAGGGAATTGGTGCTTTCAGAATGAGGAGTTTATGACAGTCCTTAAGCTGTGGAGTTTAGCATCTGGGCCTGCATTCCTCCACACTGAAAGGATTTGTTTCTAAAAAGGTGGATTTAGGAAAAGGTTCATGAAATCCAAGCAAAAGACTCCTCGCGGTGCTGAAATCTTTGGATACCTCGAAGTTTCAAATGCAGTTCCTTACGTAAGCTGGAACCATGGTTCACGTCTCACTGATTTTATAAATAATTCTGGGGCAATCTCTGTATCTTTTGCAAGTGGGGCATGAGAACATAATCGGGTTAAATGGCTGGTGGGCTGCCCTGCATATAAATTATGGATTTGAGGAGATACGATGAAGTTGTGTGTCTTCAGCTGATTCTGCGCGTGCTCACCCCATGCTCTCAGGAGAGCAGTGATAGAGAGTCATTAAATCGTGATGGCAGTTACAGGGATGGAAGCAGTAGAGGCAGCCGGGTGGCCTCATCCCAGCTTGAAGCAAATAATTAAAGCTCTCTGCCAAGGTTGGGGAGTGCCAGTGCCCTGTGAGGCAGCACGGAAGGTGGATTTTTTTCCCCCCCATACAGATTTGATCACTATAGAATTAGGTTTGCTGCTGTTGTTAACGTATTCCATTGAAAATATCAGAAGTTGGTTAGGTTTTGTAAGTTGTTTTCTAGCCCATGCTACTGAAGATGGAAATACACTATCTGGCAGCTTCTTAACAGCTTGACAGGGTCCTGATTATATTAAAAGTCTCTCCCTGGTATCAAATTGAAGAAGTCTTTCCAAGTTAAAGATCCATACATGAGGGTTAACAAGGCTTTTGCATTATCCGGATGCTGTAACAGTGAAGCAGCCTTAAATATCAATTGATTTAGAATATCTTTTAACGTTACGTCAATATTACGGTTTAGTGTGATTCTCCCACAAGAAATCTACCAATTGATGTCTGTACTGGATATCAGGCACTGCTTTACTGCAGTTTCTTTCCACGAGTTGCCTGAATGTTACATGTGCTAAGCAATGCATAAGCATAATTGTATAAATTGTCTTTGAGATGCAGGTTTGGCCATCTCAGACATGCTCTGCTCTCTGATCCATCACTTGCACTGCTGCCCCACACGTCCCGAGCCTTCAAACAGCTGGAAGCATCATTTTTATTGTACTAGAAACAAAAATCCTTTTATTCCAATATGCCCATCACACTATAGCTCTGCTCATGGAGCAAAGAAGCAACACTGAGCTGTTCAGAGTCCAGCTTCCAGGTGAGACATGCTAAAATTATTTGGTGGGACATAATGAAAATACGTAGTTGTTCTGAATAATCCCTTCATTTTGGGTGCCTACTGGTGCACCTCCTGTTCCCTAGGCTGCTAGGAGATTGCTTTCTAATAAAATCTGCCACTAATCTCTCAGAAATTGAGGTGGGCAGAATTGGCTTTCTGGCTGTGAGGTTTGAGGGCACATTTTGTGCAAGAAATGGGTCGACGCTGAAAATATTACATTGAAATAATTTGGAAGTGTGACTGGGGGGGGTGTCTTTTCATGGTTCAGAAGAAAGTTGTTTTTTGCCACTTGATAAGCTCAGTTCTATGCTGCTGTTCTGCACCAGCAAGGTGACAAAGTTTATTCTTCAAAATGTTGTGAATCTTTTCTATATTATGTGTGGCAAAGCTAATCGATGTGATAATTTGAATTCTCAGTCAAGGGTGAAATCCTTACTGTCATGTTTACATTCATGCTCTAGAATCATAGAATTGCTCAGATTGGGAAAGACTTTAAAGATCATAGAGTCCAACCGCGACGTAACCGTACTACTCTAACTAACAACCCTCCGCTCAATCATAGATATGTGGCCATGGGAGGGCTCTAGAGAAGTGCTGCAATAGCATGTGAGGCTCACATGGTGTCCCGGCTGTCACCTGCTCTGTCCTTGTACTGCGCCAGGGAATTCAGCTTGCTGCCTTGGGTCATTAATGAGCGTGCATTAATGGTGCCTACACAAGAGTGTAGGACATGGATCTGGCTATTGTGCAAGAGTACTATGGCTCTGCTGTTGTCCTTCTGTTGGCAGACTTGGAGAAACCCTGTCAGTTGAGAAAGAGTACGTGTAAGCCCATGCATTTGAAGCCATGGGTTGAGTTTTGCAGTGAGGAGCATTCTCTGTGGCCAAGGTCAGCACTTGTCACTGTACCAGGCACAACAGCATCGCCTCCAGGCAAGGGAAGAACGATCCACTGGCTGTCTTTGTGACATAACTCACCTGTAGGTCAGGATTCATGGAAGCTGTGTGGGTGTTTGAATGTCCTCATTGAAGTTATCCTCTGTGTGGGGTTTTTTAATTGTTTTTGAATGAAGACCAGGAAGCAACCACAGTCACATGGTCATCATCACAAATAACAACAGTCATTTCCCATCTGGATTTAAAAGCAGACAGATCTCAATAGCATTAATTGTTCTTTGTACACAGCTTAATATTCTTACAAACCCGAAAGTCTGAGGGGTGCTTGCCTTGAGACCTTCCTCACAAGTGAGCAGACAGAAGGCACAGAATGATCAACTAAGGAGCATTTAGAAACAGTGACTTCATGGGCTGAAACTAAATATTTATATATCTCCAACCTCAAAACAATGCCGTCCTGTGATTAGCACTCAGTAGTGATTCCTGCTGTGTCTTCACAGTGATTTCTTTCCTTCATGCTTAGTGATAAAGAAAGAAAAGATTTTTCCTGCTGTGTTTGTAACTGTCGGCTCCGTTTCTCTGCCTTCTGTCTAATGTTCTCAGGGAACCCACAGCTTTCCTGGATTCATTCTTCCACCACAGAGACTAAAATCAGCCTATGCCCATTACTTATATATGTATCTCTGCTTATCTCCTGCCTGCTGCCTGGCTCACATAGAGCCATTGAGCCAGTTCTCGTGCAAGCATCGCTTTGATTGAAATACTCATCTTTCTCCTGTTTTATCTGTGACTTCTAGCTCACTTTGGGTATTTCATAGAGTTCTTTTGGCAGTGTGATGGCTGTAAAATACTGGGGAATGTAACGGTTGTGCATTTAGCTGCTGCTTTAATTAAAGATGAAATAAGGGCTCCTTGTTATATTTTGGTGAGTGTTTGGTGAGTGTAAATGGTTTTTTCTCACGAGGTATCCTGCACATAGAACTAATTTAACTGATAAGTTCTATGATACGTGCATTTATTATATTACCCCATTTCTTCTTACAGTGCCATTTTTACTAATATTTCTACCCTGGTCTTATCCAAAGCCCATTGGAGCTGATAGGTTTCTATTACAACAGGGATCTTTTCTGTCTGTATGTCAGGCCATAAAACAGGCTGTTTCTGCTCTCTGGTTCTAGCTACTTGTCATTGCTTTAATTGACTTAACAGGAGATAAATTAACACCCCACTGTTGTAACTTAAATTGTAGCATTTAAGTTTTATTGTTTGCAGTAAATCCTTATCTAGCTATCCCAAAATCACTCTAATTGTGTAGCTATGTGGGTCTGTCTTTCTTGCTCAGAGCTGGAGCCTCAATCCAGTCTATGAAGCTAAAGTAGATGAAGTGTTTACTCAGATGTTTTTCATCACTTTCTCAGCCTTAATTTTCTAATTCGATGCTCCTTTAATTCCGTTTTCTTCTTCTTTTTTTTCCTTGAACTATTTATTTTCTATTCAGGATGTGTTAAATGACACTGTCCCAGACACTCCCAGGAACCACTAAGAAGTTTTGTCAAATACTGAGTTTATTAAATTTGAGCTGACAGTTCCATCTATGCAAAACAAGAGGTGTGAGATAGTGACTGTAACTGGAGGAGAGCTGGCACAGAGATGAGGCACAGATGAAGGCTGAAACGCTGACAATTAAAACTCAAGGAGATACTAAAAGGGGGTTTAATAGGCAGTAAAAAGGAATGTTGTGACTGCAGCATTAGGATGCACGGCGTATATTTAATTCCTTAGCTAGCTGGGCCTATCTGCAAGCTGGCAAGAGATGAACTTTTGCCACCTCTTCAGAGAATAGGCTCAGTTGGGTGTGAATTCATCCTGTTTTTCATACCGACTCCATCTGTGCAAGGTGGGAGAAGAACCTGCTGCTTGGGGAACAGCTTACAAAAGAGAGGAGTGAAATCTCTAATGCTGAAGCTGTCTTGGGTGTCAAATGCATTGCATGTACACCAATACCTAGCCCCTTGTTGCTCCCCACAATTGGGCTTGGTCCTGGGATGGAGGAGTGTGGCTACATCAGCTCTTTGGTGGCTGGGGAAGGCAAGCAGCTTGGAGGGGAACCAGGAGCCCCACTGTGTCCACTGCTGAGCAGAGCCCTAAGCCAGGGATAACAGGAACATGCATTTCTGTTCCTTGCTTTTTGAAGCTGTTATACATAAATCAATGCTGCAGTCAAGTTTGCAAACCTTATTTCCTTTCATCTGTTTCCTATGACAAGAAAACCGAGGGATTAGCATGATATCTCAATAAATCCTGCCGCTGCCATCTCACCATTCCTGCTATGCCGCACAGCTCAGATCATTTGACATCGTTATCCACTGCAGAGCTGGGTCTTGTTCTGTCTGGCCGTGGAGTTGTTTCTTCCAGTATATGTTAGGGTGGACTGAGAGCAGAACTGGGCACTGTGCCCTCATCTCCTGCATTCCCTTGCTGGCTGCTTGCTGCTTCCTACCCAGCAGCCGGTGGCTATGAGGATCACTAAGCCAGGCTTTGTTTTTTTCCTCTTAGTAGGAGCCAAGGCTTTGTGCCTTTGTGCAAGGATGTCTTTAAACAAATACGCTGCTCCTGTGAAAAATGGCAGAGGCAGAAAAAAAGCGGCAATATCACATAATCTGCATAGTCAATATAAGCAAATGCAAGTGTGTTTTCAGCCCTCTAATAGGGGATCATAAACACGCAGGGTTTTATGGCATTCAGCTGAAGAATAGCTCCCATAAATTACACGCAGTGCAATTTCTTTGTTTTCCTTCTGAAGTTTATTTCCTTTTATGTTTAGTAATTAAATCAGAGCGAAAAGATTGCATTATGGAGTGTATCACATAATAGCAGTGATTACACAGAGGTGTCACCAGGGTCACTGTGCAATGCTTGGCCTGGGGTGGTCTGTCAGCCCTAAAATGGGCCTGAGCACTTCTGCCCTCCACTTACCTGTGGGCAAGCATGAAGCTTTTGAAGCATCTTCTGCCAAGAATCAGTGTCCAAGTTGCTCCTTGGTGCAAAGCAGCTCAGGGTTGTCTCCAACCCTCTGCTCTGCAGTGTGAGCACAGTCCAGGCCAGGGGCTTCTGGTGACCACAGCTTTTGGCCATCCCCTCAGTTGTTTTGCCCATGGCAGTTGTTTTCATCTGCGCTTGTCTGCAGCTATAATCTCTAGTGATGTTTCAATGCACTACAAGTGCAATGTGTTGTGTTCTCTTACAGCCTATGTATTCCCTGAGTTCCACCTCAGAGCAACCCCCACTGACATCATGGCCTGAGCAGCAGCACTCACTTTCTTTTTGCTCCGGACCATAAGGATTCTTGAGCTCCCTGCAGCAGATGGGTCCATCCATCCTTTAAGGCCTCCTCTTGGCTGAGTGCTTGATGGGCTGAGGGGATGGACAGCTGTCTTCAGTCCAGAGTGAAGATCTGAGCCATTCCAGTTAACTGACGTCAATGCTAAATTACCCATTCTGTAGGACTGTGAGAGTTAGATCTTCATTTACCTTCTTTCCTGTTAGTTTCTATGGGGGAGCAGCTTGCCTTATTATGAAACAAACACCTTGAGGTATTTAGCTATTGGAGAGCAAAATACCGCAAATAGGGATGTTATCCAGATGTACCTTTAGATTTGCCAAGGGAGTGTTGATTGCAGCGTTTTCTGTTGTAAGGAAAACACTGAGGGATGCACAGGAGGAGTTCTGTGCCTTCTCTGGACATCTAAGAGGAAAAGCAGGTCAGTACTCTGTAAGTACTCTTATTTTGCTGTATTACCTCACTGCGTGGGTTCCTCAGCTTCACACAAACAGCCGAGCGTTTGGCTTCGCACCATAAGCTGTGCTTTCTTACGTAACCGTGGTGAGAAATGGAGCACCAAAAATAGGCTGCAGCTGGCAGGAGAACGGCTGAGTTCAGCCTCAGGGCATAGCCAGGGCATCAGCACTGCCTTTGGAAATGTGGAAATGAAACTTTGGGAATGGGATAATAAACAGCATTCCAGGCCAAGTGCTCCTCATCATATGTGTTTGTGTCCAGGGCTTGGTTCCCCTCCTGGGCCTCCTGTAAATAAAACTTTTTTTGCCATCCTGAAAGTTGGCATTAGGAGGTAGCTGATTGTTTTGAACTTCCCAAACCTTTCTGTGCATGGGACTGTGTGGGTCTGTGAGCTGTGAGGCTCTGGGCACACTCCAGGATGAGCAATGCTGTCTGCAGTGTGTGGTTTTGATTTATCCCTTCCATGGAAAAGGTGGAATGATACAAAGTGATCCCTAATAAACACCGGCAGCTTGGGTTGAGGTTTGCCAGGTCTTTAATTGAGGTTTGTCACCCAGATCTCCTTACCGTGAGCTGCTGTTTATGCTCACAAATGATTCGCGTTTTGCAGGGCAGTTGCTGGGGGCAGGGGATGAGAGCGAGGGTTCTAACAGGGTACTGTGTGGTAATTAGTGACTCGTAATTAAAAGGCTTTAATTACTGCCATTTTTTCATCACTGGTGATTTGCAGTCCGAAGCGGGAGGTGCTGTGCAGGTGGGAATAGCAGTGTTCGGCACGGATCGCTGCTACTGCTGGGGCTGTGTGGGCAACACTGCAACACAGCAAAACGTTGGGAGTGTGTCTGAATTCTTATCTGACTGCTTGGGTATCAGCATAGTTTCTAGACTGCATTTAAACCACATATGTGTACGTGTGTAAGGCCAGGAGGTGTATTGCTTGTAAGAGCTGATGAGCTAACAGGTCAGGAAGGGGCTGCTGGCACAACGCACACCTGGTGCTGCATGGGAGAGAAGGGCTGCCCTACCAATACAAACAAGGGGAGCGAGCTGGGAGTGCCTGTGTGCTGAGGGGCTGCAGCTTCCTGGGTAGACTGAAATGAAACCTGTGTCTCATGCCTGGAGGACAAAACAGAATGTAACAACCGGCATTGCTTTACTCAATCTTCTTATTAGATAATTAATTTTTTGAAGCATTTCATCGCCATTTATCATTGGCATGTCTCAGAAATGCGGTGTATGTGTGTCGTGTGTTTTATCACGCACATTACACCCATATATATTTCCTAATACATGAACTGTGTATAAGCACAGCTCCAGAAGGGATAATTTCAGCAAAGCAGTTTGAGATGGATCAGGATCTGACAGACATGCTGTGAATGCAGTGCAAGATGCTCTTGCTCCCCTCTGTTCCCCTTGATACCCTTTGAATTCCCTTTTCTTCTCCCGATGCAAAAAGGCCGCTCCTGGAAGGCTGATATTTATCTCAGGGCCACAAAGGAACTGAGCAGTGAAAAAATCCAGTGATGTGCACATGAAAACCAGTCCTACTGCAAAGACCCCAACTTTATGGGGGCATTTTTTAGGCACCCTCTGTAATTGGATGCTTAGTTTGCAGGTCTCTGGCTGTTTGTTAGAGGGAACCTATGCCAGTCTCCATGCTGGCCGGGGCAGCGCATCGCTCTACTCTCTTTATGCACCAAGTCTGAAGGCTACTCTGATAATCCTGCATTTCAGTTTAGAAAGATTGGTAATACTTTGCAAGTTTGGGCAGGGCGAGGTGCTGCTGCATCCACTGGCAGCTCGTGTGTTGGTGCTCGGGGTGTTTTGTGCTTACCTCTGGCTCTTCTTTGTTTAGGTGATTAAAAGATGCCTGTTGCTGTCTGTATGTACAGCATGCTTCATTAACAGTGATTTATTTTGGAGTTTCACAGAATTGGCACTGTGTAGTGCACTGGTGTGCAGAAGAAAAACGTGAGCTGGTTGCTAAGGCTTCTTGCTGCTGCTGCTGCTGCAGTGCTTTGGGGCCAGAGACAAGTTCTGAAAGTTTTCCTTCAGAACATTCTGGGAGCTTGTGCAGTGTGAAGTGGGCTCTTACCATTCTGCTGGAGGCTGCAGCAGAGTGAGAGATGGAAGTTCCATCTAAAGGGTGTTTTTTCATGTGTTGAATGCATCCTTACACCTTGACCACATTATTATTGTTTTGTTATATTTCTATTTTATTTGTTCAGATGTGCTACTCATTAAAAACACAAATGAAATTACTGGCAATAAGAGCTGCCTCCACACAGAAATTAGAGCCCTAGAATCAGGAAGGTTGAAGGAGACTACCAGCACCAAGTCCGACCATCACCACCACAACCACTGTCGTGGCCTCAGTGCAACGTCTTCCCCTTTCCTTGCAGATGCTTTTTTCCTCTCTCACTCCCTATTATGGTCAGAATTCTTAGCGTAATTTCTTCATCAAACCCCAATCATAGACTGAGGTGCCCTGCAGAAGAATTTGCAGTGGATGCGTTGCTGAAAGTAGAGTTAGGAAGACATCTGTGCTGTTGCCTGTATGTTTTCTAATGGGATGTGCTTCCGAACTGCAAGCACTTCTCATTTTTGTCTTTTTAGAAATAAGACTGAAACTGAATACACTTCTTTCTGGAAATAAAATATTTTGAAGTGCTTTAGAAGCGAAGCAAAACCCCCTGGGATGTTATAGTCAGAAAACATTTAGAGATGGGGAGGATCTGTTCAATTATATATCTTTTGCTCATGTAAAAGCACTGCGTTTCCCAAAGTTGTTACCATAAAAAAATAGTGTTTCAACATTTTTCTTTACAGAGGCTTCAACAAGGAGCCTACTGATATGAATAGCAGCTATGTTTACAGGAAAATATTGCTGAGATTGGAGTCATTCACATGTGAAATGGGGAACTATCATGAGAAACAGAAATGTAGCAGCATCTTGAATACCGCTGTACTTTAACCTTAGGAAAATATTTGTAATGGTGATCATCTCATTTGCTTTTTGCTATTTTTTTATGATAAGACAGACAGCATTTCTCTTAGGGAAACTTCGTGTACCACACTGTTGAGTGTTATGATAATGTTAGGGAACCTGCTTTCTTTTTCTTTGAAGGACATCCGTGACTCTGATGTCTGCTGGTCCTGTGGAGTGTATTTGAACAACCAAACACTAGGGAAGACTTGGAGTTTTTTTCAGTTGGCTTAATTACTAACTCTGCTGAGTACTGAAAATGTATATTTTTAGCATAGCTTTTATTTTTGTCTGAAAGTAAGACCCAGTGACTGTGCAAAATCATCCTGGGAAGAAAGAAAGAGCCTGCTATTTTTAATACCCTTATAAGCCAAAAACTAATTTACATTAATACTTTGGAAGTGTTTTGTATTGGTTTTTAAAATGCTTAGAGAAGCATGATTTCCTGAATGGAATATAAAGTAGTTTGCAGAAAGCTGTGAGTAGAAAAGGTGTAAGTGGGCAGAGTGCTGCAGCCTTCCACAAGAGGAGTTGGACAGCAGGAGCAGCAGTAAGGAGGTGAAGACTGAGGATTTTCTTGTGTCAGTGGAAAAGAAGGGAATGAAATAGGTAACCTGGCGGGTAGACATTAGGATATACGAAAGAGTGGTCAGGCACTGGAATGGGCTGCACAGGGAGATGTTGAAGTTGCCGACCCTGGAGGTATTCAAGGAACGTTTAGATGTTGTGTCAAGGGACATGATTTAGTGAGAACTATTGGTGATGGGTTGACGGTTGGGCTGGATGAACTTGTAGGTCTTTTCCACGCTGGTGATTCTATGAAGAGGAACATGAGGAATCTATAGACAGGACGGCCTGCTCTATGGCTCTCCATGAAGAACAACAGTTCCTCATCTCCATTACCTCTCCAGAAGCACTGCCCTCAAAGCCCATGGAATAAATGGAGCCCTTTTGCTCAGCTGTGGTCAGACACTGTGATATTCTTAGTAGCGCTAGCTGGCCTTCCTGCAGGCTGGCAGATCTGTGCTGCTTTCCATGGGCTCCTGGCAGCAGGTTAAGCTGATAAGTGCTGTACCTCTTGTGTTTTTAATTTGGTATCAGTGGTTGTAAGTGATTGTTCTGTTTCAGTCCCAGGTAGCTTATTGCAGTAAGGAAAGTATCCATAAGGCATTGCCCTATGGTGTAATGAAGAGCAGCCTTTTAAGTGACACAATGGGCTTATTGATGGGAATAGTACATGGGAAAACAAGAGCACAAAAGAATTTCAGCAGCTGCTGGTGAATATAGGATTTGTCTGCAGACTCACTGATGTGAGTGTAGCACCGAAAGCTTTTTGCCTTTGGTGGAAGTCCCCTGTAGGGGCACAGTTGTACCCAACAGAGTTTGGTGCAGAGAGGAAAAAGCTTTTGTACAAGTGTGCAGGAGGGCAAACAAATACATTTCTTGAGTTCCCAGTAAACACAGAGTAACTGCTTAACTTTGTAAATCAATATAAAGGTCTATGATGGCATTTTCCTAGAAAAATTAATAATTAATGCTCTAATCACTCACTTAAGATGTTATTAGTTTCCATTGATTAGGCCTTCCTGCTAACCCCAGCTAGCCTAATCAGTCTGCGTGAGAAGAGATGAATATACTCAATTAATCTCTACCCTCTTCAAAATTGCATCAGAAGACAGATTCTTAGTCTTCTCAGTGCATTCAACCTGACTTTATTAGAGGAATCCTATCAATTTTATCTCACAAAAGCAAGCGGAGACCTCTAATGATAGCCCTTCACATGCTATTAGTCATGCAGTTTGTCTTGTAAGCACGAAGGCTCCTTAACTTCCAGCCTTCAGTGATATAAATAAGTTATAAGAATGTGTGTCTGGCTTGATTTATTTATTTTTTAATATTTAAATGCTTGCTCTGGAAAATGTTCCCTTCATGAGAGAGACTTTTTTGGCCTTGCGTTGTGCTGGGATTGGGGATATATTGCAGTGATTAGCAGAGCATCTTCAGATTCCCTGCTCCAAAACTGCAACTACTTACAAATTGTAATTGAGCAAAACATAGCAAGCATTGCCTGGAGAGGTGGTCTGCTTCACCTCAGGGTGGCATTTGTAGAAAGAAGTGAGAGTGATTCTTACAACTTTCTTCTTAATTGTAGTTTACAGGGTTAACTAGTTACTAGTTATCCCAGAGAGGCAGTGAGTGAGTCTGCTGTCAAGATAGATGACAGAGTGATGACAGAAGTGAGCAAGGTACAGACCTGGGGCTGCATCTCAGCATCCTGTGCTGGTGCCCAGCTCACCTGGAGCCTCGCTTTGCAGAGCTGGTTTCCTATGTAAGCTTCTGTGCATCTCTCCTGACAAACTGCTTTACCTCTTCTTCACACCAATGCTCATCTTACTGCTGCTCAGAATGATTTCAATTCTTAATGTTTTTGAAAGCTTCTTTCTTGATCTTAAGATGTGATTTTCCTGGGAACTAAAATGAATTTTCAATAAATGGAGGGAGCAGCAATCCTAGGTCTAATCTACTCTTTCACTAATTCTCTTTCATAGATTAAAAGTGGCCTAAAATTTCCACGGAGCCTGGTTCTCTTCTGCAGTTCCTGAACTTGTCTCCTCTACCCTGGGAAGCTGAAGATGATGTTGCTATGGGAGCTGCTCGTGCTGCAATCATTCATGGTGTGCCTTGCAGGTAAAGCATTGTTTTAAAACTTTCTATTTTAGGGTGTTGGCACCAAAGAAAAAGTGTGCTGCATGTTACATTCCAATGACAAAATGGCAAAACTAGGCTCTGCTCCATGGCTGGTGGTACCAAAGGTTGCTGCTCAGATGTCACTGATGCTCTTAGCCAGCTGAACTATATCAGCACAGCAGAAGCTCCACGTTTCAGAGCTCTGCTCTGTCCGTCTCCCAATCCAAGCTGCTGTTGACAAACATTGTTTTCTCACGTTCAGTGCTAAGTATTTCAACGGCCAATTAAACCTACGTAGAGTATAACTTTAAATCCCATTAAAGCGGTGTTATGAGGAGTGTTACAGCTAAGAACACACTTCATTTAGCAAATAATTAGAATAACATATTTCATCAATAAAACCATCTTCTGCAGCTGTCTGTATTTAACTTTTTTTTTTTTTTCTTTTGCCCTGAGAGTTGCACTGTTTTCAACAAAAAAATTTCTGACGGACACCATTTTTCTGTAGCTGAAGCAGTTCCTGAAGACATCTCAGGTTTACAAAGGGCCAGCAAAGCTCACGCCAGGCAAGCAGCTCTGCTGCCACAGGCTCTGCCACTGCTGTGGTTCTCTGATGTGTTTTGTTCTGAGTGGGGGCTGTTAGATTTTAATTAATGCATATGTCACTTTGGTGTTCATCTTGTTTGCACTAATTTATCTGCTGTTTCACACTCAGTGTTTTGTTTAGTAACTTGTGCGCATTTTCCATGTGATCATTGTCAGGGCCTTATTTCAGCATTAGATCATGACAAACTGCTTCTAATATCATTTACTTTCTTTTGCTTGGCTCTACAGAATGCAAAAGCTCTTTTATTCCGGTACATGTTGGCCCCTATTTTTGATATTTGGTTCCAAGTCTTCCTAAATGTGCTATGACATTTTGTGAGCTGGCAGAAAATTGGATGCAGAGAGATTCTGCAATGCAGTGCCACCGCTACCCGGGAGCTGTAACCCTCCTGAAGTTATGCTGTGCGAGCACAGGGAGCAGGAGCCTTTATTACAAGCAAATAAACAAAACCATGGAAAAACAAAAGCATGGAAAGTACTTCTGTAATGTAATTTTGATATTTTAGGCATCTGTTGCTGAAAGTTTAAGGTCAGCAAAATGAAAGCTTCAGCAGAACGTGCAACAGCATTTCTTCTCTTCTTTGCCACGCGTTGAGTATCCTCATAGCATCACGTCAGTCTCTTGTTACTGAGTTGTGGCATGAGAAGTCCCAGACACTCAGTGCAAGTTGTGCAGTGGGCAGTGAGTGAGATGGTTTTGTTTTGTGGGTGGTGCAGCAGAGAGGCAGTCAGGCCTGTACCTGGTTGGCCCACAGGGCCTAGCAGCGCAGCTGTGATGTGCAGGGCAACCTGACAGGGAATTTCCTGCTTTCTTGTGACTCTTACACAAGTCTGTCCCTCTTTAGCTTATCGTAGCAATGAGCTTCACTGCTGAGGTCTTATTTGCATGTTAATGAGCTGCAATCCTGCTCGAAGAAAAGCGTTACCTGTGCATATTTTATGGTGTGATTTATCCTGTGAAGATCCACGTAGAGTTTGGTACAGGATGAAAGAGCCTGGCAGCCTTTGAGGGGAGCTTCTGCTTTGCTGTCATGGCCTGCTCTCCTGTACAGCCTTCCAGGCTCTGCTTTCTGCCCTTGTGTTACTCTTGCTTTTCACCAACAAAGATCTCTGCTCAGCACAAGCAGGGGTCTCCTTCCTTTCTTCTTAGTAAACACAGCAGCTTCAATAAGCAAACTGCTCTTGCATCCACTTAATGATGCTTCTGTTTCCACAAGTTTGGTTTGTGAAAGGGGAGGCGCAGTGGTGGCTGTATCTGCTTGGAACACTGAGGTTGGAGTGGCTTCAATAACACAAGCTGATACAGCATTGGCAAATTTAGTAACAATACAAGGCTTAAGTTAAGCGTGGACACTGATCATTGTGCAAATAGGAAGCGTAAAATAACATGCAATCAGCAGGGCTGGTCTACATCAAACAAGGGATAATTATTCAGGAAATGTTGGACCTCTCTTCCCCAGTTCCCAGTGAATTCCAGTGAGATCTGGGCATCCCAATCTGTTACAAATGAAGTTCCTACAGAGATGAATATTTACAAGCCAATTTGAATGCATGTGTCTGTCCAAACAGATGTAGGTTATGTACAGAAGAAATTTTGCTAGATTTCATGTCTGAATATAAATAATTAGGCCAAGAAGCAGTTGTACATATTGAATGTTGGTCTTCTGTAAGTGATATGGCAATTCATTTTGTTCAGTGCTTTTTTCTGATGCTGCTTAGTTGCCGTGACTGGTGCTTTGATGTTAGCTAGAAAGTGATTAATCTGTTGCCGCTCTATAATTAATTAATTTATATTTTGGTCAGTTCTGCAGCACTTTGCATTTCTGCCTAATTACTGTTTGCACAGCACTTGGAATAGATAAAGCTCTGAATGACTCCTATTAGTAGCGCGGCCCTTGGCTTCTTGGCTCTTGGAAAGCTATCAATGAAGTTGGTGAGAGGTTTATACAGATGAGATCAGGCTCATCCTTAATACTTTGAGGTTTTTTCTGAATTACTTGAGGTTTTTGCTCACCAAGCTCCTGTATTTTCAAGTGGCTTAGAAAGAAGTCAGATAGGAGAACATGTGAGTGTGGGTTTTCTACTGAAAATAAAGTACTGGCCATCTATCATATGACCTTGCCATCTCAGTGAATGTGTTACTGGAGATCAGTGATGTGAGTGCGCCAGTCTTACTTCAGAAAACTTGAAGTGTCTAAAAACGTGCTTTACATTGCCTCTGCGAGGAGGTGCAGAGCATTGCCTCCTGAAGGCATTTCGACAGGAACTTCCTGCAATGAGAGGAATATTATAGTTTGGCATTGATAACATTGGGTAGTTTGGATTCCTGAAGGGCACAGTGGAGGTAATGCTGGAGCTGGCACAAGTCTGTAATGAGCGCTTAGGCTAGAGTCCTCCCAAGGAAAGCCCTTCTTTCATTGTGCTTTCTGCTGCTAAGTAGAGTTCAAGTGTCTTTAACTCATATCAGAACCATCTAGCATTCCTCTAGCATAAGGGAGAAGCTCTGCAAGCTCTATGAACAGGCTTTAGGGAGGGATTTCCAATAGAAAAATGTGCAAGCTCATGCCTTGTATTAAACCTTGAAGCCATCTTGATGAGGATGTTATGTATAATCTTTCTTGATCCTTCATGTTAGAGGGGTTTTCATACTGGCATGAGGAACTACTGCTGTTGTGTGGAGATAAAGAGGTCAGTTTAAATGAGGAAAATAAAGTCAAATTGGGAAAAAACTTCTAAGGGGAAGAGCTAAGAGGTAAGAGCAATTAAATCTGAAGTGCACAACAATTAAATCAAAATTGATATCGCAAGGCTTTTAGCCACAGATGGGATTCTATAGTATCATCCAGCTGTAGAGAGGAGGCTGGAAAATGTATGCGATTATATGTAATGAATGCTTATTTAGATATTATACGACAAGCTTTTCTGTGATTGCAGAGGATTGGTCTGCACCCATTTCATGCTCCTGATCCGCCATCAGCAAAGCACTCGCTAGGTGTGACCTAACTCTGATTTAGGCCATGATGTCTCAAATTATAAAGTTAGAGACAGTGTCAGTGTAATTCATTTCTCTCACATGCAGATGATTAGGTACATCATGTTTTTCTCTGTTTAACTCCTAAGTCCGTCTGGGCAAGTTTAATTACATCTTTCTCAAAGAAAAATTATTGAGGTAAGATGATATGCTTAAAATAAAATAGAATATATAGACGTTTTTATAAGCAGATGTTCTGACTTATCTGTCTGTGTATTGATCCCCTGTGCATTTTATATGATGCCTCTTTTCAATTTAGCTTCTTTGCATTTAAATTAGTAGGTAGGTACTGAAATTAAATCTCACTTAGGTAGTTAGAAAAATACCTACTTTTCTACGCATCTATCAAATTACAGAGAATTTGGACTCAAAATGCTTCTTTATGGACAGTAAGACTGAAATGTTATGACGTTTCATGTGTGACATTTGAGTCAATTGTTTCTAGAGGTAAAATATTTCTTAGCAAATGTAAATATTATTGGAAAGGGACCTCATTTTGCAGTCTGGACAATCTTTCTATGGTCATTGAGTAGAATGAGAAGGTAAGAGTGACAATGCAAACCAGGCACTGGGGTTTCCTTCTACCCCTGTTCCCATCTTCTGGCGTGGGTTTGTGTAGTCTGATTGGTGTTTTCTAACCTTAACACTATGAATTGCAACCCTAGGCTATGTTGCTAGAAACACTGATATATGTATTCACTACATGCAGAAGTTTCCATGCAAAGATATTTTCCCTTTCTGGTTGTCACCAGGGCTCTGTGTCCTGTAGCATATGGGCAGTTCAGCAGTGTGGATGCTTTCATGTGCTCCTGCAAAGCAGTCTGCGCTGCGAGTCAGTCCATGGAAACTTAAGCGAGCTGCTCACCATGAATGCTGCTTTAATGAATAGAGCACAGAATGTTACAGTGCAGCTCGCTCATCTGAATATTATTTAATGCTGGTTTATTGGGGGCGTTTGATCAAGTGCTGTGACAGGTAACACTTGTGATGCACAGACTCTTTTTTAAGAGTTTTGCAGAGTATTAAGCTGAAAGATAAGAACTTGCGTGTTAGCACTGCAGTGCTTCCATTTGTTTTTCTTTATGTTAGAAGTGTTATTTAGCAGTAAAATTCATGTATTTAACTTCATAATCAAACCAACACATGATTGTTAAATAGTCTATATCCCATTAATTAGGCTGTGAAGCAAGGCAAGCATTACAACCATTTATAACTGAGTACTGCAAAAGTTGATAATCAATTAGACAGGCAACTAATTAACCAGCCATCTTCAGCTGAGGTTGGTGACTTTCAACTTAATTAAAATTTCCAGGTGTCAGTATGAAAAGTATATCTATCTTAATATTTCAATGTGTCTTAATTCTGCTTTTCTGAGGTTTAACCTGTGAAAAGTGCATCTGTTTGAGCAGAATTTGTTGTATATAAAACATCCCATGTCCTTTTTGCATTGTTGAGAAGCAATATGTATAAGGAGGTTTTGAATGTGTAGAGTGTGACTGGGGTGGCTTCCTCTTGATTGTTGTTGGGATATCTGCCCTGCCGTCATGTAGCTCGTATTCCACGAATGCAAAGAAGGTTCCTAACAAAGTTCAGAATGCCATTTTTGTTTTACTCACAGAAGGCAGATCATACAATGGGTGTTCTGTAGAACTTGGAGGAATAGATTATATCTGCCCTGAAAGCTTCCCGTCTGTGTGAGCAGAGGAGATGAAACACTCACTGAGAGCCAGATCAAGCTTTATTTCTGTAGCACTCACTCCTTCCATTTTCAGGATGATCCATGTGAAATGGCATTTTCTCAAGGTTTGTGCTGTGTGGGCTTTACTAGACAATATTTGAAGAGGGACTTGAAAGAAGACAGGCTGATGGCTGGGATTCCTGAGGTGCAAAGGCAGGGGGTGATGCAGGAGATAAAAAAAGGGCTGGAGACAGCTGGATGCATGGGTGGAATGAAGATGAGATGCACACTTCCTTGGCTTCTGAAGAACTGCTGCTGAATTCTTGGTGTCAAACAAACTATTTCATGTTTCTTTTTAATTGTGCTGCCCCTTGAATGGAGAATTACATGTGGAACAAACAACAGTATTGTCTGTTTCTAAGCTAACATTGCAGTTGTGATTGAATTTATCCTGAGTTTATGGTCCCCTGAATGCCTAACAGAGGTCTGATGCCTGTAGGACACCACTGGAAAGGTCTCCAAGCTCCTCTGTGCTTGACAGGCAAGTACTCTGTAACCATACCCAGAGAAGGAAATGTGGGCAACTCTGAAACTAGAAGAGGTTCTCTTGGTCTTGTCTTAGTTGTCAGAGTGTCCTGAAAATATTCTTCAGGCAACTAAATAGCAAACGGACTGCATGGAGGTTTCCAAAATTCAACAGTATTGACTTTGCTTCATCAGAAGTTTTAACAGCCGGCTTTTGCTTTTTTTTTGTCTTCTAGAAGTATTTCTTCTTGAACTTGCATGTTTCTGTTTTCTCTTTATTTTCTTGTTATGTTCATGTACTCAGTAGAGAATATGGCACTTATTCCCCGACGAAAGGCAAAGCAGTGACAAGTCATTGATGAGCTGGAAGGGGGAGAACGCAGCACCTTTCCACGAAAATGATGTGCATCCTGGATGGAAGCCAGGCATTCATTTGGTTAAAATGGGGTTTGATAATTGAAACTAATTTAACAGCGACCCCATTAAGTTGCATTTTATTGCTCATTTAATACGCCTGTCTCACAGGCTCTCCAGAGTTTGTAATTGCTCATAGCTCCAGCCATGCAGGTGAATGTTGAGTTTGCTGTGTGGTATTGGCACCAATGTATGCACCACAGTACCAACATTGTGGTGCTGTGGGTCAGTGCCAATGGTCTTTTTGTATGATTTCAGTATTTGTCTGCTAGCTAAATCTTCCCCACTGGGCACAAATCTCTGTATAATCTTGTAATTAGTCAGCACCCCTTTTGTTTCCAATGGCAGTGCTGCACGAGGTGACGGTTACCTATCCGCAGCCGTATTTATCAGAAGAAAATAAGCAAAAAAGGGTGAAAGGGCAAGAAAATACGAGCGAGAGCAAGCAGCTGTGATGGATGTTTGTTTACAAACATGTCCTCTTCTGCAACTCCGGCTGCAGGAGCCGTATGTGAATGATGAATTACAGAAATTGCAGGAGCTTTGCCCCGTGCCGCTGTGAGGATAGCAAAGCTCAGTGGGAGTGCACCAGGCTTGCATTGCAAGCACAAGGCAGAGCCACCAAATGCTGCTGAAAGGAGGCATTCTGAGCTCAGCTTCATCATCCAGACCACATTTAAAGCTTACGGCTGTCTCCTTTCTTTTCTTCTTTTTTATTTTTCTTTTTTTTAATGTAAATGCATGCAAACAGGTATTACAAATAGCATATCCTAGTGTGAGGCAAAGCATATGATTGTCTCCCTCTTCATGAAAGAACAAGGTCTGACAGGCATTAGTCACGTTAATTAAGCCCCTGCAGGGCACAAGAAAAGGACGCACTTGGATGTGGTGTTGCAGAAGGATTTAGAGCTCATTCTTATAACCCAGGGCTTTGTCAGCGGGAGGCAGCACTGTTCCTGGTGGTAGTTTGGTGCTGGGTTGCTGGGTTAAGCTGCAGAGTGTCTTCTCAGCCAAAAATGGTGAATTTGATTTTGGAATAGGAATGACATAGAAAATCTGTGAAGATGAAGAAACTGAGGGCACACCTGTCTATAGCTGCCAGCATTTGCAGCGTGTGCCAGTGGAGCACAGTGTGTAAGTAGGGCAGTGTCCTGGTGCTGTAGCTTGGCAGCTTGGCCAGGCCCAGAGTTGCTGAACCACTCTGAAATAGTGCTCAGGAGATGAGGATCTGAGCTGTGGATTTGGAGAAGGGAAATCTTCACCCTTCCCTTGGAGCAGCGGTAGTTATTCTTTCTTCGGTTCTTGTGGCATCTCTGCGGGCAGTAGCAGTTCAATTAACCTTGTTTCTCCTTATTTCTTTTTCTGATTGTTTTTGAACCAAACTTTGCAAGTTTTCTTTGAGGTCGCGCTGTCAGTTCATTCCGACAGCTGTCACACTTGGTGTTTCTGCTCAGATGTGGCCGTGCTGTTTCTGAAACCTGCTTGCTGTGTACAAAATGTGCTCGTGGTGTTGGCTTTTCTCAGCGATAGGAACGAAATGTGCTTGTCAGTGTTTTGCAAGATTGATCTGTTAGAGGCTGTTAGCCTGTGAGGTTTTACACATTGGAACCAACAGCAGAGTTCACAGCTCCGGCGAGGTGTTGTGTTTAAACTTATGACAGAGGCTTTCAGTGCTTCTTTTTTAATTCAGCTTTCCTTATTGTGGCATCCGTTGCCAGTAAAGCTTTACCACCATGTCTTATTTTAAGTTCAGGCGTTCTGTGCTTTCTTACAGCTCTCCTTTAAAAGAGCTTACAAAAGGATACATGAAAGCATAGCAGACGGCGTTACAGAGGTTAGCAAGAACATTATGCAATTTGATAGATGCTATAGGATAGCTTAAAAAAATAAACAAGTAAAAGGCAGCCACCAGGATTCAGCCTGTTGTTCCCATTGTGTGCTGCAATGGGAAAGTGGGAGAAAACAGCGAAGTTTGGGCAGCTTCTTTGCTCAGCAGTGCTTGAGAGCACAGAGGAAGACACAGTGATGCTGAGCAGGAGGAGGGCTTTCTCTCTTGCAGTCATCATCTGTTGGGTACAGGAAGATGTGGGAGTGTACAAACTGTTTGTGTTGTTTCTGAGGACTTGGGAAGATCTCATGTAAATTCCTTCATTACTGTGCAGCTGCCCATGAAGCATTTAACGTAATAAAAAATGTATTAGTTTTACTGTACAGGTATATTGGTATCCAGTCTGTACTTACATGAAAAATGTATTAGCCAGGCCATGGGAAAGTATTACCTGTCTCTGTAGGACATGGGAAAGTATTACCTGTCTCTGTATCTGCATAATGCTTAACTCGGGCTATCCTTCATTATCAATGCAATCCAAAATTACAATAAATGCTGCAAATAAACTCCATACAGAGATTCTAAATGACACAAATACCCTCTGTGTTCACCAGATGACCACCAGGCTGGTCTCAAGTGTTTCCTTTAGAAATGAGATCAGCTTTGCTCTGTGGCAGAGACAGGTAGACATCAGCACAGTATTTATTATTATTATTTATATTCAATGAAAAACAGCAAAATGCATGCAAACATAAGTGTAACTGCATCCTGCTTGATAACGCAGTTCCAAACTGAGTGTTTATGGCTCAGCAAAAGCATTCAAAGCAGCAGAGTCAGGTGTGTGTGGGGGTTAGTTAATTACAGAGCTGCCTGATTTCCCTACAGAAGTGCTGGGCGTCCTTCACGGGAGGATCAGCCCTATTAAAGTCTGCACCAGTTCTCACCCCAGGTCAGGGCTGCAGTGTGCAGTGGTTATTCTGTACCCAGCGATGAGCCCTGAGATGCTGCCTGCAGGCACTGCTGGAATGGGATCGCGATGCATTTGGATAAAGCTGCTGTTCTCAGAAACCCACAGGTAGCAGAGAACACAAACTCACTGATAGCTGCGTACCAGGGAACCTCGTTTGTCTGAAATCAGATGCACCAAAATGATGATGCGTGGGAAAGCAGAAGGGAAGCCAAAAGACTCTCTCTGTGCAGTGCAGCCTGGATGCTCACATGAACTTTGAGCCGACCCCTTGTCCATAGTCACTGCCAGGGGCTTTTTCTCATGAAAACACTTATTCCTTTGACCATATATGGCCCTAACTTACTTGTTACAAACATCTCTAAGTTGGTTGTGGAATACATCTAGTTCAGAGTACAGATTTCTTGTGGAACACATGGGTGGTGATGGGCTGGCAATGGGACTAGATAATCTCAGTGGTGCTTTCCAACCTTAATAATTCTGATTAATTTTCTCTAATAGAACCGTGCTTTTGATAAGGTGATCTCAATACTGGCTTGATATCCCAGTGAAAACACTGAACAATTTCTCATCTGTTGGAGAGTATTTTTAATTCTGTTTATTCCAGGTAGTTTTAGAGACCCAATTCATAATCACCGATCCAGAGTTATATGACAGAATTCAGTATAGAGGCACTGAAAGCAGGTGGTTGGGTCCTCTACCAGAGATGCCCTGGTGGGCGCTAATTATGGTGTCAGCTATTCCGTATCTTAATCCCAGTGATCTCATTAATCATTTTTTACTCTTATTGACAAGAAGTTGCTCAAAGAAGTCAGTTGCCTATCTGTGTAATTTGTTTCTTGAACACAAAACACTCAAAATGAAGGTTTGTTTGTCATTTCCCCTGGAGAAATCTTTCCTCCCTGCAGTTCGCTGTTCCGCTCATTGTTTCTTTCCCCTTTTGTTTCCTAAAGGTGACAGAGAAACCTGAATGGAGGCTGAGTGCGTGCTGTGCATGTTGTGTTTCCCTAATCAGCCCTTTTTCATAGAATCACTGACTGAATCATACAATGGCCTGGGTTGAAAAGGACCACAATGCTCATCCAGTTCCACCCCCTGTTATGTGCATGGTTGCCAACCACCAGGCCAGGCTGCCTAGAGCCACATCCAGCCTGGCATTGAATGCCTGCAGGGATGGGGCATCCACAGCCTGTTCTTTGTCCCTTGCTGGGCAAAGCTGAGGTCAGGATTTGTTCAGTGTATGTTCGAAAACACCTAAAGCAATATGGTAAACTATAGGAGCAAGGAGGGTGCCCAGCACTGCAGTGCTTGTGACGATCTTTGCCAAACATCACCTTAGCAGTGCTGACAATGAGTACTCTAATGCACAGCCTTTCTGCTTCTTGTGCTACAGGTGGTTATTTAAAACAATCAATTCACAAAGAACTTTTTTTTTTTTTTTAAACTTTTCATGCTGTTAAAGCAAATTGGTATGTAATTAGATTTATATACTGAATAATCTCATTTGCATATCCAATTAATTCTTCCTGTTTTAATTTGTTAGGGTTGGATTCACATTAGTAGTAAAAATAACACTTAAATTAGCAAGGATTCAAATTTTACTTTGCTATAATTTGTATGGGATGATGCATTAAAGGTTGGTGCTCTTCCTTTTAGAGGCTATTGGGTGACATGGAAAAAGCAATCAAGAGAAAAGTAACTTGTGTTATAGAAGCAATAAACGTCTATTTGAGCTGACCAAAGCGAATGCAAGTGAATTCAGTCTTTTTAAGACACTTCTCAGAGCTTGCAGTGCTCTGTAGCTATTAGCAGGGTGGAATAGTCAGCAAGGAAGGTGTTCGTTTGAAAGTAGAGGAAGCAGTGTGCTCCCAGTGTGTGTGAGGCATGCAAATGGTAATTCTGTTTCCCACTTGCCCTTATGTTTTATAGTTAGATGTCATCCCTATGTCCCCAGCTTTGTCAGGGGAGGGTGAGAGTGCCCAAATTGCATCTGTGTACCCAAAGTGGGGTTTTTGTTAACAGTTTGCTGGAAGTCATTGCCCTTGAAGTTACAAACTGCTACCAAAAAACCCCACTTTCGTTCATTTTGTGTAAAAAGCAGGGCCTGGAGTTGGTGCCTTTTATTGTTATGGGGCAGTTAATGAAAGAGGATTTGATTACAAGGAAGGAAGCCATAGCAAGTGGCTGATGCAGGAAACTTAGCAAACTCTGTGGGCTCTCTTCCTTCCCCATGCACATCTCACTGTGCTGCAGCCCCAGAATGCAGAGAAAAGGCACAACCAGTGGCAATCACTCCCTGTGTTCTTGTTTTCTCATGAGAAAACAGCTACAACTTCCTGCTCCATAATAAACTGCAGAATGGAGCCCGTGCCCCGGCAGCCTTGGCTGGGGCTGTGTGCTATGAATAGATGTACAGATAATATATTCCCTCGCTTGTTCTCTCTAATCTCTCTGTCTGTCTACTTTGTAAACTGCACTTGAGCGAGCTGCAAACAGCTTTTAGATTCTAAGGGCAGGAAAAGACAGCACGCATCCCCGTGTGGCAGGGAACTAAGTGAGAATGACCTCTAGCTCTGAGGCACTTATTGAAAACCTATTTTAAATTGAATACGCAAGCCAAGATAATACAGGCTGTTTGATAAGAAACATTAGAGAAATCCATAACATGGGCCTTTTTATTATAGGTTTATTACATCAATCTCTCCAGTGGGTAATGGAACTTGTAAATATACTCTTATGTAGGAGTCTCCTTGCGGGCTTTTTATTCATGCTGAAGTAAGCACAGCAAACTTATTTGCTGTCAGGGTACATTGAATTTAAGATTAGTATTTATTTTGGTTCTGAAGAGGTTTTGCTTTTGTGAATTGGCCCTGGAGCGGAGGCCATGGCAGCAGGAGAGGTGTGTGCTGCTCTCCTCGGGACAGACCAACAGGAGGAAAGTGATCTGTATTTGAGGGTAATACTGCATTATTGCGCATGTAAGAGCAATCTCTTTGTACCATAGACATGTTTGTTCTTTAGTAGTAGGGATATGATTTTAATTCTTTCCAAGGGGTAAACAAAGTTGTGTTGCTGCAGCAGTTGGTCAGCACGCTTTTTCTTGGTTGGAAGAGGTGAATGGTGCACTTGTGTTGGGTAGTTAAGAAAAAGTTCTAAGGGCAAAGGAAGCTAAAATTTTGGCAATGCCAACAAGCAAACAAAAATCTTACCAGCTTTCAGTTTGTTCATTGGAGGATAGAGTGATTAATTGGAAGTTAATTTAATACTGTGACAAATCTATTCAATTAGGAGATGTTAATTGCAAGGACCAAAAACCTGCTAAAATGACAGCAAAGTCAGCATTTAGCACATGACTTTAACAGCTTGACTGTTGTGCAGTTAATTCCTTCTCTAAATACAGAGCTGTACTTTCATTCATACAGCAGCATGCAATAGGTGTTGTCGCTGGGCTGCAAGTGTTTATGTAGAAATTATTATATTCCTTTAATTTTTAATTGCTTAGCTCAAGTGCATCCTTTGAATTGCAGTGCTTCTGCCAAGTCTCATGGCCTTCAGTCAGGTTGGTTGCCATTGAAGTCCATTATGTATTTGTAGAGTGGCAGAGATTCACGTCATGCGTTGGCCAGGGGCAGGTTTGCAGCCCTTTGAGGACTTGCAGCAGTCCCTGGTTGCCAGTGAGGTGCCAGCAGTAGCAATTGGTTGGCTCTTTGTAGTGCAGTTCTCAATCCAGTATAATCCTTAATTTTCAAAAGCGAGAAAACCATTATTTTTGTAATAGTAATAAAAGAACTGCAGAAGCAGTGCACATTATTTCGGTTCCCCATGAAGCCTTCCCGTCACTGGAATGAAATGATACGATTTTTGCTGATTTTCCCACATTTAACTTCTGATTTGTAGGTTACGAAAAACAAACAAACCAACCCCCAAACCCAACAACCAAACCAAAACAGTGCAAACAAGCAAACTCTCCTGGCAGTGGTTGTCTTCCAGTTGCCAGTGCTGCAGATGGTCGCAGCATCCAGATGAGTAATGTGTTCCAGCTTTTCTTTCGTTGTCTTCTTGATGTTTGACATTATTCATGTTAAAATACAGCAAAAGATAACGTTGATTAGTTTGCACTGGAACTCTATTGTATAGCTGTTACAATGGCTTTGGCCACCTGCTGCTGCAAGGTGAGCAGGCGTTATGTACTGACTGATTCATCGTGCTGGGCCACATCCAAACGGTAAAACATAAAATTTCTTGTTGAATGACAAAATAAATTTGCTCATGATTGTGAAGTAATAGGCCTTGGTCAGATGACTTTCTCTTAAAAAGCACTTCATCTCCATTCCATTCAACTGTTGACTTGCTCTCCTTGTTGAAATTTAATTTGTTCTTTTATTTCAGTAATCATTTTATTGCAGCATGTTTCTTTGGAGCTTTTTCTAATGTTCCGTGTCTAACATGAAAACAAGAGCCGCCTCGTGGGGCCAACCAGCTCTGTTTCCTCTTGAGGTGCAATTACTGTGTTTGTTTGCCATCTCCCTGGTGACGCAGTGCTAAAAGTACCCTCTCCACCAGGGCTCAGGTGTGCCATTTGTGCTGCTTGCTCCCATGCAAGCCCTATGTTGGTGCCTTCCATTGGTGGAAAGGCTGTTGACAGTTTGGTGGCCATGGTGCTACCAATGATGCTGGTTGTTGGCCAATCATTTGTAGGAAATATCATTTCCAATGGGTCAAGGTCAAATTTAAACTACTTGATCTCAGTTCACTCTGTTATGCATAGTGTGTTTGAAGCCTTTGTTTTCTCTGTATGAAGATCTAGAATTGTCAATAAGCAGCCAAAACTGAATGCTTATTTTTGGAGTTCTTTGGCAGCTGTTGCTCTTTGATGTCCTTATATTGCGTTGAGGTCTGTGCTTCAGGGAGCAGTTCCCTCCTGCTGTAAGAAGCACATTAAAAAGGAGATTTCCTTCCAGAGTCTGCCTGGGGGGTGAGGCCTGAGTTTCCTTTTGGCACAGGGGCTATCCTACCATCCTGAAACACTCCAGCAGAGGTGCCTGAAAGCTTAGCCTGGCAGTGTTACACCAGGTAGAGAAAAGATTTTACTTGCAAATGCTGTCAGTCGGAGAGGTTTCTAAAGGTGCTTCATCACAGTGTAAGAAGTCGTAAAGTCAGAGTTTTGACACTGTTTCTTCATCCCTGCTGCATTACTTAAAGTTCATCACATGTTTTAAAAATTAAAAGGACACGTGCTATCTGTGGGCAGATTGCACGAATCGTGCTCCCAGTTGCTCTTTTGATTCCTACAGTTGATCTCCAGCAGCCTGATTTCAGTTGCCCTAAGGTTGGCATTTGGCAGCACTGATGGTTAATGCTGGATTTGTGTGGGACCCTGTGTTCATGTTCAGGCATCTCTGCGAGTGCTGCAGAGCAGCCGTGCCTTTTTGTACCCACTCTGCTGAGAGCTGCAGAGACACTTAAAAAAGTAATAATAATAAAAGAAAAATGTAAAAACTGATTAAAAAAACTTCAAGGGGCAGCTCCTCAAACATGCCCTGAGTCGATGATGTTTCACTGACTGCAGTGAAGTGATGGAGATTTATGCCAGCTGAGGTGTCAGGCTGGTGTCCCAGCAGCAGACTTCAAACGCCTTAAATCCATTTACAGAACGTAACCACCTGGGGATTAAAACCCTGGATCCTGTTTAGGGGATTAAACACTTTATTGCTTTGGCAGCAGTGGGAAATTCAATGAGGTTTCTGCATGCATGGCTCAGCACCATGATGCTGGACACTGTGCCATCTCAGGGGGGCAGGCAATTTGTACAAGTCCCAGAGAGGCATCCCTTGCTCTTCCAAATAGTCATGGTTTGTACTTGGAAATCCAGAGCCAGTGCAAGTTTCTCCTGCCATGGGCTACAGTGTTAGTTATATGCTGTGAAGTTACACGGACTTTTATAATCTCTTTTGACCAGTCTTGCAGCCCAGTTGGCTTGATGGGCTCCTTATAGAAATGAGAGACTGGAGCTGTGCTGGTGAAGCAGCCTGCCAAAGCTGGGGTTACAGAGCCAGAGGCTGTGTGCATTGCAGCGTGGGGTCATTGATGTGAGTCATGGCAATATGCAGCTCTGCACCCAGGGTTACAGCCAGCATGGTTTAAGCACCTCACACAGCAGCTCCATGCTGCTGCATGCCTTCTTGTTGCTACTGGAGGAGCTGAATGTGGAGCCAAAGCCATCTACAATGCATCTGTGTGCGCATGCTGCTTCCTTGCCATCATTGCAAAACGTGTACGTGTGACCCAGAACAAACAGATTTACAGTGGCCTGCTGACAAACCAGGCACCGTGCAATGTTTTCTGACCAGTGACACAGTGAGTAGTTGTTTCACATGCCTGCCAGCACCATTACCCACCAGCACTGCTCACAGGGCACTGGCAGCTTGAACTGCTTATTCACGAATATTTGAGAACAACTTCTGCTGCCTAAACCGCTCCATAAATGGCTGGGTAAGAGCCAGCAAAGGTGAGGTTTCCTTTGGACTGAGTCTGGTGAACTATCACCTGCATAGAGAACACTTAGGCTTGAGGTGATGTACAGAGCTCCTTTCAGCTGCGATGTTTCTGCTGAGTTGGGCTCTGCAATCACTGTGGAGCTGGTGCGTGTTGCTGGAGTTCTCTTTGTTTTTCGAGCAATAGATGATGCGGAGATGATAGGTTATTGCTGCAGGGAGTTCTCTCTCCTTAGACTTCAGGGCTTTTCAATGTGAGTATTCCATAGCATCTTAATGTCCACTGTTGGGGCAGGGAGGATCTGTTAGCTTGTGTTCTACCCACTTTTCTTATTATATGAAAGAGTAAAATCTATTGAAGATCAAGAAGGTGCTGTGGATAGGAAATACGTGACTTTTAAACTGAAATATACACACAGACATAGTACTTCAGCTTTTTTTTTTATTAATATCCACTTTATAGTACCCATCATAGTCAACTGAAAATCTTATAATAATGATATGAGCTCTGCTTGGAAGGAGGCAATTATATCAATATCTCCAATTTTATTAATAAATCAATAGCTAATTAGAACAGGCCTTTGAAACATTTATAATGCCTTGTTCACAAATAGCTCTACAGGTGAACACCCAGCACTGGAGGAATCTGCTGCCCTTGGGAGGGTGATGGATTGCAGTTGGAGCAGCTTTGTACTCACAATGGCATCTGTGCCAAGGCTTGGCCAGATAGTGGGGGGACAGACATTGTACACGGTCTGATAGTGATAGGACCAAGGGGAATGGTTCTAAACTAGAAGGGGAGAGACTTAGTTTAGATATTAGCGTTGTTATTGCAATGTTGTTACGTGAACGTGAAGAGCATAACTGAGGAAAAGGTTTCTAGTGGCTGAAGAACCAAGTGCTGGGTTTTGGCTCGATTGGCAGTGAGATGCTACCATCGTGATGGTTGTACTCATGGTCGCAGCTCAGATCTGTGAGAACTGTGAGTTCCTGCAAGGATCAGTGCTGCTGTGTAGATTCCGTAGTTAAATCTATAGGGTGAACTGTTTTCTAAGTCGTGCCATTTTGGTTTATTCATTTCCAATGGCTCTGTTTGACATACACACACACACACTCATGTTGTACAGCAGTTGTTCAGAACCTTTGGGAAAGTTCATTACTCGTTTCTTAAAATCAGAATGTGTGTCTTTGTTACCTTAATAAGAAAAGCACGCCTTTTTTTTTATTACTGCCCAATAGTAGCAACAGCCGTGTGGTGTTAGCAGTAACACCAGTATTTTAATTTCCTGTTTAATCCCTTGTTTCTGTGGTTAGATATAGAACTGTACTGTCTGATTTCATCAGGGCTGGAGCTTAACTCGCCAAACATTACAACAAAATTGTTTGTTGCTTATGCATTTAAAAGCACCTCTCAGAAGCATCCCTTTGGTGATTCCTCCTATTTCAGCGCTGGAGCAGGCAGCAGGTTCTGTGTTATCTTTGTAACCGATCCTATGGCCGAGATGCCCCGGTGCTGTTGTTCTAATTACTCAGAGCACCATCCCGTGCTGATATCACTTCACCAGAGCAGGGTGAGTTTATCTGTTTATTCTCCTGATGTCAGCTGCGATGACTCAGGGAACGCTGCTTGGAGAAGGAATTTGTGATTTTTCTGCAGCAGTGGAGATAAATTCCTTTTATCATATACAGAAGAGAACATCTGTGATTACAATCGTGCTGTTGACTTACGAAGATAACACCAATTACATTGCATTAAATGAGGTTTTTGTTGTAGGACAAGGCACTCATTATGCTGCACCAGGGTGTCTAGACCCGGTAGGCGAGGCACGAGGCAAACGCGATGCTTTGGAGTGTATGGAGCAGGTAGCAAGTTAGCACTTTGCAAATAAAATGTTCTAGGCATTTGGTATAATTAATCATCTGGCATTTAAATAGGGGAAATCATTGCTGCTGCAGTGCAGCCTGGGAGGGTTTTGAGACCAATTCCTGGCTCTGCAGGGCTGGGTGGAAGCAGCTGCCGGGGTTGGCCCTGACCTCCCGTGATTGATGGACCCCACGCTCTGTGCTGGGGCGGATGCGTTTAACCCTGCTGTGATTCACAGTGCCCCAGGTATTCGGGTCACCCGTAAATGGAGTCGTTGGCTCTGAGCTGTCCCCATTTCAAATGCCGGAGCTCTCCCACGCCTGCTTTTATGAGAGCAGAGACTTATTTCTAACTGTCGTCTGAGCTTTGGGGATCCTCTGGATTGTTACGGTTTCGTTACATCTCAGAGGAATACCTGACACTGCTGTTGAACTCAGCCATCAGGCTCCTGCCTGTCACACGTCACCTGTCGAGCACAGCGTTCTGCATTGGCTGTACCCGGTGCAGCAGTGAGCTGGGACGTAGACACCACTCAGCATCCATAGCAGACCCAATTCCCCCACTGCCAGCAGGGAGAGGATTTTTATCACTTATACTGGATGTACTTCATGAATTCTCTCTTCAGTTATTATCTTTCCCTACAGTGCGGAATATTCATTTGAGCCTTCTCTCAAATTAGCCATAACTTTCAATGAAAGCTGAAGCAATTCTGTGTAGTTAACAAGATCCATCACCGGGCCTAATGTTCAGGGAGTAAAAATGGAGTCACCCGTTGCTCTGAATTAACCTCGGCTGATGTTCTTCATGTTTCAGTTCCTCAAAAGTGCAGAAGGAAAGCAGGCTCTGAGCGTTGGGCTGGATGTGCTGCTTCTCAGGTTTGGGCTGCTGCAGGGTTACAGAAAGATCTGCTTCATTTGGAATGTATTTGAATGGATCTGGTGTTTTTCAATACATTCTGTGATTCACTAGAAATATATATATCAGTAGAAGTTAAGACAGCAGAATGTTCTTCTAAATTATATGTCACATTCTGTCCAACAGCATATGGGGATGCACCTCATACTGGGTTTAAAAATGATATTTATATTATGAAATCTACTGAAATTTCCTTTACTCCTCATCTTACTGAAAGACATACAGTTCTCTCGAGGGAGGCAGGAGCAGAGTGGCAGTACATTTGTTTCATCTGACAGGGACAAAAAGAAAGATTTTTGGTAGCCAGTCTTGTTTGCAGCTTCTCTACAGCTCGAGGCAGCTCGGTGCTCCTTCTGGGTTAGCTCATTTTGGGCTTGAGCAAAGGAAATGTCACTCATTAAAACAAATTCTGTCACTAAGATTGTGGCTCAAGGGCTAGCTTGCCCAAGCAGGTTCCTTACTGTGCTTTCCCGGGACAGTAACAAACCTGCAAGGAGCAGCACAGGTTGTACAGTAGCTGCTGAAATTCATAAGGCACAAAGTGAGCTGTAATAACTGAAGAGAGCAAGGGAGGCTTTCGTGTGTGTGTGTGTGTGTGTGTGTGTGTGCAGCATCATCGTTCAGGTCAGTCAGATGCCTCAAGGAGAGCCTAATGAGCACAGAAAAAAAGTAAACAGAAAACCAGCTTAGGAAAGTGACTTCCTGTGTCATCCGTGGGCTCGTGGATCAAGTGATGCTCATTGTTGATAAACTGAGAATGAGATCTTGGGGCTTTATGGCTGCACGTCCCTGAATGCCTCATGGCAATAGGAATGAAGTTACCAGTTCTGTAAAAACTGTGTGAAATTCACATTGAGAAGCTGTCTTAATAGCAGGACTTTGCTCATGCATAACTGTATTAAAGCAGTGCATTTCCCTGCACAGATGCTGGACACAGGAGATACCTTTCTATCCAGCAACACTATAACTTACACTGCTTATGGTACTTCCAGTTTTCTACTTACATAATTCTATTTATTAATGAATATTTGGTGGTTTTGAGCCAAATCCTCGTGCCCATGAGGTGCCAGGCCTGGCTGTAGTCACACACTGTGGCAGTGTCTGCGCTGGCAGTGATTTCAGTTGTGCATTAGGCTACAGTGAGGGGAGGCTGCAGACGAGGTTAAATTTGGATGTGTTTATCTGGGTTATATGCCAGCAACAGTAAGAGAAGAAAGAGGGGAGGCAGAATAATTTTATCCGGGTGGTGTTGCAAGGTTTTCCTCCCCTTATGTCTCACTGATATGCTGATGGCTGCTCTTAGTGATCCCCAGCCTGGCATGGTTTGCTTGGTGCACAATGGTCACTGCACCAGGTTTGTTCTGGCCAGCTGTGGGGAGAGCAGGTATATTCTTGCCATGTGAAAGCTGCTGGAGCAGTGGGAAGTGTTTTTCTGTGTGAGTGGTGAGGTGCTGGAATGGGCTGCCCGGAGAGGTTGTGGATGCCTCATCCCTGGAGGTGTTCAAGGCCAGGTTGGATGGGCCCTGGACAGCCTGGTCTGTTATCAGATGTGGAGTTTGATGGCCCTGCCTGCAGCCAAGGAGGTTGGAGCTTGATGATCCTTCAGGTCCCTTCTAATCCAAGCCATTATGTGACTCTATGAAAGCCGGTGTTAAATAGCGTCAGTATTAAACAAAGTCGTTTTCAGAGAGTGGTTTTGTTTGGTGATCTTTTGTGAGCTGCTGTTTTGCTGTGCCCTAAGACCAGTGCCACCCGTGACATTGGGCTCTGCTCCTGAGTCAGGAGGGACAAACTGAGCACCAAGAGGTTGGACCCTTTCATTTGTGGTGCGCGTTTCCCAACTTGACCTTCTGCTTTTTGATGCCAGGTATATATTCCCCTGATCAGAGGATCAGAACCTGTAGCAAGATGTGATGCAATCTATATTGACGCATTCTAATTGAAGTAACACTAAATGACAGCATGGTGTGACTTGCGTGCTCTGCTGGGGACACAGGTGACACAGGCACTGCAGCACATCCCTGAGCTACCTGGGGTGGTTTATCTCATGCCTGCCCCAGCAGGATGGAGCTCCTTCAAGCAAGATCCCCAGCGTCAGGCCAGCTTTTGTATTTTACCATTAGAAAATGAAAATGTATTTTAATTCTTCTGTTTTCAAACCCATTAATATAGCCCTCGGAGCTATAATCTTTATGGGCCAGATTGTAATATTCTCTCTTGCAGCAAATGAATCAGTGCAGCTGGTTAAGGAGCAGAACAGCCCTGGGTCTCGGAAACCAGTCAGGATTTCATCATCCAGCCCTCTATGCTTTATGGCTATTATTATCTTTTTCTGCCAGCAACAGTAAGAGTTGCGCACAGGTGTAATTTAAAGTGAGAGATGATGTGGAATGTGTTTTGAATAATAGATAAGTCGCAGTCAGAGATCGTTAACATATAATTAAAAATAAAGATAAATACAAGTGGTATGGCTCTGTGCTTCATGTTGACTCTTTTCTGGCAGTACCTGAGGAGGAGATTTGGGCAGGTTGCTCCAGCATCATCTTCCTGGCAGGAGCTCTCTGAAATCATCCAGTGGAAAAGATGGAATAAAGGGCCATCGTTCCACCTGCTAACGAACTCAGCTGGCTTCCCTGCCCCAAGTGCTTGCAGGCTGTCCCTTGCTATCATCACCCCTCAAGGAAGAGGATGCATCTCCTTCCGTTCATTGCCCTTCTTATTTTTTGTACATCCTACCATCGTTATTTTATATTCTGTATAATCTTCCTCCTCTGGCTTCCTGCACCCACCAGTTCCTTGCTAGTCCATCCAGGTATGCTCGTGGCACCAGAGCAGCCCATAGCCATGGGTTGGACTGCCTTGGGTTGGACATGGCAGAGTGGGAGCCTTTGAGCTCCCTGCACTGTGGATCCATGTCAATCATCAGTTTTACTTGTGAAATACATTCTGGTGCTTTCAGGTGGTCTTCAGGGTATACGTGGGAGAAATAAGCAGCATTTTGATTGTGGATCACTGGACTTTTGCTCATCTCCATCCTAGGAAATGAGGTCAAATGTACATATGTACTGCAGGCCCTTTATCAATACCGTTTTAGGTCAGGGAAAGTTTTTGACACAGAGATCTTACACAAAAATGGGTTTTGTTGTGACCTAGTGTCAGAAGTACCAACTACCTGGGCTTCTTCTTACAGATTGGATTCTACCATTTCTGTTTTAATTTTGCTCTCAGAAGAGATGCCCAATACAGCAAGAGAGGAAAAATCCATTTAGGTATCTTGAAGCCTTTCCATACTTTTAGTGTTTGGCTGCTGCACCACAAACCTGGTGTGTTTGCTGCTGCTGGGTACAGACCTGGCTGCTACTGCTGTGTGTTTTCTGGTTGTTAGAAGATTGCAAGGTGTGATCGAAGTAGTAGTGTTGTGTAATGTGTGCACTATGGTTGTATTTCATCATGTGTTTAATTTACGGACAAACAATTTCAGTTTTTCAAAGTGAAATTAGACATCCTGAGCTGTGTTATGGCCATAGGCTCAGGCCTGTTCTCATTCATTGAACTTCAAGTTCAGTTTCAGTCTGCCCTGTTTAGTGCTCAGTTGTGTTCCTGAATGTTGAGTCCATGCAAGGTTCCACGGCTCTTGAAAAAAATACTTCTTTCTAAAAGCAAATGTAGTTACTGTTTCTCTTTGGAGTATATGGTACCTGAACCTTCCAAGGTACTACTTCAGCATCTGATGTATGGAGATTGCTGTGAGTCTCACATTTTCCTTCTCTTTCATGCAGACGACAACATGCTGCACGGGCCGGTATTCCTGCAGGAGCCCAGCAGTGTGATCTTCCCTTTGGATTCAGAGGAAAAGAAAGTGAAGCTAAACTGCGAAGTGAAAGGAAATCCCCAGCCGACCATTGGGTTTGTGGCATCCTTCCCTGTTCCCTTGCACAGTCCCTACAGCAGTGTCCCCAGCAGCCCTCCCCACCTCTCACCCTGTCTGAGCACAACAGCACTCAGGGGGGCTCTCTCAGTGCTGACATGAAGGAAAAACCCACCCCAGGGTTCACCCTGTATTGCAACATGATTGTAGAAGTTGAACAAGACCTTAAAAGGGTTACAGTGGGATCGTAAATCATCTTGGCTCCCTGATTAACCATCCTTGCCCACAAACATGGACAAAGCTCTTAATGGTTCTCAGTTTTATTAACTGCTTTGCGTTAATATCTGAAAAAGATGCTCTACTGCTGTGGTGATGCTGCTGCTCTTGTTCCACATGCTGCTCCGGCTGATGTAAATCATTTAGGATGACTTCTCCATTTTTTCCCTTTGCTACCATCCTTATCTTGTTTAATCAAAGCAAAAAGGGCACTTTGAAACCTGTTGGAGTGATGAGACCTCAGCCCTCACGCTGCCTTCTGCCACAAGTGACCGCTTAAGGCAGCAGGCGGTGCTGATTTGCTCATGCAAACATACTCTGTGTTACTGTGCGTGCATTCAGATGGAAGCTGCTTGGGGAGCTGTGCACGGAGGGGTGACAGTAGCTGTAATTGGGGCAACGTGCTGCTGGAAATCCTCAGTGCCCCAGTTAGTGTGAACATCCTTGAGTGGGTATTTCTTCAATTGAAAAACAAACAGCCAGCTGAGGCAGGAGAGGGAGAGAGGCCTCCGTGGGTTGGAACAGTTTAAAGATTCTGTTTCTGGGACTTCCTCTTGCAAAATGATTAATTCCAAAGAGCAGCAGCACCAGCAACAACTGCAGAAACATTAATCATGTCAGGGACTGAAATACATGTCAAGGATATTGCTCCTCCAGTTAGATACGAGACTATTTCACCACTGCACAAAGCTTGTATTTTCATGCTTTATCTTTTTTTTCTAAAGTAGTCAGTCAGTGCTGTTTTAAATCACGATTTCCTACATGTTGTATTTTCAAATATCTATTAAGGTGAGTGGGATTTAACTTTTGCCATTTTGTGCTATAGGTGGAAGTTAAATGGAACCAATATTGACATCGGTATGGATTACCGCTACAGCACGGTGGAAGGCAACCTGTTGATCAATAATCCCAATAAAACTCAAGATACTGGAACATACCAGTGTGTAGCAACAAACCCATTCGGAAGGATCATTAGCAGAGAAGCAAAGCTTCAGTTTGCTTGTAAGTAAATGGCACCACAGCCTCAGTTCCCACAGCATCCTAGGATGAGAGCAATGCTTTCCTGTTTCTCACTATCTGAGCTGTGCACAGAGCAGAAAAAGCTGGATTTAAAGAGTAGACTTGAATGAGGAATAGTTGTCTCATTTCATATTTACTTAGCTGTAGTATGCAGAATGCGGTGTCTTTATCTCTTGAGAAAGAGACCACTTGGCAAAGTAGCTGGCAAATGGGATCTTGCCATTGATTTTTCACTCTGTGGAGAACTGATGCTTCCTAGTGTTCTGAAGGGCTCTGCTCTCAAGAAGCAACAAGCTTACTGTGATGGGTTTTGTAACCTAAGTTTCCATTTTTAGGCACAAATTCTTGCAGGTGTGGACAGTATTTGTACCTGTGTGTGTAAAGGGGAAATCAGAGGCTGCATCCTACTTTGGGTTAAAATCAGCATTACAGCTAAGCTTAGCAAAATGGGGTTCCAGCTCTGTGGACACTGGGCAAGGGCTTCAAAGTCTGGGCTGTAGAGCCAGGGGAAAGCAGTCTGATGCTGGCACTGCAGTGCAGTACATTGCTTTCCTTGCATGTTTAAATACACTAATTAACCAGCAGCTTGCAAACACTGAGGATTCTGTTTGAAAAATAAGAAATCATCAACCTTTAACATTTTATTTTGCTTCAGATATGGAACATTTGTTAAGTTCTGATTGATTTATCTCTCGTGATGAATGATACATCTGGCGACTGTCTTTCAAGTTCTGAAGTTGACCAAATCCAAGTTAGGTTTGACTGATTTTTAATTAAGATTGAATTAAAAACAAAGCTGTTCTTTTCCTGTTAAAATAACGATGGGGATCCTGAATAATGATTTTTTTTATTTTTGATTCTTGAATTTTCTTTTAGATTAATAAAACTGTGTAATCAGATTAGAAACATTTGGATTAAATAAAAAAGCATTAGCACTTATCAGACTGGGCTCTGCGCTTTCCCAAACGCTAAATCATTTTGAGGTGTATAATCAAAGGGACTGCAGCCAGAATCAGCCAAATAATGAAATACACAGAGCTTATTCCAAAAGCTCTGCCTCTAAGAAGGAATAAAACTGGTCATGTTTATTAGCAGAGCTTTTTTTTCAGCCTTTAAGTACAAGATATCTGGATGCAGTAGCACTGCTTAACAGAGCTGCTCGTCCTTCTGTGTTTTAATTTAAACTCTCCTGCCTGACTTGCATGCTGTGTGATTTTGGTGTCATCTCTGTTTCGTTCCCAAGGAAAATCACTGCAGGCACTGCTGAGGCCGTGGTCTGGGATTCTGAGCTATTTTTGCCCTTGTGGGTTAAACTCTCAGTCCCGGGGCATAGTTAATATATGTTTGTTCTTTCTGTGAGGGCTGTATCATACTCTTCCAGTATCTTCACTGAGGATTAAGCTGCAGTGCAGCCATTCAGCCTCCTGTGCAGGTCAGGGGGGTCAGCAATCTAATCTCTGAAATATGTATTTAGGTTCCAAACTTATTACGATGGAAGTGCTAATATTTTCTTCTAGTACTCGCCTTGTGATGTATCATTTACATTTTTTCCTCCCCGGTACTGGTTGTCTGTGAAATAGAAAGTTTTTTTCAGAGAGGGAGGCATCAGCTGTGCCACGGCAGCAGAATATGGATAATGATACACTAAACCCTGTGCTTATACCAATACAGGCACTCAGGAAATAGAAAACGCTTTAAGCTCTGAGTGTGGATCCTAATCATGGCTTTTCCAAACTGATATACAAAAAACACAGCTGAAATAGATTAAATTATGTGGGTTTTTCTGGGGGGGAGGGAGTGAGGATGGCTTGACAGTTTTATTTGCTGTATTTTCTTTGTGGAAATAACACTGAAGTCAATAGGAAGTGATGCCTGGGAAGCAGTGCAGCTCATGCTGCAGCTCAGAGATGCAAAAATGGTGTCTTGTTGGTTAGTCTGTGATTCTGGTTTGCCAGTCCTTTGTACTGGCTTTGCTTTCCTGGTTCTACCATCTTGTATTGCCCCAGACAGACAGCAGATGCACTTTATAATGACGTTCATTCCAGCAATCAAACTTGGGTACCGGCAGAAGTATTTGAACTGTTTTCCACCTGGGCACAGACTAAAGAGTTGTAGATGCAGGTAGTAAACTTACACCCGTGCGTCACTTCTGGGATGACAGAAAGTCACTGTTATGCGCAGCCAGGAACTGCTTCTCAGCCTGTCTGAAAATGTGGCTAAAATACGTTTTCTGAGAGTCTTCTTTTGCTGGGTCAGGACAGGCAGTTTGCTGAAGCTCATGTTTGATAAGATTTGGTGTTTGGAATGTGCTTTGCACTGCATACAGGGCATGGTATGGCGCTGCCTCTGGTGCTGAGCGGGGCAGCAGCCTCAGCGCTGCCTCTCTTCAATTGCTATTGAGTTGTTCGAGCCACATATAGAAGCTTGAACTTTCTTCTTTGTTATTTGCAGTGTATCCTTAACTGCGGGGAATCAAACTATTGTTTCTGCAAACTGTTCCTCCCCACACTTCATTAAAGGGATTTGTTTTATAGAAGTGTTTGTGCGGAAATAATTGTTATGCATGAATTAGCAGATAGAGCTCAGCACCGTGCGGTGCAAATGGTTGCAGAAAATACAATAATAATGCGGTTGTAATGAGAATACTTTGGGGCTCTGACCTGCCGTCCCAAAATAATCTTGCTATGATGGTAGAAAAAGAAAATGACTCCCAGCATTACACTGAAAAGAACTTTTATCCCTATTCCCATTGCTGGAATGATTCCTGTTCTATCTTGCACCCGAGCAAGTCCCATAATTTTTGCTATTAGTTGCTAAGAAACAAATTATAATTGCTGCTCAAATTCTTTACTGTTGTACCCTCTTATTGCCCTGAAGTGCATTCATTTTCTTTTTGAAGATTAAATGATCAATGAAGTAATTCTTTCAAGAACAATTAATAAGGAAAACATTTTCAGAACAGCACCCGAGTATCTGCGTTTTCCTGGCTAAACAAACACGCACCGCAACAATCACAGTGATTGATCAATGAATTAATGCACTTCTGTTCTGCTGAACGAGGCATTTGGCACCCGAATTAAATCATTTCCGCAGTCATTACTGATGTCTGGATGTTGAGAAAAGATGATGTGTTTTAAAGCTCCTGGAAGTGGATGAGGATGGGGCTGGGTGGTGCTTTCTCCAGCATCAGGCAGTACATGGGTTGCCAGCATCTGCTCCTGGCTCATGTGTTGCCCTGCTGGTTTGCAGCCTTGCCTTCAAATCCACCCCATCATCTGATGTGCACCCTTACAGGTGGAGCTGTAAGGAGCATGGGCAAAACACCCCATTTCTGTGGAGATGTAATATTAGGATGACCTAGGCAATCAAATAGCACTTGGGGCTAGTTATGACAAATTTGATTCAAGAATGTCTCTTCCTGTATTTAGGTAAATAGTCCTTGATTCCTCATGCAATATTGTTTCAAGAAAAAGTGTTATTTATATTAACAAAAGTTGTATCCCATATTAGAGATTGGTACTACAAGGGGCTCCCAGGGTTGGGCTTGATGTGACACAGGGTGCTCTTTAACAAGGAAATAAGCAAATCAATTGGAATTTCTACCCATGCACGAATGTTTATGTCCTGTGCTAAAACGTGAACTCAGCTGAGCAAAGCATAGCTGCCACCTCCGCACCTTTGCCTCACAGTCTCTGGTGGGACAGAAAACTGGGTTAAGCCAGACGTAAGGTTTTCTTTTTTGGGTTTATTCTCTTTTTGATGAATAGGACCAACAGGGAGTACGTAACAGAGGATAGCTATATAACCTACTTTACTTTCATCTGCGGTAGCAGGCTCCTTAACATAGAATAGAGGATTTCTCTCTGCTCTGTTTCCACCCAAAGGTTATAAATAGAACAAATATATGGCTACTTAAGGCAGTGGCAGCGTGTTCATTGGGGACACCTGTCCATGAGCTTTTGGTTTCAGGTGGGCCACAGCTGTGGGCTCACCTCTGCTTTGGAAAGGTATGGGGTGGCAAGGCACAGGCAGTAGGTCTGTTCTGTTCCTCTTGATGTTTATTCATTTAACCTTTGACACATAAAATAAATAATATAATATATTCAAAGCTCGTATTTTTTTTCAGATAATTGAGGGCTGGATATTTAAGGCCCAAATGTAGGTGTCATTTTTGGTTAGACTGGATGCTGACCTGGACCACGCTGATCTCTGTTTGATGTGGTCCAGTGATGGAAAGATTTCCTTGCAGAAAGCTCTGTTGTCTCTCTCTGGTTCTGAGGAGATTGTTAAATCATGCCGAGGTGCTGTGAAAAATTCCAACTGGGTCTGGATGGTGGGATGAAGAGAATTCTCATTTTCTCTGTTGTTCTGAATAAAAGAGTAAGTATTCCAAAGGTTTAAAATCCAGTAGATATCTCTACAGATGGAGATCTGTTGACCTTAGGCTTAACTGTTCACATTGACTTCTCACGTTTTAAGTTGCCATCATTGTTTTTATAGGCTCGATGGATCATAAATAAAAGCACAGAGATCCCACAGCAAGCCTGAGGGGAGATGAGGATGTAGTCTTCCTTTTTTCCCCTTGGCTTTGTGCAGTATCTGATGCTGCTCCATTTATCAACCAAATCCCCCAGGCTCTCACTCCTGAGCATCTCTCAGGGTTCCTGTGATACCAGCAGGGTGGCTCCAGGTCATGGCCCCTTCAGTTCATTGCAGAACCAGTGGATGCTATCAGCCTCATGGCCTATTCTTGGAAGGCTGAAATTAGAATGCAAATAATCCATGAGAGCAGGGAGCTGTGAGTATTAACATCCCCAGCAGTTGTGTTAATCTGCAGAGTGGGACTGTATTTGCAAGAACAGCTTTCAGAGTTTTTTATTTCCTAAATCAAAGAGTATGAGCTATATAATAGTTATGTAGATGTTATTGGAGTTTAATTTTGGCATAACGTCACACTAGTACTTGTCTAGTACAGTGTAGGACCTTTTTAGAGGCAAGCTGAGCAACTGGGTAACCTTTAAGACCAGGATCTCAGTGGGTTGTTTCTCATTTGTGTTTCTGTCGAGTAAAGGGAAAATCCAAGCTTGAGGCATATTGTTTTGGATTATTTGGGGGTCTGCCTTCGCTTTCATCCAGCTGCACAAAGGAAGAAGCACTGTACAGTGTGTGCCAGTGGGGAACACCTGGGGTATCTGCTGCATTAGTGCTCAGTTACCAACTGTGAGAGGGCTTTGCAGCATCTCCTGCTGCAGGTGTAAGTCCTGCTATGTGGCTGCTGCACAGTTGTCTGTGCTGGAAGAGTTTGTGAATAATGCACTATTTTTGCTAAAAGTAAAAAAAAAAAATAAAAAAATTCAAAAATCTAGGAGTAAACTCATTCTGTTCAAGTCACCCCTAAGGGAAATGTCTGCCCAGCTTTTCAAGATTAAAGTAATAAAATCACATTTTTGAAGTCCTCAGCGTTTTGAATCAAGCAAAAGGTTTCCTTCAAAATGAATGTTTGAAGTGTTTCCTGTAGGAAGACAGTAAACGGGGAGGTTTTATTAAAAGGAGTGCAAAGTCAAGGAGAACTGGGTGGTTTTTTTTCTTTTGGTAGCATCATAGAGAAGAGTAATTTGATTTGGGTAGAGAACAGTTGACACCTTGCAGATATTTATAAGAGCCTCTGTTCCCCAGTGGGATGAGTAGCGGGCACAAGGTGCAAAGCACTGCTGCCTATTTGGGGAGGTGATGGAATCAGAGCACAGCACTGGGCTAGCAGTGTGCCCTGAGGAGCTGAGCAGCTCACATGGCACGAGGGAGGAGGGAGCCCAGCATAGTGCAGGATCCAGGGCTTCTGCAGCTGTGTTTTGGCCAGCGGCATTTGTAACACTGCAGGAAAAGCTCTCGCAGTCTTTGAGATGCAAGGGAAAGGCCAGAGGAGGAATTGTAGCCATGCAGATAGACAAATCAGTGCATACGCGATGGATGGGGGGCAGGAAGGCTTGGCAAGATTTGAACATCATCTCAATATGAGAATCCAGATAGAGATGTCAAAGTCAGAGATGATATGCATAGGTCAGAAATGTGAGTGACAGGCAGAGAGGGGACAGCTCGGGAGGAAGAGAGGAACGTGAGAGCTGCTCGCATGTAGTTCTGTTTTTCTTGCTGGTTCCTGCTGTTTTACTCATCTTCTGCAGACTTAAGCAGATGTTTGACTTCACTGGGGGCTGGTCTGTGTTCTTAAATGAGTCTCTGCAGTGTCTGGTTTCAGAGAACATGGGAAGCTGTCCCTGGGCAGTGCTAGTGCACAGTCCTGGGGAGCCATCGGAGAGGCTGAGTGTGCACACCCAGACACACCAGCTTTTCCCTCCTGTAACACCGGCGTGGCCCTTGGCACAGCTGTTCCCTTACAGGAGGCAACGTGCCTCCCCTGAGGACACAGGGTTTGGGTTTATCTTGCCAGTCCTTCAGGTACATGTCTCTTCTCATCACTGAGTCAAATTCGGAGCAAACCTCACCATGAGGATCCTCCAGCTGCAGGTGTCCCTACAGCAGCAGAGGTTTATCTGAGAGATTTCTTATCTTGTGAAAAGGATCATTTCCATGATGGGAATCGTGGAACTGGAGCGTGCTGTTTGGTAAGGATGTTCAGGCAGGACCTTGTTTGTTGCCTGCAGTAATAAAGCCCAACCTAAACTGTTTTCCAAAGGGGAGGTAGACTGGCAGAACGGTAAGATGTTTACATCTAAAACTTGTTTTTTCTAGTAAAGTACAAATCCCAGTGAAATTTCTGTTCTAAAGGTCAGATTAGGAAGCTTTCATCCCCAGACTTGTAAACCTTTTCTCAAATCAGTGACTCTAAAATTATTCATTTGAGCACCAGCTCTTAAACTAAAATTCTATTAAGCTCTGTATCAAAGGGATTTTTATTTTGAACCACAGAGCCGGCTGTGTAGTCTTGACACAACGGCAAGGACATGGACAGAGGAACTTAATCTTTGTGTGTTTTTGAAAGGGGTGACATAAAACCCTGCTTTTAAAAAGTCAGGCACAGGTTTTATAGAGACAGTGTTTAGAGATATTAGAGCCATAAATATCTAGAGGCAAATCTTGTCAAGTGTTTCAAGAGCAAAAAGCTTTAATGCTTTTGTGGGTGCTAGTCATCAGTTAAAGTGCTTTCAGCCAGCCTTCTTGTAGACAGGCTGTGATTTCTTCAAACCAGTGTCCTCTAAGATCTGTAATTGATTGAGATGCACTAGAATCCCATCTTCAAGGCTTTATTATGGGCTAAATTAGCATAATTTATAGTCTGCATCCAGTGAAGTCGTATTATTCCATGGGCAGTGATGCAAATGTCTTCTTTTCCATCTGGTTGTGTATATTATCCAGGATATGAAAGTGACTCTGTGTGTTTGGTGAAGACCGTTTGGAAGAGTACATGCAGGCTATCTCTCTGTAGAAGGCTCTTTATTCAGTTGTAACAAGGAAGATTTAGCTAATTCCTCTGGTTGCTGTTTTGTTAAACAAGATGTCTTTGGCAGCCTGTTCTGAATCCCCTTGACATCGTACCATGTGGCCCTTAATAAAAAAATATCCCATTGACTTAGATTCAAGGAGCAAATATGACCTTAAACATCATTCTAAATTTTAGATTGCTGAGATCATCTTAAAATTATATAAAAGGGACCAGGGAAGGAAAACTGCATTATGCTTCATAGACCTCTTAAAGTCATGCTTGAAAATTGACTTTCAGTTTCTTGGCTGTATGTGTGTGTACATAAATGGGTTTCAAGTTTGTTTCACATAGATGAAGAAGTAACTACACCTTACCTACATCACTGAATTATTTCCCCTACTTCCTATTGTTGAGGAGCTCAGTGCGTGGTTCTCTGGAGTGCACTTAAGGTGATTAAGAAGAGTGGTGTTTTGGCCCCAAACGGACAGTGAACAAGTTTATTTCAATTTTCTGGTGTGCTTTTTGATCCACACAAGTTTCTTGTCTACAACTGATAACCAAGACTCCAGTGTGGTGAGCCAAACACCACAACCCATGCAATTTGTGTGGGAAATCATTAACACAACCTAGTTAATACTACCGAATTACTTGCTCTCACTTCATTGATTCCACTCTCTGTTATTAAAGGTTTAACATACAAGTTTTATGCTGGTTGGGTTCTTGTTTTTTTGTTATATGCAAACCCTCTTTTTCTCAGTGCTTTCCTTTACTGGGGACTTAGGGTTTGTTTTGATAGCTTTGAGACCTCTGTCTACATCCTGTATCTTCTCTATCAAAGCCTTTGCAATCATCTTCTTTGGGATTCTGTGCTACAATCCTTTGTTTTTCTGTCAATCTTATACATCCTCTGCTAAGGTTGCATAGCTCACTCTTTAAAAGTAATAATACATTAGAAGATATAGATAGACGTAGAGATAGAGGTATTATGTTTTGGTAGCTACTTGCTATTAGCATCAACTCACTACAGCGATATCACTGATGTGTTATCAAATTTACTTCACAGAAATCTCTAGAGATAGACTTTAAGTAAAGCATAGCATCATCTCTAAGCCTGCATATTAGTCACTCTTTCTTTTGGAAATTAAAATTCAGCGATGTATAAAGAAGCGATTGTTAAATGTGTGTTTTGGCTGGAATATATTTAAAGGAGAAATAGTTTTCATCCCAGTTCAGCAAGAATAAGAGTAATAGATAAAAACAGCATTGACAGTGCTTTTCTAATCATTAAGAGGAAATCTTAAATGTAATGACAAAGGGTTCACTAATGGTGTATGGGTTTTTGACAGTATGCCATTCAAAGAGATGTACAGCAGTGCTTCGTTCTACAGGATACAGTCAGATAAATTAGCTTTCTAAAAGACATGCAGACACCTGTCACAATCAATTGGAATCATTTACTATTCATGTGATTTTCCATAATATTTTTGTTTTCCTACGGTTGTTTTAAAACAGTCCTCTTGCAGAGAGATGGCTCTCTTTAATTTTGGAGCTTGCATAATTACGAAAGCATTTTGGATTCTAGTAATATTATGCCACACATTAAATAAATATATAAATCCATAGCCTAAGAAGGAAAAACCATGGAAACACTCCTCTGGCTAACAAAGAAAGGGCTAAACAGAGCTTAGCTTTCAGAAAAAATAGGGATCTCTCTGTCAGATCACCAATGACCTGAGACTCACAGCCTCCTAAGGGAAGCCTCATTGTTTCACTCTTGTTCCCAGGGCGTGCTGAGTTCAGCAGCTGAATTATTTCCACATTGTAGTCAAGAACGGGAGTGAAGTGGGCCTGGAGTGCAAATGCTCTAAATATTCTGCTTGGGTAGATAGCTTAAAAATAGAACAATCAGTGGAGCTATAAATGAGAATGTTTGTAAATACTAAAACCGCAGGTCTTCTCCCTGCTAGTCACAGTCCAAGAACCTGCAGAGCAGTGAGCTAATCTGGTCCTGCTGACTTGTTTGGGCTTTGATGTACCTTCTGTAATCCTTCCTTAAAAGAATCATAGAATCACATAGCCTGGGCTGGAAGGGACCTCAAGCATCATCAAGCTCCAACCCCCCCTTCCCCTACCCTGCAGGCAGGGAGGCCAGCCTCCACATTTAATACCAGACCAGGCTGGGTAGGTTAGGTTAGGGTAGGTTTACATCCTGCCTGCATCTGATACACATTGATCGTGCAAACAAAAAGGCTATTTCTTAATGGTCAAATGCTGGCTCGTGCCGTGAGCATCTGGGTTGTTGAATGGCCAGATTTTCACCCAAGCACACACAGGGATCCTGGCTCCGACCAGAAGTGGTTTCTACCCACGTTAGCAGTCCTCAATTCTGGTCATGTTTTGCTTGTTTTCATGTGTAAATATTTTTTATTGAAATTAAGGCTCCTTTCTTTTTTAATCTAGGCTGTGATAGATCACTGTAATTGAAGCAATTCCCACCCTAAAAATTTTAATTAAGTTACAAAGATGCCTGCACGCTTACATTTAATCAACTTATCTTTTCCAGGCATTGTTTTGCTTCATCACGTCATCTCCCTTCAGTTTACTAATGCTCTAGCATTCATCCATACTGCTCTACAATGACCACGTTTCTTATTTCTGATACGGAGTTTGTAGTACCCTGTGGGGAGCTTGAAATACTTAATCACAATGTGTTGATTTTCAGACTATTTACATTCTGTGTTGCCAAGTCCCAGTAGCAAACCTGTGGCCCTCCCAGGTCTGTTGGTGACATCTGCTCACCTGCACTTTCCAATGGAAAGAGTTGGTGATGAGGGAAGTGTGGAAGTGTCATAGTCCTCCAATATGTGCTGAGAGCTTGCTGTCCCAGTCAGTCTACTGGGCTTTTGTGGTGTGTTTGTATGGTTGGTTTAGGGCTTTGTTTTATTTATAATAATATAAGAACAAAAATCCTAGTCAGAATCCTTGGGTGTGGGAGCAAGGCAGAATGTAGTGGTGAGTAAAGCTTCTTGGGGTCACATACTCAACTGCAGTGTTTACACTGTGAATACAGTGTCCTTCTTCAGCTGCAAGAGTTATTCTTTTTCCTGCTTTCCTATCCCTTTGATTTTTTAATGTTACAAGTACTGAGGGTGATTGCTCACCCCCCTCCAGACAGGGCACTGGATAACTGTATTTTCTTTAGAAGGCAACAGAAACAGGAAAATAAGTGTTAGAGTGCTACTCCAGCCTGAAAGCTTCCCATGGGCTGGTACCCAGCAAGTGAGTTTCACTTGTGTCAACCAAGCAGTTTGACCTCTGTACACAGGGAATTCAGCCGTGCCAAATTTTGGTGCAGTATTTTGCACCCATTTGAGCAGAAGCTTGTAGAAAATATTTTTGCCCATTTGGCACAGCATGTGAGAGCAGAAGAACCTCTCGAATCAGCTCATCACTGATTTGTACGCTTTGCAGCTGTTCAACAATACGGATGCAGCTCCTAAATTCTCAGGAAAGGTTGTGTAGCGAGATGGTGATTACATGAAGCTTCTTATTAATGGCATCTTTAAGACGTAATGATATTATTATTGTTAATTCATGTTACTATTTAGGTATTGCACAAATAAATCTAAAGTATGAAGGCGTCAGAATCATCAGCCCAATCAGTTTGATGAGACATTAGCCTTTTTATAATTACCTTAATCTTGCTGGTTCTCTCAGAGCCTGTTTTTAAGAACAACACGCATGAGGCTTTCCAGAATTGACAATTGACTTACAAAACTCAATAGTTTGCACTGGGAATGGTAATGATGAATGCTCTGCTTTGTTTGCCGCCTCACATTGATTTTGACCATTCTCCCATCGTTTCCTTGTTGATCATCCAAGCAGATTGCTCTTGGTAGCAATCCTTTCCTTTTCCTGTCGTAAATATATGGCTGTTTTGTCAGCAAATTGGGTTATTTCCTCCCCGCAGAAGAAATTAGAGGACAAAGTCTGCATTTAAACAATTGTGTACTTTTCTCTCCACACTGTTGTAATCAGGAGTTGCTGGATCACCAAGGTGGCTGTTCCTTATGATTGGTAATGAAAGGCCTCTCCCATTCCCTCCCTGGTGATTAACTGAAGCATTCCCTGGAGCTGTTTTCAAGTGGGCTTAACCATGCAGACTGAGAGCTGATGCAATTGCTCTTTCTTACCTTCTAAAGCAGGCCTGTGTGTGACTGTTGTAGAACTCAGAACTGAAAACAGAGTTCAGTGCAAGCTCTGAAATGTTCTGTCTGTATATATATGTATGGATGTATATGCATGTGGCATAATTGTGCAAAGGCAGAGTAAGTTCTAATATATATAAGACATATATAGACTGCATAACCACACAAAGAATCTTCCTTATTATATGTTATTTAAGACTTTGAAAGTATTCTTTTGTTTTCTTCCATATTTGTAGATTATATCAGAAATGACTTTATTCTACTACATGTGACCTTGAGTCTTTGTGAGGATCTCTGTGTCTATATCTCTCTACCGAGCTTGAACAAACACATGCAAACTTGCTGCTAAATTGGCACCCAGATTAAATTTGGATCAATTTTAAACTCAAACCACATTTTGAACCTTTTGTGTGCACCCATTTTGCCCAAGTTCAAAAAAATCCTAGAATCACAGAGTCATTAAAGTTGGAAAAGATCTATGATCATGCAGCCCAACCACCAACCCATCCCACCATGCCCACAAGGTTGTTTGATTTTCCAGCAGAGGTGGCTGGTGTAAATGACAGAACAACCTTAGTTCGGTTCTGTCTGTGAGCTGGAGCAGAATGTAGGCAGGCCAGTAACTGTTTAGCTCAGACTGTCTCTGTTTTTACAAATAATTGTGAGTTTTTTTTGCATGCAGCATCTCTTTAAAATCACACAGTATTTATCAAGATCTGCTGTCGGGAGGGCAGGAGGGGCTGTGGTTTCACTGGGTACCACAGTGGCATCCTCAGCTCCAGCTCACACTGCTCCAAGGTGACCACCTGCATGTTCATCTGTCTGAAATGAAGCAGTCATTTCTTCCAATTTCTTTTCTTACGTATGCACAGTAGTGCTTCCAAAAGACCGTTTTCATCAGGGGATAAAAATCAAGGCTTAATTTCTTTTGCCCTTTTAACATTTGAATGATGTTCCTGCTAATTCTTGCTGTTAAATATTTATCGCTCGTGTTTCTTCTAGTTCCCAACTGCACTGACAACAGGTTTGCAATCACCAAACCATGGCTGAGCTGCACTGAGAGCTGAAGAAATGGAAATTGAAATGCAAGGGACTCTTAAGAGGCTGCTGAAGCAACTCAGTGTGTTGTGCTCCCACAGCAGCCAGTGGTGCTGCTCAGTGCCTGGTGCTGGGCTCGTGCAGCATCACCTCATAGCAAGGCTCTTGAATTCAGCTAGCAAGACAAGAGGGAGCTGCTTTTCTGCAGCACGTGGCCCCTGAGGAGAGTAAAGGGAGAGAGGTGGAAGGAGGAATGGAATTTAATTAAAGCACCGTGTGGCTAACATAGTTATTAATGAGAGACTTCCTTATGGGAAAGGAAGGGTTTCTGCACATGGGTTGCAAGGGCATGAGTAACAAGTTTCCTGCGGGGAAACAGAACTGGGTTAAGGCAGTAATTCTTCTTAAATGTATAAGAACTTTCTGGCAGCATTACGGGTTGCTGGAGTTTTCTCCAGACATTTCTTTTGCCCTGAGTAAATCGGCACTTTGTCCTCTTCCCATCCTTCAGCTTTGGGTACATTTGCTGATCCTTTTGCTACTTTAGCAGCAGGCTGCTGCTGCTCTGTAGCCCACCCAGTTCCACACATCAACCTCTGATGCAAGCTGATGCTCACTTTGTTTCCTTGTCATGCAGCAGAATCCTAATAAACCTTCTGTCCTTCCTGTTAGGAAAAAAATAAGCGGTTGCCTTTATTTGAGTTATTTCTCTTTACAGATCTCGAGAACTTCAAGACCAGAGTAAGAAGCACAGTGTCTGTTCGCCAGGGCCAGGGCATGGTGCTGCTGTGTGGACCACCACCACACTCTGGAGGTAAGGCAGACTGCTTCTCTTGCTTTGGGGATGCAATGGCAATGTGGAAGGTTTTCATTCTCAAGATCTGCTTCAGAAGGTTCAGAGAACAGAGCAAAGAAACTGGGAGATCCTTAGTTGGGTATGAGTGCAGAAAAAGATCTTAGCTGTGCTGTATCCAAGTATGTGTGTAGGAGACAAGCTGAGGCAGAGCAGTATGTGCATATGGAGAAGAAAGACATGGCCGAGTCCTTATGGAACTGCCAGAAGCCTTTTAATATGTGACCCGTGTGTATCTTCTGAAAACTAGGCTGGAGATTGTTGACAGAGCTACTACTGTGCATGATCTTCTCAGTATTATTACAATTTCTGGGACACTTGTTGCCTGTTTTTTTTCTCCTGGATGCCCAGCTTCTCTTAGCAGTTGTCCAGGCCTCATATGGAAACACAGTCCTTCCTCTTCCTACAGTTTTCATGGAAGGAAGAGGTAAAGCAATAGCTGCTACATGTGCCTACCCTAAAATGATGTGTTCTGAGGGCACGTGGTGTCTGTCAGATGCCTTTATTTGCCAGGAGCCAATAGCACAAATATCAGCGTTGATAGCAAGGAGGTTTGTGAGGATTCTGTATTCATGACCCTTTGGAAGACAGCATTTTCTCGCTGATACGTGTAGGCTGTGACAACCAACCAGCACTCAGCAAGCAGCCATTGCAGCCTGCCATTGTGTTGGGAGGATTTTAGTACATTGTTGGCATGTCATCGTCCTTCAGTCTTCATATTTCACGGTTCTGCGTCCCTTTTAAAGGAATTTCCAATCATGCTTTGACATCTGCCTGTCCTTTGAATCCTTGCACACCAGCTGGATGAGAATTGCCCAGCAGCATCCTAGGGTGACAGGGAGGTGACAGGAGGCGAGCGTGTTTCTGGTGCCCAGAAAGACAGGAAACTGAAGGGCAATTATTTCCTTCTGTCGTTTGGATGGGAGATGTCTTCCTACATGGCCACGTTCTACCGTCTGCTCTATTACAGCTAGTATATTATCTTAATTGTATCAAGCCAGATCCACAATTAGTCTAAATTGATACTATTGCAATGTTGTAACCAAGCTGGGCTGCTGTACACCCACGGTGGTTTTCTGGTTTGCTTAGGAAGTGTTTTGTGGAAAGTCAAAATAGTTCCAGGTAATTGAGAGTGAGACCCTTGTTCTGCAGGAATTAATCTTCTCTCTGGAAATAATTTCATTTTCTTTTCCTTCCTCCTCCTCCTTCCTCCCAAGGTTAGAAATAACGATGAGTTTTAGAAGTCACAACTGCAGCATTAATGCTTTTCAATCGTGTGCATCACACTCTGTATGTCTCCCAGCGTAATGGAAACTATTTGGTCTCTAGCAGTTACTGCACAATTACCACAGCTATCTCCTGTTCCAGCTCTGGGCAGATGGAGCTTCATAAGAGAATATCAGATGTCTCTGGGAACGAACTGCATATCGGAAAATCACAGTGTTTCATTGGCAGCTCCCATCCCAGGGGTCTGAGGCAGCGTTTGCAAAGCAAAGCTGCAGAGATCAGCTCCTGCCCATGCCTCCCCATGCTTCCTCTGAGTGTAACTTTGCAATGACTCAACATTGTGGTGCAGCAGTCAGGTTAGAAGTGAGGGGTAATGCATCGAGTTGAAAGTGTGAGTGGCATTAAGATGGAAGAAACGCAATTATTTATCTCGGAATTTGATTATGACAGCAAAGTTAACTTCATCATCCATCCAAAAGTGCCTGGGGACATTTATGACCAGCACAGAAGCATAGGACTGTCTGGGGAGGAATTCTACATTATGGGTTTTTTTTTTAATGTTTTTACTGCAGTTTCTGTTCTGCATTTAAAATTACTTATAAAAACAAAAATAGAAGAGCAGGCAGAACAAGTTCAGCTGGAAGATAAGAGGTAGCTTTATTTGAGTGTATTTGGGAGAATGGAAGAAAAGATCAAGAAGCTGAGACCTGGCCTGTTGCTGAGCGCTGATTGTAGGTTATCCCTCTGGGTGCCAGAGGGGCAGGCACAATTTTCTCCTGATAGGAAAAAATCCCACCTGTGTGTGGGGGGATCAGATGCAGTTTTCCCTCAGTTTTGAGGTGACTGAGGTTGCAGTGCTCAGGGCTGCCCTTACCTGTGCAAATTCAGTAATAGAAATCTGTTAGAAGAGAATCATTCCTTGTCTACCGCTGTGTCGTTGGTCATCTTGGTCTTAGAAACGCGTTGTTATACTAAAATAGATTCTCCCTCATTCTTTCCACTGTTTTCTAATCAAAGCTTAACTATGGTCGTGTGTCAACCACTCTGTGAACCTCTGCAGTAACATGATGTGAGAGTAAATATTGCTGTGGGAACATGGCATGAGGTGAACATTTAACAGCACGATGAGCAGTGGGAGAAGTGTAAGCGGTCAAGCTGTAGACAGGAAAAGATGATTGGGAGTCCTAAATGTATTCGTGTAATTCCAGTTTGGTTTCAGTGAGCGTTCACTGTGTATGTGATCCAGAGATTATTCGAGATAAAGCGCAGAGTTTAACCACCTAACCATGGATCTCCCTTGTGGAAGGACTGCAGAAGTACACTTGACCGCATGGTTTCCTTCTGGGAATGAGCTCTCTTGCAGCTGAGGATGACTTTCTCTGAAACATCACAAAACTTTTCCTGACCTTATGGGGCTACATCAACACCAGGATCCCAGTGGCAGCTGCTGCACACTACAGCAGCATTCACTTCTACCTGGCAGTGCTTATGAAGTGCTTAAATCACATGCAGAAACAGTTTTGGGAATGAGAGGAACATCAGAAAGTTTTCATGTCTGTTTCAGTGAGCCCTAAATATGGTTTCTCAGCATTTCTCGGGATGAGCCGTGTGATTTGGGTGCCATAAAAACAATGCTATATTGCTTTATATTCTCAAAGCTCTCCTAGATCAATACTCCCTGCTGCCTCTCTTCCCAAGAGCTGCATGAATAATTGATCTGGAGGCTTTGCTAGCTAAAATGAAAACAAATATACAAAAAATAAGTTGGGTTTGCCCAAAGAGTTTCATTCCATATTAAGCCTTTTTATTACATTTAGGCATATATAGAAACAGTGAAGTGTTTTGAAATGTCAGACAGGCTGTTTACTTTTAAAGCTGTTGCTGAAAGCATTTTTACTTTGTTTGGATTTTGGTTTGGATCTTTCATGGCACTGTTAATCAAGATTGGCAATATACGTTTATTGGGAAGATAAGAGAAGGAAAAAAGAACACCCTCACCCCTTCCCACCCAAAAAAGATGCATATAGCACAAAGTAAAGCAAGTCCTCTCTTGTGCTTCTCAGGGCTATGAACACACGTCTGTAGGGAATAAGCCCAGGGATTGTCTGGAGGTCACTGTAATGTTGACTTAATCTCCAAAATATTGGTCAAAATATTTTTTATGTCAAATAGCTGATTTTGTTAAAGTGTATGGGAACTGAGTTACTGAGCTGCAACTTTTGTCGGATTCATTTGATGTCCAGGGCAGGGTTCGTTCATGTTTTAACTACAGTTTTCAGCTACCTTCTGTCATCCTTGGTGTTCCATTGCGAGTCTGGATACTAAAGCAAAAGTTGTAGGAAGGTGTGCAAGTTTCATGTGGCCATCGGTAGCGCATCCATAAACATGCAGAAGACCATGCTTGCAAATCCAGCCCTAAAATGCATCTTATCCCTGTCTGTGGGGAGATAAATGAATTTGGCTTTAGGGCTTTTCTTCAGTTTTTTTCCCCCTTCCCTAGATTTTCTTATCTTTATGAAAGATCTGGACACACAACACTCTCATGACATCTGCCTTCCTGCCCTTGTAAGAAAATCCCATAGAATAAAAGATCTCAAATTTCCAAGCATAATGAATGTATGTAAAAAAGCGTCTCTGGATTGCTAGCGATTTAAATGTTGTGTTCTCCAGAGGCACGGTGCATTCTGAGGTCTGCCTTTTCATAGCCTGTACCACCACATCTATTGCTTTTTTCCTCACTCAATTTATCTCAGTAATGTATGGGAAGAAAAATCAGATTGTCTGGTAGCTGCTTAGAATGGCTTAAATATGCCTATAGTGCTTGAATGTGCTCTATAAACTCACTGATGTTTCTACAGGATGCCCTGTGCCCCTGCCCATGTGTCTGTGGCCACTGAAGATGGTGCTCCATGAACAGACCCCTCCCAGCACCAGTTCTGGTCTCAAATCCCAGGTCCTTCTGTGTCATAATTTGTTTCTGTAGAAAAACCCTAGACAGAACTGCTTGATTTTGAAGGTATTCATCGTTATTATTACACAAAAACAAAAGCCAGAGGAGAAGTTGTCAACCTCCTTGTAGATGTGCTTCTGGACGTCCATCTCCCCAAAGAGGAGGGGATTTATTAAGGTTCAGTTGTTCAAATGCCATTACTGCTGTTGGAAATACACCCGTGTAGTCTCTGTCTGTGAGCCAAAACGTTGACAGAGTTATTTTCACATCTTTTCATGTAATGGACGTGTTCAGGTTTTTCCTGCTCTCTCCTGCCTTTTTTTCCCCCGGTAGCTGAGAGAACTTTTAGTTCTGTTGCACAACTTAATCGAGTAAAACTAACGAAATTTTAGCATTTGACAGAAGAGATGGCAATTCTGATTTCATCTCAATCTCAGCCTTTCATGCTGTATGGTAGGTAGTGAAGTGTAGACACCGGGCATGTTTTCAGAAAGCACTTTACTGATTACAGTGAAGAAGACCACTTCTGTGCTCTGCAGAAAGAAATGATTAGTGCCTGGCTTCTCTTCTGCTCACATTTTCTCTCCTTTTATCTTTTTTTCCCCCTTTTCTTTCTTTTTTTAAGCAATGATGGGCACTTTGATGGCTGCAACCATTGGAAATGTTTGGGCTGATAGGTTTTTCAGCCATTTCCATGCTATCACTAGAGCAATGTATGGGGGCCTTCCCCTGGAGCAGGTTAGAGTTGTTGGTAATATTCTCCACTGCTGCCCTTAGAGTCAACATTAAGCAAAGCTGATGTTAAAACTATGACAAGTATTTAAACAGTCAGCCTTGAAAGAACAATGGAATGAGGAAAAGAATATATCTATTAAAGCAAGAACAGCCAAAGAGGCCAAGGATGTTTCCATCTGATGTCAGTCTGACTGCAGCTGATGATTTCGCTCTGTCAGATCAGTGCTGGCCTGCTCTGCCTGCTGTGCAGCATCTATGCCAATGAGAAATGCTGGATGCTGCGGGGCTAAGCACACGATCCTATAAGTGTTAAATCAGCTTCTCAGTGCCAGATCCTTCTCTTAGGACACATTTCCATTAAGGTGATGTCCTCAGAGGAATGGAAGATTTGAATCGGACAAATGACATTGCTTTTCTGTATTTGTTGGAATGATGATGCTTCTCCTGCCCTATTTCTTGCATGCCAGGTGACCTGGGGTGTTTTATGTCCCCATCTCACTTCACCACACTAACCTAAATGTTCAGCCTTTGCTTCTCTGCAGTTCCTTCCAGTGTGTTGTGCTCAGGGGTTTGTAAAGATGTACTTCTTGCACTTCTTCTAAATGCCCAGAGCTGTTCTCTTGCCTTTTGCCAAGCAGACCCCCATACTACCCCACCCCACTTCTTCCTTTTTGAGGCATGAATAGTTTCTCTTCTTTCATTCCTATCTTAATAAACCTTTGCTGCTGTGTCTGGCAGCACTTCTAGGCACAGCAGCACTATCTGGTGCTCTCCTCTCAGCAGCAACAAGGCAGTGTGCGTGGAGCTGCAGGACAGCAGCGTGCATTGTTGAGGGTTATTGCAGTTCAGGAAAAGAAGTTCCATTAAACTTAGATCCAGGCATATGTAACTCATTTAAATAAGAAGTGATTGAGAGTTGTAGCTTCCATTCAGAGTGCATCTCCCATCATCTATTTTTTACATTACACTGTGGTCAGCATTTAAATTATTAAGGGTAAGAAGAGCTTCTCAGGGGATGGGAATGGATGAAATTAAAATTAATCTGACATGATCCTTTCTCTAAAACTGCTGATTCAGCATGTGTAGAGGTTTATCAACATATTCAGTGGTATGAGAGCAAGAGAAATTATTCACAAATTTGGATGAGGGAAATGTGCTATTGTAACTCACCATTCTTCTGCCTGCACAAAAGACTGATATTTCTGATGACGTATGAACACATAGGTACTGTTTTAATTGAGTAGTTCATGAAATCAGAAGTATTTCCAGTAACAAATGCTGAGCACGTTTTGGGTTTGGGCTTCTCTAGGAACCTGGCTGTGTGAGCAATGCCTGTGCCTGGCCTGCAATCTGCCCTGCTTCAGCAGGGCTGGGCTTTGTGAGTAGGGGTTGCAAAGTAGGTCATGGTTGAAGACAGAATTTCACACAAGCATTCAGACCCCAATTTTCATCTGACATCCACCATTTATTCACCTTCAGTGTCAGCAGAGCTGCTTTGCTTTCTGGCTGGGAAGGTTCTGACTCTGTAACTTTGTGATGCAATTTTAAATGAGACAGCAGATTTCCTTGTGGCTTTGCCCTCTTACAGTGGGCTGTGTGTTTGTGCCCCAGCTGGACTGTCCCAGGGTGGGCAGGGAGGTGGGATGGCCAATGCTTGTAACTCCTGCAGAGAGGAGGCTCATCTCTCCAGTACAGACCTTGGAAATAATAAGGATCGTGACATTAGTGGGTTTTTTATTTCTCAGTGGCAGCTCTTGACATGTTTAAAAAGAGATAATCTTCAAGCTAGTCACGTGGTGCATTCCCCTGTTATATTGCTTTTGCTTCTAAATGAAGATTGAAGTGCTATTGGAAAGGGTAGGGTAGACAGAGGCTGCCTAAAGAGTGAAGTCTGTCATTTGACGGCGTTCAGTCAATAGGCATTTATCCAAAGTCCTCATGTCTATGCAAAATAAATTAGGGATCTGAGGACGGCTCCCAGGCTCTTCTAACCATTTTGCCACAACCCTTACCCCCCCCCACTCACCCCACTGTAAATGGCCACTGGCGCTACACTCATAAGGTCAGCCAGGGTCTGATCTGCTCTCAGCTCCCTTGGGATGCTCATAACAGAAAGCATGCCCTCAGCGTCAGCACTGCATCTCTAGTTCTGCAGTCAGATTTGAGTTTCCACGTCTCTGAATGTAACTACTGCTCCACATAATGCCGAAGTCCTACACTCCGTCCTGCTGAGGTGTTGTTCTGGACATGAAAAATAAATCAGGTTATTGGTTTAAACATTTTCTCTTACCTGATTCATACGTCTCAATGTGCAACCATGATGTTGCTTTGGACTGATGTATGTCAAAACACTGCCTATCGAATGTGTAAACAGGGTTTGTTTTCCTACGTCGTGTAGAGGAGTAGCATGGCATTGTGTATGGAGATATCTGTGCAGTGCTCTCCCCTAAAGGACACACTGCCCACCCTCACTGCTTGGCCAGATATTTCAACCCTTCAGCCAATTGATTGTAATATTAATTCAATGCAGTTACAAAATGCTCCACAACCGACTTTGTTTTTTGAAAGGTTTGATCTAATCTCTCATAGCTACAGTAAGAGGCTGATCAAAGGTACTGAAGGCTGGTATTAAAGGATTAACTAGGTCACATTGAAATATGTTTTAAAATAAGCCCAGGGACCTTTAGCTTTACTGAAGCAAGTGCACAAAAAAAGGAAGATTTTTAGGCTGACTCTCCCTGGCTTTAAACAGAAAACAAACTGATGGATTAAATCTGCGAGTCATTCCTTAAGGTGATATCTGCAGCACTGCATAGAACAAGCTGGGGAAATACAAGCAATGATTGAATCTTGCAGCTCAGAAATACAGTGCAGAATTAACAGCGTACTTATTTGATATTTGCCCATAAGTAACTAATAGCTTCAGTCTGGCCCCCTGTGTCTTTTGTTTTGGCTCTCCCTCCTTTCCCTTTGCTGCTGTCTGTATCTGTCACAGAGGTGTTTTGTTGGCTCCTTTGTGATCCTTCGTGGGGGTGCTGATGCTACTCTGTGAAACATGTTGAGCTATTATTATTGTGGGTTTCTTTTAACCTACATTTCCTCATTGGGATCAGCTTAAAAACAGAGTGAGCATCATAAAGCTCTGTGCATTGCTTGTGAGATCATCTGGAGTTAAATGGAGTTGCATGCAACATGTAGGTGTGAAACCTGGACATGGTTCTCTGGTTGTTATTTAAATGCATAACAAGGTTCCCCAGAAATATCAAACTCTTGGGACAATTGCAGTTTGAGTTCGTTTCGGGGTTTTCTTCAGGCTAAGCTGTACATTACTGTAAGACCATTTATGAGGTTTGTTAGACAAAACCTGTCACCCTTTAAGCCAGATTGCTGTAGGCGTGGGATGGTGTCCGCTGCCTATCAGGCCTTTTTGAAATAGGTTTGTTTACTTAGCTGTGGTGAATACAGTAGCACAGGACTTTCTGCAACATTTTCCATTCAGTCATAGATAAAGGCTGATGATGATTTCTCTCCTTGGGGGAATTTCAAGTTAGAAATGTGTCACAGTCCCAGAAGGCATGGTGCAATACTCATTAACGTTTGCAGTGCCGTGCAGGTGGTGTAGCCAGCCATCAGCTGGGGCTGGAGGCTGTGAGCGAGAGATAAGCCAGGTCAATTATGGGCAGCCATCCAATATTTAACTATTTTTGATGCTGACAAATGGAGATGCAGCAGATGCAGGTGATTATTGATTGGGCTTCAGGTAATGAGGGCCTCTCACCTTTTTTACTACTCTCACGTGGAGCTCCGTGTGCTGAGTCGGCATGGAGTCATGGGGCCAGGAAGCAAGCATAGCCCTGAACACATTGCAGATGGCTGTGAGGATGAGTCTGACACAAAGCTTGGCCAGTTGGTGTGTTTCCTTCATTTGTGCTTCTCATTCATTAATGTGCATGACACCAGTTTGTGTATTTGCCTTCTTTGTGACTAGGATGGCAAACTCTGATGATGGGCACTGGAAGTTGCACTCACTGTGTGCGTTTTCATGCATGAGTGTGTACAGTATATCCAGCTTTCCTGCTGCTATAAACCAATGTGTCAGTACGCACGGGGGCACAGTTACGTTTGCAGGAATTACTGCCTCAAACTGGAGAGGGCCTGCTTGCTTGGTGTGGAGATGACAGCAGTGCAACCTGCAGCATCACCCCATTCTCTTCTGGTGCATTATGCCCTGCTAGACCTTGTGGGGAAGTTACAGTGTCACTGTTGGAGGATTTTAAGAAAAGCTTTGAAAAACCACAGGGATGCCATAGTTGTAATTGATGGTACCTCAGGATGGAGAGATGACCTCAGTCTGCCCATCACCTTTGGTTTCATGTCTTCATACCAATTCCCACCTCATTAACCCCCTCACCTTCCTGCTTTACACCCTGGTGGATCTGACTGCTTCTGGATTTGTGTGTGATTGGTTTCCAGGAGTGTGTTGTTGTGTGGCTGTTCCTTAAACAATCTGGGTAAATACTCCATCACAGATGATTCTGCTTTCTTTGTCAAAGACCATATCATCATTGTCCATAATTGACCAGTGGTGCTTTCATGCTTTTCTAAGCTAAATTCTGAACATTGATTCACTTGTATCAAGGGTTCATTTTCCTGCCCTATCTGCAAGGATAGTTCATATCTTCCTTTGCCGGTGGTTGACTGTTGAGTAGCAGCATTGTCAGTTTTAGTACAGACGACTGGTTAGCCGAAAATGTCTTAGTAACTTTAGATTAATCTTATCCATTATTCATGACTCCTGTTATTAAAATGTGCAGTTGTGGCCCAGAAGCAGTGCTGCTACCTGGCTGCCCCAGAGCATGGAGCTGAAGGGAGAGCTATCGAGCAGTGTTTGCACCCAGGTTGATTCTTTTAAATCATGCGGCAATTATTTAAGAATTATTTAAGAAGAGTAGATAAAAAATTGATCCAGAGTGCTGGCAGGGCAATGAAATGGGCTATGGGCTCACAAAAGAAATGTGTACGATGCATAATTCATGCAGTTCTACTATTATAATAAAACCATGAAGGAGAAAAACTGCCCCAAACTCCAGGTGTAACACTGAGGCTGCAGACAAAACAGGTATGGGTGGAAAGGAGCAGTGGGGGTTGAGTAGGGCCAAGTGTGTGGTAAGTAATGCCAGGAGTTCATCTTTCTCTGACAGTCCTTTGTCTTCTCCTTCCCACTGCATGCTCATACAAACAGCTGTAGTGCATTAAGCCTCCTGGTCAGCTTGTTGTGTTATTCAGGGGGGCTAAGGACTTTGATTTAAGCAATCAGATGCCAGTGACATTTGAAGTTAGGAATGTCCCCTACAAGCAGTCAGCAAAATTTAGTGAGGTGAGGATACAAAACAAATTTGCAGGACATTCGTCAGGTAATCAGTTGCACTTTATCATTGCCTGAATTTACTGTCACAATCAAAACAATCTGTTAGTACCACTCAAGGGAAATTTAAACACTAAGAAATGCAAGCAATTGGAGGAAAAACAGAACAAAAGCTGTAAATTGTCCTTAAAATCATTCTCTTATGAGGTTTATATGCTGTCACTGTCAGCAGATGCAGCCTGCACTCCAGCCATGCGCAGAGCACGGATCCCATATGGTAAACTGCCATGCTTGGCTTATGGAGCGAGACCAAGGAAAGTACAAACCTAACTCAGAGCGTATTCACTACACCTGCAGCTCATTTGTCCTTAGGGATAGCACAGCAGGATGACCCTCACCTTTCATTTCAAAACATCTCCAAGGGATGCACTAATACGTTGTATTGCTACCGTCACAGCTCAGGTTGCTTGGGACTGTTATGCAGGGAAGGGTTTCTTCATTTTCTTAATTTCACATCTGTTTCTTATTCTGTGGAACAAAGTATAATTATTACGCTTTACAGGAACTGCTGCTGAGCTTTTGTTTCACCTTGAATAATAGCTCCCGCCTGTCTGACTTGAGAGTGACATAGTAGGTGATAATATATAAATTATTGGAGCTGTTAATGACAGGATTAATCTCTGTAACTTTCAGTAAAGCCCATAAAAACTAATAGTGTATTGTACCACACTGTTCTTATTAAAAATGATAAATTATTCCCTTTTTTTTTTTCTTTTTAGGCAAATATTAATTTCAAAATTTCATTTTCCCACTCAGCTTTATGGTAACCGTAATTTTAATGTTTTAATTGCTTTACCCACAGTAGCTACAGAGGCCGTTACAGTGGCAGTCCTGCCTTTATGGAAAAGACTGTATATATATATACACACACATATATATAAAGAAAAGAGCTTCTTGTTGTAAAAGGCAAAAGCGAGACAGAGACAAAATAGAATCATAGGATCACCAAGGCTGGAAAAGACCTCCAAGGTCATCCAGTCTGACCATCCACCTATGGTCAATGTTTCCTCACTAGACTATGTCCTTTAGTACAACATCTGAACGTTCCTTGAGTACCTCCAAGGATGGTGACCCCACCATTCTAATGGAACACTCTCCAAATTAAAAAGCAGAAGTTTGTAATAAGTTCCTGAAATATAGAGTATGTAGAGCATAATGTGTAATTAGAATCATGACTTGCTTGTTACTGTGTGTTCTCTGTGCTGAAAGAGTGCTTGTCTGTAACGTGGTAAATGTTTCCATCACCCGCAGCCACCAGGAGCTATCTCAGGCTGTATTTTAAGTGTCTGTTTACACAGATCTTACAAATTGCCTATGGGATGGGAGCTGTCTATCACTTCCAGAGCAATTAGTATCTGAAACCTTATCAAAAGAAATCCGTCAAGTTTGAAAAGCCATAAATATTGCACTAGGATCTCTAAGGAAATCAAAGTGAGTTAGATACAGTATTTATTTACATGTTGCCACACAAGCAAATGCACTTACAGAGACTCCAGTCTGCCTTGTTTCCTGTGGTTTATACTCCATCAATCCCGTGTTATTTTAGCAAGACCGTTATCCAGCTATTCTTGTAGCAATAATGGACTGCTCCAAGCATGTAAGGCTGAGTAATTCAGGCAGTTGCATTTTCATGCCATGGTTTATTTTAATGAAAGGAAGGAAGAGTTGTGACATTAGATCTTTATTATGTCTAGCATTTGGATTTGGAGTTCCTTAGTTTCATGTAGCAAAACCAGTATTACCTCAAGAGGCCTTTAGGAGAGGTTTTGGAGGCTCACGCTCTATAGAAATAGGTCCCCTTTAGTGCCTTTGGTGTTGAATCCATGTTTGTTTGTATTGTGGTTCTCTCTTTGGTCAGACCTCCTTACTCCTGCACAGCTTCACATCTGCTTTCTGCTCTCCCGTGTCTTCCTTAATAGAGTTTCCAGCCTTTCACATTTCTCAAATGGCATGTATATTCAAGACTTGTAGCTAATGTCTTGAGTTTTAACTACAGTCTTAAGTCTAACTAACCTCTGGTGAGGTGGAGGTCAGTCTGTTCTCCCATGTGACAAATGATAGAACTGGAGAAAATGGCCTGAAAACACACCAGGGGAGGTTCAGGTCAAATATTATGAAAAGTTTCTTCTTCAAAAGAGCAAACAGGTGCTGAAATGGGCTGCCCAGGGACTGACGGAATCACCATCCCTGGAAGCATCCAAGAAGCATTTAGATATAGTACTGAGGGACGTGGTTTAGTGGGGAAATATTGGTGGTAGGTGGGTGGTTGGACTGGATGATCGTGGAGGTTTTTTGTAGCCTTAGTGTTTCTATGGTTCCAGAACAGAGCCTAGGAAAAGCTACCACAGCCTTCTTAAGAATGAAATGACTGTCATGAGAATGAAGGCAGATGGGCTCTTCATTGCTCTCACCAGCATAGCTCTCACCAGGCAAGAACTACTTAAGCTAAAGGTGTCTTTAGCCCGGAAGCACGTGGATATAGCCTAGTAATAAAAATATTTGACTTAGAAAATAGTGGGTTCTAAGCAATTAAAGCAAAATTAACTTCCACTGGGAAAGCAGGAGCCAAAAACCTTGGTGCTTCTGGGTTGTCTGTGAACGGGAGCATGCAACATCCTGAGAAAGGGCAGGGCAGGGATTGCTGATCTACAAAAACCCTCCCAGTCTTGTGTTTTCCTGAAGAGCGTGTGATTGATTCACCATCTATCAGTCAATGCTAAATGTTACAAAGACTGGGGAGCTTCAATGGGTACCTGCTCAACTTTAAACGCCTCTGTTTGCTCCGGAGCAGGGATGTTCATTTGCTGTTACTGGGTGTTTCTGGGGGAACAAGACAATTCCTCACCAGAAGAGAATTATAAAAAGAAAAAAAGATAATAAACTACCTGCAGAAAATAATAAGCCAAATGAGAAGTGCTCCTTTGTTTGCCCTGAGTATCCTCTTGGCGTCAGCGTGGTGTTACTTATAATTAGATACATGTGTGTAAATATGATGATTAGATATTCCCATGTAAACGTAATTATCATAACTTCCTAGAAGTCTAAGCAGGCACTTTATAATCCTGTTGTTAAAAATAAATAAATAAAAGCCCACAAACTGCATTCCAGCCTCTTGTGTGTGTAAACAGTGGAACGTGAGGGCAGAATGTATTTTCCAAAATACCTAATGGTAGTGGAGGTCAATTACAGTTATGACTCATTAGAGTATTAAACTAAGAATGTGCTTTTTAGTGTAATTACTGTTGCCTTAGAAAACTGCAACGATCTTGCACTCACTTGAGTTCTTCAAGCATTTCTAGTGGGTTTGCATATTAGTCTTAGGCAAATATAATAGGGTTATATTGCATTAACCTCACTTACAAACTGCAGCCACTTGCAGCGTGTCTCTCTGTTACTTCTTCTGGCCCAAATAAGATGCCTTACAAAATGCAGATTGTTTTCTAATTAGACACATATAAGATTACAGCTGCTTAATTTAGTGTTTGGAATTTTTGCTGGTTCTGGCATTCCAGATGAATGAAATATATAGTGTATGATACCACAGCTTGGCAGATCCTCCTCCAAACTCAAACAAAAACTAAGAAGAAAAAAAAAGTCACGAGTCAGGAAGGCTGAAATGTCCGTGACAGAAGTGGAATTACCACAAAATACATTACACTCTTGATTGAAGAACTCTAAGGAACATTTCAAGAGAACTGAGGTCTACACACAATTTCAGAAGTGTCAGGTTGGGAAATTTCTGGCCTTAAAGTTGAGAACTTGCAGAATGTTTACTGTTAAACCATTTCATGGGCTGTGATGTGTCTGTATTTCCTAACCGAGGTGAAAATCATTTTGGGGTCTGTAGTTGAGGTTTGGGCTGGAGCCCCTCATCAGCCAAGGTTTGTCTGTCACCAACACTGATGGTCCCTGTGCTTCCAGAGCTCACCTATGCCTGGATCTTCAATGAGTACCCATCATTTGTGCACCAGGACAACCGCCGCTTCGTCTCGCAGGAGACAGGGAATTTGTACATCGCAAAGGTGGAGGCTTCTGACGTGGGCAACTACACGTGTGTGGTGACCAACACGGTGACCAACAGCCGGGTCCTGGGCCCGCCGACCCCGCTCATCCTCAGGAACGACGGTAGGACTTGTTTGGGTTTCTTTGGCTGTCACCCGTAATTTAAGGAATGGCCTCAAATATTTCCATGTTACGATAAAGGGAGAGATTTTTCCCCTTTGCATTGCTTTGTGTGTGGTTTAGCTACTGGTTCAACGTCCTTCGCACTGATGGGTTTTGTGATGCTGTGGCCAAGGTTGCTTTTTCCACTGTTGGAGGAACTTTCATAAAATATACTTTAGAGTTTGTCTCTACTGTAGTTTTGTTCATTTTCTGCAGCCCAAAAGTGTACAGAAGCACTTTGTTGTTTCGGTAACAGTTAGTTCAGGCTGTATTTCCCAGCAGAATCCATGCTATTTTTAGTAGTCTGTGGAATAATACTAAAAAAAGAAAAGAAAAGAAACCAAAAGAGGATTTCTAAATTTACACGGGCAATTGATTTGTATCATAGTCATTTCTAAGGAGATAAGAAAAATACATTTGCATGTTAATTTGAAGCGTCTGTTTAAAGGCTAACATATAGGACATTCATTCCAGAAATAGAAATGTATTATTAGAAACTTCTTTTTAGAAGAAGATCCGTTGTCACCTAGTGGTATTTCACAAAGATTCCTCCTGTGTAGGACGGGGATGTGGTGCTGCCAGCTGCAGCCATTTGTCTGTAGTAATTGAGGTCCCACAGTGGGCTGTTGGTGGAATGGGGTGAGGAGCAGTGCCCCTGTTGTGCTGGGCAGGGTGAGGATGGCTGCTGTTCTGTGCCTCAGATCCGCTCCCCTTATAACACATCTACAAATGCAGTAGTGTAAGTGGCAGCAAACGTGGCCCTCTGAGTCCAGCCTAAGTCATCGCACCAGCTGCTCTGAGGAAGGCAATTCCATCCGGCTGAAACTAAGACGGTGTGAAAGATAGGGAGGAGTATTTAAATTCATCTCATGTTATCATTTTCAGTGCTGAACAATAAATGTTTGTAGGTATTAAAGAGACAGAACTTCTTTGCAAGCCTTACCTAGCAGAAAGTGCTTCCATTTGTCAAAACCAAGCTCAGCGTCTGCTCTGTTTCCGAAGCAGAGGGTAATGCTGTGATGACTGGTAGTCATCCTCATTGTCAAGTGCATTGCCAAGGGCTCTACCCCAGCACATCGCTCCTCTGCACGCACTCAGCTTTATTTACAGAGACCAATTGCCTTCCCGAGGTAATTCGCAGGAATGTTCTCAGATTCCTTTGATGTGCACTCTGCTGTTTATTATAGATATGAAACTTTAATTGAACCTCTGAGGAGCTCCGGAATGCATTCCTGAGTTAAACAGCAAAGGTGCTGTAATGTCTGCAGAGCCATGGATGACAGTAATCAAAAGTTGAACGTGCGTTTTAAAATAGGAGAGCACTACTATTAGACACAGACCTCATTTTAAAAAATCTGCAAGGTTCAGTTTTTCATTCCATGTAGAATAACCCTATAAAATCTGAACAGAACACTGTGTCGTGCTTGAAAAGTGAAGCATATACATAGGCACTGTGAAGAGGAAAGAGTGAAATAAGAGTCACAAGATGCTGCCATTGGCAAATGTGTTGTGTTTATCTTTTGTACTCCTATTTGGCATGTCCAGCAATATATGTTATTTGCTTTACAACCCTATGTCATTAAATCAGTACCCTCAGAGGCTGGTTCATCAGCAGTTAGTGTTTCAGTTCCATTTAACTTCAATTAGTGAATTTAATGGGGGGAAAAAAGCATAATGTGTCTCCCTGGATTAATGTAAGTCACCAACCCACTCCCCTCATGTGGGACTCCTGTGCAGCTCCAGAGGGGGACCCCATTGAGGGGCTGCAGCACTGGGACCCTCGGCCTGGGCTGGGGCTGCTGACCGCCTCCAGCAAACCCTGCACAAAAGAGATTGGCGTTACATGTGTTGGAGGTACCGCCTGACTGGCTTTGTTCTGAAATACATGCTGTGAATTCTCAAAGAGACTTCACAGAAATCTGTTTTTCTCAAAAGCCATAGCTGGGTGTTCACCCTGTGGCCAAAGCTCCAGCCTCCCACCCCCCAGCCCAGCAGCTGCTGCCCTCCTTGGGCTGCTGTGCAGCATTCCCAGGGCTGGGATCACTGCCTGAGCCCCCACAAGGTTTTTCCACCTTTTTTCTTCAACGTATTGCAGTAATTTCTCTAGACTCAGCCACAAGTCAGTTAGGCTTTGTATGCTGAATACCTGTCGTCTTAGTCATGGTTATTTTACTTACATGTGATCATCCTGGGAAAAAAGCTTTTCAGCATGTTTTTAAATCATGGCTTGCTTTACCATAGCAGGCTGCAAAAGGGAAAGATGCAGGAATACAGCGTAAGACCTGACCCGATGGGCAGACTGCATTCCCTCCCTGTGCCTTTATGCTTCTCTTTCTACTTGTTCTCACTGGTGGAGCTCCGGACTTACAAATCAGCTGTTGTCTGCAGAGCTGTTTAGCAACCAGAGCTGCAGGAATCAGGCTCCCTTCCTGCTGCTGTGTGCACCATTTGTTATCCTCAGAAAGCTCTTCCTCCCTGGAAGAACTTCCTCCCTAAGGGAGACTTCAAACAGGATGGAAGTCAACTCTTTACAGGGGTAGGTAATGGCAAAACAAGGGAAAATGGTTTTAAGTTGAAGGAGGGAGGATTTAGGATGGATATTGGGGGAAAGTTCCTAACCAAGAGAGTGGTGAGGTGCTGGAATGGATTGCCCAGAGAGGTTCTGGATGGTCCATAACTGAAGCTGTTCAAGGCCAGGCTGGAGGGGGCCCTGGGCAGCCTGGGCTAGTATTAAAGATGGAGGTTGGCAGCCCTGCCTGCAGCAGGGGGGTTGGAGCTTGATGATCCTCGTGGTCCCTTCCAACCTGAGCCATTCTATGATTCTATGAGATGAAACCCCAGAGGACTTCAGGAGGGGCAAAATTGTGCACATTGTGCCATGCCTCTGGTAGGCCAGGCTCTCTGTCCTAACAGCACATAATCTCATGCAGCACAAAAATGGCTCACTGCATTATTTCCACGATGGGCAGTATAATAAAGAACCAAATACGCATGGCACCCAAAGGCTGGGAGTGACCCCAAAACCTGAAGGCATCCACTGGGAGCACAGCTCTCGGTGCAGCTGAGACAGAGCAGGGACCTGTGAGTGCCAAGCAATTGCCTGGCACCTTTCTGCTGCAGTCCCAGTGCCGCAGCAGCCCTTCTGCAGTGCTCCACTTCTCTTTAAAATGCACTTTGGGTTTTTACATCAAAATTAAAACAGTAATAGTGGAAAAGAGCTGCAATAGACCTGGAATGAAATTACCATCAGCAGCAGCTGTATGGGCCAATTAAACTTTAACATTTCACAGGTGTTGTCAGGAAATGCATATCCTCAGACAAATGAGTTTGCTTCTGAATTCCTGGAACTTTCATCCAAAAGCACATTTTTAAGCCTCGAAACTGGGAGAAAAATACAAAATCCTCTGAACTGCAAACGCAGACAGCATCTGATGTGTCACAACACTGAAAACATCCTCCAAGCTACAAACCTGGGCTCTCTTTTAGCCTTTTATTTTCTCCCTTATTCTTTCCACCTGCAATGCTAAGTCAGATGTTAACTCACCCAGGAACAGGAGGAAAAAATAAGGACTGTCTGTGTGAAAAAGAGCTTGGTTGATATCGAGTTATCTCCAGTGCACCAATGTTTTTCCTTTAAGGCAGGGAAGCCAGAGCTTGATGTACACCTGGTGTCACCAGGGGGGTGGTTGGGGCTGCCTTGGGATCCTGGTGGTTTTCTAGGTGCAGATGCTGGTATTGAAGTAGGGAGTGTTTGCAGTAATGCTGTTAAGCCACAGTTCCTCAGCATAAGGGAAAGGAGGGGATCTGCCCTACAGCCCTGGCACCTTCAGCAGCCTGCCTTGGCTTTGTCCCCTCAGGGTCACAGCTTTCCAAGGTAAAGCAGGCTGAGCAATAAAGAAAAAAAAGGGAAAAAGCCATTTTTCCCCCTCCCATTCCTCATCGTCTGATCCGTCAGGTAAAGAATGTGTTAATAATACATTCTGCTTTAATTTCCTAAATAGCCCGTTAGTGTCAAATGATACTTTACAGCCTGCTTTACATAAGGGGGCTGAATTAATGCTTTGGGAGTGAAGAGGAAAGAATTGCTCCTGTTTCTTTTGCTTTTTAGGGACTGGATTAAGCATTGGCATGAAGACTGATCCTGTGAGCATCTCCCATGTTCTTCTGTGAGGTTCCTTCCACCTCAGCTCAGAGCCAGTGGAGCCCTATCGTGGGCTGGGGGTGCTGCACCCTCCCTGAGACAGAGCACCAGGGAGCTCTGCTTGGAGAGGGCAACGGCTGGAAGTGGAAGGAAGCCCTCGCTGAGCTGTGCAGGGCAGCGAGGAGCCTGGCTGCATCTGGCCAGGCTGGCATAGAATGTGTATCAGTCATAGGATGCCAACCCCAACCTCCATGGTTCTTCCCCTGCCAGTTCTGTGGCACTGTAGAATATAGAAACGCTCTCTGGGGAAAAGATCTCAGTAAATTTTAATATTAGCCAAGAGAGCTGCATTGTTTGCAAACACTTGTTTGTGGAGTCCTGTCCTAGGGAACAGCTGGGCAATGACTGCTCCTTGTCCTGCCTGGAGCTCTCCCAGCAAATACTTTAGGCACCATTTGGTAAATCGCAATCAGGAGAGCAGAGAGACTTTGCCTCCATAGCACTGGAATCTCCCAGCCCTTCAGGGCTGCTCTGTTAATGAGCTGATGGGGATTGTGCTCCTTAATTCCTTTTTGTGTAATCTGTAAATGCTGGAGCAAAGGCAGACTCACGTGCTTCCTGCTCTGTGTGCTGGCCAAGACGTGTGTACAGGGACAGCATCCATATCTTTAACAAGCGCATTTCATTTGGATGGCTGACTTTGTGCAACAGCTGCTCTTTATGCAACATAGCAGTACGACTTACATGAAAGGAAAAGGTTAAGAACGCCAATGTAACCTGGTAGTGCAGCACAAAGTGCAGTGCAGAGGTCAGCATGGGAGGGGACACCCAATGTAAGCCTAAGAGTGAGCATCTTCATCTTTAAACCATTTGAAATGTGAAAAAGAAAAGCCAGAAGGAACCTCACGCTACCTCTGCATCACAGGGGGAGAGGAAGCAGTGCCACAACCACAGCCCATCACTGTGCCATGATCTCTGTGCTTCCAAATCCTTGAAGTTAATAGAAGTCTTGATTAGCTCCAGTGCTTTTGAAACTTTTCTTAATGGCTATTTGTTCCGCATTTCATTTTCTAGAAGGTGAGCCCCCCACCCCCTTATTATTGCTTTATTTCACGAGTTACCTGCAAAACCCCCTGAATACTCAAAAGCAAAAAGTAATGCAGCCATGAAGAAATGTTAATCTGTGGCAGATGGTGTGGAGCACTGGTTCTGATTTTCCTCTGGCAGTAAATGGGAAGAGAGCCCACATGGCACGGCTGTTAGAAACAGGCCATGTTTAAAATGAATGGATTAATTGGGCAAGTAATGATGTAGAGAAGAGCCGCGCAGTAGCACAGGAACGCTTGTGAATTTATTGGCAAACCTCAGCCCAGCCTTAGCCACTCTTTTATGTTTGCAGGGGTGATGGGGGAATACGAGCCGAAAATAGAAGTGCAGTTCCCAGAAACAGTTCCGTCTGCAAAAGGAACAGCGGTGAAACTGGAGTGCTTTGCCCTGGGAAAGTAAGTTGTTCTCCTTCTGCTGCTGGCGTACAGCGCAGCTTCGAGGGCTGGCGGTCCCTCGCTCTCCGCAGCAGGAGTTGTTGTTGCCAGCAACTCATTACAAAGCACTTGGGGAGCGGGGACTTTGCTCACCAAAAAGCATGACTTATTTTGTACAGATACACTTGTGCATCGTCAGTTCTGAGTGCTTATGCTAGACCTAAAGCCCATCTGTTTTTCCCAGTGTAAATAATAGCAGCGCTTCCAAAATGAAAACGTGGGATTGATAAGAAAATGGATGTATTGTCACAGCAGAAACCCAATTCCAGTTTTGTCAAAATAGTGTTTTTATAACAGTCTCCTGCTTTTAAGGTTATGTGAGCAGTTCAGCATTGATACACCAAGTATGTACATGTGGATCATCCCAGATCCCAGGACTGACCACATCTTCATCATCCTCAAACATGAAGCAGTTTCCAGTTGCTCAGACATGAGGTTAGCAGGATAGGAGCCATAGCTTTTACTGTAAGCCTTACTTGCTTTGTTTTTCTCATTTAGCCCCGTTCCTACGATCAGCTGGAGGAGAGCAGATGGGAAACAGATACCCAGAAAAGCCAGGAGACACAGATCGAATGGACTTCTAGAGATCCCAAATTTTCAGCAAGAAGATGCTGGACTCTATGAGTGCGTTGCTGAAAATGTGAGAGGAAAAAACGTGGCACGAGGACAGCTGACATTTTATGGTAAGCAGATTGCTTGCTTTTAGGGGATTTTATTGCATCAGATGTGATGTGCAGTAAATATTTGGGGAGAAAGTCATTTGGGGGGGGGGGTGGATTTTTAAAATGACTTTAATTTATGAACAGCACATCTTGAAAAGGGTGTAATTTGAAATAAAACCTGTCTGAATAGCACATATGGATTGAGAATCAGAGCTGCTGGAAAGCAAAACCATGTTGCTGGGAGGTCATTGGCCTGGTAATACACAGAAAGAACTTTAAGAGCTTCATCTCCCTTCATGTGGCTGGGAGTGCTGAGCAGGGATTCGTGGTGGTGCTTACAACTTGTGATTTATTATGTGTGTTACCCCACACGAGGGGGAATCCCCAGCTTGTGTTAATAAATGTTAATTGCGTATAACCAGTTAAAGACTGTTTGCAGCAGGGGTCACCAGTAGTAGTTGCCCAGCCTGCAAAGCAGGGCTTAACCATTTCATAGCTGTCAGATCCTGCAGAATCAGGGCCACTTAAAGGCTTTCTGCACCTGCTGCTATCACACTCAGGAATTTTTTTAGTTGGAATGTATCGTATGGATCTGTCTTGTTTTGAAACCTGATGTTTTTTGAGTTTCTGTTTCACATGAGCATTTCTTCTTTTACGGTTGAATGAGGCAGGCACTGGTAAAGAGGTGTTAAATAGCAAGAACAGATTGAAATCTTTTGTGTTAAGTGAAGAACCTGGGGTTGATTCACAGAATCACAGACTCACAGGGGTTGGAAAGGATCTCAAGAGATCATCAAGTCCATCCCCTGCTAAAGCAGGTTGCCTACAATGGGTCACACAGGTAGATGTCCAGATGGGAACGAGTATCTCCATAGACGAAGACTCCACAACAGGATTGTGTGATTTCTGGTTTTGGTCATGTTTTTCTCTATTTTTCTCACATGGACAATAAAGGATGTCTCAACAGTTTTACAGTTTGGCTTAGCCCAGGGCCAAGGCTGCAGTTGTTCAGCCCTTAGGTAGACTCCTATCATAGCAAATGTTAGGTTATCATCTAATTGATTTAATGAGTAACCCAGTCTGGATTTCATTCCCAATGGGCAGCAGACCATACAAAAAACCTGCTGCTATGGCTTGTGTCAGTTTTCAGGTGTCTTTTCAGCACATGGGAAGAGCAGAGTCCTCCTCTCTCTGTTGTTTGAGATGTTGGGACCGTCTTTACATCTCCTTTTCATCCTGTGAGCAGAAGGGTGTCAGCCTGTGCTAATTTCTGTTTTTAAACGTAATACACTAAAAATCAGGCTCATCTTTAGGATGGTGAGTTGCCAGTCTGTACATACTCAGCCTTCAAGGACAGCCAGCCTGTATGTGGCAGCCATTCAGCAGTGAAAGAGGCTGGGTTTTCTATTTTCTATACGCTGGGCTTTCAAGTTTTACATGGCAATGAATTTTTTTAAGGAAGGCAACTTACTGCAGGCATTTCATATGAATAGATGAGGCTGAATGACACCTATTTTCCTGCAGTCACCTTTCTTTTTAATATTGAGAACTGTGTTTCAGTAACTGTGCTGTTACTGAAACATAACAGCAGTGCTGGCGGAGATGTAGGAGCTGCTTTGGTGGGGTGGGGGCTGCTGCTCAGAGATGTGGGACATGGGGCTTGGGCTTGTGCAGAGCATCACACAGTCACACTGTCACAGCACAGCCCTGGAGATTAAATCCAGCTCTAACAGTGGCACTCTTAAACCCAGTTATCTGCGTGTGTGCATAGTATAGGGGGAAAAAAAGAGAAGGAAAAGAAAATGAAATTCAAATTTGCCTGCTGGCTGCAGATAACCCGGCCCTGCCTGCATTGTCAACTTCTTTCAGTGCTCCTGGAAGTTGTCAGGAAAGGTTGACTTCTGTTGTATTTCATTCTTGTATCAATGTTTATTTTTTCCTCTGTTAGCATATCAGTGACATGAAAGTTGTTTGACATCCTCGTTGAGGCAGGAAAGGTTAATTAAATGTGCAAGATCTGTTCTTCCTCCATTTTCTCCGCTTTGAGCCCCTACAACAGTCTGTGCTTTGTTGTTCTTCAGGAGCCTTTGTTCTGAATGCTGCATGTCCTTCTTGATAGATAGACCTACACGATAGAAAACATGTTAGTGTTAATGCAATTACTGTGGCTTGTACCTGTTTTCTTGACTGTTATACCTCTGAATGATAGATCACTCAGCTTTTTTTTTTGCCATAAGACTCTCTTGTTCTATCTGCCACTCCTGGCCTGATACCATGTACCTGAAATTGGCTCCTGAGAATCAGCAAATTAAACTCAAAAGCCACTGTCTTCCATTCCCACCTGTATTTAGCTCCCACAAACACACTGGACCTGATGCTGGAGGAGGCTGCTGGGGCCCAGCACCTAAATGGGGAGAAGGAGGGAGGGGACCACAGGGACCAGGAAGGTGCAGCACCATCAAGAAGTTGTTTCTGCCAGAGTTAGGATAAGAAACAAGCAGTTTGGCTTTGGTGTTTGCAGTCAGATCTAAGTTGTCTTATACAGCCTGGAAGTGAGGGAAAATATCCAAGGACTGGTGTGATACTTGGAACTGTATTGGAAAATATCCAAGGACTGGGAGTCCTTTAGCTGAGCTGAGCTCGTACATTCTCTGCCAAGCATCTTTCTGAAACCAAGGTGAGGAGAAAAAAACTGCAGGCAGAATGGTTTCTGAAAGCATCAGCATCTGTATTAGCAAGAAACAGGCTTATTTGTAACTAATTACCGTTCTTTGCAGCACTTTGTAAAATATTCAGCAGAAACCATTTAATTGGCCGGGCCACTTTTCAGATTAAATATTTCTCAAATGGAAGTCCCATGAGGAATGTATACAGCTCTTTAATTTTACAATGAGAAGAGTCCCCTTTTCATGAATGAGCCTGAGTTTTATTTCTGCTAAAGCTACTTTCTGCCACTATAGACTAAAACAAGCTGAAATGTAGAAATCACGTTATGGTCCCTTCGCCACTGGTTGTGCTCTCCATGGGTGATGGTGGCTTACCAGCAGTGTGTGGGTTTGCTCAGACTTCAGTGCAGGAGGGAAAGTAACTCATGAGTTTTGAGTAATGTGCTGCCTGAAGGAAGCCTTGCCTCAATAGGGGGGTTCTGCATGGAGAACGGGCATCTTTCTCCTCCACTTCCCCTTTTCCTAAGGATGGCTGGGAACCTGCTTAGAGAGAAATCTGTTTCTAGAATATTCAGGGAAAATGTTCAGATTACTGTCATTTTGCCTTCTAAAAATAGCTCTTTGTTAGGAGATACTAAAGCAGATAGGAGAAATGAAGAACGAAGGCAACTCAAAGAGCATCCCACATCTTCCTTGCTCTCCTGGGTAGCTGCATCCTGAGCATCAGTGGTTAAAAATACATCAGTCCCTGGGGTCTGGCTTGTGTGCATGTGCCTGTGCACACAGTCCTTTGGTACTTGATATAAGAGGGGAGAGAATCGTGCACTGGTGCAGAATAGCTTATAGAAGGGGAATTAAATACAAGGAGAGGACAGTTAAAGTAGTTTTTATCTGCTAGATTAACTCCTTTGAATTCTCCTTTGTTTCTTTTCCTCTGACATTTAATATTTTAGTCCCAAGCAGAGCTCCCTGTCTGCTTTGGTTTGGTAGTCTTCTAGGAAGCCAGAAAGGAGACTGCCTGCCCAAGTGGTAGTATTGAACTGCTCAAAGACATGGGCAAGTGATGGGACCTGATTTAGATGTAACATTCAAGCAAATGACTCTGGTGGAGATTTGCACATCTTTGAGTCTTGTATGGGTTTCAAATTGTCCTCAGTTGCCTGCAGGGGTCAGGAGGAAAGAAGGAAGAAAAGGAAAGGAAAAGTAGTAACTTAATGTCTGGTTTCATGTTCCTGTGGTGATTGGGATTGAAAACGTTTTAGGGACATATATGTGTTGTTTTCAGAAACTATATCCCCACTTGGACCAGGGTGACTCATGCACTTGCCTGCACAAACTTTATACACTGGCTACAGTCTTTATTTTTAATTAGTCGTGTATTTCTCCCATCTGTTTTTCTTATTTCTTGTGCTTAGCTTTCTGATCTTCAGGCTTCTCTGGTCGTGGGCTCAGGGCTCAGTCTCCTCATAATATATATAGTAATGGACAGTCATTCAGCCTTTCATCTGCCATTAATGATGAATTACGCAGCCTACACAGGTCATCAGCTGCTATAAATTGGCTTAGGAACACTGAAATCGATATACACCAACCAAGAATTGGATTCTGTGTATGTATTAGTACCTCATTTTTTCCAATCTTTTTGGCCGTTTTGAACTTGCCGATGCTTATAAAGTCCTACAGATTTATTTCCATTTTGTTTCTCATGTCACTCCTGTAATTCTTTGTTTTTCTTATTTATTTCTGACGTGTTGCATCATCACTGGCTATCATTTCATTTTGAAAAGCCTTTGAGTCCAACTTTCCAGAGCCAACTTTTGCCTTTCAGTTTACAACAAAGGACTGACTCATTCTAGATTCTTTTCTGTTGAAGAAGCAAGAGAATACCTGGGCAAACTTCCTTAATCACAGTGTTTAAAATGCCCCACTTCATGTTTGTGACTTCTGAAAAGTAATAAAAGGCAAAGTATTTGTTTGCTGTTTTTTTTTAGACCCATTCCATCACTTTTTTTCTGCCCACCTAAGTACCACTACCAGACAGCTCTCTCACCTTTTTCTTTCAAGCTACCCTTGTGGAAGCGTCATGTTCAAACATTTTTCTCTTGTTTTATAGATGCAGCATATGAATTTTCTTTGCAACTCAGTTGAATCCTTAATCAACTTCTGTGTCATTGTTTGCTTTAGTACCAGATTTTTCCTCCTGAAAGATTCCAACCAAAGCCAGTAACGTCAAACTACTCCTAAAAGAGTCAAAATATTTCCTGTTCCGTCATATGCAAGAGCTCCTCTTTGCTCGGTGCCACAGAAATTAAATGAAGGACTTTTTCAAGAACACCACTACCAGCCATTAAATTAAAAAAATTAAACCTTGTCATTATCTTGAGTAATGCGGCTACACCAGAAAATTTTCTAGCACAGGGCAGGTTTCGTATCCTTATTTGAATTATTTTAATTATCGTGCTTGAAATCTTGTGTCACATTACCGTGTCTTGGTACGATCCCCAATGGGAGACTGTCAAATTTCATTATATTGTGGCGACTCTCATTTGGTGGTTCAAACATATTTGCTACATGAACCAACCCTTGTGTATAACTCCAGATTAAGTCAAGAGCGTGCCTGGTATTCTCTGAAATGAGCTGTTCAAAGGAGAGCTTGACCTAATTAGAAACGTCTCCCAAAGAGCAGCAGAGAATGAAGTTCCTGGGAAACGTAGGGCTCCTCTAGGTTTCACTGAGCTATATTTTTAACCTCATACACTTGTTCTGTAGTCACCTGCAGCACAAAATAGCTTTGGGGTGTGAAGCTTAGCTAGTTTAAATAACTGGTAAGGATGGATGGTGGGGCAAGCCCGCAGGTGCCATACATGTGTTACAGTGGGTGTGCTGGCAGTGGCTCCTGTGGTTCCAGCACCATGGTCAGAATCTGCACTGTTGCCTTGGGTAGGACTTCATGTTTGTAACCTGCACACTGTAAAATAAAGACTAGATGGATATCAGTCTTTCACTGGTGTGAGTAAGAACTTTCCTTCATCGAGAACTATGATTGCCTGAAATAAGGATAAGTACTGAACTGAAATAAGGATAAAAAACTGAGTTTATTTTGCTCCCCAAAAGGATATATGTGTTTTTTTCTTTTTACATTGCTTACATTTATATTCTATAGGGCCGACTCTGCCTTTTACGGGTTTCCTTCTCTGCAGGTTGCCTTTGGTTGTTTTGTCTGCCTTTTTTTTTGTTGTCACGTGGAAAATGAGTGAAACACTCAGCACTGCAAAAAAGGCAGATGGGTCTGTGTGGTTTTGTAGAGCTCCTTTCACGGCATCATAAGCCTTTCTTCAAAATTATCAGTTAGATGTTCTTAGAATAATAAATACTTAAACTCATGAGTAATTTGCAAATGTCCTTGAGCCAGTGATCCTGTGGAGTAGCGTGGGGTTGATCAGGTTCTTACTTTAAATGACAAAGCTGGACTTTCATCTTCCTACACTTAAACCCTTTTTGTATCACTTTAGATACAGATAATAAACAAGATTAACACGTTACAGGGCAGGAGATGCAGTCAGAGATGCAAACACTGCTTGCCTCCCATTTTCAGTTATTGCTCCTGCAACATCGTTACATTCAGTTTTCCTTTCTGCTTTCCTTGCAAGTCCCTTAGAGTATTTCTTGAGGCAGATTTCAGATTCTGTGCAAAGTTTTTCAGCTTTCTACTAAGCTTTTTAGTTCATAGACACACTGAGAGGGAAAGCATGCCATGTGGTAGTTATGGAATTAGACATACATCTGTCACAGCCTGAGAAGAGTTTGGAAAGGCACTCGGCTCTCAGAGTGTGTATACCCAGCATCACCTAACAGTACACATATCAATATTTTAGGTATAGGCATGCCAAGTGTTCAACTTAATATTTTTGTGTATTTTTTAACTTATCCTTTCAGGCCTCTTTTTCTGCTTCCTGTCTCTTTTCAAAAGAGATGCACTTTGTTGTTGTTTTGCTTTGTTTTGTCTGGGAGTAATCTTATTTGGTTTTTATCTTGATTGCATGTGAAGAAGGATTAATCAGGTTCTTGGAGACCTCTGCTGGCAACACCTTCCTACTAAGTCTCTCAGATTTTCTTACTTCAGAGTAGGGTAAATGACAACTAAAAGGAGTGAATGTCCTTTATTTTTAATGGGGCTTTCTGAAAAAATATTGTAAATAAATGTAGGCTGGTGGTGTTCATGAAAGTAACAACAGAAGGAGGTTTTGTGCCATTTCCTAAAACAAGGGGTAATTTTACATGTGGGGGTCTAGCTAAACTTTAGCTGAATGTTAAAATAAGCCATTGAGCTCTGATGATAATACGCAAAACACAGCTGAAGGTACAATTATGTGTCTGAAATTTTCCAGCACCGGTTTGACTGAGTTCCATCAAAGTATATCTCCAGGATCTGTTTTTGGAGATGTTCGGTGTCATCAGTGTAATGATTGGCTCCAGAGAGTTTTTCGTACACATGAAACATCTTCATGTGGCAGCACACCATGGGTCAGGCCCAAATCAAACTCTTACATGTGATAATAAAGAAAGAAATGTATGGCTGTTTGCTGGCATGCTGGAGAGCAGGCTATTGTTGGCAGACACGAGGCTTTATTCCTCACTTTTGCATTGCAGCTCAGCCCAACTGGATTCAGAAGATCAGTGATGTACACGCAGCCATTGAGGAAAATGTCTTCTGGGAGTGCCATGCAAGCGGGAGGCCAAAGCCCTCCTACCGCTGGCTAAAGGATGGTGAACAACTACTGCCTCAGGTAGGCATCCTTAATCTGCTTATGACTTTATGACTAATAGGGATGGAAGTGATGGCAGTGCTCTGAAATCCCCTTGCTCTGTAGGTAATTCCTTGTCATGCTTGGTGGGTGATTCTTTGTGGGGTTGAGTTCCTGGGTTGGAGAAGAGGGAAATGCCCCATTCTTTCTCTTGGGCACAGGTTGTCTTCAGAAAGCTGTTAATGACGCAATAGCTTTAAAGTTCCTCACGGAAATGAAAGATTTACAGATCCAACAAATCTGAGAGTGGACGTGCACATGTGAAAAAGTGGTAATGGCCTTATGGGGCTTTGGGTTGCCCTGGATTCATTCTTCCAGCTTAAGATTTTGAGGCAGCTGCTAAGCAAACCTTAGAATTTCTCCTGGTCTCTAGCAGCATTCCTATTCCTGCTGCCCAGCTTGTGTCCCTCTGTGGGTGACCAGAAGCCTGCCATTGCCTGGGATGCCAAAAACTGCCTAGAGATGGAGGATCCTTAGGAAAAGGGCAGGTTCCTGCTCCTCGTACCACCGAGGGGAATCACACAGTCCTGTGATTGTCTCAATTATAACAACAAACTAAAACAAATTACCAAAGCATTGGCTTCACAGTAGCCTGCATTTTTTTCCCTTCACTTACTGTGAAAGAACATGGCTGCCCAGATTTGATCAAACCCTGACAAAGATTGCACAAACATTAAATTTCCACCCTACGGCCAAGTAGAAAGCCAATAGCTCTTTATATTACTATTTTTTAATGGTGAAACTCCTGGGGAGGGAGGGAACACTTTGCTGTACTTATTAAAATTGATAACATGAGCTCCATATCCTTAGGCTGACAAATGATACTGTGGTCTTTTGTTCCACACACTAATTTTACTTGCTTCATGCTGGTCACTAGCAGATGGTCTTGTACTTAAATCGTGTTAGTGGCTGATACGAAGTGAAGGATCATTAAATTATTAACATCTATGTTGTTTGCAGTAAACTGCAGAGGGTTTTGAATATTTCCTATTGTAGCTAAGATGGCAACCAACTACCCTTCTTTGTCATATATACCTGTAATATTGCTGTTTTAAATATTTTAAAGAATTAGGTTGTCTGTGATATATCACCATGGAGGGGAAAAAAAAGTACATTTTTTGATTCAAGTTCACCTGCTTGAAAGGGAGATTAATCTGAATGGTTTAGGTATTAAATCAATGAGAAGTCAAGAGAAAGTCCTTAGACTTAAATTACATTTACCAGCTACTGTGTTGTTTTTTTTCCATTTAAGCTGACATAAATTTAGTTGGCAAACAAATAGAATGGAGCATGCAAATTCTTCCTGTTACTGCTGCCTTTTTGTCTACCTGAGCATGCAAAATGACATAGCTCCTGCTGGGGTTATTTTCCAAGGAGGAATCTACTTATTTACATCTTTTCTTGTTTCACTGTTTCCCACAGGGCAGAGTTCAGATAGAGCAGGGCTCACTGACCATAAGGAATGTCAGCCTGTCGGATGCCGGCATGTATCAGTGCGTCGCAGAAAACAGACACGGCACCATTTATGCCAGTGCAGAACTGAGTGTCATAGGTAAGTTTACTTTCCTGAGTGCTGCAATCTTTCCAAAATCAGTTTTGCAAAGTTTCGACATCTGAAGAAATGCCGCTGAGAATTTTGGACAAGTTGTGGTTTTTAAGTATGGCATGAAATGAAAACTTGAGAAAGCGGATCAGTGGAGAACAGATTTCTTTACCTCATGTCTTATTCTCACATTCATCCAAATGATTGAGCATGGAGAGCTGGCAAACCTGCTCACACAACCCAACCATTGCCTTAATTCAGAACGCTCTGGACTGTCCCAAGGAGATGCTGAAAACCCTTCTGTCTGAACAGACCTTTCACCATCCAAAATCATGATGCTTCAATCCTAAACCCTCACCAAGAAAACAACATCTGCCTTCCCTGTTTTTGTATATACCTAACCTAATCACCCCAGTTAATATCAGGAGATCCTCCTGTGAATTGAGTCCTCTAACAGTTAGAACCAGGCTTAACATGGAATCCAGAAGATGCATCTTTGAGTGAGAATGGAATTGAAGTCTCCAGATTCCTATTCTGTATTGAATTAACAAGCTGTTTTCGCTGCTTTCTTCAACAAACCTAATGGGAAGCTAATGGAGACAGCTCTGGGGGATGTTATCGATCTGTGTAAATGCCTGATGGGAGGCAGTAAAGATGATAGAAACAGGTTCGTCTCAGTGGTGTCCAACACCCCAAAAAGAGCAATGCTCATGGGCTGAAACATAGGAGATGCCATTTAAATATTAAAAAAAAATGTTTATTTTGCTGTTTCAAACATGAGTACAGGTTGCCCAGACAGATTATGACATCTCCATTCTTGGGGATACTCAACACCCAACTGGTCAGGTCTGAGGGCAACCTGCTCAGGCTGAGCTGAGATGGAACAAGGCCACCTCCCACTAACTTCAGCCATCCTGTGATGCTGTACCTCACTCTGAAAGCTTGTGTATGAGTGACAGGCCCAGGAACCCGTAAGTCAAAATAGATATGTAGCTTTGAATAGTTAAATCAAATTTGCAATGAAAAATAGTGCTTTAGTTGTTTTCAAAGCATATGTTCAATAGCATCATTCCCCACTTCATCCCGAAGAACAAAGCACAGGGTCTTTACTGATTATGGCATTTTCAGTATCAGTCATTTTAATCAGCAGCAATACAGCAAAAAAAAGAAATCATTTGAAAGATTGTCATTGTTGCTGTTCAAGAGAAGTACAATAACATTCAATAAATCAGACTTTGCAGTGCTAAGATGTATTGGGTGTGTTACTGCGTGAAAGAAATTCAAATAAGACCACTGATGTATTTCCTGTAGAAATGAACTTTTGCTGGAAGTGCAGATTGTCTCAGGAGGTAAAGGCTGTCAGTGGGTGCTGCCATCATCCAGCCACCCCAGTGAGGGGTTGGAGCTGGTCCTGAGTGTGTGGTCACTGCCATTTCTAGAGCGTAGGTTGAATCATAGAATAATACCCCGGGTTGGGATGGGACCCATAAGGATCATCGAGTCCAACTCTTTGCAAGACAGCATCCTCACTGCACGCTGAGCACAGGCAGAACCACCACAGAAAAAGACGGAACTGAACATTGAGGATGTAATTATAATTAATGTGATTTCTGTCTTCCCCAACTCTTGGAGGTCAGAGGGACATCCCAGTGCAGGCCTCACGTTGGCACAAAGAGCACAGACCTTGGGAAACGTGCTTAAAAACCTGCTGGATAGATGGGACGTGGATGACTTCCCATCTAGATTACACAATCTTGCTTCCGTGTGTCACGTAAGAAGTACCAGAATGCTGTGCTGCAGATTCAGTTCTATGGATTGGTGATTTAATTTGGCACATTATTAAAGGAAAGCAGCGTGTTTTCCCTTTCACTGCAGTTTTCAAAGTAGGTCAATATTCTGAGTTCTCACTGAGAAACGTTGGCTTTTAGAGGGATCTTTCCAAGTATAAAAATGGTTATTTTACAAGGTCCTGATCTTAAGCATTTGAAACGATTAAACGCCAATATTAACAGGTGAGGCTTATAGCAAAATTAAGCGAAAGAGTGATGGAAAATTACTCACAGAGCTTTGCTCAGAATGATGCTTCTCTATTATTGTTGTCAGTTATATTGCCCAGAGTCTTGAGCTAAAACCAGAGTCCTGTTGTGCTGGGCATTGTAAAAACCTGTAGTAAGATGCAATCACTGCCTGGAAGAGTTTTTTGGCTGGATGTTTAAATAAAAAGCCGGGAGAGGAGCTTAGAGTGAAAAAAAAAGTGTAATTTAAATCCTCATTTTACAAGCAAGGTGTGGAGATATTCAGTGCGTTATCCCTGAGGTGGCACAGAAGGGCTCTGGTAGTGCTGAGAACTGAGCCCAGAGATTTCTGAATTACAGATTTTAGCTTCCCATCACAGCCCTAAGCATGACCGGTAGCAGAAGCTGTTTCACGGCTTATCAGACCCGAGCAGCAGTCTCTTGAGATTCCCAGCAATGTGTTGCTCCTTATGGACAATACGTTCTGTGGCTGTGCTGAATACCTTGCATAATCAAAGTAGATTTTCCTCCTTCCCTCTAACTTTCAGTCTTTTTGATCCCCTGATAGCTGCTTTGTTCATCAGTCATCACAAACCCACACTGCACAACTCCCCATGCAGGAGCAGGAGGGAAGTAGCCAATGACTTGTAAAGAAACAATCCAAACTGTGCCTTACAGAGATGGAAATCACTGGATAGTTCAGAAATCTCTTTTGCCCATACATTTCAGACCATCATTTGAAAGCGTTTCCAAAAAGGGACAGCGTGTTACAACAATATGATCTGGCTAATGCTTCATCTGGCTCTGAGCACGTTGCTGGGGAGTTGTTCTCAGTTTGCTGCTTTAATTTTGAAGCGTTTTACATATCCGGTGTTGTCTTTCAGAAGGCTTTTTTATAGTTTTTAATAACATGCAGTTTCCTCTATGCTAAAATGAATCACTCCTCTATGATTAGACACAGCAGACAGGACATCTCAGGGATTAGTGAGCTCTTATTCACATAAGGGGAAGACAGAAGGCTTCTATTAGAACATAAAGGCCATCCCATTGTCAGTGTGGGATTATTTTTTATTCTCAGCCCTTTTGTGGCAGGAATGATGCTGAAAAGAACGGAGGCAGAAGAGATGATGTAGAAAAAATGAATTTGCTTTCTGTCTCTCATAGCAGCTTTTTGTCTCCCAGCTGCTCCAGGTGACCCTTAGATCCTTTTCTGGAGCACCAAGCAGATGCAATGTATGGTGATCTAAACTTACACCTCATAGAGTGCAGCAGGAAAGGAAGTCGAGCAAACTGCTGCTAGCTCAGGGATGTGAGGGCATGGCAGGAAGCACAGTGCAAGTAGATGGGGAGAGTCTGAGGGGAGCAGAGGGGCCCGAGCAGAGCTCTGTGCTACACAGATGCAGTGAGCGTGGCAAGAGCTGCTCATCAAACCATTACACTGCCTCCCCTGATCTGCTTTGAGCTTTCTGTACTGGAAAAAATAACTTTCCTGTTTGATATAAACAAAAACCTTCTGGCCTTCCTTGGGGAGTCAGTTGCAGGCAGCTGCCTCTGAGATCTGCCTGTCATTGGGTCCCATCAAATCAATCATGAGCAGTCCTTGGGGGCCAGACAGCGTCCTCCCCTCCGGGCCTGCCTTGTGGCCATTCTGCAGCCTGTCTGCACTGCTCTGCTGTTTTCCATTCTGAACTGCTTTGCACAAAGCTGAGGGATGCGCCCTGACAGTACTTGGGCAGATGATGGAAGATTTCTCCATGTCCTGATGACATCCCAAGTCTTGCCTTGTTACACATGGTTCAGGACCTGGCTGTGCCAAGGTCTCTTCCCTTCATAGCATCAACATAAAAGATCTTCACGCAACTACCATAAATACAAAACCATCAGATTTTAAGACAATGAGCAGTGACAGGTGAGAAGAATCCTCGGGACATGGTCATGTTCCCAAGAGCCTGACTTTCTTTTCCAGAGGAGGTTCTGATTCATGTTTTTTTCTCTTCCAGCTGTCGGGCCAGACTTTTCCAAGACGCTGCTGAAAAAGTTAACTCTTGTGAAAGTGGGCGGTGAAGTAATCATCGAGTGCAAGCCCAGAGCCTCCCCCAGACCTACTTATTCTTGGAAGAAAGGAAAAGACATCCTAAGAGAAAATGAGAGGTAATGTCTTACAGAAACCATTTCTTTCATTGGCTTGATCCAACCCAGGGGCTTTCAGCAATGAAAACTAAATTTGTCATTAATAGCTTCCCAAAATTGACTTGCAAATAAATGTGAAAACAGCCAGCGTTCAATCTCAAGGAACTGGAGGTGAAATTTCTATTCCCATTGTGTTCATCCTCATCTCTGTGTACTATTGAAGCATCCCCGCCTAGAAGCTGATAAAGATATATTCTAAAAAGCAAATCCTTTGTCTCTGGATTGCTCTAAATAGCCACTGGTTTTCAAAAAGCTTCCCAGGAGAGTACTGCTGAAACCTTCTCCACTGCCAATTACACAGTCCTGGTACATTACTCAATGTGTCCTGCAAACAGGAGTTGTTTGGGGTCAGTAATTAATTTGGCAGTCCTGACGCCTATTTGGAGATGGCTTTTTCAGGCTGGCTAAATATATATATATATGTATATATATATATATGTATATTTTATTTTTTTTTTCTTAAATCAAGGGAGGGCAATAGAAGGAAGTGAGAGCCTGCCTTCTGAATCCGCAGTCATTGCTTCTGTGATTGCAGTGATCCATTGCTGACTGTGTGACCTGTCCTGCTCCTGCAGCCTCTTAAGGGAGGAGCCTGTAGAGCTGTTATGGACACCTCAAGGTGTGATGCACCTCTTTCATTTGTGGGAGGAGTGTGCATTCATGTCTTATGACTAGAGACCCAAGAGACAGAAACTAGAGAAAATTGCTGTTTTTAAGAGCTTAAACCTCTTAGAATTGGAACTGGAAGGTCTAGTCTTGCTCCAGCCAACCTGCTTGTAATGGGCATTGTGCTATGCCCATTACTATGGTGATGTGTATGCAAATAATTGTTTGCAGCCAGATAAGTAAAATAATGAACCTGTCTGTGACTTACTTACTGTCTGATATCTGGCCTTTTGGGGGCACTTGTCTACGGACAGCTTGATGTCACCTCTTGGAATAAAGAGAACTGGATGACAAGTGTGGAGAACTTCCTTTAGCATTCAGGGCACAAAGCTGTGCAAGGGTGATGTTATGGTATATCAAGTCACATTGATTTTTTAAACCAAAGTAGCTTGTTCTTCTGGTGGAATTTGTGGCAGGGCTGGAAGTAGCAAGTGCTCAGCTTTCAGAGTGTCTGTTCCCTTCCAGACCTCACTGGCAGAGTCTGCCACTGAAATTTGCTGCTCTCCTTGCTATGCTATGGTTTCATCTCATTTTAATTGAGGGACTGGGAGAGGAGGCTTGGATTTATCTTAGCCAGGGTTTAGGAAAGGAAAGAAATGAGAGCAACTGTGCTTCTTGCTTTGTTACTGCTGGGTGGTGCTAACAACAAAGTGATTGTGCTTTAGCACTGTTCTTTCATCTGCAAGCTTTCCTAAAAGTCAGCTGCTGTAATGCAGCAGAAGCCCCTGGATCCTGGCTTCCCAAGGGAAGGGCTTATGACTTGTACGATACAGCCAGGCTCATTTTGCCTGTGTGTGTCATTAGAAATAAGTTCTGAGCTGGCTATTTGGACAGGCTGTTGGTATTTCAACAACTTTTCACCAGAGCTTAAAGGAAAGCCGGCACCTCGTAAAACAGGAGGTTTCTTCAGGGCTCTGTGAAAACAGGCAAGTGGGAAAAGGAGGCACTGACACCTCCCTGAAACACTGTCAACTAAAATCACACTGTGGTAGGCATGAGGGAATCCACACCAAAGCACTCCTTGAAGTGAACACGTGTCCGTGTGTTTTAAGGAGCAGTTCACTGGGCTACAACTACTTCATTATCCTGTGACCCAGCTTCACCCAAGGCAGACCGCATATGGCAAAAGGCAGGTGTATTCTTAAAAGCTTGCTAAGATCTGAACTGAAACATGGCTGGATTCTCTCATATGGGGGAGAAATGGGTCTTGTTTCTCCTGGTGAGAGGCAGCAGTTGGGGAAGAAAGTAGCTGAGGGCTGAACTGAAATGCAGACAGCAGAACTGCTGTGCTTCTCTCACCTCTCCTGGCCAGAACCTCCTGCTTGGGCACCCAGCCCTGGATGGGAAATCAGATGTGAAATGTACCCAAGCAGGTGTGAAATTTGCTGCTGCTGCACCCTGGGGTTTTCCACTGGCCAGATTTTCCAGCAGGGCCTCTCTGGCAAACTATCGTAATGAGCACCGCTCCATTTACTTGGCGTTGGACCTATTTAGTTCTTCTACGCCGTTGTTTGTGTCTCTCATGGGGATGAGGATGTTGAATCCTAATCATCACCTCTATTACACGCCATCCCTGCAATCTGTGACTGGAGACTGTGTGAAAAGTGCAGTTAAGGATTAATATTGGCTGATACAGTCGTGGCGTTGTTCGTCAGCACTGTCTGACTGCACGGGGCTCAGACAGGCCGTGTGGCCACCATCTGCTTATCAGTGCCCATTCCTGCTTTCTCTGATCACTGAAGCATTATTTTCACCCTGCCTCCCTGGGTCAGCAGGACTGACTGGAGTCCAGTCTGGGGATGTCCCTATCCCCACATTTACAAGTGGGCTTCAAACAAGAGCCTTCTTGGCTGTTGAAAAAAATCTTTTGAGATACAATAAGAAAGATGCCAAGAAAAGCTGTTGCTGAAATCTCTTCACCTGGGGTGCAAAACTGAACTTTGAGACAGGTGTAGGAGAAACAACTTAAATGAAATCTCCAGCTTAACTGATGTTAAGGAGTCCTTCAAGCTTCAGAGAGGTGCCGGAACATCTGGATCCTTCTCCAAGCTGAACCTGATCGTGTGAAGGTTAATCAATATGGATGGTCCTGCCAATTCCAGGTGGAGACAAAAGCATCATTAATGTGCCAGTCCTGGCTGTGAATTCTGATGTACAGCATGACTTGGACTGTGGCAGTCACCGGAGCGTTCCTCCTGGGGTTCCTGGGGCTTTTCAAATGGAACATAATGTTAGGGACAACTTTTTGGGAACAGAAATACTGTGCATAGGGTTTGGCTGCCAGGAATCCTGCTCTGAAGGCTACTGCTATCCAGGAGGCAAAACTAAGTGCATTGTTCAGTGCTTGCCCAGAGGACAGAGGCTGCCATGGAAAAAGAGAGCTTTATTGCTTGAGGTTTCATGTTCTTCTCTGGGGGCCGTGCTGGTGTGAGCTGCACCCCTAATGAACAACCTGCCCTGAAGACATCTTTTACCAGCGTTTGAGAACTGTGCAATCATGTTATTAGAAATTCTGCCCTGAGGTACAATTATATTATTACTGTCATTAAAGGCAGTTCATCTCCATAATAATGGAAATCCTGCCTTGGAGGCCTGACAGAGTCAAAATAAACGTTGGTAGCATGACTCCAGAAGGTAAATTCTATACAGAAACTGCTACAGCACAGATACAGATAGGTTGCAGATTCTGCTTTGAAAACAAACGCTATTTCTACATAGAAGAGTCATTTACAGAATTGGTTACGTACCATATAGGAGTCAGACAGACGTTATATTCAGAGATGTGGTTTTCTGCATTTACTGCATCATGTGAAAGATGGAGCGGATTCAAACCATGGCTGTATTTTTTGATCAGGAGCAGAAGAGTTGCTCATAGATGTCAGTGCAGTCACAGAGGTGGAGGGTAATTCTACCAGAGATTCACCAAGATAAAAACAGGTATCCAGAGTTACTCACAAGTCTGGAAAACCTTCCATTAACTGATGAGCCCTGCATAACAGTGGTGTGAGGGAAATCCAGCCCTCAGTGGGGAGTCTTTCCTTTGGACTCCTGAGTGCCAGCTGCAGATCAGGCATCTCCCCATGCACGGGATTTCTCATTGGTGACAATTATATCCTAGCAAGACATTCTGTCAGCCGTTCATTAGCAGGAGTGGGAGGGGAAGTCACAGTGCCCAGATTGTTCTTGCAGGATTTTCTTAATCCTCTCGTAATGACTGAATTACATCTAATGCCACAACATTACATAAATTTATTACCAAGACTCGTGTTTTAAAACCTTTATTTTCAGGTGATCTTATCATAGAAAGCTCTCAATTTGTTCATAATTACAGCGCGGCTCCCACAGAGAGCTGTGCTAGTTGCAAGTACAAGCAGTTCATCCTTACACCATTGAAAAGCAGAAGTTGCTACTGTCCTCACCTCATTCATTCATGTTTCCTGGGTACGAGGGGTGGATGGAGCTGGATGTGAGTAGAGAAAACGCCTGGAACTGTCTGGAGTGCTGCAAGCTGGCATTAAAATAAGCAGTTAATTCAGTTGATATGAAGCCGTTTATTCAAGCTTAAATGTGAAACAGGTAAATCTCTTTCATACGGTTTTCCATAGCTGCCAAAAGAGCATTGATTCCCAGCAGACTTGCAGGTGCAGCCACGTTGGTGCATGTTGTCCAAGGGATGAGCTGCAGAAGCACTGGGATCTGGGATGGAGTGTTTAAAGTGGATGCAGGTGCTGTGATCTGCACTGAAAGACATGGACTTTTTGCCTCTCATCTGCACAGGCTGAACTCGTAATAAGTTCCCAGTGAATGTCGTTTTGTTAGAAGACGTTATGATCATTTCCAGTGGGGTTGGTCAAGGGCTGTGTTTTGCTATTGGCATGGAATAGCTTTGTTGGAGTAGCACTGGAAGGGACTGTTAGATATAGTGCAAGATTTGCATGATTTTCCTTGCAGCTCTTTCCTGTTTCACCTGGTCCTTGTTTTGCCCATACAGAAATTGCTTGAATTTACATGCTGGTATTTTGATAAGATTTACACTTCTATATATTTCACAGAGTATTTCAGTTTAAATTCCAGTCTGTCAGACACACACACACAGTCATTTCCCAGAACATGAAGCCATAGGGTTGCACTGTTCTGGAGGAGGTAGTGAGATATTAATTTGGGTTTACCATTTCTTCCTGCATTGCTTTGTTCTGCATTGCTTCCCAGCACCCGACAGTGTAGGCCACGTGCAGGATATCCAGGATAGCTTTTTTGGGGAGAAATGCTGCATTTCTCCAGCCTGATGGTTTGCTGTAGCACTGTCGCCCAGCTATCCTGCTGGACTGCGGTGCAGCAGCAAGGCTGATTCCATAGCCTGGCTTAGAATTCTGACATTCAAGGAGAAATGCAGGCATTTATCAGTTTCCCATTCAGCCATGCCTCGCCTGTGAGTGCTCCCTGTTCTGTTGTCAGCTGTCTGGAGCATTTGGTAAGAACATGTCAAAATATAACGTGTTTTCCTCTGAAAATAGTGTATGTTCAAAATATGTACTCACAATGGTTTTCATTCCTAATGTTCTGCTGAGGCTATTGGAAGTCACATTTACCCTCCTACCATACTTGTTCTCAGTCAGGAAAGAAAAATAATTGTAGTTTTAAGCCCAAAACAAATTACTTTTCTCCCATTCTTGTTTGTGTACAGCCTTTACATCATTAGAGCTGTTCCTTTTCTGTGAATATACAGCGCATTGTTTATAGAGTTTAATTGTAAGGAAGAAATTCATAAAAGACAAATGATGCTCTGCGCTGGTAGCAAAGAATATGAAAGTGTCCAATTAAACAGCCACTGACTAGTACTCATATAATAGCAACATCTGTTATCTTAATTAAACAAGTCTCTGTATAAAGCGGCCCTCACAGTGTGCTTTGTTAGAGCAGGATCTGACCTAGATAGTCCAGGCGAGCTCACCGTGGAAATTCTCCCAGTTGGTCCCATTATCACACAGCCTTGACAAGCTTCATGATGTATGAGCACATTGGAGCACACACAGAGCCACGCTGCATCAGGTTTTTTGCAAGTGATGGAGGTCAGTTGTCACAGCATTTAGCACTGTGCAGCATGCCCACTGAGCTTCTGCAGTTCAGGTCCAGATTGTTCCCAGTGCCCCATTGCTGCTCTTAGAATCATAGAATCATAGAATCACCAAGGTTGGAAAAGACCTAAAAGATCATCCAGTCCAACTGTTCACCTATTACTATTACTCTTGCACTGTATCCCAGAGTCAAAGCTAATTTGGAAGTCCCTGTGCTCTAATGGCTTCTGACAAGCAATGTGTTTTGGTGTCTCCTGCCCCTCAGTATGGAGACTGATGGACCATTGAAGCACCTTACCCACCATGTTCTGAAGAGTTAACACCGTCACGATGCCCTCACAAGGGGTGTTCATTTACAGAGCTGCCAGATCAGCTGTTATTTCTATAACACACTTTTGTGTATTTATTTAGGTGCTGTTCCATTTTGAGGAAGAAAAGTTATGAAATCAGACAAGGAAAGAAAGGGAGATAAAGTTGTATTAATTCCCGTGTTCTTATTTGTTGCTTCAGACTTCCTAATTAGTAGCTAATTGCTTTAAACAGCCAGGAAGAAAATGGCAGCAGGACAGAGGGCGCATCTTTTCCTGTCTGGTGCCAGGGTACAAACCATGGTGTTATTTTTATCCTGATTACTTGAGAGACAAATTGCCAGCAGTGGCTTTTGGACGTGCAATCTGGTGACACTTCAGCAGAAAATAAAACCTCAAAGGATGCTTCCTATCATTGTTTTGCATTAATTGTGTTGACTGTCTCTTTTCCCCCCACCCCCCTAAGTACAGCACCTGTGCAATTTCTTTAAGGCAGACAGGTAACCAAACCATCAATAATGTGTCGGTTTTTCATTACATCCTGCCTAGGCAGAATGAAAAATGACATTCTGCAAATAGCTTTTTGAAGTTTGAGTCGACGGAGCAGCATTCATCTTACTTTTGAAAGACAATGGCAGAAGATGGCTTTACTTCATTGCAGTGCCTGAGATGACTGGTGCGTACTTGCTTTAACCAATTTTCTGCAAGAAGAGAATTAAGATGAGCCAGGATAGCACTTGATTCAGTGGTCAGAGGGCCTAAGGATGCCCACTGACTCATTCTGCCAGACTTCCAATTGTTGAAGTTCAGCGCCAATCAGAAGTTGGCCATGCCAGTTCCTTATGCTGCATTGCTTTTTCCCCTCTGCTCTTGTGCGGATGTTTCTAGCAACGTGTTATCTGAGAAGTGTTGTATCTAGAGCCAATTTAATGCTACTTTATTTCTGATGTCTAAAGTAATTAGGCTGATCCTTAAAACATGCATGTTTATTTGCTCCACAGCACTAGAAGCGGTTGCTATTCTCCCAACAAACTGCTTTCACTGGGGTTGCTGTGTAGGACAGTGATGTCACCCTGTAGTGACCACATTTCAGCCAACCTCATGGCACTGGTGTGTCTGGAGAAGTCAACAGCAGGCTTTTGCCTTGGGTTTGCTTATTTTAGAAGCAGGGGGTTGCGTGAGAAGTGATAGAAGCAGCCACCAGCCCTTCCCCAAGTCCTGCGGAGCACAGAGCGTTTTGAAGTGAGAAACATTATCAAATATTTCTTCTCTTGGACATTTTCATAATTAATAGATAATGATTTTACAGCTAAGGCTACGTTTTAAGAAATAACGTGTTTAAAATCCAAGGAAATAATTATATGTCTGCTGGGGGAAGTGAAGGATTTCTAATGGACTTTTTGGCGTCCTACCAGACTTGGTGATGTTTTTGATGATTATTTAAACATCATCTTTAAGTGACGTAAATACATCTTTGGATCTTGCAAGTCTCTGTTAACACCAATTACAAGCGGAGTGGGTAATTTATCTTTGTACTGTGGGCATTTTTTTTTGTTGAAACTAGAGGAAAAGATGTGTTATCTTTGAAAGACTGTGCCTTTGGGCATCCATTCAGATGGTATCAGCTGGAGCGAATAAGCTGAGAGAGCGTTTACTGCTTCTGCTCTAATCTCATGAATGCTTCCAGAAATGGTTTGTGTCAGCAGCTGATGCACGGAAAATCTCATGCAGATATTATTTTCTCATAAGAGTATAATTTTTCTGGGCTTTGGTGGTGTTAATGGTCCTGTTTGCCAGAGCTCTGGAGTTTTTGCTGTAGGTAGAGGGTGATGGCTTGTCCTCGCTGGGAGAGAACTGTTGGTGAGGATGATGGAGGCAGTGCTTCCAGCCTGACTACTCAGCCTGCTGCCGTGCCTCCCTTTCGGCTGGGAGAAGCCGCTCAGTCTTTGTGCCTCCGGGCTCCAGTAACTGCCGTGGAAGGATGAGCATAGCAAATATTTCACTGAGCATTAGGTAGGCTGAATTGAGTAGTGGCTCTGAAGCACCTGCTGCTTCCTTATGCAAGGTTTCCTCCGTGCTGGGTATGGTGCTTCTTGGTGAGGAGCTGTGTGTCTGGACGGACAGCTGTGTGCAAATGTTTTAGTTTTCCTTGGGTGTTTTGCATGAGTGCTTTGCTCCTCCACCCAAGCCAGCGAAGAGCTGTTCCAGGATGAGGAAAGCCTGCTCCATGCCAAGTGTTTGCACACTCAGAGCTCTCTGCAGTGGGTATGTGCTGAGCACCAACACCTCTTCTTGCTTGTGCTGCTCTTGTGTTTTGTGACAAATGACCAGCTTAGTCTGCAAAAATAAACTGTGAGGCTAAAGGGCTGCGCTAAAAGGGGATTCCCTTGGGGATTGGTCTTCATTTCTCACCAAAATCAGTGGGAAATTGGCTCTTTGCACCATTGGACCCTCCAGATGCGCACAGACTTCCCATACAGCTCAAATTATTGCCTCATGTCTGAGGAATGAAAGCTGTAAAAATGAGCTTTGCTTTGCTTTGCTCGGATTTGTTTCCTCAAATATTTATTTTCGTGACACGTTTGCTCTTACTGTATTTATTTTAATTTTGTGTATAATGAAAAAAGAGCAGAAAGGGAGAGAAGACAAAAGGTTTCTATTCTTTGAAATTCATGACAGCCTGTTCTTTTGCTTCAGGGTCCCTAGCTGTGTTTGTGTTTGGTTTTCATTTGTTTCTTCCTGTTACCATCATCCCTTAAGAAAGACGTTTTGTAGAGAACTGTTCTTAGATAACCCAGGGATACTTTTATATCTGAATTATGACCGTAGGCTTCTCTATAAACAATTTACATGAAGTCTCTAATAGCTGTAAATGCTCCTTTCTTTTCTATTCACTCCTTCAGAATGGGATTTCATCAGTTCCAGACTTGTCCTAAAAATTTCCAGGCAAAAAGGAGGATGATGACAAAGCACAGCTTTTGCGTTGATAGTCGTTAATGTGTTCTGGGTACTGTATTATTTATCTGGACTGCTCTGCCATTGCAGATAAATAGTTTGTTGAGAAAGAAAATAGCAGGAATAACTTAGGATGGCTGGGTGTTAGGATGAATTGGTGACTGGTTTACACTGAGTTCAATGAGTTTGCATTGTATCCTATCTTAGGGATCAAGAGCACTCAGGACAAAAGGCCTTGGCCATCCCATGTTGGGCCATTCACTGCCTCAGTTCAAACACTTCATCCTTGGCCTCTAGTTCCACATAAAATGCATTTCCAGGAAAGCTGCTGGGAACTTTTCTATTGGACTAAATGGAGCAGGTTTTTTACCTTGGTTTGTTCTGAGCAAATACACTTCTTACCTGAAAATTAATTATAGTGAGTTTGCTGTTAAGAGAGCTGCCAGTTGTCATGGATAAGTAAGGCCTTATCTAATGCCTGCTTTCACCAAGAGAAAGACATGTACTAAATTAAATGGGCTTTGACTGAGGCTCCAAATTATCTCGGACTTTCCTGTGAACCATGAAAAGACAAGTAGTTATAGACAAATAAGTATCGTAGCAGATGTTGGTGGTAATGTAAATCAAAACTAACAGGTCCTGGACAAGAAGTCGCATACCATTACAAGGCTGTCTGCATTGTGTGGCAGTCAGTACCATTTATGCGGTTGGATGGATGGTCAAATTAAAGCCCCTGTGATGCCATTCCCACAAACATTTAGTCCATTTCACACCAATTCCCAGTCATGTGGAAGTGTCCAGAGTCATAGCTGCTCTCATGTGCTTTCTTAGGTGAAGTCCAGCCTTGGGAGATGGTGTTCTGGATGCATGGAGGGATATTTTGAATGGCCTGAAGATAAGGGGTTGGGGGTTAGGGTCCTCTTGTCCTCTCTCCAGGTATATGCCAGAGGCCATCACAGGTGTGGATGGAGATCTGTGATACCCACATTGACCTCTCTGCCTACTTTAATGGGGATTAATGTTATACAGCAGACAGCTCTAACCTTACTGTTATTAATTTTAAGGCTGCAGCCGCACTTGCGAGAACAACCTATGGCCGTGGAGTTATTATTAGCAGGGGAGTGAGGCAGCCCATCCTTCATGGTGATGGGCAGGTGGTGGTGAGTGGTGCCTTGGCTCAGGGAGGGCTGGGAGCAGTAAATCCTCCCTGGCAGCCAGGATGTACGTCCAGACCTGGCAGCATTTCTAAATCCTTCCATGTTTTCTGAAAGAGCCTAATGGGTAATAGTGCCGTTATGAGATCATTTTAATAATCCTAGTCACTGCTTCATTGCATGGGTAGTATTATTAAAACGGTAAACTGCTACAAAGGCATGCAATAGAAGCAGTAATAATTGGATAAATAATATGGTTTCTGGAATCATTTACATTTGCAGTAGAGTTGTGGCATGAAGTAAAGTTGCTGTTAGGCTAAAAATTGCTCTCCATGTTCCTGCCTATGAATGTAATGGCTGAGCAAACACATTGCTGAGAATCAAGGCTGGGCTGCCCCGTGCCATTCCCTTCCTCCTCTGCTTCCAGCCCCAGCTCAGAGGAAGGACAATGAGCCATTCATCATGTAGGCTGAAATGCACTGTTTCTCACAGGTGCCTTTAACCTAAATCTTCTCTCAGAAGACGGATTATCTCTTAGAAGAACTCTGGCACCACAGTCCCTTTTCAATAGTCATGTCAACCGCTGCCACAAAGGCTGTACATGAAGGGATCAATGGAAGTTTTATCTCAAATTGCACTCTGTGTGTATTTCTTCCAGCTGACATTCATTTAAATGCTTGCTCTAAGACATCTTTTCTCCCTGTAATAGAAAAAGGACAGGACATCCTGAGCATTGTTTCCTGGGGGGAAAAAAATTAAAAATATTCACTTGGTGAAGCATGAAATATTTCAGATGTCTGTGTTTAATCAACAGTGAAAGCAAGTGTAGTTGTGCTTGTATTTCATAAATTAAAATGCTGGAGTGATCAGATAAGAAGCAACATACCTTGCTTCATTTCAGCAGAGCAAATGAAACTATCTGAGATACTAAAAAAAGCAAACAAAACCAACAAACTTTATGGCTACTTTGCTCCCAAGAAGGAATCCATCTGTAAGCTGCAGTCCAGCAGTTCTGCTGCTCATGTCCCCTGGGAGGAGAACCACCGCTGTCACACAGCCTGCTGTATGCACTGCCTCTGTCGTCCATTCATATTCCACATTTCCACCTGCTGAAGAGAAAAATAGAGGGCATGCTGACAAGAATATATTGAGGGATACCTGCAGCATCATCTGTCCGGTGCAAATCTTCTGTCGGTGATGCTGGGACTCTATGAGTGAGTAAATAATTCACTGTGAGAAGGTTAGCCCCGGAGCACACTGCTTACCCTGCTGAGGCTCACACTTGGTGCTGGCCAAGCATGGATGGGGGTTATTCAGCCCTGGCTCTGCAGTGCTGGTCTCTTTGGTTCCTGGACCCACACAGAGAAGGTGTTAAAGTAATGGTGGTAGGGCTGGGGTTTTTAAGCAACTCCTCTATCACAGCACAGGGCTGGCCTGAGCAGCAGCTCATGGGCTTGTTCGTGTAGAGGCAAGGGGTGCAGTCAGACAGACAAAGGTCAGATTTCCTTGGAGCTGGGCTGGAGGTAATTACTGATGAGCAGTTTTATTATGTGGGAATTCTGCCCAGCAATGAGAAGTGGATCCATGAATTGGACCTGCTGTGCTCGATTCAGGTTGGAGCTGGCTGATGGGTCACTGAACCAATACAGTAGAGGTATCACTGTTGGAAAGCAGAGGAGAGTAGGTTAAGGCACCAATCTGTACAAGATCAGATCTGTATGATTAGTTCCTCTTACTGCTGCTGTGGTTAGCTGTGGCAGGGAACCCAGAGCACTCAACAGCAAGTCAATAGCTCCTTTTGGTTTGAAGTGGTTCAGAGAGGTGCATACTCAGCAGCCAACACTTCGTTCTGCAGTAATGCGTGTCTATGGGAAATGTGCTTTAAGTCTTCCTAGCCATCTTACTAGAAGACGTTTTGAGGGTGTATTTTGGATGAGAAGAAAGGAAGTGTGCTGTGCAGTGCTTCATTTAATTTGAACTTTGTGTCTTAGAAGGACTTGTTCAACCAAACTGCTAAGAGTGGTTGATCAAGGGATGTTTGCTTTCAAGGCAATTAGCGGTTTGAGAGCTTTCGATGGCCTGAAATGAGCCTTTCTTCCCACTTAATGAAGATATGTCTGCAAAGGAAATTTGTGAAGTAGCAAAATCAGAGACAGTCATTCCTGCTTTCTCAACAAACCAATTCCAAGTGTTAAAATAATTACTTGCTAACTTCCAGCACATTGGATGAAAATTAAGGGACAAAACACTCCATGTAGAAAAGCGCCTTCAGCAAAAAGAACCACATCACCATAAGGCCTCCTAACCACTGACTCACAGTAGGATTTTAATGATCTGATTTGTTTGAAAAGAAACCCAAGAGTTAACTTGCACAGTTGTTTGTCATTCTTGATGCCGATCATTGGCAAGAGTGTGCAGGGAATCAATTAGCTGTCAGAGCAGAATTCAGTGTGCATGGAGATCCACTGGGGATTGGCTTTGGAGAACTTGGTGCAAGTCCCAACTTTGCAGTGTTGTGTTATCAGAATAAACCCAGCCATCTGTGGCTTTCTGCTTAGAGGTGGAAGGAAACAGCACAATCTCCCCGTGATGTGCAAGAGCCTATGGGGGATTTACTGACCTCATCCAGAGGTCATTCCTAAAACCATCCAGTCCATATTAACTATTTAACACTGGGAATGTAAATAGGCACTTAATGGGAAACCAATAGCAGCAGAAATATAGAGATAGAAAAGGTATGAAAAATTGAAATTAAAACTAGTTTCATCCACAGGTACAGTTAAAATTACCCGTGGAGGAGATTATCCTGCAAACAGTTTTTAGCCACGTGGATAAAAAATAAGTAAAAATAAAATCTCAACTGTAGGGAAATGCAGTCTGTGGTATCACTTTTTTTGTCAGATTTGTTGAGATGGCAAAATGCTGAGGGAGCAAGTGGCTGGCGGGCAAGGCCAGCACAGTGTGGTCCTTCTTGGGCTGGAGCATCTTGCTGAGCTTGTTTCTGTCCTTTATATTGATTTGAATTTTAATGCCCGCCAAGGGCACCTTCAGCCTTCAGAAAGGCACTGTTGTTTCCAAAGACCTGAAATTGATAACAGCAGTAAGTAATTCCTTGGGAGCTGCTGGTGCTACTGCTGCCCAGGCTCCTGCACTAGAGGCCAGTATGGCAAGTCCTGCGCTCCAGTGCACCTTTAATGTAATACGTGCATTGATTTGTGCCAACATAGTGGTGAAGATAAGAGACAAGTAGCTATATACTACTCTCTTCCAATTATTGAGCTGGAGCAACTGCTACAGAAGCAAATACATGTCACTGGACTCCTGCAAAAATAAATTACAATAGTGAATGCTACTGACTGCAACAATTTGGAGACCTATAAGCCAGTTGAGAAACTTCTATTAATATCACTGTTATTGACGTGTGAAATATAACCTCTGCCCCTGGTTTCTGCCAGCTGGTCTCATGTTGTGCTGCTGCAAAAGCAGGTCAGGGAGAGGCCAGGATTGAGGCTTGGGAGCATCCTGTACTCTCTGTCTCTCACTCACTCTCCACCATTGTTGGAAAGATACAAGCGATCATATCTTTTCAAGCAGCTCTGTTTGTACTCATCAAGAGAGCGTGGTGTGACAGAAAGCACCAACTGCTCAGGTGCTGGAATGGGCTGCCCAGTGAGGTGCTGGAGTCCCATCCCTGTAGGTGTTCAAAGGATGTTTAGGTGTTGAACTGAGGGCCATGGTTTCGTGGGAGCTATTGGTGATGTGTGGATGGTTGGACTGGAGGACCTTGGAAGTCTTTTCCAACCTTGATGGTTCTATGATTCTGTGACTCTCTGACTCTGTCACTGCCCTACTTGAAGGTGTGTCCCTGGAGTCTCCATTCACTGTGCTGGCTGTGGCCTGCTGGAGCCTGCTTGGCTCCTGTGCTGGTGGGGATGGGTGTCCTTTGCTGTTTCTCTATACCCAGTGTCACCCCATGGCAGCACATTAGGGCTGTGGTTTCAACTCATGGGGTCTGCTGCTATGTGCTGCCCAGCTTCTATGCAGCTCCTCACCTGGCCAGGGCCTCTCGAGCATTTTTGTGATGCCTGTAGCCATTGCCTGCTTAAATTCCTTTTGTCCTAATTTCTCAATCCTGTTGCTCAGAGCTTGATTGGCATTAAGGATGCAGGAAGGCTTATTCATTTTCTTTCAAATTAGTTAAATTAGGAAATAATTGAGCAGGAGAAGGTGGGAATTAATATGAGATTTTCAGTGCGGGTCTGAAAGTGGCTGAAGGGCAGAAAACAGATTGTGCTCCAGGACATGATACTGAGCAGACAGCCACGTGTTCTGCTAAGAGAGACAGTGTTAGGCTGGAGGGAAGGTTTCCCTGGAGTTCTGAAGATCATTTTTGGGTGTCTTCAAATAATTGTATTTTCTGTGGTTGCTATACACTGAGGTAAGAACGTACTAATTAAAAAGAAAATGACCAAAATGTAATAGAGGGAGCGCTGAAGTGCTTTGAGTAATAAAAAGATGAAGTCGGTGCAGAGTCCTGCTCGTAGAGACAGCAGGCAGAAATTAGGTGCTAAATGGGAAAAAGAGACTTTCCGACTGGAAATGTGAGAGGGGATGGAAGGACGTGGCTGCCTGCAGGTGTGACACACTGCTCATCCAGGGCAGGAGCAGAAAGCAGCGGTGCATGCTGTGTGTGTCTGTGCCCGTTTGCCTTATGGTTGCAGCAGCTGGACGTCTCACGGTCCTGTAGGTAAGGAGTCCTTGGAGAAACATGTTATTTTCGTCCACTGGGGTGTGTTTGCAGTGATAAGGTGACAGCCCCCAATGAACCACCGCTGTCACCAGCAGTGAGCTCAGCAGGACCACACAGCGCTGTACTCACTTCCTCAGGGCTCAAGGCATTCACGTTGGATGGGATTTACAGGGGATCAGGATTTTTGCTTTTGTTGACTTAAAGCAGAGCACAAGAAGACAGATCTGGGGAGGAGAAACCTGGACCCTCACTGAAAAGCCCCCAGATCTGTGCATCTCCAGCTGCAGCCCACGCAGTGCATGTTGCAGGGTTGTCCTGGAGTGTCGAGCACCAAAGCACAGTCTTGTGTAAAACCTACAGGAGCTGTGTGTGTAAATCAGAGCTGCCTTCAAGTAAAGACACTGAAAATTCATGTAAATGATGCATTCAGTATTTATGAATTGCGTCCTCAGAGGTTTCTGCCAGCTTAACTCACTCTGCAGCAGACAGTGGACTGTGCTGTTCAGGCTGTTAATAATTAATGCAGGCTGGGAAGAGCAGTCTGTGAACGTGGTGTGTAAGTAACATAACGTGTGTCCTGTGCCCCACTGTCTCTCCAGAATCACCATTTTGGATGACGGCAGCCTCCGAATTGTCAACGTCACCAAGTCAGACACGGGGAGCTACACCTGCGTGGCCACCAACCACTTTGGGACGGCAAGCAGCACCGGCAGCTTGGTTGTGAAAGGTAACAGTGATGTTCTTTGGTGAGCACTACCCAGTGCTGGGCACAGCCTGCTCCTTCACTGCTGACACACATGGGCCTGTGGGTCCTCCAGCAGCCAGGCTCTCTGGATGCACACAGCCCTGTATGTCAAATGGGGATGCAGTTCTGCAGCTCGGGGGTTTCAGGTGTTTGTTGGTGTGTTCTCAGACTTCTTCCATCCATTATGTGTTTTTAAAGGCAGAACTCCTAAGGTTTCACAAAGACGTTTAAAGTAATGATTTGTTAAACTGAGTGATGCTGACAGATGTTTTAAAGTCATTTGTCCTCTGCTTATGAGTAGTCCTATGTCTGAGGAATTACTATAGACAGTGAGTGTATGGATTATTACACTTATAACTACTCTCCTTCTCCGTCTTATCTCGGGGAAAAGCTCTCTTGGATAACACATTGGGAAAGACTGATTGCAAAGCAATAAATCAATCATGGAGCTCTGTTGCTGTCAGTTTTCATTCTCCCATGTTTTGGCACTGATGGATAGCATTTGGTTAGAGGGTCTCCCCATCAATTATTTCTGTGGTGGATAGGGAATACTTTAAAATGTTTCAGTGCAAGTTTTAATCCGTGTTTCTTTTACAGCCAGAGCATACTTCAGCAAGTAATGTCAGGCAAGTGCTGATAAAGCTGGTGAAGCCCCGTTGTGATTGTGAGCTGCAGGTGCCAGCAGTACAGCAGCAGCTGTCATCCCAGGGCGGAAGGTTTGCCTCTCTGTTAGCTGTCTGCAGTCAGGGAGGTTTGGAAGAGCTTGCGTGACACTTACCCATGCCCACATCCCATCCTAGCAAAGCTGGGAGCAGAGGAGTGAGCACAGAGAGGCAGGAGGGTCCTACTGCACCCATACCTACCCATACCCATACTGCACCCATACCATACCATGCCACCAGATGCCCACACACCCAAGCCTGGCTCTGCAGCTCCTCTGTAGCCAGCTGATGGCATCTGGCACCCTAAAATCCAGTCATTGAGGAAAGGATCATGTTTGCCCTGAGTCACGCTTCTGTCATCCACACCTTGTCCTTCCTCATTAGCAGTATGAGCAGGCAGTAACATAAGTTCTTGGTAACTTGGGATCTTTTTATTCACATGGTTTATACATCGCCTTGCTTCATGGTGGGGTTACAGAGGATTAGCAAGTGCTTTTTTTCTCCCTCAGTGCTCCGTTTTCACTTGGTTCCATTAGCATTAATGGAAGTGACACGTGTGCATGAAGCAGAGAATACACTCTTTTAAGCCCGGGATGTGGATATTAGCAGCAGACAGAGAAATGCAATTTCAAAGACTACCCCATAAAAAGTATAAAAGAGCAGAAACTATTCTGAACTCCAAATGAACTGTGTAAAATACTCTTATTTTATATTGAAATGCTTGAGTTTCTCTGCCCTAAGTAAAACATGGGCAAGGTTTGACAGAAATATCACTGAATATCTTACCTTAACTCTGTTTTGTGGTATAAAAAAGACTAATTTATCAGCTGATGAGTTTTTTGACCTTAAGAATATTCTCTCCTAACTCATCTTATGTCATTGGGTAAAACACCGTGAAGGTCGAAAGGCATTTTTTCGAGCCTTCCTCCGTTCTCCCATTAACATTGCAGGGTCTCTCTCTCCTTTTTTAATTCTTTTCTCTCTCAGCAAGAGATGCTGACAGTGTCACAGACAGTGTGGGCAAGGAGGGGAGGAGGAGGAGAATGTCTGTTACCCCAGAACCAAGGAGCTTAAAATAAACGTCTGGCAAACAACCAGAGAGGGATGAATAAATATTCATATTCTGCGTGACTAGACAGCTTACAAAATATGAAATTCTGATGGGTGCCCATAGGGCTGTGTATTAACATGCTGTTGTCAGAGCTGCTGAGCCTCAGTGGCTTCCTGAACCTGTGAGGTTGTGTTTTGGGTTTCTTCCATTGGTTTGCTCTCTTCTGGCCTCTGAGACCTAAAATCTTGCAAACTTGCGTGTTGGGTTTGACCTTTAAATTAAAAAGCAGGATTGAATTTGTAAAGATGGAGGAGAATCCCTCAGACGGCCTTCGGAGCTATGTAAAGCATGACACGTATTTATACGTAGCACTCATAAATATGAATTTTCCATCTTTCTTTTTCCATTTTTACTGTACTTGAGGCTAAATGTTCAGTTCTTCCAACACGTAGCCTTCCTCAGCACCAGGAGATTACATGACAAAGTGTATAAACTGTGCAGTACGAGTTGATTTGTATTTAATGTCATTGTATAATTGGCTAATTCAGAGCAGCTTTGAAATAGGAAGCTCATTTCAAGACACTGCTATACAAGCTCTGAGCTCATGAAGCACAAGGAGGGACTGGGGCCAGAGGCTGCCCCTGCAGAGATGTCCCAGCACTGGTGGAGGCAGAGAAGAACCACTGTGTGAGTGCTTGGCAGGGTCTGTGATTTCTGCTCTAGTTCTGAAGCACAGTTCTGGTTGTACACGTACATCTCTGACAAGGGTAAGTTCCATCAGTATTATTTGCCTGTTTCATTATGATGTACTTTTAACATTTTCCTCCTGCCATTAGCTTGTCTTGTTTTGACTGTTATGGGAGGACTCAAAGCAGAAAAAGCAGGAGAATTTTTGTTAGCTGGTGTCTGTATCATTTTAGCAGAAAAATAATACAAAGATAATGTCAGTAGGTTATTTTTTCCTCACACTTCAATAGTCTGATTGTCTTGGTTTTGTCCAGCATGGGGATTGGCATCATTTTCTATGAAATTGCATATTTTCCATTCCATTCGTATTCTTTTTATGGACATCAAATTGGTGCATTGCATTTAAAAATGAAAAGATTTATTAAATACTGTAAACTCCATCATCAAAAGGCTTTTCAGAATCTTCAGTGTTATTATCTTCAAGCCCGTTGTAGAAGTGGTTGGGCTCATAGTTGAAAGGCAGTCCTGTGCTCATCAATGCAAGTGCAGCCTTTGAGCTCCATACAAGCAGCGTTGTTGGGACGTTGAGGTCTTCTGGCTCCTCTTACCGTCTGTGATTGCTGGGTTTCAGCATGTCATGATTGGTATTGATCTCCGTGGTTTGGAAAATAGTTTGCCTTGCAGCCAAGGGGCTAAAGTGCATTTTGTTGTGCTTTGGGTTGTTTTAATAGATAAGGAAGAACTATTATTTTTCATCTTCAGAGATGAAAATGTTGTGCTGTCCATAGAGAACTGGTGAGAGTTTAGTCCTCTATCTCCAAAGCTACACTCCAGTGCAGAGACGTTGCTTTCTAATGGCTGACCATCTGTCCATAGCATCGTATCTCAGAAGTTTTGTTTTGAATGTGGTTGGTGATGCACAGTGCAGGGTTTCTTTGGGTTTTTTGTGTTTTAATTCCTACACGACAGAGTCAGCTGGTATGTGCTAACATGTGCAATCAAGTAAGCTTTCTCATGCTCCCTTTCCTACTTCAGTGCCCGATGTCCTCCCGGAGTGCAGGCAGGGCTTGCTTGAGTTTAGAAAGAAACTTGTTAAATGACACTTCTTATTGAAAGCAAAATAGATAATTTATAAAAAAGAGAGGCAGCCTTAAAAATAGTAATCCCAGAGCAGCCCTTTAGGGCCATCTGTATAGTATGGGCTTTTGGAGTGGACCTTGACAGCGCACAAGGTGTGTGCTTCTCTGCACAAAACAAAGAACTGTGAAATAGTCAAAAATTGTGGTCTTTGTTATTTTTGTGATGGCTGCACACGGTTTCTATATGTGCTCCAGATATGAATGTTCCTTATCTGACTCAACACATTGCTCTAAAAAATGTCAGGGAGAAAAAGTAAATTTAGATTAAACTGTTGTTTTCCGTAATCTCTATATCAGTTTTATAAGGAAAATAAATATTAAGGATTAGGGAGAACTGCAGACATATGAAAGCACAAATTCATTCACAAATGAGGGCATGTTGGTACATTCTCATGGTTATGAAATAAAGCTTATTCCTCAATTTAAAAGTCTTTCTTGACTTCTAGCTCGCATCCAGTAGAAAATGCTTGATTTTAGCAGTTGACAATGAAAGCTATAATCTTTGGCTGTAAAATTACAAAGTAACATATTCTGCTCTAATTGGACTATTTCCACTGAAACAAATTATTTCTAGGGCATAATTAAGGGTCTTTTATTAGGTTTAAGTAAAATTATTACCCAGGGCACTGCGTGAAAGGCGTGCTTGTAAATGAGAGAGCCGTGCATCCACTCCTCCCAACCATGGCACCCTGAGGCTTTGGGCACAGTTTGCTGGAGGTCATTAATGAGCATTGGGTGGAAGAGCTCCAGGTAGAAACTGGTGGGCTTTGGTGGTGAGGGTGACGGAGCACTGGAACAGGCTGCCCAGGGGGGTTGTGGGGTCTCCTTCTCTGGAGTTATTCAAGACCCACCTGGATGCTGAGCTGTGCAACCTGGTGTGTAGGGAACCTGCTTTGGCAGGGGGGTTGGACTCGATGAGCTCTGGAAGTCCCTTCCAACCCCTACCTTTCTGTGATTCTGTGGTCAGTAGATGCTGTCTTACTTCAGGATCCCTGCAGCTTTTAAGGCGCTTCAAATATGGGTTTTAATTGGGTACTTTATTGTTTCAGGCAACCTACAAGTTCATTTACAGTTGCAAACGACAGCAAACATTACTATATGATGCCCATGCAAAATTGCCTTCTGCAGCAGCAAGGAGCTCATCTTGTGTTTCAAATGAGACCTAACTCGGCCATTCATGAATGAACACTGCCACAAGCTCTGTTTCTTATCTAAGATAGGAAAATAAAAAAAAAGTAGGTCATCTTCTAAGGCCAAAAACAGTAAATGGCAAAGATACGTGTGAATGAAATGAACCGTAAAATGCCGGTGGTTCGCACTTAGGGCCAGCTGAATGAAGTTGGGTTTTTTTTCTTGTGAGCACTTACTGATCATAACAAATAAAACTTGTAAACACAATATAACTGTTAAGCTTCATTAAATTTGCAGCAGACAATTAATTTTTCCAGGCAATTCAAACGGTCTTCTGTAGCACTGACTCGGTTTAATTGAACATACTACCACAAGCAGACAATAAGAAATATATTGAAGATATCCATCTGGCTTTCATGGAAAACCTTGTGCGTTTCACTTTCTGTGGCTGTCACAAGCCTTACTAATTGCCTCATTTTGGCTGTTTTACAGTCAGTGTGATTTAGCCATTAACGTGATAAAAGTCATTGTATTGAAGAGCGTGATATTAAAAAGCATAGATCTCTGGCCTATCTCTCCTGCCAGTTTTGAAGTTATCTCTGCCGTTATTAGAGTTATATTTTTAAAAGGAGGAATACAAACATCTTGACTTTTATGAAGCTTCTCCAAGTATTTTGACTATCAAATTGTGTGTGTGAAGTTGGTGTGGAATGTGTGGGTAAATGCAGCAGATTGTTCTCCCTGCTTCCCACCCCACCACCTTCCCTCTCGGCTCTGCATGCTGCAACCTCCAGCCAGCCTTCAGGCACAGCAGGAGCTGGAACGGATGGCTTAAAATAATGCCTTACAAAGCTCAGCAGTTTCTTTTTAGGAAATTTCTTGTCCTCTCCCACACAGAAAAGAAAAGCAAGAAGTTCAGGAGTTGACTCAGTCGTCAATAGAAGATTGGGTTGTTTAGCTCATCATTGAAGATCAAATCCATACATCAGCTGAAAAGGGAGATGACCTTTGGGTTAAACACAGACTCTTAATGAGACAAAAGCAGGTTAATTAATGCTTTTCATCAACTTTCTTTAATTTATTTTAACACAATCCATTTCAGAAAGGTTAAAGTATTTCTCCATTTTTGAATACAAATGAAAATCCAGCATAAAATGAAACCGTAAATCAAAGACTTCTGATATATATTTTAATCAAAATGCGGTGCAGTAGATGGTGTGTGCTCGTGTATGTGATTGGATGTAGAATGTAAGCAACAAATTATTTTCTCCAATCATTTGTTGCATAACTAAAGAAGACCAACCAGAGCTTATTAACTGGAAATGACCATCCAACTGGGGACACTTAGATATTCATGAGAAAAGCCAAATGCATTTGACTGAAGTTTTTTCCTCCCGTTTCCCTAGCCAGTAGCTGCAGAGAATTAATTTAGCTTTCCTAAGGAACCAAATATGATGCTTTTACTGCAGTGGGACAAGAATCCTGTGAATCCTCTTGTTGCTCATGCAGGAAGACTTTATGTTGTCAGTCTACTAACACAATGAGTTTGATCATCATCCCAAGGGAGGATAGAATTTATCCTTTTCCAAAGCATGCGTTGGGATGAGCTTCATGGAAATCCCACAGATCTTGAATACTCTAAGAGAAAATGATGCAACGGAGAAAACTTGAGATCGTTATAGCACACAGTCCTGTTGTACAAGATGGGGGAGGTGCCCCTGGAGCCACTTCTCTTCACACCCAAGTAGTTCAGTCTGTACAGAGAGGGATGGGGAAGATAATGATGCCAATATTACATGCATTGAGAAAATGACTGTCTGTCCCCATTGCAGGTGAGAGATGAGGGAATCATTCCAGGGAAATAAAGAGCAACAGTGGTAATGACTCTGTTATCCCTAAGAACTTTATATCCTTGAAAATAGTAACTAAGAGCAGACTGGCCTGAAGGCTGTGTTTTTAACTTCAAAGATACAGATGAAGTGTTTAGAGAGCACATTTTCTGTAGTAGGAGGAAAATGTGTGAGTGGTGAAGGAAAGAATCTGGGACAGCACTCAGGGAAATATCAGTGTTTTTGTGTGTTTTCTCAGAAGCGTTTTTGGAAGCAGCTTAGCAGAGCCAAACTTCAGAGGCTTTGAACAGTTTTGACTTTTTCTCCCCGAGCCTCACTGGATTGGAAGGGGAATGGAGCGCTGGTGTACTCAATGTTGCATATCAGGTAGTAAAGCCGAGTGGCACAATGGTGAAGACTGCATGTGATGGTTCTTAATGCATCACGGAGTAAGGAAAGCACTGCTGAGTGGTGATGCAGTGTTAGGGACTCCTGGGTTCTGATTCTCACCCCATCTAATGCAGTTTAAGTGAGATGATGGGCAATCACATCAAAGTAAATGTGAGACTAGAGACCTTCATCTTAATCCTAGAGACATGCTGGCAGAGAGAACTTGACATCAGATACTGCCAGAAGAGGTTAAGTTCTGGCTGTGCTGTATCACAATATTAAAGCAGTTATTTGGGAATATGATGTGAATGTGAATCTTCGTTGTCCAATAGCAGCTTGTTGGTGAAAGAAGGGAGTTTTGTCTTCGACTTGTTTTGCTGTGGCTTGGATTGCTTCCCTTTCTCATGCAAAGTCTCTTACTTGAAATACAACTTTAATTTTCATTACGTTTGAAGTTTTTGGTTGGATCAAGGGATCAGAGTTGTAGATGTTAGTACTGTTTTCTTCTAGCTTCATTGCAAATATGCTGAAATATTAATCTTCATTAGAATTTAGAAAGTGAGCAGTATTTCTCCAGTAAAAATTTCAATTCCTTTCATGTCTCAGTAGGAAGTCTTTGTAACAACTCAAGCCTGAATCCATTCATCCTGATAACCAAATGCTTGGTGGAATGGGAGGGCAGTGACATCTCAGGCAGCAGAGAGCAACGGGTGGGAATGTCAGGGAGGAATACTGCAGATTTGCTTGGTGTCCCAGCAAGGCTGTGTGCTGAGAAGCACGGGACTAGGCTCATCCATTGCTGAACACAGGCAGGAAGGAGAGGTGCTGCTGCTGACCTGCTGCTTGTTCCTCCCCCTCTCCACGTCTTTTCACTAGTTAGACCTTGGCTCTTGTTTTGAAGCAACATGCAAAGGAAAAATTTGTGGCTAATTAGAAATGAAATGCTGTGCAACAGGAGAAATGTGAGGGATGCATTAACAGTGCCCTGTGTTGAATATTCATTCAGCAGCATAGGAGCTGAGAATCTATAGCAAGTTATAATGATGGGATGATCCTGCGGGTTGTTGTTCTCATTCTACACATGCTCCTGCCTTGATGCTGCCCCTGTGTAACATCATTGCACCAACAAGAGAGCAAAGCAGGAGCGAGGTGCTCAGAAGGGTTTGCCTTCTCAATTTGTCACCGACTAATTGGGTCATGGGAACGTGAGGCACTTCCTTGCAAGGAGCAAAGTGCACAGAGATGGCCTCACCTTAACTGGGAAGCAAATTAAACCTCTGTGGACCAGGAAATGGCCTTTGAAGGTTTGTTTTGTTGGCTCTGTTGGACTGTAAGTTGATCTTGGTGCAAGGTGTTTGGGTTTTGGTCCTGCCAGGCAGCAGAGAGGTCTCAACAGGGTTTCAAGTAAAAGTTTATCTTAAATAAAAATATCTCCTGTGCACAGCGGTGTGAAAAGACAAAGTACTTTCTAATGAAGGCCTTGCTTCCATGTGATAGGCTGGATGGGTAAATAAGGCAGCAGAGACTTTTAATGACTTGCCCAAGGTCAGACAAGGAAAGAAAGGAACGGAGCTCATTTTATTCCCTTTCACTCCAAGATCTGTGCTCCTGTTGGCCTTCATCCCACAGAGCTCCTCGCTCTGTACTTTTCCCTCTCTTTTGCTTATCTAATTCTCTATTCGGTGTAATTCTGTTAAGCTTAATTGTTCACATTTGGTTGTGATTCAAACTCTAAAAATTCAAGCAAGTATTTAATAGGATGGCTCACATGCTGTGCTTGCCCCTAGCAGGAGCCATTTACAAGCCAGCAGTTTTGTAGATGCTCCCTCTGTGAATAGCCACTAAATAGAGCTCAAATCACTCCCTTTCTTGCTTTTCCTCTCCCCTTTGGCTGACTCAGTTCTTCGGATACTTGTAAATTCCAGAGGTTTGAGGCTGGGATAATTGCTATTGTGCTTTCCTAATTAGTTTTTAACTTGCCAGGTACTTTCTGAACCCTTACTATCCACACGTTTTTTCTGCCATTTGTATGCAAAAGCTGAATAAGAATCCAGCATTATCGGTAACGGAGGCATCCATTTTCTGTCTGAAAAGAAGAATTCATATTTGAACATTAAGAGTGGTTTTAAATAGAAAACTATGTTACTGTGGTAGCAATATTTTTTCCAAGCACTCGGTTTATTAAGAAATTTGACTTTTTCATTTGAGGTTGACCTTTAGGCTGACCTGACAAGGTTGCTCTGAAACTGCAAGTAAGTCTTTGCATAATTGATTGCCTTACCTGTCTGCAGATGGGTTGTATCTGGTCTCTCCCAATGCACTACAACTTCTTAATTATGTCTTGTTGTCAGGATGGCATTTGCTGAGGCACTTGAGAAATGCCCAGATTTCTTCTTTAGTGTAGATTGCCAATAGCTTGGGAATTGCAGATTTTACTTTTGTGCAGTGGAGTCATTTCTCTATGGGAGCTACTTGCAAGAACTTCTACTAATTATATTCTAATTATAAAATAGCAGGAGCAGATGCTGCTGTAGATAAATACTTTGGCTGTAGGCATTCATGGGATTGATACAACAACCCAACCAGAAGATAAGCCGTTGTGGTAACAGCAGGAGATAGACACTCAATGGTGAAAACTGAGGTGGTCATTTTTCCTAATGACACATAGCCATGAGTTCTGGTGGGAATATAAGGAATATAACAGTGAGGGAATATTACTGAGAACTAATTGTATTAATGTTGAGAACAAACAGGTATCGTCTCTTGGTGCAAATTCCATTCTGTATGAAATGGTACTTATATAGATACCTGTGTTATAGCACATGTGGGAGTTTTACTAACTTTGGATAAATATATATGCAGCAATTACTGCAAACGTTTGTTTTAAAGAAGTGGAACATATGGGAGATAAAGCAGAATACTCTTAAATTTGTCCAGTTTATTAAAGTAACAGTAAAAGCTTTCCTTTTTCAGAGCTCTCAGTAGATACCCCCTCCCGGTCCTCCTTCCCAGTGGGGCTGATGGCTTGCTGTGCTCTCACTAAGTGCTTGGGATGCTCATTGTGCCTGGGGCTGCCTGATAAATCACCTGTGCACCAAGACTTGCTTATCCCAAGACATTTATGAAAAATACAAGGCTTGATTTGGACGGGATTAAGGATGGTTAGGCTGTGCATCATCCACAAGCTTGAGATTCTACCCAGTGATTTCCATGCCGTTCTTTAGGTTAGACAGCTCCAAGAGGCATCAGCTCCTAATGACTCTAAATTTGGGATTTATCCTGGTTTGTCAGCTTATTCTTAACATCTTGGTCCTGAGCAGGAGGGTGTGGATAACTGACACAGGGCTCAGATAGGAAAAATCCAAAACCCCACTCTACAATGAGAGTGCAAAGACCCATAAATCAGCAGTCCTGGCAGGTTAAGCTGTTCAAAGGGTCAGGATGCTTCTGGCCACAGCCCACATACACGGGCTGCACAACAGACAGCGTGGCATTATGTTTGAACAATTACCTCTGGCTTGTGTTACAGGGCGAACGGTGATTGATCCTTGAGTGACTTGCAATTTATCAAAGATTAGATATGATTTCTCCTGTATCTGATTAACCTTCTCTGTAAGATGGCCATCATTTTTTGTAATGACAGTAGATTATTCCATACTTGAAAAGATGGATATCAGCTGGTTTCAATCAATAGCCCACAAAAGGTGACACCATGGATTCCCTGGGTTATCTATGAAGTGTGTCACAAATGGTTCAGTCGTTTGTCAAACATACCAATTTCATTTAATGCACCTCTGAAGTGGAGTGGCTTTCATTTGAGCCTGAAATGCAAAGAGAGACAGAAGGTATGTTTGGGTTGTGTAGTGTAATCAGGCACTGTTGCACACTGCCATAAAGAGCGAGGATGAATTTCTGTGAGTGACAGATTTGACTGTCATTTCCAGACCCCATTAGATACGATTTTCTTTCTCACAATTGTATGGAGAGCTTGATTTGATAAGATTGCATTGCACTGCAAAAATGGAGGTTAAAATGAAGTATCGTGCCCTCTTGTTATTTAAGTAACACTCTTTGTACTCTCAGTGGAGTTGGATATATTTTCATACATTTTGTCTCTGAATTTGCTGCAATGGTACATCCCTCCCCACTATCCTTTGATGCGATTCCATTCTTAATGTGTTTTCAGATTTAAATTAACCTTCATTTATTATTCAGCCACACAAAGGATGTGTATTTGAGTATGCAGAAATGCAATCTGCTGATTGACTGCCAGGTCCCTGTCTGCAAGGTGGGAGGCATTAATTCCTCAGAGGGAGATCTGCATCAATTCAAACAGTTTTCAATCTGTGGGAAGCTCTTTTTCAGCATCAGTTTAAGAAACAAGTTAATAATTTGGACTTTGGCTGCAGTTGAGCTCTGAATGAAGCCAAGAAGGCTATCTCAAAAGTGAGGCTTAAGGATGGGTAGGTTACAAGGAGCAATATTTAAACTCTTCTCTTAAAACAAACCTTACACACACCAAAGCAAAGAGCATTCCTGAGAGAAAGGGACTCACAGGATGTGCTGAAGTGCCCATCTGAAAGTAGCAGCATGGACGTCCCAATGCTGTAGTTCTGCTATGGCAAGTTTTAAGCCAAGTGAGTCAAAAGACTGAGATCCTCTTTCAGGAAAGCAATTGTAGCACATCATAAACACCCAGCTAAACTGAGTGTGTTGCTGAAGCAGTCTTCTGTCTTCCAGGAAAGGCCAAATGTTCTACCCCTCCATTCCTTAATCCCTGTTAATTATGTGGCTATATGCCATTGCCTTTGGAGCCACATATCAGTGCTACCTGATGGCTTGGGAAGATCCAGAGCACTAACCACGTATTTCTAAAATCAAAGCACTCCTACAGTCCCAAGTCTCTTTTCTAAGCTGATGCTATCCCTTTCACTTGTATTAAGGCACCATTTTATTAGGTTCAGCCACTGCAGTACAGACTCAAGAACACTGTACGTGCTGCAGCAGTTTCTGCTAAGAGATGTGCCTTATAAACCTGTTACTTGTCCTGGGAGAGCTCACATGGCAGCTTGTATGGAACACCAAAGTTATGTTGGTGTGAGAAGGAGTGCTATTCCTGAAAGCCTGTATGTGGCTTATCTCTGTGATGCTGTAAGGCAGGACATGTTATATTTACTTTTCTTTTCCTCATTTCTTTCTCATATCAATTTTGGCCATGCCCCATAAAGCGCTCAAACAATCTACTAAGATAGCTGTAGTTTGCCATGCTAATCATAGTACATTTTCTGTTATTCACCAGTCATTACTCTCTTTAGTTTGGGGTCATATTTTTTCTGTCTTCAGCATTTTTCACAGGGTCTGATGATGCCCAGAGCACTAAGAGCTCCCATAAGCTGAGCCAGTTGTTAGGTCTGTGGTGTTGTGGACTTCCTGCTCTTGGAGAAACGTTTCAATCACAAACAGGAGAGAAAGAAACACTGGAGCACAGTTGTGCACTCATTTATTGGATTCTTTAGTTGCTCATTGGAAACAGATGTTTTACCTCCAGGATTGATTTTTATTATCTCTAGACATGATTTGCCCTAAATATAATAATGTAAAATGTCATTGCAAATACAGGGCGTTGACCTGCAATGCATTTATTAACTCACTGTGATTAAAAAAAAGAGTTGCCACAAAGGGAAAGAATGAGTCCCGTTCATGTCATAATTTATCTAAAAAAAAAACTGTTTTAAAATCTTGTGTGTGAAATCTGAAATTGTTTATGCAGACTTCACTCATGCAGATTTAAGTATAAAATGTAGGTGGGCTTGTAACATTAATGGCTGTTTAAGACCAACAGGTAATTAGAAGGTTAATCAAACCTGCAAGTACTAGTTGTAGCCTTGGGTCTGTATGAGGAATATCAGCCATGTGGATGGAAATTCGGCCCTGCAAAAGGCACTGCTAAGTTTTGGGATGAATTCCAATGCCTTCAGTTTTTTTGCCACAGTCCAAGATCTGCCATAAGTCCAAGACCTGCTTGGTACCACACACAAGGGGCTGCTTCTTGTTCTGCCCTTGTCCTCTTGTGTCATTTGGAGATATTTGCCTGCTCTAGACCAACTTGTTGGGTTGTTGTTGGGTTTTTTAAAAACAAAAAAGTGAGCATTATCTGTGAGTGTCAGCCTCTGCCTCACTTCATGCCATTTATGTCATGTCTGTGTGGATGGTTCCCCACTGTGTTTGTGACCTCCAGATCAATACGATACAGCACAGCGCCGCATGAGCTATGACAAGTGAGCACAGCCATGCAAAGCTGTTTATCCTAAACAAGTAATCCCCCCTAATGGACACGCAATCAATAGCAAACCGGGACAAGAAGGCATCCCTTCAGGTTAGGGAACTGCTGCTCCAGCCCACAGTGCACACAGCCTATGGGTCTGCAGTGAGGATGCAGCACAGCATCCCCAGATGGGGCACAGGGAGTCCATGGCAGCTCCCTGTTAGCAGGGTGCAAGGGATGCAAGCACAGCAACTGCAGATGGGAAATGCTTCTCAGCTCTGTATCTTCTTTCAAACTGAAAGTAAGCAAGAAAACTTAGTGAAGATCTCTGCTGCTATAAGCCAAATCATAGAATGGCCTGGGTTGGAACGGACCTTAAAGACCATGTGGTTCCAAACCGCCAAATGCATTAAATGAGTCAGAAATACAGTGAATTCTCACTGCACTGCAGCAGTAACACCAAGGGATTCCATTCAAGACACACATGGGTAAGGAGAGCTGCAGTGATCCCTGCATGCTTGGGTGCTGCACAGCCATCCTGACGCAGATTTGCTCTGCTGAAGGTCTGCTTGTTGGCAGGCAAGGGAAATTGTGCATAGAAAGAATACCATGTGTTTCTTCCCACAGTAAACACAGAAACTGCATTGGAGAAAGCACTGTTGTGCAAGGAGGCAGCAGGGAGCTGCCCTGCTTCCCTGAGCTGTCAGTGACACCTAGAGCCAGAGCCTCGCAGAGGGCACTGCACCCTGAGCCTGGGCTGCATGGCACGGCCAAGCCAGGCTGAAAGCCAGGTTGTTCAGCACTGTGATTGTGAGGAGCTTTTCATCTCCTTTGGCGTTCAGCATTCACTTGTTTCTTCTTCAGAAACTCAGTGGTAAGCCTGAAGAGCTGTCACAGCACTGGCTCAGAGCAGTCGTGCTCCCTTTTGTCCTTCCTGGGATGGTTTTGTGGGAGATGATGGCTGCTTCCCTTGGCCCACTGCCCCTCAGACAGCAACTAACAGACAGTGTAATGTTAAAGCACTCACTGTAATTTTAAAGGAGCTCGATGTTACAGATTTTGAGAACACAAACCTAATAATTTTGGTTACTGCTTGGCTGTGCGCTACCGAGGTGTGCCTGCACTGGGCTGCCCTCAGTTGGCTTCTGAATAATGTTTTCCATTTGCTGCTCTGTTCATGTTATCCCAAGGAGAGGAGGTGGTTTTGTTTTTCAGCTTTTGCTGTCCTTGAGAAGGGACTGGTAAGCATTGTCCTTGGGGTGATTTGCAGAGGGCAATGCAGGGGGCTCCTGAGGATGTCAAGCAATGGCTGGGGTCAGAGCCTGCGCTGCGTGTCGTTTGTCATTGCACCTTATCATCTGCTTCTCTAACCCACTATGCTCAATTCTAAGATTGCAGTGCTCCTTGACGTGATTGGATTGAAACCTGGGGGCCTGATTTTCAAAGGCACTGGGCACGTCCATCCCCTACAGCTTCCACAGGAGCTGTGCTAAACTGCTCTGGGAAACAGGTCATTAGGAAACACCCGTGTTTCATTCTATGTATTTTTATAAGCTCTGTGTATTTCAGCAGGAAGAATCAAATCTTAAGTGTGGACTTCTCGCTTCTTGCAGAAAGTTCCAGAGAGATGAGGGCTGTCCACAGCAGAACCTCAATGTTGATGCTTGTTGAGCACCATGGTGCGTGTGGTGCTTTGTGGGGTGCGTGTAGGAGCACTCAGGCAATGTGAGGCGCTCATTGCATGTCAGAATCACATCCTTCATAAAGATTTTAAACATTGATCGGAAGGCTCTTTGAGTTGGCAGTGAACTCTTTCTTCACTAATTCCTGTAGACTTCAGAAGTGAAAAGTTTTGCCCAGCACATGTGGTTTTTTGCACCACCCTTACTGTTTTAGCAGAGAATTAAGCAGTTCTGCAGGAGTTTCTGGGTGACATAGTTAAGATTTTGATTTCATATACTAGAGAATGAATAATGCCTGTATCATTTTACCTTGACAGCTGTGCAGAATAGATTTAGGGGATAAGCAAAGATATCTGTCTGTATAAGATTTTCAGACTTCTGGTCTCACTGTTAAGCAATATTTTTTCCCCTTTTCATTCCTCTGAGGCCCTATAGGAAAAAAAAATATGGCATTTTTGTCAACAGAAATGAAAGACAAATGTTAACTTCAGAGGCAGAGGGAATTCATGGGCACAGATGAGGGGCTGTAGCCTGCATAATGTGTCATGGCTCATCGTTGGATGGCGCCATTTTGTTTGCACTGCATGACCCAAAGTTTAAAAAAAAAAAAGAAAGTAAACCAGTGGTAAACTGTAACTGTGAGTAAGGGGTTGGTTCCAAAGCCCAGGATGGAGCTGGTACATAACAGACAGGACCTCCGCATCACAGATACCTGCAGTCTTTTGTCTTTCCTCATTCAATATGGTGTTTCAGAAAATGACCAATTCTCACCTTTTTTTTGCTATATCTCCCCAAACTATTTGCTCTGTTCCTGGTCATTGGGTCAGTGACTTCCTGTTTATGACCACCAAGATCCTGAAAGAGGAATCGATTTGACCCATTAACTGCCCACGTCAGCTGGGCATGACACACAGGACCCACATTTCACCCCAAACCCCTCTGCTTGGTTTGTTGGGGCACAGTTTTAGTTTGCCTCTTAGGAAGAGTTCAGTTGATATCACTCTGATATCATTTTTTATCACTCTCCTTATCCTTTGTGAGAACCCACCTCAAAGAGAAAAAACATAAACATTTTAAGAAGTGAAAGGTATCGGGATGAAATCAAAGATGTGATAGTTCAGATATTGCCTTAAGGATCTTCCAGAGTAACCGCTGTGACTTGTTCAAACTCTGCTGTCAATGCTGTAGTTGCTATATATTGAGTGGAGATTGGATTGGACTGCATGGTGATATGGGTTCAGCTCCACCTCTATCTCAATTCAAGAAAGGATTAATATTTTTTTCCCCGTTTTCTTTATTTGTAGATCCAACACGGGTTATGGTGTCACCTTTCAGTATGGACGTCACTGTTGGAGAAAGTATCGTCTTGCCTTGCCAGGTGTCTCACGATCACTCTCTCGATATCGTTTTTACCTGGTCGTTCAATGGACATCTGATAGACTTTGAAAAAGATGGGGATCACTTTGAAAGAGTCGGAGGGGTAAGTATCAACTCTAAAGCAAACTCCCCATAGGGTTCCTCTTGCATCAGCACTCACAGAAATGACTGCAGGTAACACACAGAAGGGTTGCCAGCAAGAGAAGTATTTGACTAAGCTGACACTAGGAGATGTTATCTTATGTCTCACAGGCTGAGAAAATAGGCATTGACAGTACAGTGCTTTGTTACCGTTGATGCAGGATAGTTATAATTGCTTAATGACGTGCCCTGAGTCTGATGGCATGAATGATTGTTTACCACTGGAGTGAACTGTATTTTAGAAGACCTATAATGCATTTTCTCCTTGCAAAAAACTACCATTTCACTTTTCCCATTGGGAAGAAATCCATAATAGTTCAAAAAGGAAATAAAAAAGCAAAACGTAACAGCCATAGAACTTTGTATTTATACAGAAACTGGGGTTGGCTCGCTTACATGACCGTATCTTTCTCCTATGACCACATGCTTAGAGGAAGTATTTTTCCTCTGCGCAAAAGGGATCTTCACTGTGCTGCAGATGTCACTGACCATTGGAGGTGACGTTTCTTCTCAGTGTTATCTGTGCACGTTTCCTGGCGATGACACATTGGTGTATTTGGGTTCTCTGTTACTTGTTTGTTGATAGGAAACCCAGGCTGTACCCACTGATGTTGCAAACCCTTAAAGATGCCTGTAAAGATTTCTGCCTGGGGTGCACATCAGTGGTGACAGCTCTTCCCTGTGACTGTGCCTGATTGGGCTGCAAAGCTAAAAATTACCAACTGTATTAATATTCTTCGGTCTGAAAGCCACAATCACAAGGTTACCCTGAGGTTTCTGATATATTGAATGCTTTGTGTCTGGAGAAGCATTTAGAAAAGAGTTTGGAGCTTCCTATACATACAGAAACATAATTAGTTCTATTCAACAGTTAATCAGACATGCATTTGGCGTTTGGAAAACAAATTACCGCTGTTAGGTGATGCAAGATTTCCTAGGAGAGTGCTGTTCTCATGATCTTTAGTACAGAAACACCAGGCAATCAAAATGCTGGCCATAACACAAGGCTGCTATTGCAGATGTCTCATAATTTGGGCTGGTTTGCACTTATAAAATAGATGTTGACACAACGTAGACATTTGAATGGTGAAGAGGCTATAAATTAGGTATCCAGAGAGTTGAAGGAAGAGTCGAGGCAAAGCTGCAAAGGCCGTCACATTGTTTTAATGGGAAAACTGCTTAACGGACCCAAACCTGGCTCCGCTGCCCCTTACAGAAGCCATAATTGTAGAAGTGCTCCCGCTCTTATCTTCAAGGCAGACTCACATAATTTTAATAGGCCACGGCTTGCATTACGAATGTTTTCATCAGCCAGTGTAAAATAAATCCATTAGTCACAGTGTCCTTCATGTGATAATGATGTTTAGCGCTCATTAAAAAGTAATTGTAACCACTTTTCTCTACTTTATCAGCAGGATTCAGCTGGTGATTTGATGATCAGAAGCATCCAGCTGAAGCATGCTGGGAAATACGTCTGCATGGTGCAAACAAGTGTGGACAAGCTATCTGCTGCTGCAGACCTGATTGTAAGAGGTATTTGAATTTTGTTACTGTTGTTGTTGTTGTAAAATTTCTTTTCTTTCTTATCTTCTGCTGCTGGTAAGACAATTCCTGGGCTCAGAGACATTCATTAGGATCCCAGCATCTTGTAATTAATCTAAGAAATAAGCTCGAAGTACAAGCTGCAGTTCACAGTACAATTTCAATCAATGTATATAAAGTTGTTTTCCTGTATGCGTGCTCGTACAACAGACACACAGCACAGAGAAACACACGAGTTCATCTTCATGTCCTGAATGCAAAACTTGCACCAGCTGAGCACAATTATTTGTTGAACTCAGCAGCAGAAATCATCTCCAGCTTCTTCAGTGCATTCCTTTATGGTTGTTCCCTTTGCTAGAATAAACATGATTTAGTAACAGCACTGATTTGTCAGGTTCTGTTTGTTGCCATGCATAGATGATATTAAGTATGGCTTTAATGGAGATGTGATTGATTAACCTGAATCTGAATCTTTACAAAAAAAATATATATATATATTATTTTTCCTGCTTATGAGCTTCAAGAAGCACGAAGCTGAGTCTTGCCCCATTTTCTTCCATGCCACCTTTGAATTTGTCCTCCCTGCTCAAAAGCTGAAGATAAACTTTATAAGCAGCCTGCTCTGGCTGTCCCTGCTAGAGCAGGGGATGCACTATGTGGATCCAGACGTCCATTCCAACCTCAACCATTCTGTGGAATTATAGTTTCCAAGTCTTCCATGTAGCAAAAAATCTCAGGCAGCTCAACACAAGTAGGAGCACTTGAAAAAGAAGTGAGAAATTCTCTCTTTATGAAAGCCGGGCCACCCATTTTGCTTTGATTCCTCTGGTCTCTTTTCATCTACTAACGTAAGGTTTATGGCCACATCATTTAGCAGTCAGAACATGTGGTTTTGGTTATTCTTTTTTGTACGCACATTTCAAAACAGCCTGCTGTGAGAACCTCAATTAGGTAATTTCCTTAGCGTTGGCTCTGCAAACTAACAGGAAGAACATGAAATTTTCACAGGAAAGAGACCACTGGTGACAGCGAAAATACCACTCAGTGACGTCTGCCGTGGTCTTATGGCTGCACCAGGAGGTGTGCTGCACTCTGTATAAACTGGGAAATATTCCTGGGCTGTGAGACTGGAGGGGGAGCAAATTGCTGTTGCATAAATAGAGCTTTCATAATAGATGTTATAAGATTGTATAAGGTACACAGTTGAGCTGTGTCAAGATGATGTGATGCAGCCCTAGGGAAAGGCTGCATCATGCCTGGTTTCAGCAGTGTCATGCATTTAGGGATTTGAACTCCTGCTGAAAGATCACCCAGTCCCAAACTGGTTATCTCATCTACTTGAGTCAAGATGGAGTTGCTCATTCCTTCCTGTCTCCTCTGGTCACTGCATGAAGGTACCAGAGACTCTCTCCACTCTGTTGACCTTGAGATAGCACCTGCATGAACGTCTCTGAATTAATTTGGCATCATGCACACTGCTAAGCAGTATATTTGGAAATGCTGGGAGTAACTGTCATTATTCCAAGACTAGAAGATGGGTTATGTCAGTATCGGCCAAGCAGGAGGAGTAAGTTGTGAAGGATGCAATGAAATTTCATTGGGGTGGAAGGACTGGAGGAGTTGAACAAGGCTGCACTGTGTGATTGATTTCTCCCCAGCCAAGCAAAAATGACACAGAATTAGAAATTAAATCTGGCTGCACCTGCTAGAAGTTTCATTATAAAGACAGGGCACTGGAAGTTTCAGGGTATTTTAGATATTTGAGCATTTTCTGATCTTAATATCATTTGAGAAAAATTTTAGACTGAAGTGGAAGAGTGAAGAGGAGAGATCACAGAATCACAGAATCACAGAATTACCCGGGTTGGAAGGGACCTCAAGGATCATGTAGTTCCAACCCCCCTGCCTAGCAGGGCCACCAAACATACACATTTACTAGATCAGGTTGCCCAGGGCCCCGTCCAACCTGGTCTTGAACACCTCCAAGGACGGGGCATCCACAACCTCACTGGGCAGCCTGTTCCAGGACCTAACCACCCTTCTAGTAAAGAACTTACCCCTAACATCCAACCTAAATCTTCCCTCCTTCAACTTAAAACCATTTCCCCTAGTCCTGCTATTATCAGCCCTTTCGAAGAGTTTACTCCCCTCCTGGATGTAAGTTCCCTTCAGGTACTGAAAGGCTGCAATGAGGTCACCCCGCAACCTTCTCTTCTCCAGGCTGAACAAACCCAACTCCCTCAGCCTGTCCTCATAGGGGAGGTGCTCCAGCCCCCTGATCATCTTTGTGGCCCTCCTCTGGACCCTTTCCAAAATTTCCATATCTTTTTTGTACTGAGGGCTCCACACCTGGACACAGTACTCCAGATGGGGCCTCACAAGAGCAGAGTAGAGAGGGACGATCACCTCCCTATCCCTGCTGACCACCCCTCTCCTGATGGAGCCCAGGATCCCATTTGCTTTCTGGGCTGCCAGAGCGCACTGCTGGCTCATGTTAAGTTTCTCATCTATCAGGACCCCTAGGTCTTTTTCAGCCGAGCTGCTCTCAAGGACAACTCCTCCCAGCCTGTACAGGTGCCTGGGGTTCTTCCGGCCCAAGTGCAAAACCTTGCACTTTGCCGTGTTGAACCTCATTAGGTTCACCCGAGCCCAGCTTTCCAGCCTGTCAAGGTCCCTCTGAATGGCATCTGTTCCCTCCACCGTATCAACTGCACCACTCAGCTTGGTGTCATCAGCAAACTTGCTGAGGGTGCACTCCATTCCCTCATCGATGTCATTAATAAAGATGTTAAAGAGCACCGGTCCCAAGACAGACCCTTGAGGGACGCCGCTCGTTACCGGCCTCCACCTGGACATAGAGCCATTGACCACCACCCTCTGTCTGCGGCCTTTCAACCAATTGCTTATCCATCTAGTTGTCCACCCATCAAATCCACCTCCCTCCAATTTGGAGATGAGGATGTGATGGGGGACCATGTCAAAGGCCTTGCTCAGGTCCAGGTAAATGACATCGGTCGCCTTCCCTTCATCCACCAACGCCGTCACTCCATCATAGAAGGCCACAAGATTAGTTAAGCATGACCTTCCCCTGGTGAAGCCGTGCTGGCTGTCTCGGATCACATGCTTGTTCTTTATGTGATCAAGCATGTTGTCCAGGAGGATCTGTTCCATAATCTTCCCAGGCACAGAGGTGAGACTCACCGGCCTGTAGTTACCCGGGTCGTCCCTGCTCCCCTTCTTGTAAATGGGAGTGACGTGACCCTTCCTCCAATCATCTGGGACCTCACCTGACAGCCACGACTTCTCAAATATGATGGAGAGCGGCTCAGCAACCACCTCAGCCAGCTCCTTCAGGACCCTGGGATGCACGCCATCTGGCCCCATAGACTTATACTCATTCAGTCTAAGAAGGCACTCTCGGACTTGCTCTACCCTTACAGTGGGGAGGGATTTACCTCCTTGGTCCCCACATGGAGGGATGGGGGTGCAAGACTTAGGGACGTGAAAAAGACTAGAATCCTGGCCACCAGTGAAGACCGAGGTGAAGAACTCATTCAGCACCTCAGCTTTCTCTTCATCTGTTGAAGCCATTTCTCCTTTTGAATTTACCAGAGTAGGTACGCCCATTTTGGCCTGTCTCTTCTGGCCAATGTACCTGTAGAAGGTTTTCTTATTGTTTTTCACATCCCTCGCCAAGTTCAGTTCTGCCTGTGCCTTGGCTTTCCTGATCCCCCATCTGCAAGTTCGGACGGCATCCCTGTATTCTTCCCGGGTGACACAGCCTTGTTTCCAGAGCTTGTACACCCCTTTCTTCACCCTCAGTTCTCTTAGCAGGTCCTTGCTGAGCCATGCCGGTTTTCTACCTCTCCTGCCCACTTTCTTAATCAGGGGAATGGAGACCTCTTGTGCTGCCAGGAGGGCATCCTTGAACAGTAGCCAGCTCTCCTCAACGTCCTTATCTTTGAGGGCAGCGCGCCAGGGGATCTTGGCCAGCATTCCATTGAGTAGCTTGAAGTCTGCTCTTCTAAAGTTGAGCATCCTGGTCCTGCTCTTTGCCAGGCCCACATCGCTTGAGATCACAAACTCAACCAGGGCATGATCGCTGGAGCCCAGGCAGCCTCCAACCTTGACGCCTTTGATGATCTCCTCAGCGTTGGTGAGCAGCAGGTCCAGCAATGCTTGACCTCTGGTCGGAGGTACTACTGCTGATGGACGAGTGTGATGCATGAGAGAGGTCGTTTCTCTGGTAGAAGCATCCTGCAGGGCAGGAAGGCCACAGTCAGCACCCAACTTCAACTGCAATGTTTCTGACAGGTCCCCCAGGCCCACCCGAGGACGTGACAATCGATGAGATCACCGACACCACAGCCCAACTGTCCTGGAGGCCAGGAGCAGACAACCACAGCCCCATCACCATGTATGTGGTGCAGGCCCGGACGCCCTTCTCCGTGGGCTGGCAGGCTGTGAGCACAGGTAAGGGCCACACTGACCCACTGAGCTGTGCTGCTGGAGAAGGAGCCCATTGGGAACTGCAAAGCCACAGATCTGCTCTCTGTGTGATTCCTCTGGCTGCAGGATGCTGCTCTTCTTAACTGGTTTCAAGTCTGGCAACCCAAAGATTTAGGTTCCAGTCAGCGCTGTTACTCATCCATTTTTCTCATGAATGTTTAAGGGAAAACAGAATGAATTCCTATCTTTTGTTGCCACACTGGAGATATACAGCAGTAATTGTGGTCTATAAAGACATCCCTCAGGGACAGCCCGTGTCATCTGGCCTATCTTTAAGTAGAATTATTTTCCTGATAGAGGGAAAAATCCCATGATGTAATTGCTCATTCCACCAGAGGTTAATTCCATTCCAGTAACCATTAAACAGAGGGAACAGTGCAGTCTGAAAGGAGAAAAAGAACAACTTGCAAACCCGTTGCCTTGACACCTTGTTTTCAGAAAGTGGCAATTTATGAGAAACTTTTTAATAGCGGGAATTTCTGTGCTAAAAGCACCGTGTTTTAATGCTCTGACTTAAGCAATTACTAAGGCATTAAAAATGAGAAAAGGTTTGACAATCCACATTTACTTTGTATCCGTGTTAATCCCTCATTGCTAAGGGTATCCAACAGGACCTTTTCTCAGCCTTTTTAAAATACTTTTAGTGGTTTTATCTGCACCCCTGACCTGTGTCTGTCTCCAGTTCCAGAGGTGATCGATGGCAGGACGTTCACAGCCACTGTGGTGGGCCTCAACCCTTGGGTCGAGTATGAGTTTCGAGTCGTGGCTGCCAACTTGATTGGGATAGGGGAGCCAAGCAGACCATCGGAGAACAGAAGAACTGAAGAAGCTCGTAAGTAGCAGCAGGCAGCTGAATTCAGTCTTGTCCCCCAGCTGCTCATAGGGGATGTGTTCTTCTGCTCCATGTTAGGCTGTAATGGAATGGGCTGTGAAATAGGAAAATATGTAAAAGCCCTTTTTATGGAAGATAAATGTTTAAACTAAACAATTAGAGGCTGAATACACAAGTTAATTGACATACTTTTCATATACGATTATTGACATACTTTTAATGTGCTGTTTGCTGTGGCAAATTAGTCATTTGCTAATGTTTCCGATACCCAGCAGAGGAAGGCCAGCAGAGTCCTGTAGCTGGTTCATTTCAACACACTCCTCTGGTTTCAGAATCCCCACATGCATTTTCAGTGCTATCTACAGTTCTGCATCTTGTTTTAATTTTTTGCAGTTCCTGAAGTCACCCCAGCCAATGTCAGTGGAGGTGGAGGCAGCAAGTCAGAGCTGGTCATTACGTGGGAGGTGAGTGGAGACCAAACCAAGAGGAAAATGAATATGGTGCTGCGAACCAAGGGCAACTCCTGAGCCTCAGCCCTTACCTTGGTGCTGTGTTATGTGGCAGCAAATGGTTAAGAGTTAGCACAATGCAATTCACGCTGGTTTTTACTGCTGCTAATGAAAGCCAGCAAGAAGAGATGCAGAGATGAAGAATGTTTAATATTCCTTAAGGCAGCCAGGGCTAGAACTTTAGTCATTTGTCTGCTCGTATTTTCATGTTATGATGTGATGCAGCTGGCGTATTTTTCCTAATAATGAACTTCACTAGACATGCTAACACTTCCACTTAGCACTGTTCCTGACCAAGCTGGCAGAATGAATCACCAGAGATATTTTTAAGGTTATTAAAAAACTATAAATGGGTTTTTCTCCTTACCACACAGCTCAATGTGCTAAATTTCCTCCTCCATTGGACTAATTAGTTTCGCTGCATCTCCTACAGATACTCCAATATGTTTCAAAAACACAAGAACATCAGCCGTGACTTTGACTCATAATTTGCACAGAATATAATTTGTATTCCAACACAACAGTCAATTTATTCTCATAAACATCCAGAGGCCATCTTTCTAATGGCCTGGTATTTTATATTTTTGAGCCTTGGACTGCAGAGCGACGCCGCCACCAAAAGTAACCCCTTGACACACAGGACAGTGGCCCATCATTACAGAATATTGTCATACATTGAAACTTTGGGTGTCCATAGGCCCATTTGAGCTTCCAGCTGCTAACCCTAGACTTAGGAAGGACCAAGAAGCAACAGGGAAATAAATGCAATTGCTCAACTTGCCACCTCTCCATGCTTTGTCTGCCCACAGACCGTGCCTGAGGAGCTGCAGAACGGAGGTGGCTTTGGCTACGTGGTGGCTTTCCGCCCCTTCGGCACCATCAGCTGGATGCAGACCGTCGTGGCCTCGCCAGACGCCTCCAGATACGTCTTCCGCAACGAGAGCCTGCCGCCCTTCTCGCCCTATGAAGTGAAAGTGGGGGTGTACAATAACAAGGGGGAAGGCTCCTTCAGTCCCGTGACAGTCGTGTACTCGGCAGAGGAAGGTAGTGTGAGGAGCCCATTCCCCCTCCCCCGCCTTGCCATCATCCGCGGATCAGAGAGGGTTCAGCATCCGCATTGACATTTTTTGATTCCTAATCCTTGCTCTGATTTATAATAAATGGTGCACCGTGAATAATTCTTTTGATAGTCATTAAAATAACATTAATCGTAATGAAATCTTTTGATATTAATGGAAAAGCAATATGTAATCTGGAAAGAATTCAGCAGAGATTTAGTATGAATTAATGTCCACTGATTAGAAAATGTTCCCTCTTGTCCTAATTACTGTACATGGTATCCTAGGTTGGGCTTAGTAATGACATTTATTATTTCTCTTGCAAAGGGGAAGTGCAGTCTAGCACAGGCCTGACGGGGCTTTGTTTTGAAATGGGAAAGTTTGTTTTTGTCACATGCCTCTTTTCGCATGCAATAATGAAATTCCCTTGAAGTTAGTGACTAATTAAACATAGAATTGAAAACTCTGATTTTATTTTTAACTCTTCTACCCAGAGCCAACCAGAGCTCCAGTCACAGTTCTCGCCAGAAGCCTTTCTGCCACAGACATTGAAATTTCTTGGGCTCCTCCTCGAGAGAATCAGCACAAAGGAAGGATACAGGGCTATGAGGTAAGGCAGGGAGCCACGGCGTGGTTCCAGGGCCGTGTGCTGAGCAGTTTGGGGCAGCACTGCTCCTACTGTGTGGTCCTGCTGAGCAGTGCCTTACTCTTTCAGCATGCAGAAGTTCATTCTCTTCCGCGGTTAAAGGTGACACATCTGTCTGTGTGAAATGCAGATGGGAACTTGCTGTGGTCAGACAGTGTGTGCTGATGACCAGACAGGCTGCTCTGACATCAGCGAGCTTCTTGGGAAAGTCCATAGATTGCAGGTCATTTCTTCCATCTCAGACCAAAGCAGTGGTCATAAGCAGCCCCGAGTTTAAGGACAGAAGGTATCCTGTTTAATCCTTGGCATCTCCCCTGAGGTGGGAAAAACAGCAAGACTTGCCCAGATGAGACACAGAGAACCTCTTTGGGCAGAAGTATCATAGAGCTAGGAACCACCAGGGTGCTGCCTGCCTGCAGCTGGGGTTGAAGCGCTCACTTTGTCTTGCAGGTCAGGTGTTGGAGACATGACGAAAAGGAAGAGAACGCGAGAAGGATCAGGACAGTTGGTAACCAGACATCTGCCAAAGTCACCAACTTGCAGGGCAATGCTCTCTATCACCTGGCAGTCAAGGCATACAACACTGCTGGCACCGGCCCGTCCAGCGCCGTGGTCAACGTGACAACAAAAAAGCCACGTGAGTGCTCAGGACAGTAGGCCGTGCTCTGCCTGGGGAGGGTCTCTGCCAGCTCTCCTAGTTTTAATTGAGCCTAAGGAACTGGGAGATATTTATTTGCTGTTTTCTTTGTGCAGAAGGATTAGCCATTTTTGGTAAGGTTCTTCTCCATGTTAAGTAAGCAGAGCTTGCAAAATTGAAATCACAGCTGTGTAGGAATGTTAAGTATTTATCTTGTTCAAGAGGTTTTTTTCTTCTTGTCTTGGGCATGTTGAGCACCTGAATGCATACCTTTACAGCCAGAAGACAGTGCAGTGTCACAGCTGCTGTGACCTCAGGGAGATCAGCTCATAAGCTGGGATGGGACAAGTTGGAAGGGTATGGGGAGGGATCTGACTGCCAATGGCACTCCACAGTCACAGAATGCTTTCTCTGGTTTGCCGTAGCACCAAGTCAACCCCCTGGGAACATCATATGGAACTCATCAGACTCCAAGATCATACTGAACTGGGACCAAGTGAAAGCACTGGATAATGAGTCAGAAGTGCGGGGCTACAAAGTGAGTGTTTGCCAGCACGGGTCATGCACAGCCTCCATTGGGACATGCAGAGAGTCCTGATGGAGCATTGGTTGTCCCCAAATTCTTGCACTGGGCTTTAATGGGAATGTTCATTATCCTGTATTGAGTTTGGGGTTTACAGTAGGACCTTGGGTGGAAACCTTCCAGAGGCTGTAGCCAGCTCCTTAATTGCAGATAAATAAAATGCTTTTTTAATAGCTCTATTTTCTTCAGAAAGCAAAGCCAAAAGAAAAGAAAGAGAATCCTCATTAGTAGCTGTTTTAATAGGGTTTAATTTAACCAGAGAGAAATCTTGGGAAGAATTCAGCTCCATCACCTTCCACGAGGGTTTAATTTGGCCCAAAGAAGACACCAGTGAGTGAATGCCAGCCATTGCCTCTGGGGCTGGGCTATGTGAGCATTTCCACCAGAGCTGGAAGCAGTGAAGGACCTGGGCACGCTTCATTTTCTGTTCACAGCCCACAGTTTGGCAGCATCAGACTCGTGTTTGTGCCAGCTCTCATGTCTGCCCTCACTTCTAAGTATCTTTGATGCACTCTGCTGAATAATCAAAAGTAAGGAATTTCTCGGGGCTTTCAGTCAGAAACCCCAGATGAATCCCAGCAGTTCAGACTGTCTCATCCCTACACATTTTTGGTCTGAAATGCAAATTAAGAAGTCAGTTGAAACAGGTGAAAGAGCCTCTCATACCCTTGAAAAGGCAGAATCTGTCTCACAGGTGTCTAAAAGTTCCTTTCTTTACTTACGGTTAGGATAACTCACATTCCTTCCCGGCTCACAGCAAAACACTGCCCAATTTTTGGTGGTTTTTTTTCTGGAAATCTTCAGAATTATGCCACAATTTGTGGTGCTAATTAATAGGACTTGTGGTTCTTAGCAGGTGAATTTAAGAAGTAGTTTAGGTGGGGAGGGCAGTAGTGGCTGCTGGGGTCAGGACTGCACCTTGGTGACCAGACTGTGTGTCTGGCTGTCACTGGGAACTTGAGGTGTGAGAAGAGAAGTGGTCAGACCAGATGCTCCTACAGCAACGAGTGCTTCTGCTGTTTGTGCTTCCTCATTGCTCTCCCACAGGTTCTGTACAGGTGGAACAGGCAGAGCAGTGCATCTGTGATTGAAACCAACAGGACCTCGGTGGAGCTCTCCCTGCCCTTTGATGAGGACTACATCATCGAGATAAAGCCCTTCAGTGACGGGGGCGATGGCAGCAGCAGCGAGCAGATCCGGATCCCAAAGATCTCGAGTAAGGCCAGGGAGCAGGTGCCTCTCTACCCTGTATCACCCCAGGAGCAGCCAGTGGGACCTGGGCATGGGCATCATGCCCTGGGGGGGCAGAAATTCAGCATCCAGCACAGTCAGGGTCCCAGCTCCAGCCTGAGCCAAGGTTAAACTATGAGAGATGCTGTCATAAGCGCTTACGGTTCTGTTTTAAGATTTCTGCACACTTTCTGCTCTCCTACTTCCATACTCATATATACTGAATATATTGTTTCACTGCAACTCACTATAACAAAATATAAAACGCAGTGTTCAGAGACTTTTAAATTTATAAGGCTACTATATAGCAATATTCCATTCTGTGTTGGATGCATAAATATTTATTTAGGGAAATGAGGTTGTGCAGAAGAACAAACAGAGAGTATTTTATTACTCAACATTGCTTTTGTAAAATCTCCATGTCCCATCTTCCATTAATAATACCGCAGTTTATAAGCTGCATTAAATCAGCTGCCTCTGCAATGCAGGAATGTGGCATTAAAATTACAGCGATGTGAAAAGCCCTGTGTGAGAGCAGAATTATCTCCCCCTGGTTGTGTGCTGTGGCCATACAAACCCTGCAGAGGGATTTCATCAGCAGACACAGCAGAGCAGGAGCGCACGCCAGTTCCTATTTGGCTCCACGCAGGAGTATCCCCATAGGATGCTTTAGGATCGTCCTTTAGGATGTGGATTGGGCCAGGCTGGTGCCGTTAATAACAGCTTGAATAACTGTAAAGAAGTATGTGGGAGAAGCCTCAGAATAACAGCAGTGGAGATTTCAGTGGGCAGGAAGGGGTGGTGGTGGAGCATGGGGAATGGGCAGGGCTGTGGGCTGAAGGTTTGCAGTGCTCTCTGCTGATCTCCCTTTTTTCTTTGCTCAGATGCGTACGCGAGAGGAGGCAGCCCTTCGACCTCCAACGCCTGCACACTGTCAGCCATCAGCACGATAATGATCTCGCTCACAGCTCGGTCCAGTTTATGACAAAAATTACACAGAGGACTTCTTGTTTATAATATAAGCAACATTTAGCTAGCTGTTTTGAAGACACCCAGTACCAAGTAATATTGTGGTTTGAGTACATCTTACTACTGGAAAAATGTTTATGCTTCTTTAGGAATGGCATTATACAGTACTTCCTCAAAGCAAATATAGCTTTGTCTGAAGTTTCCTTGGAAACTCTGCAATGCACTGAAAACATCTGTAATACGATGTTACCAAAGCAGTTTACATATGTCCTTATATGCATATTTTTTATTATATATTTAGTGTTTTATAGAATTTTTTAAAAGTTAACATACGATGTAGATATTAATTTTTCCTCTGCTATAAAATGCTATGGACAACATTATCATGAAAATATTGTTTGGAATTTTTTCCTTTCTGACGAGAGTTCCACGTTGTTCTTAGTCAATTGGCCGCCCCTTTCCTGTTTGGTGTCACAGGGCTCCGCGGGGCAGAACTGCTTCCCACTGGGCTCAGAGTGAGCAGCGATACTTGTGTGAACCCAGTGCTGTTAGCACATAGGATTTTCCTTGTTATTCAGAGGATTCAGCAAGACAAACTCCAAATGCTCAGAAGGAATGCTATGATCTTGAAGCAAAACACGCAGATTTCGGTTGTTTGCGGACTACAGGACATGTAGCTGATATTCTGGCGTCATGCAGTAAGGTTCCATTTTTACTGTCTTGAAATAGCTTCGTCTTTATCATAATTAGCATCAAATGGGGTAGGAATGGAGGTAGTGTGGAGATGCTGGGTACCTGTGGGTGTCCCCCCGAGGGCCCTGCTGCAAATTTGTGCTCACATTGCTCCAAGGACACCAACAGCAGCGCTCCAACACGCAATGCAACCGGGCTCAGTGCTGCCCACACGCTTTCCTCCCCCATCCTTTAGTCATCTTCCTCTCCAGCCCCATTCTGGCACCCACTGGGGCCCAGCAGCGGTACGGGGAGCCCCTCGGAGGTGTAACAGCAGCACGCCGGAAAATGACAAAATCCACAGCAAAAATCATCTTCTTCAGAGAAGGACTGTTTGTTACTACGGGGTACTTTTGTACGTTCACTCAGATGGGATAACGCTAGTACAAGGCAATGGAATTTTCTATACAATTTTCAAGTTTAAATGCGCAGCAGTGGTTTACTATTATTTTTTTTCCTGATAGCTTGAATTTGCCTGTAACTTGTCTTTTTTGCTTACAAAATAATACAGTTAACTTTTAGACCTTCTAAATATATTTATTCAGTAACGCATAATCAGGATTCCACTTGTGTGAAAGTCAGGGGTGTTGACCAGAGAAATATTGTCAGTATTTCAAGCTGTGTTTCTTTCTTAGTTTGATATGGTTACTTCTATGTAAAAAAAAAAAAAAAAAAAAAAAAGACAGAAAAAGAAAAAAAAGAAAAAGAGAAAAAAAAATGAAAAAAACCACAAAACCAAGAAAAATGGAACAAAAAAAAAACAACAAAAGAGCTGTAGTTTTCTCCCCGGTGTAAATGATATTTATCAGTGAACTAGCAGATGTAACCTTTTTTTAAAGGTATTGTTAATAAATATTCTGTCATTTGTAAAGATACCTGTCTGCTAGGAGCATTTCTCCACCCCGACCCTTTGCACCCACAATGACAAATGTCAGCACCCAGCGCCCACCCGGCTCCTCCCCACCTGGTAGGGATCCACTTCAGAGTAAATCTATTGGGGTGAGAACAGCTATTACTGTAGAGTCCTGAACATTCAAAGCTCCCATGCAGAGCGGTGTGGTTGGAGTGCAGCTCGGGCATCTGGGTGTCTCATCAAGATATGAGAAAGGATCAGGAACAAAACAAACGCTCTCCTCCCTCCAGGTAAGGCATCGCTTCCTTCTTGTCTTTGTGGACTGTGGCAACATTTTGTGTTTCTGATTCTGTTCTTTTAAGTGCAGCTAATTTGCGTGATTGGAGCCCACCAAATCTCGGGTGTTTCCTTTGGTGTTTCAAAGGAACCCACTGCACTTTGCCTGTCAGCGGTGCTTAAAACCAAATGTACGCAATTCAGCTCTTAGAAAGAAGTTTTAAAATTGCCATCTTCTATGGGAAATGTAAAGAGATTTATTAAAGCAGAGACACTCAGACGGAAGTAGGGAGCTTGGCACCTGATGGGGGGCACCTGAACAGCGTGGCTTTGGGGAGAAAGTACAGAAAGCCGGGCAAGAGAAGCAACGGGCTGCGACTGTTTGTGTTGTTTCCCCATGGTGTGCATCCCCACCAGCAGCATGGGAAATCCCAAGCTTGTCTATCTGTCACTTCTGAAGCTTACAGCAGAAATGTCCTGTCCAAGCGCTGGTGCCCTGAGAGCTGAAGGCTTTCACTGCAAAGTGCAGAGCAGTCACAGCGCACAGCTCAAATGCAAACTACACTGAACGCATTGCATTAATCTCTGCAGTACCTTTCCATTAATGGGAGTGAAATTATATTTAGAAATTTTATTTATTAGGGTACTTGAAGCCATGACATAAATGAAATACATTACAGTAAATGAATTCTCTTTCATCTCACTTTTAGGATTTTAATAATGAAATACTGATTTTCAGACTGTTAAAGCTGGGCACCTCCAATCCATTCCAATCACAAGTAGTAGAGACATTCGAGGCACAAACATTGTTATATTAATGAGCTACATTAATTTTGATGGAGCCATGCTATTTCACCCACATGAGAGCTGCCTCATTTATTATAATTATTTCTTGTCTTTAGCACCTGGGAACTCCATTATGTTTAGGCACTTTCCAGACAACTTCATTGCTTGGTGTTCTGTTGGGTTTTTTGGTCTTAATATTCCATGCTTATGTACTCGGGGCAGCCGGGTGGGCAGGAGCTCTTCAGCCAGCACTCAAAGAGCAGGGCAGTTGGTGAGGGCAGACCAGAGCTGCTTGGTTGGCTTCAGGCAGGTCTAGTAACTTGCTTGGATGGCTAAGAAGAATGAGCTGCAATACTGGGCTTGGATTTTCAAACTCAGCTGAAGGCAACTGGAAGAGGAGCCCAGCTCCCTTGGTATCAGAAAGCCCTGGTGAAACCACAGGGCAAACTTAGCTATGCATAACTGAGGACTGCATTCCCAGGCTGTGTTTTATAGATGGTTTAAGGAAATGCATCAGCATGTGCCAGGAAAGTGTTGCTTTTTTATCTTCTTTCCCCTTACGCTGTACCCTCTTGCACCATGTCTGTGGGTCGAGGCTGCCACCTTGCCATTGGCACCACTGTGCTTGTTGCAGAGCGCTCACACCAGCTGTTCTAAATGGATGGACAAGCAATGCTGGAGCCAACAGCCGAGCAGTTCTTCACCTGTGGCCTCGTGGCTGCCTCAGAAGACGTCGTTGTGCAGATCACTGCAGGGGAGGCCCTCGGCCAGGCTGCCCGGCTCCAGCCATGTCTCGCTGGCGCAGCTGCGTGCCCTCTGCAAAACAAGCATAGCTCCAGCACTGACCGACCCCCCTGCAGCCATGTCTAGGCATCGAGCCATCATGAGCTGCAGGGAAGCCCTCAGGGGCAGTAATGTCAGCACCTCACCCTGTTTATGCTATACTTTGGGAATGGAGTGCTTGCAGCAAGCAGCTCCAAGGTCTCATATCCCATGCAGGCAGCAGGGCTGTGCCCTGACCTCCTGCTCACCCCGAGCTGCCCTTAAGTACAGCAGGACCGAAGGTAGCACCAAGGTGCCACAGGGAATGGAACAGCCTCTGTCTGCTCCCATTTCATGGCTGCAGTGTTAATATTTGTTAATATTTCTCTCGTTCTTATTTGTGATATCTTAAGTCGTGTTATTTTACACCCATGGCTTTAATTAAAAACAAACATTATTTGCTAATCTTTTAAGCCTGTCTCCTTGACCAGACCATGGAATAATACCCCAAAAATCAAACCTCTATTCTGAAGGGACAAATTAAAATCAAGTTACTGAGCAGCACTTCCTTGAGCAGACAATGAGGAGTTTTATCTTATCTGTAAGGCAAACGTATTTACCAGGGAAGCGACAGCAAACATAATAAGGCTTAAAACCAGCTTAACAGTAGGACACGAGCATTTCTCACTGTTTGGGATCACAAAATAAAGCTCCAGTCCTGGCCGTGCTCCCGCCAGCAGCGGTTCCACAGGAGGCAGGGATGGAAGGACAGCAAGTGTTCCCTCTATTGATAAAGAAAAAAACCCAAAGTGATTAAAATATTACTTTACCTCATAGTGATTTGGAAAGGGATCTCTGAACTTGATCCTCGGCGTCGGAATTGGCGGAAACAGTTTGCTCCACATGTGGTGTCTGTGGGAAAGAGAGGCAGAAGGCCGTGAGGGCACTGCTGTGGGGCACAGGAAGAGTTCGATGGTTGGACTGGATGATCCTAGAGGTCTTTCCCAACCTTAGTGATTCTGTGATTCCAGGTGTTTAGGCAGATGAACATTTGTGGTAGTGGGAGCTGCAGAGCAATCGTTTCCTTGTCTTTGACAGCCCAGAGTACAGAATACACATCTCAGTCACTGCAAGGCTCTGTCTGCCAGATGTACCAACAGGGCCAGATTTTAATGGGAATATGGCCTGAGTGAAGGTGACAAGACTTAGCCCAGGAGGAGCGTGCAGAGCCTGCTGGGGACCAGCCTGGGGCCTACAAAGCAGAAGCAAGGCCAGGACATGGCTGCCCTGCAGCACCTGAGCCCTGTGCACTGCGACAAGTCCTGCTCCCCTGCCCCATTTCTTCTGTGACAGCTCTGGCCCATCTCTGGTTCGTTGAGCACTTTGGTTACTTTGACTTTCTTTCTAAAGCTTTCCGATTTCTGTCAAGTTTTCTCTTATCCTATTATTCCTCCCCAGCAGGGAGTCTAAAATAATTTCTTGCTGCTAACTCACTCTTTTCCATAGCTTTCATTTTGAGACAGAAAACATCCTCATCTCTCTCCCCCTCTTTCAAAGCGTTTTCAATCAGTCTGGAGCTAACGCTTCCTGGCTGAGCGGCTGCTGCCTTTGAGGAGACATTGATTGGGAGCTGATTATTTGCTGAAGGGAGGGGAAGTACCGGGGCTGGCACAGCAAGACATGACTGAGCAAGTTATGGGATGTCTGCCATTGCTGTGCATGGATGGACCTGAGCTTGGAAAGCCATACAGCCAAGAAAAGAAGCGTGCACACCCTGGTGCAGGCACTCCATCTTCACAGCTCCTACCATGAAGAGCAAAGTGATCTCAAAACAGTGAATTATCAGTTGTGCTCAGCAGAAACAGGGGGGTCTGAAAAGGCCCTTTGTTGTGAGGGGGCATCTCTGTGGGCATAAAGTGGGACTGGTTTGCGCTCTGCCTCTTCCTAGCAGGGCCCAGAAGTGGAAGAACCAGAATAATCTTTGTGTCCCAGGATCCCAGAAGGAGAAACAAGTTTAGCTCTGTCCACACTGGTTCCACAGCAGCACTTCAAGGATTCAAGAAGCTGAGGGAAGGATGAGTGACTCAATGTCACCTGCCTCAGGGTGTCCATGGCACCCCAAGGTCGGTTCAGCTTCAGCCAGAAGCACCTGGGGAAAGGCTGCTGCTATGATAGACTGAGAATTTGGGAAAGCAGTGCAAAAGACCTTCCCAGCATGCTCAGGGAAACAGCAGCTGGGTTTCTACCTGCTTTTACCTCAGTCCGAGTGTGGTTTTGATTTACACTATTGCTGTATAACATAACCAAGGAGGTGTGGGTTTATTTGGAATTGGTGCATTTGTAGTTGTGCTATTTATCAGTGAAGGATTTTGATGGAGCCGTGCCAAAATCATTTATTGAGTCAGCAATAAGCATAAGTTACACATCACTTCTGGACTGGAAACACTTAGGATTAGCACACGAGTGGCCAGCAACACTGAGATGGGAGCACACCTGGGTTCGTGGTGGCTGCATGCCCCTCAGGTTTAAGGGTCCTTGCAGTGGGGCAGTGCTGTGGTGCTTACACTGATGCTCTCAGTATGGTCCTGGTCTTTTTTTGCAGTACACTGAAAAGTGGGATTTGAGTGATTAAATATTTCGTCACAAAAAAAAGTAGACATCTGTGTTTGCCTTTGTATGGCCTAGACCACAGCATTTGTTGTTAGTACTGTTTGGACACTGTCAGGCTTTGGAAACACCTTGTGGGCCTCTCCTAGCTTAACTCTGTTTCAGATGTTGCTCTGTGTCTTTCTTTCTGAAATTTGCTACTTTCCCACGGGCTGTGACTTTAAAAGGCCAAAAATAAACAAGAGAATATGTTCATTTTCCCTCTTGTAAGCTGATGAGATGGATAAAGTATTTGATTTCACCTTTTGCTAGAGCACTTTTATAATGGTGTGGCTCCCGAGATGCTCTGTGACCTGTTCCAAATGACTGCCCTGCAGCAGGTGCTGCTGGCCATGGGCTGTGTGGGGTGCAGACAAGAGAGGGGAACCAGGTGCAGGGCAGGATGGGCACAGTGATGGTAGGGTATGCAGGGTGACTCAGTGTGCTGATTGCATTAAGTGGAGAGCACCTGGGAGTGAGTTACTAACTACATCCTACTGGGGGATCTCCTCCAGCAGAAAGTAGAAGGCTGAGGAAGCATAGAGGAGGCTCATTCATGAAGACAAAGGAAAGCATTCAGCTGTGCTTTTTATCAACACAGTTTCCTCATCTGTTACTGCAGGTAAGTGAAAAGGTTCTCCAAAAGGCTACTTTGCCTTCTAGCAGAGATGTTTACCTCTGATACTTGCATCACAGAAGAATTTATAGAAGCCTTTGGCATAATGAAATTCCTTATAATGTCTTTAAATGATTCTGTGGCTTGAATTGCGTGGAATTCTTTGTGAATTTTCAACAGCAGTAAAAACAGGGACTATGAATGAATGAAATTGTGATATAGGGAACCTGTTTTGCTGTTCTTTTGTGTTGTGCTTTGCTTCATCTCTTTGCACTTCCTACCACCTCCCTGAGCAGGCTGGAGGACTAGAAAAAGGGACGGTGAGGTAAAGAAGAGGGCAGAGGATACATCAGGATGACCACTAATTCCAAATGTGCTAAAGAAATTAATAAGAAATTAGCAGAGTTTAGGACGGTGCTTAAATTGGGGGCAGCTGTGTTTATTGTGAACCTGAAAATTGCTGCTTGCTGCTTGTTTCAGGGAAAAAGCTTGTATTTACATTGATTCTTTAATGCACGGCCTGACCAGTCAGTGCTACAGAAATCCAATATAGCTGGGTTTCTTTAAAGCACGTTTTGGAAGTTTGGCTACGTGGAAGCTGTTTAGCATCCATAGCCTCTGTATAATAAGCTCAAAAACTCACAACAGCCAGTAGTTCAGTGCAATTGTTCTTGTCAAGGGGTGACAAGGAGCAGAAAGTGCAAAGGACCGCTGGAATTTTTACCTGTTCAGAGTATATACAGCACTCATGAAATTCAGTCTGTTTGCCCAGGGCCTAACATTGAGTGTAGGTGTGCTGGCCAATGAGAAGATTATGGGCTGTGTATACGTTTTGGCCATGAAAGATGGTCTCATCAGTTTTACTGAGGTTAAAGACAGAATCCCCCTCTGGAAGTCATAAACCCTGCAATGTCCATTTAAGTGAGGAAATGAGATACAGACAAAAAGCCTTTTAAGAAGATGTTCTCACTTGATATATGGGGCACTTTTTGTTTTAAAAGTGAACTGAACAACCCTCTTAACCCACCAGTTTTGCTGAATGTTAATATTGATAATTAATGAGGCTGACTGTTCCTTATTCGGTATTTTTGCTTTGTGTAATTATGCTTGAATATAAAACTCAGTTCCCCTTGCAAAAATTAAGCAAAGCTTTTAATGATCCCCAACCTGTTCAGCACTTGATACTTAGGTACACTGCAGTTAGAAAGGAGAAATTAATACTTACAATTTGCATACTATAGCAATAAGCGTGACCGTAGAGCATGTGGACACACACAGCACAGTGACGCTCCAGACTATGAGATTCTCCTGTTGGTTTTCTCCTGAGTTTCAAGAAGAACAAACAAACAAGCAAACAAACAAACGTATACTTTAGTGCAGGTATTATTTTAAGCATGCTTTTACAAAAGGTTTCATCAGCTGTTTTTGTTTTGCAGTTGAACATGCAAACTGCGCCAAGTGGGTATCTCAAATTAAAAATGAAATGCAAAGCTTCAGGAATAGTTTCCCTGGTACTGACATTCTGCCTTCCTTAATCCTTTTCTTTTACTGTATTGCCACCAAGCAGAGCAGCCTGGACTGGCAGCACTTCCAGAATGCCAGCCTGCATCACACCTCATCCCCAGATGCACAAGGCAATGTAGGCACTACTTGCTTATAGCCTCAGGCACAACCTGTTTGTTTTCCATTAAGCCACTCTTCACTTCTGTTCACCCTTTCCACAGGATCTACATTTCTCTGCCTTCATGAACTTGCCTGTAAACAAGATGTTGAAACCTGCAATTTTTCCTGTGAGCTGTTGCTGATGCATTTCCTCGGGGAGGATTTCTCTACTGCCTCTGCCTGCGAGCAGACACAGGTATTTCTATCAAGGTCACAGAATGGCCTGGGTTGAAAAAGACCACAATGATCATCCAGTTTCAACCCCCCTGCTAAGTGCAGGGTTGCCAACCATCAGACCAGGCTCAAAACAATAAGGTCAACATTTCTATTTCAGAAAGACATGCTCAGTGGCCAGGACCGTTACTTTGTGCCACATTCTGCCATACAACTAAAACATTTACATTGAGCTGCGTTTTCAAAAGGTTGCTGAGTCCGTGTGTGCTTCCGATAACTACCTGTCCTACTTATCAAATGTCAGCACTGCCATTACCAGGTAATTGAGAGGACATAAATCAGACAGCAGCAGACATCTTGGTTTTATTGGTCTAGTAGAAAACAAACAAACAAACCAGTATTCAATTTTGGCCAGATTTCTTCCTAAGAAACAAGGAGCTCAGCCTGCTGTCTCAGAGTAGGCACTGGGACCAGGGCGTGGGTGCTGCCATGAGCTTGTGCCAATCTGTCCTGAGCCTTTGTGCCACTGAGACAGAAGTCCCCAGCCAACCTCCAGCTACAAACATGGCTTATTTATTTATATTGGATGGCTTATTTAGTCTGCAGCACTGCCATTTTTCTTTCAAGAAAGTAGGAGTGTTACTGTCAAATGAATTTCTCATGTTTGGCCTTTGCTGCCTCTTAGCAGAGGAGTCATTAACAATCCTGTTTCACAGTTCCCCAGCCATTGTCATGCTGCAGGACAGAGATGGTTTTCAGAAATGCTTCAGTGACAGAGAGTTTCTATCAGATTCTTCAGATTTCCTGGGAAAGCAGAACTGGGACAGCACAGTGAGTATCTTCCAGCCCCAAACTTGACATAATGATCTGCTAAACTGTGAGCCCTGGCAGTGGGTGCTCCCACATACATACCTTTAGTATTTTGTTTGACTATAGCACTTCCAAACAACCTCTTAGAGAAAAGTGGGATCAAGGTGAACTCTGACAATGCTGACTTTGGCAGCACATGGCTGTACTGCACAGGCTTCGATTAGTGCAGCCCAAGGAAAGGATTCTGAATTGTATTTCAATTTTTAACAAAGCTAAAGGACTGCTGCTACAGAGGGGAGAAGTACAGTAAACTAAAGAGAGTAAGACTTTCTTTTGCCTTTGTTTTAGTGAAAATCAGGAAGTGAAGAAACTCAAAAGATGATAACAGCAAAGCAGGATGTCTAAGAACAAACAGTTGATAACGTGCCATGATAAGAAAACTGCTACTTCCTGAGAAAAATCGGGTTCAGTGGGAAATACAGAACAAAGTGGAGCAAATTATCATATTCCAAAGACCATGATGGTTTGGTTTGAAAACGTCAGGTTGCTCCAGTAAAGTAAAACTGCTGTGACCACTCATAGTAACTTCCAGCATTAGCATCTTGGAGCACCTGTTGTCTATTAAGGGAGCATTGCACGTGCTCATGACTGGGCATGTGTGCTTTCCAGCAGTATATTACTACTTCATTACAAGAGTGATGCATGTAATACTTACCAATATAAACAGTTTCACTCCAGTCGCTCCAAAATCCACTTACAGAACACATGTGATGATTTGCTCTTATTTGTATGGAATATCTGCAGGTAACATCAATCCATAATCTGAAGTCATGCAAATATGTTTTTGATACCTGTTAGAAGAATACCATTCTGTTATGCATTATTTAAGACCAGGAAATTTAGAAAGCAGTTAAATCACGTCTTCCTATTTTTAAAGGCTTCTTCAGTAGACTATCAGTGAGCATCACACACTGCTTTGGAGAAAGCTGTCTATCTTTACAGGTGCCATTCCTCTCCTAACATATCAGGATTTCAGAGCAAAGCATGTTAAATTTGCTTTGTTTTGGATTCTCCCTTGAGATACTTCATGCTGGATATTCAGAACTGTCCGCCTTCCTCCTGCTGAAGTCGGACAAAATACAAGTGAGTTACTCCTTTTTGTTCTTCTGTTTTCCAAGCTCTCATGGAGGTAGTGTGTTGCAGGCATAAATCATGTCCAAAAAGGAGGTAAAATATGAAAACTGGAGAGATTTGGGCTATGTTGAACCCTAGTCACAAATAGGACACAAGTTTCACCAGTAGTCCATAGTTTCAAAAATGCACCGTTAGCAGATTTCAATTTAAATGATCTTAAATGTGTACCATGGATGTGAATACGAAGACTTTTTCTCCAGGTTGTGTGAAGTCATTCTTTATCTATGCAGGACAGTGAGTGTCAGAAATGAAATGTAACACTCAGGCAATGGAGGAGCAATTACCTGCTTGTTACCTGACTTCAAGTTGATGAGGTAAATTTCATATTCAAAACAGCCTTCAGGGAATGCAGAAAGTGGCTTCTCCCATGTGGCCACGAGATCATCTTGCTCGAAGAATACAGTGACATTTCTGGGAACATTCACCTTCTCTATAAAAAGAAAATCATACCAGTAAGTTAAATAAAGAGTGAAGTTTAAATACTAGCAATCGAAACAGCTTATAAATTCATCAAGTGTTCAGGTAGGGCCTATAATTTTTGAAGTTATTTCACATTGTAGGCAGAAAATGTAACGATTAAAGAGGAATAACTGTACTGCAAAAAATAATTAAAGGAAAAGAGTTTAAGAAATCCATTTATAAGATCAGAAGAAACTAGATTATTGAAGGAGAAAGTTGTGAAATTATTATTTGCAAAATCATGAAATTAATCATAGACTGATTCAAACTCTTCTATTGTTTTTTAAGCATAACCAGGAAAGTTACTGAAATCTGGAAAGAAATCAAATGATCAGTAGCTGGTTTGGGGGCTGATAACACTAATATTCTCCTACAAATCTTTTACAGTTCTGCTGAGCTTTACTCATTGAGTTGTTTGTTTGTTAGTTTCTACTCACCAATGGCATTTTGGTTAAATAACTGCTGGAAAGGCTTGATTGCAGCATACTTGCTGGAGCCATTAATGTGTATTACAATGAGCTCATCAATCTCACCAGGAGCAATATGAGTCACTGAGAATCTGCCCTCTGTATTCCTGTTCCACTTGTCTTTGATATAATCTTGGCATTCTTCCGTGTAGGTCTCATACCTAAATTAAAACATGCGTGAGAAATGCTCTCAAGGAAATTCTGCATTGAATGAAATGGGAGAAGGCACCAACCTGTAAAACAGAAAGTACTCGGTATCTTCTGGTGCCCCTTCACCAGGAAGCCAAGTGCAATGGAGAGAAACAGTGCTAGAAACGGTGAAGTGAGTAACACAGGACAAACCAGTGACAGCTGTATTTTCAGCACCTATAGAAACACAGAATTGTAAGACAGGAAGAAAACAAACACTTATTACAGAAGTTGTGTGAAATGGACACTTTCAAGACACTTTGACTACAGTCTTTTGCCCATTTTGTCTGTGCTGTGTCTAGTCCTGGTACTGATCACACAGTTCTACCAGTTACAGAAGGATGGAGACTCTGAAAAATCACCAGTAAGGTTGTACCACACAGCACCATTACACATTTTCTGTACCCCTTGAGATTCAAGGCAATATCATCTTTTGCCATCCTTGGGTGGATAGAAGAAGGTTATTCTGGCTTTATCAAGTAATGTTTAGAATATTGGGGTTATCCATGTTGCATCTTCAGATTGTTTACCAGGCTCTGGAGCCATACAAAAAGGCCCAGATTAAATAAGTTTTGTAAAACCATTGTAGCAGGTAGAGGGAGAAATGCTGTATTATTTAGAATTATACTTGTCATCTTCTGATTATTACTCCACAGACTAGTACAGAACACACATTCAGACCTCTTTCTTATTTCTTCTTACCCGGTGGAGGCTGAAGTTCTGCTGTCACCCAGTCACTTGTCACCTGAAGACCCTTATGGAGAAGTAATGTCCGGACGTGTGCAGAGAAACCATTGTGAAGTACAGCTGTTCGGAAACTGTGAGTCTTCATTGTATCATACTTGAAAATTAAAAAAAAAAAAATAAATGAAATAGGCAACACAAGATGGAAGCTTAATCAAGGGATTTGCTAAGAGTGATCTACAAAGGATGGGCTTTTGGCTGAGTGCCCCCTGCATGGTTACTTGAAACCATCACATACATCACACCTTCTGCTCCCTTGTTGAACTCAGCAAGAAGTCAGCCTTCTTAGCACACTGGACTTACTTTTATCTTACCTCTTCAAACAAGGGAGTTAAGATTTTCACATCGTATCTAATAGTGTAGTTTTTTTGTTCCTGATCAGGGCTTGGCTTCCAGCTTAGAAGTACTTGTGCTAATGCAGAGACTGTAAGGGTCAAGTTAACAGGTGGGAAAACCTGAACTGTAAGGAAGAAGACAAAAATATTCTTAGTGCACTAATCCAGTGAGTTGTTTAGGCCAATAGCTATAGGTAATGTAATGAGCAATACAAGAAGACAATAAAGGATTTCATTTCAATATTATATTCTCTCCATAGTTTCTCTCGAAGCATTCCTGATATTTGAAAAATAAATTTAAATAACAACCAAAGCTTCATCAAATAAGAGTTTACTTGAAACTTAGATTTAAAATATTTTTGTTTCATCTTTATAATTACAATAACGCATTACATTTGGCTTATTAATTAGGCCCAGGCTCTTCAGTTGGATCCCCCAGGCTATTGGGCTTCTGTACTGAGCAGGGTCAATAAGTGATCAGCCAAATGATCCATTCTCATTGACCCAGGCTTGCAGAACAGCATGACATGGGGGCTGTCCAAGTGAAGGCTGACAGCCACAAGAAGTCATATGTGAGAGGGGAAAAAAAAAGTATGATGAACAGAGGAATTAGGCATAAATGGGAGAAAACATAGAAAGGATGGGAATGATAATTTAAAATGACAAGGCAAAAGGGATTCCTGGAGCTCTTACGGAAATGAAGAAGATCTCATGCTGGGGAGAAATGTTAGCATATAAATAGCAATGCAGTGAAATTATCAATCTACTCCCCTCCAATTCTGGAGTGCTTCAGAGCCCATCCTCCCTCATTTGCCATGTCCCAGGCAGCTTTTAATGCCCGTTTGCTCAACTTTCAAGTGTTCTGCACTGGGGGTATGGCCTCCTGAAGAGTTAGAAAGCCCACACACAAACTGCCTTGAACTGCTTGCTCTAAAATGTTCCTTGTTGAGACGCCCACAAAAAAACTTCCAATATCAAGTTAGTTCTTGATGTACCAGGACAGGACCCAGGGCTGCTGCCAACGATGTTCTATGCTGTCCTGTTTCTGCAGATAAGTGCAGTTTTATGCTGTCTGGAACACTGCTGTTGTTGGAAGGAAAAGGACTTACCTGCTTTACATTGAAGTATGCGTGGCTGGACTACAATTCTTATCCAAAGGAGCATCAGACAAACTCTCATTGTGCTGGCCGTAATGTTTAGATGGTTAGTGAGAAAAACCATGCATCAAAGCACATGGCTTGCAGGCATCTAAAACCAAACACAAGCCCAAGTGTTAAGCATGCAGACCATGGAGCATGCTACAGGTATTCACAGCTACAGGACCAAAGTAATAAAACCTTGCAGGGCACAGAATATTCTCATTCCCTTGCAGGAAAATACATCTTGTAGCTAAAATGAAGTACAACTAACCTCATCTCATTTTGCCCCCTTTGTTTTTGCCAGCCCCCCTGGAAAAAGCTGCTGTTTTCAGCACTGCCATGTGTGGATGCTCAGAGCAGCAGTTATGGACCTACAGCATCTCTGAGCAGAGCGACTTGGGTTCAGGTGTGTTGGCTTTTGATGGAGACCCATTAACTCCAAGAGCAGAAATATCTGTCTTTTTAGCTGTTGCTATATATCGAATGGCTGCTTGCTGGAATCTGCTCTCCAGTTTGCATTTCACTAAGGAAGCAGTCCCAGTGCCCACCTCAAGGCTAATTCTCCAGTGTTAATTAGTGGGTGTAAGAGAAACAATTTTGTTTGATTCTAATTTAAACGCTTGAAAACAGCGTGTTCTTACGCTTCCTACAGACTGTTTCATGAGGGGAAAAAATCTGCATGTTATCATTCATATACAACCTAATATAAACAACATGGAAATAACAGCAGCTTTCCAAAACGTTCTCACAGAAGAGAAATACGCCCTCCTAGCCCAATCACGCTGCTTCCCTGGGGCATCTACAGCAACTGCTTGTATGAAAAACATAATATATTCAGGCGGTAATGAGCAGAGAAAGCATCTTTAACCCATCAGTTCTCACTGAACCTCCAATAAATAACCCAGGGACTGGAAGCAATCCGATTTATCACAGTTGGAGTACTTCTGCTACACAGTAACTGCTTTTAGAAATGGTGTATGAATGCTTAGTTCATTAAAATGATGCATAATCCACAATGCAGCATGTTTCCTAATGTCCAACTCTGCTCATTATCTACATTCGTTTTCTGTGTGTATCTAGTGTTCTGCTAGCCAAAGTGTTCATGAGGCTAATTGAACCTCTAGAGTTTTCTAAAGGATTATTCCTGGAGAGCCAGTGCTTGTTTTTACATAGGTTGGGTTACTGAGACGTTTTGGTTCTTCCCAAATATATGTGAATCACTACCTGGGTGCTATTCTGATACCAGACATTTATGCTTAAACACCACCCCTGGATTTCTTCCCATTGCATTGCTGTTTGTGAATGATACCACACAGCCTGTGACAGCCAATCTGTTCCCTGTGGTAAACTCTTGGAAATACCATCAAAAAGGTTAAAAAAAAGCACCAACAAGATTATGCTCCCTGCAAAAAACTGGTCTATGGTAAGTACGGTAAGTTTACTCAGGATGAGTAAAAGCTTGCTTATGGTTTTGGTTATATACAGTAAAAAGCAATGAGGAGAAGGTAAAGGATGCATTGCTTTCCTGGAATGAAGGGTATATTCCTTTATAAAGTGCAGTAAAAATCTAAACCATAAGAGCTGAAATGGTAATGATTTTCTTACTTATAATTGGCACATGTTCCACTGAAAGGCAACTGGTCGGAGCAGATTCCAGCTGCATATTCCAGCTGCGTTTCCCAGCATAATGCAAAGATGACTTCAAAGTGGGGCCTTGGCAGCCTTCAAACAAAGCACAACAAGACAGGAAAACAAACTGCAATGTAAATCCCAGGAGGTTACCTGCGGAGTCTCCAAAGTCAAGTGAAGAGCCTGCTCTGTTCGTTCAGATGTCCTCTGGGTCATCTCCCTGTGGGTTCCTTTTGTAACTGCTGTCTTTTAAGTACAGATGCGATAGGTACTTCAGAAATGATAGGAGATAAGTGAGTTAGACAAGCATGCGTTGTAAAAAGGGAACTGCAGATTTAACCACAGGATGGAAGGCTCTGTTCTAGCACATGGTTTTACTTTATGCATTGAGGATTAGTTGTATACCATAGTCTACAGTCTGATCATTCTCTACTAACTAACTGTTGATGAGCCAGGAATGTTTAAAAGCTCATTGCAAAGTATCCACTTACTGACCAGCACTGACATCCCAAGTTAAAAATCAGATTCTGATGTTGCTGGAAGACCGTGCAGAATTGCCTTGTCCAGTCATCCTGCCATGCAGCCATGTGTCTATCACTGGTATCTGGAGAAGTTACTGGCACCAGAGCAAGATGAGCTTCCCAATGTCATGCAGAGAGCTCTGAGCTGTGATCCTTGGGAAGGCTGGATAAGACAGGCTCAAAAGGAGTGGGAAACAACCTAAGAAAACCCTGCAGAAAGGGAGTCTGTTCATAATATGCTTAGAGGAATCATGAGGGGGCTAATGACATTCATTAGAAACCTGGATTGCAAATACAGAGAACTCTTCTAAATGTGAAGGTGATGCAAGCTGGGAGAGGTGAGTTCTTTGGACACTAGAACTAGATTCAAGCAAGTTCTTCAAAAATCAGTGAAAATCGGGCACAGTTCAGAGTGGTCAAACTCTCAACTACATTTTTGCACTATTAGCTGTGCATTACATGCTATTAGTAATCAATTAGTGATTAGGATATGGGGATATGCCAGGTCATAAACCACGGAGGTCAGTCAGGAATGAGGGCTGTAATCAAATCCTGCTGGAAGGCACGGAGATAAGGGAGGTGCCCTGTTTGCTATATCTGTCTGTGCAGCCCTGAATAAACAGCTATAACTAACTAAGTGTTGAGCAGGGAGCTCTGACAGCTGCAGCTCGGTGTTACAGCAGCAAAGAGGCTGTTTCTAAAGGTGAGGCAGGATATTTAACAACAGAAGCAAAGGAACAGGTAGGGAGAGGTGATGTTCTTATGTTCTTACACAAGGCTGACAGAACTTGTAAACGTGAGATGTTTTTTGCAGTAGGTCATTCCTAAAAACCCTTTTGTGCTCATAAACGCTCTCCTTTCCACAGCAAAGAGATGTGCTTGAAAGGCTGAGCGGATCTGTGTAACATCTCTTTCAGGTACAAAGAACCCGTCGCGTTTTTGGCTGAGACAGATTTATTCCGGCTGTGGGACTTCAAAGGGAGCCAAGCTGTCGATCTGAGCTGTGCAGGGAGCTGCGGCCCACACATGAAGGAGCGGTGAGCTGTGCATACAACTCGTGCACAGATGATGCCACGGATCGGCCGGCACGAGGCGCCCGTGAGGAGCCGCTGTGGGGCGGGGAGGAGGCGGGGCCGCTGCCGGGTCGCGCCGCTGAGCTCATCGCGCTGCGCCGCACGGAGCTGTACGGGGCTGTACGGAGCCGCTCTGGGCCTCACCGAGGCCGGCAGCCCGCGGGTGAGTACGGGGCTCCTTTGGGCCTTTGCTCGCAGCGGAGGCCCTCGGTCTGACGCGGCGTTGCGCTGTTCTCTCCCCAGATGTGGGCTGAGGTGTTGCTTCTGCCCTGCAGGGCCCGGCTCCTTCCTCCTCTCCGGCTGCGGCACCGCGCGGCGCGCACCATGAAGCTGCAGTCCCCGCAGTTCCAGGCGCTCTTCACGCCGGGGCTGCGCAGCGTGGCAGGTGAGTTGGGGTGGGCAGCCATTCCTTGGCGCTCCTATGGTCGCTCCGGGCCCATCAGCAGCTGTTGTTGTTGATTGTGTTCCCCTCCTTGTGTCAGAACTGTTTGAGAAGAAGAACTACGAGCTGAGAATCGCAGGAGGCGCCGTCAGGGATTTGCTGAGTGGAATGACGCCTCAAGATGTGGATTTTGCCACCACGGCTACGCCGGAAGAGATGAAGGAGATGTTCAGCTCTGCTGGCGTCCGTCTGATCAACAACAAAGGGGAGAAACACGGAACTATCACTGCCAGGGTTGGTTTGCAGTCAGGCTGTGGGACTTCATTGTGTGGCAGGTGGGGAAGCTGATTCTGTGCTTCTCAGGGCTCACCTTATGTATCCTGCATGTTCCTTTGCTTCTTAACCTTCTGCAGCAAGGGTAGCTTGAACAGTTATATGGACACAGGCATTATTTGGAGGTATTTGTGAGCTTTGATGTCAGTTCTGTATGGAAGCATCATATGTGTTTGCATACAGTTGGTGCTCAAGCCGCCTCCATGTAAACCAACACAGGGCAGGGAGATGTATAGCCTTGATACTTGCATTGATGTTGAGTTTCTGTGGGATTTCCAGCTCCATGAGCAGAACTTTGAGATCACTACACTTAGAATTGACATCGTCACTGATGGACGGCACGCCGAGGTGGAATTCACCACCGACTGGGAAAAGGATGCGGAAAGGAGGGACCTGACCGTCAACTCCATGTTCCTAGGTAAAATGCTTTCAGAAGTAAATGTGTCGATAAAGCGCTGCTCTTCAGACCGTGGTGGGGAATTTTCCCTCTCGTGATGGATTCTTTTATAGTGCTGTCAGCCAAAGGCTCTGTACAAATACAGTGAGCCATTGGTACTCTGCTTTTTCGGTAGGAGTGTTTATTAAATTTCTGCTTTTACGCTTTTTCATCCTGTAGGTCTGGATGGGACGCTGTACGACTTCTTCAATGGATACGATGACTTAAAAAACAAGAAGATTAGGTTTGTGGGAAAGGCAAGTGCAAGAATACAAGAAGATTATTTACGAATCCTAAGATATTTCAGGTACTGGCTTTCACTGGGAAACGATAGCAATAAGAAGTACTTGTGATGGCTGATTGGAGGTGTAGAAATGGAGTTCCATGGAGAAGGTCTTATTCCTCAAAACATGGTGAAAGAAAGAAGCGCGTTTTGGCTTCTGTTCTCTCTGTGTGACCAAGAATCATAGAACCATAGAATCACAAGGTTGGAAAGGACCCTCAAGATCATCCAGTCCAACTGTCCTCCCATCATTGTTGCCACCACAAGCCACTAAACCATCTCTTGTAGCTCCTCATCCAGACGCCTCTTGAACACTGCCAGGGTCAGCGACTCCACCACCTCCATAGAAATACGCTGTCCTTTGAAAACAGTCTTTACAACAGTTCTGTTTCAAGTATAATTTAAATATTGAGTTTATTGATGGCCAGTTGTTGCCATGTAACCAACAGAAGTGCAGTTACTTGCCCTGAAGCTTTATGCAGCCTGGGAGACGGGGAGGAGAGTGAATCTGATCAGGATTGATTGATTTGCTTTGGGCGGTGTGACAACTTAACACAACTTAACTGATCTTGTGCCTTTTCTTTGGAACTGAACTTCTTTGGGCAGGTTTTATGGAAGGATTGCAGAAAAAGCTGGTGACCACGAATCTGACACGCTGCAGGCAATTAAAGAGAATGCCAAAGGTTTGGCTGGGATTTCAGGAGAAAGGATTTGGGTGGAACTGAAAAAAATCCTTATCGGAAACCACGTAAATCATTTGGTTCGACTTCTGTACGAGCTGGATGTCGCACAGTACATAGGTAAAGTTAAATGACTGTAAGTGATACAGGAATAGGAAATCAAAAAAGTTTGCTTTTACCTTTGTTAGCATGCTGGTTTCTTACTAACTAACTCTTCATTGGACTTTCTCCCCTCAGGTTTACCAGTTAATGGAAGCCTGGATGAACTTGACAGAGTCAGTAAAAATACTGCAAACCTGTGTCCGAAACCCATGACCGTTCTGACATCGTTGTTCAAGGTGAAGGATGATGTAACAAACCTTGATTTGAGGCTGAAAATCTCAAAGGAGGAGAAAAACCTTGGCTTCTTTTTGCTGAAACACCGTGAGGATTTAACTAAAGCGACGGGTCCAGAACCACTTAAACCATATCAAGACTTCATCATGGATGTAAGTTGACTTGGTATTGCTGTACTTGGCTTTTTAAGTAACCAGGAATTTCTAGACAAGGTCCTGTGAAACTGTGGCCTATTCATGCAAATACAGCTACGGACTGAGTGTGCTGTACTGTCGCAATAGGAGTTCTCCTATTGCATTGTAAGATGGGATCTGGACCACAGGGGCTCCAGTTCCAGATATGCAAATCAAATCCTTTTAGTTGTATATTCAGTGCTATGCGTTCTTCACAATGTACTGTTAAATACACAACTTCTTCCACTGTGAATTTCAAGTCATGCTGAAGTGAAGTTCTGTACTTCCATTGCAGTAACTGAGAGTAGAGGTGTAAGATGTCAGTCTCAGCAGCATGGACTTCCTTCCATGGGGAAGATATGAGCCCCTCTCTGGATGTAGGCTGGAGTTAACGGCTAAAAAGCTAGTCAGTGAAATTCACAGAGTCTGCAAGTATTTGCTGTGCTCTCCACGCTCAGGCTGAGTTTCAAAACTGATGAGACAGAGCTCCAGTCAGTCAGTTCATAAATCCAGGTTATGGTGCAGAAGTAAGTTTGCTTATAGGGCACAGTGGTGGACTACAGCACACAGTCTGACTTGTTACCTCGTTTCTCCTGATCCATCCTCTCCTTTCAGTCTAGGGAAGCAAATACGATATCGAGAATATTAGAACTTCTGAAGTACCAAGGAGAAGAGCAGCTTTTAAAAGGAATGCAGCAGTGGACTGTGCCTACTTTTCCTGTCAGCGGCCACGACTTGCGGAAAATGGGTTTCACTTGTGGAAAAGAAATTGGCTCAGCACTACAGCAGCTACGGGAGGAGTGGAAGAAGAGTGGGTACCACATGGATAAAGAAGAGTTGTTAAGTTGTATGAAGAAAGTGTAAAAGTTGACAATAAAGGGGGAAACATTTTGTGCTATCGTGCAGACGTACTGTAGGATGGGATGTTTGTAAAGCATGTTCTTCAAAGTTGGTTGCAATAAAAATGTTCACATGTGTGTGAAGGGAGGGAAGGGAAAGGACTACTGGCCTTCAGTGCTTGGGGCATCCAGAACCAGCCCATACATGCAAACACTTAGCTCACATACACGTACTACACATACCCTCAGTGATGCCTCTCTCCCAGCAGTGGAGGCTCATGGATAAAAGGCTTTGCTGCAACTAACAGATAAAAAAAGAGATGAAAACTTACCCCACATCTACATCGGTTTGAATCAAATTGAGTTTTATTCTTTGCAAATTGTTTGCAAGCAACGAGATTTTCCTGAAAACTTGTCCCAAAAGGCAGACAGAGGAAGAGTTAAAGCAGAGAATGGGCTACACCTTCTGCAGCTCCTACAAAGCAATTAATGGTGATCAACAATGAACAAAATGAAGTGCAGCGCGTACAAAAATAGCATCATTATTACAAAAAAGGAACAGCTAGAACTGTTGAGAACAAGTGCGTAAATATCCTGTCCTCATTCTACACAGTCATCAAAACTAAGCTATATGAAAGCTTGCAATATTACAGGCTCTGATTGTATGACATCGTTATGCTATTGCAGCAATACAACAACAGGGCAACCCCCTGTGGTTTCCCCCCCACCCCAAAATGCCTTTAATCCTTTCAGCAGACCCAGCAAGGCCATGGTTGTGCCACCAGCACCGCGGCTGCGTAATTCCCAGGTCTCCCATAATAAGAGGAATTACAGTGGGAGAAAAACTCTCTTGGCAGCAGCCAGCACGTTAATTGGATTAATTACGGCATGAAGCCACATGCCAACCACCGAATGCAGTGAAGATAGCTATTACTGTAAGATATGCTGATTTTCTTTGTACTTAGCTCTCAAAAGCTTATGATGGCCATATTTGCCAGTAATAGATTTCCACAGTCCCAACATTCTAGTAGTTTTCTCCAAAAAAAGGATAAAAGAAGCATAGAGAACATTCATCAACATATTGAGCCTTTCACGACTCTACATCCACACTGAAGGTCACATACTGGCTGGGCCTTTTGCATTTTAACTGCCAGCTTCACCATGACAGGATTCCCCAATTTTGCAGCAAGCTGAATGACACTTGCTTTCAGCCTGCAAAGTCACAGACTTACAAATGGGAAACAACTCACAGAAGGCTGGGCAGATGAAAAAGTCATCAACACTAAGAAAAAGTTGGTGCTAATTTACTTGTGAGCTGTCTCACTTGGTAATATTAGCTACACTTGACAATATATGTATACACACAATACCAAAAATATGCCTATTTTGTATTTCAGCATTGTGAACATAATGCCATTCTTAATTCAGACCATCTGAAAGACTTAGGCAAAACCCAAAACACCTTGAGAAGTCCAGAGAGAGCTGAGAAAATGATCATCCTGAAGGCCTCACTCACTGAAAGCAAACGGCAGAAGATACTTAAGCACCTTAGCATTGCCCACAAGCCCTATTGAGGGTAATGGGAGCAAGAGATACTTGAGTACCTTAGAGGAGAAAAAACCAACCCAAGCCTACAGCTAAGCCATGTGTGGCTCTGTGTGTGTGTGTCTGTGTGCAGGGAGTGAGGGGGAAGCTAGGTGTGATTCTAGTGGCTATCTAGGTACAGAAGTTTCACAGTCTCACATACTGCTCCTTATTTTAGTCTTTCAAAGCTTATTACATAAACACAATGAATATTTTCTTTCCATAAGAAAATGAGTGCATTCACCCCCTGTTTGTTCAGAGTTATATTCAAAGAACTATTGCTTTTCACAGTTCACTGGCAAGTCAGAGTACTGCACAGACAATTAAATATGGTATTAAAGATGCCTATGGAGAAAACAAAAGTTATTACAGAAGCACAGAGGTAGAAGGCTTCGAAGAACTAAACCTGAGTTACACAATCATCAGTTCCTACCTACTTAGCATAATATCCTAACAGCCTTTCAGCATTTGGCATCTGGATTTTTCTTAAGCTGTACTGTAACACACACTACTTAGATTAGATCAGATCATACCTGTCTTGCAGAGGTCTGACCTTAGCCTCTCAGTGCAGTAATCTGTCCATGCTACACGTCTGATGCAACTGGGAAGGAACAACTACTGGGTTACATCTTCAACCTTAAGCATTATTCCCATAGTATTTAACAACGCAAGTTCTTGAAAATGCACAAGAAGAAACAGTGAATGCAATAGCTTCAAGGTAAAAAGTGTGTATGTACACTCACAAACTGGAGAAATTTTGCCATTTTCAGGTTTGGTTTTTGTTCTGAGGGGAAAAAGAACAACAACCAAGCAGTAGCAAAAGCTGCCCCATTTTAGCATCCATTTCTGTAGCACAGAGTCCCAGGAAACAAACTAACTGGAAAAGAGTGGGGGGAAGGGAGGGGGAAGCACTGTCAGTTTGTTTCTTTAAGGTAAGGTGATAAAGTAAAATTTTACCTTATGATATTAAAGCACTGAAGGAAAAAGATATGCTGAGTCTCTTGTCAGAACAGGTATTAGAGAAAAATCTCCAGTCTCAGGGAATCCCAGGCATGCATTCCTATAAGCTGATCTCCCATTGAAATTGCTGTGAAAAATACAAAAACTACATTCCAAAGTAAACCACAGTAAATAACAATGTCTTTCATGTTCTGGGACTGACCAGTATATTCTGTATAAATAATTTAAAATTTAAAAGGTTTCTGAAGTCAGAAATGCTCAATATACCAGAGAACTTCTAAGGACCAACTACAATATAAGCTCCTTTCAAAGGGCATTTTCTGGCATACTTGTTCCAGCTGCACCCAGCAGCCAGCTCTGCCAGTTACACCACTACTACTGACATCACCAACACAACATCCTTCAGCCTTCTACTCTCTTCGATGGTTATTCAACAAACATTTCATAAACATCACGAGATTAAAACTGCGAAGTTAGAAACAGGGATTCTCATCAAAAACACTTTTAAGTAAGGGAAATATCCTGCAATGAATTACTGGTATCTACCATCACATGTTGCATAATTATACTCTATTTCTTCCACTGCAGGCTGATAGCAGCAAACATTTCCTGAAATGAAAGTTCAGACGAAGTAGAAAGTTCAGAGTCAAGTCTGCCCAAATGAACTGATTTCCTGGTGTCTCGTGCCACTTTCTCTCCACAGCTGTCATTTTTAAGAATCAACCTTCAGTTCTCAGCGTCCAAAAAACAACAGCAACGTGGATGCACGGCAAAGGTGAAGCTTTCTTTGCGTGCAGCTGCGAGTTCTTGTTTTGTTAGTTTTTAAGTGAGCATCAAAAGCAGAACTAAGCAGATGCATCTAGGAGACAGAGTACTGCCTGTTCATCTCCAAAGCAAGGTACTGGATTACAAGCAGAGTAACGGAGATCTGTCATGGCCCAACTCATCCTCTGCTTCTGGAATCCGAGGCAGGAGAGCAGACCGTGTTAATCCCCAAAATTTTTGTGGTGACATTTCCTTTTTGGTAGCTGTGAACTTCCATCCCATATGGTTCCCACAGATTCTGCACTGGGCTATTGTCCAGGCATAGCTGTCAGAAACAAACAAAGAACAAGAAGCCTTCAAGGAGAGAAAGTACTTAAAACATTCAGGGTAGAAGAATGTTTCCTGATACTGTGATTTGGTAAAAAAAAAACCAAAAACACAAAAAAACTCACAAAAATAACCTATGAAGAATGGTTTGTGAAACTGTAATTCAAATATAATTTGACATTTCAGCTCTTTTAAAGAGGTCAAGTATTTAAAGTCTTGAATGTATGCCTGAAGCATGCCTATCTAAAGCAAAAAGTCACTACCAGGCAAGGATGGCATTTTGGCACAAGACCATTCATAGGCAGACTTCTACATCTTGACTTAATACTGCTATTCTTCCAGACAGCGAGACCACTTAAAGGCATTCAGTGGTAATCAGATTAAGACAGAGGTAGTATACATTACTGTAACCTAAAGTGACTACTTTAGGTTTTAAAATAACCAAACAAACAAACCAAAAAACCTCAGTAGAGTAACTGCATTTGTCGTTTCCCATAGTTCGATAGAAAAGTTTGCAACCAACTTTATGTATTAACAGTTGAAGAATATTACCCAGGAAACCAGCTGTGTTCTGTTGATGGTCGTCCACTGAGATTCAAGTTGCAGGCTTTATATACAGTAAGGGTTTCATGGATGTAACCATGAGGATTCACATATGCTGCCATGGGTCCGCATAAGGACAAACTGTAGAAGACAATTAACAATTCTGTCAGACTTCAAGAAAAGGTGTTTAAACACATATTGCCCAAGTTAGGATTACAGCATCCTCATCTTCAGCTGCACCCTGCCCAGCTGTTTGTTAAAGGTCTCAGAGAACAGCTGGTAGGATATTTTTATGGAATCCACCCAATTTAAGGCTAATAATGTTTCTCTCAAAACCCGAGAGCCTGGTATACAAAAAAATATGAATCTCTATTATGTGCTTTATTTGATTAGGAGCAATAAACTCACCTGAATATTTCATTCTTGGTTGTTATTTCTGTATCCTGGCATTGCTTACAACAAAGGGACGTACACTTCGAAAAGAAGAAATAAGAAAAAAAGAGAGTAACTTCACTCATCTCCAGGTACTTGTCAGCACTGTGGCCAGTAACAACATTTCTCTTCCATTCTCTGAGAACAAACTTTGTGCTGATCCCTTGGTTCATCTGGGCAGCACTCACTTACAGTCTACTCTTTATATCAAAGGATAAAAGTCTGTATGTGTTTTACTTACTCGTGGTATATCTGTACACTCTTTTAATCTTAAAAAATTCTGAGTATGCAATGAAAGTCAAATTGCTGAGATCCTTAAAAGCTACTTCAGAAAAAAGCCCAACACAGAAAAGGTAGAATGAATATAAATGTAATCATTCTTCTAACATTTGAGAACACTGTAGATCAATTGTCCTAGATTTATCAAGACAAATACATACGCTGCACTGACCTTTTTCTTAACTATGATGACAGAGTAATTTATCCAATACAATTTATATAAAGCAGAGCCAAACAATCCATCACCAACATTGCCAAGAAATAACCATTTAAATCAGCTTCATAGAATGCTTTATTATGACTTCTCAGGAGGTGCATTGTGATGAATGTATTACCAAAACTCTGACTCTCTAGTCAGAAATTTGACAGTGAATATTTCTACTACCAACTACCAGACAAATTTTATCTACACTGATGACTCTTTCGGTGTTTTCTCTTTGGAACACGAATAGCAACCTAAACTGCTATTGGAAATACTGAAAGATATTGCCACTATTGTTCCTAAAACATATGGATTCAACGTTATATAACACATATTATATAACAGTTTAATATATGATTAAGCAACGTGCTATGTAAAAATAAAATGATGCAACCTACACTCAGAGCATTATATGACCATGGAATGGCGAGTAAAATGATCTCGTTTTAAAACATCTTTAAAAAGTTATGGCTTAAGAATCAATATATGTCTTTTGCTAAAAAGTCCCTTCAGTCTAAGATTTATACTCAATAGCTCTACAGAGATTTATCTTTTGCCACAAAATGCACAAGCCTTCATAGTACAACACTGCTTCACTGCAGTACGCTACTCTGGCAATATGGTGTTCTGATGTTCAAAAGGTTGGTAACAGCAACACTGGACTTACAGCACCATCTCTTGGAGAAGGCACTGTAGCAAGGTGTGAAATATGAATTTAACAAAAGCAAAGAGGATTCCTGCTGCAAAATAAATCTAGAATTAATATAATTCCCTTCCTTGAGCCCACCTTTTCAGGGCAAAGGAGAACTACAAACTCCCAAGTTCACTTTCCAGAAGTATTATTTGTTACAGGAGATGGTAAGTCCCTTTTTGTTTTCTAATGGTGGTGGGGAGAACAGTATTAAAGTAAATAACAGGTATGCCAATACTCACTTTGTTCATAATATCTAATTCACACCGAAGCCGCTGAATAGCGCTACCTATTTTAAGCAACTGTATGCGTAATGCATCATCGATGGGCAGGCAAGCAGCAACTCTGTAAGAAAAATCTAGAAATGAGAAAGTAGCAGGCCTGTTAGAATTTAAGAAAGAAACAAACCTACCAGTTCTACTCAGTTACAGATTGAGAGCTAAAACATAGCTTTATAATGGACTTTCAGAGTTCATCTCTGTACATCCAAAACAGACACCTGCAGAAAATTTAAAAATCTCATATGCTTTTGGTTCTTGTTTTCTTGTGAAACATTTAAATCACATTCCTCCTGTAAGGAGCACAAGAAAGCTTTATTTCTTTTACAAGAAGTGCTTTAGAAGAACTGGAGGATATTCACTTCTTTACAAGTTCTTAACAAACCTAATGACATCAGCTACATTGACTCAACTAAAGTCAAACTTCAGAAGTCAGAAATGGACTGTCAATAGAAAGTAATTATCCAACTCTTACAGCTTTAGGACTATTTTTTTTTTCCCTAATTCTACTTCAAGCTCAAAGCCAAAGACCATACCTATTGGGTTTGTTGGAAGAGACTCATCTTTAAGATTTTCATCCCATTCGTGTAGCTGTCTCTTGACTCTTTCCATCAAGGTTTCCTTTTGTAAGAAGAAAAGCCTAATTTAAGCACACAGGTATTTCTGTTTTCTTAGAAAAAGGAAGCAAAATGTACAGGAAGCTATTTTCCTCAGTAGACATTCTTCTAAGTCTTAAATGCTAACTACAGACACTTTATACCTCCATGTCTTAAACTAAGAACAAGATGGGAAATGTGCAAAAAACAACCAACAATAGTTCTAAATCTCATCTGAGGTAAGTACATAACTATTTAAACTCTAGACACTTACAGATCTGGGCTAAGCAGAATTAGCCTCCTCCATTTCTGACCCTTCATGTATTAAATGCACATTTCTACACAAGCATACGAAGAAAAGTACAAGCTTTTTAAAAAGCAAACTAACTCCAACAGGAAAGACCCACCTGCGGCTATTAAGGGCTCTGCTGGTTACGACACTCACCTGGATCATGTGGGACAGAAGGTCTATTTTTCTGCTCCAGGACAACACAGCAGGAACCTGAACCTCGGTCATCCATCCCCAGTGCACATTCAAGCACCAGGGAACAACTATACAAAGGGGAAACCTTTACTACTCTTACCAGTAAACTACCAGTTATACCCTTCTTTAAAAGCACTTCTGAGCCAACAAAATTAAACTTAATATTATCCAGTAAGTAGATATAAAAAATGAAGTATATATTGTTTGGTAATACTTACAGCATCGTATAAAGAGTAAAGCCAGGGAGGCCAAGATGTCAGACTGGCACAGTGAAACTTCCTCTGAAATCGAAATCAGAAATGATTTTTATTTAATATGAGCAGATTTTATCAACAGGTGTCTCTCTTTTGCTTGTGTAAACCAGGTATCTGATTACATAAAGACACAATAAATAATCACCATCACTACCAATATTTCAAGAGGCTACTGAAACACTTCTCAAGTGTGGTGAGTGCTACAACTTTTGTACAAGATAGATGATACATGGATCCTCTCAGAAAATCTGTCTCAGCATTGTAAGTACTTCTACTACTTTGGAATAAGAAATCACGCCTTTCAAAAGAATATCTAGAACCTAGATGGTTGAAAAATGTAAGTGCCATTTGGTAGTGCATCTTCTCCATCAGTTATTGATGTCCACAGCAGTTACTGACTATGTAAGGTGATGGAAGTTCTTCATATCAATTCATTCACAAGAATAAATACATAAAATGAAAGAGAGATTAATGAGCAATACCAGGTATCTTAAGCTGACAAAGACAAATCCAAAGAATATAGTCATATTTTTAAAGTGGAAAACTGAAGTGCTGCTAATTAGAAATTCCAGAAGAGCTTTTCTCACAACAGAACAATTACTAATGAAGAAAACTGTTGGGTTACTTAAAGTCAGGATGTTTTTTTGATATACCTACAAAAAAAACATTTGCTGTTTATTCCACCAATGCTTCATTATCCATAAGCTTTAGTAATTAGCATAATCACTGGTGCGTTTATATATAAATTATTAAACAAAGGAACACGCATTTCCCTACTGTTGATAGCTGATAAATAATCACACAATCTGTTACAAAGAGAAAAAATAAAAAACAAGAGCTCGGTATCCAGCATCTCAGTTGTGCATCCACCTCTGAAGACAAACAGATGGAATTTCATACCATGAAAAACAGTAATAAAAGCCAAGCAATTTGCTTCCAACCTTCTGATACTTCTGCCACCACTGACGAAAAGCTCGATCCTGCCACACCGTAGGTTTTGAAGAAGGAAATATGTGACATCGGCTGAGAGACTGCAGCTGTACTGCTGACATTGTTGGAGGCAGCACTCGCTCGGGAAGGATTTGTACTTTAGCCTGTTGAATTCTGATAAAAGAAAAAAAAAAACCAACATGGAGATATACACACCTAGAAGAGTATCAAAAACAGATTTTACTGCTTATCAATACATGGTACTACAAAATTTAAGCAGATATCTATTAAATTGGAGCTTATGTTGTACTAACATAAATCAAATGACCTGAGGAAACAGGCAGCATATTAACAAACCAAGCACATACTGCTCTAAAATATGGACTCACACCCTCAGCTAACTGTGCCGTTAGCTGACTGGACTTGGGTGCACGCTGAACTTTAGTACACCTAAAATCCAAATAAAAGCAATGAATTATAGATTCTTCTATCTATTCTTAATATGCCTCTAAAAGTCAGAATTAGCTGCTTCCCAAATATTTTTTGCATTGGCCTACAGAACTTCAATATTTTCAGCAAAAGTTACTTGCTTTTTTTTTTTCCCTCTCCCAGTTAACTTCCTTTTCCATGAGATACAACAGGACACCTACATGCTTTAGAGCTCAGGTTTGCCATTGGGATTGTGGCAGATGGATTTAAAGTCCGACTGACAACAGCTACACAACACTGGATTTTCAGATTTCTGTCTCCTCAAGTTACCTTTGGCAATAAACTGTCAGCTATTACACACCTAACTCTCAGAAAGGAAATTTAGCTGAAATGCAGTTTGCTATCTTCAAACCACAAAAGCTGATGTGCTTAGCGAGAGCTCAAAATCAGCAGAAATAGGATACAGACTCTGATTGTCCTTTAATATCCCAGCATCAATCAGGTCACCTATTCCACTGTGTCTGATAACAGTTACACAGCTACCAAGAATACTACCTAGAAGGAATGAATTTAATTTTTTTAATAGTATGATGCATGAGAAATCTTGAAACATAAGATGCATATCATTATTTTAAGGGTGCTTTTATGTTATACAAAAGGAAAAATAAGCAAGGGAAGTCACTTATTCCTCCATTATTATTACCAGCCTCCAGTCATCCTGAAGAAAACCACCCCTCTTGAGATCAGTTACTGTCCTCTCCATATCTAAATCATGCAGCTGGATGCTTCTGTACGTTGTTCAAGCTCAGCATTTAGAGATCACTCAGAGTGGAAAAAGGGCAAGCATCTTGTTATTGGCTGTACTGTCAGACCATTGCCTGCAGCAGCTCAGAGATGCAACTGCACATGAAGTTCAATGGACCTAGTCCTGTGCAGACCTCTAGAGAGGACTTAAGAAAATGCAAGTTACTGTTTTTCAGAGGTATAGAAACTGGTATCAGGGAGGCTTTCCACATGACAACACAAGACACACACATGACAGAGGAGAGCCTCTCCTCATTTCATATTTAGTTTGAAACATGGATGTGACAGGTATTTCCAGCTGATGTTATTCTGAGCATCTCAGAGCAAAGTCACTACAACTAAAACACACAGCTGAAAAAGTTGCTGATTAAGTACAAAGACACAAATGAGTTAATTGTGTGACTGAAAGGCCACACGCAGCAGCAATGTAAAATCAATGTTTTGGTCAAACAAGATCTGCAGTATGTAAAATCAAATACATTATTTTCTTACCCGTCTGACTGGGTTCGTATTTCAAGCACCTTGAATCTCTGTCTTCCTATTGCTTTTACTTTGACCGTTTCAATTCCATACTCCTGCTCTTCCCTGTAGGCATATATCTCTGCTGTTGTTCCAAAATGTGCTTCCCTTTCACGTACGTTACTAAAAGCAACAGAATTTAAACAGTTACCTACCCTCCAAGTAGTACTGTTCATGTTTCTCTTGTTAATCTACCTGCACTGGCAGTAAAATCTTACCACTCAGCCTTAATCAAAAAGCTAAATGTGGTTAAATGCCTTCAAACTGCTGCAAACATTTTTTCCCCCATTTTAAAAGCTAATTCTAATGTTGGTGGAGTGTTTTTTTTTTTTCACTATTCAGTTTTATTTTAAGGAGGCAGAGGTAAGAATCTAGGAATACAAGGCTCACCAACTCTGAAAGTACCAAACTTCTTTACACTGACCTTCTAAAATAACTATTATCACTTCCTACATAATTAAACCACAGTAAATGGTGATTAAGGGGGAGGAATGTTCCCTCTTCTTTTGGCACACATGAGCCTTTTCCACTTCTCTATCATCCAATGTACCTCTACTGTCAAACCTTCATCTGTGCTTGCTTATACATAATGCACCTCTACAGCAATAAAGTTTCAAAACACAGATCAAATTTTTACATTTCAGAACAAGACTGTTGTAAGTAAAATGGAGGCAATGCATTCAAACAGCAAAATCACAAGTGCTCAAACAAGGACACTTTCTGCCTTTCTTAAACATGATGCTGCCATGGAGCTACTTTTCATGGTGTGCTGGAAGAATATTTTTGTCCAACAATTTCAAACTATAACATAGTTTTCACCACAGAACTGACTGAATCATCTGCTTCTGATCTACTATCCAAATAAACTGTGCTTAAAATACATGCTGCATACCATCAGTATACACTCGTGTATTTTACCTGTATGCAAGAACAGCAAATGTTCTGTCTTTCTGAATTAAATTCCGCACCATGCTAACCTCTTGAGGGTGAAAAAGCTGAAGAGGTAACGTCTGTCCAGGAATCAACATCACCATCACGTGGGGCAACACTGGAATCACCTGACAGCTGTCATCATCGTGCAGTGTTCTCCCGTGAAATTCTTCCATATCAGAACCTAAATACTGAACACAATAGGTCACAATAAGATCCATGATAAAATAAGAGTCAAGGTTTGTATGACAGAATTATGTAAAAACAATCAAAGCTGCTTTGAAATGCGCTTAATGGAAGATATATAGAGAAAGACATACCACATGTGATGTTGGCAAACTGGTGTCAAAATTGATCATGTTTGGCTTTTCGGCATCTCTACCCTCTTGATCTTCAACTTCCATTTCATTTTCATCCTCTTCCTCGCTCTCTGCTAATAAGCACATACAGAATATTGTGTACACATCAACCAGCACAGCTGAAGACACCGATAAGAATCAGAGAATCACAGAACTGCTTTCAATATCCCCAGGCTATTGCCTTTCACTGGGAAGTAGTTTTCCTATTGGTAAATTATTGTCTTGTTGTTACAGCAAAATCACTGCACTGTAGAAAGACTCAGAAGCAGGTTATGCATTCCTGAACAGTGAAGGAATGAGCTTTTCTGAGCAGCTGATAATACACAAAATCTGTTGGTTCCAATTTTTACTTTAGAAGTTGTTTTCTACTTCAGTTCTGAATGCCTTCTGCCTGCAACACAAGGACACCAACCAACTTGATTTCCTGCAGGAGGCTGAATGCACCACTTGACATGGTACAAAACAGAACAATGCAACCAAACCACAAGCAATCTGATGCTCCATACTCAGGCAAGCTGATGTTCCTAGACAATTTCACTGCAGTCAACCTCTCCTCTGTGTATACCAAACATGATCACAGAAGCCAGCACTGCACACACAGAAAGGCCCCAACTACAAAGGAAGGCAATATTATGACTCCGGAGAGAATTTGAGGTACAAAACAGATTACTATTTTCAAGCCATTTCTAGGCCTAGGAGTCAATCCCAAAGCAAGAAGACAACTAAGTTACCTGCATATTTTACTTTGCATTTATCTGTATAAAACCATATACATACTTAAAAGTAAATATAAAAAAATCATAATGAAGATAAGAAAGATGTGTTTCTAAAATGCTAGTTTCACTGCTGTGATGAATTACAATGTAGGCCTGTATATTCACCCAATACAATGTAATTACTGCACATGGGTGATTGTATTATTCCATCCTACTTCCTTACCCTTCAAACACCAATAATAATTATACACCCCCTAAACCTAAAACAGATGCTATAAAACCTCGCAACTTCTGCAGGATTCTCTCATCTGCAGCTGCAGAGTAATGGATAAATCCCAACAGTGCTGTTGATGTGTCTGTTTTAACTCACTAAAGAAGATCTGCACTTACAGCACTGCACACTTTGTAGGAGGAATAGCACAACCCACTGATGTCTCAAATCCAACCTGCACTCTATTCATCTCAAACAGAAGTGATCCAGCACTGCCAGAAAAGAGGTTACAGACTCTTTTTGGCATCACATTAATTAACTTAAAGAAATAAGACACCACTTTCTTCATTACTGTGAAAAAAAAAAACGAAAAAACCAACTATTAATTTCTGCATAATTTTTTCTGTGATACACAGTTAGGAATCCTAAACATTAGTGATGATAGCAAGTTTAACATGAAGAAGAGGGCCATGGCTCTCTAGCCTGATGGATGGGGCAGAGCAGCACTGTGGGCTGGCGAGCAGGGATGCCAACTCAATACTGATTTACTTGCACTCATTAAGTTGTATGAATCATTAGCACTTTTAATAGCCTGTTAGAGAAAGGCTGTTCCATTTGCTTTTCTGAATACAATAGGAATCAGCAGTCGTTGATCTGAGAGCGACTGTACCCTGCAAAGTTTTGCATGCTCTTGCCAAAACTGCACCCTAAGGGCCGTGTGGTGGCAGAGGCAATCAGGAAGGCTGGGAGGAATGATGACTCATTTCACTGCAGCAGCAGCACCATGAGAATGTGGAGAAAACACCATCCTCACACTTTGGTCACACTACAGGAGAGCAAGACAGAAAACAAAAGGAACTGTATCTTCATCACTCTGAAATGTGCACTAGTTGATGTTTTAATATCACAATTAGTGGGAGCTCGGGTGTGACCAAGCTCTGAGTTCCCTCAGTGCAGGCTGGATGCTCATTCTGACCCACTGCCAACATCTCTGTGCAGCACTGAGGAAATAAAAACCTCATTTAACAAACAGAAGCAGGATAGGAAATACTAAGGCTTAAAATACACAGGCATAACATTCTCCTACTAATTTCCTTCCCCAGCAAATTACAGTGGCCACTGGCAAGACTAACTCCCCATTAGGTACATGCTTCTTCTTAAGTAACATATTTTTTCCAGTTTAGCAGGAGTTCCCTCCATAGCCAAATAACACCTTTTCAGCACGTTTCACCACACCAGCTGCGTAACACCCACTGCTACTACTGAGTGTCCTCACCCACTACTGCCAAAGCGAATAACCGAGGACTTTGCACTTGTCTGAATGACAACCTCGCTGCCAACAAGAGGCAGACAGCGACAGGCGAGGCCTAAGATGACAGCCAGAATGAAGCCCACAGCCACCCACAGCTCCGAGCAGGCAGGTCCACACAGGCCGTGAGGAGCGGTAACGGGAAGGACAGGGCGGTACCGGGAGGGACAGGGCGGTACCGGGAGGGGTGTCAGGGCGGTACCGGGGGGGGTGTCAGGGCGGTACCGGGAGGGGGGGGCGGTACCAGGCCCATCGCAGTTCACTCGGCACGGCTGTGATCTGCACCCTCTCCTCGTCCAACTCGCTCTCCCCTCCGCCTCCCTCCTCAGCTGGTGGAACCAATTTTCTCCATTAAAAGCTATATCTCCGCTATCTGATGATTGCACACGAATTTACGGCTCCCGGGCACTCTAATATCCGAGGCACAGACCCACACCCGCCTCCCTCATCTCCTCCCCATTGCCCGTCCCCAGCCCAGCATCCCCGTCCCCGCCTGCCGGCTCCCCCATTACCAGGCACCAGCTGCAGGTGGTTCCCCATGTTATTACGGCGTTCGCCACCTCCTTCCTCGGCGGCCATCGCTGTTTACCTGAAGAGGAGCCTGGGAAAAGGGGGGGGTGGTAGAAGGAGGAGCCAGGCCGGGAGCTGAGGCGCTGTGGAGCGGCCCCTGGCGGCGCTGGGCCGGGGTTGAGCTGTGGGTGCCGGGCCCGAGCAGTCTCACAGCTGAAGAAAGCATCGTCCCTTTGTAAATCAGCTCTGGACAAGAAATTCCTGCTTTTCTCACTAATGTGTCTTTATATTCCACTAATCAGTGTCCTCCCTTGGCCAGGAACAAAGTAAATGCAACTTATTTTTCATAATCAAAGTGTTCAGAAAGAATCCTGTTTTAAAGATAAATAGCACAAGGGCCCCAGTTGAACTGCTGAAGAATAGAACTTGTTTTTTTAATGGCTGCTGAGTTTCTCAGCTGAGATGACTGAATGCTGTGGGTTTGCTTGCTTGTTTTTTTAATGAAATATTGTATATATTTAACAAAAAACTGCTGGAAATTCTAGGACCAAAACCCAGGAATTCTTCTTTTGGATGAGATCACATCTTTGTGATGTTAACACTGCTAAGAGCTGTATTTGTGTGCATAATATAGCTCTAGCTACTGCCTTGATTCTAATTCCAATACTAGATTGGACATAAATTCTAATGTAGTCTATGAATCACCTATATTAAAACCCACCAGCTTTTCTTACAAAGGCACAGCAAAAACAGAGTGGATTCTTAAGATATGTCGTTTCTGTTGGGTTACATGTTATATTGGGACATTTATTTCATTAAAATACTGTGAGGTGTGATTAAAATTAATGTTTTAACCTAACGGCCTTAGGAAGTCCATTTAATATGTGAATGTTTGGCTTTATTAACATAAAAGGTGATCTTTAGTTTTACTGTATGTAATATACTGTACATATATCCAATGCATTCCCTCTTCTCCACCTACATACCTGAATTAAGCAGAATAATAATGTACTGTATTGCTGGAACAAGAAGCACTAGATGGTGCTGTAACATTCACTTTTGCTGGTTTTGTTACTTGGGAGACCATCAGCTGTGCTGCCCTGTTAGCTTTGGGCTTTCTATTTTTATGGGATTCACAGCAAACAATAGAAAAGTTTGATCTCTGACCTAATCCATTTTGAACAGGCTTTTGTCTATTTCTGCAGCGTGCTGTTTGACCACTTCTGTTTAACAAGTAGTCTGTACAGTCCAATTAGAAAAGGGAAAGTCTTTCATATGTATGCCATTGATTTCTATTCTGCCAATTAATTGGCTTGTTAAACACTCTAGCTCTAGGCAGAATTAAGTAATATATATAAGTATTTTGAAATAAAAAGTGACTCTCAACCTCAAGATAACTATTATTAAATATTGAAAATAAGAGCAGTCACAGGACAAGAAACACTGTAACTTATATATAAAAAAGCTAGTTGCAAAAAATACATGAGGTCATCTTGATATCAACAACCAGGCAGTCTCAACGTGAAGGACACTTGCCATCTCCAAATGACCAAGGAGGGTCAGCTTCGTAATTACTGCAGTATGAACTTCACCATCCCAAAGCTACTGCAGCATCAAAGCTGTCTACTTTAACATTAGATGTACTCCACAAGAACACAGAGAACAGAATAAGGTACTTCCAAAAGCAACAAATCAGTGATGGTTAGGAAGACTATTCTAGAAATAAGCATGATTGGACAACACTTGTGGAGCTTAAGAGGAGCAGATGACAAGTTCATCACAAAACAGCTAACGCTTACTTCAGTTGGCATTCTGGAAAGAACAGGGCATATTTATGACTCTATTTTAGCATTTGTTGCCTAGGTCAGGCTAGTGTGACAAATGAGCAGCTCTGAATATGCAGAAGGCTTTCAGACAAAAAGCCTATTAGCCAAATTTGCTTATTACTATGCGTAGAAGCAAATTCTCTTGCCAATGAACTCTCGCCAAGTAACAAACTATTTGGCACGTGTGCAAAACCCATATTCAGTGCAAGTGACAGACAGCATGCAGCATGAGCCATAACGAAAATGAGACCATAAACAGAGATTTTGTTCAATGAAGTGGGAAGAACTCCCTTTTAGGTAATGTTAGCTGGAAGGGTATACCAAGTCAAGACGACCCCATGTCACTTAGGAGTATTGCCTATGTGTTAACTCAGAGCTTCTAGACAGCTTAGAGATGAGTGTACCTTTTTGAGAAGAGGGGCTGAGACCTGTTTCTCTGCAGCTGATACTCTTCCATTTAAACCTGGAGACCACTGCAGTTCTCACTGCTTTTGGCCCAGCCTGAAACACTCTTGGCCATGAAACACTCAAGAAAGAGGTTAGCACCGAGCTGATATGCCCACCACTGATACAAAGTTCTAAAAGGATTTATCAGAGCTCAGAGTCTAATCTTTCCTTTTATATGTATGTGTGTGTGTATATATATATATATGTTTAATTAAAAAAATGGAATTTCCTTTGCCTTTCCTAGCGTAGATAACTAGCCCTTTGTGAGCAGAGGTTTCTCTAGAGCTTTCATGACAACATAGTAAAGTTTAATGGAGTACCCATTCTTTGCAGACTGCTTACATAGATTTCCTCCATCACTTGGACTGAAAATCATCATGTTAGCTTAACCCCTTAAATATTTTTAAGGTAGAGCTTTAGTAGAGCTACAGAGTATTGCATCACTTCAGTCACTGCTGAGATGGTAGATAAATCGCACTCTTTAAAAACTACAATGTAATGGACATTAAATACCATCTCTGCTGAATTTATGCCTGGGGTAGCAAAGGAATGGATGCTCTTGAGATGCTCATACACTATTGCAGCTCTCACAATACTGTTGTCCTTGACCTTCGCATAGGTTAGGACAGCCTGGATCCCACAGTTAATGGCATGTCAGGCATCACAGCAAGACTAGATGAACTTTCTACCTGCCTTGATGTGATCTTTGCCATCTTCTAGTGTGATGCTTCAGAACACTCAGACTGAAAGAAATCTCAGGAAACCCTCTAACTGCTTTTTGGCCACTTTGAAGAATACAGGAGACATGAAAGATAAAAAATCAGAGTTTGGCCTTACTACATTTTGAGCACCCCAGCTCAACTGAGACACGCAAGTCTATAGTTAATACTACCCTGGTGCCTTCATGTCATGCATACCAGCTACAGCTGTGCTGATTGAGGACAATCTCCCAGCCTTGCTTTTGTTGCTACCCAGTATGGGAACCTGTGACTCACCCTCCTGGAGAGCAGCTATAGCCTCAGAGAGATGTTTTCATTTTAAATCCATCCAGCTGCCACTTTCCTCTCTGTTGGAAGGAACAAAAAATTGATCTCACTGCCAACTGTATGGTTAAAGAGAGCTCTGTCAGATAACCTCTCTCATGTTCAAAACGACTTACGGAGCAGCATTTTTCCATTTACTAGCATATCCATCACACTAAGAGGATTCCACTACCTGTGAGTAGCTCTGAGTGGAGCACTGAACTACCAGCAGTGAAGGGTTTCCAATAAAGCAACAGTGAATGCCTCTGCTGGGAATGGGAGGAAAATACACCTCCTGGAAAACAGGAATTCTTACCCATCACACGATGTTGTAGGGATTCGATTACCACGAGTTTCAGGGTGCTGGCATCAAAGTAAGTCTCAGTCACAGCCTTGGAAGGGTTCTATTGTGTTTGCCCATTGCATGCACAGATTTGTGCCAGTGGAGGTGCAAGAGGTGTGAAGGAGATGGAGGGTGGGTGTGCACAGCCCCACGTAGGAAGCAGCTGCGGCAAAGTTCATTAAGAGGAATTATCTGTCAAACAGAGTTCACCAGCAAAATAATAAAAGAATTATTTTGAAAACATTGTACATATCAACCCCATGATTTGTTTAATGCCTAAAACATCAGATAAAGCAGAGAGATTAAGGAAGCAAACATTCTAATAATATACATGCTGATACATAAAAATGCAGTAATCATATTCAAAGCTGTTACATAATTGCAGGGAATACAGCATTACAGGGGGGAAAAAAAGCCAAAAACACAGCAATTCAGTCCTCAGAGTTATCACACTGCATTTTCACCTTGTTTAAGGGCAGATGTACACTGATTCCAAAAGGAAACAGATGTTTTCAAACCATCACAGCTCATTTATGGGGATAATTACTTGCAAATAGTACGGTTATTAACATTATTAGTTGAATATCACTATCTATCAAGCATGAAAAATTCATCAAAGTAGAAATTCTACTCCTGAAGTCCCACTTAGGATTAATTTCCTTCAATGGTTCAGTACTTAAGTGGATTTTCAGCAGCGCGTTTCATTCGCTGTTCACAAACAGTTCATTTTCTACCACGTTTCAAACAATTTTAAGTTTCAGAATGTTAATGTCACTTCAAAGGTTGTCACTGATTTTATACTTCATTTCTTGAACAATTTTATGCTTCCTGTTCCACATCTGGAAAGACAGCAACTCGCTGAGCATAAATAGTTGAAGATGTCGCTCCTGTTTTTCCCCTACAGTTCATTCATTCTTTTTCATGCAGATTGAATACTGCAGGCTCTTAAAATATGTGCTGTCTAAATAAATATCATACAGCCAGGCATGTTTTTGGTTTGTTATTTTTTTAGATGCTTTACAAATAATGTATTTTGTACAAGTAGTTTTTATTGACAAAAAGTTAAACAAAATAGAACAGAAGCTTTGTCTTTGCCTAAACTTCTGAAGATTATAAATAAAAAAAATAAAAAAGAATAAAAGTTAACCTTTTATTACAAGAGCAAGCATATGAAGCATTTCCCAATGGCTTTGGGTAATTGAAGAGGTCTAAGAAATTGTATTAACGCTTCCATCTGCAATGTTCTATATTCTGGTGAAAGTACTTACTGCCCATTCCGTATTACGGGAAGTAAATCTAAGGCACAAAAGGAGGGAGACTCCTAAACAAACACTGAATTCATTTTCCAAGCCAGGAAATATGTCATTCCTTTGTTCTGTTGAAAATCATCCCCAGAGCACCTGTAACATAATGAAATGAGATGTGGAACAGAGCATTAAGCTAAATGGCCTCTTGGAAGCATGGAAAGAAAGCTGTACGAATGATGTATGGGGCAAGGTCAGCTTAATGCAAAATTTCCTGTGTTTTCTTTGTAAGGTTTTGTTTTTCCTTGGATCAGAAAGGATTGAAATAAAAAGAGACCTAACAGTAAATGTTTTCACTGACTTGATCGTTAGGGCCCAGTAATTGAATAGGGGAAGACTAGTCCTTTTGTAAAACACAGAATGGAATAATTCCCCTTTAATGTCCTATTTATCAGGACTTGCAGAAGGCACAGTTACAAAAAGAGAAGCCCCGTTTCCCCCGAGTGCAGGGATCACATCTAATTGCATTCAGCTCAGACCAGCCCCGACAGCGAGAGCAGCAAGAATCGATACTGCAGTGGAGATGCCTTCCCCATTACACTTCAGCGAGCGTTACCCTTTATCAGGAAAAGCTACTTTCTGCATAATTAGTCTACAGACACAGCAGGGTTTTAACGGTGGCAGCCAGGAACGTAGGTTTAAAGAGCTGATGGTGAGTCATTGGTTTCCATCAAGAGAAGTCTCCAAGTGCTTTGCAGCCTGCATCACTTTCCTTCAAGTGCTTTGTGCTGTGACTGCTGGATCTATCTGCTCTCTTGCTCTTTCAGACTGCTTTATTTTGGGGGACAGTTTTGCAACAGTTCTCAAGATGGCTTCCAAAAGGAGCAGATTCCGGGATATTTCTAAGGAGCAGTTCCTTTCATTTCAAACCTGGTGATGGTTAAGAAGGGATCTTCCTCCTTTCAGCTATCTTAGGATTGGTCAGAAAGGAACAATTGTTCCATGGAACAACATTGCTGATCTTAAGGCATCAGGGGGCTAATTTCCTAAGGGAAATTCATCTGATGACTGTTGCAGTAGTCTAGTTCCCTACATCATTCAGGACATAAAGGGAGTTGGAAACAAGATTAAAACTGTAGCTCAATACTATTTAAATCAAGCCAAAATAATGCAGTTCTGCTTTCTGTAATCAGTTAAGTGTATACATTTGGCATTCATTGGCACTCGCTTGGAAGCTGAGCAATCACTGCATGCAAATAAGTCCTGCTTTTCACTAGCAACAAGAGTTTCCAAATGTCACATTCAAATGAAAGCTGCTACGTTCAACAGACCTGCTGTTAGTTATCCCTGACACCCATTGTCCATAGCATATACACAGCAAACACCACAGATCTCACAGTTGCTCTCGACTAGATTAGGTAGCAACGTTTATGACTCTGGTAATTACAAAAGAAATAAAGAATACTATAGAATTCAGTAGAGATGTTACATTATGACCGTGCTTTGATGAAGTTCTGTTCTATGAAGCTGAGGTAAGCTTGCCTTTGCTTTCACAACTTTGCTGTGGGCAGCAGTGATAACCTGGAGAAGGCATCCTTGTCATGTCTGCAGATGGCATCAGGTTGGGAGCAGCCAGGGAAATGAGGATCCTGGGTGTGCAGCAATGAACATCCATATCAACACAACTCCAAAATTCCTACACGAGAAATGCAGAAGAAAGGCAGCAGATGATTAATGGGAAACAGAAGAAAGAAGACTCAATAACACTGCCTGGAAAGAAATGTTGTCGTATGACTGGCTGTGTTCCTGCCTGGATAACAAGGATTAAGCCTACGGACTGTGCTTTGGGTGACTGTCTCATATTTTTGTTTAAATAGAATCAAAGGAAAGAATCCATTCGATTGATGAAACAATTATTAAATGACTGCATGCAAATAGGTTTAGGGCTGAATTATATAAATTAAATTTAATTAATATCTATGTACTGCTTTCAGGGCATGAAATAGCGAGGAACTGTAAAGAATTCTTAGAATTAATCCCATTTAGCATTATCTTTAAACTGCCTTTGCTGCATTGGCACACTGCTAAACAGGAATGTCTCCATAGCCGAAACCAAGGAGTACTCCAAAGTTGTGCTGTGCTTGGTAGTTCTTTTGTACGAAAGAAATCAAGTTCCTGAAATGAAGTCCCTCTTGAAACTGGCAGTAATAAATAAATCAATATTGATCGCATTTCTAAAATAATCACATTCTTTGTATCACTATTGATTCCAGCAGGACTGGCTAAATAAGGAAATACAGATGTACCAAAAAAAAAAGGAGCTGGATATTCATGTCATCTTTTATCATTTCAGGCACTAATATGGCTAGAAAGTATTGATTACCTTAAAAGCCCCTAATAACCAAAGAACTATTGACTTAATATTTTCTCTAATCCTCCATGAAATTTTACAGTAAGTCCTGATGTATTTTCTGTTAAGGGTTTTAGGGCTGAACTAGATCATGTGCTTATCTGAAGTGTCAGCTCTAAGGCTTACTGTGCTTCTGATAGCAACCGTGTTAAAGGTGGGTAATAACTCCCAATATTTCACTGTGGTTGTAAGGTCTTTGGAAATAGATACATCTTCTAATGTATATTATTCTACAACTTTTGCCTTTTAACTATTCTATGTAATTAATCTAAATTTGTTCAGTGAAGGCGTTGGCCCTGTTCATAGTCATTTCACTACAGCTGCTCTGAGAATTCCCTCCTCGCAGTGCAATACCTTGATAACCATTTTTATTGCTTCACTAACAAGTTAGCAACCTGCTTTTCTAAAGCTACAGTAAAGGACACCTATGGAGTTTGAATAATAAGGGAACAGTGAAAGAGAATGTACACGAACATCTTAACTTTACAGACCCTGTGAAAGCAAATGGATTATTATTGAGATTTGTTGTGTTTCGCATTCCTGGCTTACTGAAGTGAAAGTTATCTGCAAGAGCCACTTGTTTTTGCTATGTTTGGTTTCACAGCAGTGTTTACAGGCTCCAGCCATGGACACCATCATTTCAGGTCCTGCCCTGTCAGTTCCCAAACAGAGGTTTTTCCCCTTAGTTCATCATTTGGGTTTGACTCAGCAGAATGTGTTGGACACAATGAACGCAGGTGAAGTTGCACCTCAGCCCTGCAGCAGAGTGAGAAACACCAGGAGGCAAAGAGTCATCCTGGTGCACAGTTATTTCTTGTGACGTCACCAGCAAAAGCTCCTGTTGTGAGCTTGGCTGTGACCCCTTTGGCACCACAGAGCTCATGGGAGAGGAGCAGCTTGCTGGACCGCCCTCACCTTATTGCCACCTCCCCAAAAGCTCCCAGCCCTTCAGCCTCTATAAACCTCACCTGCACGCAATCTGCTGATGTAGAGAGAAAAGCTTCGCACGCCATCGGCAACTCCCGTGAGCCAACATCTGAATGTTCCAAATGATTCTGCTCTCATGATATCGGTACCCAGCATCAGAACTGCAGGAACATCTCTTTGCTTTTTCAAAACAGATAAAAGATTCTTAGATTAAGAAAGAACTAGTTGGGAAAAAAAAAAAAAAAAAAAAAAAAAAAAAAAAAAAAAAAGAAGAAGAACCCAACAAAAAAGCCAGTGTAGAAAGAGAAGTGCAATTACACAGCTCATTCAAACCTACATCCTTTACATCACTTGAGCAGCACAAAGGAGGCTCAGTAGGTTAACTCACGTTTTCAAAGACCTCTTTACACTGTGAAGGTGATGCATAGTGGGATCCAGCAAAGAAAAGTTGTTTTTCCTCTCCCTTTCTTCCAGGAAAACTGATTTCTCTTGATCCTATGAGCCCCGTCTAATCCTTATTGATTGCTTTTGTCTCAATCCTATCACAGCTTATTTACAATAATATCTTCATAATAAAAGCTTACTCATTAAAACAAATAGGAATGCAGGGGCACATTATTTATGTGCTTTTGTTGCAGTGCTGGGGCCCAGCTTCGCAAAGCTATTTAAGCATCAAGCTCCTACTCAAGTGCTGGGTGTCATCAGTCCCAGGGATGGTTCAGCACTGCTGGGGTTGCTTGCTCCCTGCAGTGGGGTCGGTCAGGCTGCGCTCAGCAGGGCAGCAGTGGTGCCCTTAGCTGAGCACTCAGAGCACAGCACCTAATTATTTTAATGACTGCAAATGAACTGTGAATTTCTTAAGAGCAAAACATTTTCAGTCGATCTGACCACATTAATACCAGACTGCTAGAGATAGCTTATATCTTTAACGCTGCCACATGCAAGCACTGCTGCAGAAGACCAGGTGTGGATCTGGCCCAGTTATTTCTCTGTTCCCATGTGGTTGTTTCTGCTCTAACTGTGCTGTTTACTTTCTGTGTATCCAAGTAAATGCAAACATGGAATATAATCGGGAGAATGTGTCTCATTCTACAGGCAGCATTTGCCAGTTTAGGGAGTGTGAGCACCTCCATTGGAGGCAGAAATTGAAGCAGCTTTAACCGACAATTTTCAGACAGTTCCGAGCATTCAAGCAGAAAGAAATCACCTAAAATCATGATTCATTTTTTAAAACGCTTCCTGAGCGCGAGTCTCTTCAAAATAAAACAGTCATCACTAATTCAGGGAAGTTTTCCTGCAGTTACAAATGCAGGTTAAACACACACAAACACATGACAAAGGCCCAGCCCAGAGGAGGAGGCTCTGCCCAGGGAGAGCCATCAGCTGCGCTTCTCCTCACAGAAGTGGCACAATGCATATCAGATTGCAAATGGAGCAGAGATTAAACATAGCTTTTAATTGATCTGCAAACACATTGGAGAAAAGCAGCAGAGCATAAACTCATTATTTACCGCTAAATAAACTCCCTGTTTTTTCCTAACGCTGCCTGCTTGCATTCAGCTTCAGCCCTGCCTCTCTGAATGTCTTCTCCTGCAGTTCAGGCAGTACTGGAGTTGCTGATTTTGCAAACAATTATGCACTTTTGCTCTTGGGCATACAATGAACCACAAGGTTTTTCACAGCCTGCTCTGCCCAGCTCTCCTGAACGTGGGCAATGGCAGCAATCCTCCACCTCCACAGTCAGGGGCCACATGCAATGCATTGGACAGCATCTGCAATTTGCAAAGTACTGATGGGATCAACTTTTGTTCCTTTTCACAACAGTTTTAATGAGAAAAAAGCAATAGGCCTCTGTTTGGGTCTGCTGCCTCCTCCATATCTGTTTACACCCTCAGGGCTGCCATGCTCTGAACTGACCCAGCAGTGCCCTTGCTCAGGCAGCCAGAATCCCTGGGGTTAGGTATGGGAATGCAAGGCCTTCTCACACGCAGCTCCACATGCCCCTGGGGCACTACCTTGGCCATGCCTGTTACACTCACATCTTTTCTCCAGAGCTGATAAAACAAAGAACAGAGATTAATTTCTCCTTAGTAATTTTCCTTTTGCCCATTACCACGTGTACAATATAATATAACTGCACATTTCTTCATTGCTCAGAAATAAAGAATTGTTTAGATGCTTATTAAACAACAGAGCTGAATGAAATTAATCCCATTCTGTTGTCTGGGGAATGAAAGTTAATTGCAAGACACAATGATTTACTAAAGTTTGAAATACCAAATGTTTTCTTTTTTTTTAGTAAGTTAATGACAACAAGAATTTTAGTTTAATTCCTACCAAAGTACTTTGGTAAATGAGCTTGCTCTCAACCCATCAAGAGAGGCTTAGCACAGCTTGGCTTGCTGTTACATACTTCAATGTTATCCGAGGGTATGTTAAATACGGTGACCAGCTCACATCCATCACAGGACATTGGAACAGCAATTTCATTTCTCGAACTGAAGCATCACTGGAGAAAGAGCCTGGCAGCTGGGAGGATTTCCTGCACAAAAGATGATGAAGAGCAGCAGGGGAAGAAGAGGAGGAAGAGGCAGGGGCAGCTACCATGGTGAGAAGTGAAGGCTGGTGGAGAAAGGACATGGTTCATTCTTAGTGAACTGCTGCCAGGAGTGAAGTGTAGTCAGATTAAAACACAAAACAAGAAAGAATGAACAGAAGAGAATGGAGTGGCATTCCAGTGTAGGAACTGCCCTGCCACTGCTCACAGCACTTTGTGTAAATCCAACGTGGGCTGGCTCAAGGCAGACGTGCTGCACTGATTGTGCAGTACCTCAAAGGACCTTCACGTTCTATCTCAGCTCCATGTAACTAAATTGTCTGGATTTTGGATATTTTTTTTTAAAGCAGCATTTTTGCAAAGCCATTTCTGTCATTAAGAGATGATCTAGTCCCCCCATCACATCATGCCAGGAAACAATTCTGTTTCTTCAGCAGCTTTTGATCCTCCTCCTTCATGACAGTGACCAGCTGGCATTTAGAACACAATGACCACTTCCTTCAAATTCCTCCCCACTTTGGCATTCATGTGTAGGTCACCTTCCCTGTGACACACTCTCCAACCCAGTCTGGCACAGCCCTTGGTGGCAGCTGGAGCTTCTTGGGAGCTGGGACAGCCCTGGTGCTGGTGAGGCTGACATGAGGGATGTGAATTCCATCTGCACACAATGAGGGCCAAATTCTCTCACCATTGTTTTACAATTCTGGTTTCTTTCTCCTTTCATTTCTCTTTGCACCTCTCCCTCACTGGTTTCTTAATCCTCATGCTCAGCAGGTTATTGATTGTTTATGTGAATGTTCCCCACTGCTGTCTCTTGTTGCCTTCCAGCTCTCCTTAAACATTTGGCTTCTCCTGCCCTTCTTAGCATAACAGAGCCCAGCACTGCACTGCATTGCAAACCTTTTGGTTCAACAGTTCTTTTTCTTCTCTGATTGCTCTTCCACAGAATACTCTATTTCAACACCAGCAGCTAACACAAAACAGCCTCACAGCACTAACGTTCTGCTTCTCTAGAGCTCCCACAGTGCTCTGCCAAAGGACATCTACGTTCCCTACACACCTTTCCAAAAGCATCAGCTCTTACACATCTGGAAATTAGGACTATTAACATCCTTAAGATTATTTTCTTTCTTTGGCCACAAAACAGAGCTCTGTTCCAGGGGAATTATTTGCCAGCACAAATTCCTGAGGTGTTGCTATCTCATTTTCCCAAGGACACAGAGAAAAAGAAAAATGAAAACATAGTTATTGCAATGCTGCAAGCTTAAAATAAGTATAAAAGAAAAACAAAAAGCCTGAGACATTTGCAAGTGCAAATATATCACACAACCTGAATTCTTTTAGAACTGAGATGCAGAAAATTTGTCATGTGTTGGTCCAGACTTTTCCTTCACATCTCACATTTTTCAGAGCTACCCCCAAACCTGCCTCAAATTCTAAACTCATAGGAGAGGCCCAATGCCCACCTGTGTGTGAGATGAGAGTAAATGTTGCTCCAGGGACAGCAGAGCAGTGGGACTGCCCAAGGATTCCTCCAGGCAAAGGGACAGTTGCTCTTGCACTGAAGTGCGGCACAAATGCATTGGTCACAATGATATCTGTCATTTAAAGAAGAGTAATCTGGGGGTAATGAGGTTTCCCAGGGATCTAAATAATTCCTGAAAAAATAACTACTGCATGAGAACTGGTAGCCATGTTCCTTCCTTTGGCTCTGAATTCCATCCTTAGTGTCATGTAATGACACTGCAATGCTTTCTTATTGGTCCTTGGCTTGATATCAAGCAGGATTTTTGTGAAATCTGGCTGTTGTGCCGAACGCCTTAATTAACAGCACTGAATACCGTCTTGCTTTATCTTTGCAATGTACTGTCATCGTTTCTCAGAACTGTTTTAATAACCATCAGAACAACCCACACCAGCAGCAGTTCAGATACTGGATAGGTTCCTTTTGGACATCACATTTTTTGGTGAGTCCTTTTTTTTCTCCTAGTTTTTCTAGTTTCCAGAGGCCAAGAAAGTCATAAGAAATTAAAACTCTCTGGACATTGCCTTTTGAAACCTTCGGATCTCTGCAATCACCACCTTCATTTAAGCATAAAGGAGAAGCAGACTGTTAGAAGCTGACTAGGTGACAAGCACAGAAAACTGTGGAGCACGGGATGGGAAGATAACCCAGGCAGAGCTGCCTGAGGGACTGGGGGAGACTCCAAGCACAGTGTGGTTTTTCAGTGCTGAAGTGCACAAAGATATCTGGGGCTCCTGGAGGGACTTGGGTTCCCGTGGTGCCTGGCAGCTCAGAGATGCTGCTCCATTACCAGCTGCACAGCTTTGTGACTGGCACGAGGTGAACTCGCTGTGTGTGGGTTGACTGGTTTCCTGCATGAATGTATTGACCTAGTTTTCTAGCAATTTATGGATTTGTTCTTATGAATAAATATTCTACTGACTTTTCAGATTACGTACTGGAGAAGAGAAATGGTGCTACCCACATCAAGTAGGTCCTTTTTCAATGACAGACATTTTATAGTTTAGCAGTATATATTAAGTACGTTAAGGCAGCTACAGGCTCATCTATACACTTCTTGTTAATTCCACGACACCTCCTGTCAGTGCATCACTTAAGGTGAGAACATACATCTTTCCACGCCTCCTCAACTAGGTCTATTTTAAGAAGTACTGAATAAGGCGTGAGGGTTCAGCAGGGTACTCTGTCAGCAAACCCATTGGGATTTGCATGGAAGGGCGGTTTGTGTACAGCCCTGTTTCTTACAGCACACACATGTGTTAGCCACAAAGTGAATTCCCTTGCAATTTATAGCCTCGCTCTTTCCAATCTGCTCTGCTAACTCACTCAGTGCCTGACAGTTCTCAATTCTAGATGCTGGGTGGTTCGGCGCAACACAAAATGATTCCGTCACCTTAATCAATACAAACTTGTGGTAACCTATAAGAATATGCATGGCTCCAGATGGATTTTGTGCTGTGAGTGTTCCCTGGTGCTGATCAGTGCCAGCCTGGCACCATCCCCACTGCCTGCTGTTCCCCTGCAGCACCAATGCAAATAGAAGCGTGAGCTTCACTTCTCTTACAGGAATAAATGGGACTGTGTGTAAGGTAAAGTTGGCCAGGACATCCCATTCCACCAGGCAGCCATTCTGTTTCCTAGCATTTAAACCCATACTGGTGTCTATTTTGGGTAAAGAATGTAGAGAAACCAAAGCCCTAACAAGAATCAGATTGGGTAAAGTAAAGTGCACACATACCAACCTTGAAAGCAGAGCTGTGATGCTTACTGCCTGCGATGAGACAAAGGACGTCCTTCTCCTATGGATCCAGGCCATGACAGGCATGTGAAAGACACTGGAAAAGGAGGACAGGAGGCTGCAGGACAGCACTATCACAGCACAGGAAGCACAGAGCAATACTCTGGGCTTGAGTTAAAAAGCATTAATTTCTCACTGACTTCAATAAAAGACAAGGCAGGCTCACGGGCAGTGCTTACCCATCAGTACTGCAGCATGGGCCTGAGGAGAGGAGGAAGAAATATCTGTCCCATTTTCTCGCTGTGTCTTGCACCTTGCTGCACACTCAGTGGAAGTGATGCCATCCAGTGTGAAAACGTGGGTAGCTGCCTTCCTACTGCTGCAATGTAAAAACGAACAAACACCATGCGGATCATGCAGTTCAGAGAGATGACTCCAGCTAGTAATACTGAATATCGTTATCCACCATGGTCAGAATAGGGGTTATGCCTTTGCCGCTATGCAGCAAACTATAGGACAATGTCAGCACAAAAAATAAATTAATACATGTTAGTAACACCCTGCCCTCTGTCGACAGCCTCTTGTCGTTCCTGAGGCCATCCTGGCGTGCTTTTATTCAAAGTTTCCTCTGATAAATTTAACCAGGATCTCTCAGAAACACACCTTGGTGTTGTATGTCATTAAACTGCCACATGGCAATTAAAAAAAGAAAAGTACCTCCAGGATGGGAGCAAACACTTTAGCTGCATTTTTAGAGTTGACATATCTAAATATTTGAAGATTGCTGCCAGTTTTTACCTTTACAGCACAGCATTGCACAGGGAGGGTCAGACTTCTCCTTTAAATATTTACAAGAAATCCACTGTGTTCTTGCTTGGAGACTGCAAGGCAGCCCAAAAGCTCAGAGAAATCCCTCTCCTTGCCTTTCCTGACTGCAGGATCCCAGGACGTCTACAAACCAAAGTAGATGTTTCCCTAAAAATAGATGAAAGAAACATTGAGATAGCTCACAGGTCGAATTAAATTGCCAGCAAATCCAGGCTCATCTAAATACCTGCTTGCCACGTAGATTTAATTGTGTTGGAGAAGATTTCCATTTGCATTGTGCTGTGCTCTTATACCATGAGCACAGCTCGTCCTGAGGTCTCCTGGCTGTCCTGAAGGGTCTGACTGAGGAAGGAATTGATCATATCCCCAAAGACAGAAGAAGAGGAGATATTCGGGCAAAAGTAGATGCCAAAAACATCTGAAAGGCTGTTATAAAGAATTATGAGTCAGTCCCTGAGTGGGAACCAGTGCGCTTGGCACAAAGGGAATGTAAAGCAGGGATATGTCACAGGGCAGACACGGGGCGATGCATTATGAATGCATGAGTCTTAAAAAGCCTGCCTCATGGAGACAGGTTGGTAGAACTCATCCCCGTGTGTGCCAGCGCATACGAAATCACCTCCTGGTTCCTTTTTCTGAATCCTGGAGAAAAAGAAATTTGGAAGGGTTTGTACCATCTGCAGAATCCCAGCAGCCCCACATGGGAGAGACACTGTTTGTGAACCAGGATGGCTTCTTGGTGGGGGGATATGGGCCCCCTCATTAACATAAGCCATGATGTCTTAGAACCTAATCAACAAACCCCTGCTAAATCAAACACTGTTTGCAATTACTCCACGCGCAGATCCCAGACTGCAGCTTTAAACGTTTTCCAAAGTCTTTGACATTATTCATTTCCATCACAATTTTTTATTTATTTACTTATTTTAATTTTGCTCTGCATTTCCAGATCACCATACATTTCTCACTCCTGACTATATATTTTCCTTCTCTTTCTTATTAAAACATAGTGAGGAATGAGACCTGCCTGCTCTGCTGGGTTGTTCTAACCTTTGGCAGCAAGCATGGGGAGCAGCCTTTGCTTTGTGTTTAGTACAAGGGTAAAGCAGCAGGATGTGAGAACTACTCATAGCTGCAGCTTTCTTTTGTCCACCAGAGCTGTTTCCAAGTCAGCAGCCCTCCCCTGTCACCAGGTTTCCCTTCTACCTCGGGGGGCCCCAGCACTGGTGTGAACAAGTCTTAAGAAGTTTCTCTTTGGAAAGTCCCATCAAGGAAAGATTTATTTATTATTACTTTTCATTTGAGGTACCGAAATGCAATGAGATTACGACCTAGCAGACATGACAGTGCAGAGAAATGGCTACTTTGGTATAACCTGCACTTAAATATGGGGTCATTTTGTCTTTGGGCACGTTATCTGGCCTAGCCATGTCAATCAGGAACACAACCACTCCTTCTACTAAATTCGTTATCAACCCAAGCTATTGCATGTAGATTCAGCTCTGGTGAGCATAAAAAGCCCTCTTTCTTAAACATCGTTTGGACAGATGGTTCTTCCATGTTATGAAAGGTTTCATTTTTCAACCTAAGGAGGTGGGATAATCACCTCCTAATTAACACCAGCTCTCAGCATGGGACTGGCTGCAAAGCACGTCCTTCAGGGATGTATCCAATCTTCTCACACAGCTTTCAGGCATTAAAAAGAAATCTCAAAACCACTGTTGTTTTGCTTAACACCAGGAAAATTTGCATTCAAGAAAATATCACAACCGGCGTTGTAATTCTGCCCCATTGTAAACCCCCTCCCAAGAAAAGCTGAACAGAGGCTGCTCAGAGCTCTGAGTCCATTTTCTTAGGAGGTGAATCACATATACCCGGAGAATAAAGTGACAATTTCTTCACGTTTCTGAGTTATGAATTAGAAAAATAGTCTCAGCAACACAGATCAATGGGAACTTCAAAGAGTAATGCGGACCATCTATTACCTTTTCTCCCAATTACCGTCCTTCTGCTGAGAATTGCATTTTATGTGCCTTCTAGGCTTCAAAAACCAGAGTAGGATAACAAAAAAAAAGCTCCTGAGAGTTTTATCTTTTTATTGAACCTAAACACTATAGAGCCAGTTAAGTTGGCTGTAAATTCTGAGCTGCTGTTGCAGATGGGACCAGGCCAATCATTGCTACAGAACCATGAGAAATTGTTTTTCACTTTGTAGCCAAAACACGTGATGTGGAGAGGCATTGACAACATTGCTTGGGGTTCATCCAGCCCCAAAACAAAGTCTAACCAGATAAACATTTGGAGAACTTACTTCAAGATGGCTTTGTAGCTCTTGTCCAAACCCATTGGGTTGTGCAGTCCTTTCCAACCTGTAAGAGTGCATTATTTTTAGCTGGCTGTAAAACAAAAACACCATTTTGAAGGTCAGGAACAGCCCTCAAACATGTTTTTTTTCCTGATCAGTTCCTTCACTTTTTGTTCAAAACGATCTGACGCATTTTATTTCCATCAATTAATCATTTCCACTAAGCTGCAAATGATTTATGCTATTTTCTTAGGTGAACTTTAGCTGATCGTTATGTTATTTCAATTAATGAGCTTCTGGAACCTATTTTTGGAGGGGAAGAGGAGAACTCATCTCTTTCCTCTTCTACTGGAGACTACAGAGAAACAGAATTCCATCATCATTTGCTCCTTCAGGGAGACCGTCTCTTCCTGTAGAGGCCAAACCAAGGCTTCTGCTACAGATTGCACACAAAGCAGGCAGGAGCTGGGAAGCAAGAACAGCAGTGCCTCCTTCCTCTCTCCCTGTACAGAGCACACAGCCCTCTGAATGGCTTGCTATAGCACTGAGTTCAGTGAAGTGACCTTTAATGACCATTAACAAATCCCTCTGCTCATTTCAGCCTAGCTATGAAATCATCCCTGTGGCTACCTGGAATTAGTGCATTATTTTGCAGGGCACAGATAACAGTAGGGGATATTCAGTAAATAATCTAACGATTAGCTGTGAATTAGCCCACACACAAGGGGCTGAGGAGCTGCATGGGAGAAAGGCATGTTTTTTTTCTTCCACTGTAAATCCTGCTTCTTTAACTTCTATCGCCCTACTATTTCCAAAGTCATTACTTATCTGTGTTACAGTTTGTTCTCACCCTTTGTTCTCATGCAGTTCCACATCTACCAGTACCAAGGAGATCAAAGGCAGTCCTTGAGGGATCAGCTTTGCAGATGCCCAATAAAGCAGGATTTTGCCCACCAGCACCATTCAGTGGGACCCAGTGCATGCACTGCTCCTCGCACGGTGCTCTGGATAGGAGGGCACTGCTGCAGCACTCCCCTGGCCCACACTGTGTGACTCCTTCATCCCTAAGCATATGCAGTAGCTGCACAGCTCTCACCACCCCCATCTGACTCACCCACCCCTGGAATGAGTTAAAAACCCATTGGAGAACTTTCAGACTGGTTGACGGGAATGGGAGATTAAATTTAAGGGAAGGTGAAGACTGCTTTCCAGTCAATGACATTACGTGTGGGTTTGAAGTAAAGCAAGAACTGTGCTGGGTCAGAGCCAGCATGCTTGGTGCAGGTATCAATCAGAACAACATAAATCGCCGACCAAGAATAAAGGCAGACGAGTACTTACTTTGCTGTAGTGCGTCCAGGCAGCTGGGCTCTCTATGGAAGAGATGTAATTCTCCATGAATGCAGCATCTTACACTCAACGCGTCATATCTCTGTACTACTCAGCTTCTCATATACCACTAAGCACCAAACTTCAAGCAAATCTGGATGTGCAGTGAATGTCTGATGTGGCATCTTCGTGGAGGAGGAAAGATTCCTTCTGGCACCAGCGGAACGGAGAGACAAATGGCAGAAAGTTGGGATCAGTCAATGAAAACAACTTTGCAGTGCTGAAATTAATGCTTCCACAGAGAAGGCAGCGACGCCTTAAGTATTCACAGGGCTGAAACTATAACTTTAACTCTGGCTGGTCAATGGTTTTGATTTAAAAATCATTTCATTTAAAGGCAGGCTGCTTTGTACTGTGGCTGATGAGCTTGGATCGTGCGCTGACCAGTGATAAAGTCCCACGGAAAAAAAGTCAAAGCAATAAGTAAGAGCATTTCATATAACAAAATGTTAGCATCCTTAATTTTAAAAGCAAATATTCTGCTTAACAGAGCAAGTTAGATGCCAAATATATAGCTGCCATATTAGCATCCAGATTTGATTGTACTGAAAACAATGTTATAGGTGTACATTAAGTTGAATGCACACTTACTGCATCTGAGAGAGTTCAGCGTGCCTGCTGCAGTCACGTCATTTGAGCCATCTAAGTGAAGGCAGACTTGTTAACTGCAGCTGTAGAAAACTGATTTAAACACACCATGACATTAACGACAGTTTCATTCGAAAACTGTATCAGGGTTGGATGGCTGCTGATACAGAAGAGGTTAAGAGGTTTGCTTGTGGAAATCACCAAAATATAATGGTTCCTACTTCATGTTGTAATAGGAGGCTGTGTGGGCCTTCAACATGACAGCCACTGCCTGACTCACAGCATCAGTGCTCCCCCTGAGCAGCACCGGAGGACACCTGGGGACAGTCACTTCCAAGAGTGCTTCCATGGACTCAGTCCCTTCTCAGCCTCGAGGAAAGCAGCATTATTGTCCAAAATACCTTCATTTGGACAAATTGAGAGGGGCAATATGGAAGCACAGCAGTGCCATGTTGGAGCTGCTGCAAGGGCACAGGACCGAGCCATTCAAAAGACAAAGCACTCAGCTGCATCTGTGCTGTGGACCTCTTCCAAGCAGAGAAAGCAGATCAAGCCATTGTGTTATTTACATTCTACCATCCCTTGTCCTTTTTAATATTTTAACTGCACAAAGCATTTTTCCCTCTCCTTCCAAAATACTCTCTACACAAAACCTGCTGACGAAGCAGGTCACTGCATCCCAGCAGGTATGGAGCAGCCTCTGCCCACAGACAGTCCTCGTCTGCTGTTCCTGAGCCACTGCCAGCATTCAGGAAGGAGGCAGAGCTGCTCAAGAGGCTCCTCAGCACACACCAACATTTCAAGTATTTTAATCCAGGTGCTGTCAACACCCTGGGGACAGCAAAGGGCTGCACAGAACCCGGCTTACTCATATCTGTGTGTATCCTCCTGTGGTGGTTCTGTGCTATTTTCTCACTATTTGGGTCTGTTTGGTAAACAGCATGAGTTTGCACAAGCTGAATTTTTACTGTCAGTTGCCATAAGAGGCCTGAAGTTTGGGCATTTTTAGAATGGGAAAGTAGCTTGTCACAGAAATAAATGCTTTTGAACCATACCATATTTATCAGTGACATAAATCAGATGATATTTGGGAAAAATCAGTGATGGAAGTAAACTTACTGCAGTACATGAGAAAGCCCTGCACAGCTGGCATAAGGAGCAGCAAGGTGAGGAGCTGCCTTCCTGCTTGTCCCTTCTGGCTCTGAGGTCACACTGGGCAGCTGCTGAGAGAGGAATGTGGACAGTCACAGTGCAGCTGATCAGCAGGATTGGGGCACGTAACCTTAAGCTGTCCCTTATTAAAAAGGTACAGTTGCACAGCAAAGAGATTTACCAGATCCCAGGCCAATACTGTTGGGTTTGGTCTTTAATCATCCCAGATGCACATCTCCCACCGATGTCAGCACACGTTTTGCATTCTTGCTAAATCAGCACCTTTCTAAAGCAAAAGCCCACGCTCAGCTGTAATGGGGTCTGGGTGGCCAAAGCTCAGAGAAATATCCCAGGCAAGTCTCCTTTCTAAACTGACCTAAAACACATTGGTTTTGAGACAATATCTGTGTTTTAGTGCATGTTAAATATACTTAAAAAAATGCAAGATTCATGTATGGACTGAGAACAAAGAGCTTGTAGGTGTCTATGGTACAATCCTATGCACAGACACAACTTAAAATTTAAGCAATAGACTTTGAGAAGGAAACACTCACAGTCATATGTCCTTCCTGGAACTTATTTTAAAACATCTGTTCAAATATTGTGGCCATGGGGGTCCAGCTCTGTAAGGGCAGAAACAGCTGTGCTGTAACCAGAGCCAGGATCTCTATGTTTACTGCATGTGCTCTTGCATAAGACATGGGGTTATGTGAGGCACTGCCACTTCACTGGCTTTGGCCAGCTCCAAAGAAAGAAGCAAAGAATCTTTTTAATTAAAGCTATCAAGTTACCTTGCATGGGCTGGTTCTCACTGCAGATAAGAAGCGGTTCTCACACATCAGTTGATAAATGGGATCCTTAGGGCAATTTGTCCACGTGTCCATAGTCCAAATTTCCCTTTTTAAGCAACACTCAGTGTTTGACCTGCGATGACTTCACTGCTTTCCTGACAGTGCTTTCCAGGTGTAAGCTCCTGTCAGAGTGGGGCAGGGATGTTCAGCTGCCTTCTGGTCTTCTGGAGGTTGAGAAGGAGCAGCAGGTTTGGGCATCCTGGGGCACAGGAGGATCAGGCCAACATACAGCCAAGCTACAGCACTGGCAGCTCCTCAGGAAGGCTGAGAGGTCATTTTTCACTTCCACATTTTCCTACTTGTGAAGATATAGCGTTACATCTTAGAAAAAATATATCTCTCAGTCCATGAATCATCCCTGTTGGTATAAAAAAAACCCACACCTTCCCCCCACAAACAGATCAGAAATCCTCCCAAAAGTGCACGTCTATCAAATTTCTGAGAAACTGAAAAACTCTAAAATTTAATTTAAGATTTAGTTTTCCTTCTGCAGTTTCTCAGCCCTGATAGAAAGCTTAAGTATCTGAGTCTGCAACACAGATATTTCCAATTTCATTGTCAGTATGACAATAGTTATGTAACCCACTGAGATCAACAGGAGTGAGTTAGTGTTTCTGGAGGCATTTGTTGTGTTTGATGAATGCATCTGGTGATTCAGGGCAATGAAAACGTGAGACTTCTAGCCAGTGAGAGGTAAAAGATGCCAACTGATACTCAGGGTTATGGCAGTGGCTGCATAGGGCTGCAAAAAATTTACTTGTTTCTCATTTGAAGTTTTGGAGGAAGATGGGATATACTTTATCTGTCTCTTCAAGGTAGAGCTGGATGTGTTGTGTGGACATTTCCAATACTGTGACCAAACTGAGCTGGGAACCACAATACTTACTCTTCTGGCTCCTGGTCTCTTGTTTGTCAGCCCTTACCTCAGCTGTGGTGAGGGATGGTGATGGAGACATCATGCAGCCCTGCACCTGCTGCAGCTCCATGTTCTCACCCCATCAGCATCTCCTGATGAAGCTGTACACTGAGGCAGTGCTGTGATAAAGGATAAGGGCAGTAACTCTTCTAGTACTGGAAATGGAGCAGTTACTCACTTCCCATGCATTTTTTTTTATCTATTTATTTTTTTAAGGGTGAAAAGATTTTTCTCCTGCTGCCTTACAGCCCTTGGATCTGACAGGTGCCTAAAGCTAAAGGATCTGCTTTCAGAAGAAACCCACACCTGAGATATGGAATACACGAGAGATGCCATGTTGTATTTTTCAGAAATCAGATTGTAAGAACTCCCACAGCCTTCCCACATCGTGTCAGGTTAGATCACCACACTGCACCTGCCCAGGTTCCGCTTCAGACTCTCCCCAGCATGTTACTCATCACCCGGCGTTGAACTGCTGCTCACAGAGCTCTGTGCCTTATGTACAAATGAAGCTGCCTTCAGCAGCGAGTGGATGGTATTTCAGTTTGACAAACTCATAAATTTTTTAGGGATCCCATCAAATGCAAAGTGCTGTGTGAGCTCAGGCTGGCAGCCCATTGGACACAGTGAGGTGCTGCTCGCTGCTGGGAGCTGATGGCTGAGCAGCAGGCATTGATATGGCCATTAGCTTGGGGTGCACCAACCTCCTCCCCACTTGTGCTGCACATTTCCATCCTGAGTTTTTGTTGAATCTTGATGGGATGTATTCACAGGGATGGTTATGGTGGGATACACTGTCATGCTAAAATGAGACCTACATGCATGCATTTGTTGAAAGCTTCTCTAGAATTACTACAAGCCCGAGCAAGTTCTTTTGTTTTTCAGCTGATGCAATTGGTTTAAATTTTGAATTCCATTTTTAAGATCCACTGAGAAATGATGTCCACTACAACCTGCCCCAGCCGGACAGCTACTTCCAATCTGAGATCCCCATGACATCAATCAAGGATGTGTTCTTAAAACCTAATAATAATAACTCACCAAAACTAGTTACCTGCTCCAAAACGTTGGTGAAAGCTTTTGGTTTGCTTCTTCTCTATTACTACTGTTTCCTTTGACTTCAGGTTTGGGAAATAATATGCATACATTGATTGAAATAATATGCATACATTGATTCATAAACTACTGAGCCCTGAAATGTTGACATTAACATCAATCTCCAATTCTACCCCATTTAAAATTCCTCTTCAAGGGAAGAAAAAAACAGGCCCTGAGGGCTTTTTAGCATTTCGGAATGCGAACATTTTGCTGTTCTCAATCACCTCACTAAATTGACACCTCCTTGCCAGTGTGGCTTCTGCTACTGATGAAGAACAAAAAGGGTCCTTCCAATGCCTGGAAACACAGTTTGTCTGTGTGTGAGCTGCAGTAGAGCAATATTTCCCGTAGTTGTTATAGTCTAAGCTGACAACAGTCAGGTTAGATGTTATTTAAGGCGAAAAGAAGAAGACTGAGGATACTATTGCTTATGTTAATGGACATCCCTACATAAATTCAGGTCTGCCAATGTTAGTTCATCATTCTGAAATATTTTAGTCTGTAGCTTTGATATAGAAATACTCTGTATTAATATAAGGTGGAATGAGTCATGAGTTATTCAGGGTTTCCAAAGAAAATAGTTTCCATTCATATTCAGTAAAAGCCAACTCATGTTCTGCTGCTATTAGCTGTTTTAATTGAATCCAAAGCTCAAGTTTCACTTAACAAAACCAGTTTTAGATATACAAGAGCATCAATCCATATCAATCTATATAGTAGTACTTATGATGAATAAATTGATTTTTTCATTGCTCTATGTTGGCTAAAATTATTCGATTATGTATTTAGCTACTAATGGAAACTCATTAGTAGATTTTCATTTCATGCTTGTTTGCACCTGCAATCCATTTCTTCTTGTCCAAGGACTGTTTCATTTAGGTTGCATGCCATAAATTTTCTTGCACATAAACTGATAAGCATCAGCCAAAATTCAGTATACGTGGACTGAAATAGCTCAGGGCCATCATTTTTATAACAGCATCATTAAAGCAACAGATCTCCAGTGATTCATTGCCATTTATTACTGTGCCTATCGATGTAGTAACTTGCCTGTTAGCTCCCCGGTTAATTTGGTTATCTGTGCTGGTGGCAGTCCCTCGACATCCTCCTGCTCGCTCTTCCCTGGAGTTCTGGACCCCATGAAGCTCCTGTCCATCTTTCTTAACCTCAAGTTGGGACATAGTGGCAAGTGCCCACATGATGGAAGCAAAAGGAACTGAATTTGGATGTGGGATCCTCAGTAGTTTTCAGCTTTGCCTAACTCTGGGTCTCAGCCGCCACCATCACGTTTTGTTTTCATATAAAGCCAGCAAAACTTCTTACATTTCAGCAGAATTATTCAGAATTGATCCAAATATGAGAAACGACTCCATTAGTGCTGTGCACTAATAGATACCCCGCAGGGACAAAACACAGCGGCTGCAAAAATACCTATCAGTGAGCTCAACTCAGACTGCGCTCCCACAAACGTAACCAGGAACAGGCATGGATTCCAGATGCAGTTGTTAAGTGGCCATGATCAATAAGAATTTACTTCCAATTAAATACAAGATCCCAGGTTAGTGTGCATTGCCAGCAGGCCGACATCGTTCTGAGCCACGCTGAATCCCAGCACTTAAAGTTGTGTTGTTTTTGCTCTCTCATAAACGAGCCTTGCCAGCATGCAACCACAATCCTCGCGTACTCTGCAGATTAAATTTCCTTGCAGTAATGACCGCTAGGAATTAGTGCTATGTTAATCTTCCCACCTGCTGCGTATGATTATACGTGAGTCTAATCAACCTGATTACAAACGAAAGCGATTTCTGCTTTTGTGGGAGCTTTTTTTATTGTTGGTGTCTGCTTTGTGTTGTTCTGGAGGCACTGTAACACCCGCACCTCACATTTTAAAGTGAAAGTAATTATTAAGCTAGAATGTAAAGGGGAGCAGTGGAGGCCGGCCATAATTGCTTTACAGCAGATACAGTAATTGATGCTCTGAGGATTTATTTCTAAGCATAGAAGTGGAATTAGAAACTGAGCATTATCTGGATTTGTGTGGCTTTGATGAAGTCTCTGCGTCTTGATTTTTAGCTAAACTGTTCTTAATGAGACTGCTAATAATCACCATCAGACTAAATTGTTTTAGGGATACACGAGCATAAAACACAAACGTTGCCATTCATTTACAAGACACAACCTGAAAAATGACAGCGTTCTGCTATGACCCCAAAGCTGCAGTAAGCAGAGCAGGAGGGAGCACACAGCTGGGTTCACCAACGGCAGCCACGTGGGGCACTGGAGGCAGATCAGAGCAGCAATCTGAACACCTTAATCGCCTTCCCTGTGCAAAATATTTGTTTGAGCCCATACATACTGACCTACAAAAATAACACAATAAGAATTCCAGCTGGCTCTGCAGCAGCCTGCTGAGCGGGTACTGAGCTGCAATGGTATTTTTCTTTCTGCAGTCTGAAATCCAGGAAAATCCAGATCAGAGCACAGAAATCTGAAAGCACACGGAATGCAGAGAGAGGAGCAGCGGATCATTGCAGCCCTGCTCACCCAGCAGCCCCACAGTGCCCCCCAACTGTGCTCACCCCCTGCCTGCACACTGCATGGAAACACAGCGCATCATCAGAAATCACAGTGCTGAACCATCTGATCTGATCTATTAAAGCTAGCTATCCAAAATCATTTGGAGCCTGATGAGCCTTATTCCAAGGCAAGCTTAATATACCCGGAGAAATATGATGCCAATTACTGAAAGCAGTGTTTCTCAGCACTTTGCATGCACAGAGCAGGGATGGGGGGATCTCCATGGTGACAGCATGGAGGTAGCTGGGTTACCTGAGCGGTAATTTCCATCCTCTCATCTGATCTTCATGGGCTTTTTGCTTTTCATCTTTACCTCTGAATCTGTTTGCTTTCTAATAGAGAGGAACTGACAAATATCCTGGTATACCTTAAAGGGAATGTGCATCCTGTTTCCCAGTATACTCCTGCAATTTAAGTCACCTTAGCAATTTGTGCTCACGGTGGCAGGGAGTTGGCAACTGTGCACATCCAGCCAGCTTAATGTAGGACCAGAGGCAGAATGGGCAGTGCCTTGCTAAGGTGGATCCCCCAAACCTCACTCAGGTCCCCTGCACCACATCCAGCCCTGCTCCAAACACCACCACCGCACAGCCTGCCTGTCCTCTCTCATCTCCATCACCCCTTCCTAGTGCTCCCACAGTGCCACAGAAATACACAAGGACATGAGCACCTGCTGAGGCCAGGGCTATTGTAATTTGTAACACCATATCCAATTCACATCACATTTTGGAGAAAAAATCCCCCCAAGATCTCCAAGCAATCTATCACATTCGAGGCAGAATTGGCTTTCATTGATTTCAGAGGGGCACGCCACAGCCACAGTGATGATGAAAGTCCTGAGCTGCAAAGTGACTGCTGCCCCTCTGTGCTTGCACTCTCTAGCCACGTACCTATTAGAACAGCTGAGCATTATTCACTTAGGATCATTAACATCCTCAGCACCTTAACCAATCTCACATTTCAGGCTGCACAGGAATATCCTTGCAAGATGAACTGCAAATCTGCGAGAGGAATGGCAGAGCCCACAGATGAGCCCAATATTCCACTGCAAACCTTTAAGCACCTCACTAACACAAAGCTGCTGTTATTCTGGGTGGCAGAGGCAGCACTAATGCTTGTCAGTGCAACAGGACCAAACCATACATTTGGCCCTTGCATTTCCCTCATGTCTCTGCAGTGCTGTATGTCGGGGTGCACCATGTGCTGCTCCCAGCTGTCCCCAGCAACACACAGCATTGTGGGGAGCAGAGAACAAAAGCAAGTGCCAGTTGCTGTGCAATCACCCAATTAACAGCTCCTTTTGGGGTTTTAATCTGCTTCTGCTTATTGAAGAAATGAATAGATCATTACCACTGATGTTCATAGTGCTGCGCAGTCACCTTCCCTGCCCCTCTCTAAGGCACCCTGTTACTTAACACCTGGTAGGAGATGTAGCAGCACCTCTTCAGCTGACTTTACATCAGGTCTAAGTTTAGCTCCTGCAGGTAACAATTTCTGGTTAAACTTTAATACCAAAGTATGTTTAGAATCTCAGGGGCACACTCTCTGCTCATTTGAAACAAATGAGGATTATATAAGGAGGAACATGAGCTACAAATAGGATTCACACAATTAATTGACTCTAAGCTGCAGCAGAGCAGCGTGGCGCAGGAAGCAGAGCTGCTGAACTCAGCTGTCCCATCTCCATGAATCCCTGCAAACCCTGCAGGGTTTGAGGACGGCACAGCTGGGTGGGCAGGTCCTGCACAACTCAGTGCCCCATCCAACCTCCTGGTACAACAGGTGCAGTCCCACGGACTCACACAGTCTCACAGTATTTTCATTTATAGGGTGCTGTGCCTTGCAGGAGTACCGTGGGTGCTGCAAAGCCTGAGCTGCGTGCAGAGGTTTCGCATCCTGCACAGTCCCTCCATAGCATTTACAGTGAATACAGAAACTGCAGCACATGCTTAAACTTTGAAATGAACTGAAAAACCCATGCTTATGGCTACAGCTTTCAAACCAGTTGCCAGAACTCCTCTACACTAATGTATGACTGCATGCGCTGCTCTCCCCCTGCATGAGAACATTGCCCTTCATTGGACTAGAAGCAAGAATATCCTATATATTGTGGTGCTAAATCCATCTGTGGGAGTTCCTGGGATTCCTTGGGGGTGCCTATCTGCTCCCCCATCCCAGAATACTCCAGCTCTGACATGCGGCTCCGCAGCCTCTACACATTTAGCAAACTGCAGCACTTTGCTGGGAGGATCAGTTGCACCTGTCGTGCTCTAACGAGCTCATATGAAACCTTCAGCTCAATCTCCCTAATTGCACTCAAAGCAATACATATACATATACATACATATACATATATATACACACACATACACATATATATATATTCTTCTAAAATAGCTCCCACTGCAGAGCTCTCCCGTTACAAACGTGCAGATAAGTGCACCGATTTCTGCTGCCACGTGCATCATACTGCTTCCCATCTCCTTTCAGCACAGGTATCACAAAGCCCAGCTTGAGCTCAGCTCCAAGACAAAGGCTGTAAGAGCTGAGTGCCGGGCCAGCATCCCAAACAGTGACATGAAAGCAGGAAATATGTGAAAGGCCTCAAGCAAATGCTCAGCAAGACAGAGTGCTGCCCTTGGGCTTTCCGGAGCAGGGCCACCCCCAGGTGAGCACTGCCTCTGCACAGCGATTCCTGCAGCTCTGAGCAGCATCTCCCTTGGCCATGGATGCAGTTTACAGACAGAGGCTCCGCCATCATCCAGAAATTAAAATAAATGTGAGTTAAACTTCTCTTGCGCCCAATCAATAACAGTAACATCACTGGGAGTATAAAGACTGAAAAAGACAAAATCCTTTTGTTTTTCTTTTCTGGGAAGACTCTATCAACTGAGCAAGTTCATTAACAGCCTCTGAAATTGTCCCTAACCTGCCTCCCTTCTGCACTGTCACTGACATTTTAGTCAATGGCACAACCAGCCAGGACACACCACAGCTTGTGATAATATCCTTGGGTAATGAGTGTACCAAAGGGGTCACTGATGGAGCAGGTGAGGAGAAGCACAGCCACTCATCTGCCTCCCCACTCCCCCCAATTTTTGTCACTCTCTATGGATGGCAGGGGAAGGCTGACACTCCTCCTCTTCCAGCCTAAACAACTTGCATCTACACCAAGCAGAAAATCCCTCATATAATAGCACTTTACACAACAACCATCAAGGTTAATGCACCTCCTGGCTTTTTTTCCTGGGTAAATCACCCTACTTGGATGCCAACACCAAAGCCCAACTCACCCCTACCAGTAACGACCATTGAGTAAGAGCTGCCTGGGACAGGTCCTAAATCAACTGAAACTCCTTCCACGGCTTTGGTTTGAGGGCTCCACACTGCCTGAATACTTGGAAGAGTCACTGGAGGACCACGTGGTCTTCTTGGGCCCTACGTATCTGAGTCCACAGCCAAACACTGCAGCAGCAGTCAGCTGCACATACTGCATTTTTCAGAAGTGAGATGTACGTCTTTCAGACAACCCCACTGAAAAAAAAAACCAACCAAGGTCTGAATTCCCCTCCAGATCTCACAGCGTCTGGGAGACTTGCAACTATTCAGACACCGTTTCTATTTAGAGAAAAATGAAACCTCCCCCTGTTGATGATGTACTATTATCAGGGATCATCTGCTCCTCCACGCCACCCCCACACACACACCAGGAGTAATTGAGAAAGCTGTTGTTGACAGATGACTGCATGCAGAGAACAGCAGGCGCATCGTCGCTCACCCAGGAGAAGGGAAGCTGGAGCCGTGATGAGCAGCGTGGCACTGAGCTCTGCTGTGGGAACCACGCCGTCACTCCTGCTTTGTGCAGCTCTGTTCATAGGTGTCACATCAGGCACTCAATTGGGTACCTGCTGCAATAAAATCAGTTACAATCATATCCCTCCCCTGCAGCACTGCAAATATTTTCATAGCTAATTCTTTCAGTCTTTGTGCAAACATATTACTTTGGTGGGTATTACAAAAAGACAAATGAAATAATGTCACTCTGCTTTATATAACACCACATCTGAGGGGGAAAAAAAGGCTGCCTATATGTGTGTGTCAGTGTAAATCCACATCTTTTAACTCTTCAGGAATTAAAATCGGAATGTTTTCAAATCTTGCAGAGCATCTCACCTTTACCTTGAAGCACCAAAGCTCTGTTTCACAGCTGATAGCCAATAGGCAGCACGGAGCACAGTGCTGCTTTCTGAGCCTTGGGCTTGAAGGAAAATTAAAAGTAAAATAAAATGCTTTGCAAGAAAACAATCATCGACTCTTCAAACCGTCATTGGAATACTACCAACCTCGAGGGATGCTAAAAGAAATCATGATCCATTTTCTCAAATGAAAAGGGATCTCTGGGCTGGAGTTAGGTAGGTGATTCACCACCCCCAGCAACCTCCATATATAGATAGAGGGAAGAATGGGGATACTGCGCCCGCATGGGGGAAAGGCGAGTAAATGTTTAAGGTAGAACCCAGTGCAGGTAGGCAAGGTGTGATCTGTTTAAGTCAGATGAATGTATCAACACAGCTCATCCTAGGAAATACATCCTTGTCCAACCAGGAACCCAGAGATATCAACAGTCCAACCGAACTGGAGGATTAACTCCTTAACTCCCAGTGCAATACATGATGTTAGGATGTGGAAAACCAGTATCAAAAAATCATAAAACCATGACAATCCTGTATTTGCCACCTGGCCAAAGACAGAGGATCCATGGTGCCCATCTCAGTGATGGAAGGAACCCTGGAAGCAGCTCCCTGCCTTCCCCTACTGCCACCAATAAGCCTGGTGATCCCACATGGCATCATCCTAACTGCAAAACCACATCCCAGCTGCTCCAAACCAGGCACTGCACATTGAAACACACCGTAAGCATCCCGCGTGCTTCCTCGCACAAAGTAGGTGACCCATTTTCCTCACATATCGTAGCAGCATTTCATTTCCTACTCCTTCCTCTTGCATGACACAGAGGATGCCCTGCTGGTGTTTTCCTGCAGTAATGGGCTCATTCTGCAGCAGCACGTCATGGTGCCATGTAAGTGCTCATTCCTGCTCCCTCAGAGTTAACAGCAGCGCCCTGATGGCTCCAAGGAGTGCAGGGTTTGGCTTCAGAGACCTTCTGCTCCAAAGCAAAGAAAGTGCATGCTTCATATTGAGCCTCTGCACACACAGAGCGCTATTCAAACACATTTACCATTTCCAAGCAGACGTCTTCAGCTGGAACCTCAGAGACACATGCAGAGGGTTTATCTAGTGGTAGCAAAAGCCTCGTGGCGTTTCTTAGATGGAAAGAAAACCGGGTGCAGCAATTATTCATAGCTGTACATACATTCCTGCAGACAGCCGAGCTGACTTGGCAGAGACTGAAGTTAATTGGGTTTACAGTACAATGAAGCTTTGATTGAAGTGCTTCGCTCAAGAAAATTACACACACACCCCCAGACCCCAACACCATTACTCTCAGTGTGCAGAGCAACCCCACGTATCACCGAGGATATGCTGAGGTTCTTATTGCTCTGCCAAAGACCCACAAGCGCATGAGATGGAGGTGTTTGATCTGCTGTGTGCTGATGCATAATTTAGCTGCAGAAGAGGCTGCACAGGACCAGTGCTCTGGGCAGCTTTTGAAGTTTGCAGCTGCCCCACAGCTGCCAGGGTGGGACCTGCCCAGGGAGCCCAGGTGGCCCCAGCACAAGGCAGGAGGGAAACTGCTCCAAAACCAATGCAGAAATGGGCTCTGAGCAACTGGAGAGGGGAGATCAATGTAACCTCAAGTTTGCCAAGTAAATAATTCAGATTCTACTGCAGTGATTTATGAAAATAAAAAGATTTTTTTAACGAGCTCAGCAGGCAGTGGGCACTTCTACTATTTTTACATGGTAAGAGCAAAAATGAAAGGACAGGAGCTTTTGCTTCATTGGGCTTTTCTCACGTTTCATGGCTACAGTTTAAAGAGCTCCAGCGTGCCTTGGGGTTATGCTGTGCTCAGCAGTTTTGCCAGCCAGGAAAGGGTCACACAAATGGTGCCTTCGCTGTCTGTGCTCAGTTCTCATGCAGCTGCATGGAGAAAACTTCCAGGTGTTCCTGGGAATTACTGGTTCTTGGGGAAGTTTTGCAAGATGACAGAACAGAGAAGGACTACTAGAAGCTCTGCATGGAACAGCACTCAAAACCAAACCTGTTTTTGAATGCATGCCCTTCTTTTGCTTTCCTAAATCGATCTGTACAGAAGAGCATGCAGGAATTCAGATCACAGACCACATCACAATGACAACTCTCCATTACTCTGTTGGGAAAAGTCCCAAATAGAATTATCTGTGCTCTGAAGAAAATGGTAAGACAATGGAGATGTGCTAAGAAGAGGTGAAATGGAAGATGGCAGTTCCATAAGAAGCAGAACAAAAAAAGAGACATAGGTAATGGGAAAAAAAATAATAACACAACTAGAAATGAAGAGTGACAATTTTCAATGGCTCAGAGGGTGGTGAGACCACAGCACTGCAGCCCAGAGAAGCATTGATGCCCCATCCCTAGATGTGCCCGAGGCCATGGATAGGGCCCTGGGCAGTGTGGTCTATGGGAGGTGTCCTGCCCACCACAGGGGTTAGAACTGAATGGGCTTTAAGGCCCCTTCCAACCCAGAGGATTCCATGCAGTTAAAAAATATAAGCTGTTTGCAGGGGAGCCATCGACCTGAGCAATTGTTGACAGTGCAGGGAAGGAGCCCTGCTGTACATCCTCCCTGCCACCAAGTTCTATCCATCTTATTTACTTAGTTTCAAAACAAATCTAACTGAAAATCTAGTCTTCAAAGCCATCCATCCACCCATCTGCCAGCTTTATCAATCACCATCCGTGCTGCACATCAACACTTCTTTCATTGACTTCCATATGGTTCATTGCATGAAAATGCCTAATTAAGAGAACAGGATGAGATTCTAGCAAGTAAACTTGGTGACTGTCTGCAGAGGAAATCTGAGCTATCGCACCAACTCACACGAAGCAGCGAGCAGAGCCAGAAGCAGTGGCAGGTAAACTGCTGCCTAAGAACATCCCCAGCTCCAAGAGGTTTGGACTTCAAAACTGCCCATTCACTTGCTCCGTGTCTGCAGCCTAACAGCAGGATTCCACCCGAGAGGCTGACGAAGGAGCCATACAGTGCTCCACAAATGCTTTGTCAGATCAAAAGATCTCCCAGACAGCAACTGCAGATCAGAGGAGCTTGCAGCTATTAAAGCCAACAATTTGCCTGTCTCCAGCTGTAAACTGGGAGAATTCATCGCAGGTGCACCGATAAATGGCACTGCTTCTCTCACACACACACTGCATGCCATTTATTTTCTGACGGCGTGCAGAACATAGTATGTTAACCCCAAACCCTAACCAACCTGCTGCAAATCCACAGCTCTGAGGGCCGATGGCAGGGAGAGATGTGGCTGCAGCCCATAAGGGGTTGCACTCACTGCATGGCTGGTACAGCACAGAGCGAACCAGCTGCCTTGGATTGAAGGGGAAATGGTTATTGCATGGGGTTATTTAGGGAATGGACAAGACACGGTGTACATCCTCCCCTGGATCAGAAGGACAGTTGGACTCAATCTTAGAGGTCTTTTCCCACCTTAGTGATTCTGTGACAAGGAGAGAGCCGCGTGTAGGCATTTTTGGGAGCTGGCCATGGTAAATCCTACAGAACACCTTAACACGTCCACAGCAACACCATGAGCCAACCTCCCACCAGCTGTGCAGCTCCACTCCCCCGCATCACTTTAAGGCAGCAGAAAACACATCCCTGCAGCCCTGTAAGAGTAACTTTTATCCCCTGTTTAAGCAGCAGTTCAGTCAGAAGCTCAGGAGCCCATAGAGCTGATGGGAAAGACAGGAGGTATAGGGACACTGCTCGGCTCCATGAGATGAGGTTACCAGCTGCATGGTCACCAAGAGTGGCTAGTGGAAGTCATTTGGCCAGCACTAAAAACAGAGAGATAAACTCATTTTTATGGCTCAATGCATAGAGAGCCTGGCTTCTGCTGGGAGTCTAAATTTGGACTGCTCAGTTAATTTGATTGGATGCTACGAGAGAGGGCATGATTTGAAACCACAAGTCGTTTTTCTCCTTGGAAGAGTGGATAACTGAGTCTTTTAATCTGACAATACATTTAAACTGAGTTATTGTGACAAGGGACTTCCATTATCCATTTCATCTAGTTGCAAACTGTCAGAATAAATCTCGGGGGGTTAGGGAAAAAAGCTGCCTTCCTTTGTTTGCTGTTTTTATATGCCACAACAGTTTAGATTTGGTTCACTTTAGCTCATGATACTGTATAACCATACAGGATAGAGGCCCACTGTAAATCTAGTACAGAAAATGTTAACTTTAGGGTTATCGGTGTGGGGTTTTTCTAGTTGGTTTGTTGTTGTAGCTTAAATAAGGAGTACAGTCTGAACTGGCCACCTAGAGGTATCACGGCATTGACTTCAACGACTACTTTATGCATTTTTATGTATTTTAAAAATTATTTAAACTCTAATATCTTCAGAATGGAAAAAGTCACTTCCTATGCTTTTCTCTTCCTTGTGGAGCAAGTTAAGTTAAACTGCTAAGACTCTTATATCAGAAATGAGTCAAAATAAGGCACAGAAGAGAAAGGGATGGTATCATGCTTAAGACAGTTAACCAGGTGTGGGGCAGCCCTGGCCAGCAAGGCTTGCCTGAAGTAGTCCAGCCAGTCCTATTATATGGAATACATATAATCTCAAAGCCAGGAGTGGTGAGAACAGTAAAACAAATCAATCAGTAGATCCCTCCATCTTGAAATCTTGCATACATTGGGTTAATTCGTTACAAAGGCTGCACTAAGAAATAAGCATTGCTACTTCACCTGATTTTAATTCTACCCTCTCAGCACCATCACAAAACAAAGAGAGCTCTCAATCACGACCTTCCCCAGAGCCACCATTTGCTCTCAGGAGGTGGTTGGGAGCACAGCACAACGTGGCAGTGCCAACGCTCCGTGTCTGGGTTTGATCAGATTGGGGAAGCGCAAAGGGATGCGGCACTCAGATCCCATCAGAGTATTCATTAGTTTTAATTATTTTTCAAGTTCTAGGGGGAGCCATTAAAAAAATTAATCACAATGGGAAGGAACAGCAGCCCTGCGTTGCCATAAAAAGACAATAATGCATTTTAGGATACACACTTGTTACGATTTATATTAAACAGGACCAGGGGCAGCATATAACAGCTGTCATAAAGCAACACGTATTATGAAAACATGGAGATCATCTCCAAGCTTGGTTATATTCTTACATAGAAGCTGAATTTACTTTAACTTACATTCAGATTTTCTGGTAATATCCACTCCTTTTTCCTTTTTAATTTCAAATGACCACTTTGCTCCAACCCTTGCCCTGCTGTACCTACAAACATTTCCTCTCTGCTGACCTTCTCCTCTCTGACTTCAGATGCACTGTTCGCGTGTTTGGTCTGAGGCAGAACTCAGCTCCTACTCTGGGCCAGAACAGCCTTCCCAACTTGTGCTCACCTCCTGAGGACTGCACAGAGCACTCCATGTGCCTGGGAGAACCCTGGGATTCACTCCAGATCTGCTTTGCCTCAGCTTCAGCCTCCCAGACCTAGTACATGACTTGAGTGATAAGCACCATAAACAGGATGCTCTTATTTACCACAGTATTCCAGACCCTGCACGGTTCCGTTGCCCCTCTCTGGACATGCACCTCAGTGTCCTTCTTGTAGATGCCATTATTTCTTGTAGCAAACATTCAGCATCTCACCCAAGACATACCCACGCAACCAGATGCTGACAAGACATTCTCTCCCAGAAAACAGTTTTTCCATTTCAATTCACTGTGGCACGCTAAGATGAATACTGTGAAATGAGGAAGATCATCAGCACCCACTCCAGATTATTCCACACTGCTTCTGCAACACACTGGTAGGAGCCAACACAGATGTCACATTTGTACACCCGGACCAGATCCAGGCTGATGTAAATCCTCATCATCAATCTGAATTCTGGTGACTTTGATGTGAGAGAGATGTGGCAGGAGCTGAATACTGGGCTACACTGCAGTACTCATGGTTCCTGCCCTATATGGGCCAGGTGGGAGCAGGGTGCTCAGCCCCACATCCTGGCACTGCTGGGTGGGCTCAGCTCACTCAGCACAGCATTGCTGAGCAGAGACAAGGCGTTGGTGGGGAAGGTCTGAATGAAGGACAGTGACGGATATGTTTATGGAACATACACTAAAATGAATCACTTCTGATATCATTTTTCTTCCTCTAGCATAATTATAACCATCTTTAATCTAACGTGAGGTTTTTTTGAATGAGAATATTTATTTCAATTAAGAAGTATAAAGCATCAGATCTAAAAATGCTGTAGGCAAGGGATTTGGTTATTTAGAATTATTCTGTGCTAGAATTACACTGGCTCCATGGTCCTATATTATTCTCAGACATTACATGAAATTAGGCACAACAGGGAGAAAGAATCAATCAGTCCTGGCTAAGGAATTGAGATAATAATGACTCATTTGATGGGATTGCTCTGGAAAATTAATAATGACGGTGGTAATTACTAACCTGGGATAGCTGCAGTGCTCATTATTCTCCTTTTACTCTACTGAATGTTAAGTATGATGAAGACGTTTGTTAGAAACACAGCCCTGCCTGCAGGCTCTCAATCACAGCCAAGGACCCTCCGAGAGGCCTGAAAGCCGTCCTCTTTTTGCATTCACCAAAAAGCAAACACTGAACGATTGCAGTATTTGCTCTATAGCACACAAATATGACTTGCAAGAGTTGGGCTCTGCTGCCTCCTACTTCTCCCAACCTGGGGATCTGGCCCAGGTTGGCAAAGGAGGGCTGGGGGAGCACGGTGAGGACAGGGCTGTTTTTAATGCAACTGTGGAGAGACATTGGAATAAAAAGCTGAGAGGGACTAAAAATGGGAGTGTCGCACAGCTGTGCTCTCAAACATCTGTTCCACACCCACAGGGTGCACTGCAACACTTATTTATATTTTAAGTGGATGAGCAGTGTTTGCCTTACGTTGAAGAGCGACAAAAGTGAGTGCCCTGTAATAGGCAGGAAGAGGGAAAATAGAAAACGTAGCCCTTTAGTAATGCTAAAACAACAGTTCTAATATTGAAGGAAAACAAATCTATAATTTTCTGAACAAGGCAGAGGTTTTGCATCAGCAACCCTTCTTGATTGAGGAATTTTGGACCCCTTGTCAACTTTACCAATTACTCCTTTTTTCCTGCCAACTCCTTCCCCAGCTGATTTAGCCCAGCACTGCCTTCATCCCTGTGACATGGGCTCTCAAAGGGCACCCTATATCCATGTCACTGCACTTCAGTCCATTAGCATACAACCTTTCTCACCTTTCTTTTTCAGCCAAGATGGTCAAACAAGCAATTTTTTCCAGAGGGATTCATGGATTTAAAAACTCCTACCCGTAGGTTTTAGAAATCCTGAGCATCTTTGTGATCTGGAAACACAAGGCCCTGCAATGGGGGCTTCTTCCAACCACTAGCCGCTGCACAGCACAGCCCACCTGCTCTCCCCTGCATCAATTTCTGCAGCCAGCGCAGCTCCCAGCATCGTCCTTCCTAATGCTCAAACCCCAGTGAGCCATTACAGGGAAAAGTCAAGGCTTTTTGCTATTTACAACCGCAGTATCATTAATGCCACTTATGTTTATCATTTTGCCTCATTATTGTTCCAGTAGATTGTTTTCAAACAAGATGAGAACAGCAATGTGCACTGCGTGTGCAATTGTCTGAAATGTCAAGAACGGGGGACGTGAGCTCTGCTGGGGTAAAGGGAGATGCTGACAGCTTTTAGCAGCAGCCCATGCCTTCCGGCTCCTTGTTTAGCTCCTTGACAAACCCACTGTCACCCGGCTTGTCACCATGCCCTGCACACATCCAATTATCCTGGTACAGCACAGCATGACAAAAACAATCCATCCATACCATCCAAACAACACACTTCTAGTATAAAAATCCAGACTGCTCTTAAATGTCTCTTTCCCCACTGCCAGGCCAGGCTCCTTCACTATACCAAATAGCACCAGCAGGGGAAGTGGGATTTGGGACGCTGCCTGCAACAAGTGCTTTATTTGGATCATCTGTGCAGGGCTGAAAACTGGGCTGTGTTGGTGAAGTCCCCCTGCTGTGTTAGCCCTACCCACAGATTTAAGAAATGACCATAAATAAAGCTCCCCTTAGAATCACAGATTCGCTAAGCTTGGGAAAGGACCTCAAACCCACCCCTCCCCTGCCATGCCTACTGCCCATGGCCCTCAGTGCACATCCCTACAGTTCTGGAATGCCCCCAGGGATAGTGACCCCATCACTCCCCGAGTAGCCCATGCCAATGCCTGACAGCTTTTACAGAGAACAAATAGCTCCCAATATCCAACCTGGGCACAACTTGAGGCCCTGTACATTAGATTTCACAGTGTTTAAGAGAAGAGGTTGATAAAGTTAAATGAGATGTACAAAGTCAACAGTAACCCAACAATTACAACAGAGATCTTGCAACCATGAACCCATCAACACAACATGGCTAGAGACCTGGTTACCTGTCACAAGCACCAGGATGTCGCTGTCCTACTGACCTCTCCATGCTCTGCCTCCTATCCCCATGGAAAACATATAATTTCAGTCACATCTGGCTGCCAGCAGCTGCCCATAAACCATCTACCAAAAAAACCCAACACTGTGGCAGCAGCACTCAAATTTCGGGGATGCAAGAGCAAAGGGAGCTCTCCCAAGGAACACAGGGGACATGATCAAGCTGCAATTGTAGCTTATTCAAACGTCCCCCGTAAGCATCAGAATGGAGCTACCTTTTGCAAAACATTTCTCTCCGTTTGTTCCCTCAAAAGGAAAGCACATATTTAAAAATCTCAGTTCAGCTTATGAGTAACAACCATTGAAGATACAACCCAAATACATAGAAAATCCATCAGTTTGAAAGCAGGGATCCAAAAGCAATAATGAGAAGAATTGTCCTGCAGAACAAATAAATGCTTTTTGCAGCTTACTTGAACTACAGGAATGGTGTTAAACCTCAGGCTCTGCACACAGCTGTGCTTAGCTAAAATGGAAATAGTCATTCCTATGGTCACTTCCACCTGGGAGGGTGTCACCTGCAAAGCACATATCAAGAGCAAGCCCAGATGTAATAAACTTTTGATCATGAGCGACTGTAGTACTTGACACCATCCATGTCTGCTCTGCATTTGCTTCTTCTGCATAAACAAAAGGTACCAAATTTCTGTTCAGAAGCGCATGCAAGCTCAGAGTTAATTATTGTAATTATCAATTCAACAGACTCAGAATGCTAATTTATTATAAAGTGGTCTGTTAATTGGTGTTAAACTGTCATTAGTCTGCCATTTCCTCTGTTATCAAGCTGACCTGGAGCACAGCAGAGCTGAAAAACCAATCCATTTCTCATTGCTGGCAACTGCTGATTACAGATTCGGAGAAGAAAAAAAAAAAAACACAACTGCATACTTGGAATTGAAATCGCTATAAGAACAAAGGAAAACATAATTCTGCTGCTTTAAATTACAATCTTTTTGTTACATGTAGTGCTTTACCTGCATGTAACCCACCAGTGCTGCCCATGTGGGTCTGCCCGCTGACTCCTTCCTCTCCTCTAGGGTTTTAGTTACCAAAACTGAGTGCCCAGGAGGGCAGTGAGCTTCCATTTAAATATGCTGCAAGACAGAGAGAAGGCGTTTCAGTCTCCCCCCAAAGCTGCTGTGGAAGCAGCATGACCTGCCGGACCATTTCTCAGGGTAGCTCACCTAGTCTGGGGCATCCAACCACTTGCTGCATCCTCACCTTAGACCAGCAGAACTCCTCGCTGTACCTGCATGAACCTCATTTCTCCTTCACTTCAAGAAACATGCAAGCCTTCCTTTGTTTGATACTCTTTACTGCCACACAGATGCTCATCCATGGGAAATTCCTATTTACTTTAATCTGTAAGACCCCATTACATTGACAAACTGATCCACATGGCAACGAGGCATCCCATTCCTATTTCTTGGTAACAGACAACAGCAGGAGGCCAACACCACTCTGCAGAAAACCTACCCCTCCAACTGCCCATCTCTCAATATGGCTTCTTTGTCAGCATTTCCAGCCGAAGTGGAAGTCAAATTAATTGTTACAGCAGACGGATACCTCTTCAAAGAGCTGCAGCACAGATCATCAGCACTGTCTGTCAACTCCTCTCTCTCAGAATAATTTTCTTGGCAGTAGCTGCCGCATCAAAGTCATGCATACCTATGAGAGTTTTACACATTGCACTGTACATTATGCAGTGGTACCACTGGCCGCCTGGTTTTGGCAGGGATTGGAAAGCCATCGGGCCCCAGCTTTTTCTCAGCCTGTCCTATCACAAGCAGAATTTATTGTTGCTGGGAAACTGTTGCTGGGACATTCGCTGGACATTTTGTTTTCCTTATCTTTTGCTCTTGATGGCACTACATATTCCCCGTCCTTTATCTAATTCCCTCATTACTATTCTATCCATTGCTCGCACCTTTATAGTTCCCACAGTCGCCTTCATGTGGTCTGGCTGCCTTATTTCCTGCCACCGACTTCAAATTCTGCTTGAGTGCATATTCCTTTTACAGCAAGGAAGGAAAATAAACCTGTGCAGATGGAAACCCAGATCTTCTGCTGCTCAGGAAAGAGGGCTCTACATGATTTCTACTAGAGGAATTACTCAGGCTTAGGGAAGACTGATGAACATGATGTCAAGGACAGCTGTCAAAATGAGAAATGCCCATTGTAGCTTTCTCTACGCTTCAGTCAGTCACATTTGCTATTACTTCACAGTATTGATATACACTGACATGGTCCAAAATGGATACAGAGACTTAGTGAAGACCAAAGGCAAGTTTTTGCTGTTTCAGGAGATAAAGATCTTGCTCAGCACACTCAAAGGGGGTGATTCCTCTAAGTATCATTCCTTTCAGGAACAAACACACAAGTAAAGAAAAATGTTGCTATGAGCTGAAATTCATCTTCTATCACTTTAAATCTGAAAATAAAATGAAAAAGATTTCCACAGTGCCATTAAGAAACTTGCTTTAGTACATGTAAAACAATGAAGACCACTCTTGGCATCTCAGGACACATTGTACTCGTTGCTAGCAACTTAACATAAGTGCTCGTGGTGACAGTTATGGAGAAAAGGGAAACTGGAGAGTGCCACAAGGCACAGCATTTGATGGATTCAGAAAACAGAAACAATGCTCAAAGACGTACAGACTTTCTGTAGCAGAAGGCAAGCAAAAAGCACAGGGATCTCATTTGTTGGGTGGTTGGTCAAGACTTACTGTTCAGCAGATGCACACAGTCAGCGTGCTTCCCCTGCAATGAATAAACGTCCTTCCTTACAGGCATTTGCTTTTTGTGCTTAGCTGAAGTGGTTCGCTGGGAGATCAGAGACAGAGAAACTCAGATTGCTGGCTTGCTTCTTCTGTTTCCTTTGGCAAGAAGCTGGGTGCTAATTTAATACAAAATGTTGGCTTTTTTATGGGGTGTGTGGGCTGGCAGCCTTATGCTTGCAAAGGCATGCAAGGCTACAGGCGATGTTTTTTGGGTTTTGTTTCAGTAAACCCAAAAGGTTCATTTTCCACTTTCACCAACTTAAATGCTGTATAGAAGTTGATGACTGCGCCTCAGCTGCTGTTCAAGATGATGGCTGAACTCCTAAGGCCATATTATTTTATGACTCCAAGTATCCAACAATACTTTCTTATATCAGAAAACCACCCCTAGTGACAACATCTATTGCACTGCAAACTCCTGTAAGGAAGCTACTGGAGCACTCCAATCTGCCAACTTCGATGCTTACTGCATAGTTAATTTTTTCTGACTGCACCATATGCTACACCATTATTACAGTGGTGCCAGGGCTTTTCTTTCTCATATATTGATTGAAATGATGTATGTTGTACATGGCCTAAGAACCTGCAAGAGTCTCTGACTTTTGAGCTGTTTCTCTCTATCTTGGCTCTTCCTGTTGTGATGATGGGTTTGACTGTGCAAACCAGTTCCAGCCTGACTGATTTAGTTTCTTTATGCCCAAGACCAACTAATTAGCAGCTTTACCAGGATTTATCTACCTGGACAGGGAGAAAACTGAGGCATGAATTTACACAGTGTTGCTTCTCAGCAGTAATTCTCTTCATGGGAGCTCCTAGTGTGCACCATCAAACACAAGCTTGCTCACTTTCCAAGGGGAGTAAATGACTGGCACATATCAGACGCTTACAGAAACTGTTCTTGAATTCTCTACAAAAACAACACTGAAAAAGTAACTTAGATATATGGGGGTAAAAAAAAAAAAGGGGGGTGGTGGGGGTTAAAAAGTAAAAACTTACTTTTTAAGTGTTATTTTTCTTCATTTGCTCTTTTTGCTTTCCATTTGCTGTTCATGAGGACTAGTTCCCTAATTAAAGCAATTAGGTAGCACCTGCACTGGGTCCAGCTTACCTTCCCAGGCACAATGTAGAGCAGCTGGGGCAGCAGCAGGAGCTGATGTGAGTGTAGCTTCTAGGCTGGGATCTGTGCTCAGGGATGGAGAGAGCAGGGCAGCCACCAGGTCAACCCCTGAGCACATGCACAAGGAACTGATGATGAGTGGGAGGATCCTGGCAATCACCAGCTCTACTCATTGTCTAAATTCACTCATTTTTCTATGGTGAAGGTAGGTGAGAAGCCCGAGTAAATTGCTGGGGCATATTGTGTACAACCCTTAATGCAGACAGGTTGTAAAATTGCAGGCTATCTTGTAAGAACTGCCTGGCCTCCACAATTGTATTTTTTCAAATAGCAATTTCCTAATTAACAATTTTTGCCCTTTGAAGTCTTGCACTGACAAATTATTTTTCTCTTTCTTTTCTAGCGACAGCAAAATTATTTATCCAATTTCTTCACATAAAGGGCTCATTTTATGTTCTAATGAACAAGGGCAAGAACAGAACAAAAGCAGAAAATACACAAAGTGAACCCCTGCCCAGATCAGAGAGAAATTTCTTATCTTTGACACCTGCTGGCAATTAATCCTTGGCATGCCTGAATCTACAATTAGCAGCGCTCCTGTAAGGGGTCTGAGCTGTGGTTCCAGCTGCCATTCAGCACTGCCCTTTGGCTCCTTGGGCAGTGTCTGAATGCTCTTCGGCACACACATGAACAGGAATCTGGCTTACCCATGGTGGCTTCCTGCACCACACAGAAGATTCATCCCATTATTTTTTAGCTTTTTAGACTGCAGTAAGAGTGGGAGTTGGGAGATGCTGTTTCAGCAGACTCATCCACAGGAGATGGAGGCAGGTCCTTCCCTGCAGTGCAGTGATGCTTGTCCTCATGCTGCAAGGTGCTGCCATGCACCCAGTCATCCCACCAGTAGCATCCAAGGAGGAACTTCTCTCTCCCTGTTAACCATTATGAAATCCCTTTGGGATGCACCAGGTTTGCACCCCTTACTTGCTTAAGTTATCCTACATTCATTGTTAACTTTTCTGCTCAACAGACATAACCAGTTAAAGCTCAGTCAGTCCCTCTTGGACTTTACTGTTGTAGGTTCCTTCTTGTTTTCTTGCAACTCCATGTGCCCACTGATGTGCTGCACTGCTCTTCTTCCCAAGGTTTGGCATACAAGGCAATGAGTAGCTTGAATAATTACATTACAAGCAGCGGAATGTGGAATATGGAAGTCTACTTGGAAAAGTAACTTTCTGTGACACGAAATTAACTTAGCATTGCATTTAAACTTCTACTTTATCACGTATGTGGTAGAGTTTGAATCCAGCATTTTGTTGGAGCATGACAATACTCTGATACCACTCATCTTCTGATGTTTCTATGCTACAAAAATAAGTCAGCTGTGCACAGTGTAGAAAACTGAATAGAAATATTGTATAGAAATATTGTGAAGAACACTGTTCTTTGAAGCAGTGGATGGCATTTGGAAGCCATTTAGTTCTTTTAAGAGCAGTACTTTATGAAGTATTTCAAGGGAACTTTAAAGCTATTATTTCTTACTCGGCCATTAAAACCTAGAGGTTTGCAAATTAATAGCTATAAGAACTTTGATGCAAAGATCTCTGAATAAAATAATTTCTGAAGGCTATTTTCACATTGATTTATATTAAAACTTCAAGTCCCTTGTTAATTCAATGCACATCTCAGAAATTATCTTAAATATTAGGAATAATTTTATACTAAATAATCTAAAAAACCCTCACCATGACTTCTTCAGTTTTCTTCCATTCAGACCCACATCCCTCAGTGCTTTCTAATAACCTTTAAATAAACATTCTTGGGTTACTAATTAGCATAGTAAACAATGGGTTCACCTTTCATGGGTAATTTCATGGTCAAATGACCTGCCTGGAACAGGCTGCAGGTTTGGCAGCTCGCGTACCTGCAGCAGGCACCTCCGTCTGACATTTATTCTTTAAGCAGCATCTCCAGGAGCATCTTGGTGCCTTTTTTACCTAATTCCTGGCAGCTGATTGGCCTTAAGCTTCCAGTAACATGTAAGGCTTAGAGGAGTGGTCTCATACAGGAGGAGGAAGATGCATCTTCAGCTTCAGGAGCTTCAACCACAGTGCAGTCGCAGCTCTGGGGCAGCGGGGAAGTTTGGTGCACTGCAGAGTAACAATATGCATTGCACCGTTGTCACAACGCGTTTCTTATCACGCTGTTCTCAGGGCAAGTTTCTCTTGTCTTTTCTCAATTACGCTTCATTTGCTTTTATCACAAAATATAATTTGAGGCAGTTGCTTGGCAGATGGGTTAAAATGTTTTTTTTCCCTCTGTCAAGTAAGAGAAGACAAAATGATTACTGGTGCTGTCCATAAAACTGAGCCCCGTTTTGGTGCAGCACAGGAAATCACAGGGGAAGGTTTTTAGGCAGGTGGAGAGAGGCTGCATTCCTGTGTGCGCTGCTTTTGTACCACCATTGGCAACACAGGGTGGATGTTGTCATAGCCCAAAGTCAGAGCCATCCCAGGCAAGCAGGGCAGCTCCCCCCAAGCCCCAGCGTGCCCACAGCAGTACCATAGAAACCCATTACCACACAGCACTGTGGTCCCAAATGCACTGCAAGGCCTCTGCTGGTGCTGCCAGAATGGACCTCTATGCATTATCCTCTGGGAACACCTCCCTGCCCCATACCAGGATCACCAGAGATGGAGATCTGCAGGCTGCTGTGCTGATACAGCCTGATCTCCTACACAGCACTTGTATGTCTTATTTCCAGCAAGTTACAGGGAATTTTTCCACTATGTATCTATATACCTGTACATTGCAGTTAGATTAGATGATCTTAAAGGTCTTTTTCAACCTCTGTACCATGAGAATGACATTATGTGAATAATTTTATGGAAATAAGCTTGTCTGCAGTGCATTATATAAAGATAATATCATATAGATGAAAAAAGAAATAATATATTAAGGGAAAAATCTACAAGCGCTTCAAAATTCACCCTACAGCCTTCCCTAACACGAAGCCCAGGAGGTCCAGCTGATGTTAAAGGTACTCAGACAGGCCAAAGAGGGCCCAGAATTAGGTTAGTAAGCCACCATTTGCACACAGAATGACATGGCATGGTTTTCTGAAGTGCTGAATCCCATCTCAGAAGTTCCCTGGTGGGACACGAAGCTTTATTTTCAGCGCTTCCTTTGATAAAGGACTCTCTGTACCATCTTTCTCTAGCTGCCATGAAATTAATTCCACGTTACATAAGCCATTGATGAATAAGCATTATTTTCCATATATTAAATGCGCAGAGACAGGTTTCAGCACTGAGCTGGTATTTAGCGAGGAAGGCCTCAGAAATTGTCAATTAATGCTCCTTGACATTTTATAAGTATGCTAATTTACATTAAGCCTACCACAGGTAACTGCATAAGATAACTTGGAGCCTCAGTCATAAACTAAAAAGACTTATGTGGTTCACAAGTATTAGGGCTGCTTCTTATCATCACTTTGACATAACGCACATTGTGTATGCAACGCGGTGAAGATAAACACACATATAAAACAGGCAATTACTTCAGCTCACACAGACTATCGTATTTATGACCATTTGCAGAGGCTTCATGTAATTCATTCACTTCAGGTGCTCGAGTAGATACATCATTACAACCCCAAAGGCAGACAAGGCAACTATCAAGATCTGTGCCACCACCTTCACAGAAATCACTGCTCCCATGGAGGGCAGGAGAAGTGGGTCTGGGTGTCCCATGGCATAGGATGGAGTGGGATACTCTCCACCATTGTAGCCACACCAGCCCCCTTAGGTAACAACTGGACTCTTCACCTATCGGGATAACCACAAATATTGGTTCACTGCATATGACTAATCTGGGGCAATTAAGGGCTAATTACTCTTTGTCATGCTTGTTGCCATCACTCATATCAACACAAATGAGCGGTGGGATGGGAGGTGCTGCCTGCTGCTTTGATTTCCTGTCATTTCACACCCGATTTGATTTGATGCAAAACAGGGGAGGCAGTAAAGAATCAAATCAGAAAAGCCATTTAAACTCAAGGATTATGAGAACGCATCGCTCTGAATGCAGCATCTCCCAGACTGGCAGTTAAGCTGGTCTCAGCTGCCTGACTGCATCCCGAGCACATAAAGGCTGCATGTGCACATCTGTGCCATGGCAGCACAGTCACTTTTAGATGGATGTTTAGCAAACACAGATTCTGACAGACATTTCCTGAAATCTGAGACATTTTTTGGATTATATCTTTAAAAATCATTGCCCATGCTATTCCATAAAGTGTATAAGCAGCTACTTTAGGACATAAAATACAGAGTTTAAAAATAAATAAATAAACATGGGAAGCAATAACAAAAGAATTGCAGAAGCATGCTGAGAAAACCCAAAAGGGAAGAGCTGTTCTACAGAACCACAGGTGAAACTTTGATGTTCTACCAATACAGAAGGGGAAAAGGAGGGATAAATGAAGCACTTCACTCTGGAAGTCAGTTTTAAAGTAATGAGATAACAACAGCTCCCACTAGCACTTTTCCATGGCAGCAAAGACTAAAATCGATAATGAACATCAAGGCTTCCACTTTTTAGCCATTTCATAACTCAGCCACAGGAATCTGCTTTTCTCCTTCAGCCAAGAGAGGGCCACGACTGACCTGGGCAGCACTTCCTCACCTGGCATCTCCAAGAACCACTTGTTTATTACAGACAAAGAATAACATGGCTTCACAAGTTGTGCTAAGGTATCATTATTTTGTGGAATGGATGAAGCTTTGAGGACTTGAGTTTGATTTGAATAGATCTGCTGAAGGAATTGATAGAATTTTGCACGTGTCATCTAACATTGAGATGTTGATGGCTTGGATTGTTCCATATGTCTTAGTGTCTTGACCAAGAAAAACTCACAAGAAATCTGCTTGTGTGCTTCTGGTCCTGCTTCTGCGTGAAATTGTGGAGGCTGGCAACACTAAGACGTGATTCTTCAGGAGAACAATGCTCTGTGAGTGCTCAAGCCAGAAAAAGCAGAATATGCTAAGCCTACTGCACAGCCCCAGCTTCAGGAATACCCCTCTTTGAAGCCTCACGAATATTTTCTTTCTGAAAAACGAATATGGAACAAAAGGGCAACAAAAAAAAGGAAAAAGCTGAACATTCTTCTTATGGCAGTAGCTGATTTTCATAATCACACGTCCTCTGGACCACCTTGAGGATGCTGTGAGCCTCTGACAAGCACATTCCATCACACGGAGGAACCCAAGCTGCCTCGCACGGCAGGAGCCAGCAGACCTTCCTGAACCACTAATGAGCAAATAATTCACTTTCAACTACAAATAGACAGTCTTGTGTAAACTCACAGAATAACCCGACGTTGTACATGAGCCAAAAGTAATAAATGCTCTGTACCATGTCTTGACAATAAAGCTAATGTGCGTGGCTTTCTTTAATGCAGAGCGCCCAGTTTTGTTAGCTCAAGCATCCTTCAGCAGGATTTTGAAAGAGGTGAACTACACTCTATAAAAACCCTGGCACCACTTCCGTTAAGTGACATGGCAGCTTTTGTACTGCCTGAGGCCGCAGGAGTAATTTCCTTCTTTGCAAGGCCACACTCACTAACACAATGCAGACAGAGAAATCAATACTATCAGTGCAGAGCACGAACCCACGCACTGCTTCTTGGGCCAAGTTCAACAGCAGTGACCTGAACCTCTGCAACCCAGGAAGAACGTATTTCAGACCCAGCAGACTGCTCACCTCATGAAGGCATGGATTCACAGCAAGAAAACATCAGGGCAGCTCATGATGGCCGGTGGGGGCAACAAGCAGAATGCTGATGCTGGGAGGGGCACAGAGGGGTTCAGCCTGGAAACATATCCAGCACAGCAGTTATTTCTTCCACTGAGACTGAAAAAAGAGGTGAAGCTGTGCCCAGATTTAAAACAAGAGCACACACAGTAAAGCATTAATTCGTTGCAGGGCAATGCTTTTCAGACAGTTTTCTACCAGAAGAGATGAGGATATTTGCAGAAGGTCAGATACCTTTGACATTATCAGACTCTGACTTCACCAGTTTTATTACAGGATTTGTGACTGCCTCACCTTGGCTGGTTTGGGTTTAAACCCAGACAGTTCTGAAGTCTGGAGACGCACCAACCAGGGTCCATTCAGCTCCCTAGACAGCTTTGAGAGCTGACAGCCACGTCCTGTTGGGCTGCCCGAGCACAACCCTCACCCTGCCCCATGCCCCACAGTCCTTGCTGGGAGGAGAGGTGACAAATGGAGCCTGCATCAATGCACAGCTTGTGCTGCACTGCCTCTGATGGGGTCGTACCATCTGTAAGTGATATACCCAGCTATTTTGCTAGCTGGCCATTATTCTGTCAGGCGGTCTGCTGCCAGTTCCAGCCCTCCTAACCATATGCATGGCTGTAAACCCTGAGAACAGTCGTCTCTAAAGCATGCCAGCTGAGGAAGAATAGGAAAACAAATTATATTAAACAGATTAACTTCCCTTTAACATCCTCAGAAATATTTCTTTCCCATTAGCCACTGTAATCTCATTTTTCAGGGAGTTTGGTCTCTTTATTGGTTATACTTACCAGTGTGACTAGAATTTAAAGCTTTACACTTCCTCTTTCTGCTCCTGGACCTGTTGCAATTATAATTTTTGGTCTTTCAAGCTATGGAAACAGCTCTCAGAGCAGTCTTCAGCCTGCACCACTGATGCTCCCCAGGAGACAAAGATGGATGGTGCAGCCTGGTGCATTAGGGTGAGCAGACCATGGGTGGGCAGTGGCAATGCTCTGAGAGCCCTTACATCATTGTGAAGGAGAGCTCAAAGGTTGGGTGATGAAGCTGGATCAGCCCTGGGGTGGGACTGCAGAAGGATGAAGAACATCAGCTCCTACCTTGAATTCAGCTGCTCATGTGAAGGTGAGGTCCTGGGGGAGACCAACTTCAGGAGCACCTTTGGAGGATGAAGGAAGGTGCTGGAGGTGATGGTGCTGGAGCCATGAGTTGGAGCCCATGTTGGGGCCACGTGTCTGTCCCACTGCCACCTGGCTCGGCCACTGCAGGAGGAATGCTGGCAGCGTGGGAGGACAGGAGGTCCAGTCCCTCTGGGGACAGCAAGAGATCTGAGAGCTAAAAACTGAAATCGCTGCCCATACCCTCTGCAATTAAAGGCAACTTGAAAGAGTTTTCAGTTTGGTGATATCATTAATTTCCCCTCTTCCTCCTCCCTCCTGCTGCAGTTCAGAAGAGTCCTTTTCAACTGTTTATTGACTGTGTGATGAAAGACTGAGCTGATGAGACCCTAAGAAAAGGAAAGTTTGAAAAAGTTTTCATCCTTTTCATCAGTTCTTTAAACAATGTTCAGAAAAAAACATGAGAGGAAGACTGAGAGAAATATTGTAATTAAAGCTATGTGCCGTTGGCTTTGTCGTCCAAATGTGACTTGAATATTTGCAGCCCTGATGTAGTGTGAAGATTCAGTGCAGGCTTTTGTTACAAACAAGGCTGTTAGGAGATATATTTATACTTACCCAGTTATTTCTGGTATTCACTAAGGATCAAAAATTGCTTTGGTATGCTCTCTAAATAGGAAAAGCAGCATATCATCCACTTAAAAATAAACGTGCATACACAGCATGCATACAGGAGGACCCCCCCAATGCCATGGAGAAAGGGATTGTACAGCACACAAAGCACCTCCGGAATAAAACCTGAGCAGAGGGCACCCACACCTGTGCCCACTCCTGTCTCGCCCAAGCAGCATGTGCCTATCAGCAAATGCAGTATTATCTTCTGTATCTTATTCTGAACAAATTCCTGTCTTAAAACAAGTACTGAAAATTTCCTCCCTGTGTTTTGTCTCCTGTGACTGCTGGCACAACCTTGTCCTGTGGTTGGAAGGCAGCTGACCCTGGGAAGCTTGGTGACTCACATGATGGTCCCATGGATGACAAGAGTGATGGTGGGATGGGTTTCTACTCCAACCCACCAACTGGTGTAAAACGGCCTGATCTGGGTCTGCTCAGACATGCCAACAGAAAGAGCTTATGTAGCCTATGCTGAGTCTTAATAAGGAAGAAATGCTTAGAAACAGCTCTGGCCCATCAAGATCTCTGGGCCTCATCTACCCTCAGAAAGGATCAAAGACTTCAAACAACTGCATTTCTTTGGCATGGCTGGATCAAAGGCGCTTTCAAAGTCCAGCCAGCGACAAGGAAGCGACAAGGACCAGTCCCTGATCAAAAGTGTGTGGGCAAATGCACTCTGCTTGCTGGTAACCTCATATCAGAGCCTCATCTAGTGACAGCCTTGTTGTCATGGCAAGAGACAAAAGTCTGGAGCTCGCCTTGGGAGAAGACCATCCCAACAACACCCTGCACAGCAGCCACGCGCCAGCACTCCCTAATTGGAGCCAGCACTCAATGGCTCTCAGCTTCTGCAAATTAAAATTAAAAATGGAAACTTTCCTAGCTACAGACCACACTGCTCCACTGGTGTGGAGAAACCAAGGCAAAGTCCCCAGGGTGAGGCTGGGGTTGGCCCACACCAACGTTGGCCATCTGGTCTGCCTTTGGGACATGCAGGGACAGTTCCTGTAAGTACTAATTTGTGTTGAATAAAGCTTTCCTAACACACCGCTTGCACCTGCTGGAGTCTGCTGGCCTATTAACACAGCACAGTGCTGGGGGTACCTGATGTTTGGCCACCCCCCAAAAAATGTGCATTATTCACAAGCAGTTAGCACAGGGGAAGAGCATGAACTACAAGAAGGTAAAAAGGTGATTGAGTGTTTGAGATCTGTGAGTCAGAACTAAATGGGGACATGGAAAGGACAGCACGTGAGAGGGAATATTGGTAAGGAAACCCAAAATCTGGGGTGACAGAGCAGAACGAGATAACACTGTAATCAAATTATAAAACAGTCCTAATTATTTAAGCAATCAAAAGCAATGACTCATCTTATCAGGCAGCCAAATAATACCATCACAGACACTTTCCTTGTTTATATTCTTGTCTTCTTAGACAAGAAGAAGAACATGGGGGATCCCATTCCCAGCCATCTGGCACTAGTGTGAAAGATGCAATAAGAGATATTGTACAGTTGTCTCCGTAACTCCCTTCTAGATGATAAATTCACACATTCTCATTAACTAGATTTGGGGGTTTTTGTTGTTGTTGTTTTTTCTGTTGGTTTTCTTTTTTTCCAGGCTTTATGACTACAGCCCTGGGAGATTTGTCCATTTATAATCCGAAACACAATCAGATTACTTCAGCTGCATTATTAAATCTGTGGTTCCCAGAAAACAATTTTTATTCAGAACTGAGAATTTTATAACTCGGAGTCACGTGTGCTATCTGGCTGCTGTTCACACTTTCTCTTGAAGGTTGCCTTGAGGATCTGCCTCTGGTGTAACTCAAAGCTCACAGTGTAAACTCCCACCACAACTCATGGAGCAGCCATTGCTAATAGCACATTTTCACTGCTGCAGTGCACATGTAGCCCCAATCTGGTAGTTACACAGTCACCCCATGGTCAAATCAAAGCAGAAATTACTGACCTGCATTGCCATTGCTTTTGCCAATCACACCATTTGCAGACAGGAGGAAAAACCTGATGAAGTCTAAGCCTTGGCTGCATGGAATTGACCCATCAACATTTCCTGAGCCAGCAGGCTGCATCTGTACCCATTCAGTGCTTTACTTCTGAGAACCACGGCATCTCTGATTGCTACCAGGAACATAAAGTTGGATTTAGTACATCATAAATACAGTCTCAGATGCCTAAAATTAATGTGACTGAGTACTTGCTTACATAAAATGTGCAACAGCCTCACGACTTCAGAGCAAAATGATATATTGATAGTCTTACCTCCCTTGATGCTAGACCCAGTCTCTGCAAACAGTTCGCACTCAGGGATGCATTAGAAATGAAGTCTGGTCTTTGCTTCGCATGTTCCCCCTTTTTAGAACAGTGCTGGGAGCCCCGTGGGTGGCTCACCCTGCTCACATGCCCCTCAGACCCCGGTTGGGTGGGAAAGCTGCAGCCATCACCATCAATACTTCCCCAGTAGTAACAGTGATGGTCTCAGCATCATTTTCCTGACAGTTCACTCCCAATGAATTGTTTTACCCCAGCCCCACACACTGAGGCAGGGCAGAGGAGCCTGCAGGTGTCCATGACTTACATGACTTAAGTGCTGCCTTCATTGCTTTTGCAGCAGCAAAACTATGGGCAAAGCACATCCTCTGAATCCCAGGCCTCTGCTCTTTGCAGAGAACAACCTGTGGCTGTCCTGGCAGCAGAGTAGAACAGTGAGATCAGCCCCAGATCCTTAACATTTTGGGCACAATGCTTTCCTTGGAATAGCAGCTGCCTTACTCTTCTGCATTTGTCTCAGAAGCCTGAGAAGTGACGATGCGCTCCCTCCAGGTTTGTTTCTCCTTTCATACAAAGCTGCTCTGTGAATTGCCCTCAGTGCAAGGCAGCTGTTGGGAGCCCAGAGAGTGCTGCACTCAGGGGAAGCAGTCTCCTAGCAATAAGAAAGTTATAAAAGCCCCCAAAATAGCTCCTCCTCCCATTTCTCCTCGGTGACTCATACTGTACAGTACTGTTTTGGGATGGGTCTGGTTTTTTCCCCCAAACATTCTTACAGCAAAACAATCCCCAAAGCCATTGGCTGCGCTGCATGTCAAGATGAAATGAGGCAAGGAAAAGGGTGCGTGCAACGTCTTCGTTAGAGAACAACACACATCCCAGGTGTCCCACACAAGCTGAATGTGTTTCCAATTTTCTTGCTGACAGAAGAGAACAAGCTGTAAGCACTGCGATGATTTGCTGTTACTGTGCATTTGCACAGCCTGGGCAGGCTAACAATTGACTTTGCCTGCTAAGTAGTACGAACGCGGAGCGGGTACGCTGCAAAACAGAAGGTAAATAGTTTTGAATGTTTCTCGTGTTTGGCAATCAGGAACGACTGTACTCAAGGCAATGGAGTTACACAGCTATGAAATTGGCCTAGATGATAATTCTATTTTCTGAGCAGACTGTGGATTTAGCAGCAGTGCTGAGCTGCAGGTTTCTGTACCACTGTTCTTCTACCATCTCACACCCAAACGGCAGGAAAGGAATACTAACAAACAAATACTAACAACTAAAATAATCATTGAAGAAGCAAACAAAATGAATGGCCAAAGTTGCCTTCAGTCCCAGGAGAAGTAACCATTTCTCAAATCTGCCATACTTGTGTTCCCTGAATCACCCTCACCCACTAATTCCAATTTAAACACATATATCTAAAAGCAATTCCAGAGAAGAACGCTAATGAATTATGCAATGGACATATGTTCTCCCATCAAATCTTGGTGTTTACTTATCTGATGTCACGCAGAAGATTGAAGCACAGGACTGTGCGGGGAATGATCCCAACCCTGCAGCAGGATTCTGGGTCACATCGCTTCAGCTCTGTTCTGGCACAGGAGCACCTGGAAGAGCAGATGGCCAGACAATGTGGCTATCACTGGTGGTTTTAATTTTCCTGGATTAAGAAGCAAGTGCTATGCAAGGAGTTGGATCTGCTGAAGACACAGCAGTGGCCCTGGCACAGGAAATCCTCCCCGAGCCCTGATAACTAAGTTTTCTTGCACAATCTCTGGTAGGACCACAAATCTACAGGCAGCTCGTTCTGCAGTCATATTCCAGTTATTTCCATTTTTATTGCATATGTCTCCTTGTAAGAAACATACCCATCCTACCAAAAAAAAAAAAAAAAAAAAAAAAAAAGCAAAAAAATCCCAAAAACATAAATCCCAGCTTCTGATGACACAAAGCACGGTGCGCTTTCTCCCAGTGAAACTATAAACAAGGGGAAAGCAAAAATATTTGCATGGCAACTCTTTGCAGCTGTGGCCTCTCTCCACCAGGACCCTGCATCCCTGAGCCCTGCTCTCTGCACAGCTCCCTGAGCACTCTCAGCACCACCTCCCCAGTCAGAACATGCTACCAGCCAGCACCATATTTGTTAGCCCTTGGCCATCCCCCGTGCTCTGCTCAGAGATGGGGCTGTAGGGAACTGCAGGCAGCATGGAGCCCTGAAATGCCATCTCTCATCAGCAGCTTTTGGGGCTAAACTTGGGGAAATTTCATCCACAGCAGTAAATAAAGGAAGAATTACTGTCCTGGAAAAAGAATGGCTAACGCGAATGTGCTGTGATTTAGGGCTGTAACGAGGCAGTAGTTCAAAAGAGCACTATTTCAAAAATGTGTGAAAGGAGGTAAATTTATTCCTAGCATAAGTCTATTGCCTTCAGAAGAAGCGCGTTAGGAGTGGATTTAGTCCAGTATGGGTAGACAACATGGCAGAGCAATTTCTTCCTGAAAACGTATAGGCAGATGTGAAGATTACCACTGGAACTGCTAGATTTAGAATTCATAAATACATTTCTTATTCCTCTAAAAGAAGGACATAGCAGGATTATGTAGAGGGAATTACACATCCATGTACTAAATTATAGCTAGGAACAGCTTCAACATGAAATTAACTGGTGGTAGTGAAGGCTTTGCCACTAGAAAACATCAATATTAAAGTAAATAAATAAATGAAAGACTTACTACTCAAGTTTTCATACCTATCAAATTTGGAGGAATAAGAAAACTACAGCAGAACAGTATGTATTATCAGGACAGTCAATGAGACATGAAACAAGGACGAACTCCATTTGCCTGGGCAAAAAGCCCAGTTTGGAAGTAATTGCTGTAGTGGTGTAGCAGCTGCAGATATAGCCAGATCAAATCCAAAGATCAAATGCTTATTTCATTTTGATAAAAGTCATTAAACTGCAAATCAACTTACTTTGGATGACAGTCAGGAAATAACTCTGTCTATACCATCTGCACATAACTGTCCCCATATAAATTAAAGCAATGACAGCAGCTTTCTTATGTGAAATCCCCAAACTTACATTTCATTAAAATATCAGCATTTATCATTTAGATTTTATTTAGCGGATAAAGCAGTGCACCACGTTCCAAGTCAGACATGGGATTTCTCAGCATTGGAGTCCACTGGGACAGCCTGCCCAGATTGGGACCAAAGAACCCAGCACAATGTGGAATGGCCCTTCCCTTTCCATACTCATGAAAGGAGCAGCACTGTGGGATTACATCGAGAATTAAGGGAGCATCAAGGAAGTTCTGGAAGTGTGGTGTTGGTCAGAGATAGTCAAAAGTTAAGCAAGAATAATAGCCTTACTATACCGGTTAAGACTTGCCTACCTGAGCAGCGTTTTATTCTCCTGCTTAGCTAATCAGAATTCAAGAGTATGGTTTTTCAAATAACACATCTCTGCATTTCCTCTAGATTCTGCCCCTTTGAGTTCTTTATCTCCAAAAAAAACATAGCTCTCAAGCTGCGATTATTATAACCCAACTCTCACTGACGTTTAACTTAATAGATTGTTCTAGATGTCCTCACCTGAGATTCTAATACCACAAACCTTCATCAAAACTTCAAGAGATCAAAGATCAGAACTTTATATTAAGAAATCAGTTGATTTTTTAAAGTTGGAATCAATTTGTCAACCTAACGCACCTCCTGCAAGAGGCAACCCACCATCACTTGCATCCTTCAGAGAATCTGTTACTGATTGGTGGACTGATAGCTAAAAAATCATTATTAAAATCACTAATGACAAGAATTACCAAGCTAACGTTAGCCACCCTAATGGAAAGATTGTGAACTGAAGGAAGGAATCCTCATTTCTGCAGTCTTCTGCTATCCCACACACATTGTTCTACCAAGTCTCCTTTTTACCTGCATTCATGATTTGACTGGAAATTTTAGCCATATAAGTGGGAATTGCCTTTTATCCTGAAGTTATTAAAATTCTTATGGTCTGGGAAAGATTTCTAAGGATAAAAAGAGAAGTTTAAAATTAGTTTTGAAACATACTCCCAAAAACTAATATGATAGCACGACTATTGGATTTTTAATAAAACCCCCTCTATTTGAATTATTATATTTATATTAATAGATTCTCTCTATGCTAATTCTCGAGATGTTCTCACTTCAAGCAAAACTTCCCAAATATTAACCAGGAAGAAAGGGAGTCATTCCACAATGTGCAGTTATCAAGAGACCAAAGCAAAGTTAGTCTACCAAAGGTGATGATATTAATAATGACACTCATGCTGCGGGAATTTAATTAGACTGAAAAAGAATTTGTAGCAAAGATGTCGCAATAACTCAAGACAAAATGAAAATCAGTCCAAAGGCATTCGGTCCTTAATTAGTTTGGGAGTAGCAGATTAAAGATAAACTTAGAGCAGCCGGTGGAGTGACTGGCTATTAGGGGCCACTAGAACACACAATGTCAGGTTGCATTTTTCACTTCTCGAGTCTCTTAAGTGAGACTGAGTGCAAAGTATTTTTAAAAATGCAGGAGCTGACCTTTTTTCTTTCTTCAGAAGATCAAACAATTGTGCTTTTAATAAAACCAATGACAGCCACAAGCTTTGATTGTTGACAGCGATGATTTTTCTAAGCCTTATGAAATAATGAGCTGCACAACACCTTGGTTATATATGGAAAGTGGCAGCTTCACGTACAGACAACAGCCAATTTATATGTACTGCCTTTTGAAAACCAGGAGAGAGAAAAAAAGAAAGGTATTTCTTATCACCCGCAAAAAGTTACTTTCTTCTTGTTGACTTGTTCTGCACAAAATACATGAAAGGAATAATGAAACAGAATGTTCATAAAACACACAAGAAGATTTTCAGGTTCCACCTATTGATCTGTATGTGTTCACATTTAGGTAAGAGGAAAGGGAGATCTGTGCAAAACATCTTGCAGTCATGAGAAAATACATGCTAAAACCAGACAAGCCCTTAGCAGCACCTGTTCCCATATCTTTGATGCACCAGGCTGCTCCCACCCCATGGACACCAACAGCCAACTCACAGCATGTCCAAGTGGTCATCCTTGGTCTTTCACCAATACTTACCTAAAACAAGAAGTAGCAAGCCAAACCAAACCAACCAAAAACCAAAAACAAGAGACACTAGCCTGCTTTCTGCCCGACCTGGTGAAGGGACCTTAGCCCTCCTTGCCAAGGGATGGCTGTAACAGCTAGTTTTCATTTCAACCACAATACATTTTCTTCTATTTTATTCCAGCTAGAGAAGTCAGCAGATTAAGGGAATCTAAAACCAGGAAGGGAAAACACACGTCAGAGAAAAGTTCAGCAACACACAGATTATAAACATCCTATTAGCAGCAGCAAAAGCCACTTTGAGAATGTCATTCAACTATATTCCCATTTTAAAGAATTTTTGTGTCAATCCACAGCTAAAACAACAACACTGTGAAGCCAAAACAAAGCAAAACCTCTCCCCAGTCTGCATCCAGCGTGGTTAATTGGATGGACTGACTAATGGATTGCTTTTTGTTATAAATCTTGTGTAAATCATCTTGGTATCATTTTTCATCTAAAGAAATACCCAGCAGCAGTGCTAGATTACAACCTGCACACAGTAGGTTGCATCCCTGTGAAATAACTCAGCACAATTAGCACCGAGACACTGTATTTTCAATAAAAGCAGACCTGTGCTTGCCTAATGCTACAAGTAAGGCCCTGATCAGTTCATCTTTGTCCTTACTCAAGGACAAAGACATTTTCCCTGACTTTAGGATAGCAGGAAATGCCATTCTCAGCATTTTGGTACGCAGTGCATATGGTGCTCCCCATGCCATTTCCCACTGCAGCCTTTCTGCCGCTCTCCTTGATGGCCTCAGGCTTTCAGTACAGGTGCTGCAGCAGCCTGCATCCTCACTGCTGATTTGTGCTGCCGTGATTCCCTCCCTCAGCTCTTCTCCTTGACCGTGGTCAAGCTGTTTTCTTCTAAGGTGGATTGTTAAGCCGAAGCATATTAAGCACCATTTGGAAACATGTTTAAAAAACAAACAAAAAACAACAACAAAAAACCCAGTGTTGGAGGTTCTTTTTACCATATTATGGAGTAAATTACCATATGTGCCCCAGCAGCTTTAAAGAGTTTTAAAGCAGTTTTGGAGTACAGTTCCCACAGCCAGGAAGGAGAAGGACTTTGCCTTGCCAGCAGACAGACCCAGTTTCTTCAGATCTCATAGTTTGTTGTGTCTTGGTTAGAATCACTATCAATCACAATCCCTACAGGTACAAGAGACTCCAGTGCACCAGCAGGATGCTCTCACCAGCTCAGGGCAGGAGAGGTCAGTTTGCACCACACCTCTGCATTGCCCTGATGGCTCCTCCACTATAGCTAAGGGAGACTTGGAGCCTTTTCCCCACCTCATTGTGTTTCACCACACTGCATCGCCCAGCCAGCACTGAGTGTATCTATAAAGCATGATCCACCCTAGTCTCGCCCTCTTAGCATCCAGATCCAACCTAGAACACTGTGTTTTGAGGTTTCTGCCTGTTAATGTCTTCCATAAAATTAATTACTGGTTATTTGAGGAAATTAATTGTCTTATTATATGGTTTCTAAACATGCAATTGGCATAATTTTTGGAATTATTTTCTGTACGCAGCACCAAGTTCCTTCGTGTCTTACACCTCCACTAATGCCATCATCTGCAGAGTATAAGCCAGGGCAGAATTTAACCTCATATATATAAGTATACATAAGCATACACTCATTCCTCCAGGGAACTGACCTGATCTGGAGCACTGGCTATTTATAACACATTCAGAAATGAATTGCTAGGCAAGAGAGTAGAAAAGCTGTTAAGAAAGGCTGTATTTGTTGACAAGACTAAAAAAAGTAATACAGCTGTGGATTCCCATACAAAGCCAGCCTCACCCTCTGCTATAATTTTTATTTGTTACTAAAATGCATCTTGTTCAAGAACAAGGTTACATTATTTTTTCCACTTGTGACCAACCACCCCCAGGCAGCCTGCTTTAACAGAACCTAGGTAACTAAATCATAGAATGGCCGGAGTCAAAAAGGACCACAACAATCATCTTGTTCCAACCCCCTGCTGTGTGCAGGGTCGCCAACCAGTAGCCTGGGCTGCCCAGAACCACATCCAGCCTGGCCTTGAATGCCTGCAGGGATGGGGCATCCACAGCCTCCTTGGGCAACCTGTTCTAGTGCATCACCACTCTCTAAATCCAGTGGTAGAAACAACTTGTACCACTGACAGAAGAGTGGTGCACCTGCTCTTACCTTCCGTTTGTGAGGAGAATCCCCATACAAGGAAAGCTGGGCTCAGTTCCCTCCTTAGCCTACGGGAATTGAGGGCACTGTTGAGTACCAGTTAATCCTCGAACCAAATGGCCTTATCTGCATTACATGCCAGCTGGGACCCATAGGGGAATCCTAAAGCTAAGTGGTTAGGTTAGCCCAAGACAGCTGAGATAATACCAGAGATTTTTCACAGCTCATTAGAGCTGTGAAACAGGAGGTGATGAGAAAATGCATCGCATCTGTGAGAGAAGACCCTGGAGAGCTTTGTCTTGGAGAGAATTCACTGTCTGACTTCAGAGCAGTGTCCATCATGGACAGCAAGGAATGGGAGCAGACATGGGGGGAAGTTGTTTGGCAATGCAGAAAGGCCCTGAGTCATTTCTTGGGTCTGGGCTTTAAAAAAGGTACAACAATTGGAGCTGGTTGGGCTTTGGGAGAGCTTTACAAGAGAAGGCAGTGGTAATAGAGCTCAGTTTAGATTGCCTTGTCTTTACTGGGTACTGAGTCTTTCCCAAGGACAAACATCTGCATTTGGCCTGCAGCAGCTGGCGCTGTGCAAGCACATGTGGGGCTCTGTGCTGTTCTGGGACTCCTGCAGGCAGAGGGGAAGAGAAGTTGTACCAGAAGGAACTGAAGTTCTTTGTTGTCTCCCTGTTCTTCTAGGTAGCTCTAAGCATTAGACCCTTTTTCATTCTCATTTCTAACTTTTATCAGCAGAGAAAACTGCTGAAGAATGACATGAGATAGATTACTCGAGCCAGCAAAGCAAGACTCAAAGCAATGGCTTTGTATGATGAAATATTGATAGAAAACACTGTGACACAAGAAGGTGCTCAAAGCTCACGTAGTCCTTTATATACAAATGTTTTTTGCTTGTCTGTACCCTAGCAGTAATTATGTCACTTTTCTACCTTAGATATTAAAACAATTGACTTTTCCAGAAAGGAATGTATATCCTGTGAGAAATTATAAAATAAATTATTTTTTTTTTTCACTTTGCAGTATTTTTTTTTGTATTTTTCCCCATGTCATTTTCAGCAGTACATTATGAAACAAGGGGTATGAAAAAATGGCTGATTATGCTGAAGACGTTGTAACTCTTCAGTCTCCTGTTCTTTCTCCTGTAGCAAAAAGGAAAAGGAAATAAAATAAATTGGAAAAAGAATTATTATTATTATTTTATTTTTTTCCACCAGAAATACCCCAAAACCACGATCAATGTTTTTCCTTTGGAAAACCTGGAGAAATCAAAACGTGTTCATGAAACATTCATTAGAACAATATGCTGACAAAACAGTTTTTCAATCAGAACTTTTCACCAGGTCTACTTACACGTATGTGGTGTGCATCCCTTCAAAAACGTGTTCCTGGCATACCAGAAGGCCAGCGGGTTTTGTCTCACTTAGCTTTTCTTCCCAGAATAAACCCTATGTATCCCAGGAGGTCTTTCTTTGCAGACAACTTACTGGCTGCGCATTCTGCTTCTCTTTGCTCTGCTGAACTGACCCACGTACCCTGACTGTGAGGTCTCACTGGAGTCCCAGCCCGCAGCCATCCAGCCAGCAGAGCCATCCAGGCCATAGATCACCATGCACAGCCACACTGCTGCAGCTCCCAACTCCACCCTCAGTGACCACAAGAAGTACCTTTGTCACCCAGCATCCCACTCATACCCAGCCAGGTGCCCCCAGCAAGGCTCCCATCCACTGCTGCTGCAGAAGACTGGCATTTCCACATTCCTCTGTGATGCAGATGCTTTGCTCCACCACTCAGCATCTCCTGGTTTGATACATTTTCACACAATCACAAGCGGATCATTAGTAAAACTTGCTGTAACCAAATAATGATCACGGTGAAGGAAATCAGCTGAATCCCAGGAGCCAAACTAAGTATTTGGTATCTAATTAATGACACAATGTATTTGTTGATGCCCTAGTCAAACTATGCGGAGTTCTAATTAACTGCTAAAGAGCTGACACTGCCAAGGGCACACTAAACTTTTGTTCAGTCAACTTTGACACAGAAGTGCTACCTAAATTGTCTCTGGCATGTTGTGCAGACTTCAGTGGCACAGATCAAGAGGACCCAGATCACAGAAAGCTGCTAAGATGAACCTGGCAAAAGCATGCGAGTGAAATACCATGGCTTGAAGTCATGCCACCTTGCTGGGACAACGTCCAATCTCTCATGTCAAGCTACATAAACCAGGGTAATGAGTGAAGAGCACCTCGATGGCCCAGGAAGGGGCACTCATTAGTCAGCACGTCGCATGCTGTCAGCTGGGTCAGGGGCATGCTGATTTCTGGCCAAGAAGGACACTTGTGCCTCCACATGAGTGCCTTTTGGATGAGTGGCAAAACACAAAGGGCAGCTAAAATAATTACTGAGCCTGTTGTGGAGGTTCTCACACATGCATTTCCACGGTGTGAATACAGCTCAGAGGCTCTGTAGCCCTTCTGGTCTGTTTAGGAACAAATGAAACTTCATACCATCCTCTGGCCTGTTTCAAGAGAACAAAATTGAAGCTGTGCATGCGTTGCAACCATACCACGCAGCTCACAGTCAGGAGGTGACCATAGCAGAAGACATCTCCTTCCCATACAGAATACACTCACTTCTTTCAGTGAGCTCCCTCCATCTCAATAGCGACTTTTATTGACAGATACAAAGCAAGACTAATGTACTATAGATAACCCTGGCACAAAGGATTATTAGACAAAGCATTTTTATTTCGTGGGCATTGATTTATTTGTCACAACCACAGTTCAAATGAAACTGGTAGTTTAAACAAATGAACTTGAATGCTAAACATTCATCCTGGTTACTCGTAATAAACGGGTCGCTCTGTTTATTCCTAATAGTAGCCTAAATGCTCTTACAGGTGCATTGGCATGTGCCTGCATCTACCTATAGCCTTAGTCCAGATGGAATTATGAAAACAGGAATGAAATTTGTGCTCCTGCGTTGGGGGAAATCCAGAAGGAAATTTCACTGGTTAAGATATGATGATGTGCCTTTTCTGGCTATCCAATGGCAAACAGATAGCCAGCACCCATCTTTGTCTTTAAAAGCTCCCCCTAGCTCTCCTGGTGAGTTATCAGTCACCTATAAAGAATTGCCACTGGCTTCTCCCCCTTCATCACTAACACTCCAATTGCTTTCCTAAGACAACAGGAAGGGACAAAACACTCCTTAACATTTCCATTGGTGAGCAGTTCCACCTGCCGCTTCAGCCTGGAAAACTATAAAAGAAAACTGCATTTTCAAGAACTTTTAGTGGAAAAGAGTTGGTTCTTTTTTTGTTTAACTGTGTTTTTCCTTCACGACAAGCCCCAACAGCAGGGCGCTTCCCCTCCTCCCCCCTCTGTTAAACATGAGGCTCTCAAGCACCATCTTTGATACCCCGGGGAATATATTATTTTTGGAAAGCCAATTCGTCCCCATCCTTATTGCAGGTCTGAAGCTATGAGGTTTTTTCACTTCCTCCACCTCCTTTTATTTTCTTCTCCTCCACCCCCCCCCCCCCCACCCAATGCTAGAAATAGATTAAACTGGCACTTCAGGATGCTGAACTGCACCTTCAGCTGAGCTCTGTGGTTTGTGGAGATTTATCAAAAATGACAAGATTCAACATCTTGTAGTGCCCAGGAGCTCAAGGAACAGCAACCACAGAAATAAGAAAAGTGCTCAAAAAAAGAAAAAAAGAAAAAAAAAAAAAAGAAAAAAAAAAAGAAAAAAAAAAAGAAAGAAAGGAACTGTGCAGACCTTCAAAATAAAAGGTCTGATACGAATAGGAAGATGCTGTGCTGATCTGCACTGCCCATCAACAAGAAAGAAAGTGTCACTGCTGCCTTCTCAGAGTCAAAAGCAGGAAAGCTGCCCTTTGTTTCAGCTCCATGGGCTGTTTAAATGTCACAGCCACCTGTCTGAGCCATGCAGATGTACAGGTTCTCTCCCATTCCATTTGCAAAAAGCACAGCATACCTGATCAGTGGGGGCTGTGTATTCGCTATCTCTTCTTCTAAGCTAAGCTATCAGTAAAAAGAACAAAGCACAATATTCTATGCATTCACATTTCCACACACATGCGTGTAAAAGCAAACAATATATCTGAAAATCTATGGAAACTATTGAGCTATCTGGAGAGTAAATACTTATGAACCACAAAATCCTCTCTTCTCTCCTTAATCAGCTTTTGCCTGGATAACCCATGCTGCCAAAAGTAATTGTTATGATAGAGAAGCCCCTATGCACAGACTGCACTAGAATTAACACAATGCAGGTGGAACGGGCACTGCCAAGGATGAGTTTCCCATCTGGAAAGCAGAGGAACCCTTTCCCTGCTCCAAAACAGAACCAAGCTCCTCCTGCACTCCATGGCTACAAAATTCCTCTTCATGCAGCAACAAAGCACTGAGATGGCCCGAGGTTTTCAGTGGAGCATTCAGTGAGGGTCCTGCAGGGACCAGATGCCTTTCCCCCCCCTACAATGAAAGTTCAGAGCCATATCATAAACCTCACAGCCTAAGTGGGAACACCAATATGTGGTGCCCTTAATTTCCTGTGTAACTTCCATCTGGTAGCATCAGTCTCTCACAGGTACATGGCAGGTATCTGCACTATATCTCCTAGCCCTGCTGCCCATGCTCTCACCTCAGACAGACCATGCTTTCAGCACATTGGGGATCCTCAGGTGCTCATCAGCAGCCCAGGCAACATGGTTCCTTGTTTGCATCTATCTTCTATTGAGGGGGTATTCATTCCAAGGATCTATGCAGTAACAAAGAGATAACATTAGGAAAACATATATATATCAGTCTCATCTCTATAACACATAAGCACAAGCACCTCAAGGCTACCCCAATATTTCATTAGCTGTTTCACAGGCATAAACTGAGATGAAGTAGCTACAACAGTCGACAAGGGCAGAGAGTACAACAACAAGATATTTAACAAAAGAAATATGTGTGCATTAATGACTGTTCCAAAGAAGTGAGAGAAATTCATCACAAAACAGCAACCTTGCACATTAAAAAGCAGTGAGAAGGCAGTGAGTTCCCTGCAAGAGAAGCCCTGCCCTCAGGTTGGCTTCTGTGGATCTCCTAACTCCCTCTCTGAAGCAAATTCCCCCAGGAGGAAGAAATGCACTGACCATCCTCCCATCCCTCCCATGCACCAAAACCTTCTCCTTCACGGATGTCAAAATAGCTGAAGGAGCTATCAGCTATGAACTGAAGGAGTGAAGCTAACCTAGAGGAAAGTGATATGGAAATAACTCCCGTAAGACGTTCTGGAAAGCTTAATCCAATCTTCTCTTGTGAACTAGATATTATTCCCCTATTACTTGCCTTCAGTGGTGATAAACTGCAGACAAAAGAGAAAAGGGATTCACACACCTCACATTTAACCACTCACAGTAAATACACCTCTCTCTTTTGCTTATCTCACAGCCTGGTATGGATTTCCTTTTAGTAACCTTCTGAATTACAATCAAATTATACTTTGAGGGCCATTGAATTGCATGACTTGCAATACCTTAATGGGTTCTGTTCCGGCTCCTCGGGAAGGACTTGTAATCCTGTCTTCTCCTATATTTCAGTGAGACTTAAGGATATGCTTCACTGCTATGCAGAATAGCATCTTCCCTAAATTCACCAGTGAGTTCTATGCAAACAGTGCATGGGCGAGCGAACAGCCTCCTAGGAGAAAAAATTTAATAGCATATGCATCTTCTTCTGCCTTACTGTACAGGGTTTGAATGATACAATAATTCAAAACAAATCCTTCGGACTCATTTGTTCCATTTGATTTAATGGTGCGCAGCGTATGTGCCAGGTGGCTGCTGCTCTGCAAACTATTTGAAAATAAATGAAAGTATTAATGCTTAGAAATGGTGCAGCACGCCACATTCCCCTGGATGCTGCTGGCAGTGCATTTCTTAGGCATGCTATCATCCTAGAATAAAGAAATGGATGCTTTGTTAGTTATAGGCTACTCTGCAAAGAAAAGATAGTATCTGGTACACAGCTTTCTTTGCTGCAGCAAAATACACTTTTTAATTTGACAATTGTTAAGGTAATGGAAATGAGAGAGATGGAGGATGAAAGGTCCCCAAGTCCTGAAGAGACATCGTTCCAGGATTGAGCGCTGAGATTCTGAAGGTCAGGATGATGTCTATGGCAAACGTGCTGATTCTTCAGAACACAGTGTAGCTATAGGGCACACAGCTGTGCTCCTGCCTGCTCCCCTGTACGGACACAACACAAAAAGCACACAGTGGGCCCGGAATCAGCAGAGGGGTGGGGGCACTTCCAAAGCAAATCCCATTCACTCCCCACAAAGCGGCATGCACGTTCTACTGCAATATTCCTCATCCATGCCATGCAGGCAATCCAGAGAAGGACCAGCCTTATGATTTTTGGTTTTACTTAAGGCAGTAGGATTTCTGCTGCCCAAATACTGCACTAGTTGTTGTTTTTGCTTCTTCCCCCCCCCCCCAAATTAACATTTCTTATAGCCAAGTAAACTGCCAAAGTGGTATCATAGCTTAAAACAGAAATGCTGCACTCATATGAGTAGAAAATGGGCAATTATTAATATATGCATCATGAATATTCAAATGTGTCTGCAAAAGAGACTTCAGCTGTGTCCTTCTCCTTTGTGTGCTTTCCACAAACACTGTAAAAGGGAACTTTCCTGGCAGCAGCATTTCTCAGAACAGAAAGTTTCTAAGAAGCTCAAAGTTACAGTAAATGTGGATGAAACACGCACTTTGAATTGGAACGTCTTTGCAAGAGGAGCTGATTCTGGGAGCCTCCAATCAGGCAGCAGAAACTTCTCATATGACCCGCTCACAAATAAAGCTGCTGAAAAAAAGGGCTTATTTTGATAAATTATTCAGCAAAGATCTTTGAAAGGGCAAATATAAATGTGAGAAAAAAAGACAAACTTTGTCTGTAAATTATTCACTCAGTATTGCGAGGGAAGAAACATGACAGCAAGCTAAGCCTGAAGGAGCAGCTACCTGCAAGCCAAGCCAACCTCCTGTATGCAACCAGCAAACCAGTGACTTGCATGTTCTGACTTCCCTGCAAGCTCTAAACCCTGTGCCCAGTGCAAGAATTGTCCTCATTAATTTCTAATAGCCTAATTTTGCATCTGGTGGGGTTTGATGCACAACAGCAGCCTCAGCTCCTGCCTTAAACCAAAGCAGCAGCAATTCTCACCCTTAAAGCAGCAGGGCTTGTGCCTTCTTTTCTACCTCCAGGCACTGGGATTTGAGTCTATGATAAGACATCTCCAAACTCTAACAGTAACAACCAATGTTACCAGATGTCTTCCTTTTTCCCTTAGTGGGAACATGGCATAGAAAGTCTACGGATACAATAAATAAATACGAGTCAGGAATAGCTGGTCTGAAGGAAGAGCCTCAAATATCCAGGTCTCTCCTTGATTTCATTTAACTTGTAGAGTTTTCTGTTTGTCTTACAAAACACCCTGACAAGGATAATTAAAATAGAAATGTACGTGGCTATTCTAAATATTTTGTCAAGCATAGAGGCTAACATCTATTTTTCTCAGGTTCTGTTTGCCAAGGGAGATACAACTGCATTAGAAGCAGTACGTAGGTGGTTCATTTTTCCCTCTTCACATGCCCCTTAACAGCAGTTTGAAATAATGTTCAGCAAACAATACAAAAAATAATTAAAAGAAATTAATTAAACAACCTTGGAAGAAAAATAAGATGTCTTTTCAAAAGTATTTGGATGATTCAGTTCTATGTAGCTGTGCACTGCAACTCTAGGAGCTAAAAAAGCAGAATTATGCTGCATGTCTTTATGACTATGAAATATCACATTTTGAACATCTGTGCAGGTCCTACAGTCTGAAAGTGTCCTCCCAAAGACCTGCTCTGAATACAGAGCATCATCTCATTTCAGACATCACCCCAGTGATCATCACATCCAGAAAGTCCCAGTGCAGCTCAGCATCACTGTGTTCTCCAAATCCATTTCCACGCATCCAAAATCAATGCAATCAATAGACTGCTTAATATCCACATAGCTAAAGTCTTAAAAAAGAAAGAGTTATGAAAACATGCATTTAAAGAGTGGCCTATGGAAGACCCTCACATCAGCTTCAGATTGCTGCAAAACTCCCAGCTAATGTTGGAACACAGCCCTCAGGTAATTCTTAATTTCATGTTCATATTATCAGTTCCTCCAGGTAATAACAAAGGAGAGACTGCAGAGATGGTGTCATCCTCTATTCTCATGTTGTACCATTATTCACAAATAATCTGCTCAGTGCTGAGAAGCCACAAGGAAGGGATTAAACGTGACACACGCAAGCAGCTTGCTGAATACACAGCTCATTTTTCTCAGTGGATGCTGCTTCTAGATAAGCAATGACTTGAGCGTCTACCTGCATTTCCACCTATCTGGCTTAAAGGCCTTTAACCCTTTTCAGCATAATTGAAAAAGAAAATGAAGGTTGCCAGCATTGAGCTGGGTGAGGCCAGCACTCAGGGATGGAGCTGAACGCAGATCTGGGTTCTCCTCTCCCAGCCCTGCTGCAGCACAGCTCTGGGAAGGCCTTTATTGAAAGCAATGTACACTTAAAAATCCAAGCATTTACTTCCCATCTACTTTGGGTCAGTGGGTGTGCATCAGTAAGGATGGCTTGCAGGCCAACATGGACTCTCACTGCAGAATGAGTGGCACATTTCTACACAGGCTGTGAAATAAAAAGTGACTGAAGCAACAGCATGTTTTAATTACTTCCTTTATAAACTATCAAATTAAACTTTAAGAAGCTGGAGACATCTCTTATTAGACTGTGACTGAACTCAGAGATGTAATTTGTAATGAAACTTCCCACACCAGAAAGAATTTTTGTGATTTTAATTATATTCATTGGCCTACCACGTGTAATATCTTCCCAAAACTGCTTGTTCCCACTTTATTGCAACGGACTTCAATTGTGTTTGAACCAGATAGAGCTCACCCTCTGCTGCCAGCCCCCATTTCTGTGGGCATTCCTCTCCCAGGGGTGCATGTCTTGCACACATTGCCTCTGCCTTTCTCTCCATATAGCACCAAACAGGCACACAGCATCACAAAGCAGAAAGGCAGCAAGCACTATGCCATACGTTTCTGGTGAGAAAGCCAACCACAACCAGGTGTGGACTTGCTAGTCCAGAAAAGTCCCCAATTGGAAGCATTCAGCTCAAAGAAACATTAACACAGAAACATTAACACACCGCCCCTTGCCATCACTGCCAAGATGCATGTTTTTATACTTCATTATTCTTGTAAATCACTGAGGGTTTTATTTTTGTTTACTGTGGTCTTTTTTGTTGGTGGTGTTTTGAAATGTCACAGTCTTTATTTTCAGTGCAAAAAAAAAAAAAGGAAAACATGCATTAATCAACACTCATCACATGGGAGTGAAAATTATTATCACTGCTTTAAGCAGTAGGACAGTAAGCAAAGAGGCAGCAGTTAAAAGCTGTGCTGGTCTGCAAGTATTTGACTTGCAGAACTCAGTGATAAAAGGATGACACGTCTGGGGGCCAACCAGACAAGTATAACATCCACAGAAGTCACTGGATCTAATTTTTGAATCAAGCCTTAAGGGAAGAAGAGGAGAAACAGAGACGAGAATGAAGCGGCTGCTAGGAACATGAAAAACCACAAAGGAGAGTACGACAGAGAGAAGGGGAAATGTTGAAGTCACCAGGAGAAAAAAGAAAGCAAAAAACACACACAATAAAGATATGAAGAAAGGAGTCTCAAACTGTCAAAGTTATCGCAGTTTTATATGATGTATTAATGAAGCAGAGAGAATGGGAAAAATAACCCATAAACTGGTTTCTGCTTTGGGCAGGAGTGCAGCCTGCAGGTTATTTATTCCCTTATTTCAAGCTCTGTCGGTCAGCACGGTTCACCACGGGGAGCCCCTGACCTCCCTCCCGCATGCCCTTGTACAACTCATTTCAGCTGCTCTGGTGACCAAGGTTCTTCGGTCACACAGCGACAGCCCCAGGGGCTCCATTTCCATGCCCTCCTTTTGGCTGCTAACACCTAAACCTGACTAACCACTAACCACCACTGCACATCTAGCCACGGTCATAAACACTACTTATTCCAAACCACTATTTATTTATTGTTTTTAAGTGAAAAATATTGGTGTGCTTTTTTAAAGTTCCTTTTTTTTTTTTTTTTTGGTATTATATTCATGAGCTGAAGTGACTTTGGGCAGTCACAAACCAGTTTTTCACTGCACTGTGAACAGATGGTTGTTCCGAGAATACCGGCATCCTGGCAGTGTCACACAGCCTTGACCTTCCCAAGCAGCACTGCAGACATTTTATTCAAAGCCAAGAAGAAAAGAATCACTTCCATATATCCAATATTTTCTGGGCTATTACAACACGGCCCACGGCAGCGGATGATGCAGACACTCACTGCCTTCAAGGAAAACCTGAAATCTGACTTAAAGAAAGGAAGAACAGCCTCTGGAGTTATTATGCTGTTCTGGTGCTGAGCATCCAACATCACATCTGATCCTCTTGGTTCTATGCTGACAAGGTCTTAGGAGGGAAGACAGTTCCAATTGTTCTGCTTTTTAAAATATATACATATATATATATTATTTTTTTAATAGAAAAAATCCTATTTTTACCATCGCCTTTGCTTTACTTTTCCCAGAAGCCACATGAAAATCCAAGTTGATTTTACTGCACTGGTTTTTGTCAGATCTACATCCTTAATCACAAGGAAAAGATTCTCTTTCCCATTGTCTTCCTGGGGACAATTTTGCTTTTATTTTAAGCACATGTGAAATGCTTTTTTCCCCTCACCGCGGTCTGCAAAGGAACAGAAACGTCAGGGGACAGCACCCAGGCAACAACACTTGCCATTAGATCAATACTGCATTATAACTTAAACATAAAAATTACGCTTTCTTTAGTTTCCAGTTCATGAAGAGCGGCATAAATATCCACACAGTCTTTCAGGGGGATTTTGTGCCAGTTACTCACTTGATGTTGTTCTAAGAGAAAATGAAAAGACACCAGCCTTCCTGCAAGCACCAGCTTTTGCCTATGAGATATAAAATATCATGGAAGGATTGTGAAACAAGTCCAGTGTTAAACAGAGAAGGTGAACACAATCTCAGCTGGTGCCCTCTCTGAGGGTAAGAAAAGAACTGGGTTGGATAAGGCAAGTTGGATGATAAGAAAAGAATTGGGTTGGATAAGGCAAATTGGATGGAGTCAAATAGCTCCAACTCCATTGCCCTTTCAAGACAGCCATGTGTGAAAAGTGGTTGGACTGAATCAGTGGAACTGCTGAAACGCTGCTTTAATGCAAGAGGCAATTACAGACTTATGAGGTGTGAGCACTTCTGAGCAAAATACATTCCATTTTGAAGACAACAGCGTGTGAAGTGATGGGCCATCTTGAAAAAGGCAAAGCCAGTTCTTTAGTGTAAAGCATACTGCTTCATGCAAGTAGCCCTGGGTACTCTCGTGCTTTTAAAGCTATTGAGAAACACTCATTATGCCTCTGACTCAGAGGTTTAACTAATTCAGAGCAAAGCTTTGTAACTGGGAAAGCAGTAGAGGGAGAAGAAAGCTCTGCTCAGGTCTGTAACACGCCTCCAGTGTAACATGTTCACTGCGGGCAGAGGAATGGGTTCTCTTGTGTTTTACATATGGCACAGAGAGTATTAGGGAAAATAAAAGGCACTTCTGCTGAGGGGCCATGAGGAGAACAGGAAAAATAATAGTAATTGAGGTTCAGAAATACTTTAGAGAGTGAAGTGCAGAGTTTGTCATGCTAAAGCCAGGGCAGCGGGACAGGTGTGCTGCTAACCAAACATACAGAGATGGTCAGCAGCAATGCAGTCCAACAAATGCAGCAGCATCAACAGTCCACGCTATGCCAAATGAACAAACAAAAAAGAAAGAAAAGAGAAAAAAAAAAAAAAAAAAGCCATCTTCCTTTGGAAGTTTCCTCACTACTTCATCATTTAACTCGGGGTGATTCCTCTCAGTTCTTTGATGACTGGAAGAAAAGCAGAGCTTTCCTTGATGATTGGAAGGAAAGCTCTCAACCCAGAGCACAGGATAACAAACCACCTAAGCAGCGATCCAAATTCAAGCAAATGGAAAACTGGCCCTGGAAGCATTCATCACATTTTTCCTGACTTCATAATTTTACTTCAGCTGTCAGCACATCAACATGGAATAATGCTGTATGCTCATAGTGCCATCTGTATCAAAGTACAAAATCTACCAATCAACACGAATGTCCAGAGAACACTTCCAATTTGTCACAACAACCTTCAAAGCTTGACAGAAAATCATGCAAATTATTTAGTTTGGAGCTCTGTCTCATGATGGTTTCCTATTCTGCCAATATCTTTCTAAACATTTTAGTTTGTGTTTCCTGTATTTCTCAACAGATCAGTTGAACTGAGAGATTAGAACCTACCACAGGCTTGTCTTGCAATTGATGCTCCCATTTAGTATTTAGTATTACATGCAGGTTGGCTTTGCAAGGCACATCTCTATGCTTATTGCTTTGCAAGGCAATCTGCTCTCAGCACAGAGTTGGCTAGATACATTCAATATCAGGAATCACAGATTACGTTGGAAGTCTATAGGAAAAGCTCAGCTTAAATCACAGCCATATGGCTGCACAGGAGACCACCTTGCAGGGCAATGGGCAGACTACTGGAATGCGCTTTTAAAGGCCACACAGTAACCGTCTGTATGGATTTTACAAGTGGAAGCCAATAAGCCAAAAAGGGAAGCAAATAGTCAATATCCATCACTGATTAGAAAAACACACCACGTGCCTCTAAAAAGAATTTCTAAAATCATTATTGGAAGAACTGCTGAGAGATCCATCAGAGAACTCAGAAAACTCTCAGGATAAATGCAGCCACTGCTGCTTTAGGCCTGGATCCTCGTTAAGATATTTATAGCCAAAAATGGGAGAAAATAAGAAAAAGAAATAAACCCGTTGGGTGTTAACAGCCCATTGTGGATGCTACATTGGGCAACACCTTTTCTAAGAACTGTGCTGGGCATCAGGAATGAGCAGCTGAGAAGTCAGCGAGCCACAGCACTGCTGGCAGCCCTGCTACGTGGAGCTCATCTGTCCTTCTCCAGGCAAATGGGACCAAATGCCGCATGCAGCAAGACAGAGCTCTGACCTGACCCACGCACATCTGCTGCAGACTGCAAAACTTATTGCTGTTTGGCCTGTGACCGGCCAGACAATAAATACAGTCTCCAACAGCAAGAGTAAAATACGCTCTTTGTGCAGCAATGCAGTCAGGCCCGGACCCTGCAGCTGAACCGTGCAGCACAGCCTTCACAGCTGCTGTTCCCACGGACCCCCTGCAAAACCAAGGCTGTAAGTGTCAAATATGGAACTGACCATTTTCTTTTCCAAAGAGGATATGCAAAAAGTACTAATAGTAGAAAATAAACAAATAAATAAATTAGACAAATCAACCCAACCAAAGAATATCAGCAAAACAAAACAAAACAAAAATACACCAAAAAAGAAGGTAGCATTTATCAAAATGAAGCTCTACAAATCATCACCTGTTTTGGTTCTATGATCCCAGCAGCTCTAACAGCTTTGTATCCATCACTCCCTGACCTCACGGCCCTCCCAGAAGCAGGCGCAACCTCTGAGGCACTCAGCAGACACACAGGAAGGGCAGGAGGAGACTTTCTGTTTGTGTCACTCAGCAATGGACCCGAACATTACCTCAGCATCCATCAGCGATAATGCAGCATCAATCGCAAGGAAAGCACTGATGGAAGATTTCTCTTTTTTCGATGCAGCTAAAAAAGGCAGCGTGACACTCTCTGAGGTGCACAGCATCACACCCAAAGGCGAGCTGTGCAGGTGACTTTTGACTTTGGGAATTAAAAGATAACCTTTGGAGGTGGAAAACAACGTATTCAACTCTTAAACTACTTAATAAGAGAAATGCAAAAGTTAATAAAAAAAAGAACGGCGGGCTCTGAAACAAGCAGAATAAACCCGGATTTCAAAGTGTTCTTGCAGTTCTGTTGACTTATGGCAGAGCAGCCATCACATTTATTCATTTTGTTCATTTACTTGTTGGCATAAATGTACGCTACTGACAGCAGTTGCTAGGAAGAGGACACAGCATGCCCAGATACTGCAGAAAAATTCTATATTCAGCTCTACCCATTACATTATAATGTTTGAAACTAAAGCTTCCCTAGAGCAGAGTTGCACAAAAATTGTTTTGGATAGGGAATAAAGACACGTAGATGCCTCCAGCCAGACCCGCACCCACAGCAATGTAAGCAAGCAGTTGAATTACCAACAGTTCTAACACAGTGAGATACGCAGTTTTTTAATTGATCACACAAAGATAAAACCAATCAATAAAATAAAGAGCACGCTTGGAATAAACCAAAGCATAACCTTGCATAGAATACATTCTCATTAGAAGAAACTATGACTGCTTCAAAACAACCCCTGAGGTAACTTTGTGACTTGCAATTTTTAAGCAAAAACAGTTCTGTGCAAATTATGGAAAGCAAATACTTAAAGAAATAACCACATCTGGCGGCCCCTCAAAGCTTGATGGAAATGATTTCCAAAGCTTGGGGGAAGGGGGGAAGGAAAAAGATCACTAATACCAAGAGAAAGATTGCTTTTGAGACATTGTGCAGAATGACATTTCAAGTCATACACACATCAATGCTTAGTTAATGATTAATGTGGAACATTCCGCTAGGAGAGTGTATTAAAGCTGCATCTATTAAAACCATGAGGCATCTATCATACTGCAGGAAGATTTAGGTGAATTGGTGGTGATCTGCTTCCACTGTATGTCCCAACAGAATGAGTTCTGCAAGCTCTAGCAGCCATTGGATCAGGTCCATAGCACCTGCTCCAGGCTAAGAGCACTGGACTCAGAGAGTTAAAGCAGGTCCTTTGGTGCAGGCTGGCCAGGCCATGTATTTCAGCCCAAAGGTACACGGCTTCAACTGGCAAACCAAGACAAGCACTGGTCACTGGCTGTGCGTCTGAACCCAAGATACGTACATGTAATAGTGCCACAAGATAAGTATGAGCTGAACACTTTCACTCTTACCCCCTCTGTTTCTGACTCCCTGGGGCCGATTACCCACAGCAATGCTGAGCCCATCCATCACACACACAGAGCTGCTCCAGGCTAATGAGAAGGGAACTAGCAGCAGTGTAATGAGACGGGAAATCAATGCTCCTGTTTCCAACAACACACTCGCTGTAAAATTCTTCAGAGTAACTTTTGTTAACTCACAAATCACAGAGCTTAATAATTGCTTCCAAAGCTGTGTTAAGACATTACTCAAGCTTTCTGTACATGTGTATAAGAATGCATCACGTAAGCGAGCAGAACCTGGCCGCTCCATCCCACACCATGCTCCTGCTGGCTGCCACGCTGTGTCTGTAACCCACGTGCACATTTATCCTCACTCTGACATAAAGCACTAATGGATTTAGTAACCGCCTGGAAATTAACTGTGGTGCTTCACTGCTATACGTCTCGAATTAGAGCAGTTGTCTCAAGTACTGCGTGTTCTCAGTGCAGGATTAATCTTTATTACACAGCTCGCCAGCCTCATTTCAATTACTTTAGCAGTTTACTGCTGTATATGGGACCTTTGGGGAATGATGAAAATATTGTTTGTGGGTTGTTTCCTTCCCCCTTCTCTTTACCCCCCCCCCAAGTTCACCTTCAAGTCTTAGGAAATGCAATTCCTGATTTCCCTCATGGATAAGGAACTCTCCATTTTAGGGGAAACCTTCCTGTTTAACACTGTGACCCACAGCTCTTTCTAGGGATCTGGATGACTATCCAAGTCCCAGAGCAGATCAGAGTGTGGGTGACAGGAAGGTTTAACCAAGGCAACGCTAAAGGAAGGACCCACGTAGTGGGGCACACTCCAAGGCTCCCACCCTAGGAATCAAGGAGCAGCTCTGGCTGCCAGCGCTACAGATGTCCTTGGCACAACCCTGGAGCTGCAACAGCAATGACAAAGCAAAGCACAGCCTCAGCAGGATCCAGAATTAGGAGACGGACAAAGACAACCTGCCAACACATTTTTATCAGAGCTTTTTGTTCAAGCAGTCTGTCAGGCTCTGAACAACACAGGAACAACCAGTGAGGACTGCAGGGAACATGAAGGTAGCGGATCAGAATGGGGCAAGAAGGGCTGAGCCCAGCACCATTAAGGATCTCATTGTGCCCAGTGTGGTCCCAGGCCTCAGGATGCTCACCTGCCTGGCACATGGGCCACAGCTCTCACCCCAGCCCCGCCTGCACCAACAGAGACCAACCATAATGCTTCAGGTAGTAAATAGCTCAATGTGAACAAATCTGCAGCTGCTCATTCAGTCAATAGTCTTATTTAATACCACCTAAATCTTCATGTATTTTGGTGTAAATTTAAATTACTCATACATATTTCTAGGCCTGAGACATTTGGGGAAGCAGTGGATGTACAAGCAATTCAGGACAAAATTGATTTCAATCGTTGGTAAGGATTTCAGAAGGAAGATTCTGTTGTTGTTGTCGTTCTAAAATAATTTTTGCCTGATTCATGTTGCTACCAGGAGGAGTTTTATTGTTTGCTCTTTTCAGCTTCTTCCAAACTGATGACACATCTTATCTATTAGATAGCAATCTCCACTCATGTTGGCACAGATGGCTGCACGGTGACATATTTTTATCAGAACTCTGTAAACTGAAAAATATTGAAAATGGGTCCAGTAACACACTTGAGAAAACTCTAAGTGCACTTTGGGTAGAGAGACAGCCAATGTAAATCCCTGACTTGGATTTGTCCTCCAATTTACTGTAAAGCTTATTTTAAAGTTAGCAGTCTATTTTGAGTTATGATTAATGGTTTTGAAGAGGCTTTCTTCAGCTGCACATACCAACAAAGGATTTAGAATTAATTCACATCTTCTAACTTCTTCCTTAATGGGTTTTTAAGGTCCACTGCAAAGAATCAATCAATACCAGGCTGAAAGCTCTGGCATGTAATGCATCCTGGAGCGTCAGGAAGGGCTCTGCATGAAGTGAGGTGAGTTATGGCAGTCTGAATTAACTTGAATTGTTTGTAGCAAAATAATCATTTGCATTAATTTGATTTTAGGAGAAGATGGCAACCGAGTCCAACTTCAGAAGATACACCAAGGGCCGATGCTTCTGGTCATCAGATAAGTTATTGAGAAAGGACTTGAGTGCTCCTTAGGTGCTGATTCACTGAATGTTTTCTTGTCAGAAAGCATTTCATTTCCAGGATGCAATAACATTCTTGTGTTGGTTTTGTACCTGGTCCATAACACCAGTCTAACTGGCAAGTCCCATTTCAGAGAGATCACTGTCCAGAATAAAGATACCAAATTCTGGTTGCAAAAGTCTGATAAATATTTGGGTTCTGATGCAACAATGGTCTCGCAAACTCTTGAGATTAAAATAAAGAAAAGGGGGAGGAAAAAAAGCTGCCTTTCATTTTGTTCTCTAAAGGGAATCACTTTTCATTGATTTTGTTGCCTTAAGCAAACACATCGAGTTGTTAAATGACAGATTAACAATGGAAGCACAAAAATCCAAAAGTAAACGTTTCTGTTGTCAGTGCTTTGGATAACAACATCTCCTCACCTTTTAGAGCCAAGATCTTGTATGAGAATAGAACTAAAACCATAGACTGTCAAATAAGCCATCCAACTCCACCGAATATAACGCAATTTATTTTCACATTATCAACATTCTTTGCATTTTATGAATTACAATTTCATTACTATCTGCTGGGTGAGATACAGACAAGAATCTCTACAAGAAGAGATCAGCGTGTATGGTTGGAAGCTAGTTAATCTCAGAAAAATAGCTATGCCTTGAGAGAATCCTGAAGTTACTGATCTTAAAAGTCCTAAGAAGACAAAGAAGAACTGCACCATGTCCGCGGCGTCAAAGAGAACAGTATCAGATATTTCATGTGGGCAGCACTCAAAAATTTATCCCCTGCAGTCACAATAAAGTAGGTTGAAATGTGGATGAGATCAGGGTCAAGGTCTTACCTGACAAATACAAACCTCCAGAGGGAAGTAGGGGGGAAAAAAAAGTTGCAAAAATTAGTTTCACCGTGAATTCATTTCAAAATGATTTTGTTTAAACATATTGGATTTCGTTACTGCTCCAGGGTGTTAAGATTTAATGCCTTCAATAAACAGGCAGCCATCCTCTCTTTGCCTCCTTGGAAGTGCAGAAGTCTTACTATAAGCCCTGGAAACCACATCCATTTTCTTTCTGGTTCAGGTCAAAGTCACCAGTTTCTGCAATAACTGCACCAATCTTACAGGAAGTGAAAGGAAGATCCAGCTGTGTAACTGTAGTATTTGTATATAGAATTTCTCCCTGTGTGCCAGTTTACATACGTATATTTTAATACATGCAAACAATTAACACTGATTTCAATGGCTGCCTTCTCCTTTATGTCCAGATGAGCAGTTATAAGAAAGATGCTTTCATCTCCTTTTGCTGTCAGGACTAACTCAAAGCAAGGATGCTGAAATGCAGGAAGAACAAGCACTGCACAAAGCCAGCTGCAGCTTTTCCAGGCAGGTCAGTGACCAGCAGTGCCATGGGCAGCCCCCAGCACAAGTTTCCCTTACAGCTGCCTGCAAGAAGCAGCCCGAGTTCCCCCACTTCTCTTATTGTATTAACAGCAACTAAATATTCTCTAGTTTGTGCTTTTCTACTCTGACCTGAATTGCTGTCCACTTACTAAAATTATCTAAGTATCTGTAGAACACAATTAGCCTTTTGAGAAGCTGGAAACCAAGGAGAGCCTTGCATAGAGCCCTCGCTGTGTTATCTGCATTTGCCCTCTTTCCCCATTAAGGCTGCAGCTTCCCTCATTTCATAGGTGGTGCACATAAAACTCTGTGGAAGTGACATGGTGGTTACCAGGATATAGTCAACACAGCAGCAACCATAAACCATTGAACTACAGCTGCTTATCAGGCAGGGCTCATCTTGACACCTACACGAGTTCAACTTGTCTCCATCACTCCATTATTTATACTGCAACATTCGTAAAAAGTTTGCTTTTTTTTAAAACATGAAATACTGTTATGATTTTAGAGAAGATGGGACAAGCAGTACTGCAATAAGAATTCATCACATTTTGCTACCTTAGCTATTTCTATTGCTCTGACATAGCATTCACCCCAGTGCCTCAGCAAATAAAACCCACGCATCAGTTTCTGCTGGAAGGATCATATAGCATAAAATCACACTTGAGAAAAAAGAAATAAATCATCTCTTTTCCTGCTGCTTCATATTCATCTATGAACAGATTATCATTACGACACACTACAATACAAATACCCTGTAGTCTTTCTGGAACGTGTTTCAGAAGGAGTTTGCCTGTTTTAAACACGACTCGGGATACTTTACAGAAGATTAATTGTCTATCATGTTGATGTAAATAGGAAATCTAAGATTCTTGTGCATCCTTATTCATAAATTAAAAACAACACTTTTGTACAGTTATCGCTGTAAAGGGGAAATAGACCTTGACTGGATGTAATGAGGCATTTGTGTTCACCATAACTATAATTTACTATTACTGCTCTAAGAGCCATCAGTTCTTGTTTAGCCTGTTAAGTGACAATAAGTGAGGCTAAAATAAATTCAAATGAACTCTCTTGGGTCACCTTACTGAATTTATGGGGCGTAACGTGGCATTATTTGAAACAACTGCAATTTCGGTGCCACGTGCAATAGTTTGAGCCACTGCTTTGATATATATATATATTTAACTGATTCTTAAAGTGCCCAACTTTTGGAAGGATGGCCTGTGATGTAGTCACAGCTCTCTGGGCAGCAGCACAGGGGGTGATCTGAATGCTCACAAAGTGGGTATGTGAGTCGTGAGGACCACAGCCCCCCAGCAGGTCCTACCCTGAAACTCCCAAGCCTGTCTGGTTTGCACTCAAGGCATTCTATAAGTACTCATTCTTTCTGCACAGAGACCAATTCAACAAGTATCTCCAAGCACAAGAGCCAAGAAGAATGACAGCCATAACCAAATGTGGCACACCAGTGAAAAAAGACTGGTATCCAACCATCACCGCTAGAGATGAAATCATGAACTTCCCTGTCTACCTCAGTTTGGAGGGAGAAGTGTTTCTTCATATCTCGAGGCATCATTTGAAAAGAAGATTTATTTCCTTGCCTCTTTTACAGTAAATGGAATAAAAGGAGGCAAAGAACAGTGATGAAACATCCACTTCTTCAAAAATGTAGAAGTGAGAAAGTGTTTCTTTATAGTTGCCATGGGAAAACGATGCCAGTGGCTAAAAAAATAAAACAAAGCCCCTTCTCACTTGTTTCCATATTTACATACACAGTGGACCTTCTCATAGTATATTTCACTGAGCAAAATAATTGCACACATGTGCTACAAGAAGTACTCTGCTATTGTTGCCAGAAAAGAAACCAAAGAACTACACACCAAGAGATTTTGTCCATGAATTAGCCCAGGCAGTGATTTCTTCCACACTTTGAGTGAGAAGAGTATTTCCTCCTTCCAAAAGCATCCACAAGGGATGCTAGCACTGGTCTGCTTCAGAAATGAAGCTGCAACGAATGCTTCTTTAATGTTCTGATTCCACCACAGGACTTTTCTGTGCTGCAAGATGCAGGACATGGCAGGATTGGAAGTGCTGCTTGGGAGATGCTCTACTCACACAGACACTGCTACACATGCTTGTAAAAATGAGGATGAGGAGGGAACAGCTGTGCCTCTCAGCCAGTGATGACAGAGAGCACTTAGCACCAACAGAACAACTTCTTGGAAGATCTCCAACACGAGCCAGTCTCCAAAGACCAAGCTATCTGCTGCCTGCAATTTCTCTTCCGAAATGTGCTGAGCAGAAGGTAACAAGTGCCTCTCATGACCATCTTTCGAGCCAAAGACGGCCAATGAAGGAACAGCAGCTAAACGTGCTGAAAACAGAGGAGTGAAATCCAAAGTCTAATTTAAGGAAGTGACAAATTCCTATTGACTTCAATGAGGCAAGATAGTCTATATATGGAGATGATGGCAAGCCCTCACTTTTTGTATTCCCTTACAGTCCGTGACACAATCTGTTCCCAAGGAGTGTAAGGATATTTTGCTTTTCAATTAAAATAATGTACTTACATAACACCACTGCTTTTCACTCTATTGTGTCTCGCCTTCTCTTCAGGAGCTTATCACTGTGATCCAGATTTCTTTATCCACCTTTATATCTTATTCCCAGGGAGTTTCATAGAACTTCAATACAGCAGCAGAGCTATTCTTTGGAAACGCTTTTTCAGCTCCATTATGTATCTGAGGTGAAGGTATATGATGGAGACTGTTGTTACATTGCCCTTCTTCTTCGCAAAGTATGAAATACAGAAATGCTTGAATACAGTTTAAGGGAAAGAAAAGCCTGAGTTATCTGCAGTTTGCAAAGACTAATCCTGAAGTCACAAGCAAGTCTGTTAATTCTTCCATTGTCCAAGGGGCACAGGAAAATAATGCACAGTGAAATGTACCTCATCATAAAAGCTTTCATTATGGATCAGGCTCTTATATTTATTAAAAATAATGTTAACACCTCTTTATCTAATCCTTCTTTTCTTCAGGAGAATTTTTAGACTTTAGCTAATCATTTTAATGACTTGTAATATTTCAGGTGTCTCTCTCCAAGGCACAGCAGAGAAAAGGGCTTCATTCAGGGCATGGAAGAACATTTACAAATGGTTTTTGCATACCTGTGGTCTCCCATAGGCAGGACAATACCTCCAGCACAGTTAATAGCTTAAGAGGAGCAAGACAGAAACCAGGGCTACATCTTTTTGGTCCCAGAATGCCATTGCAGTGCATGCTTCGCTCAGCCTGCAGTGTGAGCACATGGACCTTCACCTCCTGGCACAGTAACCAGAGGATCTCACACCTTGGCAATAAACCTTGGCAGAGCCCCACCACTAACATGCCCAAAGCCACTGAGGGCTGCTCTGAACTAGGGTTGCAATTCCTTAAAGGCTTGTCTTCCCAGTACCTGCTACATGTATCCTGCCATCAGAGGCCAGGTTGACAGTCCATACTCAGAGAGCTCCTACCTCATAAACCAATGCTATACATACAAGTCTCTAAATAAAGCTATTTAAATGATTTGACATTGAGCAAGGATCTGTTCAGATATAACAGTAGAAGGCACAGAAATAAAAGAAGCTGCTTACCTTTAAAAGACCTCAGGTACACAGGGATCTCCAGAGATGAAGATATCCTCCACCCCCTTCCATCACTACATGCACCTGAGCTCCCCAGGCTGGCCCTGCCCTCCCACCAGGTGCTCAATCACTGGTTCAAGCTGTGACTCAGTATTTCCTGTACAGCTGTGCTGTACACACTCGCATTCAAGTTCCACAGACAGATAAGTTAATAGTACAAGCATCTACAGCCCTTCCTCACTGAGTGGTGTTTAAGTGCTGCACTGCCTCCTCTCCAATGAGTAATGGCAACATTTCCCTGTGTTAATTGCAAGGATCCTTATAGCACAGAGTGGGATACAAGGACACAAGAGATGCATTAAGTGCCCTGGATGCAGAGTGACCGGAGATGAGGCCAGCAGCGCCCAGGTGCCAGCAAGCAGCCTGCAGCCCACAGCTGGCAATCTGGTGGTACTGCACAGGAGTTCAAGAGCACGTTAAAGTGTTTCTAAACATATAATATTGCACAGACAGGACAATAATGCAGTCTCTTGTAAAACTACCTTTACCTCTCTTGTTAATAACAGGCTGACATTTATGAAACTAATGAACTGTTAGCTCTATTATGCTATATTGCAGCTCCTCTGACACGATCTTTGTAACATATTCATTTAATGAAGCCATTTGAGTCATTTAAACATCATTAAACCATGGCATTTAATGAATAGTTTTTCTTCTGGGCACACCCGTATTCCCTGCACACAAAGGGGTTTCTGTTGGGCATCCAAGCCATAGAGGTCATCCCAAAGCCTGCCTTGGTGCCTCAGAATGAAAATAACGAGCTATGCCTTCTAGCAGCAGCACTCTCATTATCACTAGTTTACAGTATTGGTGCTTCAGACACTTGCGGTACCCTCCTGCTTTTCTTTCTGCTTACCTTAAAATACTCCAAACAGCCTTCATAGTAAGATATGAGAACATTCATAAAATAATGACACTTATCAGTACATGATCAAAAGCCTAAAACACAAGTGGTAGCCTTGAGCTAGTGCAGAAAGCAGCCACAGCAGTCAGCAAACATCTGGCTGTCCTGCAATTAGCTCATCTCCTTAGCCCTGGCTGCCAGGGCAGTAACCAGGAGTGAGCTCCTGCTGAACATGAAAGAGGACTCTGGATCAGGCTGCTGTGCCACCTCAGCCTGGGCTGAGACACAGCATGAAAGCTGCAATGCAGATTAGAAGGTTGGTTTTCTGGCCTGTTGGGATGTGGCAATGCTTACTTTCACCCTCTGGGACCTGCTCTGGGTGTTGTTGTTTGTTCTGTTCCACTACACAACTGCAGTCAGACCAAGATCCAGCTGTTACTGCTTTTACGACAGTATCGACACATTCCAGTTTCATGACTTTAACAGGGAATTCCTGGACTAGGGGTCCAGGAATTCAGGACTAGGGGTCCTGATAGATAAGAAACTTAACATGAGCCAGCAGTGCGCTCTGGCAGCCCGGAAAGCAAATGGTATCCTGGGCTCCATCAGGAGAGGGGTGGTCAGCAGGGATAGGGAGGTGATCGTCCCTCTCTACTCGGCTCTTGTGAGGCCCCATCTGGAGTACTGTGTCCAGGTGTGGAGCCCTCAGTACAAAAAAGATATGGAGATTTTGGAAAGGGTCCAGAGGAGGGCCACAAAGATGATCAGGGGGCTGGAGCACCTCCCCTATGAGGACAGGCTGAGGGAGTTGGGTTTGTTCAGCCTGGAGAAGAGAAGGTTGCGGGGTGACCTCATTGCAGCCTTTCAATACCTGAAGGGAACTTACTCCCAGGAAGGGAGTAAACTCTTCGAAAGGGCTGATAATAGCAGGAATAGGGGAAATGGTTTTAAGTTGAAGGAGGGAAGATTTAGGTTGGATGTTAGGGGAAAGTTCTTTACTAGAAGAGTGGTTAGGTCCTGGAACAGGCTGCCCAGTGAGGTTGTGGATGCCCCGTCCTTGGAGGTGTTCAAGGCCAGGTTGGACGGGGCCCTGGGCAACCTGATCTAGTAAAGGTGTATGTTTGGTGGCCCTGCTAGGCAGGGGGTTGGAACTACATGATCCTTGAGGTCCCTTCCAACCCGGGTAATTCTGTAATTCTGTGATTCTGTGACTACAATTACATTTTTGGCACCACTTCAATACCAGTAATATAGGAATAATCATATATAAGCCTCTATAAGCTGCCATAATGAACTACTACTGCTATGATATGAAGAACATTTCTTGGTAGTAAAAGCCATTCTACTCATGGATGCTTTAGCAACTATTGCTGCCCTTTTCAACAAAAACTGACTGAAGCCAGGGCCTCAGCAACGCAGGACAAGCACCAATCATGTGAGAAATTAGATCACGAAACAAAATCTTGCTTCAGCGAGCCAGGAGTAAATAACGCAATTCAGAATCCTTAGACCAGATCACCGCTGGCATAACTACAGAGGGAGCATCAGCTGAGTTTCCTCTCCTTGTTCTGTGTGTCCCAAGAACTTTTTATTCTGCCTGTGCTTACAGCTCCTTGTTGTGTAATTTCAGTATCCAGGGACTCAGGAATACACTTCTTCAGAGGAGGAAGGATAGTGCACGATGTTCACTGTGTCCAGAGATCTCCTCCCTGCTGCTAAGAAGTTCATTTTGTGGGTCATTGGTGAACAAACCCTTTCCTGCAGGACTGTATTGCCACCATAAAGCTTCCTTCAGCTCCCGGTCACCAAAAGGAAACCAATGGACTCAAACTGCACAGGCTGAGCTTGGAGATTACTTTGCTCTGGTAATGAAGCAAAGAAACATGTGGAAAAAGCCTTCCATACCCTTTCCCTGCAGACAAAAAGCATCTCCACGGGCAATTATGAGCCAAGACATAGTTTCCAAACATCCTCTCCTTTTCTACACAAGGGAAAACTCCCTGGAAATGAAGACCAGGCTGGAAAGTGGAACCAGTGCCTGGTTAAAGAGCAGCAGCCATTGCAATATGGGTGCACTCAGAGAAAGGTGCACTGGAAGAGGCACTTGGAGATGGGAACTGCTCCAGGTCCCATCCCAGGTGTCCCTCCAGGTCTGAGATCAGCTCTGTGCAAAGTGAAGCAGATTTTCCCCCGCAGCTCACAGCAGCACATTCTGCTCCACTGCAAAACCACATGCTGAAGGTGCTGAAGCTCCCCCACAAAGTGTTGAAACGAATACAAAAATATTTTAATTGAATAAAAACAAGCAAACAGCACCAATATCGTTATGCTCATTTCTCATCTTCTACATTTGCATTCACAGAAAGTTTTCAGAGATATTAACTTCTTAAGTTGAAAAAGGTGAAGATTCTCATGTGGTGACATGAGCCCAACAGACAAATCAAACCTAATTACTAATATCACCAGAAAACAAAAAGTAGCAACTCTTTAAGGCTTTCTGGGCTTTGGATCTCAAGAATCGTTATTTAAAAAGCAATTGATCAATCTTTGCAAAAGGTCAAAATACTTATGGCTCTTGTAAGGAAAGGTGCACCAATTTAATGAGCAGGCTGAATGATCCCAGGGTCTCTGATACCTCCATTAGTTACACATGGGGAAAAAAGCAGAGTGAATGAGAGGCCCCCAGATTCTGAAGTGAGATTATTTTGACTTGAACGTGACCCGCTTTGAAATCCTGCAGCTGTTTTTTCTTTCCTGAGCTTTTCAAGCAAGTTCTAGATGTCAGAAACCTTGGATATGGATGTTAAAAAGCTAAGAAAGAATGTGAAAGGAGTCCACTGATTTAACTTCCCTCTGAAAATCCTCCCTTTCAGGGAACAAAAGGGGCATCACTGGGATCTTTTGTTCTTTTTTTGGGCTTGTAAAGGTTTGCTTTCTTCTTTTTTTAATTTCAAAACTGAGCACCAAAATCTTCAGAACTATGGTTAAACTAAGTTTCTTTTTCACTCTATTTCTCTGCTGGGTTGCTATATATTTCAGTACTGCATTTATTCCTGGCTTTGAAGCCAGGAAGGGGAATTTCCCCTTTATTTTATGAGGAACCCCTGGGGCTATGGTACCTTTGTTTCTCATCCATGAAACAGCAGCACTACCTCCAAAAATTGCTATTGTGATGAGCAGCTATTGCTCTTAGCAGGGAAAATGCTTACAGACCAACAGCACAAGAACTGCAAGGAAAGCTTAAGAACCACATGAGGAAAAAGGATGAGACTCCCATCAGTTAACGTTAAGTAAAACTACTGAATGCTCAGAGCAGCAGAGCCAGAAACTATGAGCAAAAAGCTACATGGACTGCTTGCCTCCTCCTTTAGTCCTAGAGCTTATACCACATTACAAGGTAACTAACCAGGTGCTCAACTACTCCCTTAAGACACAGAGGATCAGTAAGATTGCTAACTATTGCTCTCCTCAGTGAAGAGTTGCTGTAGGTCTCTGCCCACTCATTGGTGCCCTGGGCTCTGTGCTGGTGCTACTGAAGGGGGCTTGGTGGGAGGATGGGACGGAGCACAGAAGGGATGGAGAAGGTCTTCTATTTTCTCACAGATCAGCAGGAGCTGCTGCTGCTACCAAATACATTTAATTTAGAACCCCTGACAGAACACTTCCATCAGCTTTAAAATAACTGACAGGAATTGGGAAAGAATAATAAAGAGACAGGACTGGCTTGATGATCTGAGTGCTGCTGGCGTCAGTGCGGAGCACAGTCAGCTCCCGCACACAAGGCCCTGACCTACCTGCAGGAGCTCTGTCACAGCAGAGCCATGCAAACGTCTCCTGAGGACACAAGTGAGAGGCTGCCAGGAAGAGAACTTGCTCTTTTGCCACTGATGTCCTATATACATTTGACCAAAAAGTTTTGTTCTCTTTGAGCATCAAAAATGTTTGGCAAGTGTCCCCTCTGGGAGTAGCAGCACATCACCACACCATGCGTCATCACCAGGAAGGTCCACAGCCAACACAGAAATCACTATCCCGTGTTCATTGCCTCCTACCTCATTCCTTAGGGGAAAATCCAACAATTGAATGAAATCCTTTAAGTCCTGTTTCATGCTATTTTTCCATGACTCTTGCCTTTCTTTTGTGTGCCTCTCTATTGAGCCCTCTCTGCCCTGACTTCCTACCAGGATACCTTGGTTTTTAGCATCAGTTGATGAAGCATAAAACACTATTTGAATAATATCAGCTCAAGAGTGAGCAAAGAACACTGCATTTATCTTCACTAACCTTGAACACGCCTGTCCCATCTAATGAAAGGAGTGATTGAAGGGACTTATTTGAGCTTGATATCCCAAGGCCCCCATAAAAACTGAATGGTAATTTAATTAGTTCCCTTTCTGGTGATTAACTAGGAATTTCTAATCATTTAATCTGAGTGCATTTTGATTCATTAAATATCTGTTTCCTTTCTTTTTTTTTTAAAAAATGAGGTTATTAAATAACCCTGCCCAGGTAACCATTGTCATTGGTATGCAGAAGCAATAAGTGCCTTGTATGAATCGGATAGGAAATATTCATGATGAGAACTGGGTTTTTCAAGAATCACCTGATAGATAACAAATTAGCAGTTAATTTATTCTGACAGAACTTACAAACCATGAGTCAGATCTTGAGCTGAGGATAATCACTGTGGATCCTTGATGGTAATTTTTACCCAGCAAAAACTTGGGCTCTGTGTGACGCCATGTTATGTAGTTATAGCTTGACCCAAAGGTAGGCAGAGGGTTGACCAACACAGGCACTCATCCAGCAGCAAGAAATAATGCAGGAAATGACCAGTTAAAACTGCAGAGGTTTTTCCATCCAACAATGGCACAGGATGGAGGCAAACAGATCCAAGTGGAGAGAGGACTATGGGAATCCTCATGTCCCAGGAACAGCCCTCCTGACCAAACAAATCACTCAGCCTCTTGATATCTCATTTTCCCCCTTGGTGCAATGGAGGTAGTCACTGCTAGCCTAGCTCATAAAAGATGATTAAATAAATCTATTGGAGTACTATGAAGATTTAGAGTGCCATATACTTAACTTTTTATTTAGATTTAAAGCATATTATGAAGACGGTACGTGCTCTCCAGGCACTCATACGAAGAGGAAACTTGCAATCCATTAAAATGTTGCTTAGCAGCGTAATGTAGTAAGAAAAGTTAAATTATCAGGCAGCTAATACTACAGTAAAATACATTTCAACAGCTCCAACCAAAACTTTCCCCTTGCAGCTCTAACAAATACCGTGAATGAAAGGCACGTTGAAAGGCAGACATGAAGGTCATCTCCTCCTTTATCATATAACTGAAAATAAACAGAAAGCATAAGTATCTATATCAGACATAAGATGCCACGCCAGATTTCAAATAAGCTTCAGCAGCACGAATACACTGCAATTCATTTAATATCCATTATACCAGAACATTGAATAGGATTTGTTTCCCTGCATGAAAATGGGAAGGAAAGAAAAATATGTATTAGCCAAATAGTGTCTCAGTTCTGTTTCCATTTGTTTTGATTCGCTGATAAGACAGATGAAAGAAACCTGATCACCCTCAAAGGACATCAGGGTGAAACTCCACATGCAGCAGCATCCACCTCCAGCACATCGCATCCTGTACCTCCCAACCCAACCAGCAGCAACCCAGGGAAGGGCAAGAACTATCAGCATCCATCCCCCTGCTCTTACATACAACATGGCCTTGTGCCACACCTGAAGGTCACAGCTCGAGGCTGCTTGTAGCAGTGCTTTTCTGTACCTGCAGTGACTCAGGGCAGCCTCTGCACTGAGTGTTTGCCTTGGCTGTGCTCAGTGCAGCACAGCTCTGCACATGAAGTGCACTCTTCACTGTAACCTTGAAGGAAGTTCCCTGCATTGCCTTGTGACTGAATTCTCTATGGTTTCTGAAGCTGCAGCTTGTTAGAAGCATTATACGGGTCAGTCAGAAAACACAAACTGCGGATTCTCACTGGTATTCTTGCATTAGTGGAGATAATGCACTCCAGACTTAAGAACAGAGAAAGACTTTCACGGGAACTAAAAGAGGGTTAAAAACATGAGAACCCCAGTAAGTGTGGAAGCAGCTAACACAGGCTGCCTTGTTAATAATAAACCTTTCAAGATTTAAAATCAGATCTCAGACATGTTTCCAGTAAGACTGGGATGTGAAGATGGTAACTGTAAAATGAGGGATGGGGTCTGTTAACCTGCTCTTATACTGTGAAAACGGAGTGATTTCCAGGAAAGACCACCTTATCAAACTCTAGGATTCCGAACTGCTTTTCCCACCACATCAGATGCAAGGAACAGCAAAATGGCTTTACCTTTAAGCAGATGCTGAAACGTTAGCATAGCATCACATTGTACAGGACTACAACAGTCTCTCCTCTGTGATAGGGTAGGAGCAATGCTGGGCATTGGGCTCACCTCACACTGCCAGCACAGCCCCACAGGAGCCAACTGCCTCATTGGAGGGGGTACAGCACTGCACAGGCTGGATTTGTCCCCCTTAACAATAATTAATCAAGTTCTCCACCAGAAACCATATCAAAGGCACTGGAGCAACACAAGGAGAAAGGCGACAGTCTTTCACCAATAGATCATGATGTGTTTTCATTTTCTTGAAACACAGTTTCCTAAATCAAGGTTTCCCCACCCCAGCACTGGAAATGCAAGGCAAATCTGCATGAGGCACAAAGAGAGAAGTGACAGCAAACAAGGAACGCATCCTGCTGCTGCAGCCTGATGTGCAGCACAAGCTGCCTTAAAACCAACTCATTCTGTGATATTATTACTTGCCACGATGGAGAGTGAAGGTTCTGTTGTTTCTAAGGAGATCTGGTTTCTTAATTATATTGAATGCTTTTCAGAGGATTAAGTAAAAGTTGTTATAATTCTAATTGTCCATCAAGGAAAAAAAATATCATGATAGTATAAAGATATATCAGGTGATACTCAGCAGAACAATACAGTGATGGGAGCATGAAGGAAAGCCTGCAATTATTCAATGCAAGCTGAGATAGTTAATCATGTTGTTGGACTGGAGGAAGATTGCTGTTTTGAATTTTAAAGTAAGTTACTGTCTTTTTTTGCAATGTGTAGTTTTGTAGGAAGGGAGCCACAAGTGACTATCATCAGCTCGGCAAATGAAGTTAAAAGCAAGCACAAATTCAACCAAATTCCCAAAGCAAATGTCAGCAAGCCAGCAGCCAGATCTTCAAGGAAAAGCCATGAGGACTGAACCGTAGCGTACAGCTGCACTCCCAGCTTATGCTGAGCATCCCACACCAGTGATGGTTAAGCAAGGGAGCAATACTTGTAGGTTTATGAAGATGGACTGATTAGTTGAGCAAGGTGCAGAGCCAGCTGTTCTTGCTGCTTGGCTCAGAATAAAATAAACTGAGAATTCTTGAGAGGCTGCAGTCCCAGCCTTTGTGAGCAATTTGCCTTTGTGGTCTTTAGAGAACAAGACTGCTGCAGGAGAAGAAACAAGAAGCTGTACAATGTGAGATATACAGACACTGGTCCTGAGGCTGCCTTGTTCTGAGCAGAGGAATGCAGAAGTGAATTCTGGCATCAGCTGGACGAAGACACACCTTCATATAAATGTGTCTGCATTTGCAGACACACACACCTGAGTAAAGGTGGCTGCAGACCGATGTCTGTAGCAGAGAAGGATACAGAGGTGCCACTACTACCACTAACTTGAGCCCTGGGACTGCTGAATGAGCATATTAAGAAGGGGAGGGAATAATACTACAGGTTAGTTTTCTCATAACAACACGGGGCATTTGGCCACTCTGCTCGGAGGACAGAGCAAGTAAAAGTCAGTCAGACCCAGTGGTTCCCCCAACACTCAAGGAAGGGTGATCCCCACCATCCCCACCTGCACAGACTTTCCCTTAGCACCCATACAATGGCAGCACAATTGCTTAGGGTAAAGCTACCACACTGTAGCACGTGCAGAAGAGAGCATTATATTCGTCCTGCCGTGCTGAGGCACCATTTCCTTTGCTCTGTTTATTCACACAGCAGACTTTGTACATGGCACGCCTACAAGCTGCACACAGATGCTGCCTAGCCATGGAGGAGGATTTCCATTTGCAACTAATAGCAGCATCCCTTGTGAAGCTCCTGCTGTAGCACATGGCTGGGCTCAGGCCAAGGGAATGAGCCTCTAGGAACAGCGCTGCTATAAGTGGTGATTGAGAATACCAAAGAATTAAGTTAGATGAGGATGCAGCAGAAGATGGAAAAGGAATTACAACAGAAATGCATCGTTTCAAACCTCATAAAACCCTTTTGGGTCGTAGTCCACTCGATGTAACCATATGCACATTACTGAAATACACGTGAGAAAATGCAAGAAAAAGATTAAAGTGTTCAATCATTTGCAAATGCTCCCCAGATAAACACAAGTATATGTTGGAAGAATAGCTCTCATACAAAACACTTCACTGTGGGCTAATCTTTCTGGGAACACAAAATGAATTATGTGGATGAATGCATACATGAGTTTATCTGAGTAAGAGCACATTCCGATTGCCAACCTAGGCCATCCTGCACAGGAGCAGAACTCATCAGCTTGGACCCAGCTCACAGCACCACACATACACTTGGCATGGTCAGGAGGGGCTGGAGATGCAGCCTGCCCAATACTGGGCACAGCCCAGATAGGCTTTGAAGGGGATCATCATAGGAGCTCATCAACCATCATCTGATAACACCACCTCCAATAGAGAGCAACCTGAACCAACAGAAGAAGTGTTTGATAGTGCTCTGTGAAACGTCTCCATTAGCTGTCTAATAAAAAAGTGTGGGTGCAGTTAAATGCTGTCATTACCAAAAGCTAATTTAATACGAAGAGGAAAACATCAGCACTAGATGAAAAGTTCCTTCAGAAGATTCTGCACTGAGAGCCTTCTCTAGTGCCACAAGAGAAGAATTTTAGGCTCTATTAGCTCATTTCGTGTCCATTGATTGTTCTTTTTAAACCAGTTGAAAATAACCACCGTGCACTTCTGCTTATCACCTTTCAAACAACCTCTGATTGCTGGACATATCCTAAGAAAAGCGTTTGCTTACCTTGTACTTTCATGAACCACTGCAACTTCTTCTTGTAATTTTATTGCTCTGTAAATGAGGATCCAATCTCTAAGCCCGCTTTTCTTTTTGCTATGGCAGAACTGAAAAGGCAGTGGTAATAAAGCCGACAAAGAGGCACTTCCCCTTTCTAAATTTCACTACAGAAACACTTAAGAGCTTTTCTTCAAAAGCTTTCCTTGCTGAAAACTTCACAGAACAGGTGATCGCATTTATTAATTTCCTAATAGAATTTATTTATGGAGAGATGGATTTTCTGAACAATCAGAGCTTTCACTTCCACGTTTCTTCCAAATTTCCTGCAGCTTCATTAACAACTGGTCACACATTGCGACCTCTCGGGAAGCAAATCCCAACAAAGCTGACAGCCAGCCCCAGCCCCCCAGATGCTGAACTCAGACCTTCAGCTTCACGTATGATGCTCTCAGAAGCCATTTGTCGACTTGAGAAACACCTCATCCTCTTGAATACTGCCAAGCCATCACAGATGCAATTACCTCACCACCATAATGTGATGTCACTCCTAAAGGAGGTGGACTAGATGACCTTTCAAGGTCCCTTCCAGTTCAAACAACGCTGTGATAGCTGAGCTGGTACATGCGATTCAAAGACCTTGCAACAGCACAGTGCCTCAAGCTCTGTGCATGGAGCACAGCAGTTCTCCAGCAGCCCCAGTAACAGCTCCTCCTATCTGAGCTGCCAAGGCTGCCTAAGACAGAGAGTGTGAGATGTTGCTCCTGCAAACAACAGCGCAATCATGACCTGCCAGCAGCAGCACCGCCTGTGTTTGATGGAGCGCTCCAATTCAAAGAGCCAATAAACTGGTAAAAAAACAATAAAGCAGTTTCACTCTTCATCCTCCACTCTTCAGGGCAGTGTGCCACTGAGTGATGATGTTTGAGGCACGTTTTGTCAGCTTCCCTGTGAGTTTGCATCATTGCTGACGGGCATCTCTCAATAGTTCTGATGTTTTCCAGGAGGCAAATGATGCCTGCAGCAGGGGCATCACTCCTCATTGTCTGCTACTCACCTGCCACGTGCTGTGCAGTCACTGCATCACATGGAGACAAGGCACTTGTGGTGAAGGACACCAAGACTGCTAATGCTGACAGGAGTGGATAGTAATTAAAGCAACAAGCTGAAGCGAAACAAAACAAAAGCCTGAGGAACTGCCTATAATGAGGCCTGTGGCTGGGAACAGTGAGACATACCATGCAGACACCTGTTACATATCTGGAGGCATCAAGCAAGAAAATCATAGCAAGAGTTTGTTCACCACAAGAGACTAGTGCTTATTTCCTGGCCTTTGTCCTGTAGCTGGCACAATGCTTTAGAGCCCTCTGCCACATGATGGCAAGGCTGGTGCTGTCAGAAAGGATAGTTCAAGCAATTGCATATTATGCTATTACTGCCTAAGTGATGCGACTCTGACAAATGGCTGTATTTACTGAAGAAAAAGAGAGAAAAAACATTTAGGAGTGATCAAGTCTGAAGTGAATGTATGCTTAATGTCATGTTCAGACTCAGCTGTTCTGTGCACAGACATTTTTCTTGCTATCACAAGGACCAGAAGTTAAATGTCTGCGTGACATCGAGATCTCCTCCTGAGCCCACAAGGATGTGAAGTTCAAGATCACTTCAGAAGCGCCCTGAGTACGGCATCCTAGAGATAACGGGATTTTAACCATCTATTTACCTTACATAAAACGCTTGCATAACACCACGCCACCTACTTGTTAAGAAGAATGTCCAAAAACTTTCAATTAAATTCCACCATGCTGAAAAGGTCAATTCCTCCCTCTTTTTCTCCCCCCTAGAGAGAGGGAGTGGCAAACCCAAGAACTAAATTAAAAGCTCTTAGAACTGACATCAGCATAACCTATTAACGGTAACTGCCAGCACACAAAAATAACTGCTTTGCATACAAACCCTCAAAGGGACCCTTAAAAGGACCAGCCAGCACCACGTCTGTTCCAATAGCAAAGAAAGTCACCTTACAACATCACTCACCCTGACTGTAGGAAAACTTCTGATAAAATTAGAAGTATCATTTCTATGTTAAGGGATGTGGTGAAATTAAATGGTTAAAACCACAGCTGTTTAATCATAGATGCATTTGAAGATTTGTTAACTTGCAGTGTGATTTCAGCTTTTTGGCTGTTTTTCCCCCCCACACACACCATTAAAATACTTCTGAAGGACACAGCACAGTACCTGAGCACACATCTTCAAAGACAGAGGTGAGATTAAGTCTACCAAAAGGTCGAGTGTACTCTGAAATATGTTTACTTGTGATAAACAAGAGCCATGAAAGTGTGATTTATGTACAGGAGAGCCTAAAAGACAGGTCCCATCACTGAACTCCATTGGTAGTGACACCTTCAGCCACTGAGGTTTTAGGAGGAATGCAATGGATAAGCAGGAAATAACTGCAGGAAGTAGCAAGCAGCACTGTGTCACTAACAACTCAGGAAAATAAGGGGAGGCCAAAACAGGTGAACTAATGAACATTCAAGTTGAATGGCTAAGTTGCCTTCTGCTTTCCTGCACAATGCAATGAAGAACTACTCCTTACTGGATGCCAGCTAATTCTTTCTTTCCCTATGAGGCACTTGTTTTTTTGCTCCAGCCTCCCAAATCCCCTGCTTTCCAGCACTGCATGATCCCAGCAGTGAGCACAGCAGGCCAGGCTCCTCCTAGATGCCATGGTTAACTGCACAGAACCCAGCTGTGACAGCAGCATCCAAAACCTGTTGCTTTCACTGCATTTGGTGAGCAGGTATTTTAGGCAACCAGAGCTTTCTCCTCAGTCTTAACTTCTTCATGTTAACACCCTCAGAAGTATTGTTATGCTACTAAAATGTCTCTTCTAACAAGCTGGTATTATACCAGAATCCTAAACAACCTTGGCTAAATAAAGAGCTCTGCTGGCAGGATTTTGGGGTTATTCATCTTTTTATCCAGGTGTATGGGAGCATCACTGAGTCATATACAATGAACAGATGGAAAGTATCTCATATTTATGACCTGTCATCTTCTCTTTTTGTCCTAGAAATTCGGTTTTCATTAAATCACTTTGAAAAATCATTGAATTAACTTAATAACTTCATTCAAGGAGGAAAGATAGCCTATAATGGGCAGTTTGTATGAAAACTGGGACAGGGCTGACTACCTGCGTTCAGCCAATTAGCAGATTGACACTCCTGCTAATACACAATACACCACAGCAAAAGAGTGAAAAAAATACCCAAGGCAGATGTCTCATTTACCACCTCTGTCAAATTAGTTTTCCCTATTCCCGCTTCCTTGTACAGGACAGCATCTACTGACTGCCTTATTTTGTGTGCTGAATAGCTACACAGGGTTTATAACCCCAAGAATTAACAGAGAGGGGGTAAGGAATAAAATAGAAAAAAAAAAATAAAAATCACACAGAGGTCACAGAGAAGGTATGTGGAAAGGGCAACGTTGCAGGGGCTGTAACCCCAGGGCTTACAGAAACTCCAGACCCTATGAAATGGGCTTTAGAATGGGCTTTTTTCCCCAGCCATTATCACAGCAGTGACCTGAGCCCTAGGGGATAGGGCAACCTGTTGCAAGGCACCACCAGCCCCACTGCCCTAGACCATCACAAGCTGGACCTCTCCACTATTTCTGGAGAGGCTGGCCATCATTAGGCACAGAGATACACGTGTGGTTTATTATTCCAAGGAAAAGATATGGATAAAGCAGGAAGTGGATGAAATCCTTGCAACTCAAGCTGCACAGTTGTTCACAAAGCACCCTTAAGGCTTATCCTAGGAGATGCTGAAGGCCATCCAAGCTGAAAACACTAAGAGCAGGAATGTTACAGAACATAGTAACAAAAAAACACAGCAGTTTCATTGTAAGGAGATGCGCTGAACACTTTAAGACTGCAATTTCACATATCTGGTTCTGTAACAAAAAGAACGGCCAACTGGAATGATTTATCTCCTCACATTGGTACAAGTCACAAGTGAGATATGGCAAATTACAGATGAAAATGTGACACTTGAGAGTACAAAAACATCAAGTTGTGGTGGGTACTTTGGCAAAAGATTTATAGGTTTTGAGTGTTTCAGATGTTTAAGTGCACTTGATGTGAGCTTCAATTGCCTCAAAATAGCTGTAAGCACAGCACAATCCCCAATTGTTCTTGACAGACTGCTGGGAAAAGCAGTACCAGAACGTACAAGAATGTATTTTTATATTAAAAAAAATAAAGGAATGTGTAAAAATAAAACAGCAATTAGGAAGAACCAACAGAAATGTTTATTTCTGAACCCATTAGAAACCAGTTTGGAGGAGGGTGGTTTTGCTGAGCCCAGTTCCAGGCGGTGCAGCAGCACATCTCAGCCTGGCAGCAGCTCTGCAGCCTCACTAACAACTCACTTCTAGACACTGTCAAAGCAAAGTACAGCTCTTACAAGGGACAAGTGGCACCGAGCATCACTGACCTGCATGGCAGCGGTGAGCAGGGACACAGCAGGACCACCGTCTGGAAGCAGAGCACCCTGCCCTTATCAACCAAGCACTTTCTTTGCTATCACACATGCTTAACTATACTTTTCTCTCACATAAATAAAAAGCCAAATCTTTACTGGGGGAGGAACAAAAAAAAATGCAGCAGCAGCAACAGCAAAAAGCACTGCTAAAAGAACATTATTTATACAGCAAAGTCAGGGCAACTCTTAAGGTAGGTAATAACAGAAATAAAGTTGAGCTGAATTCAGCCTCAAAGACATTTTAATTGCACAGCCACACATGACTTTCTTCTTCATTATTTCCCATTCAGTGAATAATATGAAAGGGTGAAATTAAGGCTATTTAGGGAACCTGAATTCTGACATTTTGAGAGCGTTTAACTTCTCAAATCAGGGAACACTTAATACATAATGTATGGATAATATATGCGTAAATTATGCATGAGTGTAGACACGCAAATATTTGACAGTACATCCTGCCATAGCGGATACATACAAAGGCCAAATCTGGTATTGACAACCCAAATTGGGTCTCTTAGCTTCGCTGACATTGGCAGAAAGGGAGCAGAGGAAAGAGTTCAGTCCTAAATATTTTCCCCGTTAACTTTACATACTCACTGAAGCTCTGCTATTTATATGCATGAATGATTTATTTCTCTATTACCAGTTACCTCCTTTGATTAAATATATTAGGGCCTTTTAAGTTATTTCAAGGCTACAATCATTTCAAAATTAAATGATCCTTTGAGTACCCTTTGGGAACTGTGCACTAAACTGACGTTTCCATAATGCAAAAAAATTGCAGTTGTGCTCATTTTATTTAATTAAACTGTACTCTTTACCAACTGAACCAAATGGGAGAACATTAGCCTTTTTTGTGTTCCTGGGAAAATAATAACATTGAAGCTCTGCATTGTCACGGTCACATTTGGTCTGTATTCAAAGAGTGACAACCAGAAGTGTCGCATTATGCCCAATGTAATTTTATTCAGCTTCAGCAAAGGTCCCACCCCCCCAAAAAAGAACATTTCCATCTCATACCCCGTTAATGATCAATTGAACCTAAGTAAGAAAGGTTTTAAACTTCACAATTTTTTCCTCCCTTTAAGCTTCGCTAAAGGCCCAAATTCCAGTGACGCATTTAAGGCACTGAGTTTTCTGCCTCTGTGGAGCACAAGTAACAATGCCAGCACCTCTTTTGAAGAGCACACAAAAATACTTGTGGCCTGAAAGAAAGGAATGAAGTTACAAAAAAAAGGGAAAGATAAAAGAAATTTCAAGTCTCAAATCTGCAGAATCCCCTCTATCCCGGCCTATTCTTTTGGACTAAACCTCATTTTGCAAATCAAAGGACCAGCTGCTAAACTTTTTAAAAAAAAAAAAAAAGAAAAGGAAAAGAAAAAAAAGAAAAAGAGGTATGTGGTGAATGTGAGGGTAGGAAAGTCCCAGGGATGCTGGCCTCGCCATCAATCAGTCACTGCTGGTGGGTGCGGAAAGACAAACGCCTCCACTCCTGCAGAGTAATGCTGAGCTCCCTGAGCTCTGATGCAGCACCCTTGACTCAGGTTCAGTCCCTGCAGAGCAATCCTAAAGCCAAACCCCTCATTCCTGGCCCAGAGCATTGCAGTAGCAGTGCCTGAGCACAGTCAGGGGGGCACCTCTGCTGCACAGCCTCCTGCTCCTCCTACAGAGCTCACCCCAGGCTGCAGCACCACAGAACTGGTTATTTATGTCTCTCAGAGAGCAAAACCACCGTTTGCGATCACTGTCTACTTAAGCATATCAAACAAGTAACACTAAATTCCATCAAAAGCCAATGTATGAAAGATAACCTCCCCACCACAAGCCAGTAAGAATACACAGGACAGAGAAGTACCCATCTGCACATCTGGTTGCAGAAGGCAGTTCGCAGCTGAAGAGTGCTGGCCATAGAGCGCAGGACTGCATAGAACATATTCATCAAAAGCACCAGATGCAGTCAGCATTTAGAGAAGCAGCATGCACCCTTTCACTTGGGATTAGAGGTTAATGGGAAAGGGGCACAACAGGGAAAGACGTTTCTCTTTGGGTAAAACATCTAAAAACCCAAAGTATTTAGATCAGATTTCACGTGGAAGCCTTTGGAGTAGATTAAAAATAATCCCCGAAACATTTTCAGCTTGCACAGCATGTCCTCCCATGTGAAAAGACAACTTCAAATTCTATTTGTAATTATATCCGCATGTTGCATTTCTTTGCGATCTGAGCCACCGCTGCTTGTAAAACTTACCGTGGGCAATGATCACCCCCAGCAGAGAATCATGCAACTTATTCCCTCAGTTTTCCTGGAGTTTTTGGTGACTTCAGGATGCACTGAGTGGAGCTCACCCTCCCCAGTTACCACACGGTGCTGCCCAAAGCTGTTGTGAATTTACAGTGAATATAATTCAGTTACAACGGACGTGGCACCTTTTCCTATCGGATCTCCACACGTTACACCTGATAAAAATCTCCGCTTTTTGATCTCAAAATACCAGGTGTTGCCGTGATAAAAGTCAAGACAGAAGTGCTAAAGCCTTTCACATGCCTCCCTCCAATTTCCACAGCAGCAGAGCTGTGACAGAGGGCTTCTGACTGCTCCATTTGATGGCCAGGCACACTTAGAACAGCTGAAACGCCGAGTTTCCCAGGGGAATGGCATAATGAAATAAATGCACTCATGAATATGCATGGCAGGAGGCGGCCATCTGTTCTCCACCAGCATCTTTTCTTAAAAGAAGTTTCAAATATTTCTGCGGAGAAGTTGTATCATTATTTCCATGTATGAAATTAGACCTTGAGTTTTCCACCGTCTCTGGTCACCAAGTGCTATTGTTATGGAAATGCATTCTTTGTCGTTCCCCCCTGCAATAATCAAGAGATGGAGCAATAAAGTAATTTCAAAGAGACCAGGTAGAGATTTCAGCATGTCTGTACAGAAGCCTAAAGATGTTGTCAGTCAGAGCACGCAAGGCATTATGTAAATATAACTGTGTCCTCCCTTAGAGCAACAGGAGTGTGGGACCCTCACCTCCATGTGAGAGGTGAAAAAAAAGCCCAAGCAGGAGTTTTAAACAGGGCCTTTGCAGGCAGTGGTGGAAGTGATGCTTATGTACATGCCTTCAAATGATGCAGCACAGTGGTTTCAGGCACAGCCAAAGCCTCCCAACACAGCCCTGACATGTAGCCCCTGAGCATAGGGTCACCAGCAGTGCTGGGACAAGCCTCCAGAACCAGGCCCAAGACCCGTTAGTTCAGCTGAAGTACTAATTAGCCAGGCCCCCAGGAGCAGGAGGCTCTGCAAGATGCTGTTGCGGCTTTGCAGCAGGTTTGATCCATCCATTGCTCTGGTCACAGTGATAAGGGAAGAGGCAGAGCTGGAAGTCCACAGCACAGCTCGTTAGAGCCACTGTCTCCCTAATTACACAGAACATTAGCCATCACGGCAATGGCAGGTGCCATCCCCCCTCTGAAAGCAAGGCTGGCTCACTCAGCTTCAAGCTGGATGTGCCGGTATCTGAGTCCCCCCACACACACTGCACCATGCTGCAAGCAGCCCATACAAGTGCAAGTTCCATTTACACGGACACTTTTCAGTGCAGACACTATTCCACAACCCCATCAGCAATGGGGAAACAATGCAGAATGATTTACACAAGCAGCTCGTGGGGCTTTCCATCCAAATGCATCCACACTTGCAGTTAGAAGAAAGGTCAGTACAGATCCTGGGTTTGATTTCCAACCTTTGTTTCTGCCACTGATCATAAATAAGGGCAACTTGGACAAATTACACTGCAACAGATCTCCCGTTAACATCCAGATATGGGCATTGTGCTCAACCTGCTCATCCACTGCAGTTCAGAGGAGCAGATGACTGCATTCGCATAATAACTATCTACAACTAATTATCCACATTTGTTCATGGAAACAACCACTTTCTGCAGGGCTTAAAATTAACATAAACTGTGCACGAGAAGCAAGAAAACACCAATTTATCTTATTAATGGTGGCAAAGAGTTTACGCGGTAATTAGCAGCATATCGCTTTGAAAACGCCATTAAAGTGCTCTGAGGAGCAGTTCACTCGATGCCCTCGAAGCGTTTTTCAGGATGCTGCAGGCCAACAGTGTGACAGAAGGAAACCAGAAAGTGGTGCAGAGCAGGAAGCACAGGGAGCAGCAATCCCAGCCACGTGGGCTGCGCACAGCTGCCACACTCTGCATGGACACTGCAAAGCTGCAGGAATAATACGTACAACAACTATACAGCACTTATTTAAAACGACAGATTAAGATGAGATAAAAATAACTGCCTTGCACCACCACCACCACCAGAAGCGTGCAAGGGTGCCCCATTCATAATCAGCAGCATGGTTTGTTTTCTGCAGCTTTTATGTAATTCTGGGCATATTTCTATCAAGGACAACTGAGGTCCTGCCTCCCAGCGATCTTAAAAGACTTCACATTAATCACAGCATTGTGATTTTAGCACCAGCTGCTTGGTAAGCATCTGCTCACGCGCCTTCCCCTCCTAGATGCTCTTGTAGAGTACTTCCCATAATATTCATTGATGCTTAATTTTTTTCCAGCAGCAGGTGGTACAATTTCTGTATCTGCAAACTATAAGCATATTCAAATTGAGATCCTCCTGGTTAACAGCTATTTTACAGCCGCAAAGCGTTATCCTTCCTACATGTATTTTTAATACTAAAAACCAAAGTAGGAACTTGTTTTTAAGAGATGATATGAGGAATACTTAAGTGTCACTTCTACTCTGGCAAAGTATTACAGTGAAGCACACCTAGCATCTACAATACAGAGCCATTGGCTGTAGTCCTTCTCTATACCCCACCAATGCTCCTAAAAACAAGAACTCAAGCACAGCTTTGTTGCCTCCCCACCTGATCTAACCAAGTGCTTAAACAGCATTTCTGACATCACAGCAGCTTCTGGAGCACACTGGGTAGTTGGTTTTACTCAAGTACAGTATGGTACAGAAGGGATGTTTGTAGGAAAACAAACAAAAAACCACTGCCAGACAGAAAGCCCCACAGATATTCATTTGCTGCTTTTCCATTAGAGCAGACAATGGTGTTTAATGGAAATAGTCTACCATCAAAGGAACACTTCAGGTCTGCAACTAATTTTCACAGAAAATAGATCCATTATTCGTCCTCTTCTGGTATTGATTTTGAGCACCATTTCTCTAGTAAAGACATTGGAGCAAGAAATCCTGTCTGCACAACAAACTGGGATGGAGCAATGGACTTAACAGCTCCTCTGTCAACCAATTCATTAATCTCTTCATAAAGAAACTTCTGATTCTCAAGCATGCTTTAAAGAAGCAAATTTGCCTCAGCGATCCTGAGAAGAGGTGTTTAATGCTCTGGAAGTTAACTGAGCTACTGTGCATAGTTTTGTTCTTCATCTCCCCATGCATAAGTGAAACCTTACTGAAAGATAAGGGGAAATCATTATAAAGGCATGTCCTACAGCACATCTGCCACCCCATGCAGCTAAACATTGAATTGCAAAACCTGTATCATCTGCTCTCTGATAGTGTCCTATGTCAATGAAGTAGCAGGTCATAAATATGTAACCACATGCAATGGCCAGAAGCACACCTGCATTCCCACAGTCTGCTAAAATCACTGCTCTGGCTGCATGCAAGGGCAAAACACTTCAGCTTCATTCTAGCCTACATACATGCTATCTCCTCCTGCTTATAGGAAGGGAAAGAATGTCATCCAACTCTGCATTTTCTAAGGCTGCAGCACCCTGCTCCAGCACAGCCACTACATAACCCAGCACCTTGCTTTCTGCCAAGGGCTCCCAAAGCACACACAGCCTGTGCCTGCATATCACAGCATCGCATTACTGTGTGCTGTGCTCTCAGCACCAGTGCTGACCTGCACAGGGGAGGTGAAGGGAGCAGCACCTCCTGGGCTTTCACAGAGAGGAAAAGGAGGAGAAAAAAAAAAAAACACCTCACATTTTTACAATACAGACCGAACCAGGTATCTATTGTGTTCTTCACAAACAGTAAATTAAGAGGGAAGGGTGGTCCCATGGAAAGCCATGGGAAGTTTGAGGATGACGGAGCACCACAATCTAAAAAGCAACTATTTTTTCACAGATGGCCAAATACTTTTTGCAAAGAATGTTTTGAGCCACAAGGTTGATTTTGATCTTGATTTTTCTTTAGTCTTCAAAGAGGAATACCTGTGGGTATATTCTAGTGCTCACAAATACCAGTTTATAAACAGTCAGTTTAAACATTGGGACATCTCAGCACAGCTCATCTTACCTCTGCTCCTGTCCCACAGGACCTGCTGATACCAGTCAGAGCACACCACAAAAAGCCAACCAGCACTTCAGGACTGCAGGCACATCAACAGCACTTGGGGCACTGCCTTTTATATCCACCAGCTGATACCCAACACATCACTGCTCACCTGGCCTCTTCCCACCTGGTTTTTGCCCCCAGAGGGATGAGGCCACGTTACCAGCTACCACCAAAAGGAAGCTTACAACTTAGTGCCCAGTACCTGCAGAACACCAGGACAGAAATGCTGAAGAGAGCTGAAGGTGATGGGTGGGAAATGTTCCATCCTGCCTCAGACTGAACAACAGCCAGGCTGAAGCTGAAGTTGGTTCAACTGCTTTGAGTTTATTCCTCCTCTGGAAGTTGGTGGTTTGTTTCTGAGCCCATATATAGTTCTGCTGATGAGTGAAAGCTGTGCTGTACAATCACGTTGATAAGGCTGCAGCGGTTTTCTGATGATGATGGGCATTTAAAGGCAGCTCTGTGGGTAGGGCAGGTTGAGGGTGTGAGCAGCAAAGCCCTTCCAGTTGAAATTATCAGCAGCCTGGGGAAAAACCACGAGGATGGTTACTGGAAAATAACTATTACCTATTAAAGTCATTTCACAGCAAAGAAGAAAAACCTGAAAAAGTGATTCCTGAATGCATAACACTTTCCATTAACTTCCCATTAACAATTTCCTGTGGCGTGCAAAATTAATTTTGAATTCTCTTCTACAATGCTGCTTTTAAAAACAACAGAAGAACAGAGGGGGGGTGCATAATTTCATATAAAAAAGCCTGTTTCAGGCCACAACTCACTACCTTGGAAAGGCTGTTCACGTTCTCCCTGCGTTCTCCCACACAGGCCTGTGTTACCTTCAATTTCACTTTCATGGAACATCTGTAAATCTGCTACGTTGCACCAAACTGAATTTGCAGCCCCCTCACTATCAGTTTGATAGCAAATATTTTCTCTGCCCTGCGAGACCTTAAAAGCAAGTTTGCAAAATGACAGCCCATTAACATTAGCAAGTCTCTCAGAAAATGCATCTGTTTTCCACACAACGCTGCTTTTGAAGAAGTAGGGGACACGTGCCAGTAGGAATCAGTCTCTTAAATACAAAGGAAGGAAAATATTAGTTAAAAAATGTATCTGTGCATACATAATATAGTTTTTGCAGCTGGGAGCTTTAAGGAGCTGCAGCAGCTTGACTCACAGTTGTAATTAAAATGTTCTGTAATGGTAGTAATTACCACATCAGGTAAAGCACAATGCATTACAGAACAAGCCTACAATATAATTGTTATTTAAAAGTTTCCTTTCCAATTTGGTCGCTTTTGCAGAATTTAAGTAACTCCTTCCCACCTGCAGAGGACCGATGCAATACAGCAGCCCCAGCCCTGGGGCAAACTTCTGCTCCCTTTGCTGTCCCTACACCCAGAGCCCTTAGCAATGACTGCAGGGAACAGACCAACAGCACAGTGCACAAAATAAAAACTCTGGAAGAGGTGTTAGAAGAACCAAAGTGACCAAACTAAAATCCACCAAGGCACAGCTGGATGTTGGTAACAGCCATGAGCAGTTCAGGCCATGTCAGGAGGAAGGAGCTGCAGGCGGTCTTACTCACAGCATCATTCAGTGCCCTTCTCCTCCTCCAGGTGCAAAAAACTCTCTCAGCTTCTGGAAAACAACACAGAATATCCCAACTGCTACCACAAGGTTAAAGCCCCTTCCCTTTGCAAGTGGGTTTGAGGCATCTGACTCAAGGTGCACTGGGTTATTTTGGGGATGGAGTGGCACCGGGAGCTCTATCAAAGCTCAGATTATCACTGCAGACCACAGCGCTGCATTTTGGGGATGCAGTGGAGCCTCCCACCCGCACTGCCTCCTGACCCTCTGCTTTCAGCACACAAGCTGACAAAAGCTTGTAGCAAGCAGGGCGGTGATTCTCTGCTCACAGCATCTTTTTACTGCCCATTTTTAGCACTACAGAACAAGAACAATCTCTCTTTTCTCATATCAAAGCCTGATGGCACGCCTGGAAAATACTAACCCGTACCATTTCCCTCCGTTTTCCCCGGTTTCAATGGGTGATTTGCAAGCAAAATACACTCTTTCACTCTGGAATGGGATGATAGAGATGATGGATGCTTTCTGGAGTTAATTTTAGACGCGTCCATAAACATTCCCCTAAGAGCTTATCGCAGCTGATGAGAAGTTTTGAAAAGCCAACTGCTGTTGACTGAAAATATCTGACGATTTCTGTTTCAAGTGCGCTGTACAGAAGGAATTATTTATATTTGAACAGCACTTTCCTGTGATCATGAAATATACATATTTGTCATAGTTAGCGCTGGGACCAGCGATGCCGGCACTGTTAATGAGCTTTTATTAAGAAATCCTCTTCTAGTCTCTCTCAATTTCAGTCCCTTCCTCCCAGGAGGCAACGTGTGGCTCCCAATGTTTGTCTGGCATGGTTTATTTCCCTTGCACGCTAAGACAGTTACATCACTGCACCAAATTCAGGGCAAGACCAAGGAATCACCACCTGCTTCCCTCCCCAAGCTCAGGGCTGAGCACTGACCAGTGTGTTCCCAAAGGCAAAAGGTTTCAGCCCCGTGTTCTTCCTCCCCACACAAACTTGAAAGCCGCCTTTGAATGTTTGGGGCACTTTTGTATTTCAAAAGTTATCATTTGTGTCTATCTCAAAGTGATCCTAGCGATGTGAGATAAGCTCAGTCTGATGCTGGCAAAGAAAAGGAGGAACAGATGCATCTGTTAGAAATATTCTTGCTCATAACAGTGCCCGGCTTTCTGAGAGAGAAGCAAAAGTGACAAAGCATCAGCATGACACTGAAAAATGCTTTTGAGCCCCTTCCCCCACAGTCTATATGTCTGCAGAAAGAAGAGGAAAACAAAGGGCAGGTAAAGGCAGGAAGGTCAGCCCTCAGCTCCCTGGGCCCTTCTCTCTGCTGAAACAACTTATCCAGGAGGAATGGAACACATGTGTTTAATGCCCAGCACTCTGTATTTTATGATGCCTTTAACCATTCGTTTCCTTGCTTTTAGTGGTTGGGTATGGTAAGTAATGCAAAAGGCATGAGTGCTGCTGTCACTTAGCAACCTAAAATGAGTTTTGGAACAAAGATCTTTATTTCTGGAACCATTGAACAGCAGCTGGTGATGAGGATGGAGGAGCTCAGGGGCATTAGGCTGAGCTCCTTGCTGACCCAGTGCTGACATGGGGCTGCCTTGGCCCCGTAGCTCACTGCCCTGCTGCAGCTCCTGAGCTCGCTGGCGTGGAGCAGGAAGGACAGAAAGAAATTCTCAATAGAATGACATAGCCTTCCTTTTACAGAACATGCTCGAAGCTCAGATCTCTGCTTTTGTAGTGACACTTGAGTGCAGAGCAGAAAAACCCGGGCTGTGCCTGCAGGTGGGCTGAGCTCTGCCCAGCTGCTTGTGCTTCCCCACCTGCACCCAGGCTGAGCACACCAAGAAAAGCCCCTGTGCACGCACACAGCCCCATGGGTCCATCCTGCAGCGCCAGCCAGGTGGGAGCCAGAAGCCTCTGCTGCCTGCAGGGATCTTCCTTTAGCCTGAACTAGGACACATTTAATTACTGCCAGCTTTAATTACCGTGCCAGCCTCCCAGAGGGCTTTCAACCTAGCTCGCTTCTCAAGTCTCATTCCTGTAAGATCCTTGCCTCTCTGTCTCACGTGGTGGCAGCTGCAGGAGCTTCCCAACACGTCCACCATGTCTACTGGGGGACAAACAGAAAACTCACACAGTGACTGAGGCCGGGCCTCATTAAACTGGCAATTTGTGTGTGAGTACTGCTATGATGGATGCTGGTTTCATAGTGCCCATTACAAAGCTGATGTTGATCACTTGCTATAAACAAATGGTGCTGTGTACTACTTGCCTTTTTTTGCTTGTATCTCCTTGTTGCCATGTAGGTGAGGTCAGCTCGTCAAAGTATGTCCATGCTCTGTCAGGACTCCTTGGTGGAAGATTGGCCTGGGTAAGAACACAGGGAATGCAAAGAGAAAAATGAGAAAGGGAAGTAAGGAGTTTGCAGTGATCACAATAGCTGAAAAGTCAGATTGAATTCTCTTCCTCCAGGAAAGATTCTGGATAACTTCTACCTCTTAAGTCCCATTAACCAAACAACATTCTTGAAGAAGAACTGGAGAACGTAAAATAAATCCTATTGTATGGTTGACTAAGATGTGAATCCAACCAATCAGATCTTTCCATGAGTCTTTTTACAGGTCAGTCAGATGCTGTAACTGACAGACCACTTTGTGACCCTTGGGATGAAGAACCCTGCCCAAATGCACGGATAAATTAAGACAAAGACAGCTTTCTAGGAACCAGCACTCCTCAGCAAAGTGACCCCTTTTAAAATGCACAGCAGAAAGCAGTTTCCCTTACAGCATCAGTCTGGACACGTGCAAGTTGTCTTTAGTGAAGTTCTCGTTAAATAAGATTCAAGCCCCACTGAAATCAATAGGATCTTTCTATTGACTTCGGTGGGCGTGGGATAAAGCTCGCGCAGCTGCCACTGTTCAGAAACAGAGAGAAAATGCAGTTTCACTGAAGCAATTTATATTGCCTTGATTATTTTGTCCCACTGTAACTACACAGATCTGCAGAGAACTGCTCTCCCTTCTGTCCCCATTACATCTTGTACACATTTTTGTGGGTTGAAGCGTGTGACGCACTGTGTTGTCTCACAGGCTCAGCCAAACTGTCCACCCTACAGGTTTCACTGACGTCTCCTGATGCCACTGTTTGAAACCTCCCCAAACATAATGGCTGAAAGGAATCACAGGTCAGAAATTAGACAGCTTACAATTTATTCTTACCTCCTATTCACTTGTGCCCTTCAAAAGAACTCACCCCTGGGGAGCTGACAAATAAAGATAAATTACCCTTCTGCAGCGTTCCTTCTAACTAAGCCATTGTAGTGATTAAATGAACCTTAGAAGCCAAATTCAGCTTTGTTAGCGAAAATTGGGTGGGATTTTTTGCTTTTTAACAAATATGAAGCTCATAACTTCCTGGTCTAAAGGTATGATTTGAAGATGTTCTCATTTTAGCATTTGGCAGGAGTGAGCTATGTGTTCATTTTGACATACAGCATAGTATGTACAAGGATAATTTATATGTGTCTCTAAGGATAATTATGCCTCTATGTATATACAAGGACACTGTCAAGCACACAGTGCTGAGGTCTCCCTGCCCATGAGCCCTATGCAGTGTGGGCAGAGGGATGGGCAGCAGCACTGCTCACAGCCCCCAGGGCCTCAGAAGCAGCCACAGACATGGAGCACCTTCTCTTTAAGTTCATGTCAGAGATTCAACCCATTCCTGAGTTTCCAGGGTCCTCAGTCAGACAGCAGGAGCTTGGTCCCTATCTGGCCCCATGGATACCACTGCTACTGCAGCACAGCGTTCCTCTTTGCAACTGCTTAAAGAAAGCTCTGATAAACAACTGAAAACACCAAGAAATGAATCAAAGTCTACCTGGGAAAAGCTCAGACTAGGAGAGCAAAACCTTCTAGCAACAAGGCTGAGAGGTTACTGGTTTACACTATAGTGCCTTGATTATCTTCAAGAAAAATCAGCATAAGAAGCTTCCTCAGCTTAATGCAGAGATGTCCAAGAAGAACCAACAAGTGGGTGCCAAAACCAGACACATTCAGGAAAGTGCACCAAACGAGCTCAATCAGCAAGCTAGGAAGCACCAATCTCACCATCATCACACATTTCCAGACCAAGACCAGGCGTCCTTCAGGAAGGAATTCATGTCTTTGCTAACTCAGTACACTTCTGCCAGCGGTGCTGTGTCAGGAGGGAGGTCAGCCCCTTCTGATGTGAGTACACAGCCAGAAGGGTGAGATGCAGCTGGGGAACAGAGTAGGGAGCAGAAGGAAGGACAAGAGGAGGTGTGTCTCTGCTGGGAGCTGTTGAAGGAGGCACTGTACTGCCAAGCAGGTGCCATGCTTGCAGGGAAGCTGGCAAAGGTGCAGGGATAACGGCAGCAGGCGCTGCTATGATGCTGTGTTGACGAGATGATGAAGTGAGCAGAATGTGAGCTGCCAGCCACATCACCAGCAGCGTGTCCTTCAGCCCTGCTCACACACACGCTTCACACATTGGAAGATGATCACTCACCCTTCAGATCCTGGGCACTGGGCCACACGTGTTTCCAATACTTGGTTTGGATGGATGTGAACCTCAATGCACAGCCCACAGCAGCACAGGGTCTGTCATTCTGCAGCGAGGGACACTGGAAGGTTTTGGTGCAGGAACTTTCAGATTCCAGCATCACAGATACACACTAATAGAAGAGGGGAAAAAAAGAAAGCATCTATAGACAGATCCATTTTAAGGATGATAAAAATATGTATTGTTCATCTGCATGCTTCATTAAGAATGAAAATGCAGCAAGGGTTGGGAGCCATGCCAGCAAAACAAGGGGGCTTCTCGTATTCCAGAAGAGCAGAACGTATCCAAGCGGAGGAGATGCTGTGCTTGCACTTTGAGGCTGGAGAAAAGACAAATCTAATCATTCTCCCTTTTAGCCTGAATTTTGTTGCACTCAAGAGATCAAGGTACATAGAGAAAAATACATAAAGGAGAGGATATTAACCCCACACGCTTTTGCCCATTTCAATAAGTCTTATAACTCATTAGGTTAGCTCCATCTCTCTGCTGCTGGTAATGAGGTTCAGAGTTTGTGTCACTATTGTAATGGGTTATTGATCACCTCTCAAAGAACTTCATAGTTTCTGCCATCTGAAAAAAAAATATCCCTGTAATGAATGCCAGTCCTGATGAATTTTATTTTAATTACATACAAGTCTTGTTGCACATTCCCAACGCTAAGCTTTCATCTCTCCCCAGTAACAGCTTTATTTTAAGCTTGCCTTCAACAGACGCCTGTGTTGGTCATTTGGGCTGAGGATTACGTTTTTCACCTGTTCTAGGATTCTTGCGAAGAGCTATTTTTTAATCTGTATTTTCTAAGAGAGGGAGCACATTCCTCCAGATGCAGAAATAGCCTACGTGATGCCGCCGGCTGCAGAGCTGGGGAGCATCCCCTGGCGCCCAGCTGTCTGCTCCTGCTGCAGCTCCGAGATCTGCCATCCCCCATTTCAGCCCCCAACACCGCTGCTTTGTGGCAGGGAGCAGGACAAGGGGCAGAAGCCATTGCCAGCTGGAGTCAGGGAGACCCCGGTGTCCTTGGATCTGGAGCAAGATGCTGCAAGCACAGCAGCAGAAATCAATTCAGTGCTGCAGGAAGATGGGAACAAGCACAACTGCAGCAGGGGGAAATCCCAAACAAAGTTTGCAGGCTCCTCCTTGCTCCCCAGGAGACTGCAGCTTGCTCTGCTGAAGTGAAGGTTTCCCACTACAAGAAGTCAATATTGCTTTATTCTAATTGCATCCAAATACTTACGCCAGACCTGTGAGCTGCCAACACACTGACAATAAGAGGGAAGGCAAAAGCTGTTTAACTGTTACAGAATAAACCCAGATGGAATGAATGAGTATGCTGGGCAGGGTGGATGAACGTTAAGCCAATCGAAAATTATTTTTTTTGTCAGCTTAATGGAAAAACCAAAGGGCTTTTTGCTCTTGAGTGCCTCTATGACTCTTCTTGTGTTTTAAAATGCTGTATAATTACATGAATAAGCACACTTCATCACACAGTTTGATTTAGTCCCAGAGCTGGCAGAAAGCAAGCAGGTAACACAGCTCCCAGACAGGGCATCAGCTTTGGGCAGGAGGAGCCATCATGCGGCAGTGCAGACTGATGGGCAGCACTCCATCAGCAATGGCACAACCCAGGGCCAGGGAAGGTTCAGACAGTGCTCCTCGTTGGGGTGCTGGGAGCACAACCCCAGCCAGTGTAGCAGGCACTAAACAGAGAGCAACAGCTGAGGAATGCACATCCTGCTAAGGAGACCAGCTCTACCCTTGCTGAAGGATCACCTGCTCATACTCACACTGCTCTGAAGCCGAAGTGCTCCTTTTAAGGCCAAAGCCCACCAGGGCAGACATAAATACCCAGCCGTGTTTTTCCAGCTGGGGCTGTGGATATGCTGTCAGCCAGAAATAGCCCAAGAAAATCCTTTCCATACTTCGCTCTGTCTGCACGTCTTTGGTGTTTGTGAGACCAGAGACAAGGAGTGCCAGCTTACCCACATCAGTGAGACCTCCAGAAGGGTCATTCCTGGCTCCGTGAAGGTCAGGAAAGACTACTAAGATCAAGTCCAACCCTCACACAGAACCCCCGTGCCACTAAAACATGCCCCTTGTTCCAGGCAGTACTCCTCTTGTTGTACTTAAAGTGTTGGCTACTATGCAGCACAAAAAACACCTAAAAGTCCCTTAACCTATTAAATCTGTAAGAGACAAAGGATGTATTTTATTATTAATCTTAGAAACAATTCTTTTTCTTTTTTTTCTTCTTTTAATAGGATAATTGCAATAATTATAGCCTTAAGTACGTGCCTGATTCATGCCAAAGGAGGTGCCAATTCATTCATTCGGAGAAGAAACATCTTTAAATAACACACAGAATCTGGGCCTCACTTCTGCAGTACAAATATTTCACATTAAATGTATACAGTTCTGGGATCACCAAAAAGATCATTAAGGTGCAGATCTTCATTAGAAACAGCTATTTTCAAGAAGCCAGAACTCACTTTTCTGAAGTTATCTAAGTATTGAAGAAGTCTGATTTAAAATGTTATTTGTTAATTCAGCATTGTTCAAACTATTACATTAATTTCAAAGAGGAAGAAGTGAATAGCTTAAAAGCATCTTTTGAGAACTAAGATATTAGTTGCCTGCAGGATTTTCTTCCCCTAATCAGACCGCATAGAAGAGTTGTCATTTCTATCTAGTTCACCAGCAGATATGCTTTAGTTATTAAAATATTAAATCAGAGAGAACAGAGGTTCCATTCAGAAAAAAAAGAAAAAAAAAAAAAAAAAAACAGCTCAATTTGCCAAATTGCTGCTTTCATAAATTATGTTGTGAATGTATTTTGATAAAAAAGGCATTATTTAAATACGAGACCAAATCTAATGATAAATGAAACCCCGCTTCGATTCTGTAAACTCTATTTTAATAAACATAGAAGGAAAAATCCTTTTTAATTTACTTTTTTTTTCCATTTTTGCTTTCAAGATGGATGCCTGCAATAAGAAATGGTGTTTACTGTACATAAAGATCATAATATAATATCCACAGAGGAACAAACTATCTGGCTGAACAGAGCAACACAGAAGAGGGGAAATCATTGTAAATCTTCTACCAACCAGGGCTGTGCAAATAATTCATCATGAATAATTTGCTCAACAAACGTAGCCTTGTTTTATGCTCACAAGCCATTTATAAACCAACTCTGATTTCCTCTCCTTGCTTTGCTTTTAGCCGTTTGACTTAATGCAATAATTTCATACTTCTGAAAATAAGAACTCCAGAGATGGACGTTGAGCATTCTCCAACGAAACCACATTTCTTGGTTTTCTTTGATGAGGGAAAAAAAAAAACAACAAAACACAAAGCAAAAGGACTCTTCTTCCTTTCCTGAGCGTAGGCATTTGCAAACAGCTCAGTCCTGCCAGGAAAGAGTTTTGCAGGAGAGCAGCTCATTTGCAGGGCACTCACTGAGGGCTGAAGGCTGTGCTGGGGGGTCCACTGCAACCCAATGTTTTCCCCTCTTTCCAGCCATCTACTTCTTATTCAGCAAAACTGCAAGTTCTTACCTTGATAAGGAGATATTTATTCTTGATTTTACATAGGTTTTCTGTGCACATTATTGCAATCAAATTTAATTCCCTACTAGTTGAACTGGCACTTGTTTCAGGTTGAAGTGCTATCAAATAATAGCCTCTTTGTGCAGAAGTACACCATAAAACTCCACATCAAGCCCTGCCTAAAGAGACTTTGCATTCACACTGCACCATGCTGCCATCTCAGAGAAGATGCATATGCAGCCACTGTAATGACATCGTTAAACTTTAAATTGGTTGATTCATTTCACAACTACATCACCAGAATGAAAACGTCACTTTCTCATAATATTGTTTTAACGATCATCATTGCCCTGTGACTTACTGTTATACCAAATGCTAAAACTTAAATTACAAAGGTCTTCTCTTAATTAGCCAATGTACTGATCATTTCATTTTAATTTTAGGCTGTGAGTTAAAAGAGGCATCTCTGCAATGCTTTCAGTTTATTTCAATAAACTGTATCGCAATGACCATCCAGGAGGCACATAAATCTCTGGTTTAAGTCCATTTGCTATAATATATACATAAATGAAATGTTAATAGAACACTTAGGGCAAAATAAATTAATTCTACTTTAATTCTTGATAATTCTTCAAGTGCTTGGTTTCCAAAGCCCTCACTCAAGAGTATTACAGCATTTACATCACGCCTTGCCGAAAAGCAGAACTGAAATAATCAGCCTGGGGATGGAAGATCCATTCAAGCCACCAGGAACTGGCCAAGGGATGGACAGGCTCAGATCACAGACTCACAATGATGAGATGACCCTAAGCTCATGCTCCCATCAGGTTACCCATGCCAAGCACATCATCCCAGAAAGCACCTGATCCAAATAATTTCATCTTTTGGGGAGTAATTCCTCAAATGGCACAAAGTACTCCATGGCCTCGCACAGCAGCTGTAACCTCATCCAGACTTTACTAGAAATGCCTCACGTAGCACATCCTAAAGATAAATGACAGTCTTTTCACAGGTAGGTGATAACTGTCATCCCACAAACAACCCTTCTAAGTCAGATCTTTTTCCCTCCTCATCATTTCCAGATGACAAGTCTCCAGGTTATAGCAAAGTTGCTTTAAAAGCATTATTTTGCACTTTATGCTATCCGGTTTCCTCTCGGTTCTATTAGCCTAATCAATACTGTCATCTAATTCTCCCCATATCTCATCTAGTTCTTCTTAATATTGCCAGTTCCACTCAACTCTGTGCTGACTGCAGAGCTGGTAAGCACAGACCCCAACACCACCGCTGCCCCCGCAGTGCACCCCACAGCCCATTCCTTCCCTATAGCATTAATTCCTGGTGGCTGTACTTCAGCAAACGACTTTCTCTTGGATAGTGTATCAGGTGCTATACCTAAATCTAGAGGACTCACATCTACCTGCTACCACTGCCTAAGAGATCTTCTATGAAAACGGATATTAAATTAGATTGCAGTACAATAACAATAACAACACTGTCATGTTGCACTCCTGCGTGGCCACAGAAATTCCTTCTGTCCCCAATTCCAGCTATGCAGGTCTCATTCTGCCTTTTTAAAAGGAAAGTAACACCCGAGACAGCTCTGGGTACAGGGCAACATCTTCTATAGACATGGGTTCATTAAATTTGCTGAAATGACACACAAACTCGTGGGACAACCCCCCATAATCCACAGCTGGGATCCCCTGAGTCACCCAACAGGGCCATGTTAAGCACACAAGGGCCCTCTCCTGCCTTGGGTGATATCATTTCCATTTGCACTGGGCAGCCCATCATTGCCTTTGTGGGCACCTTCAGCCTTGTGAGGGACCCACTGAGGACCCATCCTTACCCGCAGCAGGGAGGATCAGTCACACTCAACACCCTCTGTGCATCTCAAAGCAGATAGCCCAGCTTCCAGTTCACATGACAGCATATCTCTGGAGGAAAAGGTAACACAGGCACAATGAGAAAGGAATCAGCTACAAACCAGTTGAATACCTAGAAATAGGTGCAACAAAATTTGGAAAGCTCTTGACTTGAGGTTGCCACAGGTCAAAAACAAGTGCTATTTAATGTGTCTGCTCTGGGACTACTTCTCACTAAAGCATTAATTTATCACATAAAATCCACTAGTAAGTAACATTTGCAGGGGTCATACAGTGGAATGTTTCTGACCTGAGCCATTACTGTACCTATTTGATTTTTCTCTAACAGTATGGCGAGGCTCTGAAGGTACAGGGGTAAAGAAAAGGAGAAGTCAGTAAAGCAGTGAATGGCTGCAGAAAAAAATAGGAAAATGGTCAATAAAAACATTAACTGGGGCCACGCAGTGTTGGTGTTGGAAGACGCCTCAGCCTTAGATCCCCACACCTACCTGTAAACCATTTCTTTGAGATGGAGCTGCAAAGGAAGCACCATACGGTGAAAATTCAGTCTGTGACTCCCCGCTATGCTGAAAGTAAAGCCCTCAAAGCAGATTCATATGCTTGAAGTTCAGCTAAGTTAAGGGAGGCTTAGAGGTCAACCTGGAGGGCACAGACAGGGGTTTTGTAAGTGGTGCTGCAAATCTCCAAAGGATTCAGCAAGGCCGAGGCAGCTGACCTGCTGCCGTGTGGGGGTGGTGGGATCCCAGCTGCATGTTCCATGCTGAGAAGCTTGGATGTGCTGGGAGATGCCAGATCCGCAGCGCTATCCCAGCAGCCTCACAGATGATACTCGTTTGGATTTTCTTCCTTATGGAAAACAAAAAGAAACCAGGAAGCTGTCAGGGAGAGGACTGTTGGCCTTGGGTTCCTCCTGTAGCCTGGAGCATTCCCAGAAGCACAACATGGCATCAAAAAACTGCATGCAGAGGCACAGCCACGCTAAGTATGGGGAAGAGGGTTTCTTCCAGTCACTCTCCTCACTCCTAAATGTTTCCATTGAATTCACAGCACTTGAAATGTAGATCTCCATGAGTATTGACATTACTTGCTCTTGTTGAGAGAGCTGGAATCAAAGGGCATAGATCTGCTCTTGAAATGCTGGGAGCAGTGTGCTGTATCTGAACGGTTATGAAGCAGCCAGGGCAGAGAGCACAACAGAAATAGTGGGAATACAAATAGCTGAAGGGCAGACCACGTGCTGGAACTGCTGGAATAGAGCACTATTACCAAGCCATCCTGCTGAGTTAAAGGTCTAAGAAATACATCTCTATAGGTAGGACATCTTGTCAATGAAAACTGTAAGTAAAGCAGGCATGGATGCTGCCGCCAGTGGGGCAGGAAGGTCACTGTGCCTTGATCACCAACTCGTGATGAAATGCCATAGTGACACGCATGCAACTCCTTCCCTCTACATCAGCCAAATTCATACCAACTTCAGGGTGATTTACAGACTGAGACACCACACCTGCCCTTTGGAACATACAACAATATCCCCAAGGTTTACAGAAAGTTTCTTGGCCTTAATAAATTTGGTCAAAATCATCATGTCAGGACAAAGAAACTCAGCAGCTTCTGGAACATTCCGTAGTGGAGGAGAGCAAACCACTTTCTTTAGCTTCCCCTCCTTTCCACCACTTGAAATTTTGAACCCACATTGATTTCTTGTTGCTCCTTTTCCCTTCATTATTTCCCTCATAACCACCTTCCCCGTGCTCTGAGACAGGGAAGGTTTTTAGCACACAAAGCTGTTTCTTGGTTGTGGCATCCCAAGGTTTTTAGCCATTTCAGAAAACTCTTGGTAAAGACTTCATCATCATCGTAGAATCATCAAAGAATCCTTAGTTGGAAGGGACCTTTAAAGGCCACCTAGTCCAACTGCCCTGCAATGAACAAGGACACGCACAGCTAGAGCTGGTCCAGCCTGGCCTTGAAAGTCTCCAGGGATGGGGCATCCACTACATTGCTGGGAAACCTGTTTCAGTGCCTCACCAGAATGGAAGGAAAAGCAAAAGGGATTTTAGCAGCCAGGCAGTGTGCTGTATGCACTGCTCACTTAACTACGCCAGACACAACTGTTCTTCTTTAATCTCCAGATCCTAATGGTTGCATCGCACCCCACTGCCTTGCTGGAGGATGGGTCAGTAGAGCAATGAAGCATATGGGCAAGGCATTTCTTGTTGACCTTCTGAAGCAATCAGCTCACAGCCAGAACCACGTGTGTCATTCACATGGTTGTATAATTCTGTTTCTTAATGTTCACAATTAATTCACCGCCGTTTCCAACACAGTCTCTGCTCACAGCCCACACCTTGATCTTGTGTCAGTCCAGTTTTAATGGAGCAGAGCCACAGCCAGCCAGGGGGACTGACGTACAGCAGTCAGAGCCAGGCTAATTTATCAGAAGGGAAGAAAGGAGCTCAATGAGCTGTGTGGCTGAGCAGGACCAGGCTGGGAGCACCCAGAGCTAACAACCTCATTAGGAAGCCCAGGCCATTCCCAATGCTCAATGAAATGCTTTGTGCCTTTTCAGAACTCCATGCCAGAGAAAACACCTGGAAACATGAACAGGTGCTCTTTTGCCACCAAAGTTAAAAATACTTCTCCAAGAGTCTTTTACAGGCTCATAAGAATACACGTTTGTCAAGCGAAACAATAACACGCGGTAATACAAAAGCCATGCTGCTAATCAACAGAACACAGCACCCAGCAAACACCTTCTATCCAAGTCATTTTTCAGCTGCAATTTGCCCTTCCCTTTGGGCTGGGGAGAGCTGCTTTGCCCATTTCCTTTTCAGCATCCCACCCACATTATACAAATCTCTGCTCATTAAAACATCCAACTGCCCTTCCATCCTGTTCTCCTTGCAGGGGCCATGAAGACACAAGTAAGTGGTGCCCATGAAGCCTCCCACGGTGCCAGTGTGTCCAAGCAACCACTGGTGCAGCCATGCCACAACCATTTTGCAGACCCTTTAGTGAGGGTCGCTCAGGCACAGCTTGTCAGTCAACACCCTGCTTTGCACTCCAGACTCCCTTGAAATCACATTAGGACTGCAAATTGCTGTCAAAATAAATGAAAACTCAGAGCAGACTTGGAGAGAGAGGGAAAAGAAAAGATCTTAATGGGAGAAAAATTAAGTAACGGTCACTTAATTCCGTAACTTCAATGTTCCCAGCTTTAATTGGGATCCGGGGAAATCAAACGTTATAAGCTCAGCTGCTTATAGCTCCAGAAAGATGAAAATCTTCAAAAATTATATAAATAATAAATCCCTGGGCTGCCAACACGTTATTGAGTTCCTCCCCATAGATCTCAGTATATGCCAATATTGCAGGCATAAAATTTATTTTAAAACACACTTTCCAGAAAGTGAGGTTAATTCATTTAGCAATCTAATACATTAGGGAAGAGTGATTATTTATTAAAAATGGCATTCCCTGATCTCTGTAAAGCCTGTATGAACACAGACAGAGCTGTAAAGCAACGCCAGCACAAAGGAGGAGCGAGAGTTTGTTGAGGCACAGAGCTGCCCTATAGCCAAGCTGGGATGCATCCATTCCTCCTCATTTCAAAACTACATTTTCAGAATGAACCTGTTCTACTTTAAGATAGAATCGTCAATTTCTCATTCATTCGCTGTTCTGCCTCACTCCCACCAGAGCTGTGCACACCATGCCATACCCATCATGTCACCGCCAGCACAACGTGCCATCCTTTGGCACAACGCAGCTGTCTGCACTGCTGGGCTTGCTGGCAGCTCACATTGCCAAGGGCAGTACCTGCAGCTGCCAGATGTCCCAGAAACACAGGGACAAGCACAGCTGACATTGGCTCCTGCCCACGTGCAGGTGGTGGGGAGAGCCAGCGCAGAGCAGCCGGTCACCTCCATGCTCCCCTCAGATTCACAAACATGGGCTGCTGATCAAGCTGACTGAGGAAAAGGCTTCAGGAGACTCCCACATAACTCATGTCACTTGTGCTCCAGTGTGACCATCTCTCAGCATTTGCTATTGGTAACACTTTTCAGGCCCCAGCCCCAAGGTGGTTCTGCTTCTCAAGATCTTAGCTCACTCTTCAAATAAATACAAAATTTAAAGCTCTTGCAGGGGAGGACAGACAGTTCAGAGCACTAACTCAGGGTACCCAGAGGCTGAACCCCACATTTCCTGAAACAAAATTAAATTACATTCTAAAACCTTGAGGCTTAAGTTAATCCTATGCTTTGTTAAGTCTCAAGACATCATTTTGAAAAGCACCGACAATGGCAATATTTCTTCCATTTATTTTATTTTAATTTAAGACTTGAACTTGGAAAAAAAATAAGAAAGAAAAATGCAATTTTATTCAAAATTATGCCTTCCTGTATATTTCATTCTCTGTTTGAACTCCTCCGGAAATGTGTTGCGATGTGATAAAACTGATGCATTTCATTTCTTTTTCAATCTTGTATTAAATCTACCAGAGAAATACTGACCTTATTTATGTCAGCGGAGGGCTCAGCCTCCGACTGCAGGTATTTATCAAGATGATTTTCAAGATGCCATTCCTTTTCGCACAGCCACACACACCGCCTCACACTGACACTTCTCATGAAGCACCAGCTGGGTTATCGGTCCAAAGGCACCAGATGTAGCACCCCAATGCTGATGGGTTGTCTATGGGTGGAAAAGACGTTGGCTGACTGACTTTGGACCCAACAGATGCTTGTTGAGCCCAAATGAAGTCACTGTTACCGCAGCAATATATGCAACATGCCTACAGCATGAGGTAAGCCTTCACACTTTCCTTCAAGCACCAGAAATTCACCTTTTTCTTCCTTTTCAAAGACTCTGAGTTCAACAAACATTGCACCTGCAGGAGGCTGGCACTGCCCCATCTGAGGGAATGCCTGCAGGGAAGCACAAAGCATTCCTTACCAGCCCATAGGACAAGGCCTGCTCCACAGCTAAGGAGCGCTAGCAGTCAAAGCAAGGTTAACACTCTCTTGAAGATCCAGATTCCTTAATTTCAACACCACACTTTAATCATCTATAGGTGGTAGTTTTTAAAGATGAGGCTCCTCAGTCATGGTTTCCAGCAATTGGTGCATTTCCTAATGAGCTTTCCTAAGTGCCTGTGTTAGGCACGCTTCGAAGAGCATCCTTGAGGAGACTGCTGGCTGCTGTTAAACCACCTGCAGGTCTGAAGTTCCTGGGTTCCTCGTGGATCAGAATGAGCTTCTTAATTAAAAAAACCTGAATTTAATGAAATATTAAGTGAAGTGCTACAGCAATCCGCTCTGTGCTTTCGAAGGAGAAATTCGGTGATGCACAATTATTTTGTTCACGGAGACAAGGAAGAGTCAATTTTTAATGTGCCATGAAGGATTTATAAGGAATATATCTTGCAGGAGAAATAAATACGAGCAGACATCTATCTCTCTGGGTTGATTCTGTGTCCAACTCCTTTAATTATGCAGATAGAAGAGAAAGCACAAAGAAAAGCTGAAAGTATTGCAAGGCTCTGTGCAAATAGCTTCCACCAGGACAAGAAGTACATGCATCCAAGCAACTGGGAGATGCACAAGCTGTCACAAGAAGCAGGAAAGCACTGAAGGAGTTAAAGCAGACAGTGACACAACTGACATGAGCCAAATGCTGGGTATATGCGTGTTAAGCAGTAGAATTACATGTGAATCAGGAATAGGAAAGGAAGAGTAAGATTTTGAAACTTGAGCAAATTCCTACCCAACCCAGAACCACTAACAAAATTTATGTTAATTAGCACCTTTTAAGTCTTTCTATACATTGAAGAGTTTTCATTACCAAACAGAAAGAATAACAACTGTGTGCTTATATGGGAAATTGTAGGGAATTAATGCAAATCTGTAATTTGCTCAAGGGGCTCCAAATACATCATAAGCTTTAAAGGCACAATTCAAAAGATTTACAGGTGGTTGCAGAGCCTCACGGGGGAATTAAGCTGTTGTACTGGTACAATCTCTTGTACTGGTAATTTACACAACAAATTCTGATATTAAAAAGTAATTCCATGAGTGGAAAGAACACACATTAACTTCCAAGTTTCTAATGATTTTTCTCTCCCTTTGAGCACAGAAATAAACACATGAAAACACCCATTTCCATCACATTTTCCAGTGCTTTGGCCAGGTCAGGACAAAGTGTGCAGATGGGAAAGCATTCAGGAAATCAGCTCCCGACCAGAAACAAGCTTTGTCCACTGAAATTCCACCCCATAGCCCAACAAGCAGATCTGCTCAGGGCAGAGAAGATGCAGCCTCTCTGCAGAGCTGCCTCAGCACAGTACCTTGCCAGCAGAGACACCCTGAGCTAATAAACATACTGCAATTAAAAAGATGCAGCTGCAAGCAGCACGGTGAATGATACCTGGTATCCAAAGGGATGCATCACATCACAGCACGCAGCAGCAGCAACTGAGCATCACACCCTGGAGGTGGCATTGCTGGCAGATGCCTTCAGCCCAGCCGTGCTGAGGGTTACAAGGAGAGCAGAGTTTTTTGAGAGGAAAAGCTGGATTTGAAAGGCATAAACTAACAGTGGCAGACAGGAATGGGGCTTGCTGTGGCTCTCCAACTTGATTGCCTTTATGCAAGCCCTGACCTGGGCTCCATTGCAGTGCCTGTCCTCGCTGCCCTCCTGCCACGGCCTGCTGCCCACAGCTCAGGCACAGAGAGGTTTTCTTCCTCCAGCCCTCCTTTATCCCACAGATTGCCTCAATCAGCAGCAAGCAGGGGCGGGTCTGCAGGAGGTCTGCTGGAACTTGCATCTGATGCAGATCTATGGTGCTGTGATGCACTACAGCTCTTTCCTCCTCTCTCTCATTCAGTGCTCAGGCTGCTCTCTTGGAGCCCACCCTCTCCGTGGGCCTTTTCCCAGCCCACCTCAGGCCTGGGCTGCTATGCCACTAAACCCATGTGCCTGTAGGAACTCTACCCCCAGGTTCCTGTTTAAGACTCTCAATCAAAAAGCTGCTTGCCAGGTGACCATGTGCTGGTACACACCTGTGCTCTCCTTGAGGACCGGGCAGAATGTGCTCCATATGGAAAACTGCTCTGCAAAGTCAAGAGGCTGTGAGCCAGGAGCACCTCTCAGCTGCTGGCAGGACATAGTTGTCAAGGCATTTCCTGTGGACATGCAGCTTTACAAATTGGATCTTACATCTCTAATTGGAACAGGGAAAAAGGACAGACAGGTATGATGGGCAGCTCATAGACAACAAATGAACCATAATGGCACCACTTTTACAGCTGCTATTTTTTTCTTAGCCCTTATTTATCACTTTTCTTTTTTTTTAATTAGCATTATTATTATTATTTTATGAGAACAATTAGCCCAGCTGTTATGATTATGGGGGCACAGGGTTTAATGCCTTGCCATTTGCAGGGCACTGCAGAGAAGCGGATCCACACCCCCACAGAGCAGGATGGACAGACAGGGCCAGGCTCAGCTCTCTCTGCTCACGCAAGTGCTATTTAAAACTGGAAACGCTGCCTAAACGAGCCCAAAAGCAGAGAACTTCCAGCACATAACAATGATAGCTTTGATACAGCCCTTATCTAGGTCACATTGGAAGGAAGGCATGAACCACTCCACACGCTATGAAAAAATAGCACTTTTTTTGACACATTGCAATAACTTCTGAAGAAATTAATGGCATGCCCCATCCACACCTCTCAGCCTGTGAGGCACTGATTTCAGACCCACTGTCAGAAGAAAATCCGATTTCTTAAAAGTAATGATGCTTTCTTATACTGTCTGTGTCAGCCAGCACCTCTGAAATGTAGGTTTGTAAAACCACAACCAAAAATAACCAACCAAAGCACAAAATACTGTTTACCAGACTTCAGAATATGGATTAGCTGTGCTTTATTTCTACTCCTTCCTCTCGGTGACCCAAAGTGATAAATAAAATAAAACCACTGAGCTCAGTGAGAGGACTTGGGAACATTTCTGCCCCTGAAGAAGGACTGCAGTGAGCCCCATGAGATGCAGGCACTGGGAGGATCAGTCACCAGAAGGAACTGGACATGATAATGCATCGACAGCACCCTACTGAACTGGGAAACCCCATTACCCCGTTAGCTGAGTTCTTGCATTTCCATTTTTCTTCCAAGTAGCTTAATTGCACTTAAAGGGAGCATCTTAGAAGTACAGAAATCAAATCTGATCTCATCAGCTTACAGCCACACCAAATGAAAGCCATTTCAGGTAACTCTAAACACACACACGCTCTGCATTTCAACTAACACGTAACCCTACCCAGCACCAGTTCAAGCCTAGATGAGCTACTTTCAATAAAGAAAAATTAACCCCCCCAGGCACGTGCTTCACAATGCAGCAATCAGTACAAAACCTGCAGCCACTGCAATTACAAACATGCATGATTATTAAACAAATACATCATGCACGGACCAGTTCAGACGACATCGTCTCAGACACATCCAATAACTGCAGAGCTCTTCCTTGCAGAGAACTCTATGGTTTTCTGGAGTGAAAGGCAGAAAAGCAGCCAAACACAAATTGTAAAACACCGCTGAAAGCTTGCTTTATTACAGCTCTTCTGATTACTACCTTTCCATAACTAATAAATAGCGCAGCAAAGACAGGAAATTCTGCTTTTTCAGCAGTTTTGCCATATCTTACCTTTCCCCCAAGAGATGCACCACACTGATGTCACCATGCCCCCGCCAAAGCCACTGATGTATTATTAATGTTAAGAGGAGACTTGGTCCTGGGCCGGGCTGAAATACGCCTCTGAGTCTGCAGGAGCTTTGCTTTCTCTCATCTCAATAACACTGAGGCTTATAATGGGTCAGGACACGGATCCTGACACTTGCTGCAATGTTTCTGCACCAAAGGCTGCACTCTGAGATAACTCTGTGCTCCTCCTGATGTTTCAGCCATGCACTTCCATCGAGTTTTAAGAGCAACGCAACACTACCGTGATTTATTGTCTAAGAGTTCACTGATGGTTAAACTTTTATAAGCCATAATATGGCAGGTCCCAAGCTCCAGTGAAATTATCAGCTACAAAAGTAATGACTAAGCTTGCAAATAATTTAGACAAGGAAATCAATCAATTCTGACCCACACAGTAATGCTCAGACCTTAGCTGGCAGCACCAAGACTGCGTGTTCATTGCTACTCCAAATCACCCATCACTGGAGACTCACCAGCCAACAGCAGCTCATTAATTTTACTGGCATTTGCTAGATACTTTCTTAAGTTTCAGACTCCACTGAAGGAGAACGTTCTTGGATTTCTCAAAAACAATACAGGCTTTGTTTTTTAATGACACCCTGCACTGTATTTTGTATCCTCCTCGGATGCATTTATGTTAAGCAACAATTGGTACCGCAAGCAATGCAGTAACACTCACCTGGTCACTGATGCTGGCACTGGTGCTGTGGGGCACTGAGCTCCTGAATGACTTGGAGGCCTCAGCCAAGAGAAGGCATCTCTCATGCTATGCCAGTAAACGTGTGCTAAAAAGCCTTCTGCCCCCAAACATCAATGGTTAGTAAGTGAGAGAATGGCACATTAAAAGAAAGAAGCTTTCTGTGCATGTCACTAATGACAAATGGAAGCACAAGGCCCAGGCTGCTTGCTTGGGGTGCTGCTGCAAGGAGCCCAGTGCTGCCAGCCCCACCATTGAAGCCTTGGGCTGCCTGCAGACACCTGACACCCCTTCCGACTGAAGTTCCAGCCATTTCAAATCACAGGAGCTCTTGCCCTCATACCACCTCCCACCCCTGGAGATGTTCAGGAGCAGGTTGGATGAAGCTCTGGGCAACCTGATCTAGTAACACATCTGGAGGTTGGTGGCTCTGCCTGTAGCAGGAGATTGGAACTTGATGATCCTTCAGGTTCTTTCCAATCCAAGTCATTCTATGGTTCTATGATTCTACCCAGACTGAAGTGTGTACCCTGCTAGATACAGGAAATGAAGAATGCGAAACTCAACAAAGATCCAGCTTTTCAGGCTAGAAATGCAATACCAAATGCTCCCATTACTGACCTATGGGGAAATGAAACGCTCCAATGCTGTGCTGTGCTTCTTTGTACAGCATCACTGCTGGACTCAGCCTGCAAAGCAGCCAGTATACGAAGCACTGCTGATAAGGAGATCTATTTTCACATCTCAGGAGAATATCAATATCTGTCCTTCATGAAAAAAAAAAAAAAAAGTGAATGATAACTCTTCGCCCGATGCCTGCATGATGGATTTGCAATAGAAAGAGCTGTTAGAGGAAAAGAATTGGCCTCAAGTGAGCCATTAATATCAGCGCGTTGCAGCTATGTCAGATGGTACAATATTTAAATGAATAGAATATTACTTTTTGTACTTAACCAAAATGATTATGTACACACACACACACACACACCAAGAACAGCACTGCACAGAACACACTGCAGCTCTGCACTTGGGGACAGCTTGTCAGAAATCACTGCTGCAGCCCTTCAAAGCACAGACTGGCAGGGCACGACCACTGTATTTCCCAGCAGTCATTGGCTGGGTGTGCAAATACAAACTGAAGAAGAGGTGCCAGTAACACACTGCTTTCACCCAGAATAAAGCTTATGGTTTCAAAGCCTCTTTTAGAAGCTGTGAAAATGGAGAATTGTAATAATCTGGGAATGTTACAGCAGAACAACCATTCATTTGTATTAGATGCTCGCTATTAACATGCTTATCTGTTAGTCTACCAACACATGGGTCCCTTTGAAAGTTCTGCATGGTGGCCCAAGCTGGAAGGAGCTGGGTCATGCCACCTGTTGGAGCAAGCAGGGAAACCTTACAGCACCTAAAGCGTACAAACAGGGGCTGCAAGGAGCTCAGGCCAATGAGCAGACACACAGCCAGCAAGGCTGGCATCAGCCAGAGACCACAGGCATCACACCTTCAGGTGCTGGCAGGTCACACTGTGAACTGTAGAAGCAAATCATCTTGTCCAGGAGAAAGGAGCTTATGCAACATTTCCAAGGGCGTATATATTGAAAGGGGAAAAAAAAACAACCCTATGATAACTCAGTGAAGAGATGAAGGGTCAAGAAAGCAACACAAGAGCACAGTAAAGTAAAAATTATTAACAGCAATTTTTACTTCTCAAGAACCAACATAATGACAAAATCATAAGCATGAACCAACAATATGCAGAGCTAACGACTGATCATACATCATCAATTTCTCTTAATTTAAACTGTATTAACCTAAAAGAGCTGATGCTTGGAATTTGGCCCAGTTCAGCATTTCAAGCCAAGAAAAACTCAAGTTGTCACAGTGAGGGGCACGAAGCCTCACAGAGCCGTGGAACAACCACAGGCAGTCCAGAAACATGATTTGAGGGCTTCAGAAAGGATGGAGAAGCTTGTTTTATTGGGTAATATTTGAAAGCCTGCAGGGCTAAATACATGCAGCTGCTTTCATTGACAAATGGTTCCTATTGCATTCTGAGCTGAGTTTATGCCAACAGTTCAGGTACCACAGGGTGAGGCTTTCAAAAGCTGGGGAAAAAAGAAAAAGGTTTCCCAGTGATTCCTTAAAGATCTATAAAAACAGGCCAAGATCCATCCATGAATCAAGTTCCTGAGCACCCGGGTTCTCTGAAAATTCATTTAACAAAACCTGGGCATAAAACAGCCCCAGGAGCCACCGCTATCACACGATAAGCACCGATTAGCCTTTCATCCCCGGCAGGGATTTACAGGATCAAGAATAAAATGGGTTCCTGAGGATGCTGTGCTGAACCCTAACCCGAAACCTCACCTTAGCCCTAACAATTCCACACTGATTTACAGCTAACATAAAACTCAGTCTTCAGGGACACAGGATTTAATCTTAACAGAAAGCTTCCCAAAGCCAGCCAATAAACTGGTTTCCAAGCATGGAGCAGCTGTAATAGCATCGCCCTTAATGCAGGCAGCCCACAGAGCTGAGCAGAAGCCACTTACCCACGTGGGTATCACTGTACATCCCTGAACCTTCACCCAAACGTGTCCATCTTCAGCCATTTGATTTCTTGACCAGAAACCCAGCCCCACCTGTGCTTCAGAGCTACCTGGCAGCAGCAGGCAATTGCCCTGTCTGCAGCCATTCCTTAGTTAACCCTCACAACCCTTGAAAAACTCTACCCAACCACATGGGGACAATTCTAACATAAATATGTTAAGAATACACAGAGCAGTCCTCCAACAAACATTTCCTGTGCCTTTTATAGCCTGCATCTCTACTGCCTTTCCAGTGCCCCCTCCCACATGTAATGAGGAAATGCCAGAAAAGAATATGAGTCGAACAGATGCTCATAGTACTTCAGTGAATAATTTGAGCATTCATTTAAAACTCTTTTAAAAAGCCACAAGACTAACATGCAGAGGAATATCAGTAAATGTATGAGAGATTTCATGTATAAAGGTAATGAAAATTATTTTTTAATGAGCAATACATAAGAAAATGTGTTTCTATAGAGTCTAATATAGAATTTCTTATTACAGACACAGCAAAGACTCTATGTCATCTTTGGATTCTGACATCTAAAGCTAATTCATGTAAATGTCTTTAGTTTTAGTGCCCCCACTAAACTAATTGGAGTTCAAATTCAGCAATCAAACCCTTCTAATCAGATGCTGAAAGGTAAGCATGTTATCAAGCAGTATAACTGTCATACAGTACAATATACAATAACTAACTCCACTCACAGAGACTCAGCATCTGCAGCATTGAGCCCTGCAGCCCCCAGGGCAGCTTACAGGGGAGCCATCCTGACATCCCTGAGCATGACACATCTGGGATCTCCTTACAGAAGCCTGCTTCTACCCCTTAATTTCATTTAAGCCAACTCCTCCTCGTTCCTCAGATCAGACCAAAGCCAAGACAGAGATCCAGGATACCTACATGCTGCCACTCCAAGGGATGCAGTGTTTGCTCTCTCCTTATCACCATTCCCCAGCCAAGTACAAAACCATCATTAACTGCCTTTGTTCCAATACAAAGCCAGGGGAACAATTCCTATCAAGTGGCTCAGTGCTGGGCCCCAGGATTTCACTAGAACCAAAGGGATGTTTTTATTGGTGGAGAGGATCTTGAACAAAGATGCTTGGCCACAGCACAGCCCTTGCACTGCACCCCAGCTGCATCCCTGCTCCACACCAAGTCTGTTTCTTTCACCAAGGTGAACCAACAAGCAGCAACCCTGAGGAGTTCTGAGAATTAAGAAAATAGTGATGACTATTGGTTCCTGTCAATTAATGCCAGACACAGCTATAATGATATCAGAGATAGTACGTGGTCACCAATAAAAATTATAAGTATTGATTTGTATGTACTTGCCCTGCTATAAATGTCATTTGGACCTCATATTCAAGGAGACCTTATTAACTAGCAAGTCTATGCAGCAGTAAAACATGAAACTGCACTGAAGCAGAAATGCAATCTCCACGGATTTTCTCCATCCCCACAAAATTCTAGTTCAACATTAATTTTTTTGTGTTGAACAAATATATCGTGAGGCTGAAATGAGACAGGTGAATTCATTTGGAATCTCTTCCTGCTGATAAAAAACATCCTAGAAACAAGGTGAGAGAGCCCTCCCATTACACAGCCAGGATTAAGGCAGACCCTTTGCAGCAGCCTCACCAAACAGCTGCACAGCTCTCTCCTCACCCTGCTCCAAACTTGGCATCCACAGCAGGAGGGGCTTTGCCCGCTCCACAGGGCAGCAAGCCTCAGTGCAGGTGTGAACTGGAATGGAGAACCAGCAGGTTTGTTCTGATTTGAGCTCTCAGCCATCCCGAGACAACAGGGAAAGGGTTTCTCACAGCACCTCTCATTCCTCTCCTCTCCCTGCAGACACCCCCCTGGCTCCATTCAATTCTCTGCAATGGGAACAGCCTTTGGGGGGAGACAAAGGGGAAATGCCACTTTTGGTGGCATTTTAACACGATTCTCCTGCCAGCACAGAGAAAATTTGCTGTGATGTAAACTCTCTGCTACTGCAAAGGTGGTGTGATGTGACTCCAACACACTCAGCTTCAGCTTGCTGCTTTGCGGTCACTCTTGGTTTGCTGTGTCCAACCATCAGTGGTTGCTGAGGGATGAAGATAGGGGAGATGGGGCCAGCGGTCACACAGTGCTCCCAGCACAGCAGCTCCAGAGGCTGAACATCACCCACCAGCAACCTCAGGCCAATTGCATCAGAGGTACCTACATTTTTTTACACTCCAGTAAGTTCATCAAAAAAAAACAAAAGAAAACAAAGCAAAACACAATCCAACAAAACAGCCCCAGGAGGCAGCATGTTTCTGACCACAGGAGAGAACTGAAGAGCAAAAAGCAAACAGCAAGAAAAAGCAATGAGGACAACACTCAGAGCAGCCCTAACACCACTGAAGGGTCTTCCCAGCATACCAGAAATTGGCCAGGCTTCAAAAAAACGTTTACATAATTCTGCAGTTTCAATTACTGCAGATTCCAGACAAGGCAAAGCCCTCAATGCTGTACATACACAAATACCACTCAGATTGCAGACTCACTGCATCCACAGCAGCACAACAAACCCAGCTGGGTGAGCAGCGCTGCCAGGATGCCACTGTGGGTCTCCCAGCCCTACCCAGGTCAGGGTGGGCCATCCCAGCAGCACACCTGGTAAGGCAGCTGGAACAAGCTGAAGAGGATGAGTTTCCACGCCCCCAGCTATGGATGGGGAAACTGTCCTCAAAATGCAGTCAAGGACAGGACAGGTTTAGGCTGGATATAAGGAGGAAGTTTTTCACCCAGAGGGTGGTGACGCACTGGAACAGGTTGCCCAAGGAGGCTGTGGATGCCCCATCCCTGCAGGCATTCAAGGCCAGGCTGGATGTGGCTCTGGGCAGCCTGGTCTGGTGGTTGGTGACCCTGCACACAGCAGGGAGCTGAACCTGGATGATCACTGTGGTCCTTTTCAACCCAGGCCATTCTATGACACACCCCTGCATATCCACACAAATAGGCTTTAAATGGAGCACTCCCCTTTTGTCATTGACTTGAAGTTTTAACACATCTCTGTTGTAAATGTGCCAAAAACAAGACCATAATTTATTAATTTCCTCCGCATTCATTTAGTTCTGTTTTCTTTCCAGCTCTTCAGCTGCTGTGAAAAGTTAGAAGAAGCAAAGAAAAACAAACAAACAAGCAAAGAACATCCCTAAAGGTTAAAACTTTGAGCCAATTTCAGCTCGGACACACACTGGAGCAGCGTCTTTCTCATTCACTCCCAGTGACATTTCAAGAGCTGTTACAAATCAATCAGCACCTCCAAAAGCATTTGGAGAGGCAGGAAGCCACCCTGGGTATGAATCCCACAGCATCTATTATTCTTGCCATTTCACTTGTTTTGATGAAATACATTGCAGAAGGTTATTTTAAAAGAAGACAAGAATTATTTGACGCTTTGGAACAGATAAAGGATTTCTGAGGAATATTTCTACAGGATAAAGTTTAGCAACACATATGAAATGTATTTAATGATGATTTGGTCAAGCATTTCTAAGGACATGGCTCTGAGTGACCTGATACAGAAGAATGTTTAATGCACGTAACATCAGTGTGATGCAGAAATATTGGGAAAACATATAAAGTATCTAAAAATTCATGAAAGACACACTTAAGGGCAGCATTTTGGAAGCTCCCTCTGGTATGATACACAGCACACAAGGCCACAGTGTTCCACTGAGAACAGAAAAACAACAGTTTTCCTGCTTTGATGGGAGACAGCTGCTTAGATCTGAGCACCAGCAGAACTGTAACTCTGCCCCTGGCTCCCTGCTTGCACACAGCCCTTGTACCTCAGGCATTGCAACCTCATCATGATGGAGAAACTGTGACAGCAATGACCTCCCTGGTGTATGTCCCATTGGTGGGGATGGGGCTGGCACCAGCAGTGCAGGGACATCATGGCGCAGTCCATCAGGACATGTTTTCTACCTTGAACCATTCAGCCTTACGGTACTCAAGGAAGCCTCCTGAGCTGTAGGCACACAAGTTAAATACACACAGTGCCTTCCAAAACTCCAGGATGGGCAGAGGTGGGCGGCTCTGTTAGAGGGTGACACTGGGAATCTTTTTCTCACCTTTTCTTTTACCGAAGCACGAATCAGGCTTGCTCATTTATTCTAGAGCCCAAACCGGAGCACTCCAGCTTCTGACAGAAGTGCTGATAACCACAGCGCTGAGGAGGCTCCCTGGAAATAAAAGACACACAGCCATGTTATCTCTCTGGTGTGACCGCAGCTGTGCTGGGACGTGGCACAAGGGGAAGGGCAGCAGCAGCACACAGCCTGGATCCCAGCCATGTCACTCAGCTGTCCCCATTGCAGGAGCACACAATGCATGGTGCTGAGCAGTGTGATGGCTCCCATCCCGTGTTGCAGCCCTTGTTTCACACTGTACACCCACAGCTTTCCCCTTCCCTTCCACCACCTTGCACCTGCACATGTTGAAATTACAGCAAAACAAATGCTTCTGCAACCTGAACCATGCCCAAGTCCTCATGGGCAGAAAGGGAACGGTGCTGATAAATGGTTATCTTGATTTGCACAGTGTGCTGCTGAAGCTTTTAATCAGGGACCATAATTGCTCTTCTTTGTTTGGGAAACTCACGGGGATCCAGTATCAGGCAAGCTCAGGGAGGAAAATGTGCAGAGAAAATGACAAAAATGGTGAAAAAGTCGTCTGATCTGCAAACCAACAGCCCTGCAAAATGGTGCAGCACTGACAAGGCACTGCATGGACCTGGCACAGACACAGCACTGCATGGATCCAGCATGGTCCCAGCACACCCCAAGAGCTCGGCTACATTCCATGTCCCATGAGGACAAACATCCAAAACCTGCTGTACACAGTGCAGGTACAGCTGGTGCATGGCTGGGACACAGCCCAGGTCTGCAGGAGGGAGTGGAGATGGAGCACTTCCAGCTCACAGCTTGTCACCTCTGGTTAGCAGATGAGAAGGGAAATATGAGCCTCAGTAACGTTATTCTCCATCGAGGCTTAGGGATGAGCCTGGGAGCACAACAGAGGTTCCAAAGGAGAACACTTGCCATGACCGATGAGCAGCCCTTTCCAATTCTCCACTTGCTGCCATCCTCCACAGCACAGCCTGCAGATAAAGCTCTCTTCAGCCCTCAGCTGATGATCAATAACGAAGCACAAAGTGGCATAAGGTCACATGTAATGATGCCTTAGGTTGGGAAATGAGAAAGCTATGTTTGTATTATTTTACATTGCATCCCTAGCCCTGCGGCAGCTCCTTCAACCACAGCCACACAATTTAGAAATGGCATCAGAATTGAATGCAGACATTACCATAAAGATCAGAAAGATCCTGAGCTGCTATAAGCTTTCTTCAAACCGGTGAAATTTATGCTCCCATTTCCCAAGCTATCTTTTCCTCTTATCCAAATTCAAATGAGATGGAAACTCAGGGTTCGGGCAGAGAAGCCCTCATGAATTGTCCTGAAGATACCAAATCATTTAGAACTGGTGTCATGTTAATTCTGTATGAACCTGTCATTTAAACTGTTTTGTAAATATATCTTCTAGATGATACAGAAGACTGTAGTCATTAAGAAGACGACATATTCCTTAAGGAATTCATACATACATTTCATCAAGGTATGAATGTTAAAGTCACTGCCCTATCCTAATTTGCCTAATTACGTACCACCCTAAAATTCTCTTTATAGCTTCAACTGCACATGATAATTTCTTCCTACCCCCTTCTAAAAAATGCTGCTAATTGTCTTTATGTGATGTTAATCAGCTGCAGCATCCAAGCCCAGGCCTAATTTGTAGCAACCGTTTACTTTTCTCAGAGAGCTGTTAACACCGCTAGGTTGAGAATTTCAGATGAAATTCAGATTTTTAATGTAAATGAAGCTACACAGCAGAGATGGAAAAGCTCAATAATTATTAAAAGCTCATTTTAGCAAAACCCAATACCTGAGTTCAGCCATTTGAAATTCAGATTCGCTGCCACCACGTGCTCACTGAAACGAGATGTGGGACAAACCTCACATGCTACATTTTGAACGCTCTGGTTTAATTTTATATATTGAAATAAAGGGAATTTTTTTCTGCTGGCATAAAAGGACTGAGATTTGTTATCAACCAGAAGGGCAGAAATGGGATTCCGTCCTTCCAAGGCTGCGTCCTAAAATATGCCAGCATGATTCCAATGGGTACATGCCAACCTGCAGCTCCACTACCAGCATCAGGTAACTCACATCAGGGTCAGATTCTCTTTGCTAGAAGTGGACCAAAACCTTAAAACTCTGCCCAGATGCCTCTAGCAAGTTTCTGCTTACCTTCAATACTGTCATCAGAGCTATTTCTGTTCCAAAATGTTATGTACACAGTCATATTTGATTGTGTAGGACGCTGCTTATTTGATCAGTTTCCCCTATTTCTCTGTCTGTGAAGTTAGCAAAAGATCTCTCATTTTCCTGAGTTTATTAGACATTATCAGACAGATACAATTTCCATAAATAAAACTAGTGGAGCCCAAGCTTGTATGGCTAGAAACAAATGCTTGCAATTACTGCACTTATGGAGCTCAGGAGAAGAAGAACTGAGCGAAGGAAACCAGTTTGGGGTTTTAAATGGTGCCTAAAGGCCAGCAGCACATCACCCAAATCCCTAAGGGCATTTTGACAAGTCCTGCCTTACTTTAAGCTCTTCTGGTTTAGAAACCAAGCAGTAACAGTGATGTTACTGACTCAATGGGGCGGCGCCTCTCTCCTGTGACATTTTCCTTTTAATTTACTATTTTCTGCAATATCTTGAACTCTCTTTGCCACACTGTCCATCTGGCACGTTCTCCCAAAAGCAAAACACCTTTCCTACCTGTTGGCAATTCTTTAAATAACATCCAAGTTTTGCACACACCCTATGTGCAACCTGCAGGCTCAGCTAAGCAGACAGGCGTCAAAGGGGACGGGCCCAACAATACCTGCAAGAAATCTCACATGCTGTGCTTCCAGTCATCCTGTGGATTGCTGGGAGAACACATTAATTATTAATCAATCATTTGAAACAGCAACCATTTGAGTGTGCAAAACCAAGGAACAGTGTCTGCACAGCAACCATCAGTGTTGAATATGCAGCTTTTCTGGTTAACAAACACATTTAAGCAGGCTTCCCTCATAAACCCCTTCACTCTTGCCAGCTTTGTTTTAATGGATGAGATGGGAGCACCAATGGAACACATGAACAGACACACAGGAGTGCAGATACCCACAGGTGTCTCTGAGCCCCTCTTCAACAACACCTTATAGAACCCCACACAATGAACATGCTTCAGAGAGACCTGCACAGCAATACCAAGAACAAGAAAGCTTCCCACCTGCAGTACAACCAGAGGCAGTCGGAGGCTCACATCCCACACGCTGCCACCAGAGCAGGACCACGGCTTGACACTCAGTAACATCACCTGCAAAGGAAATCCCAATTTACTGGGGGAAATATTAACAGGAGGTTCGTTGATTATCAGACTCTGCTTTCCTTTAGGACCACGAGAACAACACTTGTGCATGGAGACAGGAGCGTAATTATGAGCCTTTACTTTGAAAACGTGCCCCTGCATTTATCTCAATAGTAAAATTCACATGAGTTCACCAGTCATGGTCTACAGTTAAGATATATATAGATATAGAGATCTTTTTTGGTTTTATTTCTAATAAATATCTGAACAGAACAGGAAAAATACTTGTGTGTGCTTTATCGCCTTCCTAAAGGAAAAGCCTCAGTACATATCCTACAGCAAGACACATAGCTGAGGTCACATATCCTGTCACTAAGATCACAACAATCCTTTTTACATTAAAAAGTAATGAGCTCCATCTCATTTGCAGATTCTTAAAAGCCCAGAATCCTGTGGTCACTTTGTAATACGAATGCACATCTCATAAATAGTAAATGAAAACAGAGCTTTCTTACCTTCACATAGAGGCAGGACTGAGAGCTGCGTGGTCCCACAGGGAAATGTATTTCTTCCAGGAAGCTTTCATTTCAGGACTTCTGAAAACCCTGCTCATATGAGCTTGTTTGCAGGAAGAGAGAGAATTAAACTGGACATTTCAAGTGCTTCGCTACTCCTGTCTTGTTAATTCTCACTAAAAATGTAATCCCTTCTTATAATGGAGAAGTGTTAAAGTTCCTGGTAAAACCCAAATCGGTCATTTTTATGGGAAACCTGACACAAATGCCTGTTTCACCAAAGAGCAAATTTGGGAAGCATCAACAGTTGAGCACAATATAACAAGGGGCTGAGATGTGCACCTACAGGCAGCTGCAGCCAGAGAAATGAGAACTGTAGCACAAAGCTTTGCCAAAAAAAAGTCTTCTCTTTTTCTCCCCTTTCTTTCTAATATACTTGTTCAGCCTCTCTTGTAAGAAAACCTCCACAGAACACAAAGTCCTCATTACAGATGTGTGTGTTCTGCCAAAGTTTTGGTCCAAGGATGAGGTTACTGCAATAACGGGCCCAAGACATCAAGAATAAATCTATTTGATTTAAAAACAAACACACAACTCTGAAGAAAGGCTTTTAGTGTTTGATAGATACGAAAGCAATTAGACGTTATGGGAGCAGGTTGTATAGAAGCTGCCTTTACAGCTGTCCTAGTGTTCCTCAAGGGACAGCCACAATGTTCTGTTAAGCGCAATGCAATACTTAAAAAAATCCACATTTAATTTCAAGCCTTTTCCTTTACATTTTGCTACCCCACCAGATGTCACTGGGGCTTGTGCCCAAGGGCAAACAGCTTCCCATGAAGACATCGGGGCTCGCAGGTGGATTTTCAAAGCAAAAATACCTTTTTATTTGGCACTAGCTCTCGTTAAGCACACACGTGCCCACGTCTCCCCAAATGCTTTGGCCACCTATGCACCCTTGAACCTTTTCTCTGAAATCCTAGAATAGGTTTTCATTGCTTTTCCCCTCAGCCACCAGAGCTCTGGTTCTGATGGTGTGACAAGGAACTTCTCATCCCCCATCCTCCCCAAGGCACAGCACAACCTGCCCGAGAGCCAGCAGCCCCCACCCCCATAAATAACAACTAAAACTCACAAGGTTACAACTCGCCAAAGCTGGCCTCGTGCTTGTTGGGACAGCATCCTGCTAGAGCAGGGGCTGTTTGCACAGAACACTCATATTTATTTAGTGAAATAAGCAGTGCTGTGTCTGCACCGCAGATAGGAAAGCATTGCGGTGGAAAGGCAGGAAGCAGCACACACCTGAACACCTCCAGATGCCCTCCAGACATCCAGGCTCAATTCTACTGTCTAAGCATGTTCCTGATGTTTATGCAGGAAAAAACAACGCAGACAATAAAAGCCAGCCTTGAGCTTAGGTACTGTACAACTTGCAGTATGCAGCCACATGCTGGGTCAGTGCCTGCCCTGCAATCAGCCCCGTTCTGCACTCCTGGCTAACCCTAATTAGAAGCTTACTCACTGATACCCAGACAGCGCATACAGAGAGGTTAGCTCTAAGATGTGTAACACCCCGCTGAGCATTGGTAAGTTGTTTTTATTTATGTAGGGCACACGGCACTAACATTGACATGTATAACGTGTTTGGAGCATTATAAAAACAGAAGGATTTTTGCCTGCTTAGCACTGTGCATTATGCATCTGTCCTGCACCGCGCCAGCTTTCCCTGCTGCTGGATTTCCACAATGGTAGGAAATAACAGGGATAAAGGGATTAAAAAGCAATGATTTTCTGTAAAGCCTTAGAGGACATGTCTGCTATGATCTCAGCTTACTTGCCTCATCTATACCAGTAAAACACTATCGAAGCAGACAGATTTATGGATTAAATGCAGACAAGTGTGTAAAATAAATATTTTGCTTGTAGCCTCCACACCCTTTAAAATATTCCCAGTGATTATAATGGCTTCTGAAGCCTCTTTCCAACGGGGTGATTTGCAGTTCAGAAGTTGAAATCAGGGAGCTCCTTCTGGCTTCAGTGCAACTGAAAGGTCACAACAGAAGCGCGGCGTTTAGCAATTGCAAATAATTGTATCCAGCTCTCAAACGTGCCATGCTTTGTAACAGCTGCCACTTCAGGTCAAACTGAACTTAAATTATATTTATCATACCGTTTATAGAGCCTCGGTTCAGGCAAAGCCACAAGAAATACAGTTCTCAGTTTCTTCTTTGCATTTCTCCCTGTCCCAGGGGTCTACAACTGGAACAGAAACTGTGCACCTGCACTCAAAGGATAGAAACCCGTGTTTTGGAGACCAAGAAAGCAAGCGGTGGAAGTAGGCATCCATCACAGCCAGGACCCCACAGCCATTCCTCACTTGTCATTTTTGCCTGCAAGGGGAGAACATGAGGCATCTTCCCCACTACATCTCCAGTGCAAAACCTGCCTGTGTGGGAAGCCAAATCTCCACTATTTAATTTAATTAACATGTGCTTAACCACAACACAGCCTCTTCATTTCTGTGTTTCTTTCTCCTTTTGGTTTGCAATAAAGAACATAGTCTTACACCACACTCATTATCAAGTCTTTTAACACCAGAACAAGTTGATATTTGAATTTAATTAAAAATTCTTCCCATTGGAAATAGAAATATCACTGCATCTGCTATAAAAGAATGCCATTTGCCTCCTCAGAACACACACAGTAACAGAATCCACTGATTGAGCACAGAGATTCCAAAGTTTCCATTGCATTACATGAGCACAAGAAGCAGACTTTGGTTTAAGATCATTGGTTCATTGATAAAAACACAGCTTGTCATCTACAGTAGCTTCAGATCCTGCCCACGCTTGGGAAGGACAAAGCGACCTGCTTTACCTTCACGCCTTCTGAGCACATCAGGCACTCAGTCTTGCAGTGAAGTGCCAGACAGACGCGCAACTTCTCCCCACAGAAGTGGGGAGGTGGCACTGCTCACGTCCTTCGCACGCAACCCCAACAGTCTCAGTGTGTCACAACCCCAACCTAACTCAACCCCAGCGCAACCCCAATACAACACAGTCTGAACATATCACAGCCCCAATACATTGCAACCCCAGTGCGTTACATCTCCTTCATGCAGTTCCACCCTCAAAGAGATGCCCTACCCTGGCCATCTCAGCCCTGGGAGCCTCTATGGAGAGCACCAACATAGGTACCAATCATAAAACAGCTGGTCTTTGCTTCCCTAGGAGCTAGATGAAAAACAAAGAAAGGACAATTGTATATTACTATTATCTTTAAACATGCCACGATACAGCAAAGATGCTGTAAAGATTTTGTATCACAAGCCATTTGAAAGTTAAAGGGTTCCCCTACACTTTTACATATTACGGAGTATTTTTTTCCCCACACACGGAATCAGAAACAAAAAGCCACAATAATTAAGATTTGATATTCAAATGTTAATACATGGAAACACTGAGAGAAATGTTACACTTTTGGCCAAATAACTTCCTTTTGAGGATTTCCCCGTAACAAAGCAGGTCTTTGGATCTACAGATACCAATTCAATACCTTATCGGTTTAATGAGATTCAAAGTTAATTTCACACTGAGAAGGTTCTCAACAAACAAGCAGCAGAAAAAAAAAGTACATGAAATACTGAATTTCTAAGATGGGCAGAACATTCTTGGCGAGTAAAAAGGGAAAAGAAAGCACAGTTCTCAGCTGCCATCCTGGAAGCAGAAGCTGAGGAAGGTGTGAAGGAACACACTTGATTGTGCCATTTGGTATTGCAAGTAGTTCTGAAACCAACCCAAAAGTTGTTTATATATTAGTGGTGTTCAGATACTGAGTGAATCCAAGCGAGTGGCATTAACATGAGCTACAAGAGAGGAAGGTTGCACTTGCTCTCATGCACTCACATCAGAAGCAAAGCAATACAAACTCACTCAAAGGAAATGGAGGCAAAGAGCAACACCAGCCCTGCATGCACAGATAGCCTGGGTTGTGTTGTCTGAGCTTTAATGCCTCAGCTGCCAGGCTGGGGCTCACACGTAGCATCCCTCCCATCCAGCCCCTCTGAGAGCAGTCACTGCATCTCACTAGTTAGCAATGACAGGCACCTGCCTTTGTGGAGCAGAGCTACATGCACTGCATATAAAATCTACAACAGCTCTTCATTTTGATTTTCCTTCTGAGTGTCACAAGAGGTTTTTCTATGCAAGTTCTTTTGTACTCACTTTATTGTCCCGGTAAAGGAGAGCTGTATCTCAAACAGTCTGTGTAAAATGCAGTGCTGACCTACGCAGGTCCTTGAGGCAGATGACAAGGCTCCAACCTTTCTCCCAAAAGTGGAAGCAGTGATTCCATGGCCTGCTCATAAGGTACTGCTGCCAGAAGCCACGAGGAAGAGCCTCCATGGCCATCCATCCATTAGCACATGATGGGAATGCAGCAGAAGGGGTTTCACGCTGTGTGTGTGTTACCACTTTTACACCCAGAGTAAATACAAACGAAAGGCTTGCAATTAAACACTCCGATTTTCTTTCAGGTGCTCTGGCTTTCTAAGAAGCTTTGAGGGGGGGTTCCCAGCAAAATGATAAAATGAGTTTTGAGTCCCTCCTCATGAAACATTCACACAGCAGATCATCTGGGAAAACACATCAACCAGAAGGAAAAGCTCCGCAATTAATAATACATTAAAGAAGTGAGGTGGAATCGTGTGTGAAGTGACTGACCTGCTTTAAGAACACTGCCTGGTGTCATCCCAGCTCCTCATTACAGAGGTCCCCACGTAAAGATGTGCTCTGCCTGCATGCAGACAACTGTCAATGAAAGGAAGGGTGAATCACAATAACTGCTGCTATTGAAGAGCTGGTTTATTGCTCCTGAAAACAAAACCCAATTGCAGTCAGCAGGTAAAACGCTGCACTGGGCCAAAACAAAGGCCTTAACTCTCAGGTTCTGTGTACCAGTGCTATGGAGACTGGTGCAAGAGCTGCTCACACAGAGATGGGTTTTGCGGCCCATGCACACGTGACTGCGTACACTTTTGCACCTGCAATCACTTACACCATTTGTGCCTGCAATTATTATATCTGCATGCATAATTAGGAGTGCATTATGCAAATAACCAGTTATTGATGTAATTGGTCATTGGCTTACACGGTCGTTCAGAGGCAATTAGCATGCGCAGCTCTGGTATCTTCCCAAATAAATCCAGCACGCTCCTGCAGTTCTGACAATAAATACACAGCATCTACAGAACCAGGTGAAAAGGAAACTTCACAGCGCTCCAGCTCACCAACAGAAAGTGGCAGCAAAGCAGAAACCTGCTGGCACAAGATGCAAACCGCAAGACCTCTTTCTCAGCTCACCTTACGAATGAGCCTTCGGCTATAACCACTTCTCCTCCAAAAACTCCAGCTGACGGTTTCTATTTTTACAGCCTTATTCAGTCTCTCAGTGGGTAGGAGCTATGACTGCTGGATCACAGGGCAGCAGGTCCTCACCTGCCCAGCACCACATCTCTTTTCTTATAGGTAACAGCCTTCCTACCAAACCTCCCCACCTGACACCACTTCTTAACAGAAGAAGAGAGACAGAAGAGTTCCACCGCATAGTTCAGGGTAATGGATTATGCACACACTCAGGACTATAAGCAGCTTAATGTCTGCTTCAGACAAGAAATGCAGTGACACATGGGACAGGACACAGAGAGCTGCATTGTTTTGTTATTGTCCAACATACACCAGTGAGAGCCTTTGGAAGGTTTGAAGAGCAGCAATTGTGGTGCAAACACATATGGCAGCAAACATCACACGCACCTGATCATGCCTTCAGAGATTGAGATGGCACTGGAAAACTGCTGAAGAGTGAAGCTGATTTGAAGAGAGCTCCTGGAGCTGTCAGTGCTGCACGGAGCGCCAGGCTGGGAGAACCACCACTTCCACCTCCTGCACACACAGCAGCATCCATCTGCAGTCTGCAGGAGCAAATCCTTTGTTAAATTCCCATCTTAGCACTATCCTCGTTCTCTTCATGTTGTGAAAACTGCCTAGAAACGCAGGCATCAAACTGCAAAGTTTTAGCTGTTGCTGTATTTCACTTCCTTGTTGTTTGTCTTATAGCTTTTAGGTTCATCTCATTTATGTCTTTCATGCAATCAGAAAAAAAATATATCAAACTTGTTTTATATAAAAAACCCCACACTACGCCACCATTTTCTTAGTACAGTGCCATTTCATAAGCTTGAATTTTAAGGAACCTACAAGCTGCCAGTCATTATCCCTACAAACCTACGTACTTTTGCAGGTGATGCTGGTCCCAGCAGGTAGCCGCACCAAGGCAGGGCTGCTGCAGCCATTCCTGCTTGCTTGGCACTTCCAACATGCAAGCTGTGGTGTAAAAGTTTATTTGTGAGCGTTTCACAAGCTCCTTGTGGATCTTGGCAGAGAGCGGGGCCTGTTGGGCGTGCAATTTCAAACAGCATCGCCTGGAACACAGACAGCATCGCCTGCAATGACAGACAAGTGATGAGCTGCTTAGGAAAATCAAATATGGAAAACGCTTGTCCTCTGCTACAAACCTGCTGCTCTTCCCTAGTATTGTGCACATAGAACAGATCGTGAGCACCCAGACAAGCCTCACTGTCAATGGCACTGCCAGCACATGTGAAACACTCACACATTAAGAGCCAGAGATGGCTTTGGGGCCATGAGGATTCATAAGTGACTTCTATAACAAGGTGTGTGAGGATGGCATCTAGATAACACTGCGTGGAAGGATGGAGCCACTGCATGGAGGGAGGGAAAATAAATCCCCTGCCCTGAAACAGAAAAGAACTGAAACCATCCACAACACAGAGGAAGGAAGCATCAGCTGTGACATTACTTCTACATCAGTAATAAATGAGAGATGGGGAAGCAACATCCGGACTGATGGGAGCACAGCCGCTGGGGGAGGCAGCGCGGCTCTTTGGATGGCAATTATGAGCTCCTTCTGAAAATTCAATTTCCTCGAATATGAAAAGCTTCACTTTTAATGTTATCCCAGTGACCTTTTGGACCTCCAGAAAAAAAGAGGGGAAAAAAAAAATCACTGCCTCAAGAATCAATCCAGGCCATTAACCAACGTTACACATTCAACTTGTTACCTCCTTTTAAGCCTTCCTCATCATAAATCATACAGCCTTTGTTTTGAGGGATCACTTTGGCATCCCAGCAGCAGGCCAGGAGAGGCACCAAGGGCAGCGATGCCTCAACTACCACTGCAGGACTGAGCAGCCCTAATGTAAGGATTGAGGGGAAAAGAAACCATCCCACATAACTACCAGCTACCTGCTTAGCTGGGGTTTTTGTCCATAAAAGCATTAAGGCCGCTGAGGTGTGCAGAATTCCCATTATCTTATGTTAATAAAGTATACTTGGAAGGAGGCAATACGGCACCCGCAGCCTTCATGTTGGGTGGTGAAGTGCAGAATAAAAAGGAATAGGAAATAATGATTTAAGGGTAGGAACAAAAGCTGACATGTAAAATGCTGCTAAAGTGCCAGCTGCCATCTGGCATCCAGCCCCAGGAGCTCAGAGAACTGCTCTCCTCTGCCCTGCCACGGCCAAGGGAAATATACAAGTTGCAAACCAGGATAACCAAAAAGAGACAAAACAGAAACTGGGAGTGAAGAGGAACTGACCACATCCAGATCCCAATGGGAACATACAGCTGAAATCCTCAAACCTCAGCCTTGGGCTGCGCTTCGGGTTGATGTAGCATCCTATTTTCTCCTGTTTTATACAGCAGTCTCTTATTTAAGCAGCCCCAGACACACAGGTACGGATGCAGTGAGCAGCCCCGCTTTACTCACCAACAGGACCATGTCCTCTATCTCCAGCCGCCTCAGCTGGACACACCTATGGCCACTATCAGCTCCCTATATCACACACGTATGGCCGCTATCAGCTCCCTATATCACATAACTTATGGCCGCTATCAGCTCCCTATATCACACACGTATGGACGCTATCAGCTCCCTATATCACACACCTATGGCCACTATCAGCTCCCTATATGACACACCTATGGCCGCTATCAGCTCCCTATATCACACACCTATGGCCGCTATAAGCTCCCTATATCACACACCCATGGCCGCTATCAGCTCCCTATATCACACACCCATGGCCGCTATCAGCTCCCTATATCACACACCCATGGCCGCTATCAGCTCCCTATATCACACACCTATGGCCGCTATCAGCTCCTATATCACACACCCATGGCCGCTATCAGCTCCCTATATCACACACCCATGGCCGCTATCAGCTCCCTATATCACACACCCATGGCCGCTATCAGCTCCCTATATCACACACCCATGGCCGCTATCAGCTCCCTATATCACACACCCATGGCCGCTATCAGTTCCCTATATCACACACCTATGGCCGCTATCAGTTCCCTATATCACACACCCATGGCCGCTATCAGCTCCCTATATCACACACCCATGGCCGCTATCAGCTCCCTATATCACACACCCATGGCCGCTATCAGCTCCCTATATCACACACCCATGGCCGCTATAAGCTCCCTATATCACACACCCATGGCCGCTATCAGTTCCCTATATCACACACCTATGGCTGCTATCAGCTCCCTATATCACACACCCATGGCCGCTATCAGCTCCCTATATCACACACCCATGGCCGCTATCAGCTCCCTATATCACACACCTATGGCCGCTATCAGCTCCCTATATCACACACCTATGGCCGCTATCAGCTCCCTATATCACACACCTATGGCCGCTATCAGCTCCTATATCACACACCTATGGCCGCTATCAGCTCCTATATCACACTCCTATGGCCGCTATCAGCTCCCTATATCACACACGTATGGCCGCTATCAGCTCCTATATCACACACCCATGGCCGCTATCAGCTCCCTATATCACACACCCATGGCCGCTATCAGCTCCCTATATCACACACCTATGGCCGCTATCAGCTCCTATATCACACACCTATGGCCGCTATCAGCTCCTATATCACACTCCTATGGCCGCTATCAGCTCCCTATATCACACACGTATGGCCGCTATCAGCTCCCTATATCACACACCTATGGCCGCTATCAGCTCCCTATATCACACACCTATGGCCGCTATCAGCTCCCTGGGGGCGGGGCTACGCGGGGCGGAGCGACACGCAGTGGGCGTGGCCTCTCCTCGCCCCGCCCCTCGCAGATGGTGCCGAGCAGCCAATCAGCGCGCAGCCCGTCAGCTGACCGCCGGCGCCTACCCAGGTGCTCGCCGTCGGCGGCACAGAGCGGTGTGGCGGGCGGGCAGTTGGCAGCTGGGGGCTGCGCTGCTCCGTGCGCTCCGTCCGCCTTCTCCCGCCGCGGATGTCGGCGCCGCCGCCGCGTTGTGGAGCGGAGCGGCTGCGCGGGCAGCGCCGCCCCGTGAGCCGGTAAGTGCCGATGGGGGGCGGGGAACAACGCGAGGATGCCCGGCAGGGGGTAAAGTTTGCTGCCCGCTGCGGTGCACGGCGGCCCTATGGTGGGATATCGGTATTTTATTATTCGCCCGTCGGGGTGCGCGCCCCAGGCTGAAGTTTGCAGCGCTTGTCCGCGCCCCCTGATTTACATGCGAATGGCAGCGCGTCCCGCAGCTGTGTGGCCTCGTCCATTCACGGGGAGCGATGGGAGCAGACAAGGAGCCCTCGGTGGAACAATGGAGCGCGGGATAAAGGCGCAGTGTGCGCGGGGACACCGCCGAACCGAGGCCGGGTCCATACGGCGTCTTTGCGTGCCTCGCTCCGTGGTGCTGGCGGCACCTCGCTGTGCCGATATTGCCGGGGTGTGTGTGTGTGTGTGTATGGGGGCGGTTCTACCTCTCATCGGTTCCCCTCTGCCCGCTGGCTCCGGTTGCGGGGCTGAAAATCGCGCGCAGTGTGGCCGCGCTGCCGCAGGGCTGCGGGTCGGGCGCGGTGCTGCGCGGACAGCGCGGCGGGTGGCCCCGGGATGCGCCGCTGCCGCTTCGGAGAGCGCTGCCCGCTGGGGAACCGGGAAGAGCCGCAATCCGCCCCACATCGCCGTGTGTGTCCCGAAGGAGCCCCGTGAGCCCCGCGAGAATCTCGAACGAAGCCGCTCTGTGAACCCCTCGGTGTTCTGCGCAGACTTAAAGGTGCCCCGTAAACCAAAACTGCATCTGAACGAGGCAATAAACTTCTCATTGGGAGGGATGGAGGGGTGCACGAGGTGATCTTGCAGATGCTTCAGATGTCCAAAGCTGAATATCGGCACCAACGGGTGTCTGAAGGGTTGGGCTGAAGTGTGCCGTTGTCCCTACAAAAGCCACCAGTGCTGGAAGCATTTAGGACTTGAAAAAGTCAGTTGGTGGGATGCCATCAAGTATCTTCCGTTTAGCTGTAGAATGGACCTCAATAATATTGCTGACTGTTGAAAGTAGTAGGGTTTTGTATCAAGTTGTGTAGGTTACAAAGGGATAACGGCGTTGTAATGGTAACTGTGGACAAACCATTGTTTGTTTTTAATTAACGTGAATAAACCCACGCTGAGAGCATCCCAACAGGCTGCAACAAGAAACTTCTGCTCCCGTTGGTTTAACGGGACTCGAACCCAGCTCTGCTTTCACAGCACACATAGATGGATTTCAGTCTGGGTCTCATAGAAGACTCATTCCTTTAAGTGGGCACTCGTGAAGGCTCACACCATCACGTTGCAGTGCCCCGGTGCGTGGAGCAGTGCCGGCTGCCTGCAGTGCCAGCCCCGATGCAGCAGCCTTTGTTGGAGGTGCCATAGCAGCGTGGCACTGCAGCATCCAGGGAAACTTTTGCTGAGCATTGCGAGCTGTTCTGCTGCTGCTCAGTGCTCCGAGGGGCACCCGGAGTGCTGTGCATCACAGCCCTGCCTGTACTGCAGCTCAGTAGTTGCTGAAAATGCCATGGTTTTGTATTGGTGAGGTTGCTAGGCTGTATTTCTGTTGATATCAATGATATCAATAAGTAAAACAAACAAAGAAGTGGTGGTGGGGTTGTTTTCTCACTTTGTTTTGAGTTCCGAGCTAATTTCTGCCTGCTTGGGACCTGCTGTTTTCCCAGGTGGGCTTTGGGCTGGGCCGGACTTAAAGGCAGGCAGCAAAATAAAGCCCACAACGAGGAAAAAAGTGAAGTGACATTTGCAGAAGGGCAGTGGCTGCTCACAGTACTGCTACTTTTACATCGGCAAGTAGGAGGATGGTGAAGATGTTTACCAAAGAGCCGAACACTCTGAGAAACAAAACCACTCTTTTTTTCCCGTGGACTTTATCTCTGCAGAGATGGACGTTCTTTGAAGCCCTGATTAATATAAATGAGTTGTAATTTTCTGGCCAAGCCATCCTAGTTCACATGTATTATTCCATTGGCAGACATGTGGTCTCCACAGCTGTCCCCTCATTTGTGTATGAAATGGAAACACTGGTGGCATTTGTAGGTTACCATGGCTACATGAACAATACACGTGTGATACTTCATCCTCCCAAGCTCATGATGGGGTTTTTTTCTGGCAGACATTTTGTAGACAAGGAACTGCTGAAAATCTATGCAAAGTTTTGGGCAGCGCATAAATCCATTCAGCCCTGCCGTCTGTTTATGCAATGGTAATTTGCTGCGAGCCCACATCTCAGCCCAAAGCATTGCAGCACCGTCCCGCAGGATGCATAGAGCTCCCACAGTAAATCCTAAGTAATTAGCAGGATCAGGCCTTAAATGCTGTGGTAAACACAAAATACTATTGTTTTTTACCTAAAACAACCCAGAACGTCACTTCTGAGTGCAGCACCTTACCTTATCCAGCTGTGCCGGAGGTGGTAATGCCAGCATTGCTGGGTGCTGCGCCCAGGTTCACTATAGGAAGAAAGTGCTCCCATACTCATCGTCAGCTCTGCCCTTAGTGTGTGCCTTGCTATAAGGTAGGCTCGTGTTTTTGACTCGTACCCAGCTTTGAGCTGCTTTTGTCAGTGCGTGCTAATCCTGCTTCTCTAAAACAGAGTGCTTGAAAAGAGAAATCAGAGGGCTACTCTTTTCTTGCAGCTGATTAATTAACCCTCCACTAATTGGTTTCATCAGGCCAGTAACAGGGCATGCCTCCATCCCATTTTGAGATGTACCTGGACTAAGGTACTCCTCTTTTTGCTTCCTGAAGCCTCGCAACTTTATTTGAATTTTGTTTTGCAATTTAGATGTCATCTTTCATTTTTATGTGTGGCACTGAAGGAAAATACTGGATTGGCCTATTTTGAGTTGGCCTAATTCTCTTCCTCATGAAGAAAGCAGAAGTCTTTGGCATCAATGGGAAGAGAATTAGTGTCTGCTCTTAAGTTCCACTGTAAAACACTGAATGCTTTCGTAACTTCACCGTCTAATTTGTAAGATTTTAATTTGATTGGTGGTATAAGCCAGCATCTTCTTGACCCTCCAGCTGACCGAACTCCCCAAAGAATGGGAACAGATTTTTACTCGGAGCAGTTTCTAAAGATGAAGTACACAAAAAGGAGCAGATACCTGTTTGTTGGTTTCTTATATATACTTAAAGATACGGGAAAAGCAGTTGTAAATAAGTCATGAAATACTTAACAGGATGCTGTATTGAGAATGCACAGACATTACAAAAGTGCTATAGAGAAACAGCTCGCTCTCTCTTACTTCATATAGCAAGAGCCTCATGCCAAATAACTCTCCCTTTAAGTGCTGACCTCTGGCCCTTGGTGGTAACACAGGGCAGTATTTTCCTTGGCCACTTCACAAACTGAAGTGGTTGGTTTAACACTGTAGGCATGAATTACAAGTTTTGTTTAGGAATTCTAGAGATTATCAGCATCTCATTTCCAGGTATTTAATTTAAGCAGCAGCCGTGAAGGTAGCATCAGTCAGCTTTGATTAGAGCAGGAACACTGACCTTCTTGAAGCTGAGCCTTCTCCAGGAGGTCTGTGCCTGTTGTGCCCCTTTGGCTTTGTACAGGTATGGAGTCTTACCTTCCAGAAGCACCTGGTTTTCCCATTCAGCACCAAGGCCTTTGTTCAGTACCTCCCAAGCCTGGAGGAGCTTCCCTGCTGCCAATACGGTTAATGCAGACCTCGACCTCTGTAAGGCTGCAGCGTTGTCTCTCAGTGGGGTATTTCACCAGAGGTCAGCAGTGGTTATCCTGCCAGAGTCAAGGTTTAAAGATGGCATTAGTAGATGGGGGAAGGCATGGGCATGCTCCAGTTCAAGGGAAACGGTCCTTTGCCTTCTCCTCTTATTACTGGAGCCTGATACATCATACTCCCCTCCATGATTCTTTTTGTATTTCATTCACAACTACTTCTGTGCAGTGAACATAACTTGATGGTCATTAAGCAAAATGCAGTCTTTGGAGTTCACATAAAATTGGATTCATATTAAGCTCTGTGCGACTCATGACTGAGCAGCACAACCAGAGGGGCACAGCACACTCACGCTCTCAGAGCATCTGTTCTGATGGCAGCCAGGGCTCTCCTGTCTGCTTATGGACCACATGCTCCAAGGCTCTGTGATTTTCATGGGTTGGCCCACAACGTGATCAAGAATCAAAGATTAAGTAACTACTAATAAACACACAAATGCTATTTGGGACAATTACTAAGCTCGTCTTGAATTGCCTTATTTTGTCTGCCATTGTTACAATTAATCCCCCATATTCTGTTGTGTTTTTTTTTTCATGCATCATTTCATTTATTTGATTAAGCAAGTCCAAAAATACTTAGTAAATGCATACCTTGCTAATGTGCTGCATATAATTACTGGGATGCAGATGAGCTACTGATTGGCCTTGCTCATTTTTTAAATTACAAACGATCTGTCACTCTTAACAGAAATAGTAAATATTGACAGAGATCCACTGCTCACAATAGACAATGAACAGATGTGTTAAGCGATAACTTACTTGACCCATAGGTGAACAGGAGGTAGGTGAGCTGGCTGGAAGAGCAGGTCTCTACAAGCAGCTCGTTGCAGCATGAGGCACTGAGCAAAACCAGATAAATGTTCTTTGCAAGTTAGTTGGCAAGTGAGACAAGTCTAGTACAGACAGACTAAGCGTTACTGCACCTGGATAAATCACCTTAATTAGGTAAAGATTTATCTGTAGAGTTTTGTTAACCTAAAATAACTTGTTTTCTGCGACATGCAGCACTTCTGCAAGCACTTATGAAATAAACCCATCTGTGGAGGAACTGCTGACTTGGCAGTGACAAGACTGAGGGCTGGAGCTAACGGAACGATTCATAGGTCTATTCTTAAACATATCAATACCTATTTTTTTCTATGTACATATATATCCACAGCCTGAACTTCTCAAAGCAAGGTTGGAATCTGTTCTCTATATAGAACAAAGACCCGAGATTTAGGTGACACTTCAGACAAGAAGAAATCAGTAAATATAGGCTATTAACGTCTTCTCCATTCTCAGTTGAATGGGATGTAGTTGTCAGGTGATGTGGTGGATGACCTGCTCTGCATTTCAAGCATTGCTTACTGCAAAAGTTTTGGAGTGAAATAATGATAGAAAACATATGTGCCATTCAATGCTTTATTTTCTCATTACAGAGTAGCTGATGTTATCAGTGGTGAATGGAAGCAGTAGAAGGCCCTCAGACAAATGGGAACTTCACGTAGAAACCCATTCAAAAGCACAGAAAACTTGCCAGGAGTGGTAGGGGAGGGTCATTTAATACAGCTATTTGACTAGAGAGAAAATAACTTTTTTCATAGATGGGAACAAAACCTTTCTTCAGACGACTACCAAAAACAAATCTATGGCCATTTAATGGAATTACTTCTATCCCATCTCAGCTTGGCCGAGCTCCAAATCTTTGCCTCAGTGCTAACAGCCTTTCTATTAGATCTCTCAGCACCTCCCATGATAAATCTTTTTATGTTGTTATTGCTAGTCTTGAGTGAACAATAAGGGGCCCTTATGTCAGGCAAGTTGATATATGGTTTTATTAACATTTACATGTAAATATAGCTCAGAAATAGAAAATTTGATCTTGCAGGCGTATAACTCTGGGAAAAAAAATCAATAAAAGTCTATTTTATTCTAGCAGCTGGTGTCTGTGTACGCACACTACACATATAATTGGAGTAGATATAGATGTAGCTAATAGTAAAGTATAGATTCATACTTAATCACCCATAATTGAAAACTACATACATAGTACAGCTGCAGGAAACAATTGCTAAAGTAGCAACAAAGATCAACAGAAAAAAACACCTGACTCTTTTCTTCTTGCCTGAAGATAAAGGACTGTATATGATTTGCTTATTCCATGTACCGTACATACGCACACACACCTACGTCTGCTCTTTTAACAAGTCTTATGAGCGTCCTAAAGCCAGCACCACTATATGTTCTTTTTATAACATATACCTAAATAAAAACTGAGATGAGTATCTACGGGCTACCATTTCTAGGAGATTTTCTGTCATCTTTTACTGTAGTAACAACTACTTACGCACTGGGGTCTTTCCCAACCACGAGGATCCTGAATGACTCATTAACTGGAGTTTGATCTAGAACTGCGTAGGAAGCCAAGTAATCACGCTGCCAGAAAGCCAGTCTGCAAGGAGAGATGATGATGATGATGATTTTTCCATTGCGCTCTGAAAGTTTTGTGCAGTTGTGGCATCCATATTCTTCTGATTAAGAATATTCCTGTGTTCCACATGGAAGTGTTTTTAAAACATCCGCTAGCAAAGTTGGCTTCTCTCTTGGAGTACTCAAAAACAAACAAACCAGGAATTTAACGCCAAGCCCAGCCCAAGCTTTTATATGCCCATAGTTCTTTTACAGCTATTTCTTTCTTTCCTTTTTTTTTATTAATTACCATTTATATTTTGTTATTTTTCTTAATTTTGGTTTGGCCCCTGTTGTCTCTGCTTCTTATTGCCTGAGTCATCATAGCATGAAATCCCCAGGAAGCACACGCTCCCATGAGTAACAAGTTCTTCAGACCCTTTCATTTGCTTCAGAGATTTGGAACGCGCTAAGATCAAATTCTGCCTGTTCTTTAATTAGAAGATGCAGTACTATTTCTGTAATGTTTGTCTTTTTTCATGCTTTAGCCAGCAAATACACTTAATGGAAAAAATAGTTGGAACAGGTCTCCCAAAATTAGTTATGCTCTGTAAATTTTTGACGCTCTACAAGCTAAAACCAATTAGATTTAAATTCTCCCTAGCATTTAAAATATACAGGAGGATATGAATACATGACAGCATGTACATTTGGAAATGAATGAATTTCCATGTTTCGTCCTTCATCAGCCACTGTACCTTTGATCTGTTGGAAAGCAAAACATGCAGGTTAGCAGAGGGATGTGCCATCTTTGTGGAGCAGTCCCAGATTCTCAGTGGGGTGAGGGCCGGGCTGGGGCACATTGCTTTTGCTGCTCCAGGTACTTGTCCTGCTTTCCAGTGCAGAAGTGCTACAAGGAGATGAAATTGGCTTTTAAGCCAACATAGAAATGATTTGGTTGGTTGTCAGGAAAGCCAATTTATTCAAATAATTTTATCTGGTAATTACATAGAATGAGGATAATAATAAGGCACATGATTCTTCTCCAGTGAATGAAATAAAAGCTTTACTACTGTCTGGTACTAAACAGGACCAGACCTTGTGTAGGAGGAGATGAAAACTACAGTCATGAGCACAAAAGAACAGACCGTATTTTCTCAAGATTAATCTATTTTTCTCATGAAAACAAACATTTTCTTATGAAAATAAACATGCTAAGAAAGTAAGTTGAGTTTCTGATATATATTACTGCTGAACAAACATGTCTTGCCTTTCAGGTTTTCAAGGCTTTTAAATGCTTTCATGAATTTTTCCTTCCCAAGGAACAAACAGACTATGTAATTTGACAACCCACTGTTTGAAAGCACTTATTATTCCTGATGTTTCTAATATGACTTGTTAATGGTAATTTGCAAGAGATTTTCAAACAGATGACAAGCAGGGTTGCAATTCCAAGGTTGATTTGATGGGCCATCCATGTACAGTAACAGTACTATGCTTGTATCCTGTATTCAAGATCAGTAAATGAATGAAAGGAATTCTTCTCTCTCCCACAAAATTACTTCAGTATTTTAGTGAAAAGCATTGCATCAGATGCAAGCTGTAATAAGAGTAAGCCCACAATAAATTGGAAATTTTAAACATGTCAGATGTAATAGACTGTTTCTGAAGTGCAAGAATTAGGAAGAGGATGCTCTCTGCATTTCCTCCATGGAGATAAGGCTAGTATTTTACAAAAGGATACAGATAAAGCATGCTGAGGTTGTCTTCTCAAACACAGCAAATCGCCTTCTCATCAGAGCTTTCCCTGCTTCCCTGGAGCTTTCCCTAAAATTAAACACTGGCTTTATTTTGATGGAACGTATGAGCAGACAAAAAGATGTGGTTTAAAAAGCAGTGCATTACTTGTATGAAAAAATAAAACAAAACGCAAACTGTAAATATTACAAATCCCTGAAAGCATGTTTTGAAGCCTCTGTACCATTATTATTGCATATTCTATAAGCCCTTTCTTCTCTCTTTGCTTTTAACAACAAACTCTTGTTTTCAGATTCTGGTATGCTTTTTCAAGCGACTTGCATCATTCAAGCTTGACTTTTCTGTATTTTATCCATGCAATCTTGTCAGTATCTTATTTCCTGGTGACATCCACGACTTTAAAAACTTCCATATAAAAAGCTTGCTATCAGACACAATTCCTCAATATTTCTACAAACAGACAGGACTGCACTTCTAAACGTGACTCTTGGGAAATGAGCTCTCCACACTGGTTAGTTGCAGCTATCCAGGTTGTTAACCTCTGAGTCCAGGTGCAGGCTTTCTCTAGGAGGTACACAAGGTCACTGCAGCTCTTGCCTGGAGTAAGACCTGATTATGGGAACACAACACTTCAGAGAAGGTTTTGTGCTGTATTTACTTCCATAACAGGTTAGTGGCTGTTCTGTGCTGTACTTACTGTCATAACAGGTTAGTGGCTGCACGTACACTTACCTCTGGCAGTACGTGAATGTCTCCCTTACGTCGTACTATTGAAGATTACCTTTAAAGTGCAGTGCAGCACCAAGCTCAGTTTTCCTCTACACAAAATACATGGATGAAGGTCTGCAGACACCTCAGCTCAGCATCCTTTTCTTACAATTGTCCATGTCCCAGCCCAACTGGGGCCAGCTGTTCTCACTTGGGGGTAGAGGCTTGAGGCCCAAGCAGGCCCATGGGCTGTACCTGCACCAGGCCATGGCGACCTGTCACAGCATCCCTACCCCCCAGTGGGTTCCTTCTGCCCCTGACTCAGTACAGCTTTACATCCATTCTGCTCTGCATTCAGCAGATCCCTGTACTTTATCTGAAGGCTCTCCAGATCATACAGATGTGCATTACTGAGCCTTTGTGCTGCCATAACTTGGCTGCATGGCCCAGGCCATCCCCACTGCTGCTTCCCCACAGCCCTCCTGAGCACAGAACGTGGTACCTCCTCTGAGCATCCCTGAGCAGCACAGCGCTGCGGGGAGCTCAGACAGCAGTCGTTTCACAAACGATGATGATGGGGAAATAAGCAAGCTGCACAAGTCATTAACAGAACATTAGCACAACAGACAATTTTCCAAAAGACTAGCTGCATTGCTCAGGCTCACTGGATGAAAATGGCACTGTGGAGAAACGGGGAGGTGCTGCACATCAGCGTGTGCTTCTGGCTCACAGCGAGCACAAAATAAATTGCTTGTCTTAGCCCGAGGTAATTTTCTCCATGTATCTGATCCCTCAGACTCCTACCTAGGCGTGTTTAGCATATATGGCTGCCAACCAAAATCTGCGCTGATGCTACTTGCAATAGAAGGGGACTTTTTCAAGAATGAACTACTTAACTATGGAGAGGGTGATGCTTTTTTTCTGTACTAGCATAGCTGTTTGTAAGCAGGTACACAAACAGCCCTGTGCAAACTATAGCGTTTCTTTTTTCAGCAGTTGTTAACAGTGACCATTAATACAACTGCCACTGAAGTGACAAAGCTTCATCTTCCTTTGGCCAAGAAAATACATTCAGCATCTATTTTTTGTAGTTGGCAAATTAACTATGAACACTGTGATGAACAGGGTTGTTTTTTTTCAGGATTGTTCCTTAACATTCTCCTGTTACTATGATGTGAACTTAACCCTGCCTTTTGCTTGGACCACCCCAACAACTGAGCAATTAACTGCTCTCCGCTAGGGCAGGAACACTGCAGTGGGGAACCTCCTCTCCCAGAACCAAATGCCCTCCCCCCCTTCTTCCCTACTGTTTTCTTCCCTTGGCAAAACAAATTAAGTTAAGCAGTTTTCACAAACCAGATGGATACGGATCCTCCCCATTGCATTACTGTGAGGGAAAAAGCAAGAATGATGATCACATCTTCAGTCTTCAAGAAATATGAGCACGCTGATAGCTCAGACATCAGCTGTGGATTTGCTTACTGACAGAAATGTGGTTTCTTAATGCTCTGGGAATTGAGAGGTGCTATGGAAAATGTATTTATTTAGCCCCTAGCAAAATAATTCCATCTATGCATCTCCCATAAAATTAAGCGTTATTTCTGCTGATAGCAAGTTCACACCTGTAATGACTATTGTAGTGGTTTGGTGCACTAAGAAAAATGAATTTCATAAACCGAGAGGAAGGCAGAGAATGCTAAAAGCTGATGCCTAAAGCACAGAGTCAATGCAGAGCCTCACCAGGACAGCTTGCACTGCACCTCCCAGGCCTGGCAGTTTCCCCACGCAACATATATTTTTTAAATATATAGTTTCTAACATGCAGTCAAAACAACGTCCACCAATCACAAGGCCTCCATTAAAAATCAGTTTCAGAAAAAAATAAGATTTTACATGGCCCTTTTCTGGAGCAAGTGTTAAATGCATGGCTTTCCAGAGCTGAAACCTTCTGAACCAGCCCCCTCAACTTCTCACTGGCTCCTGTTGCATCCAGCTACTTTGGAGGTACTGTGTTTGTTTCCAACAAACAAACCCCAAACACAGTAGCTCAATACAGAATGATTCTCACTAGGCAAAAACACTGAGATATCAGCAAGTAACGACCACGTGCTGGCACTTAAATTCTTCTTAATTCAGCCTCACTGACTTCAGTGGGAGCTGGGAATATTCCCTCTTTCCTAGGAGCCGTGCCTGCTTTATCTGCTTGTCTCTGCCATTTTTCATCAGTGGTCATTTTGAACAATATACTGTCAGAGAGTTTGTTTTCAAAGCTCAGGTGTCCTTCAGCTTATCCACAAACAAACCCAGCACAGCATATATAAACCACTGCACAGAACAGCAATTACTATTTAGCTATATTAAATACCATAGCACACTTATTTTTTCCCACTGATAACTTTTTTAGTTTTTAGGTAATTCAGAAGTCCACGACTCAGCCTTTCCCTGTGCTGTGGCCTCTGTATATCATTCTCAAAGCACAGCATTAGACTGGCTGGGCACATGGAGCTGATCAGAACTTACTTTTATACTACGATGGATTTTCACTTCTAGCTTGATCCATGCTGCCCTGGGCTGGGGGAGATTGGAGACAATAATGCGCAGGTCATTTCTGAAGAACATTTTCCAGTTGAAGAGAATTAAATCCATTTGTAGTAGCAAGTAACTAGAGAAGAGAAAGTGTCACTGTTAGCTTGAAAAATTATATTCCTACAGTGATCAAAATACCAGAAGTCTATTCAGTTAATCCAGAAATGCCTTCTTAGGAAGGAGGAATAACAAATGTAATGTGAATGATGATATAAATATTTGACAAATGACTGATTTTTATTTATTTTTTTTCGAATCAGGACATGCTCCCCCACATTCTAAAAGATGCTTTGAAGCCTTTTTCAGGCAGTTTCATTTTTAAAGCATTACATGATTCGTATAACTACATCAGAGTTAAATCAGTGCTAACGCATCAGTAGGGACTGCAGCTTTATAAGGCACGGACATCTTCCTGTACATCCACCTAGGAAAAAGTTGCAGGACAGGCTTTGAAGGAGTGAAGGATTGGAGCAGTATTACCTCCTGCAGAGCTATCTGGTTTGGTGCACATTGATGCCCGGTCCTGCTTCTTTTCTGCCTCACTCTGAGCCAGTGCTGCAAAGCTGGAAGAGAAATGTCCATATTGCAAGGGAACAGACCACATATAACAGCAACTTGAGGCTTCTTAAGTAACTCTCTGAGATCGTTATTGAATTAAATCATGAATTATTACATGGCAAATACTGCAAATGCTGGAAAATCTGGAATTAATTAAACTTCTGACATCATCAGTATTGCTAGGACTGTATTTTGCATCAGCTACAAATGGACTGTTACTGAGAGAAGCTTCTATAAAAGCCAGAATAACTCAGTTTATGTCACCTTCCCCATCACTCTGTGGTAGTGTATATTCTTACAACTGCAGTGCCATTAGGATTTTTTTTCCTAGTGCAGTTAATGTTGTATTCAGTTCTTTCATCAGTTCAAAGTTATTTGAAAAGGAGTGTTTGTTCTGCATTTGTTTTTTTCCCCCCTCCAGTATGGTCTTCTCATCTCTAATTGAAATCTTCACTACCAGACAGAAAATCTTAACTCAGCAGGGTCAAATGCTTTCTGGCGAATGTTCCTGGTTCTCTTCATCCAAAATACAACCACAGAACAAATAACAGCGCACTAAAATAAGAACGCTCTTTGGTTTGTACTGCTGACCACAATCTGAAATATGGTATTTAATATGCTGACCAGATTTTGCAATAATTATGTATTATAAATGTCATTCCTGTCACCACTATCTAGATAACTAAGACTATTTTTAAAAGTTGTATTTAATTCTTCTGTTTAATAGAGATATTTTTGGTGGGCTTTAAGTTGAGGCTTCACCGTATTCTAATTAAAAACAAAACAAAGCAGCTTCTTCCTATTTTCTAATACTACAGTTTATGAGCTTTTCGTAGTCTTTCTCAGACAAAGCACAACTTGAGGGTTTTCAGACAGTTAATCTCTTTGTAATTAACATAATCAACTGCAATCATTGTAGAACGAGATAAAGCATTACCTCACGTTTTGAGAGGCCTGATGGACACCATCAGTTTCCTTTAAACATGTGCCATGTGTGAACTTCAGTGTAAACATATATGAATTCTGTAGTTTATTTGGTAGTTTGGAATTAGGGTAAATATTCCACATGACACACAATACAGTACAAATAGCTAAAATAAGGACAACACAGACATTTAATCATATTTGGTGTTATTGTTTGGTGCTTAGCTGGATTAAATCTAAACTATTATCTGGAACTGATTTGATTAACTTGGGTGAATTTTGTCAAAGTTCTTATGCTATCGCTTTGAAACGGAGAAAGCCACATATTTCTATGCCATAATTCTCTATACCCAAAATAGAAGTTATTGGGATAACACTCTCAGCCTGAATTCTATTTGGGATTGTGTTCTGAACACTCAGTTTGGTATCTGTCTGTACTCAAAAGCCTGTCCTGGACCCTTTAACATATCCTAAGCCATTCAAACCAATATTGGATAGTAAAAATAAGAGATATATGGAAGCTTTCTTTTCAGATGATTACATCTATTTTAATAGTCACTCCCGAATGATCAGAGTTTTCTCATGCACATCTGAAATAGAGGAGAGTTCTAACCTCTATATACCTTACGGTACCCAAGTATGAATTTTCTTAAGAGATCTGAATGTTAAAATACTTACAAATGTTGTCACAGGTCCTTTTCTTTAAAGGACAGAGGAAGAATACATGAACTATATATGACACATGAGCATAATGTTTCCTTGTCTGTTTTCAGGAACATCTTCAAGCACGGATTTGTAGAAGATCCTGGAACACAGAGGAGCAGCTGAGAGCCTTCAGAGCATTTATTGTCTTCTCTAACCTTACAAAATCAGCTTTCATCTTCTGGACGTCCAAGCCTTTCACACCAGATTTTAAGCTTTACATTTCCTGCCAGACAACAAATTACACCCTTACTCTGTTGTTATTTTAAGGGGCTGGGGAGCTGAATTCTCTAGCTGACCAGCATGGCTAAGATTAGATTAGTTTTAACTGTTTGCCAGGTGGTGCTAGAATTGCTAACGAATTCATTAACAGAGTCTTCCGTACAGAGCAATGAATGTCCCCAGCTTTGTGTATGTGAAATCAGGCCATGGTTTACACCACAGTCAACATACAGGGAAGCCACAACAGTTGACTGCAATGACCTTCGTTTAACAAAAATCCCCAGCAATCTTTCCAGTGATACTCAAGTCCTTCTGTTACAAAGCAACAATATTGCAAAGACCACAGACGAACTCCAACTGCTATTTAATTTAACAGAGTTAGATTTTTCACAAAACAACTTCACGAGCATCAAAGACGTGGGGCTTTCAAATCTTACTCAGCTGACTACTTTGCACCTGGAAGAAAACCAGATCATGGAGATGACTGACTACTGCTTGCAAGACCTTTGCAATCTTCAGGAGTTATATATAAATCACAATCAGATAAGCAGCATCTCTGCAAATGCATTCTCTGGCCTGAAGAATCTTTTGAGATTACATCTCAACTCCAACAAATTGAAGGTTATTGACAGCCGTTGGTTTGATTCTACTCCTAACTTAGAGATTCTTATGATTGGAGAAAACCCAGTGATTGGAATACTAGATATGAACTTCAAACCACTCTCCAATCTAAGGAGTCTTGTTTTAGCAGGTATGTATCTTACAGACATCCCTGGTAATGCCTTGGTAGGCTTGGACAGTCTTGAAAGTCTTTCCTTTTACGACAACAAATTGGTAAAAGTTCCTCAGCTTGCACTTGAGAAAGTTCCAAATCTAAAATTCCTGGATCTCAACAAAAATCCAATTCATAAAATTCAAGAAGGTGATTTCAGAAACATGCTCAGATTGAAAGAGCTTGGAATCAATAATATGGGAGAGCTGGTTTCTGTGGATAGGTATGCGCTGGACAACCTGCCTGAACTTACAAAGCTGGAAGCCACCAACAACCCAAAGCTGTCCTACATCCATCGTTTGGCATTTCGCAACGTCCCTGCCCTAGAGAGTTTGATGTTGAACAACAACGCCTTGAACGCTGTCTACCAAAAAACAGTGGAGTCTCTCCCAAACCTGCGTGAGATTAGCATCCACAGCAACCCCCTCCGGTGCGACTGCGTCATTCACTGGATCAACTCAAACAAAACCAACATCCGCTTCATGGAACCCCTCTCCATGTTCTGCGCCATGCCTCCAGAGTACAGAGGACAACAGGTAAAAGAAGTGCTAATACAGGATTCAAATGAGCAATGTCTTCCAATGATCTCTCATGAGACTTTTCCAAATCACTTAAACTCGGACATCGGCATGACGGTGTTTTTAGACTGTAGGGCCATGGCAGAACCCGAACCAGAAATTTACTGGGTCACTCCCCTTGGAAATAAAGTAACTGTTGAAAGCCTCTCTGACAAATACAAGTTGAGCAACGAAGGCACCTTGGAAATCTCCAATATTCAGATTGAAGACTCTGGGAGGTACACCTGTGTTGCTCAGAACATAGAAGGAGCTGACACAAGGGTTGCCACAATCCGCGTGAACGGAACACTTCTGGATGGCACCCAGGTTCTGAAAATCTTTGTGAAGCAAGCTGAATCGCATTCCATTTTAGTTTCTTGGAAAGTTAACTCCAATGTCATGACTTCCAATTTGAAATGGTCTTCAGCTACTATGAAGATTGACAACCCTCACATTACATACACAGCTCGGGTCCCAGTTGATGTACATGAATATAACCTCACACATTTACAACCTTCTACAGATTATGAAGTGTGTCTAACTGTGTCCAACATCCACCAACAAACACAAAAGTCCTGCGTTAACGTTACAACAAAAAATGCTGCTTTTGCACTGGATATTTCAGACCAAGAAACCAGCACTGCTCTGGCAGCGGTAATGGGATCAATGTTTGCTGTAATTAGCCTTGCCTCCATTTCTGTTTACATTGCAAAAAGATTTAAGAGAAAAAACTACCACCATTCATTGAAAAAATATATGCAAAAGACCTCCTCAATCCCCCTGAATGAGCTCTATCCTCCACTTATTAATCTCTGGGAAGGCGACAGCGATAAGGACAAGGATGGTTCTGCAGAGACCAAGCCAACCCAAGTCGATACATCCAGAAGCTATTACATGTGGTAACTCAGAGGATATTTTGCTTCTGGTAGTAAGGAGCACAAAGACTTTTTTGCTTTATTCTGCAAAAATGAGAAGTTGAAGACTTTTGTATTTTTGACTTTGCTAGTTTGTGGCAGAGTGGTGAGGACAGGTGGATATTTCAGGATTTTTTAGTATAGCGTATCGCAATTGTTTGACACAAATGGCAGCTTCACCTAGCTTCCACATTTCTTTCCTTTTCCTTTTTTTCTTTTCTTTTTTTTTTTTTTTTCTTTTCCTTCTTTTAGTTATTGTGCTAAACTTAATGCTGTTCTAACTACAGTGCTGAATAAAATTAATGAGAGGCTGGGGTTACCCTGTGGTTCAAAAGTAGCACAACCCCATTCTTCTGAAGCCATCAGTAGAGTACAGTATCTCAGAAAGCTAACATACAGTTTTGAAACTGCATTGAAGTGCATTGAAATGCTGGTCTGAGGACTCAAACCAAGAGAAAGGAGACCCTGAAGGATGTTAGTTGACTGTACTGTAATGTTGTATCAACTGATTTGAATGTTTTTGACTTTGGGCAATGAATTACCTTTTTTCTTTTAGTTGTAGTTGAAAAGGCCTAGGTAAAGCTAACAGGCAATAGAAATATGTACACCTGGGTTTTTAGTGTAACAGACTAAATGTTAATTGTTCTTTTTATTATATTCAGTAGACACCTTTGAAGAACACCAGAGTTTTGTTGCGCTTCAGCCACCACCCCGTGGTGTTTAATGAAGGCAGAGCTATAATAACTTCAGTTTTGTTCTGATTTTGTTCTTTTTATTTTAGAAGTCACAATACTGTATTGGTTTTAGATGTCACTAGTTTGACTGGTGATCATGTTTTGACATAAAATATATCCAAAATGTCATAGAAAAATATTGTGGTTTTTTCTTGATGGGATTACATTTCAACTAAGTTGCAGGGTTGGTTTTTTGGTTGTTTTTTTTTTAATGCATTTATTTGAATAGTGTTTTCTCTGCACTGTATGCAAAATACTGCAAATAACTAGAAGTCTGGCTTTTAGACTGTGAGCCACATGCAGAATCAAAACTGTTTGACATAAGGTACACAGCAAAAAAAAAATTCAGCATATAATAATGTTTCCTTTTTGTATTCTTTTCTGTTTATATCCTGAGCCAACATGCAAATGAAGCTGACATTTAGCTGTCATTATGATCAGTTAGGACAAAAACCAACTCAGTGCTCCCAAACTGAAAGAAAACAACCAAATCCTGGCACACAGGTTTGAAAAAGAAAAATGTGAATGGGATTTATGTTCCCTCAAAAGCAGGAGGTAAGACAGTTAAACCTAACCAGACAGTAACAAGCTCAGGTCTGATATGGAACTATAGTTTTACCAGGCTTAATTTAATTAGTACTCTGAGCATTTCACTAAATTAGTACGTTAAAGTGGAAGACCTCCGCAAGCATTAGGGTTTGTGTGTGCACTGGGTGTAACATAAACACATAACTGACAGTCGAACCTACAGAAGCTTTGTACGTTGTCTTTTCTGAATCCACCGGAGTTCTCAGCAGGACTGCACACAGTCACAGCAGGGGGGGTCCTGGTGGAGCGCGTGGTTGCAGCTACACTGGATGCCTAATCAGCAAGCACAGAGTTTTCTACGCGTTACGACCACTTATCGATGTGCGACCTTTTAAATGTTTTTACATGCCAAATGTTCTTAGTGAGTAAAAGTTTAATTGTTACAACAATGGATGTGCCTGGATTTTGGGGTTGAAGTTATTTGGGGTTTTTTTGTGTTTTTTTTGTTTGTTTGTTTGTTTTTTTAAACTAACTTATCTAAACAAGAAAAAAATTCAGCACTCACCCAAAATTGCAGACCGACAGCTTCCAACTTCTCTCTTCCCTTCAGCCAGCGGTCTGAAAGTGGAAAAAGTCAGTGTAGTTTTACTAAGAAAGTTTTGGTGCAGAACCTGCTGCCTCTCAGATACACGCCTTGTCAGTTGCATTTCGGTGCAAAGCTGAGTGAAGCTATTAATTATGCATTTAAATCAAGTACTTTGCTACACACGATGTTTTATACGTTGATGAGATCTCACTTTTTAATCACATGATAGTTACATGTTGGGATTAGGCAAGTGTCCTTTGATAGTGGAGAAGCAGCATGATGGAAGCATTCATGTGTCACCTTATCCTGTATTTTATGTTAATGCAAAATCTCCCCTTGCCTTCTCCTCCAGAAAAGCTTAAGAGCAATAATTACTATCTTGTGTATTTGCTATCCTAACCTTAAAGCTGCCTCTACCACTATAACAGAGATAATGAATTAAAACCGAGATCTCTTTTGCACTGTACTTTTTCCAGAGAAAAGGACACAGGGAGGACGAGGTTGACAGCAAAATTACAGCTTCCAACTTGCACAACATCATAAAATTGTCTTGAGAAAGTAATTGTTGAGCAGGTGTCTGATGCTGTAGAGCAGGCCTCTTCCTCCCCCATCTTCATGCAGCACTTGCGCGTCTGTGCCACAATCACTTGGTAACAACAAGCTTTCACCCGAGCCTCCTGTCCAATAGGGTCGGCATACAGGAAGGGAAGCAATGTCTGATGTGTTCTCACCACTGGGGAAATTATGTGCCTGTTCTTCCCTGCAGACCTATTTGGCAGTTTTATGTCATTTGTTATCGTTATAGTGCAATGCTGTTAAAGAACAGCGAGAGAAAATGGCCTTATGACAGTCCTACACTTCTGGATGTGCTGATCTGTAGTATTTCAGGGCAGCTGATGTTGCCGGGGCTCTGGCAGAGAGATACTGCTTCCCTGACAGCAGCTCAACAGCCACAACACCCTGTTAGTGCCGCACATTCTGCACACACAGCCACCAGTTACATGTATTTTCAGCCTTGTACTCTGTGCCCTTAGAGTGCTGTACAGTTCTCCTGGAAATTTTAAATTCTGCTAATAAAAGAAAAACAAAAAACAGTGGGTAAGAGATTAATGACATGTGGCATATAATCCTAGCAAATAACCTTCAGCCTTGTCCTAGCAATTCTGTGCTTGCAGTTTGTTGTAAGCAAAAAATAAAACTATTCTCTTTGCCTAATTGCCTTCAAAATATATTTGCATCTACCATTCGCTGGAGACAAAAACACCCCCAGTTTGCTCAGAACCAGAGATCAAGCCTGGCTGCTATAAAGCAGTATGGGAAGAACCACGGTTGATTTTCACTTAGCTAACCGTTTAGAAATGCTATGTAAGAGCAGATATTCATAGCCAACTAAATGTTTGCAGTGTTACTTCCACATGATTGCCCAATAATAAACTATCCTTGCACCCTGAAGAGCAAGTCTCGTATTCAAGTGTGGTATTCAGTACTCTAGCTATGTCCACTTCGCACTTCCTCACCCAAACTATAACATCGTCTTGCATTGAGAGGGGATCTCCCACCCACAGACCCACGCTCACATTGGAAATGGACTTGGACTACAGTGCACAGATACCACAGACCTGTATTCCTGCTGCAGAACCTGCCCTCTCAGCACACTGCATCGACATCCCAGCACCCAAGGGCAAGGTTGATGTGCTAAAACTACACTTCTTCAAAACAGCCCCAAGTGCCTGTGCAGGAGAGAGCAAACATCGCGTGCAGACCAAGTTAAAATACTGCTGTTGTATCCCATGGGAGAGTTCTGCTACCAAAACCCCAGATAAGATTTTTTACTTCTGTTTCCAGCTACACAGATATTTACATTGAGGAACTTCTATCCACCTGTCCCCAGCGCATCCCTGCAGCATCTGCCTGCCTCCTCCTGCCCTCTGCCACTCTGGCAAACCCTGTACAGCCCTGCAAGTCTCAGGATCTTGTGAGAGGTCACCAAAGGACTTAGAATTTGTATTTAACTTTTCAGATCCCTGCTTTCCCTACCAACCTTTCTGCCTTCACCTCCTTAACCTGTTTGCCTTTTAGCTGTGTCCCTTTGAAGACCACAGCGGCAGCTGGCTGGCAGCAGGATGCAGTTCATGGCTCAACTTGTAGCATGCAGCACTTCAGTGCTGCTCCTCTGTCTGCACATGGCCGCAAATGAACATAAAAAGTTCTATGTCTTCCCAGGTCTCTCTACTCCACATCTTTTTCCTTATTTTTTGAGCACATTATGAGATTCTGTTACTTTTTCTACTGGTATAAAAGCAACAACAGACTCATTTTTCTTTCCAGCGAAGGTGACTTACCATAAAAATTTGTGCTATTGTATATTTATGTCACATAGACCAAAGGAATGCTGAATCATAACAGGTTTTGAAATACAAGAAATAAACGCACTGGAAAAAGACAAACTGATCATTAAGTAGAATTTTCCTAAGGAACTGAATGAGTTACAAGCTTACATCTCATTAACTTCGGTGATGCCTCAGCTCCGTAAAGAGGTAAAGCAGATCCTAATGGAGAGCTTCAGGAAGTGTTAACTCGTCTGAAATCCTGGACAGCTCTGAGACATTTCCTGTGGAGTTCTGTAACGTGGATTTTCACAAAGATCATTTGAAACTATAATCCTCATTTTGGTCAGGGGAATGGTGAGAATGGGATTTAAATCCTACCATCCTCAGTGTGGTATTACTGATTTTTCAGGAATCTAAACAAGGTCTGCATTTTTGGCAGCCTCAGTGCCAGACTTCTGCTCACAACCACACACACCTGGAGGAACAGCTCAGAGCAGATTGGATTGAACAGCAGCTTTGCCCACTGCAGCCAGTTCTGCTGGACTTCATCCTAAGCAAGAAGTAATATGTAAGGAAAGATCAGGGCACGAAAAGAAGAGCAATCATTGAAGTGTCAACCACATCCAGAGCCAAAGAGGGTTCTCGGACATGGAAAGCCACAAAGACCACACAGCATGTTTAAGGACTGTGCAGAACCTAACAGTGCAGGTCAACTCATTGTTCTGCAACACCAACTCATGCTCATAATTGGTATTTCTGGTTTCAGGTATTAAATTATCCCTTTATACTTGAAGAGGTCTCAATAGTAATAATAAAAGGCTTTGTAGGAAAGGGTATGAATAAATTTAGGCCTGACAATATTCATCTCAGTAGCCTTGCATGTGTCATCAGCTCCACAAACTTCTGCCAGCTGTTGTGGGAAGCTGAGCCGAGCACAGGCTGCAGCCCATGCACCACATTACTCCAGGAGGAGACCCTGGCACCAGCAGTGCACCTCCTCTTGCACAGCGCTGAGCCCCAGGGGTGTCCCTCTGCTGTGTGCACAGCTGCACAATGGCCAACACAGCAACTTTCCAACACTGACCTGAGCATATCTTGGGGAATGCTGAAATGAAGGTGCAGATGTTTAAATGCATTGCTAAATAGCACTGCCAATGATCATCTTCAATTGCAAGAGCTATTTAAGGCTGTTTACAAGTCTCTAAATGGCAAACTAAAATTGGTTTTGTGGAAAATGATGCTGTTAGCAGTTACTGTACTGCTCCCCATCCTCCCATAGCATGAAGTTTTGCTGTCACAACATCACATGGGACCAGTGATGACGGAGTGGCTTCTGTGCCTTCAAGTTCTTTTGTATCAAGACTGATGCTTGAGAGAGCCTGGGAACATTCAAGGTTATTGACCACAATGACCTTTTCCTAAGCTAAGTCTCTAGGAAAAGACTGGGAGAGCTCCAGTTGTATTTTAAAGAGATTTAGACACTAAATTTCTTTTGGAACAATCCAGAAATCCCATCTCAAAAGAGCTTGTAGTTAGTGTGTGTTCTCCAGTGATTCACCCTCCTCCATCTAACCACATGAACTCAGGTTACAGGAGGTCTCAGATTCCTATCCTGGAGTCTTAGCATGGCTTGGGTTGGAAGGGACCTGAAAGATCATCTAATTCCAACGCCCACTCCTCCTGAAGTCAGTATAAACCACACCAGTTGCTTCTGCAGGCAACAGCTCACTTCAAGAAAGTGACGAGAACGTCACCGGGAATTTATACAGGAGACTGTCTTAACACACAGACATTAGGGAGAAACAAAACTACAAAGTTTAATGCAAAAAGATACTACGAACCACCGACAAGTGCACATTGTTTCTTCCCAGTCCTTTCCTGTTCCCTCTCGTTTCTTTCTCACACTTTCAAAATCTTAACACTATATTTATTCTTCCTTGGATGAACCAGCAGTAGGTTCATGTTTTGTTACGAATTACAACAAAAACCTACATGAAAATACCCCCTGTGCCTCACTCATGCCAACAGTTCTTCTCCTTAATGTAACTACGATTCAAAAATAAAATGATACTCCAAGTGAGCAAAGAAATTCTATAAAATCATTCTAAATAAAGTCTCAGACAAAAGTTGTATCATTCTCTAATTCTGCTCATTGTCCAGTTTCCTTTGTCAGATAAAAATACGCTCAGACAACAGGACAGCTCACATGCATTGACCGCTGTTCCCTGCAGAAGACAGCACACAGTTCTGCTCCCATGTAAGCTGAGCACTGAACAAGTCATGCTGAAGGCACAGCCCTGTCCTTCCTGCCTCTGCTGCAGCACAGCCTTGTCTCTATTACAGCTGCTCAGTAAGACAAATACTGCAGTTATCCCGGCATAAAGAACGTAACCTTGTGTCAATAAAGGCAAAGAAGCTTTTTCTCTTCTGACACTTTGTAAACAGAGCATCTTCTAAAATCTTTTGCCCAGCTCTGCACTTAGACTTCGCAGTAAGCAAACAGAAGCCTAATAGCATATGTCAAATAAATGGTCATCTGACAAAGGGCATTTCATTCAAAAGTAAAAATCTTACCTACAGTAGATAACCTATTTAACAAATCATATACAAAACAAAATTAGCATTTAGTAACTTGTTTTAATCAATATATATGAAGTCTGCATAGAAACTGAGCATTCTTTGACAGAAGCCACTGAACAGATGGTAACAAAGAGTTAATTATATTCCAGGTCTTGTTATCTAAACACACAGAATATCTTCCAACACCTTGAAGCCATACTTTCTTTACCTGCTCCTGTTGCACGCACCTTTCTGTGACCCCTCTATGAGCACCCAAGCTTCTCATCCCACCAAGGCTCCTAAAACAGCCATTTGTTATGGACTGCAGCTGGCTGGGACAGAAAGAAACTGACGGTCAGTTCTTAGGAGGATGTTACACTTCAGCAGCTCAGAGCTATTCCTGCATATGAACCTGGAGTCCTCCGCAGTTTTGATCCCCTAAGCTAAAAAAACCACACAAGCCAACCCAAACATATTTCTCTTAAAGAAATCAAAACAAGCAAAGAAGCAGAGAACGTGATTAGAAAGAAAGGATGAGGAAGGGGAATGCATTTAGGCCATAGGTATTCACGAGTGGTCATGTTAACTACAGTTCAGTACAAAGAGTAACAACATCAGGGAGGAATGAGCATCATTTATTCCAGACATTAACAGCAAATCGAAGAACAGATTACCACGTGGTGATGGAAATGAAGGCTGGAGGGCTCAATGCTCCCTGCCTGCCGTCCTGCACAGCAGAGCAGATGCATTTCAGCTGCTGTTTCTTGCATCGGGATAAGTAAGTGTAGCTAAGCAAGGCTTTTAGAATTCTCAGAAAGACATAAAATCTGAATTAGACTTGCATAGAAAAACACCAGAGTCCTTGGCTAAGCAGCTCCAACCATGTTTTCTCTTGACATCCACTAAATCTCATTTGTAATTTGAACTTTCCTAAGTTTTCCAGTGCTCAGACTTTTATTAATACAAATGTGCTGTGACAAACCCATGGTGGAATGGATGGCAAGCCTGCATGTGCAGAATGCCAACAGCAAGTGCTACAAATTAAACAAACTCCACTGAAATAGGAAATCTGACAGTGACAGCTTCCACTCTTGTGCAGCACCTCATTAGAATAGGCAACAGTGCAATTAACTCCTTGTTCATATACAATTTGCGCTCTGACAAAGAGTAATTTTGCTTCAATGAAGATCTCAGTGTTTGACTTGCAAGTTGTGCATGCCATGGAAGCACAGACAGATGACTGATGAGATCCCTTCTGCTTTAATTGCAATTCTGCATTGAAATAGTGTTCCTTCACACAATATAGCTATAAATCATATATACATCTCCCTGTTGTGCGAGGGAGCAGCAGTGCTCTCAGTACAACCATAGTGCTTGGACTTGCACTTCTCTCCAAAATATTGCTCTCTCAATGCAAACTTTCCATGCAACACTTTCATCAGATTTTCTTCAAAGTAACATACAGAAATCATGGAAAGAACTAAGCACTATCTATTGAGCTGGCATTTCCAGAAAGCAGCTGGAATACATAAATATCATTAAGCTTCAGCGCCTTAGGTACAAAATGACTTTTTATGAAGAAAAAAAAAATCCATTATAATTACAGAGAAAAAGAGAGGGGGGGAAAATGAGCTTATATGAGAACGGAGACACATTATAGACAGGATTCTGCTCAGCTGAAAATCACAGTGGCAATTAGCAATTAACATCTCCTGGAGACAAATGATTGGTAAACCCCCGAGCTGAAGGGGGTTATAAAGCTTCATTGTACCATTTATAAAACATTTAACTGCATCATCAATTACAAACATCTTCATCCCTATAAATGTATTAAAAAACAATGAAAACCTTGAATATAAATAAGAGGTTGCTGTACAAAGATGCTCACACAAAGGAATCACAAGAGCTGCACGTTCTGGCTGGTTTGGGGATGCCCATCCCATGTCAGCTGTGGTCAGAGCTGGTGGAGGCATAAAGCAGCACAGAGTGGTGTGTTGGGATTGTATCCCATGAGATACAACAGCTCTGCAGCTTGGTGGGTTTCTTGCAGTTATGAATGTGGGGAGGAGAACCCACCTTGCAGACAGGCACAGGCGCTGCAGTACCAAGCAATAGAAGTAATCCAAGGGCACCTTTGGTGAAGGAGACTGACTTTGTTTGGCAAAGCTGTCTGCTATTCCAGCCACAATCATGCACAGATCAGCCGTTGCCATTCAGAAGAAAATGTCATTTTAGAGACAGAAGACAAAAACTGTTCTCCAGAGGCAAGTTTAGTGCCAGCCAAGCATTCTGCCTGCAAAGGCATTTGCCTACAGGTCTCCAGACAAAGAAAAGCAAATGCCATTAGCAGATGTATTGCAGCAGGTCCACCCAGACCTCCTGCTGCCAGATCACTGAATGCCTCTTCCTCAGAGAAGAGAGGCAGCAAACTCTTCTAAGGCCACAGAACCACCGGAGCCCAGCAGCACCACGGGGCTGTTTGCTGGGGCAGCAGAACAGGCTCTGTCCTTAGTGCAGCTGAGGGACAGCCATGCTGCCCTACAAAGCTCACAGGTGAGCAGCACACACTGCAGGAATTACTTCCTAAGGGATAATATATGCTTCATAATGAATAAAAAAAAATCTTATCCCACTGGTAGATCATGGTTTAGCCTAGGTAATGCAGCATACAGATGAATGGTCTTGATTGTTTTGCTTTCTTTTTACATTATAAATGATTGCATTGTGACATTAGAAAAAATAACCTGGATTACTGTTTTTTTTCTGGCATGGTACCACACAAACCTGCAGAACATTGTTTGCAAACTGGTTGCAGCATGAATAGAACCACACGAGCTCTCTGCCATTTCTTGATGCTCAGCAGTTCTGTGGAGAAGAGCTTGTAGAGCCAGTATAAGGATGGATGGCAGAGTGGAAATCAGACCAACACTCACCGCGTAGAGCTCAGGGGGTGGATTGATGCTTTATCTTGTTTTCCTGAGCCAGTAGTGACATCCGGGACAGCCAGGCTTACAGCAGGTTGTTATTACTACTCTACAGAAGTTGAGATAAAAGCTTTCATTTCTCCTGTAAAGAAAGAAGGCATAATATAGGACACAAACAGCCAATGCTAAGCAGCGCAGTTCCAGGTGTCCCTCGGTATAACTGCAATTTAATGCACAGACATAACATTTATTTCACAACAGAGGACACAAACCTGCCTTTCTGCACGAGGCCAAGGACACAGTGCTGCTGGATGGGAAGGGGTCACCAGCACCCAGAGCCCCCAGCACTGCCTACCCCATCTATAGGGTGCCAGCGCTCCAATCCCACTCCTGGTGAAGCTGCAAGTCTGTGCTTTCTAAGCTATTCCAGTTTTAAAAGCAAGACATCATTTCAAGACAACATATCTCATAGCAGAGAGAAGTGGAAAAGAGGGAGGGAATGCTGCTGGTTGTGCAGACACAAAGATGAGCGTGCAGCTGCTGCAACCACTCAGTGCTGGAGGGACCCCTCACTCCAACAGCCCTGCAGGAGCGGGAGCTGCTGCTGGGTGGGAGCAACGTGCTGTTGGAGGCATGGATGGCCATGGCTTGGGCTGTGGGGTTTTCTGTCATCTGCCTCTGCTTTGTGTATGGTGTACTGACCGCAAGAGCATGTTGCATTTGTCGAAACACAGCTGACTGAAGCAGAATACCAAACAAAGTGAATTGCTTTCCCTTCAGGCATTAATTATCAGTGCATCTTGCCATTGTTTCCTTCACTCCTTACATTCCCTGACGTTTCATCCCTTAATTGGGAGCAACCAGCCTATAAATAGAATTTTGGGGCAGTAATTGGGAATAGAACTGACTAGCGCAGATTAGAATCATTTGGAAAACTTAGCCTCAACCTGAGTAATTGCGCAGTGCTTGGATGCCTGGTACACCTCCTTGATGCCCCTAGAAGTTGTTTTCCATTTAATGAGTCTTTGTTAGCTTTAGGAGAGAACAAATAACACAGCTTTACAGTGGAGTAGCAAAGCTTTGCAGAGACATGTTGGTGTACGGCTCCTGTGCTCCAGACCCAATGGGGCTTGGCTGACTTCTGCATGGAGTTCCAATAGGAACAATTTCACACGTCCCCAGTTCACTTTGCCACTAACAGTCACTCCCACCCAAGGTTGTCTCAGTACTTTCACCAGTTTTGCTAATATTCTCACTAAAAAATGCTTATCTTGCATACAAAATCCATCTGAATGATGACCAAAGTACACAACAGCATTCTAAGCCCAAACTGAAGAATTTTCTATTTAAATACAAACTCTCTTCTTCATTTTTCAATGAGACCTTGACATAACAGTACATGCAAACAATGTATTTTATATTGCTGCCCTCCATCCACAACAGGAAAAAAAAAAAAAGCAGCATTCCTGGTACTATTTCTACATTATTGAGAAGAAAAAGGTGGGCAGCTACCATGAAGCAAAGCAGAGCCCAACCAAACCAAACAATTCATACATACTGCCCCACAAGATCATGTACCACCTCCTGCCCACAGGATCAGTTTCTTACAGGAAGACATCAGTTATTCCTCCAGAAGGAGGGATCCTGGCATGATATCTGAACTGAAAAGCATCCAGAAAACAGTCTAGGTCATTTCACCAGGCGGGTCCCTGCCACCTCAGGCCTATTTTGCACACTCACACTGATCTGTGCACTCACGGCATCCTCTCCCATAATTATGTTCTGGTTTTAAGCACAACTTAAAAACAGCAGCTGCTCCCAAAGCCGCTCTCTTCACAAACACGTAGCTATAAACTTCAAGGCCGAAGCTGCACAGCCACAAATACATTTCTTTCATAACAGGCTGAAAAACTCCACCAGAAGATGCTCTGACGATCACAGATCTCCTGGAGCGATTCCTTTGCTTCTTGTTTCCCTCACCAGCAGCACACAGCAAAGAGACAGGGGAGATGAGACAGGAAAAAGTGCAATGAAAGTGAGGGGAGACAGGAGAAAAAACAGAGAAGGAACGAGAAAGGCAGATTAAAGAACTAACATGGACTCAGCCAGATTAAAAAGAGAGTGACTGGCTGGAACACGAAGAGCAGTGGTGAGCGCTATGGGCACATTCTGAAGAGACCCCTCTGTGGGAGGCACTGTCTGAATGCACTGGGAGAGCCCTGCAAGCTCCATGGGATCAGAGGGGGAAACCAATGCAGACAGCAGGACAGGCAGCAGTGAGCCCTCTGAGGCAACTTTCAAACATCTCTGCCAATGTTTTTGGATCCCTTTGCCTGAAGGAACAGATTCTCTCTAACAAAGAGCACCCAAAACATGCTGCAAACCACTGCAAAGCCAACACACTTCCAATGAGCACACAGGTTCTCCTGCAGAGCCAGCAGTCAGCTCCTGCCCATGCAAACCCATCACCAGGAGTATGATTCTGGAGTCCTACTACATTTTGCATTTTAGGGCCTGCAGCATTATTGCTTTGGTATAGAATAGGATTACCTCCATTCCAGGCCCCATATGAAGTGGTAATTTATCCTGGAAAGAACAGCAGCTCAAGGCATCTTCATAGCCTACAGTAAGAGAAAGAGAAAAGTAAAATGGAGCTATTCGTGCTGCAAAGATTTCTATTAAATACTTGGAAGATAAACCCTGGCCATACTTCTAGCAAAATCTCTATGAAACCTCCCATACATGATCAAATCCTGATATTACAATGTGCAGTTTCAATTCTGCGCCAGATTCCCGCAAAGCTTCACATCCAAACTCTTGATAAATCATGAGTAATAGTAAATAAGTCAATAAATCACTCACACCAGCTGACCCAACTGAGCGGTGGTGCTTCCTGCAGCCCACAATGCTAAACTTAATTACACTGTTTTGAATAATTAGCTCATTGGCATTCTTGTGCTGAAGAAAATGTCATCAGTAATTTATAGAAGCTGCACAAAGAATAATAGTTCAGAAAAGCCCCGTATGAGATAAATTAAGCTTACACCTCCAAGAAAGTCATCAAATGGTCCCTGCAATGATATCCCCAAGAGTTATCACCACGATGGGCAGAAATCAACCCACACTCATCTCAAGCACTCAATGCTGCAGCACTCTATGCCTGCTAGAAATACTGCTTTGGGGAGTTTGCTGGAATCCAGAATAAGGAGGAAACACAAAGCCCAGCTCCTGCAGGACAGGAACACACTGATCTTCCTTCCCAGAAGGCCCCTCCACACTCTCTACCAGCATCCCCAGTTCTCCCAGCCCTCATATTGTTCCCATGAGTTCACAACCTCTTTAATATTTCACATCTTTCCATCTTACCTTATATCTTGGGAGAAAACCTCACCCCCTGGTGCTATCAATTTACCATATCTGTTAGCTTTCCTTACCCTGCCTTGCATATCCTTATCGTTTCATTATTCTGCAGCTAAGAAATATAATAACATACACAAAAGGGAGTTATGAAATGAAGGCATATCAACATCAACTGTTCATCTTATTAATATAAATAACTGGAAGGAAGAAGTCTAGATGCCTATCTTGGAAATTCAGACCTCACAGACCCAGAATCCAGGATCCAAAACACTCTCTTTGTTAGATGAGCATGAGGAAGAGTTCTGTCAACAACCTGAGGAAGGAAGCAATTGAGTGAAGTCCTTAAAACTGTACATACTTTACACACATACAACTTCAGTTACTTGAAAGAGTATTGACTGCCATTTCCAAATTGCATTTCTTTTCAAGAATATTTCAATAATAAAGTATGCTCACATGATGCAGAGCAGTCTGCAGTCACAGCTGAATGCGTTTTGGATTGAGCAATGCTGAAGCAGCACTCCTGTTTTGAGATGAGGATTCCAGAAAGCAGCTACTGCCTTACATCCCTGGTCTAAAATTGAGAGATTGCAATGTCTGTTTTAGGAAAAGAATGATAACACCATAGATAAACCACATTTCTTTTTAATTCTGACAGTAGTAAAAGTGAAATAATGAGTGACAATAAGCTCTTAAATGTCTCTTGTGCCATATGGTAATGTTATCTGGCAGTTTGGTATCTCCAAAACCAAACTATCAACTATCTCAGGTCTTTGCCAGTGCTCATGAAGACTTAAGTTCTTTGCATCAGTTTGATTAACTCAAACCAAAAACCAAGACAGCCCTTCTGACCCAATTCCTTTGTCACATAGATCTGTTCTTAGTCTGTAGTGACCATAAACACTGAGGACTTTTCCAACATGAACGATCCTACAGTTCTATGACAGTAGAACAGAACATTATCTGAAGATCATTTTCATAGTGTTGAGGCGGCAGAACCTCAGGCAGCACCAACTGAAAGCAAGGCCCCACAGAGCACACAGCTCCTGGGCACTGAGCAGCTGCCTCGTCTTTGTCCTCTGGTTTTGAGGCTGGACGAAAGTGCAGTCTGCTGAAAACACTGGAAATTCCCACAGGAAAATTATTTCAAGGCTGAACTGTTTTATAAATAATTCACTGCAATTGACAAGAATCAGAATAAAAAATAGTGAAGTCATCTTAAACTTTAAGATAGAATTTAAGGGGAAAAAAAACAAAACACCTGATCTGACACAATCGATGCAAAAGTCACTCCCAATACAGAACAAATGCAGAACAAAAGAAAGAGGCAGATGAAAACGAGCAGCTGTTGCCTGAGACCAGCGAACTGTGAAAGCAAAGCATCTGAATGCTCACAGCTGTAATGGCTTTTGCTATGAAGTTCCCAGCACTGCCTACAACGCGCTGCAGGCTGACCTGAGCTACCAGCAAATCAGCTCAGAAAGGGCTGGAAGTCAATCACCAGAACCAGGCACTGAACACCCAGCAACGCACATGGCGTGTTTTCAGAATGCTGGGTGTAAGGAAGCTCGTAACATAGGGAGCATCTGGACATCATTACAGCCAAAGCCCCAAGAAGAGCGTGTAAATCTAAACCAAGTCACCACAAGAGAAAGACGCTGCAGCCACACATACCTGCATCCCTGGGACATACCTAGAATCCCACGGCTGTTTTGTCTACTCAGGCTGTGTTTTGTTTGATGTAGAAACGTGTTTATCAGAGCCCAGATCCCACATCCACAGCCAGTGGAATCCTGTGGCAAACACGAGTCATTTTGAGATAAAACTCAGCAGAAAATAAAAAGAAGTTAATTGAAGGTCACTCGTTTGGTTTTTCTTCTTCTTAAAAATAAAATAATCATAATTGAAGTGCCTGCGGTGACACTCAGCATGGGGTAAAACAAGGCAATTTTATTACAGCTGATGGAATTTGCATGAGATAAGTAAAGGTTAAATGTCAGGATGGAATGCGGAGGCTTCCAGAAGGGGACAGGATGAGCATAAGGCTGTGGCTGCTACAGCCTGCAGCTGGCTGGGGGATATCACAGCTACCTTATGACATTCACCATCTCTTACAACTACGGGTGAAATTGTTAAGCCTACTTTCTTTTTAATGTTTGAAGAATTTAACTTCAGTGTCACCCACTTAAGAGAGCAGATGGATACGGTTACTATGAATGGTGCCCTTCATACAAAGCAATCTGCCAATAATTCAGATTATAAGTTACAGTTAATGTGAAGTATAAAGGAAGCATAGAAGATATTGAAATGTGAATTAAGAGAATAATTTCTCCAGATAAGATCCTAAATGAAACATAGTTAATGAAGCTGAGAAATCTAAGTAGGTTACTCTACAGATTACAGAGAGATCTCCAATAGACAGATAAAAACATTAGGAGCAGAGTACAATAATATAACATTTCCAAACAAATACAAGTGAATCTAAGCTTTATCATCACATTTCCTTTCTGACAATAAAAATGAGTTGTGAAGACATAGAATAGCCTCATCATTCTGCCGGCTGCTTTTATCTCAAGGAGTAGGCTCTGAGATTGCATCCCCTACTGTTGTCACTCCCCAGGGGGAATCATTTACCACTGCAAAGCTCAACACTGAGGGAATGCAGCGTTTCCAGCAAAGGCAACACTGCACCTCTGAGATGGGCAATGGGATTTCAGAGCCACTCTCTCCGTGACACTGCTCCATTTCACCAATAACAAGTAATTATTTGTGTTCATTAAGCAACGTAAGACTGAAGCAGTGATCCCAGAAGCCCAGTCAAGCTGCACCTGCAACAAAACTGACCTGCCAGATCTCAGCAAAGAGAAACCTCATGGGCTGCTCAGGAGCTCCTGTTAAGTCAGAGATAACATAAGAGAGAACAGTGCCTTTTTGACTGAGCTTCCATAACATTATAATGGGCATTTAGCTATTACCAAGTTTCACTAAAAACAAAGAAAACCACAAATATAGAATTTGATGTGGCCCTGTAACCTTACAGCACTACCCTAGAAGGAAAAATGTTTAAAATTCAACATTCACGTTGTATCAGAGGATCAACCACAGAAGTACTTGAGCCTGAGCAGGATAAGGCACGCAGGTAAGCTGCCAGCCCACAGGCTTACATTCAGTAACAGCAATTTGAAGGTGTTTGCATTAAAGATGCACATGAATGTGCACAAACAAACATGTGCACCTCCAACATTTATTTTACATGGCTCTACAAGGGAAGTTCTTACAGAATTTCCTCTAGGAAGAGCTGCTGGGATCCCAGGGCAGCATTGGGCCTTCTCATTCCACCCCAGCTTCAAACCCTGTACTTCACATCCCGCCTGGCTCTGTGTCTGTCTGCCACCTTCAGCTCTCAGTTCCTGCAGAAAATAGCGCACCAAATAGCAAGAAATCTGCTGCTGAAACTGCATTAAATCAGAGCAGGCTGATGTTAGATTAAAAGTGCACCATAGAAAGACGTTTTCCAAACGCTCTATCAGGAGTTGTTTCCCAGTGCCCAGACCTCAGAGCCCCACATGCCCAGGAGCACCATGCAGGGCTGTGGATGCACTCCCAGCACCACAATGAGACCTGCCTTCATGGAGCACCATCCAGGGCAGCGCAGAACTGACCCACTGGTCACCCCCAGACCAAAGCCAAATGTTGTCCCATCCCCCAGCACTGCAGGCACCACCAGGACCAGCCTCATTCCTCAGGGAATGGCCATAACTCACCCAGCAGTGCCATGCCTTGCTGTTCCATCTCCAGACATGACGGCCTAACTAAACCCACCAAGGGCAGCAGGAATGTTTTGGTTCCATCACTGGAACTGGCATCAAGTTCATTGTCAGGCTTCACCTCCAGAAATAGTTCTTGCAGCACAGGCAGCTCGCTTTCCTCCCAAGCTGCTGGCAGCCGATCAACTACCACTGCTCCTAAAAGCAAGTGTTGGTGACAGATGATCTGAAGGCTGTTAAACTTGACAAGGATGTAGTTCAAGTCCCATAAAGCCTCGTGCTAGACCTACCTGAGAACTGGCAGTTCCTCCTCTCTTGGCACCTGTGGAATTCAGCATCAGACACCCCAGCATTGCAGCAGGGTCTGGCTCTCCTTCCTTCCGCCACTGCTGACACCAAGAGGACACCGCAGGGATGCCCAAACCTCTCCAATGATAGATTTGTCCTACAAATACAGTGTGCCCTTCAGCCTTTGGTGCACAAAGCAACTCACTCAGTTACAACAAGAACCCAGATTATTCATTTCTCTCCTTCACAGGCCCCCAAATTGAGAAATGCTCTCTTTTTAAATTATTCATGACGTTATTATTACTGTAAGTCAAAACACCATTTAATGAAATAACACTTTCAAAGTATGTTTGCATTAAAACCAGAATGCCACGTACTTAAAAAATCATCTGTCAGTCTGCTGAATTACAAGAGAAACGGGTCAAAATCATGTTTGTAGCTTGAGACATAACTCCTCTCCGCTACTCAAATCAATACATGATTGTGTTTTATTGCTTTTTTTGCTTCCACCTGAGGTCAGGAAGGACCCTGAGCACATTCCATCTGCTGCTTTCACTCATCATGCACCTGGATTTTCAATTCCAACCATCAAGCCTTCTCCAGCTGCAGGGCAACAGGGAGACATGAGCAAGCACACAGCCCAAGGCAGGCACTGAGCATCCCCCTGGGCTGTGCCTCATGCAGAGGCTCTTCCTCTCATGTCATCTTCTGAAGCTGCCAATGAAACTACAATGGAAAAAGAACGTGCAAAGCTACCAGTGCTAATCCCAGTGGATGAACTCCCTCCCATGCAGTACCTACGGGCCCCTTTACCTCCCTTGGCTTTTGAAAACTGTTGGTCTGAAGTTGGATATCTAGGTTCAGCCTCTCTCTGTCTTCCACCCTACGGCTTTCACCTCTCTGATACCAACACATGGAGCTGAGTGCTCTGTTCTGTCTTCACTCTGGGAAATACCTATGCTTCAGTCAGAGCCAGTACAAAAATCAAAACTAACATCTTATCTGAAAACTAAGTGCTGGTTTTTATTCTCCACGAGTCTCTAAGGGAGAGACATCCAAGTTTTAGAGTCTTCACTTAAAGTTTAAAAAAATAACCCCAGACCTGAAGTTAATTTTATCTCATAGGTTGGAAATGCAGTTTAGAGCTTCAGTGAAGGAATTAATGGAAGACTGTGCCTCTATCCAGACACCCATCTCCTGAACGCTCATGGATGGAAACGGACCCTCAGTGCTACTCCCAGTTGGCTTCAGCATTAAGTCTGACTGCTCTGTATTACCTTCTAATGACGTTTGCTCGTGTCTGGTATGGGTACATTCAACACTGGGAACCAACTGATGACCTGATGCACTCAGCTCCTCCTCCTGAGCCTGGTTAGAACAAGCACTGATTTGCAATGTCTCATCGCTTCCCACTGCTGCTTCAATCTGTCTCCTGCTTTTAGACAGGCGTTTCTTTCTCAAGACACATAAATAGAAAGATTGCAGAAATTAAGTAAAGATACCAGAAGATTCCAATTATATAGAAACAAATTGGCACCTGGAGGATCGTATGGCAAGATAAACCTTTCCACAAGTGTTTATTATTTCTTAGTAAACAGAGATGCTGGAAGCAAAATTACTGCTTCCTGCAAACAGCGAAAGGATTTGTTTGGTAAGCTGAAAGCAAAACAGACAAATGTGCCTCATTTACGCTCGTATGGAAAAAAAACTTCCATGTAAAACTTGAGTCCGGGTGCAAATCTCCCAAGGGAACACTGTGTTTCATTTGCACAGCTGGCGCACAGGAGATCCCGCCTACAGGCTCAGGACTCCCAGAGCCATCATCCTGAGCAGAACTGCAGGTCCATCCCAAGGCATAACAGTCACCTTTGGCAATTTCTTCCTTAATGGCCGTAAAGAATCCATGTATTTGAAGAAGCATTTTTCCTCCATTGTGCACCAGTGGTTAATTCAGCACACTGAGAAAAGCACTACCTAGAGATCAATTATACAGCTGGAATTCAAAGATGCATGAAAAACAACCGCTCTATTCCAGACATGATGGCAGAGTGTGGGCTTGAAGCAGTCTCAGACTGTGGAGAGATGTCACTGCCTGCACCAGCATCTCCAGCAGCAGCCATTGGCCCCATGGCTTCCAGAGGTGCAGGAGTGGCATACAGAACCAGTCCGGCTTGCTGGAGGTGTGCTCCAACCCAGTGCCTTCCATCCACAGTCTCACTGTTGTTCCAGCACCTGCAGACATCAAGATAATAACAAGACTGCAATGCTTTTAAAAAATAAAACCGGTAATGCTGTAATACTTGCATTACTCCATTCCCCACTGCTAACCTTCTAAGTCAAGGGTGTCAGTCCATGCAGAGATGCAAAGAGCTGAGTACATAACCAAGCACACACAGTACACTGTCCCTGGAAGGACTTTGTGCATCATGGCCATGATGGGAAGAGCACAATGACATCCTCATCTTGATCCTCTTGTGGCCAGCTCTCCCCAAGGCTTCCCTGTGCCTACTGTTGCTAAGGACTGCCAGATTCTGATGACTCTGGAGTATCAAGACTGACACAAACTGTCCAGAGCTGGAGGTTACACAGCCAACAAGAGAAAGGTGAGACAACACAGGTGGTCAAGGAGAGGCAGAATGGAAAAACGTGTGTGCAGAAATAAGAGCATGAATGACAGGAGTGGCACCAAACCCCTCATCTCTGCGCTGGTACTGAGATGATAAATGCAAACAGTAAGAAAGCAAGATGTTCTTTCTCTGCTGCTCCTGAACACAGAGCCCATGTAGCAAAGCTCACAGATCTGCTGTCCAGCTATATTTTGGATGTTTTTACATTCCCCAGACTGGCTACGTCTCCTGATATAACTCAGTACATCACACTTCCACAAAAGATAAATAACTTCCTTTGCAAGTCTATGAGCACAGATCATCATGAAGCTACCCAGAAAGTTTTGGTATTCACGGCAAAAGCAGCAAACAGAGGTTTGCCCTCTCTTTCTCGCTACTCGCCTTTCACCTAATCACCAAGTTGGCTGAAATACCCCCTTCATGTCTACCACCACATCTCAGCCTTATTTTGAGCAAACAGAACATTTCAGCTGACAGTACAGTGCTTTAATAGCCACTTACTGAGATCTGCAGGGGTGGCTGAAATCTGCCACCACATTAATCTCACCCTGTAATTAGCTACCTGGGGAAGATATGTATTATTCAGAGGACCTAGGTTAAAGAAAAAAATAGCCCCACGGGGACAGAACTCCTGACCTTTCCAACCTCCCTTTCCAACAGCAAGAAGGGAGGCACATCCCTCACTGCACTGACACAACATGGGACAATTTTGCTCTGTGTGCTGCAAAGCGCAGTCCTGAAAGATGAACTGAAACATCACTGCAGAAATCAAAACGGCTTCTGATACGAGCACAAACCCCTGCACCTAAAGATCTCCAGCAGCACGTTATAAAGAGGCTGCAAGGTATCATACAATATTTATGAGCATGAGATATCTACTATAGATTAATTCATAAATTCCCCATCCATAATTTATAGTCTATTTACAGAGCAGAACAGTCATCGCACAGCAACCACCACAAATGCATTCACTTAAACTTCAGGGCATTTGTAATGACTGCTCAGAAATAAGAGGGCCATAACAAAGCAGGCACAGATGAGGACAGGCTGACTGAAACGCACACGAGTATAAAGAAAGGAAATGCATTTTTAAGGCAACTGATGTGCTATAAATTTTTAATGCTCTATAAAACCTTTCATTTACTTAGAAATATTTATATGGCATTAAGTGCATTATTCCAATTCAGAGTAAGAATTAGTCTTAGCATGTTTTATGAAGCACTTGGATTTCCTCTCCTAAATTTTACCTCCATACTTAACCCAGCACAAACGATCATTTAACAGATTATTTGTATCGAAGCACCACACCTTCACACTCAGCACAACTACTGTCTCCAGGGGATCACCCCAAGCATCCATCTAGTAGGTTTCTAGGGAAGTGTGCAATAAATTGGATGATTAAGGCCTGAACAGCTCAGTAATTCATGCCCATGCAATACACATGCACATGGAAGTGTCAGAACTCCCTGGTGTGGAGTTCTTCCTTCTCCAGCAGCCAGATGGAGGAAGACACGCGGCCATAGGACACTCATACCAGACAGCACGCTCCTATCAGAAAACTGACATGTTAGAAAGCTGTGGTGTTACTGTGGCTCACTTGGTCTGGGATACACAAGCAATCTGGGTTGAGTTACTGTGATAACTGATACTGTGACACAGCTCAGCACGGAGCCAATAGCTCTCACTACTCAGCTGAATGAGCTTCCTGGGGCAACATACATCATCCTTTTTTTGATGATGGATTTTGTTCATTAAATGTCTTCATAATGATCCTTTGCATACACGCAAAGACTTTAAACTTCTGTTTAATTTTAACAAGTTCTCAGGATGAGAGATACAGGTTCTTTGTTTTTGTAGAAGTCCACATTCACCTCCCAGCCAGAGCCACACAGATGAGTGTCAGAGATGGGACACACTGTCCAGGTGTGCAGTTTGCCCTGTACACAAGATTGCACGGGGAAAGAAATAGCAGAGAAGTATATTACTGACAATGGAACACATCACATCTCCAGCACAGCTCCCCAGCAATCTGTCACCAAGCCATCAGTGCAGTGACAGCTGCCTGGTTCTGCTGGTGGCACTGCCACTCAGTGATGAGCTATGTTGTTTACATTGTCTTGGTAAGGAGCTACAGCTAATTAGTTACCTAAACCTTACTTACCTGTGGTTCAATCATTTCACCACCATCTCCTCTGCCATGTCTGATAGGAGAATAACTTCTTTTGTTTGTAGCACTAGATCTGGGGAGGTAAATCCTCCAGCATGGTGTATCTCACTCTCCTAATCACATTTAATTGGCTGCCACAGACAAAGCTTATTTATGTATTTCAGCTTCTTTCATCTCCGATCACTGTTCTGGCTTTTGTTAACACAATCCATCGCACGAAGCACTGGGTTATTTAAGAAGATTAGTGAGACTTACCACCAGGAACCACACTCACACTCACAAATGAAATCCACTGTGTTTTAGGAATCAGTTGAGCACGAACCTGGAAACTTACTTGGAAAGTGCTCCCTAGGTCTGTCTCACACAGCTGTCTAGATGGGAGCCTAAAAGAGTACATTTGACACTACTTAATGTACCAAAAGGACAAGCCTCCACCTATAAAGTCTGCTGTTATGTGCGATTTGCATTAATCCTTAAAAAGAAAGAGATATCCTTAAATGAAACAGGAAAACAAAAACAGATTAGGAATAACATTCTATTGACAGTACCTCAACTAACTGATGTCAGTTATGATTATTCCCATGACCCCATGAAACCAGCCCTCCTTCACACAGGAAAAGGGGGACACTGATGGCAGGGACACCTCAGCTTCCTGGAAGAAGAGCCAACCGCCTGCCTTACTGTACACCCAGTGAAAGTCTATTATGTTCAACACTGCTTCAAAATGCCTCACAGCTATCAAGGAGCAACAAGAGAAAAGTCATTTTTCATTATACTTTCAAGATGCTACTGAGATAAAGCTATTAAACTGAGTGCCTGATATATGCAAAAGGTTGAACCATTCCACACGCGCTTCTTGCGCTGCCGCTGCAATGAACAAAGGTCACTGATGACAACAGGAGGCAGAAATTGGGCTATTTTCTTTGGAGAGGTGGGAGTACGCCTGCCGACTCACTTTAAGCCACATTCGTTACCTAGCAGGAATACTCTGGCCCCTGAGAAATCATTTTTCAAGCCAAGGCAGAACAGCTATCATTAAACCCACCTTATTGTTACTCCAATGGGCTGGCTTATTAAGAAATCCATTTGAGCTCTCATCTCCCAGTTCACTGTTGGTGACTTTAGAGAAAAGAATTGCCCAACCATCACAGAGGCTTTCCCCTAGATACTAGCAAAACTTAATGCTGATCTACAGAGCATGTGTTAAGAGTAAGTTGCCGTGTCAAGTGAAAATATTCTGTGCCCTTCAAGTTCAAGGTACAGGGTAACTTCTCCAAAAGCACTCTGCTCCCCAAGCCTCACAGGCGAAACTACACACAAGATCTTGGATCAAAGGATATTCAGAAGCCAGATCAGATTTCATGAAAGGAGAAGCAAAGCATTGGTACATGCTTGTAATTGAACTGCAAGTGGACTTGCTGGGGGTGCAGTGGGCTTTATGCCATTTACCCTGGGAACTGCTAGCATCCACCTTTCCAAAGCTGCTGGTACCAACCACCAACTGCTACCACCAATCCATGCATCTTAGTAATCACCTTAGGGTGAAAACTTCACTGTAACGTTCATCTTGAAGAACTGACAGGGAAATGAGTAATCAAACATAAGAATGTTTAATTGGCATATTGTTAGCAGAAGGACATAAATTGCCAACTATAATACACCAGATAAATAAGCATTTTTAGCCAGCTGAGGACTGACGCGTTATCATGCATTTCACATGGAGTTTTTAATTATTCAGAAAGCAAATGAATTATTTTCAAGCTTGCATTTCCTTGTTTCATGTTGTCCTTGTGGCTTTTCCTAAACCTTTTTAAATGCAAGCACTCGGAATTCAGCTTTTCTGTTCTTCTATGCCAATATAGAGCTGGGAACAGAAATCATTGTCTAACCTTTAAGATATGCAAGACTCGAGTTGCAGTTGTAAAACCTAACAACGTCAAGTCTTCAGCAACACAACCAATACCTTCCCATAGGAAGAGCCTGTTGCTGTATCAAGGGATTCAAATATGGTACATTAACATATATTAGTATGTATATTATATGGAGCATTTTTAGCTCCTCAACTCAAGCAAGAGGTTAGCCAAATTTAGATCTAAACAACCATTATGTGGTTTGGATCAATTTAATTACCTTTTTTATTTTTTAAACCCACCAAGAGCTTGAACAAAACAGAAAGAGCCATCAGTACAGGTAGCTCTGCTTCTGAGATAGACAACACCCATGCTCTTCCCTGAGCCATAATTCACAAACCTGTGGATATCTATCCCTATCTGCTCCTTCCAGTTCCATTTATAAAAACTATTTTTAGCTGGAGCAAATTTCAGAATACAAGTAAATCAAAAATGCAATTAATGTTACCAAAGATAATGAGTTGTTTAATTACCCTTGAAACTAGATCTTGCAAAGATCCAACAAACTTTAAAGTGCTGTGTTACCAAATTAACAATCACACACAACATCAGATTGCTTGCAACACCCAGGTAAAACAGTCTGATCATTGGGACACCAGGGCATAGTGAGGACTTGGCCATTAACTGGATGGCAGACAGTTAAAGAAACTTCAGCTTGTCTGTTGTCATGCTTTCCCATCAGGGAAGGAGCCTTGCTGAGAGGGGAGCTTCCCAAAATACAGCATTCAGTGCATTCAGCTCATCTGCTGGATGGCAGAAACAAGAGTATGATCATTGCCATTATTGCACACTGACTCCTGTGACACAAACAAGGGCATTCCAAAAGAAAACGTTTCCAACAGAGCTACGAAACATCCATCCAACAGTAACTACTTCCCTTCTGATCATTCTACATTTCACTTTGCTTAAATGACCTTAACTAATTTTATACAGAAACACCAATGATAAGTTCAAGAGGCCCTTTACTGAAAGAAGTTAATCAGAACACTAAACAAAACATTTGCACCTCTCCACCAGGTTTTAATTCCACACAAGTATTCCTCACGCACACTTAGATTAGCCTGCCCAGCCATCTCTAGCATAATGGAGATGCTGACAGGCCCTTGAACATCGTGGCAAAAAAAGCACAATAATAATTACTTTTCACCTTTGTTAAGGTAATCTTCCCATATTTGTGAAGCTCTTAGCGCAGTGCAAAATGATAGCCTTGCAGAATTACAATTACATCCTAGCGTCTGCCCATCATTCCATCAGGTATGTGCACCCTCCACTGTTTCAAAGCACCACTGAATCCACTGAGCTGGAAGGGGGATGCCCTGAAGTAATAAAACAAGGGGTAAAACCCACCCTAAGCCCCAGATGGTGGCTCAAGGAACAGAGCCTAACCCATAATGACTGCAAAACCCGCATGGTACCACAAAAAATATTCTCTAATGGAACAAACCTTCCTCTAGCAGGACCCGATGGGCCATTTGCCCCTGAGCCCAGCAGGAGCAGAACTTGTTCTGTTAAACTGGGCGACTGGAAAAGGACCACAGGGTCAGGAAGTCAGGACACCTCTCATTCACCTCTTCCTGCATTGGCAGATCTCACACCTTACACAGGGTGATAGAACCTCACCTAATTGAGGGAGTTGCTCTAAATTCATGGACTGACTTAAAGAAGAATTCTATGTTCAGCTCTTCATTAGGAATGAGAAGCGTTTCTCTTACAGCTGCTCTTTCAGACTTCATTTAACCAACAAATTCCCTCCTATGGACTTTTTCTCCCCAGGTTCACATAACGCTTCTCTGTATATGGGAAGCTATGGAGGGAATTGTTACTTTTCTCTGGACAAAACCAATCCCTAGAAATTTTTTATTAATTTGCAGCTTGATGCATAAAAAGGAAGCTTGAGAAATTACCAGAAGTGGTAAATAAATGATTCATGTGGGTTGGTTTTGCATGAATAAATTATTTGCTCCTTCTCTGTGCTTCATTTGAGAGAAGAATGCAAAATTAATGCTATTCTATGCAAATAGAAAACCTTTTATACAATTCTGACATAATTATAGGTGTTTGCGAAGAAACACATACTTGGTTTTGGGAAGCAAAAAGTCTCGGTAGCATATTAGTGTCACAGAATGAAAGATTCAAACAATAAAGTATGTCATCTGAGGATGTTCAGTATACAGACCTAGACACAGTTTTAGTATTTCTCCCTTCCTAAACTGCTTTCTCCCTACTGGGAGGTGAATGATCAGTACCCAAAACACCATATCCCTACAGCCCATGCTTTGTCGCAGTCTGTAGTGCAAAGTAGACTGCTGCCTATCACACGAAGATGTGTGTCCCAGAAGGTTTTCATTAATGCCAATAGATCTGATGGCATTTAAACAATCTTGTAGCCAAGGAAACAGAGGAGCACCACCTGACAAGTGCCGTGCCAGCTTCCTGCTTCAGAGGCAGCTGGCTGAAGCAGCACAGCCCAACCACACCACAGGTAAAGGCAGAATTTACCCCCAGGACATCAGGCCCACATCACAAGGGTCCCTGCTGACTTACAGGGAGCACTTCACTAAGTCATCCTTGGGATCCCAGCTGAGCCTACAGCACAGCAACTGCTTTTTAGCCCCCACTGCCCACGTGAATGCGTGCTCCCATCCAGCAGCTTTCATAACTGATTTAAATGGGATTTTATACCACAGGCAACAAAAAGGAGAATTAATTTAGATTTCTCAGCTTTTCAACCAACTGCTCACTGCTAAGAAATCCTGTTAACAGGATTTCATCTCAATAACTGTCCAAAATTTTGGGGAAAGAAAAAAAACATCCTTCACAAGTTTCAAGAATTTACACTTGAGAATGAAGAAATTATCACACTGGAAATTACTCGTTTGTGAATATGAAGGTACGGAACAATTCAAACCTGAAGATCACATTGAATCTGCATTGTAGCAAAGTAGAAATAAATGTTACACTGCAAAGCTAATGAGAATTACAGAAGGAAAATTTGTGCTGTCAACTTCAGTACTCTCTACAGCAGTATTTCTTCAGACGTTCTGAAGTAAAACACAAAGCCCTTCCAGAACATTACTTAATGCCTTCTTTCAGATGATTCAGAATGAATAAAATTAGCATTTCCTGCTTGGTCAGTAGAGTGTTTCAGGTTTGCTCACACAGCACTTGGGCATATGAGCAGGTATTTTCCCCAGGACAGTTCTGCTGTCACCCTGTCTCTAAGAACGGCCATCTCACAAGGGACACCATTGGAAGGACTCGTGCATCCACCTGTGGGCTTGAGCAGCAAGCCTGGTATGCAGATCCTGGTATGCAGAACACTGCATGGCAACCCCAACACTGTTCCTAGCAATGATTCCTCTGGGATAACAGTATGTATCTACAATGAAAGATAGAATTCCATCTGCAACATCTGATGCCTATCTAATTCCAATTGATAGGAACTAGTTATTTGTCAGGTCTGTTTGTACAGCAATGGGACACCTCTCAAGCTCCAGCCATCCATTACCCCGCTCCTCTGGGGGCACAGCACTAGGAAACACCCACAGGAGCAGGCAGCTAAGTTACAGCTGCCTTGGACTCAATGACCCCTGTGGGTCTCTTCCAACTTGGAATATTCTACATAGATCATAGAACCACAGAAGTTGGAAAAGACCTCTAAGATCTCCAATCCCAACCAACCCTTACCATACCTACATCCCTCAGGGCCATATTCCTTGAACACCTCCAGGGATGGTGACCCCACCACCCCCGAGCAACCCATGCCAGAACCTGACAGCTCTTTGGAGAAGACACTGTTCCTAATATCCCACCTGAACCTCTCTTGGTGCAAAGTGGGGCCATCCCCTCTCATCCTATCACTGTGACCCAGGAGCAGAGGCCGATCCCCCTCTTGCTGCAACCCCCATTCACACAGTTATAAGGAGAGATGAGGTCTCCCTTGGGTTCCTTTTCTCCAAACTGAAGCACTCCAGCCCCCTCAGCTGCTCCCCATTATCCCTGTGCTCCAGACCCTGCACAGACCCACTGTCCCCTACCCTTAGATGTTACACACACGTGGTAACAAGCAAGCCAGATGTAAAACAAGCAGAGCACACTGGTGCTGCACTCCTAGCTTCAATGCCCTTGGTAGGAATCAGAGGGAACTGCTCCAAACATTTTGTTTCTGTATACAATGTGGCTGCAAAAATTCAAAACAGACAATTTAGTGGGTGGATCCGTAATTAAATTATTATGGCTCGTATCTAATTAAAGCAGATTTCAAGGCGCATTTCAAGCTGTGGCTGGATGTCAGTTTGAAGTTGTCTCACACAGCTTGGCAGCAATCAGACTGAAGGAGGGCACAGAGGCAGCATCCAAGACTAAGGAAAGGAGGATCTAAAAATAAAAGCGTTCTGGAATGGCTGCCTCCCACTTTGAACCCAGCTCTTCACTACTGCCATGACACCATCCCACAACGCAGATTTCTCCAACAGGCATTGAGACTCTCAGGAAGAAACAATAAACAACTACAAGGGTACAAATCATGGCTGTGGCTCAGTTCTATACATAGTTCGGCAGAAGCAGATGAATAAGCCCATCCAATTTATCAGAAAACTGTTTCACGAAGGGGATATAATTACAAACCAGACGACACAGAAATGCGTAGCCTGGCAAGACACACCACAGAAACGATGATCCTAAAATAATAAAAACCACTGACACAGAGCACCCAACACGGCTGTTGGCATCTCACTGCCAGCAAGGAGCTCAGGACAGGGCAGGGTGTGATGTGCTAGCACAGCACAGATCCCCTTGGCCCTTTGAATCCAATCTTAGAAGGTAACTGCACAATTCTATTGCTCTGCACCACATCTTGCAGCTCTAAACAGGAAACCAAAAACAACAACAACAAAAAAGCTAACAAATTTAAGTGAGAATTTTATGTTTCACGAAGATTTTGGGTCAATGACTGAACAGCAGCAGTTTTTTTGTATTACCACAAAACACGCATTTGAATTTAAGAAGTATTCAAAAGTCAGATGCGAATAGAACTGCTGTTTGGACATCTGGTTACGGTGACTTGGCCCCCACCAACACACTGCTCCAAGATGCTGATTAGCTTCCTATTGACCTTTGAAATAACCAAGGAAAAAACACAGGGCCTGACTCAGCCAAGAAGCACTAATCCAAGTGAGCGCAGCTACCAGCCTTGTTCCACACGTCTCTAGGTGCAACCTGGTAACTCTGGTGTCACGCACTCACACATGATGCAGCAGCATTAACCCACACAGAACTCTCAAGGATAAAGAAAGGACCGTTCCTCTATTCCTTTACTCCCCAAAGCAAACATTCACTTTCCTCCACAGAACTCAGAAATGCTCTTATCACCTTCACTGGAGCCTCTTTGGACATTTTCTTCATCTTGCATACAGAAGTGGAAGACAGCTGTTTTACTCATCACCCTCTGTCTGCATTATGGATCCTTTTTATAGATTGGCTGGCCCTAATATTTGCATCACATTACATGTTCCCTCTGGGTTCCCATCACCAAGCACCTCATCTCTTTTTCCTGCACCTCTCCATACATACCTCCAAACCTCTGAACTGCCATTGCACACAACAGCCTCATTCACTTCAGAACATCCACACATACCTGCTATTACAGACCTCAAACCAAGGCTCCAACTGCCACCACAGCAAAGTAATTAAGCTGGTGAAGCCATCAGTGACTTGAAGTGCTCTTTCATTAACAAAAAGAGTGCAATTATTTTTCTGCCACCTTTCCTTAGTCCATTAGTCTGACACACAGGAGCTGATTTCTCAGGCTGCTCTCTGCCCCTCGAAGTACATCCATGGACCTGGAAATCCTCCTCCACACAGCTCTGCACACTGCAGCAGGGAAATGAGCAAGTCCAAGCCCAGCAAACATCCCAACAAATGAGCTGTCTTTGAAATTACTGACTGATACAGATGAAACTACAAAGTAATTAATGATTCTAATCAAAGAAAAATTGGCCAGTGGTTTATTGCATGGTATCATTAAGGCTGGAATAACCACTAAGTTCATCTGGACCAACCACCAACCCACACCTGCAGCAACTCCTGACTGTGTCACTCAGTGATACCCACCCTTCTCTTCAACACCTCCATGAATGGTGACTCCACAGCCACCCCGGGATTTGCAGATTTGCTCTAACAAGCAGAGGCACAGAGGGGGATGGAAACACAAATTAATATACTTTTCATTAAAAGGGGAGAAGGTACAACTCCCATTGACTTCCAGAGACCTTCTCAGAGCAGCCTGCAGTACCCAGCACGCTGCACACAAGGCTGCCTCTCACTGAGCCACTCCATCTCGCTGCTCACCCACCCGTTCTGAAGCTGCGTTTAAAATATTCTCATGCTTTCCAATAATAAATGCTTACAAGTTCTACTGCTGTTATTGGCATAGCTATTATCTTCCACTATGCAGCACGACACGCTTCATAATTTCATGAGCCTATCATTAGGGTATTAGGTAGCTGCTTTTTTTTTTTTTTTTTTACATCATTAGAAGATAATAGAATAGGACTGGCAGCCCAGAACGTGACTGCCCCATAAGACAGCCATGATCAAGCTGTAACAGCTCAAGCGGGGACACAGTCTAGATGGGACTGGTCTGTAACTGGGACAGCCAGAAACAAAGACCAAACTGAAACAAGGATGCGTGATTTCTGACATTTATAAATGCCAAGCCACAGCATCCTTGTACATTGTCAGTACTGAGTTTGCTAAAAGCCTTACAAGAGGTACAACAGCAGCAAAGAACAGAAACACAAGTAATTAGATTAGACAGTGAAATCCATTTGAGATTAATTGGTAAGTAATCAACCTAACCAAGTTTATGATCCTTGAACTAAGAGCAATACAAAGGTACAGTGTCAACAATTAGGTGGCAACAGCTGATAAGCAAACACTTCTGCAGCACAAACAAAACCCTCTTTCTTTTGCTGGGGGCAAAGGCAGGGATAGACAGTTTGGAAAGTGACAAGTGCACTTTCTCTTGAATGGCTCTAAAACATTAAATTAAATAACCCCTTTGCACCTGGTGTAACCTTTGGTAATTGTTAGGAGAAAAAAAAAATGCAGCGCTTTTCTACTGGAGTGTAGCACATATTATAACTTATATTGGGGCAATGCAGCAGTAGGAGGAACATCCTGTCATAAGACTTGCAATTTCTTGTAATGACTGATTTGGGGGCACAGAATCTCAGATCTGAAAGAAGCCATTCGAAATTACACAGTAGATGTCTTCCACTTGTACTTTAAGGGCCCCATCTGCATTTCCCTTACCCAAAGCTGAGCAAAAAACCCCTCTGAGTTCTTCTGAGAGCTCAGCCAGGCCCTGGTGCGGATCTGCTCAAGCATCTCCAAGGCAGATTTGCACACCTGCCCCATTATTGGTCTGACAGATGTAGGAACTGCATACTTGCTCCTCCCCAATGCCACAGTTTCCATATCCAACTACCAAGCTGTAAGAACAAAACACTTTAACTTATCAAGCAATTCTTTAAGATCACCACCATTTTCTGCTAGTAGTACGTGGGTCTTCACCACACTCCCACACTGAAAACCCTCATCCCTCGCAGCACAGGGCATGAAAAACTTGGAGAACGATTCCTTCTCATTCCTCTCTTCCCTCAGTGCTTATAGGAAAACAGACTGAGACATCTGGCTGGTCCCTACCACTCCTATTGCCTTGTCATGGGAGACCGTGAGAAGGAACAAATGAAGTCAAAATGCTTAAAATGGGGGAAGCCGCAGGAAAAACTATGGAAAACTAGAGGCAACCAAAGGAAAGAAATGTCTTAGAGAGGAATGAGGAAAATACATCTTACAGCATCCACGTCCCCAGCACACACCCAGTAAAGTAATACAGTTGATAGTGTAGAGCTTAATGGGAGCAGAAACAGAGCATTCCTTATCACAGACTTGATGCCATTCACACATCATTCATGCTGCACCCCCAAAGAATGGCCACAGAAACCCCTTCCTCAGCCGCTACCTTCAGGCAATGCTTTAAAGGCCGTGCTCACCCCTCATCACCATGAGCAAAGCCAGAGCTCAGCTTTGCCTTTCTCCCCCCCATACACTGCTCTGCCCACAAAACTCTCTTCTCAGCACCACCCCCAACCCTCTGCACTTGGTGTTTTTTCATAAGAATTGTTTTGCAATAACAAAAGCCCACCCTGAGGCCCAATAACTTCTGATCCATGCTATACCCTGGAGGAGGCGATGCATAAAAAAAACCTCTCCACATTCCACAGCCCCGCGTTGTTGCTCACAGCAGTCCCAAAGTGGCACAGAGGAATTTCACAGCTGAAGAACAAGCACAGGTACATCATCCTGCCAGAGGTGGCCACCTTGCTTCAAGTCTTGTACTTCACCTGAGATTACAGCAAGCTTCTGCACTACTATGCAGTTTTCTTTGCCTTTAAAGGGCAGGCAGCACCCTGGGTTTTCCTCTCCAATCACTCCCACCACAGCCTCAGTTCTGCCTCACAATGGGCACCAATGGCCATGCTGCTCAAACTGCTTGAAATCAAGTTAACAGCAAGAAGAGCAGAATTACATTGAATTTAAGGAGGTTAAAACAAATATGCCATCCATGCATGTAACAGTCTGCACCGTGCATGCTGAGGCACTTTGCTGTACATATTCATAAGGAGGATTTGCTGTGAAATTATCAGCATATCTTCATACTAGAAATTCCAACTGAATTCTGGACGAGACAAAGATGACTTAGAATTCAGCTAAACTCGTGCTGATGTCTGACATACCAGCAAGTCACAGAAAAAAAGGATTTAATTGCTGTGCGTGGTACAGTTTTATGACAGAGGGAAACAAACTCCCATCGAGTCTGACTGCTGCCTCTGAAAACTGCATTAGCTTTGTTTGCAGTCATCACATCAAAGCAGATTTGGGTGTTCCCATTCAGATCAGCCCCATAATCAAACGCCCGGAAAACATCTCCTTCCTACTGCACCATTTTGAAGTCATCCCTTCATTTTGCATTAGGGATTCCTTCTCATTTTGAAACATACAGTATTTGCCTCCTGAAAAACAGTGTTTTCTCCATGCTCTTCACAGTAGCCCAGGAATGACAAAACAACACCTCTCCTGAAATCCTGTATTGATTTGCAGGTATTCACTATTTAAAAACAAAGCCTGTGCTCTACATACACAGCAGTTTTGGAGCTGCCAATACTCACAGAAAGCCATTTCCAGCCCCAGAACCAACAGCAACTCCACTTGCTCTCTCCCATGCTGAAATTGGAGCAGCAGGCAGCGGGAAAGATGCATGAAGGTCACCAGTATGATTTGGTGCAGACGTCACGATTTCACATGTTGTCAATTCATCACTAGAACTCCCCGTGGAGGCACTCGGGGCCAAAGGAGCAGAGCAGCCCTCCTCCCACAGTGCCAGCACAGCCTGCTCCTCTCACACCCTGGAGTCACCCACAGACACTGAGTGCAAACTGGCTTATTCTCTACTTCCAGCAGATGCAGTTATGTTCAAAGATGCTGCCCCACCAGAGACAACAGCAGGTTCAGAACTGACGGAGGAGGCCTTGTGTCAGCCTGTGCTGCTGATCCCAGCGAAGGAGGAAGGGCAGCACCAGTTTTGCCTTCTTGTAATTTTTTTGGTATAACTAATAGTGAAAGAGAACGATGCATCTGTCAGAGGCACAACACAGCACTTGGCCTGTAACCTGCATTTCTAACTCAGAAGCACACACCCACAATGGGAGCTGCTCAGAAGTTTCATGCCACAATTTAGAAGCTTCTGGTGCTCATGAAATATGGAGCTGAATATGACTGCAGTGACTCCGAATCAACAATCTGAGATCACCCTGGTCGCTCTCATGGCTGCACCCTGCTGCCTACTGACAGTAATGAGACCATGTGAGGACATTTCTCTGCTCCATCCAGAAGATATGGGGTGACCAACTGCCTGTTTGCATTCACAGTGACTGGAGCTAGCCTAGCTAGCTCACACCATTACTGGCTCACACTAAGGAGACTTAAAATATATGTCATGTGATTATAAAAAGAATAAAAGCAAAAAGAGATTGAGGAAAACAGGGATCTTCTGCAGCATCAGTTAGACACTTACAGCCTACACCAGCAGACAGCCACATATGTGGGAGATCCCTTACCCACAGTTGGAATCCCAGCAATCAGATTCCATCTGAGGAACCAATAGGACTAGGTCAGCTAAGAAAGATATCAAAAGAGCGAGACCACATCCCCCAGACTTCAGCAACCTGCTCTAAGTATCAACTCAGTGAAGCTGTGAATAAAGCCCCACAGCTGGGAAGAAGCCAGAAAACCTTCATACAACAACTTATTACCACTGATTGGAATCAGAGCAGATGAGGCTATCAGACTCCTTTTTGCAATGGCAGTACTTTGAGCCAACTGGTAGCAGCCCAAATGGACAACGAACATAACTACAATCAAACAGAGCAAAACCCCAAAACGATGCAACGGAGCCTCTCCTGTTGGGTGGCATTCTGGACCGTGAGAGATGCTCTCGGCACAGGTTGGCACCAAGAGGAGCCATTTCTCTCAGCTCTTCTCTGCTTGCTGTGAAAAATAATGATCTGTTGATCTCGGTTTGTCACTCAGACTGTTTACCCACTAAGTCAGCATCTGTCTCCTTAGCAGATCTTCTTTTTTGATGTTTGCCAACTGTCAGAACAGAAGAGAAACAATAACTACAAAAAAAACCCAACCCTTCCAGAAATGCTTTTAAAATGGTATTTGTTAGAAAGCCCTGACAATAACATCCATGCCAATTTCAGTACTCGTCCACAATGATACCATGACCACATTCATGTCCACATAAACCAAAAATGAATACTGACTGCCCAGAACACATAACAGCAGCCAGTAGTGAAACAGGCGCAGGGTGAGGGCTGTGTGCTGCTGCTCAACAGATGAAATTGGTTCATAGGAAGAAATAAATGAACAGAACCATTGGTGATGTCAGATCTCAAAGGCCTTCTCACATTTTGGAAAGCAGAGCCTAAGGTTTCTACGACAGAAGTGCTGCTGACATGGGAAAGAATGTTCTTCGCTAACCAAAGGACAGCCTGCACACTCTGAGAACTACGGCTGATTCCCATCCATTTTCCCACCCAAACTCATTCCTTGCTTAATTAATGCAGCCCATTAAGCACTGAAAGCAAAGAGATTGTTGCTATTAATCGGTCAGCATCAGAGATCTCTCCAAAGAGGCTTTTAATTTTACACTGAACTCTTTCAGTGCCTTCTCTCCCAAGTTTGTGATCCCAAATGAAAGGCACCCAGCTGAGGATCACACCGCCTGCCTGTGCCAAAGGAAACCTGCAGCAGTTGGCCAAAGCTGTACGAGGAAGGAGAAACAGGCTCCAGTACCACACATACAGCAGGGGACACAGACACCAGACTTAGAGCACCAGCTGACGTGTGTTTTTTGGATAGAGACAGAAAAGTTTGGGGAGCAATTGATTTGGGGGAAGTTGCTAAAAGCTGTAAGATGAGCCCACAAGTGATTTCAATGTGGGCTTCCCCGTGCTTTTCTACCCTGTGTCTGGCCCATCCGTAGCGGCACATCAATGCACTTTAATACACTCTGCATGGTGCAGCTGGAGAGGGGAAGGAGCCAGGAAATCTGTGCTCTCCTGGGCAGGCCCTGGCTCTCCAACAAAGCAGAGCAGGGGCTGGTGAGGCCCTGAATCAGCCCTCTGTGCCCAGCTGCCCTCACACACACACTCACACATTCACTCAGCTGCCAGTTACTGAGGCAGCACCAGAGAAAAGTGAAGGGAAGCTTTTATGCTCTTTGCAGTTCAGTCAGTGCCCTGAAAGAGGCAGACAGCGCTCCTGATCCCAAAACGTGGCTTCTGTGTGTGGGGCAGAGATGAATAGCTCAGGAAGCACTTCCACAGCCCAGGCCTGCAAACTGTGGCTGCTGCCAGCACCATCAGCATGCATCTCCAGTCTTAAACACCTCAGTTTTGAGCAGGAATCCCAGTTCACTGACAGCCATGGTTAGCCATGCAAGATCACTAAAACCATCCTAAAGACACTGACCACTTATTTAGCTTGAATTTTCAGTTCTGGTGAGAAAATGAAGGTACCAGCTTTGGGAGCAGGTTTATCGTCTGCTCCCAACCATCCACCCCTTCCAGCCACTGCTGTGTCCCAGCAGAAGAAGAGCACACAGAACCTGCTCACTGATTATAGACCTTTGGCTGCTTATGGAGATGCAGAGGGCAGAACAGCACGTGGCACCCTACAGCTCCTGCTCCGTGGAAAGCCTAGGGTAGAACATCCCTTAAACGCATAAAAGATGTACAGTCCTCTGTGCCTCATAGCCTGGTCCTGGAGAGAGGTGCTTCCATGCTAGACAGGATGGTTGTGGTTACAAAGGTGAAGGAGTGGGAAGAAAGGTTGTAAGAAAACAGAGGAATTTGCCCGCACTGACTCTCCCTTTGCCACTACATTAAAAAAAGGCTTTGTTAGCCAGAAACTACACCTCCACAAGTCCTTTGCTTCTAGATGACCCACAATGAGACACACAGCCACTTGTGTAAGTGCTATTTACAAGCACTGCCATGCTTGTCAAGAGATGAATTTGCATGCTCCAGTCACATAATACCGGTAACAAAAAGATTATACATCCTTGTCAAAGAATGAAGAATGAGTAACTACTGTGACTGATCCCAGAGAACAGCACTAACTCCAGCAGAACCTGCATACATGAACACTGGGCACTGAAGGAAATGAGATGTACGCATGGCCAGCACAAGAGCAGATCCTTACCCACCCTGGCTGTCTTCTGTGTGTCACACTGTGACACATGGGAACCAACTGTATTTTCCAGAACCAGATTTAAATTCATGCCTTATCACCATGCCAGATCCTAAGGGTAACAAGGAATGAAGTAATAGCTGCTGATACCCATCACTGCTAATCATTAAGCCTTACTTTTCCAACCTTTTCTGAGGTTTCACTGGTAACTGCTGCCCTGAGCTTGCTGTTGGCTTTTCTTCCCTTTTTCTGCTCTGAGCATTTCTATTCGGAGCACAAGTTTTCATTTGCTCAGAGTGTTATTATTTACAGCAACCAATACCACTATGGAAAGCAAATGGTTACCTCAAGTTTACTCACTGACAAGAAAACTGAAGCAAATTCAACATTCTGGGTTATGCAGACATTGTGAACACTTAACCATATAAGCTGAATAATGTAATTTCTCAGCAATAAAGTACTCATGTGACCAGCTGAGAAAGTCTCTCTCCACTATTTCTGACTCACACAGACTGGAAGATGAGCATGACATCAGCGTGAAGGAGAAAGCGTGTCCAGCATGCTGCACTCTTCATATGGCTATGGACAAGGATGCCTAGCAAAGCATCCACAAGCATTCTGGAGGCCAGAAAGCCCTACATACAGCTCCTGCCTTCTTCTCCTCTTGCTGTAAAGGCACTGGATCCACTTTCATCTTCTATTAACTGGTCAAACTTCTGTTCCATGACACTACAACTCATTCCTCAGACCATAATGCTGTTACACAGCATGAATTTATCACTGCAGTATCCAATAATTGTACATATACTTATGTAGTAGCTACTGACATTTCAGGAAATACTTATTTTCTTACATAAAAATTATTTACTAATCATTTTACCTCAGGCTGGTCAGCCTCATCCCTGCCTGTACATGCCTTCTTGAAACCTCTCTTTAATGCTACACTGAAAAAAAATCACAGCCCACACTGCTGGCAACCCTAAGATCTCACTGGAAACCATACCTGGTTAACTCATGCAGTGGAGAAAGCTCTTCCCCTGAGAAGTATTTGTTGTGATGATATCACAATGACAATCGTTAAGTTCACCTGGAAAAGCAGCATATACATGTTTTACACATTATGAATTCAATTCATCACTGCATATTAGTGTTTCTCTTTCTAACTAAGAAGTAGCCTCAAGAAATCAGTGAGACTTTCCATTTAATGTTAAGACCATCTTTACCTTGATGGATCAGATGTAATGTTTCTTCACCAGACTGACAACAGGATACACGTGCAATAGACAAAACAGTGGAGGAAAATAAAAAAATAAGACTACAGTTTTATCCACACCTCAAGCATTATTTACTACGTTACATATCTTTCCTTTAGTGTATAGCACTCAGTGCAATAGGGCGCTGGTTCCAGCTGGGATTCTGAGACAGTGAAGGCTTGAAGTGAAGAAGTAAAACCAGGGAAAAAACAGTCTGAAGCAGAGAGAAACACATCCTATTTCTCAGCCATTGCTGTGGCAGCAAGGAAGTTAATAAAGCTGCCAATAAAACTGGCAGCCACACACACACACCCCGACCTGTTATTAGAGGAGCAGAAAATACCAACTTTTCTATAGAATTTTTGAAAGCTCAACAATAGTCCCTGATAAAGTTACATATTTGCTGTATAATTGCATTAGAGAGCCCTGGAGAAAGGTCTTACTTTTGTGCCGTGCTCTATTATGTCCTTAAATAGCCTGCCACAGATCCTGCAGCTGTATTCGGCTCTCCAAGACTTTTCCAAAAGATTGTCCAGAACTGGAAACTTCCACACACATAAAATAAGACAAGCAGACAGCAGGCTCAACGAGTGACCCCCATCAGTTAAAACCTGCAAGCAGTTCCCTGGCAGCAGTCAGTTACACATTTCCAATGAGTGCTCTCCATCACTCCTGGGTCAAACTTCATGTACCAGTGGACTGATGGCTGCTGGCAGAGCTGCTCAATGGCAGCTGGGCTGAATGAGTGTTTTGGGGTATTTTTTAATATGTAATTTAAAGAAGTCATGGAAAGAGTACAAACGTTTGGTGTATTTACTTGTTCTGCTTTATTTGGTATGTCTCGTCACATCAGCGTTTGCCATTTTTAGGCTCCAGCTTCCAGAAAACAACAAACTTGTACGGAATGACCTCCCAGCTTTGTGCCTGCAGAGGACCTAGAAATTCACAGGTGTATCCCTTTCATTTATGAAGCATACCAACCATTACGCACATCAGAATCAACAAAGACACTTCCTCCCTATTTCAGAACCTTCTGCCTATCCCTATCTGCTCCAGAGAAGAGAGATGCAGCTGCCAGTGACTGTACCATTGTAAATGAAGATGCAAACTAGGGGATGTGCTTAATGAGGAGCAGTGCAACCTGCCCTTGTTGCAGCATGAGATGGACACAGGCAGTGGTGGGTGTTGGGACTGCATCCTGCAGTGCAGCCACTCAATGAGGTTGGGCTCAGCCAACACACTACAGATAGGACTTGTGCTTCCTGCACTCACAGGGTGCATTGGGTGGGGAACCAAAGGACAACCAGGAGCTGCTGAGCACCAGCAGAGCCTGGGATTGAGCACTTAACAGCTCCTCGACCATGTGCTTCCAACCAGCCTCTCAGCTCAGCAGGACCAGCACAGGTTCACTACCACACACTGATTAGTGCTGCTTCTAAAGCAAGCAGACAAGGTCACAGCGTTTCTTTATTCATGCAGTTCTGACTTCTCAGACAAGCAGCAAGGCCCAATAAATGCATTTTTCCAGCATCCCGCTTCAAGCAGCCCCAAGGCATACAGCAGAGAACAGAAATTTGCCTAATTAAAGACCACTTTCTGAAAAATTTAGCCCTTCCTGCCTTGCTCAAGGTCATACACTAAGCGGCTACAGAACAAACAGCTCTGCAAAGCTGCAGCAGCACAAGGAGCACAAACCTCATGTAAGGGCAGCACCAGCCCTGGTGCTCAGCATTGTTAGAATGAGGTTTTGTTTTCAAACAAGGCTGAGTGAGGAAGCAAAAGGAAATGGCAACGGAACAAGATTTTTCAATGGTTATTTTTGTTCTTAATTAGACCATTTTCTAAGAAAAAGGTTGATAGCCTTTATGAAGCCAAATTGTTTCTAAATCTAATTCTTGTGGTTCTGCTGGATTGCTTGCATGGATTCTAAGGTTAAATCAGCAGACTGCAGGTTTTCCTTTGGCACACTATTCTTATTAAGCATGGAAATTAATATTAAGCAGAGCCCCAAACATCTGAAACACATCCAAAATCATTTTCTTAAGTCATACTGAACAACGGTCAAATCAGCACCATCAGCTGGCAAACAGGGAGGAGGTCACCAGCATTCACAGGATTTTAGACTTCATAACTCCTGCTTGTTTTAACAATAAAAGTAATAGAAGAGAATGAAAGTACCATTATATTTTCTTCAACAGCATTAAGGCACTGTTGAAAATTCCTCTTTTTCTGCCTATTAGAATATACTTCTTAACAGTATTTCACCCCAAACATACGACTGTTTCACTGCTTATTTCCTACCTTGTTTTTCTGAATCCATCACTCAGCACGAAACAACTGGTCCAGCAAGCACCAAATCCTACATCCTCATGGTGTTCTATTTAAACTGTTCTTCTGACAGTTAACATACTATGAACCCACGCTCAAAATAAAGCATATCAGTGACTGGAGAGTACCAGATAAGGTGAAGGAGGAAAAAATGTTCTGAACACAATGGGCCACCAGAGAAAAATGAATCAATATCGTTACTTTAAGTTGTCTGGGAACTGAAATAAAATCCACCTTGCTGTTAATTACTGATTTAATTGATATTAATATTCCTGTGGGCTCAGTCTTTAAAATACACCAAATCCTGCAAGAATCATCACAAAGTCATCAAGGATTTGCTGCTGATTTACAGTTATTCTCAAACAGAATTTGCTGTGCTGCTGTCCTTAGGAATACTGATGCAAGGAAGGGATGCACAAATCCCACTGTAGCAACAAATAGCTGTTCAGAATGCATTCATGCCGAGACAGTCACAGCAAGACAACGTGTTGCATGAAATCTGTCATGATTGCAATTGAACCCACAGAATGACCTCCAACAGCCCACAGGTGTAAAGAACCAGTTTCATTTCTGGAAGTGGGAGCCCATTTTGTGCTCCTACTCAAAATTCTGCTGACAGGAAGCCCACATCCTACCTGCAGGATCTCCAGTCCATAGGCATGTGCCATACACAACAGAGCACATACACAGCACTGAATTATCCTGACTCAGGCAATGAAAATCAGTGGGAGCAATGACTGAACAGGTTGTTCCACATTTTGGTTACCTCATCTATACATTTCTCTTCACAGAGCATGAAATTTTAACAAAGGGATGAACTGAAGATTTATGAATCCAATACTTCTACTGAAGATACTAGGCTCTTCATCTGCAGATTCAGTCAGTCCCTGCAAACTTACAGTAAGCAAATAGTCACAGCAATAAGCACAGTCTCAGTTCTACTATGATTCCTAGAATCAATGAGCTACAATGCAAACGTTTGCCCACCAGCATGAGAAGCAGCAGCCCTGCCTGCACTGCTGGTGATCATGACTAATAAAGACCTGCCATGGGAACGGAGAGCACGGAATGGGAATGACTGCCACGCAGCCTTGTTCCATTTGTTTCCATTTTCAAGTAATAACACAATATAAAATCCTGTATTGTTGTTAGCTGTCAGAACAGGTGGTGTAAGAAGAAAAATTATTTGAGAACTGACTGCTATGAAAGCACGCTCCCAATCTGCAGCATTCTTCACTTTGTTCTAATGGAACATGGAATTAGATGACTGAGTAAACTGTGCTGCTTTGTCACTGGTGTTTCCTGCTACCTACTCATGTGCAGAGCACACTGATCCTGACACTCGGGTTTATCACAAGCCCTGATGACACACTGGTGGTGACACACTAGAACAGGTTGCCCAAGGAGGCTGTGGATGCCCCATCCCTGCAGGCATTCAAGGCCAGGCTGGATGTGGCTCTGGGCAGCCTGGGCTGCTGGTTGATGACCCTGCACATAGCAGGAACGAGATGATCATTATGGCCCTTTTCAATCCAAGCCATTCTATGACACAATTGCTGCAAAGAAACACACAAAGGCAAAAAACAGCAAAAAGTATTTTTTATGCCTACAGCTACAGGAGACAAGCAACATAGATACAGGGGCGGCTATTTAGATACCAAATAAAGTAAACTGCAGCCCTAAAATAAGACGGATATAGATTTTGCATGTACACACAGCAACTCAGCATTCAGATGAATTTATTGCAAAGAATACAAGGCATGTTTGTCACTGCTCCTCATTTCCTGCTTCCATCTGTTTAGACCATGCTGAAATCTGCTGTTGTACACTACACTAACTTTTCTCTCTGGGTCTATCTGGTTCTTACCATAAATGTGAGCAATGGAAAGACCAATGATAGGCCTGATGCCTCTGTTTTGTGTACAGACATAGTGCCTTTTCTGCAGTGCTGCAGCATCTAGAGACGAGCAAAACACCCAGCAAAGTTAAAATAGAAATAAAGCAGGAAAGAAAAAAACATACTCCACAACCTGCTCTGAAGGCAGTTATACACTATCAAAGATGAGGCACTTCTCAGCAGAAAAACCCAAATGAAATCTATAATCAACCTCACCAAGGGAAATGTGTAGCATGAAAAGACAGAAGAAGGTGCACAGAACCTGCGCTTTTATCAGGACCTGCCACGGGCAGAGGCTGAATTACACTGGAATGTCAATTGCATAAGCACAACCAATAGTAGCTAGGGCAGTTATTAAATGCCTATCACCATTTTCACTATCACAAATGCAGCAGGGATGTGGATGAGGGCATCCAATCCGTTCAGCACGCAGCAGGAACACCCACGGGGCCACACCCACGGGGCCACACCCACGGGGCCACACCCACGGGGCCACACCCACGGGGCCACACCCACGGGGCCACACCCACGGGGCCACACCCACGGGGCCACACCCACGGGGCCACACCCACGGGGCCACACCCACGGGGCCACACCCGAAAAAAAACCCTCAAAACCAAAGACTTGGCTTGCACTATCAGTGATTATCAATTTTGCTTTACACCTGCAGGAAATCCCAATGTCACTATGTTCCCTTTAAGCCAGCTCTGCTACAGATTAGCCACTGCTCCAGAAGGCCATAGGAAGGGCACCCAGGGGGATCTGTCATCCTTCTTTCTTGGAACCACGAGAGAGTTTTAAGGTTTAAAGCAGTAGAAGGTCAAAATCCCTATTCTAAACTATTCCAGGAGAAACATTTACACATTCTCGCTGCTGAAGAGAAACTATGAAATTTTACAAGGTTTAAATAAAACGAGGCCAGGAGCTAATGCTGAAAGCTGGCATTTCACCAGCTGCCAAGAGCAGATCAATAAATAACCACCTTCAACTACAGCAAGAAAGGCTTAGCAGTATATTATCGGTGACCTGCAGTCCAGGGGAAGGACATGGGCTGTGCTGTGCAGGTGTTGGTGCAGGGAAGGCAGTGTCAGTTGTTCCATAGCCAGCCCAGGCAGTCGTCCTGCTGTCCCTGGTGACACCAAGCAGCTGAAAAGTCCCTTGTTCAAAGTGTTACCCTTTTCTGCCTCTGATCACCCTTCCATTTCGTACAGAACCTGCACAGGCTGAGGATGCTTTTAATGTCATCATGTTTTAATGTCTTTAAAAAAAAAAATTACCAGGGGAAAGCATTACTACAAAGCAAGGCAAGTGCCTGAGCTTTATTTAGGTGTTATAAAGAGACACTATGCAGAGAGCACTGTAAGTAACAAAACTGCAGTGCCCTTTTTTCCTCCTAAAGTGCAGTTTCTGTGAATAGCAGCTTCGGAATTCAAGGATTTCTCATAGAGGAGCTACTTAGTATGTACACAGACCCCTTGCGAGGACAGACAAACAAGTCAGTGAGCTTGGCAGAACCGCTTGGCAGCGGTTGTTGGGCTCAGCACTGCAGCGCTACCACCTGCAGCCGGGCTGTGCTCTGCCCACAGTGCTGCAGGAGCTCCGGGAGCACAGACTGGAGTGGCAGCATCTCCTTGTGTGTCATAGAATCACAGAATGGCTTGGGTTGGAAGGGACCTGCAAGGTCACTGAGCTCTAAGTCCTGCCATGGGCTGGATGTCCCCAGCAGATCAGACTGCCTTGAGCACCCACACTTTCCTGGATGTTAGCATGAGTTGGCAGCATGCAGCAAACAGGAAGGGGACAGCAGCACACAGACAGTAAATCACTGCTGCGTGTGACCCCAGGCCTCTAGTTACAAGAGAAAACATGTCTCACATTGCAGGCTGCCTTGCCAAAGCATCCCTGGGCTGATAAACAGGGCTGGGACTGATGGTCACAGCAATGTACCTGTAGGTTCAAGAGGAATTTGCTGCTGTTAAACAGAATTACTATTTATAGAGCAATTGGCACCAACTTCTTCTCAATGAATTGGAAAGAGCTCAATTAGGAGAATCTCAAACAACTTCCCATTTTCTCAGCAATTCTGTGACATTAAAATAAACCTCATTTTCTAGGCTTTTAACCAGCAGACTTCCAAAACACACAGTGAAAATAAAACCTTGAAACGGCCATCCTGGCAGCAACAGAGATGTACAGAACAACAAAATGAGACAGCAACCCATCCAAAAAATGGAACACAACTGCAACATTCATGACTGGGAAAGAGCCCAAAAGGACGTGAGCACGCCACTGCTGATGGAGAGCTGGTACCTGCACAGCACAGCCACTCAGTGAACTATTAGCTGCGTTGCTAGGACTTTTGCATGTTAAAACACAGCAGTGTAGCGCTGTAGTGTGCTGTGAGGGTGCTCATGCTGCTGCATACAGCTCCAGAGCTCCAGGTAGAACCATGAGCTGCCCAATACAGGCAATACATCAACACATCATCGACATGAAGTACCTCAAATTCCCAAATGTCTTTTTACCTCAAGCCAAAAATATCAGATTTATCAAGGACAGGACTGGGATTGGAGCATGCAGCTCTATTCTGCACACAGACTCTGCTGTGGCTCTGCAGCTCAATGCTGTGCTTTGTCACAAGCCTTAAAAGCTACAAAGCACATGTGTGCATTTAAAGTAAACGCACTACATCAGCTCCAGAGTGCTGCTTGTTTTCTTTTAGAAGTAGCAGAGACGACATGAGGAAAACACTCTCAAATGCACATTTTAAATAATTACTTTCAGTTTGTAAAAAATAGGATCAGGATTAATGATTTAACCCAGCATGAAAACAGACTATCTTTGGAATGAGTACAAAGCCAAAACACTTGACAGAAATTAATACACAAGCTGGAAACCGGAGTAAACAGCACCAGAAAAATCCTGACATTTATTTACTACAGTTCCAATGGAAAACAAGAGAATTATCTTCCAGCGATCCATAAAACAAGGAATACGTCAAGTGACATACAGCTGAGACTACAGCATGGATTATGGGGCTGCTAAATGCACCGGATAAAGCCATAGAACTGCAGAAAGCAGCATTTGTTTGTTTGTTTCAGTGTGTTACTCTCTGTTTCTTTAATATTATTAAATACATGAGCTCAGAGTCATCTGTGTGACATTGCTGACTCAACTGCCATACAAATAACTGTCATTTGCTCAGTTGTCTATGTTCCTTTCCTACAGAAATCCAAATAGCCAGAGTGTATCAGTTCCTCTCTTGGGGATACCCTTAACCTAAACATGATACCCTGTAAAGGTATCGTGTTTAGGTTAAGAACAGGAGGTGAAGGCTGCACAACCCCACAGCAGCGAGTGGGAGAAAAGTCCACATCCAGAATAAGCACAAGAAAGGTCAATACTAAATAACTCCTCAATACTATACAGCTCAGCAGCAAACTGACTACAAGAGGACTCCTCATAACAGTCATCTTCAGTTTAATCTTGAGCTTCTCTTAAAAAACATGAAGCAAATACAAAGCTCATATCAAAAGGAGCGATGAATAATAGACTCAATTGAGCAGGAAGGTGAAAGTGAAGTAGGAATAAACATGGCATCAGACTAACACCCATCAAAAGGCCTCAGCACTCCTTGCTGGAGCCCCAGTGAAGGAGAGGAATGCCTGTGAAGGAAGGCAGCATGCCAGGCAGGGCCTGGGCCAAGCTGGGTGCCTATGGCTGACCTCTTGCCCTTGCAGGTACAAGTGTTAGACCCCACACAAAAAACAGCAACAAAGCACCCCAATGCCAAGAGGAGCTGCTGCAGGTGCTCACACACTCACCAGAAGCACAGAACAGCCAACATGGAGCGCTGGCAGAGCTGGGAGGGCTGCAGCAACACACAGTACAGTAGGGAGATAGAGCACAAACCAACTTTAATTTCATTGCCTCATGAGGCTCAGTTTAAGGCCTAATGTTATCTTAATGCGTTTCCTAGCTCCCATAATTAAATTCAGTAATCCTTAGCCTTAAGGTATCAGCAAATTAAGCTAATTTAAAGTTACTACCTGAGCTTATATCCTTTTTTTTTTTTTTTCTTTTTTCCCCTTCAGCAAAGAAACAAAGTATTGAACCCTCCCTGTGACAAGTAGGTATTTTTGTCTTGCCTTTAACTGCTTGCTCCTTCTCCTCTGTTCTCATTCTGTACTTTAGAGGTTAGCAAGGAGGTTTAATGTATTACCCTGTGGAGATTCAGATGTAGCTGGGTACCTAACAGAGCTACAGAGCAGAGCTTCACTGCAGCCTGGCCACACAGCTGCCCCATGTCCCCACACTGCCATGGTTACACTGCACTCACAGACTCTCACATCTGCTTCACAGCCCCTACTTCTCTGCCGCAGATGCTGCAATAGCTGAGGGTGAACCCTAAGAACCCAGCATGTCAATCACACATCCAAGCACAGCAATCCCGACTGACACCGTGAGCTAAGCAGAATCAGCTGCATCAATCTGCACACCACGGACAAGCACTATTACCAGATAAAAATCTCACAGAAACATGACTAGCTGAGAGAATAAACGCATCCCATTATCTGCAATGAAATCACCTAAATTTCTCCATCACTGCAAAATAACTTACCCAGGTGACGACATTGCAGGCACAGGGCAGCTCCAGGCACATGTGGGCACACTGCTACTCGGGTACCACAAACTGAGGTCCCATGGGGGAGATGCTCAATGCTCCAAGACCTCTTCTTTCTGTAGACAAGAAAAAGGTTGTTAAGTGAGATCTGCAAGGCCCATCCTCAGCATTAATGAAATATCTAGCCATCTATTGGTCCTTAGAAGCAGCAAGATTGCTTCTGATAAATCCTTTCCAACAGCAGGCAATGCTTATGAGGAATAACAGTAATCATCTATAGGAAAAAGTTAACTCACCTGACTGGCATGCAAATTTCAAGCAACAGAACACCCCATCTCAGGAAGGAGCCTTCCCTATTCTAGCCCTTATATGACCCATTAAGGGTCCACCCCTCCCAATCAAATGGGAAGAAGTAGTGAATTGCATGCACCTGTGCTTCCTGGGCCAGCCACCCCCTGCACCAGGTGATCAATCATCAGCTCAGGCTGTGACAGAACAGTCCTCTTACACCATCTAAGTCAAGGCAAACTAAAAATGTAATTCTAAAAACGAAAATAAGCTTTTTGAGGCCACACTTCCATCGATTTTCATATCTCATGGTTTATGGTAAAGCTTTTCATTAATGTACCACTTCCAAAGTGGGTTTGCTCACAAAACACTTGCAAGATGCAGCACAATTACTGTTACCCCTGTCTTGTTCTCTTCCAGATGCTCCCCAGCTGATGTCAATTCCAGCAATACAATATAAGCAAAAAGAATAAACCCAGACTTTTCTCTCCCATACCTGCTGGTGGCTCATTGCCATAAGCACTGTTATGCTGATGTGCTGCTCCTCAATGTCTTTCTGCAACGTACTGTCATTCAGGAAAAAGTGAATTCCACCCAGGTATTTCCTTCTTGAAGCTTGAATTGTTCCCTACTGAACAGAAGGAACCACGTTTCACCTTCCTTAAAAACTCATTTATACCATTTATTCTTGCTGGAGTGGTTCTGGGGCCATAGTGCATTTTCTCCCTGATTTCTGTTTGTGCCATATCCATAGCTAATAGATACCAGATGAAGCCAGAATGATTGATTACAAAGTGTAAACACCAATAGCAGTGTGTATATATTAAAATCAGCCCTCTGGTGAGCACTATCTTAACATCTTTGTACAACAAAAGGCACAAAGGTAGCTCTGCCACCACCAGGAGAAGACCCTGCTGGGTGGGTGCAAGAAGTGATCCATCCACCCATTGCTCTACAGGAGAAACTGCTCACCACGCTTCAGCTCATCCCACCTCACGTTAATTACACTTTTAAAGGGTAGTTAGGATGAGAAATCACAGAAAAATAATCATTTCTTTATTGTTTATTCCTTAATTGCACATGTAACGAGGGAAATTTAAAGGAGTGTACCTTAGAACTTACACTTTAATGATGCTTTTACTCTGGTCTGAGTGCTAATGCCCTCATTTTTATTACTGATTACTGCCTTTTAGTGGCTGCTTCAAAAACACTCCCGTTAAGAAATTCCTATAAGGCACTGCAATTATACATTGCATGTATTAAAGAAGCCAACTATTTCATTTGTGAAAAACACATTGTGTACCTTGATTTCCTTGTTACAGCCTCTTATTAATGTATGAGGCTCAAGGTCTTGGCAAAACCTTTTGAATAAACGCTAGCATTGAAGCATTTCCCATTGACGTGAGAAGTGGTAACACAACATAAATTCAGCCCTATTTTGTTGTTTTCCTACCTCAAAATGCATTTGTCACATTTCAACAACACAACACCAAGAGCACTTTCTCCATAGCAGTAAGTATGAAGAGCTGGATTCAATATTATTTCCAAAACTGGTTTTCGATTACAGGTTCTCCTGAACTCTTATGGTGGTTCCCAACAGCTGCCAACAAGAAGCAGGGTCCAGCCCAGCCCAGTTCTGTGTATGGACCTACAGGCTCCAGCCCTACATGAAGGACGAATGAGGGGCTCTGGAGGATCAGCTACAGGATTTTATATTCTGCTGTGAGAGATATGTGAAGAAACCTCACTTCAAGATGAAATTATTGCTGTAATGAGTGACAGTGGCACAGTTCTCCTGACCTTGAAATAATCAGCACATCAATGGACACCACACTTCTGTGTCTTCTGGGGTTTTAGCTCTGGAAATGAAAGTTTCTGCTGTTTGAAATTAAGCCTGGCAAAAAGCAGAGCTGTTACCAGAGCTACAGAGTGAGACAAGTTCCAGCTCAGAATAACAGCATCACTTTATATGTTTACTGCTATGTATCCAGTAGAGATATTTAATGAGATTCACTTTAAAATCTCTGCTGTGAGAGCAAACCATGAGAGCCACAAGAAAATTCTATTAGGGTTTTTCTCACGTCCACTCAACCTCAGCAGTGCCTGAGGGAGCACGGCCTGACCGATCTCCATTCCAAACGGCCCATGTCCCTCAGTCTTTCTGCAGGGCAGGGCAGCCCAGCAGCACGCAGTGGGTCCTCATGTGTCCTTCCAGCCCTTCCTTGAGACAAGAGAAGCAACACAATGTTCTCAAGCTGGCAATATGCAACCTATCGAACATCAGCACCATCTCAGGTTCTTGTGAATAACTGTACGTTCTTTGTGAAAACCTGTAAAGCACTGGAACGTTTTCTTTAAGCACACTTTTCTATTGTAAGGTTCGTACATAAAAGCTTAACCTAGAAAAATCTGCAGAAACGACTCCTGTGAGACATTCTCTAAAGCTCCATAACACTTATGAGCAGACAAGGACTGCCAAAACACTACAGAACCATTCACTGCAATGGGACACCATGCCCATAACAGATCACTGCTCCGCTCCCCCCAGGCCTCTCTGGCCCCAGGCAGGTGAGCATCCCCCCCCCAGGGACCCCAATACACTCTGTATTCCGCATTGCTCACCCTATGATATTTCAATATGGAATGCTCAATTGCTGCAAGGAAATCAAAATAGCTGAAAGGCTTCCCAAGATGAGTCAGCAAAGCCAGCATTTTGCTCTCAGCTCCTTCCACAAGCATAACAGAAGGCAGCGGGAGACAGAGGATTCAACAGACCGGGGCAGCTGCTTTTTCTACAAGCTCGTGCCATGAGAACCTCATCCTTTATGCAAGTTTTGTAACAAATGCTTTCTTTCAGCTGCACCCCAGCCCATCCCCAGCCACCCCACAGAGCCATGGCTGCCCCACAGAGCTGTGCAGCAGCCCCCCAACCAGCCCCAGTGCTCCAAGAAGCACGGATGGAAGCAGCACGCAGCCACCCCATCTGTGGGCTGCTCATCTGCCTCCCTCAACACGAGGCCTCTGCAGGATGCACCTAATGACTTTTTCCACCTTAAAATAAGCTGACCTAATGCTGTGCTAGGTCAGCCTCACTTGGTTTTGTGTGGGAAGGCTCAAGTCAAGTAAAAGATAAGCCTCTTATGGCACAAAAGAGAAGGAAAATAAATATTTTAAAAGTGAAATTAATCATATGGTTTCACATCAACTTCCTAATGTGTACCACCAGCTCCTCTCATTTGTATTTCTTTCCTGCTCAGATCGAATTACCGGTGTGTTACCCTGAAGTAGCAATATTCAGGTTTAGCCTTAGGCAAGCGAGGGAGATGATTTTAAGATGGAACTAGAATACAAAATATGATCGCGTTCTTTATTCTGATTATACACAGCATGCATCACTCAGGACCATCTCTTAGTTTTTCAGCTGTTTTAAGTCTCCATCATTGAACACCAAGTTTCCTCACTCCCAGATTTAACTGCCAGCACAGGCATGTTGCTTAAGAGCAGGTGCCCATTATGTCAGGAAACACCGCAGGATTAACAACCCATTGTTCTCCCATATGAGAAAATGGGTCTGAGCACCAAGAAATATTCCTGCTGGCCGATTATGATGAATCACTCCTCACGGAGCTATTTACTGGCAGGCTCAGACTATCAGAAACCCGAGGGCACATCAATTCTATCAGTGCCAACACACCGTAAGGGAGGAAGCCTCTCACCTGGTTTGTTCTCCCTGCCTACCATGGCACTGTCCTGAATCAGAGATGCCGTTCCTTTTCCTGGCCTGTTGACCCACACAGGACCAAAACTTAACCAGCTGGACCACCAGAAGCCTCCCTCAACTCAAACAAAACACCAGGACTGATTTCAAAGGCAGACTGCTGTCACGGATTAGAGTCCACATTTAAGTTCCTTTTCCACCAGAGTTCTGCCATCTGCTCCTTCCATGTTCTTACCTGACCCATTTTTAAACCATCCTCTGCTGACCCCCATTTGTGACAGCAGCTCAGGTGATTCCCACCAGCAGAGCTGCCCCACTGCGCACCCCAAGGCATGCACTGCATCTTCTCTAACATCCCTTTCTTGACCATGACTTGGATCGCTATTCTTCCACTACTGACTACCCATTAACTACAAAAACAGGACGAGTGCCATTCTGTTAAAGACTGTTTTCAGAGTGCTTTTATGTTATGGCTGTCAATTCATCAGAACCTTTTTAGTGTATCTTGTGGTTCTACATTTAATCAGAACATATTCTGTTTCCTTCTATTGTGAAGAAGTTAACATGGACGGATCTCTCTCCCTCCCACTGTTCATCCCGATAGCCTTTGTCCTTCCCAAGTGTTGTCTGGAAGCACTGCACTCCCAGCTGTTCCTTCAAACCTCCTTTTAAACAGGCTTTTAAGCAGACGTGGTTGTGGAAGTTAAAAGCTTTCCTGTGTTGGACTGCTTGCTTCTACCAGGAGAGCTGATCTGAGCAACCCAGCCTCACAGCAGCCACCTGCATCGCCAGCCTCTGCGCAGGATTCAGACTTGCTCCGGCCTTTTGGGTTATTTACTTTGCTCCAAAGCACAGAGGTTCACAAGATGGAAAATCTCCTGTTCCTTGCACCCACATCCAGCCAACACAGCCAGAACTGCTATTTTCTGCTTATGCAGCTTTTCTAATCTCACTCATCTTTTCATGGGCATTATCAGCGTGCTGTGAGGGCAACTTCTGTCACAGTCACCAGATTATAATCTTTCCACACAGATTTTATAGCTCCTTCTGATACAATTCATTAATTTACCCTATTTGACTCTAAACTGTCTATGTATATATAAATATACATAGCACAATTCCTCCATAGCATGTCCAGCCCTACTGATCCTGTTTGATGTTTACCCTGAGGAAAAAAAAACCCACACCAACAAAGACACTCCTCTCTCTAATTATCTTCTCCTTTTCTTTAGGGGATAAGTAAAATACAATGCTTGCCTAAACTGGCAATTGCATGAGATGCGATAATTTAATTCAGACTTAGCATGCTTGTAACACTTGAAACCTGCAAAGCCACAGAGATCGGGGTAGACAGGTTTTGGTCTCTTAGGTTCTTTTATTGTACTCAAAGTAATACCTGTGCACCTAAGGCTGGGTTTAAGGAGAATCAATGAAAGGATTTAGTGAACAGAGAGAAAAAAAACATGCCAAGAACCAGCATCCACGTGAGCAGCCCGTGTAGCACCGCAGGTTGCTCACCCACTGGTATATAAAGCTACATGAAACGCCATCTGGATCCAGGCAGAAAAGATTAACATCAACACTCACAGAGCTGCCTACCAGAGAGAGACAAACAGAACACTTCTCTGCCTGAGATTTATCCCAAGTAAGAGCACCACAAGGCTTGGGAATTTGCTCCCACCAGCACCACCACCCAGGTGTGGACACTGCCCTGCTCCTTCCCAGCTAAGACCATGGCACTGGTCATGCTCCCCCTGAACACTGCTGTACTCCTGCATTAATGCTACAGCCAGAAAGGCATCACTGTAATTCCTTACCTGCTTAGGGGTGCACGACTCTGTCTGGTGTAACACTCATCCAACAGCTGAAATAAAATGTTTCTTCAGCTGAAGTTTCCTACCATCCCCGGGGTCATTCTGCCTGAGTTAACGGCATCCCCTAAATCTGACTTAACTACATTGCATAAATCTAACTATTCAGTGACAAAAGCTTACATAAATGAGTAATAAAGCTCTTTCAATTCCCCCACCAGGGGCTGGAGCTAAACAGGAGATTTAGGGTTTGGGATGAACCAGGAGTAGTTAGAGGCTCATCTGAGCAAGATCTGGGATAAAGGAACAGGAAAATGTGGCATCAGAGCATACACCCCGTTCTACAGGGCACATTGCTGTGATGTGACTGCCCACCAGCTCCTCAGCGAGCTCATGGCAGCCCCTCAGGAGCCATGGCTGCTGCCCTCATCTCCCTGGGGTATGAGCACCCAGGCTCAGCTCCCCAGCCCCACAGGACATGGAGCCCCACCAGCAATGTCCAACCAGCTCAGCACGCAGCTCTTTGGCCTCCCAGCACATGTGGGCCCACCTGCAGCCCTACAGTGTGAGGGTGGTGGGTGTCCACTGCAGGGCCTGGTGCTTCTGCCCAGCTGGGATCACAGCTGGTTGCCATTGCATCTCCTCAGCTGACTTTGCTTCCAAGATGAACTCCAGAGCACTTCAGAGGAAGACCTTGGGCTGCGTCTCCTATTGAACCTGTTCTTTTTTTGCATAAATAAATATTCAGGAGAGACAGAATTAGAATCCAGGATATCTTTGTCTCACTTTGTCCATCCCAAGAGCCCTCCGCACCATCCACTATAATCATTTTTTCCTATCGCTTTGCTCTTTAAGCACACGTTTTTCCTATTAAGTAGAACAACTCCAGTAGAAAAGATTGAGAGGTTCGTTCTGCAGAATACTCTTTAGCCTTGTGCTTTGAATATTTATTGGATATATGGGAAAAATAAAGAATTGAGTGCAAATCCCACACTGGAAGAAATTAACGATGTGTATTCAGGGCTCTCAGCGCTGACTAAACTATTTGTAGAACGCAGTCCCAAAGACACACAGCAAATGTGCCACAAAGACTGGTGAAGAGGCACCAGCACCCAGCATGGCTACAACAGAGGGCTAAAGGAAGGAGAAAATCACATCCTCCACCTCCTGCTCCCAAATAAATGTTCCAAGGAATCTGACCATCCCTTCAAGGCAGGGATTTGCACTGGTGGCCACAGCCCACCCAATGCTGGGCCCAAGTGGGGAGACACTGCTGATGGGCCATGGATGCACTGCAGCACCCTCAGAGCAGCAGCCAAAGTGTCCCAACATGGGCTGGGCTTCCTCTGCACACTCCACTTTTTAAGGTGCTTCTCCAGTTCACTGAAGGCAATGAAAGCTGCTATCAGCAATGCCACCTTCCCAACAAAGTTTAATTACCTAAAAGGCAGTGGTGAAGTGCTGCTAATATCCAAGGCACTCCAAGGAGCAGCACACTGCTGAACAACCCACAGGACTGAATGTCAGGGACTTCTCAAACCAGTGCATCCACCACCACTGCTGACACACCCTGCTGTCCACCTCTTTCGAGCCATAGCCTCAGCTCCAAAGCTCATTTGACCCTCCCTGAATTCCCACCTTCCAACCCGGCTGAGAGCATCACAGCTGCAAATGCTGCAGGAGCTTTGCGTAATGGCACAGAGTGCTTTGTGCCTTTGCAACAGCAAATATAACTTCTGCCATCGTCCCCTGATTCACATCCCATTGGTCCATCCTAACGTGTAACGGTGTGACCACTGAACATCAGTGCACGCAGCACAGGCATTTTTAAAGGTCATAGTTATTCAAGCATTCTCCCAGCTAGATACAGCTATTAGGTCTGTTCTGAACACACAAGGCTCTCTGAGCACCTCCACTAAATTAATTGAACCCAAGTATTAACATAAAACCAGTTAGACACTCATCATTTAGCTGAGGAATATGACATTACAAATGCAATGAAAGCAGCAGGGAAACACGGGGGATACAAGACCAATTCTTTGTGGGCACACCAAAGTCACCAGTGAGCGGATGTCTATGAAACAGCACAGATACAACCGAGCTGTGTATGGCCTTTGAGACCCCCTGAGGATTTGGGATCTCAGCCCTGCAAAGCCAACCCCACGTGGCCCCGCATGGGCGCTGTGCGGGGAGGCAGAAGGGTTTCCCTCTGGTCTGACCTGGGACAGGCAGGTAGAGCGAAAGCAGCCAAGTGATCAGAAAGCAGCACACACAAGTACAATGCCAGAAGGCACGCTAAATGTTTTCAACATAAAAATATATTAGTTTGCTTTTATTAGCACGTAACTGTGCTAACAAGTCTCAGGCACAGATTTAGCGGGATGAAGGCCAGGAGCTTTCCCTTCCCCATGAGCAATCCCCAATGTAACAGCTTTTCCGCATCACAGCCCATGCCTGTGGATCTACATACGCTCCCAGCTCTTTCACAGGCAAATCCCAACCTCATGTACACAACGGGACTTAATCCTTGCAAGAGGCTACAGCTACCGTAGCCTTTAAAAGCAAGCACGGAAATAAAACCATTAAAAACAAATAAACAGCCACACCTGGATCTGCTTGTATCAGGGCTTTGCTTTGCATTGGAACAGCTGCGGCAGTGGGAAGGGAAGAAGAAAGGGATCCTGCTCTTCAGGCCATCCCAGCATTATGGTTTTAGTGACAGGAAAAGGAGAAGCTGATGCTCAAATCTTCCCTAAATGCTGCCCCTTCTTCAGGTTGCCTCTCACCCTACAATAGCTTGAAGTCATTTACATCATCCAATGATTTAAAAGCAAGCAGGAAAAAATAAAATAAAAAGGAGTGTGCTCAGATTTATAACTGCTGGGATTTTTTTGTGTGGTTTTTTGGTATAGCTCTCAGCTTTTTTCTGCATCTGAGTGCAATAACCATTTCCAGAAGTCTGCATTAAATCTTTGCTGAAGTGCCTCTTCTGGTGGCGGGATTTATTGGTGGCAGCTGGCTGAAACTGCTCCGAGAGCACAAGGGCTGAGCTCATCCATCTCAAAGAACAAAGCCAACCATCACTAGCGCTTATTCCAACTGCACACCCATTTTCTGGAGTTCAATGAAAGTACCATCACCAAAACAATTACTCTGTGAGCGTTCTGTGTTCTGTACCTTCCCAAACCCAGCTGGCAGCAGCTCAGCACACAGGGCGCAGCACTGGGTTGGGCAGCCAGGAGGTGCACCAATGCAATGCACTGAGCCCCATCACAGCGACATCGTCCTTGAGAGGTGCGCTTGGGACAGGCCAGTCCTTGCAAATATGGATGAGCAGAAGATGGATGATGATGGGAAACTTCACGATTCCTCCAATGACTCAAGTAGGTCTTGAGTCTGTCAAAACAGATGGTTTGAAATAAAGAAACCCAACTTCCACTACCCTTAGGGATCAGGCTTCCTAAAAGAGGCACATGAGATTGGCTTCAGCTCCCCTCCAAGCAATGAAAAGAGGATTTCAACCCCATCTCCACAGATGAGGGTCCCAGCCAGCACCCAGCAGGCAGTGTTCCTGTGCACATACACAGCTCTGGCAGCTCCATGTCTCGCAGGCAGGATCATGGCTGGGGAATCCTGCAGTCCTAAACTCAGAGTCACTTTGACAGAGACAACTCTGCACCCATACAAAGGGCTTGTGCCACAGCTGAGGTAGCCTGGTAACACTGGTATCAGTTGCATGCATTTTAACCTCCAGTATTTGCTACCACATACATCAGTAGTACCAAATCCGACCAGCTTCAGCCCAGAGAACTGCTGTTACACACCGTGATGCACTGCTTTCAGTCCCATAACAAGTGCAGCTGGTCAGTCTGCAACCTTTAAAATTTCCTAAGTGCTCAGGGCTCTCTGGCTCACATGAGGGGGGATAGACACAAAAAAACACCCCAACCTGCTTCCCAATCACACTGAAAGAGGTGGAAGGGGGTAAATCTTTACCAGCTCTCATGTAGACTGGGTCTTGGTTTGCACATGTTCCTGTTAGCCAGCAGCAATTAGCACAGCATACACCTTGAGACACCGAAACGTTACGAGAGACTGTGATTAAGAATTAATGTTTTTATTTGTTAAGAATCTGAGCTTGCTAAAATTCAGAAGCAAAGACTCAACCCTAAGAGCACAAGAAGCAGAACGCCGACAATCAGCCAGCAGAAAGGCTATATTTTTCAACCATATACCTCCCCCTGGCTCAGCCTTTCTTCTTGTGAGCTCAGCTGTAGCAATTAGGAGAATAATCTGTAGGAAGCCGACCCCCAAAAGCCTCGCTCAGCTTTCTCCAGCTGTTTCCTTCTTTATGTTGCCTGCAAACTCAAGCTCTGAAGAGACGATTCACCTCAGCAGGACTCCAAACTCTACATCTGCTCCGGGGGCATAATCTTTGCTGGGTACGTGGAAATGGGCTTTAACCAAATGGAGTCACTAGACTAAACAAAAATCCTCTTCTTTAAATCTACACACCGAGATTTATTTTCAATTATATTTCTGGCTGGATGTTTTCAAGATTATCATCTTTCTTCTTTAATCATCACAGCGCCGCTCTGCAACACGCCCTACTTCCTGAAAGCACCACGCTCTAGAAATGCAAATCTGAGTTATTATCTTTCCATAGATTAAAACTGCCCACACTGACCTGTCCAGCAACACAGAGACAACTCCTCGAGGAAGCAGAAGGGCTCCCAAACCACAACATAACGCTGCTCCAAAAACAAGATGTCACCGAGCACAATTAAAAACTTGTTCTAAAAGTGACAGAATGGCCTGGGTTGAAAAGAACCACAATGATCAGCCAGTTTCAACCCCCTGCTATGTGCAGGGTCACCAACCACCAGACCAGGCTGCCCAGAGCCACATCCAGCCTGGACCTGAGCTTTTCCATTCCTGGTGTAAAGTGTGGCCACAGAAAATTTGCACTGATCTTTATATTTGATCAGCAAAATTTTCCCTTCATAATTTCTTTCATAAGAAAGAACACACAATTTCTCTACAGCAAAGCTGGGAAGAGAAATACCTCTGCTTTCACTAATGCAAAGAATCACAAAGTTTGTGTCCTGTATTGGTCTTCAGCGCATTCAACATCACAGATCACAGACAGAAGCCCACATTTACACATCTCTACATCTCTTACCTCCATCAGCCAATAGGTTCCTGGCCTATAAGGATCTCTATGGGCACTCAGGAGGCCCCGTTCAGCCCCCCAGGGGCCCAGGATTCTCAGCTGAGCTGCTGGAATTGTCAGCACCTCCACAGTCAGCAGTTGCCAAGCACCAACAGAAATAGCACACACTTCATGCTCTTCAGGTAACCAACCTCTCCTGTTCTTGTCACATTGATAAAGGAAAGCAAGCTCCATTATTTTTCTCCCCCTTTCCCTGGTATTCTGAATGCACTGCAATACACAGCAGGACCCACTCACTGCCATGCCCATGAAGAGAGTTTCCCACTCCAACACTGATATACAGCAATGAATCCCCACAAGAAGAACACCCTTCATCCCAACAGACCATCATCACCAACAGCTGCCATGTTCTGCTGCACAGCTTCCATCACACGATGCAGTCTGTAGCAATGGCCAGCAGATGGGTAAGTTCCACATTCTGCACTACTTTTTCCTACAGATCTCTATTATAACCTCTGAACATCAAAATTAACTTTTAATAAGGTCAACTGATATAGCTGGGGTGGAAATCAACCAAACTCTGAAGAACCCCAACTCTGAAGAACATGTGAAGCTTGACCTATATGCCCAAAAGCTGCTGGTGCATCCTTATCCTTGCTGAGTTACTTAAAAGTACATTATACATAGCCTCTATCATAAATATTGTCTTTCACTTTATTCCTTATTGAGATTTGAGGGGCTGAAGTAATGCAGACTCAAAGTAAGTCCAAGCAAGCAGCATGTACAGGCTGAATGTGCTGTTAGAGCACTCTGCATTAGCTATCAGTTGTTCTCTCCTTGTAGCCAGCAAAGATTGCTAAGCTCCCTTTGGTACATGTGGTCACTCAGTAACCCAATATCCTCCTCTGTGCTCTGTATTACTACAGGAAAGGGCTCATGTTTGGCCACGCAGCGGGTGGATGTCCTTCAGAACAAGCAGAATTTTAAGCCTGAACTGTAACACCCTTCATTTTTAACTTAACAAAAACCTGAGGCAGGTGGAAAACAGCAAAGAGGGTAAGAGAAAACTCATTATTGAGGAAGATGAATTATTCCCCACAAGTCTCTTAGGTCACCTCTGCTATGCCATGAAACACACACACTTAGCACAAGGTTTATTAGAATACGGAGCGTGACAGAATGGGGCTATTTTTGCCTGTGCTGAGCAATATCCAAAGTCCTTTCTCAAGCAGTTAAATCAAACTTGTACCAAAAAGGACATTAGGAAGGAAATTATACCAAGAGGACACCTCAGAGCCCAGGTTTTGCCCTTATTCTCACCTTTTTGCTGCTCTATGTGGTGAAGCAGCAAATGTTGAACCCCCATAGCATCACCCAGTCCCACAGACAGGGCAATGCTGCATGCATGGTTCCTGGCAAGGGAATGGGGAAAACACCTTGACAGGAACAGAGACGTTCTCAGGCACTTCAAGCAGTTGCTCAGTAAAAATACCAACCTTGTTGCATGGTGTATGGCACCTTGGTGTTCATCATCACCATGACTCCAGAAAGGTAACAGCGCATCATATGGGAGATGGGTGACAGACCAGTTCTGCCTTCTGCCAGGAGGGTAAATGGAGACACAGGGAGTGGTCATGGATACCCCAGACAAAGCCACTGCTACCAAAAAAGACACTGCCCTGGTTATGTTGCAGCCAGGTTATGTTGCATACAGTACCCCACCACGTCTGCCTTCTGCAGTGAACCAGGTATGAATGCAAACAGCAAGAGCCCACCATCAGATAGCAGCGGGATGACAGGAACTGCAGAGATAAAACTGTATTGACAACTTATCAGGCTGGTAGAGTATTCCTTGGAACAGGAATGTATCTGCAGTCCGTGTTGATAGCGTTCTGCTCAAGATGCCTTTGAGGAATCTCTACACGCCCTGTAAAACACAAACACTGTGGATTCTTAATGGCCTGGAGCCTCACCTTTGGGTTGCACCATCAATTCCCCACCACCAATGCTGGATTTCTGCCCAGCACTGAGGCACAGCTCTGACGCTTTGTGTCACACATCCCTTGCAGCTGATGCAGTAGGTAGGGAAATCCCAGCAGCACATACTAAGCAGCACCACACAGGATCCCCTCTGCTTCTGTAAACAACAGCTTATCTGAAATTAAATCATTAAAAACTTCATTTATTTTTACTAACCCAGACTGATGCACATCAGATGTAACCCCAGAATTAAAATCTTTTATCTTCCTTTTATTTTATGTAGAGAAATCATTTCCCCTTCACACAGAATCCTACTGAGAAGTGCTCTCCTTCCCTCCAGGCGTGCTCCTGAGGGCACCCAAACTGCTGGTAACCCACGGTTACAGGTTGGTCAGTGACCATTTCCCAGGACAGACCACGCAGAAAACCTATTTCCCCCATCATAGGTTCAGCCGGAGATAAAAACATGATACCTGGCAGCAGAGCTGGGTCACCCTCTGGGAGAGCAATGCCTGCAGCCACAGCGAGTCCCTCCCAGTAACGACGTTTGTCAGAAGAGATTTGCACATTTCTTTGAAGTATTCACAACCTACTCATTATTTGAGAAAAATCTCATAGAGCTTATCACAAAGGAATCAATGCTACAGTTGTGCTTTTCCCCCTCAAGTCTGGGTTTGTTTTTACAGCACCAACTATAGGAGTTTCTTTGAAGAGTTTTCAATCATTTCAGCACCTGCGAACTCCATGAGTACAGGATGGGCTGCTCTGAGCAATACCGGCAGTATTCTACCTTTACAGCTTGGGATGAACTTACCTAAAGGAACCTGGCACTCTGATTCTGAAGTTACACCAGGTAATCCTGTCACCCTACAGAAACCAGCAGTTACTGAGCACTGATGTTGGCATGGAAGCCCATCGTGCGCCTAAAGGAGTGGAGCCCCTAAAGCAGCGGGCACAGCAGGACCAGCAGTCAGCAGCCTGCAAGCAGGCCTTGGTGCAAAGAGCTGCAGGAGAGGCAAACAGATGGGAAGACAAAGGCTGGAATCAAAGCATGAAACACAGCAAGGAGGGCCTCAGCCAGCACACGCTCTGCAGGTTTTGTGCCCTAAGTGGGCCAAGTGGGCTCACTGCTGTCAGCAGCAACGAGTTCTGAAATGAGACAGGCAAAACCCTACGGGTCACAAACAGTGTGAGCATGCATGGAAAAGAAGGATATGTTGGAAGCCCTCTAAGCAAGGAAACATGGCGAAGACACAAAGCTCATTTCACTGCTGTGAGCAAATCACACTTTGTACAACACCATTTAGTTAAGGCACAGTGCGATGCACCACCAGACAGCACATGGATGTACAGAACATGCAAAGTACTTTTCAGCCCAGCCAGCAAGGCTAAAAAATAAACTAAGAACTTACACAGCATGCTGACAGCATACGCAGAGTGTTGGTAATTGCATTCAGTCCTCTTATCAATAGGAATGATTTTTCCTTAATCTTAAAAGTTTCTCAATACTCTGCTATCAAAGCAGATTTGTGACTCTGATAAAAATCCACTTTGTTTGTTGGCATCCCGTGATCTCAGGTCTGTGAACACACGAGCTAAAGATCTCTGGAGCAAACGAAGAGTTATTTGGGCAAGTCTCCAGAATTTGACCAACCATTGTAAAAACAGAAATCATTGCAGCTCCCCCTGCACTGCCATTAACAACAAAAGGCTCCCCCTGCACATCCACATCATTCAGTGCTGCAGCAATGGCATATGGGGAGATAATCCCAAGCAGGATGATTCTGGATGCTAAGCAACCATTTATTTAGACGAAGTGGGAACACAGATTGGCCATTGTACACAGGTTTCCACGTGATAATGCACAGCAGCTTCAGCATGCTCCTTGGCACAAGGCACAGCTCTAAGAAAGAATGTAGTCAATATTTGATCTAAAACCCCCGGAACACAGCATGAATTACAAAGACACTTAATGCCGAAGATTATGTTCCCTCCTCTGCAACAACAGGCTGAACCAAAAGCCTGTCGGTGTCAATGGAAGGGTTCCCACCGCTTTCTCCAGCCTTTGGCTTGAACACAGAGGGGAAAACAGGATTGCTTTGGAGCCCTGGGGAGGGGAGAAGGCCGGCAGCAGGCTCAGCACTGCTCCAGCTGCTGCAGCGTGCTCAGAACAATGGGAAGGACCTGAAAGAGGCACGACCTGTATTTAAGAGCAGCACTCTTAAATAGCCGATTCTCGGCTTCGGCTGAAGCCTTTCACACTCACTCGGGATGACACCGACGGCCGCCCGTCTGAAGCACCGCGGGGTTGTGCCGCACAGCCCGGAGCCGCACCGCCACCTCCTGGTACACGTGAGGATACGAAGGGAACTTGAATTCCCGTGTTTTGCTTCCCACGTTAACTTGTTCTTACGGCTGCCTTACACGAGCAGCCCATTACCACTGTCCTGCATTCAGGATGTCTTCCACATGACCAAAATGCCACCCTCATGTTGGCAGAGCTGGGGGAGAAAACACACACAGAGTACTCCCGAATTCTTAAGTTATTACAGAGTTTAGTCTGAAATCCAACAACGTCACAAGCTCCTACGACTGTTATCCATCAGTTCCATACCCACACACATGCATTTAGTACCAACTAAAATGCACTGTGCAGCCTCAGTTACTCTGCAGCACACACCGACATCTCAGTGGGCACAATAGCACATGCAGAGCAACATGCTGAAAACAGTCTTCAAGCATTATTTTCAAGGGAGACTGGACAGAGATCAATTTGAGAACAACTATTACAAAGCACCGAGCCCCGCTCCGCTGTAATTTACCATTGTTCCATTCGAGTGAACAGAAATAATTTGCACCAGTTCAGAGCCAGCCCATAGAACGTGTGTATTTGTAACATGCCATAAATGAACAACAGCCTGGTCTGCAGAAAAAAGCACAGCATTATGAAATTGTGAGCAGTGTACCGAGAGGAACAAGGTCACTGCCTGCTTACTTGAGATGTGGTTATACCAATTTGACCTTTCTGTAATAAGTGGTAATTTCATCCAAAACAACCTTTCAGAGCAGAAGGAAAACAAGCAAGTCGTGCATCCTGCAGCTGCAGTTCATGATGAGACTCCCAGCCCTAATTTAAAGGTCACCAGCAAGACTTTGAAAGTGAGATTGCTCTTCATTTTTCCCATATTTCATATAATGTCACTGGGGTGAGCAGCCCGTAACAGCAACACTGCACAACTTCCCTTCGCAGCTTACCATCTCATTAGGCCTGCCAGCATCAAGAACAACGCTGGGATAAATAATTTTCTTGCTAATATGTGTCACAGCATCTCCAGCAGCACTGCGCTCTGATAACAAGCTGAGCAGCTGGGGACCTTCCTATGGCAGCTCTGCAAACAGGTTGGGTTGGACAGCCAGCTCTCTCCTCCCCATCCCTACAGTGCCTTCACAAACTGAACTGAGACAATAAAACAGCACAGGGCAGCAGGAAGGAGGACTTCATTTAAACAGAGAACACAGAGGCAGTGAGAGCTTAGGGCAGATTTTGACTTCTGTGGCAAACAAATGTAATGCACTGCCTGCCGCATGACCAGAGAAACAACCAAAATCGAGGAGCATTTTGAGCCATTGGGAGGAAAGGTGAAAAACCACAAAATAACATCGTATGAGGGAAATAGTGCTGCTGAATGCAGTACCCCAAACTTACCTGTCCAATACCACAGTGTGGATGCTGTCAGTCCAAGCAGCACTTGAGAGGAAGATGTTGACTCTGGCATCATCCATGGGACAGCCCAACTGAGACTCTTTTTCTTTGCTTCCCCAAATTCCTTTAAACAGCCAAGTGTAATTAAAGCCAGGTAACGCCAACCTAAAACCAGAGCAGGCTTCTTCCATAGCCATTCAACAGCTTTTCAGACAGGAATGATGTTCTCTCCCCACCTTTGCCTACTCAGCAGTTTGTGATGTGGGCTGTGTGCTTCACAGTGGTGTGTAAAGGACAGGATCAATGATGCTCACTGATGGATTCTTAAAATGGAACCTCCTACATGGAAACTCCCCAGTGTTGCACTGGGATCCTCACATTTATAGCTTGAGATTTTATTTTTATGTCTGGAAATCCCACTGTGAGATCCTTAACAGCACCAGAGAACAGCCACGGGGAACATTAATGGCTGGGATGCTGGAGCCTGGGTGAAGGCAAGGATCTGTTTGTGCATTCACCCTGACATGCAGGATTTCTTCAAACACCCCCAGTAAAACCCTCTCCCAGGAAGAGACTGAAGTGAGTCAGGCAGCCAGCCTGGCTTTTTTAGCAATAGTGCTATTTCTTCTACAAAGGAAACACCAGGCAAGGTCTGCTGGTTGCTCTCAGTGCCTGCATTTGCTCATTTTCATACCTAAGGCACTTGCACCTAACTGGAATACCTGAAACCTCAGGTTTAGGGTCACAGTAACTGCAAGCCCTGGAAAAAATGACCCACCACAGCGTTAGCATCCATGGGAAATACTATAGTGCTCTGGTCCAGCAAAAGCTGATTGTGAACTTCTTATTAAAGTTTAGAAATGCCAAGTGAGTAAGAATCCAACAACAAGCCTCCTTTAAAGAAAGCTGTACTGCTACTCTCAAGCAGCCAACGTTACAATAAGCAGGGATGACAGCAAGCTGGAGATGATATGGACACATAGTCCAGTGGTGCTCTTTCAGCTGCGCTCTGTGGATGGTTACAACCAGCAGTGCTGACCTTATCAAACTGCTCCTCTGCGCCCTCCTGCACTCAGAGCTGCTGCACCAGCTCACTGCAGGAGGAAGGGACAAGCAACCTGCCGAAGAGCAGAGGTACAGAACACTCAGTGCTGGAAGCACGTCCAGCTTCTCAGGGAAACGGCCATTCATCTGTCTGTGCATATCCCAAAGAATGTCCATGCAAAGAATACACTTGTTTCTCTAGGTACAGCCTCAAATCACTTTTGAACGCTCTATCAATACAGTTACCTGCTTCAGAAAGGCCAAGTTGTGTATTATTTAGATTCCGTTCCTTAGTTTTGAAGCCTTGTATTTTCTATAGAGAAAATAACTTAGAAAAGCGATATTATAAAGCTGGCCACTAAGAGCAAGGTGATATCTGAACAGATTAGCTTCAAAGTTATGTTCAAAGCCCAGATCTGCTCAGTCACAACCTCCTTATTTAGTGCCTTTATTTCTGCCTCACAGCCATCATTCAAGAGCAGGACTTCATTGCCTGCATCCACAGTCCCAGCTCTGAGCTGCAGAGAGCTCAGCACAGAAATGAGCTGCTGAGGCAGAAGCTGAGCTGACACCTGCAGCCTCACACCCACATCACCTCTTTCTTCTTTTCCATTTCTCCTTCATGAGGATCATTTAGACAGTTTTAAGCACCTGGACTCTTAGATAAATTGTTATATATATAGATATGTTAGTCCTATACAAGATCACTTTCTAATTGCCCTAGATGTGTACGCCCATAAATTTGCTCACACACCTTGACAAAGGGAACTGATTTACCACCACAGTGAAATGCTGCATTGAACACACGTAACTCTTCCTTGACACCACTCCTCCCCTCTTAAAAGCGTTGTTTCACTGCCCGTCATTCTGAATTATTCACCTTTAATCAGAAATTTCAGTGATTCATGTCGCTGTTCTGCACATACAGCCAACATTCATCTATAATCTTACTCTAATTTCAACCTAATGTGTTCTGTTGTCATACCAACATGGGAAAGTTATGGATTTCATTTAAACTCAAGTACAGTTCTGGAGCACGCAGATAAGATAAGGGCCATTTTTATTCTTTTGTAACGTATTTTTCAATGATACAAATTAAGACTTCACAACACGGCGTTTTTGAGAGCATAAATATGACTGAATCAGCAGTTTGACACCTTGGGAGATATCAACCAAACGTTACTTTAAAAAATAAAACAAAAACCCCAAACCAAATCATGACCCATCATGGAGACATCATTGAGCTGCCCTCAAGATGGCGCCTTCCTCCCGCCTTCATCCCCTCAGCCAATAGCGAAGCGGTCTCGACCCGGGCGAGGGCGGGACTGCAACATGGCGGCCGGGCGGGATGTGAGCGGCGGGATGGAGGCTGTGGCAGTGGCGGTGTGGCCGCCTGAGGAGACACCGGCGCCATTTCAGGTACGCGGGGCGGCCCGGGGTGAAACCTCAGTAACAACCACCCGGTTTGGAAGGCCGGCGTACGGAGCCGTACGGGTGGTTGTCCAGAGAGCTGTAGGCTGCCGCACTGACTGCCGCTCTCCCCTCAGTACAGCCCGGACTCCGTACCCGGGGCGGACGGAGCCATCGACCCCACTGAGGTGACCTTCCCTGGCTGCCCATGTCGTGTCCCCTCCTGCCCGGCCCGCTCCTGTCCGTGTATCCTGCATAGAACTGCCGAGCCGCTCTTTGAATGCAACTCCATGTGCCGCTGTGGGGATGGCTGTGAGAACAGGGTGGTGCAGAGGGGGCTGCAGGTCAGGCTTGAAGTGTTCAAAACGGCAAAGAAAGGGTGGGGGGTCCGCACACTGGAAGCCATAACAAAGGGGAGGTTTGTATGTGAATACGCAGGGGAAGTTTTAGGCTTTGCTGAGGCACGGAGGAGGATCCTCACCCAGACGGCTCAAGATCCCAACTACATCATTGCAGTGCGGGAGCATCTCCACAACGGGCAGGTGATGGAGACCTTCATTGACCCCACATACATCGGGAACGTGGGCAGGTTCCTCAATCACTCCTGTGAACCCAACTTAGTGATGGTGCCCGTCCGAGTCGACTCCATGGTGCCCAAGCTGGCGCTTTTTGCTGCTGTCGATGTCGCTGCTGGAGAGGAGCTTTGTTATGATTACTCTGGGAGGTTCCATAACTTACCCATAACAGAGGGAGAACAACAAGCTTCAGAAGAAGGAAACGTGCTGAGAAAGCCATGCTTCTGTGGGGCCCAAACCTGTGCTGCCTTCCTGCCCTGGGACGGCTCCCTGTTCCCCAGTGCAGACATGCATTCAGAGAGCTCCCCATAACGATGCCATTTTCTCCAGCGGTTAAAGTGCACTTGGATCAAACTGATTGCACACATCAAAGAAGTGCTCTGGGTAACAGCTGAAAACATAAGACTTTGTGTCCATCTCCATGCAGTGGCTGTTTTCAAGGTGGATGATAAGGAGCAGCACCGGAGCTTCAAGGGCGTTCCAGTCTCAATTAGCACCAATCCTGGGGCAGTTTCTCGTTGTTTTCAGCTGACAGCTCACCATATGTTAACAAATCATGTCTTTAGTTTGTACTAAAGCTCTTGGAAAGATTGAGCATTAACACAGAAGGGAGGATAACAGCAACAGACAGCTCTGGGAATCACACAGAGGAGTGAAAGGGACAAAGGAACGCTGGAATTTACAAAAGGGGCATTAGGTGTCTTAAATCTTACCGTAAGAAATAGATCTTTAAAATGAGTTGCTACAGTTTTCTTGTTCCACCAGCCACAATTCCTACAGATGTTAAAACCCTGCCCCAAATGATTCACTTAAATTAACTTAAATGCTTCCCACCTGCTTTTGCAGGTCTGGGCTGTGTAATTGTACAGAACAGACACTGTGCAGTTCTGTAACTCAACACACGCTTCACTGGGACCCAGAACACAACTTAAACTGCAAAATTTGTCTCATTTAGAGACTTATCTGGTTTTCTTCTCCCCGAGGGCATCGTGGCAGCCACCCAGACTCTTTCAGCCTGCGGGACAGGAGGTGTGGGAGTAGATGATCCAATCTGCTTCCTCTTTTCCTCCTGGAAAAAGTTTCAAGATAGGGTTTATTTGTCTCCTGTATTCCTGTTCCTGAAGATTAGATGGGTTTTCAAGATGACAGCACTGCGTGTCAGCTTCCTGTTATGAATACGTACTTGGCATGATTTTGAGTAGTTAAGGAAGCGTAAATTCAAAACCCAAAGCAGAGAAGCACATTAGCAATATCTGGTCCCTGCATCAGCAGCCTTAAATCAGAGCTCACAGCTCCTGCCCCTGCAGTCCTACCCGCCCAGCCCCCAGCAGCAGCTGCTGTCTCTAGCAAGCAAACCAAGCATGGCCAAAACTAACTTCCGTGCCCAGAGCAACAAGAGATTGCAGAACTGTTAGAAACAGCCACACTAAAGGCCCAGCAAGAACGTGAAATAATTTGCTGCATCATAACCCATCTTTTTGTACATAGTGTGGCTGTTGGCATTGCCTGCTACCCTTGGCTGTGGACCAACATCCTAAATGTACCCCAGCAAGGAAATGAAAGAAAAAAATCGACAAAAAGTTGTTTTTAAATAGCAAAGTGAACTTTCCGCTGTGCAGAACTGTGCACAGTTTGGGTTTTGTTTGTTTTACCCCAAGGCATTTTTCCAGAATAAAAACCAAAAACAATTCTGCAAAATCTGCATGAAGTGTGTTTCTTCTTAGGGCAGAATTACACCTTCTAGGAAGGGAGAATCAGTTCTATTAAGGATAATGGGAAAAGATGTTTGTAATACACAGATTGAACACATTTAATGCTGGTAAAACACCCTTAGCATACAAACTACTTGCTACAGAAGCCTGGCTTTTACCATGCTGGTGAATAATGGTTTCTGCTGCTCCCCATTGCTCCAGAGGCTGTTGCTCAGGGAAGGGCTCCCCAGATTCTCTCCAGCACCTCCCAGCATCAAACACCAAGCGGAGAGGGAGCACGGGTTTGAATTCAGCTCAGACTGCATTGACCCGCACCTACTTTATTGCAAAGAAAACACTGCTGGGAAAGGGTGTCATCAATGCAAAAATTCTGTTAATCCATCACATTTTTCATCGTTATCTCTGAGAGCATCTGACAAGGCTGCCGAGTTCAGTCCATTTAACACAGGTACTTACACGGCCTGATAGAGGTCAGCAACACTGCTGTGTAACAGGTCCATGAACACAGCTGTGTTAGAGCACAGCCATTCCCTGTGAAGGCTCCAGCACAGCCCTGCTCTAACATTGTTTCCAGGAACCATCTTCACGTGAGCGGTGATGCAAAACACTTCGTGTCTGGGCTGAAATACATTCAGATCCCAAAATGAGGTAGCTCTCAGTTCACCACCCTTCTCCTTGCTACCATTCTTTTAAGCAAGGAGAGGTTGTTTTATTTGGTGCTTGTTTTGTACAGGGGAACAGACAACAGTTTCTTAATTTACCTCATTAGACCTTAGGGCCCATAGTTCCATTTGCCATATTTTGACTGAATGAATTCTATTCTAGCCGTCATTCATTCGCCTCAGTTTCTTATGCTACATTTACAGTTCTGAAAGTAAGGCTACAACCCAGCCAAGAGAAATACAAAGCAAGTTGTCAGTGTTTTTCCATGAATGAAGTCTTCAGCATAAAGAAATCCCGATATTTTATTCAAATACACACATTTCTAATCTTCATAGTGATGATTATCCCCCCCAGTAGCAGAATGCACTTCTTCCATAAAGAGGTGTAAGCATTGCGCCCCAAAAAGCTGGATTTGATTTTCACTGCAATTGGAATGTAATACACCAGCTGCACTAACTGTCCCTGTGTCATCTTTGTCTCCTTTCTAAACATGTCTCCTACAAGGTTATGGAAGCAGTAACTGCTTCAGGTTTCTTTTAGAGCTATCCAGGAGTCTGTGAAATCCTTATTGGATCTGAGCATGGAAACTCAAACATCATTAAAGAACTTTTCCAAAGGATCTACTAAATCAAGTTACCATTTGAAAACACAGCCTGCATGTTTCTGCTCAGGTTTGTGCTTGTGTAAGTCCAGGCTACTCCCACTGAAGGCAGTACCTCTAAGAAGCTTGGTCACAATGAAAGTCCAGGCCTCAAACATAGGCATACAGGGCTACAAGCAGCGTTGGTGAGTGCTGGAGTTCTCCTGCCCAACAGGAACTTTAAGCACAAGATCTTCCATTCTCTCTCATATCAGCAGGTGACACTGCATGCATCTTCCCTGAGTGCAGTGCAGCCCATCTGGTCACTGTGGGTCAGGCCAAGCATCTGCTGCACAGCGAAAGCCCAGATTTGAAGCAGAGCTATCAGGGGTGTTTTGGCTGCGGGCTGCACAACGATACCTGTAGCAATAAGACTAGAGAGAAAGAGGGACAAAGATCACTTCAGAACCGGTCTCATCTCGTGTTACTTCAGGCAAAAGCTTGTTAAGAGTGATAGAGCAAATCATTTCAAACACAATTGGGAAGGCCTTGAACCGATGCAGGTCAATGTCACTGCGCTAGAAGGAAGGTAAGTATCAACATAATGAGAGCAATCACAACAAATACAAAAATAGTTTGAATGGCCAGATCTCTGCTAGCATCAGAAGGCACTAATAACACATCCTGCTCCAACAAAAGCATAAGTGACCACCATCAACTTCCCCAGTATGGTTAGGACTTAAAGGATATTTGTAATTGAAATATAATCTGGACCAGCAGCTATAAAAATGTGTTTAAAATGAAACCACTGAGGAAGTGATTCAATTGCATTGCATTGATCCCACTGAATAAGGCGAGGCCAGCAGTCTTTATAGTGAGATGCACACACTGGGCTGTGAGGTGCTTTGTACATTGCCTGGCTGGGCAGACTTGGTCATGTGTCTGCACATTCATTTCATTACGCTCCTTGGGGAAAAAAATAAATGCTATTCAGTGTTATTTATTGTTAATTATCTGCCATTAATCGTGGTGATTTCCAAACCTCACAAAACCACCAGGTTCCGTGCTCAGCTGTTAGGTTAGGCTGCTCAGAAGCAGTTGCTCACTGAAGCAAGGAAGAACAGTGGTGCTGTTACCAGAAGGGCTGGGGTTGCTGTACAGCTTGGGATATCCCAGCATAATCCACCCAAGCTGTGCCCCACTAAAACACCCGTGGTTCAGGGTTTTCATTGTCAGCCCTCCCTGCTGGCCAAGCCTCCAACAGGCAGCGCCATCTCCTTCAGGCTGGGTCAGCAGCACACGGTCAGGCTCTGAACCACGTTTCTGGAGCAGCCAAGTTAATAAAACAGTGCTGCCTCACTCTGCTGGGGAGGGAAGGAAGGGCTGGCAGTTCGTTGTTGGGGATTTCCCCCCTTTAAATCCAAATCCTTTGAGGAATTTGGGCTCAGCTACTGAGCGACTGCCTCAGTACAGCTCTGAGGGCAGTGACACCATGACAGCAGGCAGACAGCACTGCACCATGCTGCCCTGCAGAGGCAGCAAGCCCACCATGTTCCTCTGTGTCAGCACCAAGTTCTCTCCATCTAAGGAGATGCTCAAAACCCCATTCTTCTCTAGCTCAGATACTGACACTGAGCAGCCTAAGCAGGAAGGGACAATGCTGCTCCAACCTCGTGCTGGAGAGGTCCAGCCCTCAACTTCAGCAGCAAACTATTAGGATTTGGAAGCTGAAAGGTGCATGCTGGAACCTTTGTCAGCTTTAAGAGGTAGAACAGCAAGCAGTCTAAGTAGATTTTCAGGCAACCAATAAGAAGTCCTTGTTCTAATAGCACTTGGATTTTTGTCTTGATACTCAGCCTAGTTTTATCACCTACAAAATACACCAGGACAGACCAGAATCTTCACAAGCCTTTAAAATGGGTCACATTATTCATCACCAAAGATGAGTCTATTTAAGTGTTAATTTAATCAAAACCACTAATTAACTTCTGACATTGATTTCACCTAAGAAGGAAATCAGTGTAGAAAATAGGATCTCACTGTATAAATATTTAATTTAATTATGAGGATGGTTTCCCAGCTTCAGACTTTGAAAAGGAAAAAGGAACAGAACAGCTTTAGTGACAATGAGAAATACTTGAGTGTTTTCTGCAGTGCAAAGTGAACAGTTTAATACATGATTCATGTTCATGAAAGAAGCTTTGTGGATCCTATTCTGTGTTTCCCACTCTCAGTTAAACCAAAACACCACAATAGTTATTCCTCTGTGGCTGTACCCGATAGTCAGCTATCAAGCCAAAAGAGCTGCCCCTCTCCAAACACTTGGTATTGTTCATGGGTCAGGAGTCATTCCTTAAGAACATCCAACAGTTGAGGAAGTACAGTTACCCATACTGAAAAGTGGTATTTTTATTTTAACCCTGACAAACTGGAATGAATCCCTGCTGATTTCTACAGAAGATCGTTTGCTTATAGCAAATAGGTATTTTAATTAGGATGTAATAATATTTCTTACCAACTTCAGTTCTGAACTGTTCAGTAACCTCCCCAACATCAGAAAACATTCATGAAGACACTTGGGGTAAGAGCACAGCTTGGCAATCACATCGGTAATTTATCCTTTGGAGGCTCTTTGGCTTCTCTGTATTTAATTCTTAAAAACACACTTATACAGTGCCGTGTGCCAACCCAACTCCTTTCCAAGCCGACCAATCTGAACACAGCTAATTCAACAGTTCTCAACTGGAAAATAAGGTCAGGGCTAGGAGTCCTCCAAGATCCAAAACCATCTTCTAGGAAGGAGTGGGATGAGACTGAACAGAGCAACCCCTATAGCTTATTCAGATCCCATGGTACATGAGAAGCACCAGCAGCTGCCATGTTACTGTCCCACCAAAGACACTGTGTGCATTCAGACTCAGGCTTAGAAATCTGCACTGAGTTAAAACTTGCATTGAAAGTTTGTGGTACTTTCCAGGTTGTCAGGTCAGCCCTGGTGATAAAAAGGTTTTGAGTTCCAGATGATGAAAGGTCACCTGTCTTTTACATTGAGTTTCACATTGAGCTCTGCATTATAGAAAGATACACTTATCTAGAGCTGGAATCTCTTGAACAAGCAGTACTTTGGATGAGCTGCTTTCAGTTTCCCATGCAAGTCAGAACTTGAGGAGCTTCGGTTTTTCTGGCCAACAGTATCTATGCTTACTTCCTTTTTGCCACACAGAGACATCTGTGTCTCCTTCCAGAGGAAAACTAGCACTACCCAGTAGAACAAAAAGAAATATTCATCTAGGTTTATGCAGGATGTTTTCAATTTTCTGATGAGGTCAAGTATCAGCCGCCCAGCAGGACCTTCAGGTTAGAGCCATAACATCATAAATGAAGAGAATGGGAGTAGAAAGCAGAAACTGCTAACGACCCCCTGGCTAAAGGATTAATTGTGCAGCTGGCTGTTTCACAGTACCTTGTGGCACATGTATGATCCACCCTTCTTCACTCGGTCAGTCCCCGACGAGGGCCCTTTCTGTGGAGGAGAGGACACCGTTAGCACTCACAGGGACAGCAATTGCCAATCATAGCGTGAAGGGTAAGAAGTTGTGAGAGCAGGGAGATGGAGCACAGCATCCATAGGTGCTCTGAGTACACAAACCTTCAGTGTGCCCAAGCCAAAAAGCTTTAAAAGCAGTTAATATTCTGTAGTTTTTTACTTTTCTTAAGATCACATATTTTCACCTACCAGCCTGCATTATCAGTGAAATAAGACTCTCATCAGTCCCACCACAGTGAGTCAAATAAACATTTCTTTGGAGCATCTGTGACCAGACAGAGATGAAGGGCTGTAATCTCCAACATTTGGTGCTTACTGCCTTCTCAGTCCAAAGAGCAGACTGAAGCACAAGTGACTGTGCTGCAAGACATTCTGTAACAGCTCCCATTGCTGTGTGCTACATCTGTTATTATGCAGCTTTGTGACAGCTAAAAAGGTCTGCAGAAAGCACCGTGTTTATGAGCAACAATTCTGCAATTGCGTGTCCATTTGCAGAGTAATGTAGGTGATTTACTTCAAATGCTTATGAAATTGGCTCTAGATTAGCTTTAACAAAGTTATTTCACCATTCCTCCTCAATTCCAACTCTAAATAATGGCCCACTACTTCAAGGAGACACTGGGCTCCCATGATAACCCTTCTGCTAGCTCTGTTGAATGTTTATTGAGCAGGTGAGCAATTCTCCCCCATGGTTCCTCGTAGCTGTGAAGCAGTTACAACTGCACCCATCTACTGCTTACACTCATCTACTGCTTAACATTAGAGACTGCTGCCATCCTCCATGTTCGCACTGTTGACATCAAGCATTCCTATAAGCTTTTTAGTGTCCATGTGCACTGTGAATCTATTTTCAGGAGGAAGCCACAAGAATATGTCCTATAAAAGCAACAAGATCAAGAAAATCTGTTTTGTTAGAAAAGCAGCAAGGCAAACCTAGAATATAGCACAGTCACTGAGCTGCCTCTCAGTTAATTTGCATGACTTTTTTTTTCCTGTCTACATTACACTGATGTGCAATCAAAACATTTCCTTATCACCTACAGGCCTCAAAGAGCCATTCACTTGAGGCACAAGCTGACACAGCCTTCACTGGACAGTAGGATGTATAAATGATGTCAAATTTTACACAAAACCTTATCAAGAAAGAAGAAAAAGAGGAATATAGGAAGAAAAAAGGCTGTACTTTCTGCTAAGGCCATTACATATAACCAACAAATGCAGGTTGCAAGAAAGATATTAACTCAGTTTTTAGCAGTTAGGAGAAAATAACTCAATGCTGCAGAGCATGGAAGTGATGTAAGACAAACCATAGAAAGGTACCATAATAAGTTAAAAACAAAATAAGATGTGCCAATTATTGTTCTTCTCGTGCCCAACAGGCAGCCCACACATCCAGGACGTATCATGAGGGTGCTGTGCTTGCATTCAAGGCATGAAGGACAGGCCTTGACCAACAGAATGCAGCTATTGCAGCAAATATTTCCTTCATGTTGAGGATTTACCACACTGGAACGTCAGAGGTCTCACACTTACTGTAAAGGCTTATAGGAAATCCGACAGAAAGAGAACTGGCCTACTCCTACATTTAACATCCTACAAATATCCAAGGAAAAGCACATCCACACACTGTCTGCTGGTTTCCAAGCCTGGCTGCTCCCCTTGGGCAGGTTTCCTCTTTTTCAACATCTCTGGATGCTGCTTTCCCAGAAAGTGCACATAGGTAACACTGTTCCCCACTCTAAGTCATTAATGGGCACAATCAACTCAGGCAACCTGTTAATCTCATTTCAGGGAAGCCAGGGTACACCCAGCCATGAGAAAACTGACCTAAAAAAGCCAGGAGAACAAGCCAGAACACAATGGAGCTGTTGAACAGGATTTCCCATTACAAAACGAAACTCAAATACGAAGCTTTGGTCTTTGCTGTGAGCTCTGAAGTGACTCTTAAACTAAGAGGTGTGCTATTTGAGGGTCAAAAGGAGGGCTGATGTCCAGACACACAGCTCTAACTGCTGGAGCACATTGTGATGGGGCAGCAAACTGAAGAAGCATGAAAACTAAAGAAAACGGTCACAGCCCAAGCTCTTTCTGTTAGTTACAAATAACTTATGATACTCAATTTTGGCCTGGCAGAAGATATTTGATAACAAAGAAATTAAGTTGAACTCCCCTCCCCCAGCTTCTGAAGCAAGATCACAGCACTGATATGCTTTACCACTGCAAAAACCTCATACGGTGTTCTCCAGTAACCTCCGTTACTGTGAAACAGTATCCTCTGGGTAGATAATGCTCCCAAACTGCTGAAGGTGAACAGTTGGCCACAAAACTGAGGAAGTTCTGTGAAAAGCAGCCAGTGATTGTCTTTTACTCCACAACGCAGCTCAGCTCCTCTACAAAGGCTCTGTGCATCACCGTGCTCCCTAGCAGCCATTTAGATGACCTGGAAACAGCATATTAGATGGACCAAACGTGTTAAGAAACTTTCACTAAGCTCTGACCCTCTTGAAGGAATCCACCTTCCGGGCAAAAAGAACATACTCCATATATGGGTTACATTGAACTGTACTCTGGAGAGACTTGGAAGACTGGCACTGATAGTTAACAGTGCTAATAATTTCTAATGTCTCAGAAGGTTCTGCAGCCTGGCTATTCTGGGACATGTCTTCACATTATGAGATTCGGTTTCCTTTTCCATTTCATCAGGAGAACTGTTCAGAACTCACACTGGAGGGGTCCTGCCTCAGACACCATATCCTGACAACTTGTTTACAACTGAAAAACCTAAAAAACAAAATTGTTAACACCCAATGGTTAAATCCTTTCCTCTTGAGTTTAATAGAGAGCAAAATTCTTGAGTCAGATATAACACTTGTTTCTCACCATCACCTTCATTTAATGCAAAAGTACTACTGCACCAATATTATAAACACAGCAGGAAGAGACAAGTGGCCAAATCTGAAGTAGCTGTTAAAGTGAGCAACAGATGAACAGGCCCAGGAATAACTGCAGTGTGCTGCAAACTACCAGACCTGCATTCTTTCCCAGGGACACGGATGCTGTTTGTCTCTGAAAGAGTAGGGACGGGTACAGGGTCCTTCTTGCTCCGCTGAGGTAGTGCATGTCCATAGTCATACTTTGGTGCCAGGCACAGAGAGGGGAAAAGCAGAAGCTTTCCTGGCACAAATCACAGCTGCCACAGTCTGCAACAAAAATCTCAGTGCTACTTATTTGCTTCCTCTTACCCTGAGTTCGTAAGTTGCACTGAATCAATACTCACCTACTCTGACACAGAAGTTTGCTAACTTTCTTCTTCACTTTCATCCACATCTGCACTCTGCTAACTATTCAAGGCTTCTTCTTGAATCTTCGTTTGCTTTCAGCTATTTCTAAGCTATTGAAGACTGCCTGCAAACAGAAGCTAGAGAATAGCCCGCCCAAATTTTAAACACCAAGCAAGGAAAAAGCTACAGTCAAAGCAGTTCAGTCACTGGGGGAGATGTATGTAAATGCACCATCTGATCCACAGCTTAAACTACCAAAAGAACCTGTGGCGCCCTCCTGGGATACAAGTAACCTAGAATCAACCAATGTGCTTGGTATGTTAAGAGGTCTCCATCAGTGCACTGAAACTGCTAGAACAGATCTTGTGCAATTAGACCCAAGAGTGGGTCTCATGCTGGCAACATCGTCCGGAATTAACAGCAGAATGTCAAGCTCTGCAATGTACTGACCAAAGTTTAACATGTTCCTCAAGCTGCTTACAGCTACTGACTTCCCACAGAGGGCTGTGATTATGCCCAGCGTACCAGACAAAGACAATATGTACAAGACCACAGCATGGGGATACTCAAATCTGGCAGGAAACAGATAGCTTCTGCCCAGAGAGGCTTAACTGGTTTTCTCATTAGAGATAACCGTATTTGAACAAAAAAAGTACTGTGAGAGTGGAGCAGTTCACTTCTCAGATTTAGTCACCCTAGATAAATGAGAGAGGATATGTAACATTAGAGCTTGAATCTGCTGAGAGATATGGTACAACAAACCCCAAATATAAAGCTTACCCTGCTGGGCCTCTCTTCCACTGGCTGCCATAAAGATAACCAAAGATTAACCCCTTTAAAGCCCAGAAGGCTATTTCGCTCCATAAAGATCAGCTTTGTTACATGCTCAGCATTAAGTGATCTAGTAGAATCCATTAAAATAATCCAGGATGGTTTGTTCTCCACCTGGAAAAAAAATAAATAGCTCTGCTTGTACCAAAATGCCCCCGCTCCCATTTATTCCATTGCATTGGCAAATTCTTTGCTTGTTTCACCCGATGTCAGTTTGGAAGCATTCAACTCCTAACCAATGGCAGAGGCCAAGTAAATAAATGAAACTGCAATACTGCACTGCTGTTTCAGCGCTGACGACTTGTGGTGCAATACACAAAGAGGAGCAAAGAAGAGTAGGTTTCTAATCAGCAACCAAACCCGAGTAGCAGGAGGGAGCTGGGCCCTCATGTGTGCCAGTAATATACTTACAGGGTTGTGAGCTTCGTCTGCTGAATGATGAACAGCCCACCAGTCAGATGTCCACTCCCAGGCATTTCCCACAATATTGTACAAGCCATAACCATTGGGAGGAAACGCAGTGACCTATACAAGACAAATAACGGCCAGTTCTTTAAACCATTCTACATGGAATCAGGTTTTTAAACCTGAAAACCAGTTTTCTGAAGGCACGTTGATTTCTGCCAAGAATTCCACCTTTACATCTCAAAAACAGACAAACCAGCAGCACAGAACTGTAACACATTCGCTTACTCCACCTCAGTGAAACAGAACTGAAGAACAAACAGTTATGATCTGCAGTGTTCTCAGCACTATTTACATTACAGCACCTGGCATATCCTCATCAATTTTGCTGACTGATCCTCTGAAGAGGAGCATCATCTGACAAACACACACAGAACTGCACATGGCATCAGCATTCCAAACTGTGCGCTCATTCTCACAACTTCTAGATTCCCTCTCCCCAGCTAGGAGAAGCAAGAATGGCTGTCAGCTCATACACACAGATTTCTTCACTGATTAAACTTTTAAACTGCCACTTAATTCCATTCCTATCTTGGAAAAAAAAAAAAAAACACCCACCCTATTGTTTGCTCTGATGGACAGGCTCCAAAAAAGGAAGCTGCATTTCTTTTACAGTACAATTTCTGTAGCTTGGGGACACCTACCAAAAAAATGAGAGCTAAGAAACGGTGAGGCCAAAAGTAGAGGCATGAGAGAACTTCAGCATCTGACTTAGAAGTGGTTGGAAATGGGGAAAAGAGGTCAGCTTGAGAAGGACTAGAAGTTAAAATGGAGGTAATCTTTACTTCTCAATTAAGCTTTTAAAACGTATCCCTTGGTAATACTCAGGCCTGCAGTGAAACATATTGGAACTTGAAAATCTGAAGGTGAAAGTAAAGAAATGGAAAACATCCACCGTTCATTATGTTAAACACGAACTTCAATTTTAGGAAGAGTAAGTTAATTTCCATATGGTAATTCACTTGGAGACACGCTTACCGGTGCAGTTCCTTTGTATCCATCTTCTGCGGTGTTGTTAGTAGGGAACACTCCCTGCCAGATGTTAGCATAATGCTGACCTTTTGGCTGAAGCTTGTTGCCCCACGGGAAAAGTCTATTAAAAGACACAAAAACAGTTGTCAAACTTTTGTTTTATTCTTTTTAATAAAATACCTTATCCACCCTTTTACATACCACCTTACCCTGGGAGAAGTTGCTTGTATTCCAGTTCCATTTGTACCAATATCTTTAAAGCAAGAAGTCTTTAAAGAATAACAAGGCTTCTACAAGGGCAATTTGTATCTGGAGGAGGAAAAGGCAGCCCTTGCTAGCACTGCCCTGCGCAGCACGTAGTTCAGAACATAGAACTGTTGTTCACTTGGTCTCCCCCTTCTCCCCAAGCCCACGATCACCTAAAAGGTAGCCACTGATCCTAAGGTTATGAAGCAACACACATAATTACTTCTCAAGCTCTTTCACAACTCTTGCAGCCTTGACACTAAACCTTTTTTGCTTTATCTCCCATCTCCTGCAATAACAGCAACCCTCGGCCTTGGCTTTGTATCACATCTCCTCCTCCTGGGCTCTTTGCGTTCACTTTTTGTTACACATCTTAGGTGGTATAAAGCAATATGTTCAGAATAAGCCTGCGTTATATTTACCATAGAGGCATCCACTATACAAAAGAAACATGGAGGGAAAGATAAAAACCTCTCAGCTTTAAAACCTCTCAACTTCTTTTCTAGTAACCATCAGTTTTAAACAAGATAAGAGACATCAGTGGCAGGTACCTTCTCTCAAGGCCCCCTCGACAGCTGTACTCCCACTCAGCCTCAGTTGGTAATCGTTTCCCTGCCCATGTGCAAAATGCTACAGCATCATTCCAGGACACATGAAGAACAGGATGGTCCATCCTGGAAAGTAAAACAAACAGGACAAGGCCATCAACAGAAGCAGGAGGTTTCATAGCAATGCAAAACAGGCACTCCCCAAAATTCTGAAGAGATGGCCACAGAACACTGAGAAAGTTGACAGCTCTGGTGTTTCAGTTAGAACTGGACAAGTTACTAAATTACTTCCACAGAAAATAAGCTGTTTAAAGAAAAGCAGAGCTACTGGTAGGTGCTGGATGGGTAATGCAACCATCAGACAGAATGAAGAACATGCTTTGATGTACAGCTCTACAGCAGCATGTCTGGTGTAGCTTGCACTCTCTCATGTCAGAAACCTGCTGCACTGAAGAGCCAGCAAGGAGCTGCTGAGTCGCTGCCTTCTGGGAAATGCTCAGAATCCCAAGGGAAGACACCAAAGGTAATTGAAGACTGCAGCAGGACCCATTTCTCAGCTGGCTTAATAGTATCTTAACAAGTAACTAAGATTTGATAGGTAAATACACATTGCAGTTTAATGGCAAATCGGGCCTGCTGTTCAATTCCTTGTACACCCCTCTCTTTGCTGCAGGTTCTTTATTTGCTTTCAGTAGTGGGGTTTTTGAGAGACAGCAACACGATCTTTTGCAGCACCCAATCCAGGAAACAGTCACCTGCAGAAGTTTAACAGATAAGTATTTTTCTCTGTGTGCTTCAGGCAACCCACAGTTCACAGAAAGGCTCCCATCTTTCCCTTGGTTTGTTTCCAGGATTGCACTTGGAACCCTATGCTCTCTTTCCAGAATGAATGCCCAGTTATTCTTGTCACAAGGATCAATCCATCCAAGCCTCTGACAGACCAATAGGGTTTGAGAGCTGAGGACACTGATCAAGAGGAACTCCTATTCACTTCTCTTTTCTGCCTTGTTTTAACAAGTCTGTCTACATCTATGGAAGCAGGATACTGCTTTCATACAGAAGTTCACTAGCAGTTGCACCAGCCTAAATTTGTACTATACTTCTGCAAGGCAAGATTTGCATGGCATTTTTCCAGCTGTTATGTGCTGACTGTGACCTCAATTTCTCAATCTCCCCCTAACAATGCCTCCTGATATTATCTCTATTTTTGCCTCAGATAATTTTCATTGCCCTTGGGGAAGAGACAATGGACTTGTTACTAAGCAGTTCAGCTATCAGATGATGTTACACTAACCTAACCCTGTCCTTAGGGGACTCAAAACCATGCCAACATCCACTAGATCTAGGCTAGCGAGTCTGGCTATTTCCAGTAGCAGCTGTGAAACTTCAACTAGTTAAGCAGTTAGTGTCAATTTCTTTGTCATTTGCCTAGTGAGAGAAGGAATTTAAAAGGTCAAAAATGAGGACACTGACACCTAAGTAAGCGTCCAAGTCAGGTAACACATTTACAGGCATATTTACAGCAAGCAGCAACAACTGAATGGCCACTTACACCTTACCTGCTGAGGATGCTGGAGCCAGGACCCTCGGGTTGCCTCCAGTTGGCTCCCTTCACAGGCAACCACCAGGGAGCAGCTGCAACCTGAAAGGAGACAGAAATGGACAAGGAAGATGTCCAGAATTCCCAGCTGAAGACTATTCCGAAAGAAACAAATCCAATAACAAATGGCTGTAAAGCTTTAACTCAACACTCTGCTTGTAGCTAGTTTACGTACTACATTCCAAATCACCTCTGAGGAAGAAAAATGATCACTGGATCCACATTACAATGATGCTGGCCAAAAAATAACCAAAGGTATGGATCACACAGAGGAAATACCACCCAAACACATGTAAGAGGCAGGCACCCTGAGCACACCTCCCTGCAGTGCTGCCTCCTGGCTGTCTCTCCTACCTTCCCAGATTTTCTCACCTGCATGTCTGATCTAAGCCAGGGTTTATTCCTTGGGAAGGCACAGCCTTCAGCACAGCTCCTGAAGTGGACCAGCCTGTCCTCTCTGAAATTCTCGTGTATAATTCTTCTGAAAGGATACGTCAAATGCATCTCAAGTGGCAGCAGTTGAAAAACATCTGGAATATTACAGTTTTACTCAATCCTTTCACAATATTTTTCCCACAGTACATTCAGACCAATGAGCCTCCTGCCTGATTTTGGTCTGACACACACTGCAGAGATAAAAAACAGCTTTAGATTGAAGAGTGTACTCATCCCAATTATTTTCTCCCCGGACTCCATGTTTTAGAATAGCTAAAAATCCTGAGGACATCCTTCAGCAAGGGTCAAAACACATGTCTTGGAACACTTCTGATTCCCAGCTAATTTAACTGAATCTGAAGTACTTGCTGTCAGCTTCCAGAAGGTGGAGACGGGAGAGATACAGAAGAGAAGCTTCATGTATTTAAAAGCAAGCTTACTGAGCAACATCGAGCTTGTGAACAGAATGCTGTGCAACAATGCAAACATCCAGTTCTGTGACCAGAAGTCTCCATTTTGGCTTTGCAATGTTAAGGAAGTATTCATGGAATACACTCACCTAAGGATTTCTCCTACTAGGTTTACTTCCAAGGTACCAAAGTAGTGACATTTCTTAAAGATCTTGTTTCTGATCTCCCCAGCATGAGGAGCAAACAAATTGGTATCAGCCACACAACTGTAGTTCAGTAACTGACAAAAATATTGACACTCATTACAATTAGAGGCTCTCATGCTTTGTTTTTGGGAGGGAGGGGGTACTAAAGTATTTCATCTCTCACTAGAAACTACAGCTTTGTTACTGAGCACTCAACCCCAAATGGGACTTTCCTTCATCTCAGATATTCAGCTCTCATAGAGCTATCCAAAGCCTCATAGTGGCCGAGCTGATGAACAGATACTACAGACAACAGTCTTAACACTAGTCTGATTTATCTAATTCTTTGTTTTGAGCTTTAGTCTGCACTTAAGAGAGGACAGGAATCTCAGGTCAGAATTTGCCAACTCCTAGAGGAAAAGAAGAGAGAGACAGTTCTATTTGCTGAAAGTTCTCCCTGAATACAAACATGAGGAGTAGGATTCCAGCCTGACAGTCACTGAGTGCAATACAACATTTCATTAATTGAACTGCTACTTTTTGGTGACTGCAAAGACCTGACCTGCAGAAGACTAATTTTAGACAACACTTTCACTGTGCAAAAGTAAAACCAGATGCTTGCGATCAGAATGGTTTATTTTAAACAGGAAAAAAAATACGCTCTGTCTGCATGACAGCACTGCGTGTGCACATCTTCTGTTTCTGGCTCTGCTTCACTGAACACCAAATGGCCGCCAGTACCTTCAGAGGACTTACAGAGTATTAGGACACTGACAAGAGTGATAGACTGCATGCAGCAGCCAATGATTAAGCGGAAACTAATTTAAGTCAGATGCTGGCAGCACTGAGCATGTGCCAGGATACTCTTTCCAAAAGAGAGTAATGTACCTGAAATTTACAGCCCTTTCAAAAACTTCTCAGAAGTCTGCAAAGCTTTTAATTGCTCTAAATCTAATTAGTGGGAAAGCTAATTAGTAACATTACAACATCACATTTCACACAGCAAAGCTCTCCCTTACCACTAATGAGCTTAGCTCCTTTCATAACGCTCCACATTCTCATGCCTTGCTCCTAAGTGTGCTCCGTGGACTGGCAGGAGACTCCCTTTGAAAAAGCAGCAGCAAACGCTGCTGAATAGATCTTGAAGAGAAACTGAATCAGAAGAGGATGTCGGCTCTATACTGATTCCCCCTTTATAGCACAGCTATCACTTGTAACAGAACTGGTTAAACAAGACTGTTCTGGTGCTGCACTGCAGCCTTGATGCATAAGGAAGTGCAGTTCTGGTAGCAAAGTGCATTTTGGAAGCAGAAAAACTCGTTCTTGTTCTGGTCTGACCCAGAGGGAAACATGGCATTATCCAGCTCTGCTTCAGGATTAAACTTCAGGCACTCACTGTGCTGCTTATCATGGGCTCCTAGCACTGAAGAAACAAGAACATACAATAACACCATGAAGATCAATAGGTTACTCCAACCTACAAGTTTTCCACTCAAATGAAGCAATTTGCTGAATTGAAACCTACACTCCCACTATCAGCTTGCATTAAAGTTAAGAAGTTTTAAGTATTCAATTTTCTTATCAAGGTAGGCTGTGATATCCTGACTTTAACTGCTCCATTAACTGGTGACTTTCTGACAACTTCACAATTGTCTTGAAGAAAAATTCCAAAAATTACCGGATAGGGAAACATCAGCAAAGTCATTTTCATCAGCAGCATCACACCATGTTCCTGGCAGTGCAGAAACAGCAGGAACATTTCCCACATAAAACACAACCACAGCCAGCAGCCATGAAAACATCTGTATTGATCTTGGGCTAACACAGCACTGGGCACTTTGCAAGGAGCCTCCCCTCACCTCAAGCCTCACTTCAGCCCCAAATTTTACTTTCTAATCACATTTATGTATGAGAAGCACAGTACAACTTTAATTTGCAAAAGCATCCTCTTAGCTACAAAAGCAGCATGTGCATGGGCTAGAAGCAGGGACGTTAAGAAGCATCATCTCTGAGAAATACACCCAGTGTTGTGGACGTCTTTACTACTGTGAGGTAGAAGCAGTTTTTCAGTCAAGGATATCATTTTGGGTTGAGGATTTGTTTATCATCAAATATAGTTACACAAACCTGTTAACTTTTCTTCCTTTATGCCATATCCTAAACCTTGTGCAGATGATTTATCAACTACTGAGGAAAGAGGTGAACAGAAGACAGAAAATTTAACATTTTTAGTAGGGCAAGCAGTTTAAGAAATAAAAGTTTAGAGCATACTGAAAAACAGATGAGTCACTGGCATTTTCCCTTCAGAAACCACAGAAATCTTTTTAGGTTAGGCCCAAGCAACAAGCCCTATTACACCTATTATCTGTGTAGTATTGGCGTATCTTCCTTGTACCCCTCAAAACCTTCCCTTGGTTAAGATTCAGGCAGAGATGCCTCCCACTGCCTCTATGCAGCTCCCAGGCATATATTATCACAGCACCTCCTTCCCTTGCAGCAGAACCTCCTGCTGCGTGCAGGTAGCATTACCTGCACCTGCCTGCAAAGTGGGCTGTGGCTTCAATTGGATCTGCAGAGCCCTGGGATCAGTACCCAGCAGTGCCAGACATCAGCAGGCAGCAGCTATTCTGGGCTGCCACATTAGCAAGGTCCTGCTCAGGGCTGACATCCACCTACCAATGCTTTGGTTGCTTGCTGACACCTCACATCCCGCTCAGGATCACAGGGAAACCATTGGAAGGCACAAAGATTTGCAGTCAGGCTCAGAATGCACACACAACAAGGGGCAGTTTAAACAGGAGGAGCTGTGCCGTGGCTCCCACTTGACTGAAAAGCCACTTTCCAAAGACAAGGCAAAGCCCTTTGGCAGATGCACACACCCTGCTCACCTCAGCCAGCCTGTGGTGCTGCTTCTCCTTTTTATCAGCACGCTGCAAACGGCACAAGCATGACCTATTTCTATGCAGTACATCATCCCCATAGCAACAGGCTTGTGTTTAAATTGAAACAGCTGTAACTGAGTCAGGGAGACATCACAAATGTAAATAGTGAGAAAGTGAATAGGGACTCAAGGCTCAGGACAAAGAAGAGATCTTTTCCAGCTTGCACCAGTAGCTGCAGCTATCATTCATACCTGTACTTGAAAATGCTCTGCAGCAGAACCAATTCTGTAATTATGTACATAACCTGAACTGAAACTTGATTGCCAAGTTCTCCACCACATTAGGAATTAAGTTCAATGAAGTAGCTTGGAGTAGTTGAGGCATCCCCCCACCCCCATGGTAACTCATCCTGGACATTACCAGCACCCATAATGTTACCATAGATCTTACACTATTTATTATATCAATTCAAATCTCCAGCTCCACAAAAAGCTGTAATTAAAGAATCTGTTCTCATTCTAGGGTTTCTAGCCACCCACATGAGCTCAGAAATGGAAGCAAAAAGGCTACTTGTACTTGTTCAATACTAAGTATTGATATTGTTTGCATCATTTTTAAGAAGTCTGAAACTGCAGCAATGCAAAAATGAAGTGAGGCACCTTCATAGAATTAAATGTATTTTAAAGCCAGTTAGTGACAAGATTTCATATTTAACTGGAAAAGAACACTCTACCTTTACGAAGAGGCATTTTCCTTCACATAAGGAAAGGTTATTGAATCTCATTCAAATAGCACAATACTTCAAAGCTGTCTCAGTTCTCCAAGAAAAATAGCCAGAATTCTTTGATACTAAAATCCAGTGAGATTGATTAAGTGCAAGTTTTGGAATCCAGAGAAGTTTCTTTTGAGGAGCTGATATTCCTGGTGAGTTCCATCTTTGGAAGCTCATTTTTCAGCCAACATCTAATTTTGCACTCCAGCTGGTCACTTTTTCCAATAACCAAATGAATATAAGCCTTAAGAACGAGGTTTGCACACAGATACACCTAAAGCCTGAGGCAAAAGCTTCACCCAGCTTTAAAGCTGAAGTTTATACTGATAAAGATAATCCAATATTACTGGTTAATTTCCTTCTTTCTTTAGTTTCAAGATCAAGTTTAAGAAAATAGAGACCGACAGTTCCACAGCTCCACCTCATCAGCTTCTTGCAGGGATTTCTGAAGCAATGAGGCCTGCAAGAAGGTGCTCACCCATTTCTTCCTTTAATTTCAGTTTCCTCTGAAAGGATTCTGAGAATGCAAGAGCCAGCTGCAGTAGAGGTGACTCAAACTACCAATCGACATGATTACCAGCTTCTGCTTCAGCAGAAGATATGCTGACATCTTAACAGCATCAGGAACTGATACCAAACCCTACCCCTTTTCTCCCACGCCACAGTGTGTTAACATAAGCTGACAAGAGGTACATTTTTCCAAGTCCATAGTGAATGCTAGGAATGCTATCCCCTCCTGCAAATGAATATTGCAAATTAATCCTGAAACGCACAATGTTTTCCTCATTTTCTAGAGATACTGCTATAAATGAGTAAATTTGTACAGAGAGACTATTGCAGAGATTCCAAACAAAATGGGATTAAAACCATCCAATACTTCTAGACTGAGAGAACTCCAATTCAATAGTGCTTGCTCAAGTCTGCCAGCAAACTGATTTCATTGCATTCTTAGATCATAAATTAAGCACTACCTGAAAATAAATGGAGAATGCAGATTTGGATGCACTTGGTCTCTTTATTGCAGAGTCCATCTGGCCTAAAGGCAAAAATTAATTTCGCTATCTTCCAGAAGCCAAGGATTAAAATGTTCCCACAACTCTTCAGTGAGCAAATTTGATGTACGCTGTGCTCCAGCCTTGGTAAGTGCTGTTCTGTTTACCTTTTTCATAGTAGCTGCACAGCAAGCAAGAACTCTTGCAATTATTTGCGAGAGCTCTTAAATCCCTTCATGGGCAAGTACACCTCACTGCTTTCTCATCTGGCAGACACAGCCTTCATGATCTTTGCCCTAGGATGCATTGAATTCCCATACAAATGGAATAATAGCACCAGCCAAGGATTTCCCCTTTCTACTTCCTCCTTAATTCAGTCATGGAGATAAGATGCCAGGCAAGTAGTCTCATCATAAAACACCAATAAACATCATCTCTAAGTTTTGAGAGGTCTTCTTTCTCCATCCACCTTCCCACACTCCTCCAAAAACAAGGAAGAAAAAGCCTTCTGACTACTCAGATGGTTGCACTCTATCTATGACATTTACACTGAAGACCAAGTATCCAAGAAACACCATGACTTAAAACATGTAACAGATGCAGTAAATTAGCAGATGTTTTTAACTTGCAAGTCCAAAGTTTTATTCTAGTTTGTGAAGCTATTGAAACAGGCAAGCCCACGCAAGAAGTTTTGGTTTCAAAGGCCCTCCCTCTGCCTAGAAAATCCTACAAGAAGTCAGTGCCAGTTTTGTCAGCATCACCTTCATCTGTGACCATGCGACATTTCTACTTTCTGCCACATTACCACAGCAAACTTAAGAGGCCATAACTAAAACCTGCATTTTCAGAAGCCTGGAACAATTCAGTTGCTGGTTGCTACACCCCTTTTTACTGCTTCCTTCAAGAGAAGGGTTAGGTCCAACCTACATTCTTCAGCAGTAGATATCTGGGAGACCTCACCTTCAGGAAACGCACACCCAAAGCTCCAACAATTGCTCTACGTGCTAAGTTGGCTTGCTTCTGCATCAGCTTTCACAGCCCCACCTCTGTGCTGCTGTAGCTGCCTGCTTCTTTTCAGGCACTACAACAAAACCATCCAGCTTAACATACGGAGAAGTCTAGGTGCCCAAACAGAGCAAAACCCCAGACAGATATCACCACAATCCCCCCCCCACCCCCCATGCCCCCCTCCCCAACTCTGCTATTATCACAAACTGTTGGACACAAACACATTCAGTTTGATATCTTCACTTTCACCTTTTCCCAATTTTTGCCCTACTCACAAAATACACACCCATATTGCTTTTCTTCAGCTGGAGAACAGCCTCAAACCACATCTAAGCCATTAAGGCAAAGCAGTAGTAGTCATTTTCCCCACCAGTTTAGTGCAGTACAAATGACACTTAAACATTTCTAGCTTATTTCTACTCTTCATGATGATGGTTATGGTTCAAGAAGATACACTCCGTGCTTCATATTACCAGCTGACTCAAGCACACTTGGACAAAGAAGCCTTAGGCTTCTCTATTGCTGATCATAACAGCTTATTGAAGCAAACCAAATTCATGCTGCTTATACCTTTTCTAATCACATTTTAATAGTTATACTGCAGCTGCCAAATTTTAAAATATGTTCACTATTTTTTTTTTAAATAGAGTTAGATTCCTTTCATCTTTTTCCCTCAGCTGGTACCAGTAAAACTGAAACATTTCAGGGGCCATCTAGCAAGCTAGAGGCTACAGGTACTTCTGATGGTGGTTCAGCTCCCCTTGCAGATCTCTAGGAAGGATTTGCTTCTGCAGAGCCATTAGAATCCCTGCACAGTAGCTGTAAAGCTTCTACATTTTAGTTTCTCGCCAGTTGACTATAGCAACATTTCTTGACAGCAATGCATAGCAAACTGCCAATGCACATCTCTTAGTTTCAGTAAGAGAGGATAAGCGTTACCCTCACACAACTTGTGTTTCAGAAGCAGTCTGACTGAGTTGCATTCTAAAGTCGCATCGACGTAGATGATGCTTCTATTCCCTGCAACAGAAGAATGCTTGCTTGTTCTGTCCTACAATACTGTGCTGTCACAGGCAAAAAGAAAAAAGAAAACCACCAGCCTCTGTACAGTACTCTCAACATTATAGTCTCTCAAACAAAACACGTCCTAGAACAACAAAAAGACAGAGCTGTGACAGGCAGAAGCCTATACAACAAAGGACTAAGTTCTCCTTTCAGCCCCACCACTGATCTGCATTCTGACACCTCTTCCATGCTAAAATAAATGCCTTCCCAAAAGTTGGATGTCACGGTATGCAGCTGGTGAGGGGACAAGCAAATAAGAGGCGGAAAAAAAGGCATTTACTTTTTTACCTGCTCTATAACACTGTAATGTTGTGAGATAAAGTTTGCCTACAGCAACAGCATGAAGTGCCAAGCAAGGCAGGCAGTCACTGCACTCCAGAGCACTTCACCAAAATAATCAGTACAATCTTTCTCCGTGTCTGTTTCAAAGATGCTTTCTATGCCAGTAACTTGCAAAATGACCTAATAAGAAATACTGAAAAACACAGCAAAAAGGCAGCTCCTGGAAAGTTTACTTTAAACAAGTACAGAAAATGCTCATTAAAAGTAAGGCAGCCGAAAAGACCAGTGTGGGCTCAGTTCCAGTTCTCTGGCATAATGCTGGCTCTGTTAGCACTACAGGCAATACTTTAGGATCTGGCTGACACACCCAGTAAAGTGGCTCCCAACACTGTGTTTGTTTATACCAGTAGCCAGGACTGAACTTACACTGGAATTTTGTTTATTTACTTCTTTCAGCAGAACGCCTGGTTAGAGATTTCTGAATTGTGGAACTAAGGCAGGAAAAAGAATTCCTCCACACTGACAGCTGAATTTTCTCTCACGAAGCTGGAATGATTGCAGCTGTATTTATTCACCATTCAGCACCAATTGTATTTGGCGACTGAACCATCTCAGATCTCACAGTACACAAATGGTCATTTTCAATAAAAATACAATAACTATTCTCAAAACCTTTCTTTCCTTGAAGGAGAAAAGCAAATCCCACATTTTTGCCATAATCATTTACAGCACAGATGAGAGGTTTCAATTAACCTCCTCCTTTCACACAAGGTAAAATTAAACTCTACCAACATACTCCCTCAATCAAGAAATTAGCTTATATAAAACTATCAACACTGATTACTCCAAGTTACCATATGTATGGGAAACTGTTAATCATAGCCTGAACCTCTGATTAACCATCTGAGGGAAGTGACAGGTCAGCCATGGGAACAAAGGTGAAGGTAATTCAGCTGTGCTCCCAGAAGGGGTGGAGATGGCTCCACCTCTCCTAGCTCCCATTTAAGGGCTGACCACCACTAAGGCAGCATCTCCTTCTGGAGATTGCTCCTGCGTGGAGTTTCTACAGTGAGCTTTAACACTGGCGAGCATCTTGACCGTGAGCCTTTCCTATATAACTTCTGGCTTTCCATCTATTTCACCTCTGTATAATTACAACTGTACACCACACTATCCATTGCAAGGAAAAAAATACGTTGGTGAAAATGACTCAGTACAAAAACCCTGTTGCTCTCAGTTGTTTGTCATAACATGTACCAATTCCCTTCTTTTTTAGCTACCAAACTCAGGTGGTTTTTGTTTTGTTTTGTTTTTTGCCAAAATTCATTTCTCCTCCAGAAGAAAACATTGCCTTTTTGTGTAGTGGTTTGGAAAGACCATAATTTAAACATTGTTGCTATAACTGCCAATACATCTACCCCAGTGATTTCCAAGCAGGATTTTCTCTGCTGCATTACTCACTGCCTGATGGATTTCAGCCTTCACTTCTTCACTCAGCATTCCCTCAAACACAAAGGAATCACCGAACTTCTCTGCCTATGGAAAGAACAAAAGATTTGATCATATTATCGAACAAACACTATTCTCAAGATGCCAGTCGCATTTAGAGCTTTATTCTATCAAGAATAAGGAACAGTAACTTTGAGTTGTCCTTCAAAGAATTTGTTTTGGAATGGAAAGGCAGCATTGTATCACAGGATGTCATTGTTCTTAACAGTCACTGGACAGATGGCAGCTCAAAGAGCTTCTGCAAATGTTTTTTGGGTTGTTTTCCCCCCCCCGCCCCCCCACTTCTGTTAATTAAAAATGCAGTTCCAATTGCCCCAATTGCTTTAATATGTTACAATGAATAATCTAACATTCAAGGACATTGCTGTTTGCAACAAACAAGTCCTGTTCAAACTCAAAATCATTACACAACCTTTTTCATAATGAAACCAAAAACATAGAAGAAGGGCTGATTTTTTCTACAGCACTATTTCTATCTATAAGGATTCTGTCTTCCTGATGAGAACCAGCTTATCAGAAGAACTCAGTAAAATGTCTCCTTTGAGACCTGATCATTACCCATGCCTTTATTTGCCTAAGCATTTGACAGGGTTTTCTGAAAGTTGTGTAGGAACAATTAGCTGTCAGGAAAGATCAGTGCCTCATACAAAGGTAGCTTCTTTCTCTCAGGTACTTTAGCATATTCTTTCTTATTCCATTGTTCTCAGTACTCTGCATGAAACCATTATTATACTTGCTATTACGTCTTCTTTTGGCAGAAGAACCTCCTACCACTCAGCTTGTTATCAAGTAGCTGCAATGAACTAGCCAGCAGATTCCTCAACAATCACGTGATTTTTCAAATCTCTCCATCCCTGCTCCTTTTAAATAAGGAAAAAAAGATCTAATAATGTTGTTGTACTAGTACAAAGATGTTCTTGGACCCCAAGGTTTTAAAAAAGGGAAGTAATCCTCCTCCTATACTTGGGACCAGTGAGGTCGCACCTTGAGTATTGCATTCAGTTCTGGGCACCTCAGTACAAAAAGGACATTGAGGTGCTGGAGCAAGTCCAAAGAAGAGCAACAAAGCTTGTGAAGGGCTTGGAGAATGTGCTTTATCAGGAGAGACTGAAGGAACTGGGGCTGTTTAGTGTGGGGAAGAGAAGGTTGAAGGGGAACGTTGCTCTCTTTCAATATTATCTGAAAGGTTCTTAAAGCGAGAGCTGGCTTGGTGTCTTCTCACTGATGACAGGTGGGAAATAGCCTCAAGTTGTACCAGGGGAGGTTTAGGTTGGATATCAGGAAAAACTTCCATACAGAAAGGGTTATTAAGTACTGGAATAGGCTCCCAGGGGGGTGGCTGAGTCACTATCCCCATATGCGCTTAAAACTGTTCAGGTGCAGTGCTCGGGGACATGATTTAGCAGAGGGCTGTTAGAATTGGGGTACTATGGTTAGGTTGTGGTTTGACTTGATGATCTTGAAGGTCTTTTCCAACCTGAGCAATTCTATGATTCTAAAAAATCTATATAGACACCTTCAGCCATCTGTTAGTTTCACCCAGGCTGCCTCAGTTACACTGGAAAAAAAGATGTATTTTAGATATCGAGACACAAAAAGTAACAGTATTTATCTATCTTCATGTCCTTATAGACTCCTAGGCAACAAAGCAAGACAATTCCATCTCTCCTACCTACATCCAAAATACTCTAGCATGCAAATCCCAATACTACATTGTGATGTCCTTCAAAAAAAAGCTTTTAAATAGGGTTTTTTCCAACACAGACAACAATGAGAAGAGACTTTACTCTTCCACCTTACCTCAGTAAGGTACCCAGTAGAATTCACGAATCTCTCAAATTCCTGATTGCTGACCTCATATTGATCCATATAAAAGCTGCTAACATGGACTCTTCTTGCAGGCCACTCTCCATCTTGCTGTATTTCAGGCTCATCGGTGCCCATAGTGAACACTCCTCCTGGAATAGCAACCATCTACAGAGGAAACAGTTAACATCCAAAAGTTATGAAAATGTAAGACTGAAAGGCCTCTTATTGGTTTTATTCCCCCTCTGTCTCATCTTTGGAGGTCCCTGTGTTCAGATCAGCACCTGATAGATGAAAATGTCACAACAAAAATGACAGCCTTGACATCTCAGTCACCAACTGCTTGAAGGGAACAGTAAGACAGAACTTAAACAGAGAGCAAAAATCCCATTTGTAGCTCTTCCTACATTTAGTCTGGGCAATGCAGAACTTTTGCCCAAGATAAATGAGCAAAAACATGCTTTCCTACTGTATTAAGAGCCAAGAAGCAGTACAGAACAGAGAAATTTTTACTCATGATTAGATAAGTAGTTTTACATTTTACTGAATTCCTAGGAAGACTTGAGTCATCAGTGAAGAAACCCGAGATTACAGAACTGTCAGGCACTTTTCTGAGGGCAAGCAGAGCCTGCACGTTTGCATATCAACTTCTTATGGGACTCCATTTCACAAGAGGCACCTGCAGCATTTGATCACTAGTCACACTGCTAGCAGGCAGGCAGGCAGGCAACACCTGCAGCAGCGTGGACCAAAGAGGAGACACCTTCACATCAATACATTTCACTGTATGACTGGCCTCCGGCTTCTGAAGTAAAGAACAAAAGTAAAAAAACATTTTAACTGCCTCAATAAAACGTCTTCCATCCATTTTCCAGGGAAACAAAATTTCCCTCCACCTTTCTCAGAAAGTAAATGCCCCAGAGGTCTTGTCCCCATGCAGCAGGTGTTTCTCAAGACCACTCTGAAGACGACAGATGGCTCAAACTATTTCTTGTCCAACAGCCATTCACACAATACATAATAGCACCCCCCCCCCCGTCCCCATCCCCCGTCCCATTCAGAAGCATTTGTTAGAATGACAAGTGACAGCTACTGCTCTGTAAAACCTCCCCAGGTAATGTTTTGAGTGCTCGTGCTACCAGCTTGCCAAGATGTTTCCCAACTCATCAACGTGAATGCCTTAGGGAAGAACTATCCTCCTGCTTTCTTTCCCCCCCAAGCATTCCCAAGATCTTCTTCCACTTAAGTCTTACCCAGCAACACTTAAATTCACATAACTTGCAGCGGAGTTATGAGAAACACTACAAATACTTTTCCTTTGAATTAGCTACATTTAAAGCTAACTGTGTCCTCATATACACTTTTCCACTACGAAGGATCCAAGCACCTAAAGATAGTCTGTAAAAGAATCCATAAAAGGGCTTTCAGGATAAGTCTGCTTACATTTTTTAGGCCTTCGGGAATGACAACATGGAACAGAGTTCACCACTTCCTTCTAAACTCTTTCCAATGCACTGTAGCTAAAATAACTCCTTGTAGTAGTGTTCAAAGCAAGGCTGAAAACTCATCAGAGAATCACTGTCTGAAAGGATGTGAAACATTAACTCATTCTTTCATTTCCCAAACCCAAGAAGACAGACTGCCCATCCAAGACCAACAACCAACATTGATTCCATAGGACTATCAGGCTCCAGCAAGGCACATTTCACAGCTCCACCTCCTGTTTGGAAACAGAACCTTCCCTTATCAGCTTCAAGATAACATCAGCATGTTTGGTGTTAACACAGGGTGCAGGGCTCAGGTGCCTGACAGCGTTCTTCCGCACATGGTGGAATGTGGCACTATACATTTCTGCAGCAATATCACACCCAGAAGGAACACTTACAATATCAATTAAGCAGTTACTGAATATCCTGCTTTGAAGTACAGGTATCTAACGCCAAGGAACTAATCCTTAAGAAGCATCACAGCTGAACTACGGAAGCAGAAATCCAACAGCAGAGGCCGACAAACATCCATCACCCACTGGGCCGGGCACAGACTGTTTGCATTACGATGAGGCCCACAGCGAAACACCAACATTTGCTCGTTGCTCCCCTCGACACCCCGTTTCCCACGGCCGAACGCAGCTCACTCAGCGGGGCACTGGGTGTTAATATGCCGGATATGGGGCACAATTCTTTCTCCATAGAGCGGTGATACCCGCACGGACCGCCCGGGGAGCGGCGGAGTCACGATCCCCGGTGACGTTATAACGGTGTGGCACAGCGGGTCGCGGTTCAGGGGCTGGGTGGTGTCGGGCCGCTGACACCCTGAGAACGCGGCCCTGAGCCTCCTCCCTCCCCTCAGAGAGCGCCCTGGATCCCCCCTCAGCCGCCGCCCGCCGCTCACCGGCCCGCGCCCAGAACTCTTGTCACCGTTGGCCGCCGCCGAGTAACGCCGCGCCGCCGCCTCTCGCCCATCCCCACGGCCGCGACTACCGCTGCAGCCGCAGCTCCCGCCGGGAGCCGAGTCCTTCACGGCGCCCACGATCCCCAGCAGCAGGAACGAGAGGCGGGCGGCCGCGGGCGCAGCCATATTGGCAGGAAGACCACGTGGCAGCCGCAGTCATGTGACTATACGCCTCTTAAAGGGGCAGCGGCGCCGAGCTCCTGCTGCCCGTTAGATGTGGAGCGGCTGGGGGAGCAGCGGGGCGCAGCGCTGTGCGCCATAAACCCACAGCACTGAGATCACCACACACTGCACAGGGAACGTGTGAGCATGAGGTGGATCCTGCACCAGTTGGATGGTGATGGACCTGTCTCAGTTCTGAGCTGTCGATACCTTCTGCATCAGAGAACAGGAACTCACCTTGTTTCCTTTAGTTTTCCCCTTGGATCACTGTAGATATTGAAGATTTTGGTGCTCCAACATGAAAATCTTCACTTTGTGTGGAAACTTCTGTTCAGGACCATCAGCAAAATGCATCCACTGCTGTGCTGAGAGAAATCCTTACTCGTCCTGTGGGATATTCATTGCATATTAATTAATATCATTTTCCTTGCACAAGTGGGGACTATGCAGCAAAAAGCAGCATATAAAATAGAAGGCACACAATTGTTTGTGTGTTTGTACCTGGAAGGAATACCACCGAGCTCTATGGGCTCTATGGAATTGTATTGAGTGTTAAAATGACGGTGCTGGGAGTCTCCACAGTCATGCATTGCAGTTAGTGTCATTAGTCCCTTCTGCCCTGTGATGTGCTTAGAAAACCGGCAGAGTGCAGGAAAATAAAAGCATACAAATTCAATGATAAGATCAAGTCGCCCTCACTGCTTCGGGGTCAGAAAATGTAACCATTCCTTTAATGCAGTGACCCCAGCCCCATGCAGTAACACATCCATGAGAATGCAAAGTAATTATCACTTTCTCCTTTCAAATGTCCATAGCAATTTAGTGAAACGGCAGCAGAATCCAGGTATCCAAATGCTGCTGCCTTCTGGAGCCCAAAGCAGACTGCTAAGATAACCTGCCCTTATTAAAGCCGTGGGATTCTGGCTGTGTCAATCCCATCAGCTGGGACAGCTTTCTGATGTATCGTGCCCACTCGTTCTCATCGCCTGCTTTCCTAGAATTCTTTTCTGCCTTGTTTCTGCACTTCCATCAGCAAGATTTATATTCTTATGTTCTCTCGGGAGACTAAATGAAGCAGTTGCAATGACAGTTTGATTCTGAACAGCATCCAACTCCCAGCTTCTAATCCGGAGGACTTCTGAGAACTTTCACGGGTGTCATTTACCCATCATCTTTGTGCTCCGAAGTCATTACTTCACAGGCAGTTAATCTCCTCTGCACACGGTTTAATTATTCTCTTTGCTCTCACTGATTACACCGTGCTCCAGAATTAAGACACTGGTTTCACTGTTATTTAAAATATTACAGAAATAGGACTCCTCAGCACTTAGCTGAAAAGCTGAGGCGTTGCATAGCGTTCCTCTGTCTTGCTAATGTTTTTCATCTCCTGGTGCTGCAGTGCTGGCATAGACATCTCTTACTGGAAGCTTTTGTGATCATTTATCTCATCATGGGGACAGGTCACGTGCAAATTAGCCCGTTTGATCCTTACAGTCCTGGCGGCTGCCTGAAATATCTTCTGTTCCTCTTCTTCTTCCCTGGCTGCTGCTTGTGCAGCTGAAACAACAGCAGAGGAAGAAGTATGCAGCAGCCTGGAGTGCTCTCGGACTGAAACAGTCCAAGCAAGTCAACAATTAATTGTAGATTAGGCAGCATTAAAATAATAATAATAATTAAAAATCACACACACACAAACACAAAACCCATTTCTTGCACGGTGTTTTCTTGTGACTGAAATCACACAGGTGGTTGGGCTGAACATCTGTGTTACAGCACTTTGACATTAAGGTGCTATCTACTACTTAGTATTTTTTTTCAGTATTTCCTCCCTGAATTCTTGAACAGCTTTGGCTCCTTGGACCCTTTGTTATATCTACACACAACCTAAGCCCAGCCTCTTGTTTGCTGCTGATCCAATAGGACTGTATTCCTCATCTCTCCATATTCCACAGCACTTTTGAGCGTGAAATCTGTCATTTCCAGGCTGCTCTACCATTTCACCTGTTCTTAAAGCTTTAAGATGATAGGAGCCTTATGAACTCACTGTGTTTGCAAAAGGAACGGAAACTTTTCTTGTGCTGGCAATGCCTGTGATTCTCTTCCCAATACCCCTCACATGTAGCAGGTTCTTTGCATGGCTCGACCAGTGTTTGTGGCTGAAGTGTTGGAGCTCGAAGTTTGAAGCTCTTCATGCTGGCTGCAGTGCCTGTCCTTGCACTGTGCCCATACACACCCACCGTTCCGGCCCTCGCCTCCCTCGGTCGCTGAGCTCTGCCAGAGATTAGATTTGATTACACGGGAATTCATTAGCATTACCTAACGACATTAAGCACCGTTACTCTGCCAAATTTCTGATGACTAACGGCTTTGTGGTACGGCAGCCAGGGCTGGGAACGGCACAGCTCCATGGCTGACCCCTGCACGGCTCATTTACGGCTGTTCCCGCTGCTCTCAGCGCTGACACAGAGCCCAGCCCGACATAGCGCTCCCTGAGGAAACTCCACGGCGGGCCGGCGCTCCGGGGCTGGCTGTGGGCGCGGCGCGGTGCACGCTGGGAGCTGTAGTCCCGTCATGGCGCCGCCCGCCTCCAGCACGCGGCGCGCGGCACGGCCGGGACTCGGCTACCCAGAATGCCCCGCGCGGCTATATAAGGCTCGGCGGCGCGCTCGGAGCGCAGTAACCATGTGGATGCGTGGCTGAGGCGGCGGCAGGTCGGCGCAGCCTTCATCCTAACGGAGCGGGCAGCGCCGCCGGCCAGCATGGGGCTGCACCGCTAGTCCGCCCCGCACAGCGCACAGGTACGGATGGGGACGGGCTGGGTGAGGGCTGCGGGTCTGGTGGGAGCCCTCTCGGTGCGGCGATACCGCTCCGGGTGGGAGAACGCGGCTCTGATCGCCCGGATCCGCGGTGCGGGGCAGTGCGGGGCAGTGCGGATGGCCGCGGGGCTGGGCTCTCAGCAGCGCCGTGCTGCTGCGGGCGCTCTGGTTCCTCGCTGTGCTCATAGGGCTGGGCTCCCCGCTCGCTGCCGTTGCCCCGGGGTACCCGGACCCCCCGGCCCTGCGGTGCTGCCCCCAAGGCCTGGAGCTGCGCTGCCGGCGGGCCCGGCCGTGTGCGCGGGGTGTGAGCTGTAGAGCCCGCTCCTTCCCGTCCGGAGCGACTCCGTGCTGAGCGACTCCCCGAGCTGCGATGTGAGCCCGTTTCCTCGCACAGCGCTGCGGGCACTCGCTGTCCCGCGGTTCTCGCCGTGGCCCCGGTCCGCCGGCTGAGTGCTGCGTCCAAAGGGGCCCCGCGGGGCGATTTGGCGAAGGAGCGCAGCGCTGGGACCGGGATCCGGCTCCAGAAGGACGTGGGGCTGCTGGAGCGGGGCCAGAGGAGGCCGGGGTGATGGAGGAGCATCTCCGCTTGGAGGAAAGGCTGCGAGCTGGGGAGGACAGCCCGGGAAAAGAAGGCAACAGGGAGTCCTCACTGCGGCCTTCCACCACCTGAGGGGAGCTGATAAACAGGAGAGCGACTTAGTCCACGGTTTGATTGCGATAGGACACGGGGAATGACTTTAAATCTCCCCTGTTATAGTTTATATTGGATATGTGGGGACAGCTCTTTACTTAGAGAGCAGTGAGGCCCCGGCAGCGCTGCCCGGAGCTGTGGTGCCCCATCCTGGAGGTGCCTGAGGCCGTGGAAGGGCCCTGGGCAGCCTGAATACAGCAGGGATTGGGGAGCTTGAAGAGCCCTTCCAACCCAACCACGCTGTGATTTTACAGTAACCAAATGTGAGAGCTGTCTGTCAAACCAGCGACTTGCAGCAGTGTGAATGGGCAGTGATTGGTGTATGTAAACAAAGCGGAGTCATTGTGAGTATAGAAAACACAAACAATTCCATTGTTTTTCCAAGCAAGTTGTTACAGGAGTGCTGTGGTGTAGGACCATTTATCTCGCTAATTACTTATAATGTTTTTTAGCCTTTTTTTTTATTAGTGATGTTTTTTTCTTGTTAAAACACCTTGTTTTGCCCCGAGACTGAAGACTTTGCCCATCTGTGTTTCCCCTGCTTCCACCTGCTTGTTTTGCAGTGTTCATTAAGCCTTGAAATAGGGAACTGGGTTTTCTCTTAGAGGTTAATAAATTCGGAACTAAACCAGCAGAGTAACCCTGGTTTGCCTTTGCAGTCGTGGGGTGGAGCTTAACTGTGGGAAATTGTCTTCTAAGATTTGTTGGCCATGAGCACCAGCACTGGAGCGTGGAGAGCATGAGGGTGCACACGTGGCTGGGGCCTTTGGTAGCAGTTGTTGGAGCTACAGGTGTGAGGACGGGCACCCAGTAGCAGTCCCTGGTTGTGAATGAAGGGGGGGAGGTCAATGGGGTCTTTTGGCACTGTGCTGTGGAGATGGATGCTATTGAAGCTAAACTTGTGTTTCAGTGCTATGTAAACAGGACCCAGGCATGCAGAGCTCTGTCTTCTTGTTCTGCCCTTTGGATGAAGCAGTCAGTGAGCTGACCATGCAGTGATGTTGTGCAAAGTCCTTAGTGTATGGTGTGCTCCTTATGAGTGTGCAGTGCAACAAGTGGCAAAACATAATGGGACCCGAGGTGCTGTTGGACCGTAGCTGTGAAGGCAGCTGTGGTTGTAGGGCTGTGCCTTGGGGCAGGAGGGATGCAGGACCCCGCGAGTGTGTGGAAGGGAAGCAGCTCACAAAGTAGCTTAGGGAGATTGAAGGGGCTTAGAGCTGGGAAGGGGTGTACTGGGATAAAGTTATGTAAATGCAATAGTTCCGTCATAGTGTGGCTGTGATATTAATCTGGGTACATAAATATCTTCCTTATGGAATGTTCCAAATGAGTTTCTGCTTCTTGACATAGTACTTTCACTTATTCCTATTGTTCCAGTAGTTCTTTATTGTGTAATAGGACAAAAGATGAGTGGGAAAAACACTGTGCAGTTCTATACAACCCATGTATTGCAGCCTGAGTGCACGTAGGTGCTGATTTGCAGGTAGTATAAGGCAGAGGACTCCAAAGCCTGTTGGCAGATCATATCCATGTCTGTGGTGACTCAGAGCGGTTCCATCATGCATCTCTTGTTTGGGAAACTGTAGCTCAAACTGGAATGAAGCTGCAGAATTCAGCTGTGGGTTCTGAGCTCAGAAAAGCTTCTCATTCCTTGCTGTGGTTTTGGTGAAGCCTATCGAAACTTGCATGAGAACCAACTTATCTTTCCTTCCTATCAGTGCTGTATAGTGAGAATAAAGTCACTGTAGAGCTGGGCAAGTTTACCCTGTAGGGAAAAAAGTGCGAGAAGTGTATGGAAGCAGACGTTCCTTTGCTGGCATACAGCTTGCAGCAGGGTAACTCCAACACCATGTGCCTGGACGCTCCCTGGAGGGTGGAGCAGAGAGCTCAGTGTTTGTGCTTCTCCCATCACTGCTGAACAGATCTGCAAGGGCTGGAAGAAGGCTCTGAGAAGTGTATTTTTGGGTTAGGATGTTTCTGCTGTTGGAGTAACCTGATACTGAGTTATAGGGAACGAGGCCTGGATGCTGAATCCAGATATAATGATGTGTACTTGAATCATTCATTGCTCTCCTCATCCCTGCCCTGTGCAGGGTGTCTGAAGACAGAAGGCAGTGATTTCTGTCCATGCACATGCAAGAAATCTGATCACGGTTGGCCAAAAACATATGCTGCCAGATGACTGTGGCTTTTTGCTTTAATGATTTCTGGGAATTGCTTAGTAGCAATTTAGTATTGAAAGTTTTACAAATATTTGGGTTGCATCCTGGCGAACTCCTTCCTCCTCTTGAAAAATTCACAGATCTGCCAGGAAGTTCTGAAGAAAGAAGTGTTAATTGTAGCATTGTGATGTCTGTGCCCTGTCTGCAGCCCATGCACACACAGGGGCGGGTGCTGTTTGCTGATGGTCCTTGATCTAAAGGGTTAAATGAAGACTGATGTATCTTCTGATTGAAATAATTCAGCGTTGGCCACTCCTTCATCTGCAAGGGTTAAGCAGATTCAGTTGCTAATGCTCTTTATGAGCTAAGTTGGTACAGTATTTCAAACCTTTGCTTCAGAGGAATCACTTGTGTTTGAGTTCTCAATGACTGCTGGGAGGCCAATGTTCACCCAGCCCAAGAGCTTGAGCCTCCCCTGCACAGCAGCGACAGTGGCTGGGTTTTTGGGTCAGGAGGGTGCAAAGTAGGTCCCTTGGCCACCAGTGGTTGCCCACGTGCTGGTCATGTGCTGGTAGGGGCTCCTCCTCCCCTGCACCTTGTCCCAGGCACTTGGGCTCTCTCTGCAGACCTGGCTGCCTGCTGAGGTGTCCAGGAGGGAAGGAGCGAGCTCACCACACAGGGCTGCTGTGGCTGGGAGCTGGGTACGACTCAATCCTTCAGCTGGAGAGCCGTGCTGGGGGAAGAGAAGCGTTGGCACTACTGCCAGCGGGGACCCGAAGCTACCAAGAGGCATCCTGCAGAGCCCAACCCTGGAAGGAGACAACAGTGAGACCATGGAGGGCAGAGAACCTCCGCCAAGGTAAAGGAAGAGGTGGGAATTGCAGCACTCAGAGAAAGTCAAAGAGTTGTGTGAGGGCACTTTGGAGGGATGGACAGGCAGAAGAAAAATGCTCTGCTAGGTGTGGGGAGCGCTGCATTTGGTAGAAGCCCACATCTCTTAAAGAAAGAAGTGTGGGCTGTAGGAGGCAGCCCATTGTGAGGGAGGTCTGGCAGGTGTATGGCTATGCAGGGTACAACGTTCTATGTGCTTTCCTGCCCTGGCCAGGCTTCAGTAGATGTTATAAACCATGATGGCTCTCCTTACCTGTGACATTGGTTGCTCTGTTTCTTTTGGCATGTTCCAAGTCTCTCCTAATAAAATATTCTGGAAAACATTGTGTGCTTTCCTAGGGCTTCGCCTGCCACTAAGTATGGACTTCAGTAGGCATCAACTTCAGCAAGTGATGCCTACTTCTAATGGAATTAAAAAGTTGCTGTCAGGTCACATTTGGTTTGAAACTTTAAAAATGATTTGTTTCCTGACAGCGCATCTCTAACAAGTGCTCGTTTTTGGCTCCTGCAGATGCCTGTCAGTGCGATCTGTCAGCTGTGTTTCTGACATCAGCCTGATGGTTGTGCTGGGAGATGCCTGTCACAGCGTACCGCTGCCCAGTGCCTTGTTAGGGGTATTTGGGTGGGTTTTCTGTCATGGCAAGGTGGCTGTTTGCCCACCTGGATGCTCTGGATGAGTAAAAATAATCAGCATCATGCGTATTTGTTGTGTGGAGGATGGTCTTGAGGCTGACAAAATGTGCTCCTTTTGTTTCTCCCTTATTATTAAACTGTGCTTCATTGCACCTACTGAGTGTTACTTCTGAGTAACTTTCTAATTGTAATGGTAACTGTAAATACATTGTTTTATCTGCCCAGTAACAGAACGTATGGTTAGAATGCAATTAACTTGGTTGTTGTCATGCTGAATGAGTTTCAGTGTCTCTTTCTTACTTCAAGAGTAGGGAAAACGTGCTGGAGTACCGTGCAATGGAGCACATTGGGAGAGGTGCACTGAGTGCAGGGAGCCCTTTATTGGCTCTGGGCTCCGCCTCCTGTGTGCCCTGTGCTAAGTCCCGTGTACTCCTGCATCCTCCTCATCCTCCACCTGAAAGCTGTGGAAAAATCTTCTGTGTTTTAAGCATTAAGACTGAAAAAGCCTTTGTCTGAGAAAGTGCATTTCTCCGTTTTAATCTAACAGTTCATCAAAAGAAAACTTGTCTGTGCATAGGAGGCTTCTGGACATGAGAGGCTGCAGTTAAATGGAAAACAAGATCATGTGGTAGATAAACACAGCGTGCTGATATCTTTTAAAATGTGTAATCTGTAAAATGACAACACCTGTTCCTGCTGTTGGAGCCTGCAGCCTTTGCTCCGTGGCCCAGCCCTGCTGCTTTGGCTTTGCCACTGTGTGTGATGTGATCTGTTTAGCCAGAAGCTTTGGAAGTGGCAGTACTGCATCCTGAACCCCCAAAAGGGTGATTATTCACTGGGTGATCTTTAAAAGGGGTGATTCCTTGCTTTGGCTGCTTTAATGGAATTCTTAGAAACCCTTCTCACAGCCCTCCGGGAGGAAACTTTCCTTCATTCTTTTTTAAATTGAAATAAAAATGGGGAACGCAAGCTTTTCTGTTTCAGTTTTTATGACAGGAATTGCACCTGTAAAAATAGACATGAAATGCTGGGAGGGCCCTATCTCAAGCATGTGGAAGTCATTACAAAAGTGTGTCTTAGGAGCAACACTGGATTGAGGCTATAGGTCCATCTTAGGTGAGTAAGATCTGCTGGGTGCACCTCTGACCAAGTCTTTGTGATGGTGGTGGTGCCTGCCAAGTGAGGGGACTCTTCATATGCATGGCAGTGGCTTTTGCCATTAAACAGCCCTTTATTTGCTTTCTAACTTTTGTTGCCTCCACTCTTAAAAACTGGATTTCTTCTCAGTTAAAAACCAAACTTAAGCTTTGGCTGTGGAGCTTCCTGTGTCTGCAGGAGTAATGTGAAGCAGTTCGGCACAGTTTGAGATCTGATTCTTACCTAAACAATCTAAATAGGGAGGAAGACTTGGATGAAGTGCTGCCCCAGTTTCTGAAAAGTGCATATAAAATCACACGTCTCTATTTAATCGAGCAATAAACCACAGTGCAAATATGATAATAGAGAACTGAGCACATCATGGGACCACAAGGCACAGTGAGGAGCTTTCTTGTTCAAAATAAACATTATTAGAGTCATCTTCAAAAGATTAAGTCATTTGCGTCGCAGTTGCTGGAAATCCACTGTCAGCGATGAGACTTACTGGGTCTTGTTTATTTTACAAATAGGATTTGCAGTCATAGGTTAGAGCATTAAAATCCCACACAAAGCAGATGCGTGAGATGTGGCATCAGCAAAATAGCTTGAGATTCTTTGAGAAGCCTTTCAGTGCTCAGCTGCTGGAGGCGAGGAACAGCATCGTGCAGGAGTTTCGTTTCAGTGGTTCCCATCTGTAAGGAGGAACTTCAGCCAGGGCCTTGACTCCTGCTCATGGAAAACAAACCTCCAGCATTGCTCTGAAGCCGGCTTTCTTCTGAGTGTGGAGATAGGGATGAGTGATGGGAGGAATTAGTGTGATATGTTTACAAAGATGTTGCATTTCCTACTCAGAGATCTTCAAAAAGCAGATGTCTCATTAAGGTATTTGATATGTAACAGTCAGTTTGATTTCAAGTGTTTTCACTGCTAATTCTGCTTTAACTGCCGTTATGAAGTGTGTTTGCATGGGAACATGAGTTGAAATCTCCCAGCTGAGTTTCAGTGACAGTATCAGACTTGCTGCGGCTGAATCAAGGTCGTTGGGCTGAGCACACAGCCTGCCTGTGTTGCTTCTACTTGTTGACATCCACTGCGTGCACTGCAGCTCATTTTTAGGGTGTGCAAGATGGAATCTGTACAGATGTGACCAAAAATGGGCCCTGTGATTCCTACAGTTGCTGACCCAGCACAGACCAGGCATCAAAGCAGCACAGAGCAGCAGGGCAGTGCTCATGCTAAAGCTCCAGAGGTGTTCCTTTTGATTTACTTTGCTTCCTGGATGTAGTTAATGTGCTCTCATATCCAGTCCAATGCATCAAAGCTATGGGAGGGCAGAATGACTTTGAGAGGCACACTTTGCCGTTCTGGTGAGACCCTGTGGGCTTCTGGATTTGTTATCTGGGGTATCTTCTTAAATAGGGACTTAGTTTTGTTTTCCTGTGCAGACAAATTGTGCTTAAAGCATATCTGAAGACACGCTGGCTTTTACGTAGGCAGGGTGAAGTCATTGCCTACGTAATTAGAATTTAAGCTGTCAGGGCTTAAGAAGAAAAACAATAGGAAGTGTTCATCTTTGAGGTGGTTTTCTGTGCTCGTGGGTACATACAGCTGACTTCCCAGTACAACAGCCTGCCTCTAGATCATATTCCATTTCTTATCTTAAGCATTGCAAAGTTTGTCAATATTCCTTCTTTTCCCCCAAAACAGAAAAGCTTTTGTCTCCTTTAACACCTCATGTTGCTGCTGCCCTCCATGCAGCCATCTGCATTACTGACACGTGTCTGGAGAAACCCAGCTCACCTTTTGTGTGCCTGTATGCCCGCATTGCCGCCCTGTCATCTCCTGACCTTCCATTTGTTTAGGAGTTTTACTTCAGCTTTGATGACGACACAGCAGCACTGCCAGGAATTGGTTCCACGCAGCACCAATGCTGCCCTTGGGGTCCTCCTCTCTAGTAACAATCAATGGCTCTTGGCACTGGCATATCTAAAATAAATAAACTGCGGAGTGAGGTTTATGTTTACCTACAGAGCACAATTGCTTTTTGAGCAGTGATTTTGCTTTCAACACCACCATGGGCTGTGCACACAGGAATCCCCATCCCTTGTTCCTCGAGGGTCACTGCTGCCAGCCCACACCTGGTGCTGTGGATCCCATGTGTGGGAAGGTTCACTGTGTGTATGGCTGTGTATGGCTCAATGCCTTTCTTGTAGTGAGGAGCCCAAAACTGACCACAATACTCGAGATGCGGCCTCACCAGAGCTGAGTACAGATGGATGATCACCTCTCTGCTCCTGCTGGCCACACTATTTCTTATACAGGCCAAGATGCTGTTGGCCTTCTTGGCCACCTGGGCACACTGTCGGCTCATGTTCAGCCGAGCATCAGCTAACACCACCAAGTCCCTTTCCTCTTCACAGTCATCCAGCCTCTTTTCCCCAAGCCTATAGCGCTGCATGGGGTTATTTTGGCCAAAGTGCAGGACCTGGCACTTGGCCTTGTTGAACCTCATCCCATTAACCTCAGCCCAGCTTTCAGCCTATCCAGATCCCTCTGGAGGGCCTCCCTACCCTCAGGCAGATCAATTCCACCTCCCAACTTGGTGTCATCTGCGAACTTACTTAGCGTGCACTCAATTCCCTCATCCAGGTCATCAGTGAAGATGTTACACAAGATGGGCCCTAGAACTGACCCCTGGAGGACACCGCTTGTAATGGGTTGCCAGCAGGACTTAACTCCATTAACCACTACCCTCTGGGCACAACCCTCCAGCCAGTTTAATGCAAACAATTGATTAACCAGTGGACTAATTCTGTTAGGTGTCACTAGTCCTTGGGAGGAAGCTAGGAGAGCAGCTTACAACTAAACAGAGCTGCTTTGGAAATGATTCCCTTCATGTGTGACCATGATGTGGGTCACTCAGCCCCTCGCCCCACCTGCTGGAGCCTGGGGGGAAATGCTGGGTGCTATGGGATATTGTTACTGTGATGCCAAAATCACATTGCACGTCCTTAGGCCTGCTTCTGTTCAGTGCTCTGGGATATCAGGGTTTTTTCACTGGGGAAAAATGTCTTTTCTAGTGGGAATCAGTAATTTCAACCTGCATGTTTTCTTGGAAACTGCTTTGGCAAACAACTGCCTCTTCCAAAGGGAAACAATGCAGTCCTGGAAAGTAATTCCTGCTGAAAGGGATTCTTACCTGCAGTCGTAAAACGCAGGAGTTAAGAGCTAGAAATGCAGTGTGTAGTGATGCTGTAATGTTCCACACACCCAAGGCTCCGAAGTATCAGAAATCAGTGCAGGGTATGAGCTGAGCAGGCGTTGTGTCCCCAGAAGTGTCACAATTTCTCTGGGCTACTTCTTGCCTGGAGATGGATGCCCCATCCCTGCAGGCATTCAAGGCCAGGCTGGATGTGGCTCTGGGCAGCCTGGGCTGCTGGTTGGTGACCCTGCACACAGCAGGGCATTGGAACGAGATGATCGTTGTGGTCCTTTTCAACCCAGTCTGTTCTGTGAACTGGGCTCTGTAGCATATGCAGTGGCTGAAGGATTTGGCACTAAGCAAGCAACCTGAAGCCAAATCCATTGCTTCTGTGCATGCAGGTTGGATTTTGGAGGAGCTGAGATTTCTCACTCTGAATGTGATCTTGGCCTGTTCTCCTTTGGGTTTGGGTTTTTCATTTTGGCTTAATGACTGTGTTTATTGCCCCCCACCCCGATGCTTTGGGGCCAGGCAGTGAGGAGGGGTGGCTGTTTGCAGCTTTGCAGAAGAGAAGTGCAGCCCTTGGTTTTTACCAGCACCCTGATATCTGCTGTGTGTTACCAGCATTAACTTTTAAATCCCCCAAATCTGCCCTCATTGATCTCCAGCCTTGCTTAATAAACTTGAGCCTTACACCTTTGGTAAACAAGATAATGCTCGGTGAAAAAGAATATTTATCCCACGCACATGTCAGGGCTGAGCTCTATAACAAGCGTAATTTCCTGCTGTGTATCTCCTGATGGTAGATCACTTGGAGTTGATTTTGGTGTGTCGTGCTTGATGTGAGGGAGGGTGAACGTGTTTGCAGTTATTTTCCCTTGCAGTCCTGTGCTCTGCCCTTCGGAGCATCGCCGGCCCGCAGGAGTGAGCGGCTCAGGGTGATCCGGTGCTGCCTGCTGGTAGGAGCATTGTGTGCAGAGAGCTTAACTCAGGGTTTTGAGGTTGGTGATCAAAAGCCACAGCTTAGGAACGTCTCCAAGAAACCCGCAAATGGCTTTTGAAAAGACATCTTTGAAAATCTCTCTGGTTGGGCTTCTTTTTTATCAGGGCTCCTGTTGTTTGTCTCTCTCTGTTGCTGTGGCAGATGGAAACTTGCTGTTCTGTATTTGTTTAAATGACAGGTGAGTCCTGTGCTGTTTAGCCCAGGATTTGGGGCTTTGAAGAAAATGATGGTGTTCTTAGTGCTGCAGAAACTGATGAGGCTGAGTCGTGGCTCTTCTGTCTCACATTTGTTTTTAAACAGGATTGGATGTTCCTCGCTTCACAGGGATTTGGCTTCTTGATGTGTTGTTTAAAGTATTTGTCTCTGAAAAATCTTAAGCTTTACATTTTCAGATGTGAAATCCATTGTTGGGCATATTGAGTGGGTCTTGCTGTAATGCCCTATTTGAAGCAGCAGCTCTGGATGCATGGCTCATCCCAGCATTCCTGTGGCTGACAGAAGCTGTTCCCTTCCAACTCCAACGATTTCTATGGTTTTATGAATCATGGCACTGTTTTACATTACTATTCCTGTGAGTGCTATTTCAGCGTACCAGAGGACCTTTAAATACACTCATACCTACCTCTCATTGTGGCGGAAGTGTTTAAGCAGAGATATGGGTTGTAATACAGATGGTACAAGGAATGGAGCTTAAACCAAAGAATTCTTCTTCCCTTTTTCCTCTTGCATGCGAAGAGGCATGGAAACATGCCTGGCGTGAAGTATCTGAACATCTGTGGGGTAGGATATGGCTTCTAGGGAAACAACCCATGCTGCATGGGGTGCCAGGAGCCTGCTGTTTTTGCCTAGCTTATTTTTCTAAGCAAGCACTTTGGCCTGCTGTGTTATCCTTGATACCTGAAATTCCAACGTGGGAGCTTGTCCCGTTTTCCAGCCAAATAAACACAAAGGGTCCTATTGTTGTAACCTCCAGTGATTTGTATGGAGAATTCATTCTACCTAGTAAGTAGTAATGTTTTTCTTTATTCTTCTAGGGGCTCTAAGCCAGAGATGACCGACAAGATGTCGAGCTTCCTTCATATTGGAGATATTTGTTCTCTCTATGCAGAGGGCTCAACCAATGGATTTATTAGCACTTTGGGGTAAGAACAGCTGTTCTCTTGTACAAAACATATATAAGAGCTCAATCAGCTGTCACGGGCCTGATTTCCAGGCAATGCTGGGCAAAACCAAGTTGTGTTCTGTACAGATTTTGCCCTAAATTTAAAAATGGCCTGAAAGAAATATGGCAAGTTAGATTTTCTGGGAGGAAGAAGGACATGTCAATGACTGTGGTATGGTTTTATTGTACTTGGTGGGGAGGAAGAAGGTTTCCAAGGTGAAGCTGTGGGTAGAGGGAGTGAATGAAAGTAACTGATTTTCATGTTGTCTGTCCCATGTCCATCTGTGTGTCCTGTCCCTTCCTGCCCACCCCAGTCAGGAACAAATAAGCCCCCGTGCTGATTGGAGCAAAGAAGATAGCAATGTATGTGTAGGCATTGGAAAAACAAAATTGAAAACCCTGAGCCAAACTGTTCGTACACCGCCGAGTTACCGCTATGACTAGTTGTGTCTTGTCCTATGGTGTTTGAGGTTTCTCATACAAACAAAATTGTACTTCTTCAGTCAGAGGAGAACACTTTCAGTCTTTAGCATTGGCAACAGCCAGCCGCCCAGGAGCTGCACTGGGAGCTGAGCTGTGCCTGCTCCTGTGCCCTGAGCTTCCTCACACAGCTCCTCTGTGCTGTCTTCTGCAAAGCCATCTGAGCAGGTGCTCTGTAGGAGAGTGCCTGCTGAGCAGGAAGACATGCATCCCACCTCATTCAACAGAAGGTAGTCCTTCACATAGGAAGGCTTTGCAGAGAAACCACAGAATTGAAATTTAGCTTTGACACGAGTGACAGGGTTATGTTTGATTCTGCTCAACTGCTGCTTAAGAGAAATCTCTCTGAATGTTGGAAGCTGGCAGTGGAGCTGTGTATGAGTTTGGAAGAGCTTCCAGGGGCTGGATGAGATGCAGACACATCTGCCACCTGGTTTTAAAGCAGTGGGAAATTAGTGGGAGGGAAATAGTGTGGCACATTGCTGTGTTCTTCAATAATGAGTAGCAAAGAAGCAACCAGAAAGCTTGGTGACGTGGTGAGTGGGCACACACACAACATGCTCTTTCTCATTTCCAGTAGCCGTAAGGGCCTCAGGGTGGGTACAGTGACAGCAAATTTTTTGATGCCTACTGTCCAGATGCATCTGATAAATGAAGCTCCCAAGCAGGGTACAAAGACAGCATCCTGGTAAGTCTCTCAGCAGGAAACAATGGGCTGGAATCTCATCACAGTGACTCCAAACTAACTTGTAGGTTTAGTCCTCTAGCTATTAGGATTCTGGAAAATAAGGGGGCAGAGAAGGAAGCAGACACTGAAGATGCACCATGATCTATTATAGGAAAGAGAAGAAAATATGGGATGCTGCCAGAAGGGAAAGAAGGTATGATAAAAGCGAGGGGATGTAGTAAGTAGGGTTGATTGAATAGTATTTGGCAAATGTATTTGACAAATTTCCCAGGTACTCGTCAAATATGAGATGCACACTGCAGTATTCGATCGGCTGCGTAACTGGCCAAATACTATCTGCTGAAAACTGGCAAAACAAACTGAGCGATACTATACATTTGGCTTTTTTTATTCCTAGTATTGAAGCAAGTTTGGCAGTAGATAATTCCAAAACAAGTAGAAAGTTGTTATGTTTAATCCTATACAGTGCATGATGAACATTATGCAGTGGCTGTGGCTTTTGATGGCATTGCTGAGCAGATATTTTTCACCATGGGTAGTCCTTTCAGACACTACAGGCCCGAAGCACCTATTTGTTTTAGGCTTGATGAGATGTTCCAATGGCAGATTTAAAGACCCCTCAGCATGACAAGCATCCTCGTTGATTCAATTAGTACTGTTTTAAGGTAACAGCATTACAGAATGGCCACACATCTTCTGAGCCTAATTTGAGCCAGAAATCCCAATTGCTATGTGAAACATGAAATGCATTATCATCTTAATAAGCCTACATAATCAAATTAGTTTTGTCCCATATTTAATTTGGTCTTTGTCCTGGAGAAAATTAAAGAACCAAAGAGAAGATTCAGTGTAATTGTGCTTTATACCATGTGGAGTTCTGACAGTCTTATGTCATAACGATGTGTAATGACTTGTTCATGTGGCTAATGAAGGTTAAGAAACAGATACTGCTCTACATTCTAATGTCATTTTAGCTGTAACTCTCTTTGAAGAGTGTTCCTATTTAATATACCTATGACGTGACTGTTGCTTAATCAGGACTTTACCTTTGCTGTTTCCCAAACTCAGTGCTGTCATCACTATGATTGCTATATATCCTCTTCTGTGTTTTGCACCCTGTAAAGTTATTTTCTTAGTAATTTGGGAAGCTCCTCTTTACTTTCAATTGAATCTCAGGATAAGAGGGATACACTGCACTGAGAGTAACTGTATGGGGGTTATCAGAGTAACCCATTTGCCTTGCAATACGTTTTGGCCATTCATTCACTAGAAGCAGGTGTTTCAGTGAGCTCAGTGCTGTCATTCTTGTTGGAGCACGTGCATGTTTGTATAATACTGAGTAGGGAGAAAATCCATGGGGAAAAAACTTACTCTGAATGTTTGCATTTGCAAATCTTAGATGTGTAGAACTGTCGAGTCCACTTAGTCTCTCTGATCTCTTAATTCTTATGCACTTCTTGACTTTCCGTAACTGCTGTCTCCAGATGCTCCCTGCATGTAACCGGCCTCTGCAAGGAACAACTCTCATATTCTAGACCTCAGTCTCTTTTTCAAGTTGATTCTGCATGAGAATGGGCCTCTCAAACCTCTAAGACCTCAGAGTTTTACGTTCTACTTCTGTGTAGAAAGCCTCTTTGACAGATTGGTTTCAAGGGGCCAAATTGTATAGCTGAACATCAAATTAGAAACAACAAACTATTTGGTCACGGTTACATTCCTCGCAATTTGGAAATATTGTTTGATAACGGAGCAGTTCCGTGTTGTTACAAAGCATGCTAAGAACAGAGCAGTGATGACAAGTGTATCTTAAATGTTTAATGTACTCTGTGGGCTTTGCATTGACCCTCCAGGTTTTTGGTTGTTTTTGTTTGTTTGGTTGGTTTTTTGCTAATGTGTGTTCACAGGAGAAGCTCTATGCTGGCATTTCCTATTAAAATCTCTCGGGTTCACTAATCCAACTCATTTCCTTTCTGCTAAAGCAGGAGGAGGTTAGTTTGCCCTTCTGATTTAGCTCGTGTTTATGGCTGGTAAGCTGGACGGTATATTTATGCCTTCCTATCTCCTGGGGGTCAATTTTTACTGTGGCAGTTGATGCTTCTGCCTTTTTTGATACTTGAGGAGTGTTGTGTAATTAGTGTCCAGTTCACCCGGTCATATTGTCCTGTTCTGTCTCTTAATGCAAACACGATTACACCATTATTCAAATCTGTCCAAGAGGCAATAATTGTTTTAAGGCTGTTTCTCACTCAACTAGAATATGGGCTGTTCTGTCTGCACCTCAAGGAGGGGACATAAAGCAGATGCAGTTTACAGGAGCAATTACTTACTTATTGTCCCACCTATCTAGAAGCATAGCTCTGGGCAGCAGTAGAAATTAGCTGCATGCTTCTTAGAGAGATTTGGCATTTGGGCAATGTCTTCTGCGGAAGTGGCCACTTGGATATTTATTGTGGATAAACCATTTTGGTTTTGCTAGCAAGGATGTAAGCTATTGCAAAGGAAAAGAATCTTACTTGATCTCTCATTTCTTTGCAGCCTTGTGGATGACCGGTGTGTTGTACAGCCAGAAGCAGGTGACCTTAATAACCCACCCAAAAAGTTCAGAGGTGAGTTCACTAGGCAGTTTGTTACCACCCGGGTGGAAGAAGTCCTTCGTTTTGTGCAAACTGTTTCTGAGCATCTCACTTTCCATAGAGTATTTTAGTGTTGCTGTCTTTCACAAAGGGCAACTCATAAGGGGGGTGGAAAAAATATGTGTGTGAATGTCTGTGAATCGAATTGTGTTGTGGGATGTGAAGGCTCTGTGAGAGCTGGCTGCAAATGGGGTCTGGCTTTCACATCTGTCCTACCAGGATGTCCCTGTAAGTTTCAGTTCTCTTTCCAGAGAGTGATTTAGACACTGATGGTTCAGGTATTGAAGAGGCAACCTGAAGGAACTTTAACAATCAGTGTTAAGCTCTCCAGAACAAGGATGATGATATTACATGATCTGGAGCACTAACCAGGCAACCAAATCAATAAACAAATCCAGATCTGACTGAGATAACTGGGCGTAGAAGAGACTGGGGACAAGGTGGGGGCTGGAAGAGACAGAGAAGGGGTGGTGAGAGAGAAAAGCAATTATTTCTAGCATGGTTTAGGAACTGCAAGTACAAAGAAACATTTGTTTGGCATAAAATGTTGTTGGACGTTGTAAAAGTTCTCATGTTACTTATAATTTATACATTGAGAAAGAATGGTATGAACCTTTTCCAACCTTTGTAGTCGCTTCACTAAAGCTTTCATGGGGAAGTTTATGCTTAATGGTAAATGGCAACAGAAGTCATAAAATTTTAGCAGGCATTTCAGTTCATTGTGTGCTCTGTAAGCGTGGCTCAAGTTAAAAACGCTTTCTGCACTAATATATTTGGAAGAAATAATGGTGAAATTTATCTCACCATCGTTAACACAAGTGGAAAATGTCCCATTTTTATGATGAAGCGGAGGCACTCAGGTACATGTTGGGATGTTGTCTGTGACAGAGTCAGGAACTACATCCATGTCTCTTCAGTCCATGTGTTTTAAGGGCACCTTCCTTGCAAACAGAACACAGCCTTTCCTAAGGTGTTTGTCTGAACAGCATCACTTACTTTGGGGGTATAAAGCTACAGTGGGCATCTGGTGAATGCAATTCATCAATCCTAGAATTTTGTTCCCATGTACTTGAGGTTTCAGGCTCTTTTGCTTTGGGAAGGTCTGAGGAGAGGTGGGACCTTGGTGTGAGCTGAAATTGGTGTGAAATGCTGGCAGCAGTAATGAGGAATAACTTCTGGAGATCTTGGTAGTGCAGGACCAAAGTGAATCAAATGTCTGTGACTGATGTTATAGCTTTGGAAAGGCACAGTACTGGAAAAGTGCTCTGTGCTATGACCTGGCTTTTGGTGCCCTGAGATCCTCCTTGCAATGAGCTGTGCTTGAAGTTTGCTGTGTTTGTGTGTTAGTCAGTCACTCCTTGTAGAATGCTGACTTTGGGTTGGGCTGAGAGCATGGTGAGGGAAGCCCAGAGATCATAGGAGCGATGGAGCCAGTCAGCCTGCTTCAGGGAAACAGAGGTGTCCTGAGGACACCAGGGCTGCTTTCATTGTCAGAGCTGTGGTAAAAATAGGAGAGATTGTCTGCTGGTCATGGGAAGGGATGGAGTGCTGGAGGCTAAGTGAAGAGGGATGAAGTTCAGGTTGGGTTTGGGGCACAGAGTAGGAGCATAATGGGAGGAAAAAGAAGGGCAGAAAGAAATAGAGGGCATGTTAGATGGAAAAACTTGAAGAACCAAGCTGGAAAGCAGTAATAGGCTTTAAAACTCAAAAGAAAGTTATTAGTTCAACCCACTGAAGTTGCAATGGTGGTTTACCAGTAGTTGTTGCACGTATTAAGTGCTATTATGTCTTCTGTCCTTAGAATATTACAAGAATGCTTGGAGGCGTGCGGGCTCATTTTTCTCCCTTCCTTTTTCCACCCCTCCTGATGCAGACAGCACCCAACGTGGTTTGAGGTTGGGTGGTGATTACAGTCTGTATGATTTCAATGATGGTTTCTTTCTCTCTGGCTTTCAGGACCACTTTAAATGATGCTGTGGTTTGGTTTGTTTGTGTTTTGTTTGGGTTTAGTTTTCCTTTCTTTTTTTTTTCAAGTCCAGTGCATTTCTGTCCCTTTTTTATCTTCAGCTCCAACTAATTCCATTGAAAACCCCCTAAATCTCCTTGCAAAACATAGGACTCAAGAGTTACATTCACTAGTGTTTCTTTCTAAAAATGTTGATATGAAAATTCATGGGGAAGTAAATGGTTTGTGTGAATACAGTGTGTGCAGATGAGAGTCCTGGAAGAAATCCTAGTTGTGGAAGTCTCCAAAAAAAGTAAGTGTGACAATTCTTTACGTATCTGCAGCACTTAAAACAAAAAAAGGCATTTTACTTATTTTATACTGATGGAATTGGTGCTCTGTCTGTGAGTATGACTGTACATCTTAGCAGTGATTATAAATGAACGTGCCTGGGATATGCGTGGATTTATGTGGAAAGTATGAATTGAGCTGACCCTCCAGTCAGGTTAAAAGCAGCACAGTATTTCATTGGGAATGATTTGTGCTTAGATGCACAGAGGTAGATTGCTGCTTTGCAAATGAAACGGGTCAGACCTGACAACAGTGGCAAAGCAGAAGCAGGGCCTGGGGCCAATGGACCGGGGCTGCAGCTGCTGGATATGCTCTGTTTGTACTTTCATTTGTGTTCTTTTTGTATGGGAGCGTAGCAGTGTGCTAAGCCCAATGTGTTTGCTTGATGCGAGACTGGTGCTGCAATGAGGCAGCCCGTCTGCCAGCAGTTTGTCACAGCTCTGTGTTTGGGACACAGTGTCTGCTGGGCCCTGCAGTGCTGCAGTGGCTGCAGGAATTGGGATGCTGACGGGTTAACTCCTCCAGCAGCCACCTCCTTCCAGAGCGCTGTTTTAGTAGTTGCTGGGCAACACGCTTTTTTTGGCAAGATGTTCAAGGAATGAACCCATATCTCTTAGACTTAAAATACCCTCATGGAGAAGCAGAAGATGAGTGATTCAAATTCTGTTTGTTCTTTTGATCCTAATCCATACTGTATGCTCTTTGTGAGCACCCCTGTCAGGAAGCAACTGCCCTGCTTGTCTAGCACTGCTATGGCTGATGCTGGGGTCAGGGGCTTCAAACTGCAAGTTTACCTTCAGCATGGGCACGACCCGGGCTCTGCAGAGAGGCTTTAAAACAGAAATAGTGTGTGTGTGTATGTGTGTGTGCTCATCCCAATTCTTCTGATGGATGTCTCTTAAATTTGCACTGTGCTCTGCACTGGTTGAAGTCAGTGCTCCTCCATTGCAGAAATGTTTTGAGGGCTGTTTTGTTCTTAGCTTTGCCATTAGCAGTGTGAAGGAGAGCATGGAAATTATGCAGTACTGATACAGGCAATGGGGTTGGATGATTTATGTGTGTGCTTCTTTATTTACCCCTGTTCAACTGATGCAGGCTGGTTTGTCGCTCAGATTTAGAACTGAGGCTGAGGGAATTGGCAGTTAGAGGGTCGTGTACTCAGCTTTCCCAAATACTTTACAATGTGAAAAAATCAAGCTAAAACAAATACCCAGACTCCTCTTTCTCTTAGCAGTGCAAAAACAATAGCAGTGTGTGGAAGTGCACTTGTTGGGTGGTAGGGTAGGTCAGCACTGTCCTGTACTCATCACGAATTTTCACAAGTATAAGCCCCTAAGTATCGTGTGCTTGGCTTCAGATAAGTGTGCTGCCTGAAATCCTATTGCTCCCCACGTACCTGTACGTGTTGTTCTGTGTCTAGTCTGCTGGAAGCCATTATATCAGCTCAGATTGCTTTTTAAACTTTGGTGTAGAATAGTCTGAAGTGGGTGAATCATGTGTGTGCTGCCTGAGTTTGGGGTGGGTGCTCTGCAGAGTGGGGCAGGTTCCAGGGATGACTGTGAGGCAAGAAATGTTCTGTATATGGCTGCATGGCCAGGCTCAACTGTCTTTTTCTCTTTGAATGAGAGACGACTTGTAGTGCCTGTGAAATGTGTGTATATTAACTGAAAGACATCCTTAAAATGCTTGAACTCTTGTCTTTATACATGGCTGCCTTGAAGAGCAGTGTGTAGGATGCTATGGAGCTGTGACTCCTCTGTTCTGTGCTGTCCAGCTCAGACTAAAATGCATGTGCTGAGTGGGACCAAGTGGGACAGCAGCAGTGAGCACCTGCTTATCTGACTGCTGTGTTTTTCCAAAGAGGCAAACACCATGCAAAGAAGAACTGATGCTCAGGGTGCTGATAAGATGTAGTGGAAAATCAAAAGAAACTTCAAGGTTAGTGTGATGGATGAGGGAAAGAGGGAAAATAGTCTAATATTGTTCCTGTAACATCTTGAAAACTAAAGTATTGGTCATTTATTTCTGGACGGGTATATCTTATAGAAGGAGGATACTGTTAAATATCTGAAATCCATTTTGATGAGGGATCCTTTAGTGTGAGTTGAGGTGTTTATATAACTGTACCAGAAAACTGCCAACTGTGAGTACGCATTTGAATTTGATGCCCTTTATCTGATCAAGAAATCCTGAGTGCTGCCTCTAAAATGTGAATTTTTAGCCCGCTGCATCCTACATACAAGCAGATGTTAGAGACAATTGTCACAGTGGCATTTAGAGCTTTCAAAAAACTGGAAAGACAGAAACGTTGCCTTTTTGCACAGAGGAATCTGCTGAAGCTTGGAAGGTTCTGAGAAGGAATCCAAACTGAGAGCTGCTATAGCTCATGCAGGAGCACACTCGACATCCTCCCACCCTTCTCAGGCAGGAGGCAGGCAAGGTGCTGTGCTTTCCCGAACACCTTGTTCCCAAACATCTGCTGTATCCTATTGCTGGGCTACCAAGGCCAAAGTGGAGGAAAGGTCTGTGTGGTACAGCTAAAAAGAGAGTCTTTAATTTGGCACAAGAAAAGAGCTGTAGGCACTGAACAGGAAGAGGAGATGGGGCTGCTCGGGTTCTGAGGCACACACTGAGCACTGGCTGTGCCGAGTTTGCGTGCTGGTCTGTGCTTAGTGTGCTGTGGTTAAGTAGCTGGCTGCCAGCTTCTGGGGTAAGTGCTTTCATCTTAGATGCTTTGCATCTAGATGAAGGGAGAGCGAAGCCCCTTTGAAATATAAAGTGGCCATTAATATGGTTAACTGGAATTCTGTGTGTGGATGCACAGTCTGTTGGCTCAGGTACTGCGACTGAATGGGGAGAGTTGGATTGTGAGATCCCAGTGTGAAGTTTTATGATGTCTTCATTTACCCATCTAAATAATGTGGGGATAGGTTCTCTACTGCTGAAGCAGTAGATGGGGGAGCTGGGCAGTGCAGTGACCACATACTGAAAATGAGAAATAAGCAGAGTTCTGGTAAAAATGCTCATTCTTTCTCAACAGCTTACAGGTCAGAGCTTTTTTTCCCTGTGGAAAGCTCAGCCTGTTTCAGGTAGGATCAAGGGAGGCATTGCCAAAAGGCAGTGCTTAGCTATTAAGTAGAACAGTGCTGTTAATAAACCTAGCCCCAACCTTGTAGACAAAAGAATACTGTGGCTTTGTTGCCATAGTTTCAGTGCAAAATCTGACCTTAGCTACAATAACATTCGGTTAGAAAGAACTAGCTAATCAGTTTTCTAAAATTAGTGTGTTCCCTAGTACATAAGCCAGTATGAACAGGATATTTAATGAAATATTATACTTAGTCACAAGAGCCCAAGGGAGTGAAATGCCTTGATGAATTGTGGGGGTGGGGTGACATTGGTACATATCTTTTAATATAACAAAGTTATTAAAATTTGTGGCTTGATTAAAATTTAGGGTATTTCAACAGTTGTGTTCCATGTACTTCACTCTGCTTCTTCTAAAACCTTTTGTTCTGTTCCGTAAACTGTGAAGACTGAGATGCTGGTGGCCTTCATCCATATTGAGAATCCATGTGCCGCTGCCAGAGGACTTTCAGGGAAACTGCAGAGCTACTGCCAGCACTTCTGGCTGGGAGAACCTGAGTGCTCTACAGGTGGACGGGTTTTATTCACACAGAAGGGTGCAAATACTCCAGCAGATGGATGGAGTCATCAGCGAGAATTATGTGGGAAAGAGCTGTGTATGTATTGGAAGAGAAAAAGGTGTTAGATACGAGACCAGCCCTTCCCCAGCTGGTTAGAGTGAAGCTTTCTTATGTGTAAGTTGTTGGGTTTTTTGAGTATAAATATGAAAAAAATGCAGATCTGGGGGAGTTTAACCAAACTGGTGGTATCTCTGCAGCTGTAAGTCTGGGAAGTAATGCTGGCAGTGCTTCAGTTTGTCTGAGAGCAGCCAGAATGAGAACGGTGAGGCCTTGGATGGGTGTAGCAAGCCATAAAAATGGGCTGTAGTGAAAACCAGACCTTGTTCAGGTATCTACAGTGAGCAGCCTTTGACACCTGCATCTTCCTCTGTTCCCATATTGCTGCTGGAGACTGGATGCTCTTTCATTTCCATTGCAGGATTTGGGCTCCTCTTTCAGGATGGTCCTGCCATTCAAACTTGCCTCTGTGCTCATCACCAGGTTAAAGCAGAAGCAGCGCCTGGAGTTATTTGGGGAAGTGCAGCTGAGGTGGAAGCCTACCCAGCTGCTGGGGAGCTGCTCTGCCCCTGCAGCACACAGGGATGCTGAGTGTGTGAGCTCTTCCTAACTGCTGTCCCCTTGCTGTGAAAGTCAGAGCCTTTTAGGCTATCATGTCTCACAGGAACGTTTCAGATACTGGAATAGCCATTACAGATTGACTGATGCTAAATGCAGCGTTCCTGGAAAATTTTATTCTAATGAAATGTGTATTATTCAGTCCATTAAGAGATACTTAGATTACAGTAAACGCTTCGTATCTAGTTTGTGAAAATATTTGGTGCTGAGTTCTCACATTGCCAATTACTGCTTTTTCATTATGTAACTTCCAGAAGTTCAGGGAAAGCATAACTCCTTGTGTTTCAGGTGAGGAGGAATCTTTCCATAGCTCTCAGTCCAATGTTTAGAGTAAGAAATTGCTTCCACGCTCCGTGGCCGGTAGAGAAGCAGTGACACTGCTCAAAGCGCTGCTGCAAGATTTGCTCCTGCTTTAGCTGGAACAGATTATCTCTGGTTCAGATTTTATTAAGGGTACAAAACGCTTTGCTATGCGAAAACAATCTGGTAGCACTTAAACCTTGTATTCAGTGAATGTCAGCCCTTCTGCTTGTTGAAGTTAAAAATTATACAAGGGAAAAAATAAGCACAGGACTTGTAGGCATGAGGAAGTGAGAGCTGGATGAGAGAGTAGCCGTCCTGAAAAGGAAAAAATATTGGCTGTATCCACAGAAATCGTTCCCCCTCCAAAGCAGCACGTGTTCCCCAGCCAGCACCAGCTAACTTTAACCAGCCCGGGGAGGCAGGGTTTGAGAGGGACAGTGCCCTGCAGCCTTTGGGACAGGGGTACGAGCAGAGTTGTTTGTGTTAGGGATTCCAGCCCATGACTACTCCTTAGGCTGGAAAGCTGGGACTTGTTTTCTAAGAAACAAGAATAAATCTCAGTATTATTAGAATGTAATCAGTCTCTCTGTGCAAAGAGGAAATGTTTGCTTCCCTCCCTGCAAACTACACAGTGAATTTGTTAGAGCCCGAACGTGCTGGGAGACTGAGTGCATCCTGAGAGGACCGAGCTGGAGTTATGGCTCACCTCAGAAGGCAGAGATGGCAGTACAGATCTGATGAATGCTCTGTCAGCCCTGTGTACAGATTTGGATTAATCAGCACCAAAGGTTTCAGGGCAGGATTGAGGAGCAATGCAGTGAATTTATGGTGGCACAGCTCGAGTCTTGGCTGTCTGTGCTGAAGCCAAATTCCAGCATTCTTCTGCTCTTTCCCGTAGATGCTCCTGTCCAAGGCATCCAGCTGCCTTTCTCCATTCATATCTCAACTTCAGTATTGAGCAAAAGTTGTATCTTGGAGTTTGTTGGCTTCTGAAGTGCATTGAACAGGCTGATTAAAAGGCAAGTATGTGATCCCATAGTTGTGTGATCACAGCAGGACAACACTGGAAAGCCAATAAAATTTGTAGTACTGGACCGTGGGAGGAACTTGGTTACTGAGGTTTTCTGGGAAACAATAATTGTGCACCATCAGTGGGGGCTGCGGCAGCATCTGGGGCTGCAGGCACTGCGTGTGCTCAGGGCCCAACACCACACACCACATCCATCTCCTGTACTTCAAACAGCAGTGCTACAGCACCCTGCAAGCTGATGTCTTAAGGACTGGAGGATAAAGTCTGAAGGCAATGCAAGCCTTAAAGATAACTGTTTATTGTTGCTGATTGCTAAAATAGGCAGAAAATTGATACCCTCCTACTCCTTGTCAGGCAGATGGCCCTGGTCATAAAGAATGACAACAAGGAGAAGATCCTTCAAATATGATTCACAAGTTCTAATTTCAAGTATGCGTTTTTTCCCCCATATGCTATCAGTTGTGTACTTCAAGGTTTTACATTGTGGGAATTTGGGATAAGTCATCTGTGGAGTGGTGGCTTCAGCGCTTGGTTCCAGTACAATCAAAGTAGCAAATCAACTGCGGAAAGGGGGAGAACTGACAACTTGATCCCCATTCAATACGCCCGACTTCTTTGTGTGGTTATTGTAGATTACAGCATTAGTGCTGAAATATGAGACAATTTGACGAATGATAATTCTGCATTTGGAGCAGAGTTTGTCTGCAGAGAGTCCTTTGGAATTTAACAGCTTATCAATCTTCTGGTCTCCTTATAGGTAGAGCGTGTGTGTATGTATATTTATATGAGTATACATAAAATATATGTATGAAGGTGTAAGAGGAGGGTATCCATATAGGAAATTTTATATTTATGTGGTACCTGGTATGAGCATCCACTAGGATTTCACATCAGCATTTTCTAACTTTGACCTTATGGTTGGCACTTAGTTTCTAATTTTTCTGGTGCAAAAATCAAAGGGTGAATTTCATATTTAATTGATCTTTATTTATGCTCTCAGTATTTAGCTGAAGTTATGTTGAAAGGTCAAACAGCTTTCAGGACCTTGGAGGCACGTGGCTCTGAGAAGGTGCCTCCATAAAGAGAACAAGTGTGAGTAGTTAGTGCTTTGCTTCTGTGTAATTTGATTGAGGGAAAGCTTTCAGCTGTGTTGCAGCTCAGCTCATTTCAGTCGGTGTGGGCATGGCCTGAGCAATGCCTACAGCCTGAGATGGCAGTGGCAGTCAGTTTGGTGAGGACCATGGGCAAGGCTCCCTCGGATGAGGCTGTGTGGTGGGGCGGCTGTTGGTGGGTAGGGAGGCTCTCTTGTAACCATTGAAAAGAACATGAAAACGTGCAAGTTTTTCACTTTCGGGAATTCAAAGGGAAAAAGAAACAAACTGAAACTGTGGGGAAAGCTGTGAAAGTTCTTAGAGAAATAAGTCAGAAAAAGCAATTCTTTTTTCAGATGCTTTCAAGGAAAGGGGATTGCTGTTTTCACGAAGTGCTTTCTTCTAGCTTTGTGTTAAAGCTTTCACTATGGGAACATCTGTGCTACACTGAGAATCTTCATGATCCTTAACTAAGGTCTGTTTGTGCCCAAAATGCTTTGTCTGCGATAATCCTGATTGAATGGAGCTGTCAACTGACTGTGCAAAACTAATTCCACCTTGCTGTGCCCTGCTTTCCCTTTAGGTGCCCCTGTTGTATGCATTTCCTGTATTCTGTATTGTCCCCTTTCTGTGCAGGAAGTGCTGGATCTGCTTGTCTGTCCTGTGTTGTTGTAAATACAGTGAGCCTGCTCCTTGCTTTAATGGCCTGCTACTGCTGGAGCTGTAAAACCACGGCAGCAAGAAATGGGAAGGGATTTGTTAATGGGACAGTTTTGTTTTTATGTTTTAAATAGAAGAGCTGAACACTTGAGGTTTTACTAAATCCTTAGGTTAGTCTCGTAAATCCATTGCTGCAGATGGTTCTGCTCAGTGTGTGCCATCCCTGCTCTGCAGAAGCATCTCTGGGGCATTGCTCCTGGTCACCAAGCAGTTAACTGCTCTGAAGAGCAATGCCGTGCTCGTGCGGAGTTTAAATTATGGCTAATACAGGATTAAAATTAAACATCATGTTGGGAACTAGACATCAAAGTACTTGGGGGGAAAAAAAAGTGGCAGGAAAATGAACTGCAGCCTTAGACTTAAAAAACCCAGTAACTTTAAAAGACTAACTTTTATCCTTCAGTGATTTGAAGTGCCTGTCACTTAGTGTTCCTTCCCTCGAGTCGTAGTTAAAGGCTCATTTCAGAAAACCACAGTGAGTGACTCAGCTACTCTGAATATCTCAACTAGCATGTGGCTCTTGCTGGAAGCCCAAAGATTTTCTTCCACCTCCGAAGATGGTTTTTATTGGTGGATACATTATTGGAAGAATCTTTTGAGCTATGCTAATTTTAAATATAATTTAAATATTTAGACTTTTAAAGAGGCGTAAAGGCATCGTACTCTGGTATTGCTAAGTAGAAAGGAGGGCATTTATTTATAAGTGCTTACTGTTTTGCAAATATGAAGTTATGTTTATCTACATTTTTTTCCATCATTTCCAAGTGACTGCTCCATAAACAGTGCCAATATTTATTGCCGTGTAATCTGGGATTATTCTGATCTCTGCTGAAGAATTGAAAACAAGTTTCTTGCATTTTTTTCTTCAACTCAGCTAGAAGAAATGAGCTGTGCTTTTGGCCTCCTGACATCTGTGTCGTATGGGGTCATCAGTGTACATCCCTGCATCGAGCTTGAGTTGCTCCTTGTTCTGGCTGTGACCCTGGATAAGTCCCCTGTGTGTCTGTCCTTTGCCCCTTGCTACAGCCCTGCACCGTCTTGTGGATGATGTTTGCTGTCATATTCTTAAGCTCGTGGGACAGGTGTTGTGCAGGGAGGTGGTACTGAACAGCTCTTTTGAAATTAGTTGTGTGTCCTGAGAGAGATGTTTCCATATGTATTAAGGGGAAGGTTTTAGCAATCTGCAGATTGCATAGGAAGAAAGTATGTCCATCTACACTTCGATGTGATAGGGTTGCAATATTTCTTTCTATCTTCATTTAGTGGACAGAATCCCAAGGGAGCCATGGGTACTTGATGTTGGACAGATACTTGTAGTAATGAAAGAAGGGAAGCTGTGTGATGGAACAGACCTTTCATAAGAGGCAGTGACCTACAGGATGACTTGTAGTCTGCATCAAGCAGCATCCTGTGTGGGTTTCTGTGCTTACAGGCCTGGGCAAGCAGCTGCTGGGCTGGGCTTGGTGCATTCATGTGCATTTAGTCCAGTCTCAACTGAAATTTCAGCAACTGACTGAATTGCAGAAGGCGCCTTCTTACTTTGCAATGACTCCTGATTGCTAATATCGTTCCAGTGCTAGATCTGAGGGCACAAATGATCCCTTTTTCTATGTATTTCCCTGTGGTACGCAGAAGTGTTGCCATGGAGGAGAGCGTGGGGTGGCGTGGGCAGGAGCAGCTGCTTCAGGCCATGGAAGGCTGGGGGAGGAGAATGGGAAGAGCTGCACGAATCTGCTCTTGCAAACAGTCCTGTGAGCTCCATGCTGCCAAGAGATGGATGTGATCGTCAGGAAGAGCTTTGAAAGGATCTTGGGAAGAGCAAGACAATGTTCTCCATGTTGGTGGGCTGGGGGAAGATGGCAGAACTGATGTGTGGGCACTTCATGGCCCTTTGAGCTTGGTCAAGGTTGTCTTGGCATTCCTGTGCACTCTATGCGTTGTTTGAACAAATGCTGCTCTTCAGTGGTGTGGCTCTGATTGATGTGTTGTCATTATGTCTGGAAGGCAGTTAAAAGATGGCTTAAAACACTGAAAATACTTAATTATTTTCAGAGAAAGGAAATTTGGAAAATGGACCTAGCATGAAGCAGCTTCAATGAACTGATTTTCTCCAGATTTTTCAGAAACAGGTGCAGGTTGGATGTGTGCGGCCTCGATGTTGGGGCAGTCATTTGGTGCTTCTCATGCATTGCTGTTGTGGTCTGTAGGCTTTGCATTGGTTCTGTCCCCAGAATCAACTGAAGGATAAAAAATGTGTCCTTGGAATGCCAAGGAGCTTTACCTGGGCTGTAGCTTTAGCTATGCAAGGGTTATATCATCACTTTTTCCATCCCCTTCTGTAGCTAATAGTGTTGCTGTGAAGGCCCAAGCCACACTGATGTGCAGTTTTGCTCACCTCTTTGCAGCTGGCAGAGGAGGGGACTGAATTGAATGGATATGTTGATTGAAAAGGCAGTGGGAAGGCACTAATTAATCAGCTTTGAAACTCAGTGACTGGTAAATATTGTGTTGTTGAGGCAAAATCAGCTTGGGAAGCAGGCTGTGCTGGGGCTGAGCATGCAGATGGGTGCTCCTTGCCTGGTGCTGCTCTATCATTGGTGTCTGTCATTGCTGCAGGGTCGGTGGGAACCAGACATTATCAGAGGGAGGAGTCCCTGGAGCATGGGGCTTTCCCTTAAAGGGATGTTTCAAGTCCTTGTTTTCCTGTATTAAATTTTGGCTCAGCCTCTTTTGAAGTTGAAAAAATGAACGGTGTTCTGCTCATCTTTGTCCAGCAGAATGAGGGCAGCTCTGTACAGTGGGGTGAGGCACGTGGCAGCCCTGCACACACTGGGCTGGGTAGGCTTGGTTTTGCTCTTGCCTGTCTCACTGCCCAAGTGCTGGGCACTTCAGGTGATGACAAGTTGCCCCATCAATGCCCCTGTCCAGACGTAATCAATAGGGATTCTGTAGCTTGTTTGGGATGATGGCATTGCATTAAAAACCAAGGAAAAATCCCGTAAGAACGGAGCGTAGGCTCCCGCAGGCTGGGACAAATGCCTGTGAGCCTCCGCTGGCAGGCTGTGCTTCCGCTCCTGCTTTCTGAATATTTGTTCTTCCCATTTGCAATCCGGTCCAGTGCAACGGGCTGATTCGCCTTTCTGCTGTCCAGCTGTCTGACTTCAATACAATGTGGGTTTGCTGCTTTGGCTCAGAGCTTTCACTTGCCTTATTTGGTCAAGTAGTGCTGTTTGGCTGTTCCTGGAAGGGGCTGCTTTACTAGTTTAGGACTATTTTCCACTTTCATTTTTGATCTCTGAAGCTGTGGATTTTGTTCCAGCAGCGGTGCTGGCAGAACTTAACTCTCTGCACTAGCTGAATATCGTACACTGTAGAAGTGCTCCAAGTGCTTTGTCCTGCATTGCAGCACACTGCTATGCTGCTGCAGGCAGTTTGGGCAGATGAAATGCATGGCGGCACTTGCACATACAGGGTGCACAGCACAATTATCAAGCATAATCTGCTTATTAACAGTGGTTGGTGTGCAATCTTCAGTGTGGCTGTGCCATGGAGGGTTCAGCTGGATTTTAATTAGCTGAGTGATCTGTTGGCGTGTTGTGTCCTTTTTCCTGAGCAGGGGAGTGGCAAACACGAGGGAGGGAGCTGGGCAGATTGGGAGGCATCACTTGGTAGGCTTCAGCAAGAGCATCTCTGGTCTCCTGCCAAAAGGAGGGTGACTGTTTAAAGTAGAGACAGGGAGAGGGCCTCAGTAAGTGAGGTGAAAGTCTCAGCCAAGCACAGGAATGGGAAGTGAGGAATAAAGCTTTTACACTGGGGAAATGGATGGAGACACTGGTGTTAAGCTCCATATGCGTGAGACTGGAGCTCAGCTCAGCAGCATGGCTGGTCTGTTCAAATCCAGGATGTCGTTTCCTATAATTAAGGCAGGTCTGGCTTATTTTGTCATTATTCCATTTTTCTTCAGTTTGCTAAGCCCTGCACACAGTGCTGCTCAAGTCCATCTATCATCCATTTATTGGAAATTGGAACATCTGTGTGGCAGCACCTTATGGGTACTGCTCCGTGCCACGCTGCTGGTGAGTTTGCTGCAAGCCTTACAGAGCAGAACACAACTTGGAAATTCATTTGATTATCATGAGAAATGAAGAAATGTGTTTGAAAATATCAGTGCAGTTCAGTGGGGGCATATGGCAAAGACAGCACTGAGCTGGCTGAATGTGGGGAGGGAAGAATAGAGACGTGCAGCAGCTCCCTGGGGAAGGGTCTGAGTTTTATCAGAGTCATAGCTGGAACAGGAGGAGTCAATGCTGTGCTGTCAGTAAAAGTGCAAATACTGCTTTGGAATATATAAAAAGAACAGTTGCCAAAAGACATAGTAAGTAATTATATTTTTTTTCCCTATTTGACTTGTTGGCAGAGCCTCAAGTGGAGCATGCTGTGTAGTATTGCACCTTGTTCTTCAAGAGAGATGGGAGCCAACAGAGAGCAGTGGTCAGGAACAGGCTGCATTTTGGCAGCTGTGCTCACAGCACCTGGCTGGGAGAGGGGATGTTCTGTTAGCTACAGAAGGAAGAAGTAACGGGCTTAAATTGTAAAAACAAATAGGTTAGGTACAGAAATAGTGGAGCACAGGAATAGATGGCTTCAGGAGCTATGTCAGGAATGGAGCAGACACGGCCAGTTCTGCCTTTGAGAAAAGGATGAGCTGAATAAACTTTTTAAGGGTCTTTCAGCCTTGTGAAGCAGCAGTGTGAGCAGTTGTGTGAAAGGCAGCAGGGCCACAACCTGGGGAGGGAGCAGACAGGAACCAATGGGCCTTTCAGGCACGGTATCCCAAGCACACTGTTACCATGTGGAGGACTGAGGCACTGAGTTCAGGTTTATTTCTTCAGTTCCTCTAACATAGACTTCAGTAAAGTTATCATGCATTTCTGTAGTGTCCCTCTAACTCCGACAGTGTGAGCTTTTTGCCTAAGCCAAATACATTCAGCTGAAATGCATTAAAGGCCGAAAATGAAGTTACTTGATTGAGCAGCTGAAAATGTTGCTTTTTGCCTTCTGTGATGCTGTGGTGGCTTGTTTATTACAGCATGCACACAGAAGGTGCTTAAACAGAGCAACTTGCATTGTGCTGTTCAGTCAGCTCTAATGGCACGGCCATGTTCTTTCCATACTGCTCCTCTCTGATGCGTTCACATGGTGTTTGAAATTTGATCTACTCCTTGCTCTTCCCGTGCTCCATATCCGAGCCCTTCCCCGCCTCCTGCCTCCGCTTCCTGGCCTGTGTAGGGCTGCAACTGTGTTCTGGAGTAGGAGAAGCAAGAAGCAAATATGGGCATTAGATCCAAGGGGGGGGGAACAGTTGAAATAAAACAAAGTGCAGGCAGCAGATGCTGCTGGCAGAAAATGCTACAGACGGACACTGAAAAAACCCAAAGGAAGAATGTTGCAGTGCTCATATTCTGACACTTGTGTTTTAGTGCCCCGCAGTGGGATTTATCATGTAAACTATTAAAAAGGAAATAGAGGATGGCTTCCTGAGCTAAGAGTACAGCTCTCGAGGCTCTGACAAAGGTTGAAGCCAAGGTGCTTTATTTAAAAATGCTGCTGCAGTGCTTACGTATCTTAGTTTGCTGAATCCCCTTTGTATAAAGTATGACATATTTCTCCTTGTTGCTTGTAGGACTTAATTTTCAGCTCTGTGGGAGAGGGAAGGGACTGCCTTTCAGACTTGCCTCTTGGTGAGCTTTGTCTCTTGTCCAGGATTTCTTTTCGAGCAGGACCAGAGGCAGAGATGGACTAAGACAGTAAAAACATTCACTGAAACCACCAGCTTTCTTCAGATCCTGGGTTAATCTCGTTTCATGTATGCGGTTGTGAGCACTTCTTAAATGTTCCTTTAGGTGCTGAGGTTTTTTCTGCCTTTTCATTTCCCCTCTGCTTAGCATCCATAGGTACAACGTGCTCCATAACACTCCCAGTGACACAGACAGTCCCTCTTTGCCTGTCAGGTTTTTCAGGGTGTTTTATTGATGCCTGGCTGCCCCCAAGCAGACCCTTGTGGTGCTGCTGGGAGCTCGAGCTCCTTACCCTGACACCTGGGTGTCAAATGGGATGTGCTGTGGTGAAACACAGCTGGCCTTCATTCCTACTGCTGGTGTTGCTGCTTCTTGCAGCTCCGTGGCTTCATGAAGCACCTTTACTCAGCCTTGCTCATACCAGAGGTTGAAAGTAACTGGTCTTTCCTGCAAATGTTTCCTTTAGGAACTGCCTGTATATCTAGTGTCTAAATATTTCTCTCTTTCTGAGTAGCAGCTTTCTTTCTGAAGGAGACCAAAGAGGTTACATGCAGAAATAAAACAAACACTGGTGTATCCTAAGCTCTTTGGTACCTAAAATGTTTACTTGAAGGTGTTTCTCTTCTGTTATTCCTTTCGTGATTTTTTGGGGGCACTTTGTTATCATTGTGGTTAGGAAGGCTTCTGGAGGCCTCTCTCCTTGTTTGTGTTGTCTTTGCATTCACTCTCAGTTTTCCCTGAGGCAGGTCCAAGTGTGCAGAGCATGGTGAAGTTGTTTTTCCCTGCGGGGGGAGCTGTGTGCTTCTTTTCCTGCTTGGAATGAAGTTACCTGGCTCATTTTTAACCAAGGAACAGCCTTATCCCACAGCAGTGTCTGGTCGTGCTGTGCATGTTGGCACACTGTTAGTTACTGCAGAGTTACTTACAGCACTTTGTGGAGTCACATTCTGCTTCCTATTTAAAACATCATTGCTTTTTAATGCATGTCATATTACTGAGTGCTGTTGATTGAATACGCATTGATATTCAGTGTCCATCTTTCAAGTGTGTGGTTTCTTTAGCTCTGAAACTGCTGTCGTGTTTTATTTCTTTCCTTGATTTGAGGTATCAGCTCTAAGTTAATAATAACTGCCTTATTTCCTACACTGTCACAGCTTGAAAAATGAAGCAGTGATTTCCATCAGAATTCTTCATAAGTGAGTACAGTGGCAGGAGAGCGGTTGCTATAACATCTTGCAAATATGAATGGAGGGTTGTTAACTTAACATTAAAACATATCTTCAAGTCATCGGTCATGCAGCCTTTCCATTGAAGTTGTGAGGGGCATTTTTATTTTGCCCTTTAAAAATGAAAGAATTGAAATTTCTTGCAAAGGGTGAGATGCAACAGATCTCACAGCAGCAGAGATTTCTGATAACCTTGTCATGCAATTGGTCTGGAGTTGGAATCTCAAGCCATTGGTTGCCATGCAGTGACAGTGTGATCATGGTGAGTGAGATCTCTCAGCTCGACATACAGATGTCCTTTTGACCTGCATTGGTATTTTCTCCAGTTGTTCCATGGCCAAACTGTTGGTAATGTGAGAGAGGACTTCATTGGTCTTCAGCTGGCAAACAGTCTGCAGCTGAGGGTTGTTTTCCTACTGCTTTGGCTGGAGCTGCTGATGGAGTGGGCTCTGCTGGGATGGTGGGGCAAACATTCAGCGTGTCCTGGCACAATTCTGATCTGAAACACTCTGAGTAAAGCTTGTTCACTGCAAAGAGAAAATGAAAGGATGTCTTCTCATCACAAACACAGTAATTTCAGTACATGAGGTTCTTTTTTTTCCCCTTCTTTATGGAAATGCAGGAATGATTAATAATCAGTGCATTCCTGTAGCTGCTTTTGTTCTGTATTCTTTGGATCTCTCAGGCTGTCATCTATTCATTTTAAACATCAAAAAGAACAAGTATAGAAATAGACAACATAGTGGTGCAAGGGCTGCTGGGAAGGTGAAACTTGCATGGGACTGAATATATGTATTTTTCTATCCTGCATACCCACTATGTGGAAATATTTCAATTAAACACAGAAAGGGTCTTCATTTTGTCGTGAAATTTCTTCATCTGTGTGGAGTGTTGCCATCTCTGTGAGCTTGTTGGGGCTCTCAGGTGGCAGAACCCGGGTGGGGATCCAGGTGCTCAAACATGAAAACTGACAGGTGTCACACAATCCTCTGCACTTGAGGCAAAACAACTGCTGACACAAGAGCAGAATTTAGCCTGGAGATTTTGACATGTGTGTTTAACACATGTCTATATAAATCCCATTCATCACCTTTGTGCATGTGCACGATGAAGTAATACATGGTTACGTGGGTGCTTATTTCCTCCCTGCAGGACCTGTGTTCAGTGTTTGTTCTTGACAGCGTGCCCTCACTTAACCAGCAGTTAGATAGCATTTCATTTTGCTGCTTGCTCAGTGTGCAGCTCTGCCGTTTTTTCCCTGCTTCTCATGAGGATCTGAACACCAAATGCATTCCTTAGTGGGTGAAGTTCAGCAAGCAGCATTTGGTACGATGTGATTAACTCTGCAGCAATGGCTTTGTTTATTGGCTTGGTAAATCTTCCTAAGCCCAAGTGCAGAGAGCTTTTTGCTACAGGACAGTCAATGAGATTCTTCTCTACTTTGGCTTCATTTTGGATCTGTTAGAAACAGACCCGACTTACCAGAGGACATTGTCTGACAAGAGCTTAGTGACATGAGATGAGGTTAAATGGTCACAAGGGGGAGGGTGCTGGTGGGAGTGAAGCCTGGCTGGGAAACTTCTGTGATTGAAGAGCCTGGAAGCAAGTGTGCTTGCACGGTGACTAAATCTGGCATACTATTAATTCTTCCATGTGCTTAAGTGTTAATTGCTGTCACTGTGTGAACTGATGGTTTAAGCAAAAATAGAAAAATTTATGACTGATGTGTTGCTTACGATGCATCATCTTTGCTAGAAGTGCCAGCCTGCAGCAGCTTTGAGTGCTGCTCTGTGCTGTCAGTCACCGTGATTCATCTTTATCTAAAGGAATAATAGGTGGAAGAGTGCATGCCTGGAAAGTGCCAAGTGCTGTGAGGTCAGTGCCCCATGTGGGGCTCAGGGTCCCCTGCTGCTCCAGCCTGCTGCTGGCTGCTCCTTGCCCCTTCAGATGGTCCTGCACCTGAAGTGCCTTTAAGACATGTGAGGTAGCAGCCAGAAACCTTACAGCCACACTTTCTACAGAGGTGATGGCAGCAGCTGTGCTGGTGTGTTGGGCACTGTGCTCCAACTTGTAGGCTGCAGCTTTGAGTGCTCTCTGAATAGCTTAATTTGTTTATTTGCGTGTATGGTTGCTTGGCAGCACATGAGCAAAAAATAGTAAATACAGCTAATTCAGTTGTATTACTGGTAAGCTAGCATCTCTTGAATATAAAAATGTGTTTTTAATGAGGCTTTTCAGCTGTAATTCCTGACTTTTGCCAGGTAGAATGTTAAATAAATTGAGGCAATGAACTTGGTGAGGAACCCGGCATCCCTGGGGTTACCTCTGCCTCCGAGCTGTGCACCGAGTGCCTCTTCACTCTGTCACTTAGGGGTGTTTTCTGCTGCCTTACAGTGCAGTTGTCACTGGTTTCTTGTGCCTTGTTTTCCTTAGCAATAGAAGGGACTGGTTAAAAACAAACAAAACCTTGAAACAATAACGCTGGGTGCTGCAACAAACTTGCCAAAGCAAAAAGCAAAATTGTAAGTGTGTAAGATGGATCCTTTTGCCTGGGAAAGCATTGAGGAGTTGTTACCATTTTAGTACAGTGGGGTTTTGGACTGGGATAAGCGGTGAATTTTCCGGTCTTGCATCAGATGTTTGGCAGCAACAGTTAATTTTTATCATTCACAGGGCAACGTTCCTGTTGCCCAAAAAAGCATGTGTCTGATCAAGAGCTTTCTGGAATTTGTTTATAAATCTTTCCTTGCTGCTGAAATATTTGGACAATGCTACAGCAAAATCCGAGTTAATTACAAATGGCTGAAGCAATTTCCATGCTTTTCATTGTTTTTGTAGATTGCCTGTTCAAACTATGTCCCATGAACCGGTACTCTGCTCAAAAACAGTTCTGGAAAGCAGCAAAGCCGGGAGCGAACAGCACGACAGATGCAGTGCTACTCAACAAACTGCACGTAAGTATTCAGGTTCTGGTACTTGTTGATTATAAACACTCCAATCTGTACTGCCTTAAAGAAACATTTTGGATCACCTTACCACAGTTATGAAGGAGGCATCAGCAGAGGATATTGAAATCATTATACAAGACTCCTTTTGGGGCATTGATTGAGATTTCTCTTTCAAATGCCTTTCCACTTACAATAGCATACTGCTCAGAGCCTGTGTTCGAATAGCGGGATGTACAGCAGCAGGTTGGAGTTGCAGCCATTTAAACTTCTCTTGGTAACCTGTGCTAACCGTAGTGGTGCTCCATGTGGGCATTTTGGGGGCACCCTTTAATAACATGAAAACAGGATCCTGCAGACAGCAGCTCAGAGGAGCAGACTCTTAGGATTGCAGCTCAGTGTATGAAGTGACGCTGTGCTGGTTGGTGTCATCTGAGAGAAATAAGGCTGATAGATCTGCTGAGGTTTCTCGTGTAAATGCTGCTGCTGGATCCATGTAAAGGTTGCTGGGTAATTATGGCTAATTTATAAGCGCAGGCTGCCTCACTTTCCTTATTAGCTTGCAGTATTTCATATTTTTCAGGGTAAGATGCTGTTCAGCAGTTGGAAACCCAGCCAGGCAGTTGATTGCTGTTTTTAGAATTACTTTTTTTTTTTTAAAGGCATCTAACTTAAATACCATCTGTTGACTTTAGAGTTAAATAAAACACATGTTGATGTTAAAATTACATAGGCTGGAGTACTTCATGTCAAAATTACAATTCTAAGTATTTTTAGTTTCTTAAAGCCTATATTAAGCTCACTGAAGACAGAAATACAAAATGGCCCTGTAGGAGAGTGTCATTTGCTGATTGCCATATGGCTGCCGTGCTCCTGTATTTCACTGAGACTGTTAGACTCATTTTGCTTCTGAAAACATAATTTTATAACCCAGAAGGGATAACTTGGCCAGGTGGCGGTTACTTCTTCACTAGCTGTAGCATGATATGATGATATGAAAAGGAGGCCGTGCCATCAAGCTTTAAGTGTCAGGGGTTTCTAGTTTTATGTTTGTTAAGGGGAGGGGAGAGTTAATGCCTGTGTAGTATAAGTGCAGGTTCGTGTATTTTAAGGAAAGGTATGTTCTAAATGCTGTGTCACATGGGGAAGACACTGTGTAATTGAGCTGGATTACCAAGTCATTTAAAGCTGTCTTCCCTTTCCTTAGTACCTTCCAGGTCAGGTGGCTGGAAGGTACTTTACTGTTACTTTACTGTTTTCTGATGGGGTACCTGCAGAGATCCAGGATTTGATTTTTTCCAGTCTTTACCCCCAGCTGAGTGTGTCCATACAGATGTGTGCCCCCAGTGTGCACCAGCTGCCTGCTCAGCTCCACGAGAGAATCTGAGTACTTTGAAGTCCTATTGGAAGTGGTTTAATGCATGACTTTCACAAAGGCTGAGCCTCTGGTGGGTGCGCTCAGTCACATTGCAGTACCTGAGTCTGATGTCTGGATGTAAAATGATTGGATCCACATGTGTGTTGTATACCAAAACTCTTTTCTTTCAGTTATATGAGCACATGTCGATGGTGGTACATGGAAGGCACTAAAACCACTGCATTTTGTGTGATATATGGTGGGGTGAAGCAGGCTGCATCCCCAGAACGTGTGCATGCAGCTGTTATCTCTACCCATAACTAGATGTCTTTAATAAGACGTAATTTTTATTAAAATCAGTGATGCAAGATTTAGTCATATTCACTTGCCTTTTTTGGCTTCTATTTGCCTGCTGGTGCAATTTATTGTCTGCTGTGGCATGCTCACTGCTGAGGTCAGGTTATTTTAAGTTAATGCCATTTAAGGGATTTAAAATCTGGGACACTTGTCTTTCTTTGGTATCATGAATCAGTGCTGCTTGAGAAGCTGACATCTAGTGGCCAGAGAAAGAGCTTCTTTCTCCCTGAGTGGCTGTCAGATGTGGGATATGGTTTCGAAGTCTGTCTGAAGTCTTAACCATGTTTCCACAGAATGCACTGTGTCCTTTATTTACAGTAATGTGATACACTGTGCAGGCAGAGGACTCTTCTCCTTTGTTATTGTCATGGATAGCTGTGGAACTGCTGTATTACCTGGATAAATCTTTATCGATGGCATACTCTGATATTGAGGGGGAAAAATAGGGTATTTCAATAATAAATAGAAAATTCTGCAGCATCATTTAAATGAGTAGCTGTACTCCAGGTTTTAATGGAGATGGAGCCAGTCATAATACTTAGCAACATTCTAAGAATAACAAATTCTTTATGAGCTGAAAGTTGTGAAACTTGAACATAGGGTGCAAGTAGCTCTTCCTGTGTGGTAGTTTTTTCCTTTAATTTGTGCTCTACCAACAGGAATAAGATACAGCATTTTGACCTCTCTTCTATCTTTTTATCTCATGTTTTAGTCCAAAATTTTCTCATATTCAAGAAATGTGTTGTTTAAATGATGTCTGCCTTCCCAAACAACTGAAAAAATGATGACAAAGTTATACTGTTGGAAACTAGAAAGAGGAACACATGTTGTACCATGCGCTCATTTTTTCCCAGTTCTGTGAAACTCTTATAGATAACCTCATTAACTTTGGCCACACTGGTTATAAAACAGCAAATAAATTGTTTGGTTCTAATTTCAGCATGCGGCCGATTTGGAAAAGAAGCAGAACGAAACTGAAAACAGGAAGCTGCTGGGAACAGTTATCCAGTATGGCAATGTCATCCAGGTAAGTTGTGAGCGTCTCTTCAAGCCGAATGGGGGACTTCAAGCAAAATCCTACACAATTCATTGAGAAGGATCTGTAGTGCAGATCTTTTGAACAGTGCAGCAGCACTGTGAAGTACGATTCCATGAAGCAAGGTCTGATCTCCATAAGACAGACAGGCCATTTATTTTTTGTGATGGATTAGCTGCGCTTTTTCTCCTCCAAGGTCAGGTAATGATTTCTTTGGGAATGTTTTCTGTGCTGAATTACTGCTGGCTGTGTGGAAATGGCACAGACACTGTACAGTTCCGAACAGTTTCTTGCAGTCAGGTGTTCAGACATCAAATGGTAATCTGCCACAAAGGAGAGTGAACCCGTCTAAGCAGTTACAGTCCATTTAGGCAAAGGATATACCATGTACCAGGGATTGAAAAATATTGAAATCATAAATCAAACCCAAGAAAAATGGTAAGTACAATAACTACATAATTGAAAAAGGCACGCCTTAATAATTGGAGTATAACATGAGCAGACACTGGATCACCCTGAAACCACAGCAGAGTTACCTTCCGGCAGATATGGTGCTGCAGCCCTTTGAAAGTAGGGTTAATTACTAGTTCTGATTTGCCCTAAGTCAATGCAGTGGGTGACAAGGAGCACGACAGAGCGGGCTTTCTTTTTGCATGAAGTTAGCTGGCTATTCTTTACCATTTGGCATGTCCTAAAGCATTTGGGATTAGCTGGAAAGGATTTGTGCAGAAGCATGGTGTGTGCCTACTGAAGTAAATGGCAGCAAAAATGTGCCTGAATTCATCATGATTTTCCTATAATGTGATTTAGGTTTTGTTTTGATTCCTGTGCAATGTGGTTGTCCTATACGTCCTTGCTGTCTGTTGAGGGAAGGAAAACCGAGCATTCCTAGAACTGAACTCTAATTCTTATTCTAGCTGCTTCACTTAAAAAGTAACAAATACTTAACAGTAAATAAGAGACTGCCGGCTCTACTAGAGAAGAATGCCATGAGGGTGACCTTGGATGAAGCTGGAAATGAAGGCTCCTGGTTCTACATACAGCCATTCTACAAGCTGCGCTCCATTGGTGACAGTGTAAGTGCTGAGAAAATAATCTTCATGTATTGTTTGCGTGCAGTTTAGGAGGAGTTTTGCATAGGTCTTTTAGTGCATGATGTTGCAGAAACAACCTCTTTCCTATAACATTGCTATGGTAACTTGTATTTTGAAAACATGGAATGGGTGAACATTGGAAGGAACGAGGGACCTAATTATGGTAGCTGTGCACAATTCGTGTCCAGCTCTAAATTAATAAATAAATAAAAAAAAGGAGAGGAACTGTTGAGGTTCTTCAGTAGATTTAGAGTAAGTGATTAGCATCTAAGATTTTGGCATTGCCAGTTTTGATTCAAAATTACTCACATTTTTTACTTGAAGACTGAGGTAATAATTAGCCCATATGGCTCTGTTCATGGAAATATTGGAGAGTAACTCATTCTGTATGTAATATGTTACTGTTGTATGAGAGATCATGCATTCAAAAGAAATTAATGAGTCACCTGGGTATACAGTCTGTCTAAAACACAGCATCAGTAAGTGTTAGTGTGCTCTGTGGTGTAGCCCAGGCATAGATTTGGCATGTAAATTCAGTGGGCTTTATAAAATAATTTCTCCTGTAGACCATCCCCATGCATTTTCATCTAATTGTTCCTTTTGCTCACGCATGCATGCCAAAGCACAAGGTAATGCAGTTGTAGTGGCCATTAATCTCTTTTAAATGCTGTGAATTTGCAAGCTCTTTATCTTAATGACCATATCATAATACAGAGAAAGATTTTGTATTTTAATTTAAGTAAGGCTTTGCCCTGGCAGAAGGGAAGAACAGGACATTTGCTGTCCGTAATAAAGTGCATTTGCCTTGAGTCATATGCCAGCCTGGTTGAGAGTCTGATTTTATAAATGCAAGTGCATCTTGGAGGAGGAGGATTTTTGGCTGACCTTTTGCTATAGGAATGACTTATTAAATGTTAACCAATGAAGCAACTTCATGGGAAGTAGCAGATAGGTTTGTTACCAAAATTACAGGCTATGTTTCTTCTGTAAGCCCCTAAGTCCCTTGGTATAGGATCATTTTTCTGCCTGAATGATTGAATCTATAGTAAGCTAGCTTCTGATGCAAACGGAATCCTGAGTTTCTTATTCAGACCAGCATCTCTCCAAACTATGAGGCTGTAATTTCCTCCTATTGCTCCTTTTTTTTTTTTTTTCCTGTTTTTTTTAAAATAGAAGCATGCTTTCTGAGATTTCAGGTTTGACTGATGCTGCGCTTATCCACAGGTGGTCATTGGAGACAAAGTAGTCCTGAATCCTGTCAATGCTGGCCAACCTCTTCATGCTAGTAGCCATCAGCTTGTTGATAATCCGGGATGCAATGAGGTAAGGGCAGGCTGACAGAACTGGTAGTACAGGAGTTGGTTACAGCTGTAAAAACCTCTGTATGTTTCACCTAAGCTGCTAGGGCTTGTGTTGCAGGAAAATTAAACCTGGGATAAGCATCTGTGGTGATGTCTAAGAATTATTACCTTGTAATTCATCTCCTTAATGTCTCTGCAAGACTTCTCTTGTACCTTTTGTGCACTGAACAAAGGTTGAAATTTGATCTGTTTTTTTGATTGCATAGAAATGAGATTATTCTTCAAGATCAATACCCATGGCTCTATGGTGCATGACTTACTTTGTGAGTCAGATCTGTAGTTAGATTTTTCTGGAGCAGATAAAGAAGTAGATTTATTTAAAGCAAAGCAACAGGGTTTGTAGTACCCTGAACAACAGGTTAAAAACTAAGGCAGTAGTTCTGTGGCAGCAACATATACAAGCACAGGGCAGTGGGACTAATAGTTATATTTCTCCTTTTAGGTCAACTCTGTGAATTGCAATACAAGCTGGAAAATAGTCCTGTTCATGAAATGGAGCGATAATAAAGACGACATCCTCAAAGGGGTAAGACTCAAAACTTGCTTGTAACTTGTTCACTGGTGGGTTATGTCTCTGTCTCTACTGATCATGCATTCTGGGCTTTGACAGGGGGATGTAGTAAGATTGTTTCATGCAGAGCAGGAGAAGTTTCTGACTTGTGATGAGCACAGGAAGAAGCAGCACGTCTTCCTGAGAACAACGGGGAGGCAGTCTGCCACTTCTGCAACCAGCTCAAAAGCACTGTGGGAGGTAGAGGTAAGAGCTGTGACCTGGGCTGGGGGAGGCTTTGTGGTGATTGCTGCTGTTCAGAAACCACATACCTGCAATACTTTTCTTAGGTAGAAGTCTTCCTTATATTTGAATTTAATATTTTCATTACTTGCTATGTTTTCTGTGCAAAGTTAAAACTGTGGGCTGATTTCTAATGCTGTAACAGATAGCTTTGAAATACAGGTTCTTGATAATTCAGGAAAAGAGGACAGAGAAGCATCTGTGATGTCATTTTTCTTACCAGTCTCTGAAATCTGAAGCCAGCTAATAATCTCAACTGTCCCACAGAGTGTTCTGAACATTCTATTTTTGGTGTGTAATACTGTGATTATACATATCCTCATTTGAAAGGCAATAGCAACCTTGTGCTAGGCTATGCACATTGTCTGAACCATTTTTCACTGTACTGGGCTTTTACGTAGTGACTAACATCTGTGCTATTGTTGGTTTCAAAAGATATTCTCCCTCTATTGGTACAAAGAATAAACCAGAGCTGTTTTATGTAGATGTGGTTTTAAATGTTTGCCATTTGCACTGCCTTTGAGAGCCATAAAATTAGTTGTAATGGTGCATATTCTTTTTCCTATTGTCATTCCAGAAGTATCTGATTCGATATACAGCTTTTCCCCTATTTCTGTTGACAGCTTACCTGTAACAAGCATTACTTGAGAGTGTTACAACACATCATTGGCTTTTGTGGTAACTGTTCGTGTGCATGCAGTTACCCAGTGGTGAATATGGTGTGCTCAAAGGTGGTGCTCCCCAGAAAGTAGAGATCAGCTGCGCTGACTATTCCCTAAGTGGGTGTACCCACAGAGTAGCCAATGTGAAGTAACAGGTCATCTGATGTTGGAAGTTCTGCTTGCTACAGGAGAAGTTTACAGACTGTCAGATTTCTCTTCTAATAATTCTATACAATGCTGCTGCATTTTAGACCTTTCAGAAGGTCAGACATTAGAATACAGCATATTAGTTCCAGCAAAATTTGAAGGACCTGCTGCATCTCTTTAGGAAGTCTGTTTCAAGACCTAGCAACAAAATGCCAATCTAGAGCGCTTTCTTTAATTACTTAACTGCCAGCTTGTATCCTAATCTTCCTACATCACCCCCCAGAAACTCTGAATGGAGTCCTGGTCAGTACCCACTGACCTGACAGTGAGCAAAAAAAACAGTGTTCCTAAACTGAGATGGAATAGCTGCTCCAGTATTTTCTGTACTGCATGTTGTTGAAAGATTATTTTATCTTTTCTGGAGCTCCTTGTTATATTTTCTTTTCACCTGTAAAGGAAATACAAATATGAAGTACTGTATTTAAAGAGAGCAGTCACTCATGTATAGTGTATCTGTTGTTCCCCTTTCACTGCAGGTGGTACAGCATGATCCTTGCCGTGGTGGTGCAGGGTACTGGAACAGCCTTTTCAGGTTCAAACACCTTGCTACTGGACACTACTTAGCAGCAGAGGTAGGTGTTGGGGTTATTTAGCTCTGCCTTTCCTCCTCAGTATCCTATTCCTTTTATTCTTTCTGAAAATCTCTCATTTCCCACCCTAAAGAGATGAGGGAAGGAGAGCAGTGTTTGGGTCTTTTAGCACTGTTACTAAAGTAGATGGTAGACATGGAAATCTTAAAGAGACTTGGATGTCTGGTGCAGTTCAGGGATAGCCTTGAGCATATTACACTTTCTGTATGAATTCTAAAGGCAATTACCTTTTACAAAGGATAGGTACTAAATACTGGTATACTGTTTTGTGGGTAGTAAGAATGAAGTTGAATTAGTATTTGAATAGCTCTTAAATGGCTGAGCCCCTTTGGGGGAAAATGAGTTCCATCAGCTAGTGTTAGTTTCTCTCTGGTCACCAGTTTCCTAGTAGGAGTGAAAGACTGACTGTATGATGGAAATACAGTTAGGCTTCAGAGCAGGCTGGTGAGAACTGCAGATAATGCTTAAGTGTCTAAGCACAAAGTAATGTCTGGTTTGCTCATCGTAGCTGGTATCTCTCCTTTACACCCTGAATTAAAATTTCAGGACATCTTATAAATAAAATATCAAAGCATTAGAATTTTGTGTGTTTTGCTGCTTGATTCTTGTAAATGTTCATTAAAACTAACTCCGAGTACTTCAGAGCAGAGATATACCAATATTCCTGTACACAAACCTCTGTAAATAAAGGCTGTCCTGGACGTAAGAGTGCAGAGCAGGGCAGAAAGGCTGTCTTAGCTCATGTAGCTGACATGAGAGTTTCAGTGGGAAAGGTCTGGACTAAATATCCTATTGTATACTCCTCTAACAAGTAGATTGGAAAAGCAGCAACAGTTGGTCACATGTACAAGGGCAAATCCTTTTCAACTGTGGTCCAGTATTGACCTTTTTCAGTACATTTTGGGTTTGGTAATCAGCCAAAATGAAAGCAGCCTTATGACACAGAGTAAAACAGAGGAGATTACTCACCTGATTCATGGTTAGAAAAGTGTTCTAAATGACTGGTGCCAAATCAGTGATTTCTATTTGGGGATTCCATTTGAGATTTTAAAAAAGCAGAACTTGATAACCTGTATCTTGCTCCTTCAGTAACTATACTGAGCGTGTTCCATCTGTCTGCACATTTGCAAAGGACAGTCTAATTCGTGGACAGACAGTCACCCAATTAGAAATAAATCCATTTGTGTAGTATATTCTGCATGCCCAGTAGCACCATAGCAGTAGAACTCATCTTTTACAAAGCAAGTTTAGATCGTGCTGAGGTTGTTTCCCACTTGTAGCGCTGTTAGAGTTTTGACATGCCTGTGATTCTGTTTCATCAGGTAAACCCTGACTATGAGGAAGATGACCAGGAGTGTCAATCCTCAGTAAGTATAGGCAAGAGTATGGTCTTGCCCCTAATTGAGAGGGCTTGCACAGGCTCTGGTATTCAATTGGCCAGTGCATAGATTGTTGAGGCCTTGTTGCTAATGCAGACACTGAGAAATTGAGTATGATCTGAAGGCTGTTAGGGCCTATCTGCGTAGGAATGGATATTAAAAACTGGAGTAGGCTTTAGTGAGAAGCAATACACTTGTGATCAAACTCACGTGTTACACGTGTACTTGGACCCCTTGCCTTCCCACTTTGTAGTATGTCTTTCTGTCTTCCTGTTTCTTAAACCTTTTCTTTCTTGAAGCACACTTTGAATAGGTCTGAGGAGCAAGTTGCTCAAGATGACATCAAGTGTTATGTGTTCCCAGTGGGATGTTCACACCATTCTGTGCCAGTCAGTTGTCCTTGGCCTCCTTGTTTAATTTGTGAATACCCTCTCATTTTAGTGTGTCAGAGGAAAGCTATGTTGAAGGGCCTGGAGAGAAAGAATGGCAGGGTGAGAAGGATTTCAGTGCCATTCTTTCTTCCATTCTTTCTCATGAGACCAAGTCTGTGTCCTTCTCAGTAAATGTTTTTGTGTCAAAGATTGTGTGCTGATGCTTTGTACTAGTAGAAGCTTCTCATTGATATTGAAGGGGAACAGCATTTCTTCAATGGGAGAAAACAGAACTGGAACAGCATTTTCCATTTTATCTTACATTTTCTAACTTGGATGAAATTGTAGGCTTCTGTGAATGTCTTGGTCATTTATCCTGAGTAGTGGAAGATTTGCTGCACTGAGAACCGAGAAGGAACTATTCCCGTATTTAAAAGGAGGTGAATGCTTTGATAGTGCTGCAGGGCTGAGATTACCTCTGAGAAGGATTTGTCATCACAGCCTAGCCACTAAGAAGCTAGTGCTTGCCCCCAGATATTGAACTGTTATCCTTACTTCTTGGTAGTATAGCAAACACTCATCTTCTGCCAGCCTGTCTTCAGTAAACATAGTTGTATAGCAGGGAAAAGCATGAACAAAAACTCCACACTGCTATTGTTCCAGAGAAGATTGAAAATATCCAATGCTAAACTGTTTTTTTGGCTTAACTTGAAAGTTAATCAATGTATCTGTCATTATAGACATCCTTCCTACTGGTAGTGCACTAATGCACTTGAGTGCGGTAATGATGGTAACACACTGGCTTCAGAGATGTACTTCTTTCCCTACTGTGTTGTTTTTTTTTACCACTAGGTGGCAAAAATAGACCATAAAGAATAGGATCAAGAGCACATAACTCATTTCTGACATAAAATTACCGCGCTGCTTAACATTCACTCATAATGTGATGTGGGCTGCTTACTGTTGCTTTCATACGTTAACTTCAAATTCATTCAAATGTGAATTCTCTGCAATAGTGCAGGTTTATTTGCACGGCTGTTTTACTGTTGTTTTCTCCCTATAGCTCAATGGAAGAGCAGTATAAATGGGTATGAATGGTAATGCTACCTAAAACCCTTTCAGCATTAGTGAGTGCTTCTGTCAGTGTTGGTGCTGAAGTTTTAGTTCTCCTTAAATTGCCTCAATTCCTGCTTCCCAGTTTATTAGTTTCCATCATCAGCTTTGTCACAGTTCTTATAACTGACCAGTTGTCTCCTGATGTGCCAAAAGTATATCTTGAATGTAGGGCAATTGTCGTATTGTGGGGATGAATGAGACTGCTGAAAGTTGGAGAATTCAAACCTAGTGAGCACGTTTCTCCAGATGTAAGGCCTCCAGATGGACCCTTGGATGTATAGTTGCTTCTTCTTTTGATGGCACGTTCCCAACGTGTATTTCTGTTCCATGCAGTTAACTGTCTGTTCCCATGTGCAAAACCAAAGACTTTAAATGTCACTGTTTTGCAGCCAAGTTCACCGAATACAAATGTGCAAACTACAGAGTATTCTGAGGCACAAGCAACTGGGGAGTTATTCAGTTTTTTTAAGGATTGGAGTGCCCTATATCAAGACCTCAAAAGGCTGGTACTTGCTTTCAACCTCCTTTGGGTGCCTGTCTTCCAGTTGTGTCAAATACATTTCTAACACCAGTAGTGTCTAGAGTGGCCATCTCACCAGATGTGCATCATCTGGAACTGGTCAGAGCTTCTGACACACCGTGCAGTAAATGACAGGGGGAGTTTGAGTTTCTTCTGGCACCCTCTGCAAGATACTCCTTCTGTTATTTAGGTTTTAATGTTTATATCATTTAGGAATGCTCAGAAGTTATTAATACTAGTGAGAGCGAGGAAATATTTGACAAGAGGAGCTGCTGGTACCCTAAGTCAGAGTAATCTTGTCCAGGATCTGGAGTGGTTCAGAGTTAGGTCTGCAGATTACAGCACAAGCCCGTTTAGCACTAGGCAGTTGGGCCTGAAGAACTTGAACTGACTGTGTGATGGGACTTCTTCCACAGCAGGACCCTGAGCAGGATGCCTCCAGAAGAGGCCTACGCAGTGCTCAGGAGAAGATGGCGTATTCTCTGGTGTCTGTGCCTGAAGGAAATGATATCTCCTCCATATTCGAGTTGGACCCCACCACCCTGCGAGGAGGGGACAGCCTTGTCCCCAGGTATGGCCAACAATTTAATTGCCTTTGAAATTAAGGTGGTTCTTCAAATTAATGTAGAAATAATGCCTAGAACTTCACTCTATTACTTCACAGTGGAGTTATTGGTAACAGAACCCCATTTTATAGATGGGAATACAGAGATGAAGTATCTTTCTTGCCAGTGAAGAAGCTGCGGCTGAAGTCTGGTCCCTATAGTGCCCTTCCCGATCCCTGTCTCTATGGCATTTGCTAGGACATGACTGGTGCATGACATTCCATTTTCTTTGTATGCATTAAACTGTTCTTATGGTACCTCTTGCTACTTGAAAGATACTGTACCTTTCAGAGATGCACAGTTTGAATGCAGAATCTATGCTGTCCACTCCTCCCCTGAAATATTCACTTTATGAACTTTATCCAGCTGACTCTTTGAATCATCAGATACTGTAAGTTAGCGTAAGTTAACAAGGAAGAGTTAGTCCTGTTATGGCAGCTTGGGTAGAAGTTGTAGTTTTGTTGCTTTCTTTGTTTTTTTTCCCACTTGATCCTGCCAGTATTTTGCATTTTGAACAATGCTAATATTTCTTGCCTGGGAATCCGACTCACACTTTGAAACTTCTGACTTTCCTTTAGGAACTCTTATGTCAGACTCAGACACCTTTGCACTAACACCTGGGTTCATAGTACAAATATCCCTATTGATAAAGAAGAAGAGAAACCTGTGATGCTTAAGGTAAGCCTTGTTACTTTTTTGTGACTGCATCCTTTTATTACTATGCTTTCACTTGTATGTTGCTGGTAGGAATTCCAGTCCTTTGAGACTTCAAAGTTTGTCAAACAGTAAACAGTATAACAGCCTACAGTATAACAGTGCCTACACAAAGTATTCGGATTTCATAGCAGCTTAATAGCTCTGCTGTTAAATCTCCGATATATGGCAGTCAGTACATGGAAGATTTTTTTCTCCTGTTTATGGCAACATTTTGCAATTACAGTCTGAGATTTCTTTGACTTGGGAACACCTGTAGGAACGCCACACCTTATACAGAGTTCTGTTCTCATATTGTCTGAGTGAATCTGCGTAGCAGTGTGGCTTTTTGTCTTTGTTAGTTGTTCACATACTAAGTAATACTGCTTTTTGGCCTTCTGTTCAGATAATAAAACTTCTTTGGATTTTAGATTGGTACTTCTCCAGTAAAAGAGGACAAAGAAGCTTTTGCTATAGTACCAGTTTCTCCTGCAGAGGTTCGGGACTTGGACTTTGCAAATGATGCAAGTAAGGTGTTAGGTTCCATTGCTGGCAAACTGGAAAAGGGAACAATAACCCAGAATGAAAGACGGTAAGGAAACAAGAAGTTGGTTCAGATAATGTTTGCTTTACTCTATACCTGTTTCCTTTACTATTGATATGTGCACACAGTAGAGGTTCTCAAGCAATGTTCTGTCAGCCCTTCAGTGTCACTGTGTGAAGTGAGAGCATGGGAACTGTTGTGAAAGTAGGGGAATAATCCGTAGCATGCCTCTCTTGATGGGCTTTGCAAAATGAGTGTGGGAATTTATAATCCATCTTGTGAAGAGTGAACATATGACTTATGGCAAATCCTCTGGCAATGTCTTTGAAAAATATGTGGCCACTCAAAAAGAATGTGCAGTCTGCCATGTAAAACCAGGGGCCCGTGTGCTTCCGTAGGCAGTGTCTTTTATTTGGCCTCGAGGAGATTATAACCTGATCTATTATTTTTTCTGGCAATTCAAAAGAACTGCTGAAAACTTAGTGATCATATAAAAAATACACCTTAAACGTGGTATCATGGTCTTAATGCTTCTGTAGTTTGACTATTGAACAGTAACAGGCTGTAACAGCAGGGAGCACTGGTTCCTAATGGTAAATTTCATGCAAACCTTGGTGCTTTATCCAACGTCTGGGTTAGTCTCTAACATTTGTTTTTTGTCACTTAACATTATGAAACCTGTGTAACCTCATGCTGTCATTGTTCTTTTAACAGATAGAATTTGTAGTCTCGTATTAACAACTTGTGACTTTCCTGTAGATCTGTTACCAAATTGTTGGAGGATTTGGTCTACTTTGTTACTGGTGGAACTAATTCTGGGCAAGACGTCCTTGAAGTGGTATTTTCCAAACCTAATAGAGAACGGCAAAAACTGATGAGAGAACAGAATATTCTAAAACAGGTAGACTGCATTTTTCTCTAAACTCTGCATACAGGAAGGGTTGTCAAAAAGGAGATCCTAGAAGTAGAGAACCTGGCCAAAATGGTGGGACTAAAGGATCTGTTGAGTTTCTAGCTTTGGGCAGTTTGGCAGTGGACTCTGGGCATAGTAATTGCTAGAAGAAAAGATGATAGAATATAGTAATGATCTTGTGTGTTTCTGACATATCTTTTTGAAATTCATAGATGCTGACACAGTGCCTTTATGTTAATTTTAATCAAATGAAGGCAGTTCCTCATGGGATTTTATGTTTGGGTTTTCATAAATCTGTAGATTTTCAAGTTGTTACAAGCGCCATTCACGGACAGCGGCGATGGCCCCATGCTGCGCTTGGAGGAGCTTGGAGACCAGCGTCACGCTCCCTTCAGGCACATATGCCGGCTGTGCTACAGGGTGCTGAGGCATTCTCAGCAGGATTACAGGAAGAATCAGGTTTGGAATGTGTTTGCAGTTCTCAGTGGTGCTAACGTTTATCCTGCTCCAAAAAACATTGATATTGCTCCTGCTATGCTGTGGTGTGATTGGGTGGTCAGCAAGTTGTTTAGATTAATTTTACTATCATCTTTTGACTCTGTTGGAGGTGATATGTAGGGTAGCTAGCAATACATGTAAGGAGGATTTGAGAAAACAATGGAGTTGCAGTAAATTCAGGTGAACTTCAAGATCTTCAGTATTGCATACTACAAGCTCCATTGCAAGTCGGCCTGTGAACTAAGGATGCACTTTTTTTTTGTTGCTAGCTATTAAAACCAGACACACAAACAGACAAGGAGAAATGCTTTGGTATCTAGTCCAGGAGTGAGGGAGAGGTTAAGACTTTTAAAGGAAGAACAATTGGAATCCAACTCAACCACTGACTGACATGTTGGAATTAATGGATGTCTTGCTGTTTTGTTATTGATTATTTTCTGAAATTCTGAGAAGAACTTACTTCACCTTTCTCTTTCCCTCTGGTTCAAAGGAATACATTGCAAAGCAATTTGGCTTCATGCAGAAACAAATTGGCTATGATGTCTTGGCTGAGGACACTATTACAGCACTGCTTCATAACAATCGCAAGCTCTTGGAGAAACACATCACAGCTGCTGAGATTGATACCTTTGTTAGTCTTGTGAGGAAAAATAGGGAGCCCAGGTGAGATCTGCATTTTCAAGTACACAATTGCTGTTTTCTCAGTCTTCTGTGAAGAATCTGTACTTGACAACTTACTAGCAAGTAAGCACAACTAGTTCACTTCTTTTTTGGCATTTGCCATAACTTCCCACTAAGGCAGCGGTCTTACTCTGTAGTGTTAAATCGGAGTTCTGACTGTTTTCTGTCTGAAATATGGATTACTTCAGTCTAAACCTCAGCATGGATTGATACTCTCTTGGCTTACGTTTTCCAACAGGTTTTTGGATTATCTCTCAGATCTGTGCGTTTCCATGAACAAGTCTATTCCAGTAACACAGGAGTTGATTTGTAAAGCCGTACTGAATCCAGCAAATGCAGACATACTCATTGAAACGAAGTAAGTCAATGCCTTTAGAGATGGTTTTCCTAGTGTGAAACAGAAGGGAAGGGATTCAAAGCCGAGAGCACTTCTGGCACATCTAGAGAAAGCAGTTAAATATGTGTGGAGACCTCCTTGGATGCACAATAAATGGATACTGATGACTGCAGAAGTCTGCAGTGTGTGTTCTCAGTCAGAGACTCCTTTCTAATATTTTTATGTTTTTCTTCCTTTAAGTAGAAGACCTTGCAGGAAGGTGTACGGCATTCCATAAGCTCTATTCTGGGTCTCAGACTTCCCTCTCTGAGCTGTCTGAGCACTTCTTGGGCAGTGCACGGACCCTGCACTCAGCCTGCAGCAAAGCAGAAGCTGAAGCCTCTCTACTCACTGGTTTCTCCCACTGCTGTAGGGTTTTGGTCACTAATTTTCTGCATTGCCCTGCCACTGATGGAGCATCACTGCAGACACCAAATCCCACTTGTCTTTTTTATAATGATGAGATTCTGTACCCTATCCCATGTACTGAATAATCATTATCTAAATACAGTAAAAGGGAAACGGGCCTTTGTCAGATTGTATCCTAAACCCCACATGGCTGAGAATATCCTTGAGGAGGTAATTCTCTTCATCAAAGCATAAAGACTGTTTCCACCAGCACTTGGACTTTTTATTTGTTCTTATCTCATATACTTGATTTGCATTTTTCATGTGTGGCTTCTAGTTTTTCAGCAAAAGAAAGCACAGTTACTGTTTTAGTTTTGAGTGGCTGATTTGCTTCTAGCTTTGTCGCATAAGCAGGTAAGTTTTGATCCAGTTGGTATTTATGGGATCTAGTACTGATCAAATTTTAGATATTTTTGTTCACCAGATCTTCCTTGTTCGTTGAATGAAATGTTTGTTGAATCTTCCTTGTTTGAACCAGTTGTCTGAGGAAGATGTTTCTTGAAAGCCAGCCTTAATACCTTTTGTTTCTTTAGCCTCATCAGTTGAGTGGAGCTGAAATGTGTATGTGCCATTCATCTCTTTTGGAGTCAAATTGAAAAGTTTACAATCTAAATTCACTCCAGTGCTTTTAGTAATAAACCCCAAAGTCTTTACACAGTAAATTGCTACTGCAGAACAAGTATGATATTCAACTTTTACTTGGCCTAGTTCAAGAATAAAACTTGTTTTCTTAATGCAGGTGAGATCATAAAATTACTTCTATATCACCAGTACGTTTCAGCAGGTGTCTTGAAAGAAATGTTCTGAAAGCTTTGCTTGGGTCTTGGCAGTTTCTAGTCTAACCACGCTTCATTCTGGCAGGCTGGTCCTCTCCCGATTTGAATTTGAAGAAGTGTCAAGTGGAGAAAATGCCTTGGAAGTTGGAGAAGATGAGGAAGAAGTGTGGCTGTTCTGGAGAGACAGTAACAAGGAAATCCGCAGTAAGAGTATCAGAGAGCTGGCTCAGGATGCTAAGGAAGGACAGAAAGAAGATCGGGACGTGCTCAGCTATTACAGGTTAACAGCATGTGCAGTAGCTGGCTAGCAAATTTATCTAAACTGGTATGGGGGAAAGCCCTCAGTATATAGGCTTCAGTTAAATTTGGGGAAAGGATGCTGGGTTCATGGATAAAATTGCCATTAAAAAGTGTCTTTCTTTGAGGCATGAGCTAAAAGCTTAAGGTTCATGGTTAGAAATCAAATTATCAGTGTGGGAAAGTTTAAACTGATTTGAAAAGATTAGCTGAGGCTTAGAGTGCATTAAGCTTGCACGCCATTTAGTGCCTGTGTTTCTGCTTGGTTTCTATGCAAATGGATGTTAACATAGTCTGTATGCCAACTGTGTAGGTTACCTGCGTTGAAATGGTAGTTGGGGGTGAATAAGCACTGTGGGTTTTGCTTTTGATTAAAAGAAAAGAACTTATTTACCCCCTGCCTTCTGTAGATAGTGCTCCTGTAGTATTCTGCAGTCAGAGTGTTCAGTGGTCCTGCAGAATTCAGCAGGGCAGTTATGACCTTAAAAAAAAAAAAAAACATGCCACAAGTTTGGTTTGATTAATGCACTGTTCTTTCGTGCAGTTTGAGCTCTGCTTTTAGCAGTTTTTAATGTGAAGTGATGTTTCCAGATGACTTGACAAGACACCGAGTTCTTGGCATAGTGTAAGATCAAGTTTCAGCCCAGACCAAATTCCTGTGTCTGGGTTTTAAAGTTCTGAAAACAGTGTGACAGACTGAGCTGTGGTGGTACAGGGAGTACAGAGAGGGGTTTTTTGGTACCAATTTGTTTCTTTTTTGCATTATCTCCTGCACTGAAATAATTTCAGCAGACTTCCCAAAGTGTTTTTAATTGAACCTATTGGGGGGCTGAACTTAAAAGATGATCTTTTATAATTTCAGTTTATAAAAATTATGGTTGCTTTCAAAATGGATTGTATGACACCTTCTTCTAAGCAGAATCACTAGTGTTAGCTACTTCTAGCCCACGTTATAGTCTTATACATGTGCTTAAAACAACTTGAATCCTAGAATGGCCTGGGTTAAAAAGACCCACAGTGCTCATCCAGTTTCAATCCCCCTGCTGTGTGCAGGGTCACCAACCAGCAGCCCAGGCTGCCCTGAGCCACATCCAGCCTGGCCTTGAATGCCTGCAGGGATGGGGCATCCACAGCCTCCTTGGGCAACCTGTTCCACTACTACTTAGTGTAGAGCTGGGTTAAACTGTCACAAGGAGTGATTGGAGTTGAAAAGCAGTCCATTGTCAATTAAACGTTCATTTCTTTAGTAAATGTCACAGTTGACACTGCTCAACACAAGTCTGTATAAGTATTCTTGAATGTTAGATGTTCATGGCTAAAGGTTAATGATCTGTTGAATGTGCATAACTTAAATGCCAGTTATTTGCTCTTGTAGGCTGAAAAGCTAAGGAATACTTTATTTTTTGGTTACCATCTCTTTGACTGGAGGGAACTGAGCTCAGTAGTTCTCAGCCATGAGCCTTTTAAGGATTCTGTTGTCCATTCTGTGCTTCCTCAGTGAACCACCATGGCACCAGCGTTAGTAAGAAACGTTTCATCCTCTCCAGTATCCAGGCTGAGCTGCCTTGAGTGTTCTTTGGATTCTTACATAACTTCTGTTAATACTATTACTTCTGTATAACTCTGGAAAATGAAGAACCCTTTTATTTTATTTTTACATTGTTTCCACTTGTACTAGTGTTTGGTAAATACCTTTCATTCACTGTTAACATATATAACAGCTTATCAATGCTACAGGCAGTGGATGGTTCTGGAAATGCTTGTTTGTGTTTCCCCCCTCTCCCTGAAGATACCAGCTAAACCTCTTTGCTAGAATGTGCCTTGATCGACAGTACTTAGCCATAAATGAAATTTCTGGCCAGCTGGATGTGGATCTCATTCTCCGCTGCATGTCTGATGAAAACTTGCCATATGATTTGAGAGCCTCTTTCTGCCGGCTGATGCTGCACATGCATGTTGATCGTGACCCCCAAGAACAAGTTACACCAGTGAAGTACGCACGGCTGTGGTCTGAGATACCTTCTGAAATTGCAATTGATGAGTAAGTACTTGTTGGAATGGTGTGGGAAAGGAAATTCCATCACTTGATTATTATTATTATTACTATTTTTAAATGAAAACAGATCAGTCCTAATGGGTTTTTGATACTGCTTGATATTGGCTTTTTTCTTGGTTGCTTTGGTTTGTTTTTTTTTAGCCTATTCTCAGTAGTTCTGTAATTGTAGCCATGGAGTAGATTCATTGCTTATAATGTTTGGAGAGGATCTTCCTCAGTTAAAGAAAATCACACCACCACCTTCCTGTCTGTGTGGTGTGGTGTTACTGTAGAACACTGTGGTGTCTGCCTGCATGGGGGTGATGTGATCAGTGACCCTGGGGAGGGGAAGCAAGGAGGGGGGGGGAGGGCTGTTTCCTTCTTGCCTTATTTGATCAGAGCAGTGACTCTTCAAAGCTGATTGTCCATACAGCAGGTGGTGCCATCAATAGCAAAAACAAGGGGAAGATATAGAAGCAAGGAATGTGCTGGATACAGCCGTGTTGCTTAATTGCCAGTGGATAATACTCTGATACAGGGGTAGAAAACCTAAACAAAGCCCCACAGCTAGGCTGGAAACTTGATTTCTTGACTGCAGACCCTTATCACCTTTTTATAATAGAAATGACTTAATAACAGTTGAGCAGACCAAACAGTTGAACAAACCAAAGCTCATTTTCTTCAGTGGGAGGAAACAGGCATTGACAACCGTGTTAACCATTAGGAATTTGATTCTTTTTGGTATTAGTGCTCATGTTCAGGGTTTTCTTCCTTTCTCCCCTCCTCATTAACCTCATCTCTTATGAGAAAATGCAGTAGCTCGTAGTCAACCTTAAGTGTCAAAATAGAACAGTGATGAGCTCAAGTGATGCACAGACGGTCATTAATGGAAGGTTGTGGGGATTCTTTTTTTTTTAACAGTTCTCTACACAAACTGAGAAACAACATTTCTGTTACAAAGAAATAAACAATCAAGTGTAGGTTGAATGTACATTGTTTGTATTTGGAGAGAAGTCAGCATCCACAGGCAGCAAATCTTGGCTACAGTTTTTCTCCTGAGCGCTGTGCGCTGCTTGTCAGTTTGCAGTAAGAACAAACAAACAACTTTATTGGGACAAAACTCTTGTTTTGTTTTTCTTGGATACTTTTAAGTAGTGCAAAGTGACCCTATGGGATAAAGCAGCAAAAGCCAGGAAAGTCTGGTGTCAGCTTCCTGACTCTGCCCATTGGACAAACGGTTCAAGAGCCTTTAACTTTTCCTAGGGGAAGGAGCCCTGTGTACATGCATGCTAAATTCTGTTTGTTCTGCTTGTTTTCCTCCTCAGCTATGATAGCAGCGGAACTTCCAAAGATGAAATTAAAGAGAGATTTGCACAAACAATGGAATTTGTGGAGGAATATTTAAGAGACGTGGTGTGTCAGAGATTCCCTTTCTCTGATAAAGAGAAGAATAAGCTCACTTTTGAGGTAGTTATCCAGTTCTGAGATTTACCTTTCTCTGTGGGACATTGGTGCTTTTTTTCAGCAGCAGGAAGATGAGCAGCACTCAGCACTGAGCTGCCCTGCCTGGTGCGCTACTCTCATACAAGCACATCCACTGAAGTTTGTGAAGTTTGCTCTTGAAATGCAGTTAAGGAATGCGAACTTATGTCTTAAAACTGCAGCAGTTGATTTACTTTTAGTGCTCTGTGTTACTACCAAGGCAAGCTTTCCTGGCATCAATAGTCAGTAAAACTAAGGCACAGATATTCTCTCCATCTTACAGTATTACCAGTGCAGAGAACAGTGCTGTATTCTATGGCTTATTGTCCAATTCATGTAGTCTGTCTGTGCCATCAGATGTACTGAGTGCATGAAGCCATGTTCTGGAACTACTGCTTTAAGAATATGATGATTTAATTGGAGAAACACACTTGAGATGATTGGTCTGCCTTCAGTATTTGCACTACATGTGAAAGTATTTTTGTGGATTGTGAAGCAGTGTGTGGGGAGACTTGTGGGGAAGCTTAGTAATCTGTAGATATGGCATATATATATATTTATCATGTGAAGTCATGAGAAGCATTTGTACCTACCTTCTGGTCTTGACGTATCTCAGCCTGTTTGTAATGAGACGAATACAGTAGCTAGAGAATGTCAGTTGTAACTAGAGACTCCTGCCACAAGTATTATTGTACTTGTGAGCAAGTAGGAAACTAATAACGTGCAGACCTATACAGTGTTCTGTGGAATTATGAGGTATCACAACCAGAATACGACTCACAGTCACATTATTGATTTTATTTTTTTCAATGTTAAAACTTGATTTTTATAGCAAAATGTTTAGTATTGATCAGACTTCTTATTGTTATTTTGGTAGGTGGTTAACTTAGCCAGAAATCTGATATATTTTGGTTTCTACAACTTCTGTGACCTCCTCAGGCTAACCAAAATCCTCCTTGCTATATTAGACTGTGTGCACATCACTACCATATTTCCTATTACCAAAATGGCAAAAGGCGAGGAAAGCAAAGGTAAGGCTGAGAAATGATTGTTCATCACCAAGTTTGAGTTAATGTAAAAAGTATTAGTTGGTTTCAAGACCTTCTACTCAGTGCTGTCTGTGGCTTGGTTGTAAAGCAGGGTGATGCCTGTGATGGGAGGGGGAGCAAGAATGGGGGTTCTGAAGCATTGCTCCTATTGACTTTTACCTGTTCCAGAGAGTTAGGTGTCTGGCTGCCTTTGATGTTGGGACAGGTTTTCTTTGTAGGATGTGAAATGTCCTTGGCCTGTTAATGCAGTCCCATTAAGCCAACATAATTACATGTTTACCTACCTTTCTGAAGGGAGCAATGTGATGAGATCGATCCATGGAGTCGGTGAGCTGATGACCCAGGTGGTGCTGAGAGGTGGGGGGTTCTTACCCATGACACCACTTGCTGCTGCTCCTGAGGGCAATGTCAAGCAGACAGAGCCAGAGAAGGAGGACATCCTGGTGATGGATACGAAGCTGAAGATCATTGAAATACTTCAGGTATCACAAACTAGTGGACGTCTTGTTCTGTCTTTGAATGCCAGTACACTGCCATGTGACCATTTAATGTGCTCCTGACTTGTGACACTTGAAAAGAGGTACATACAAGGCATGGAGCACTCACTGTACCTATGATAATATTATGCAGTGACTGAAACCATGTAGCGGACTTGAATCTACCTCAGACTCCTCTGTATTTAACAGTGGCTTGTGAATGGCTGATTTGTTGAAGTGGAGGGCTCTTACTCCCTGTACTGTTTTAGTTACTTTGGATCTCCAGGACCATGTTGTTAAGCCTCCCAAGGAGGGGAGTTATGCTTGATAACTGTTTCTGGATAGCTGTCAGCCTGAACAGTTGATGTCTACATATTTGCCAGTCTCTTGCAGTCCCTTCCATCTCTGGCTTTTCCCTCTTTCCCCTCAGTTCTCAGAATAAGATAAAAGCTGTTTTCCCCTTTTCCGCAGCTTTGTGTAGATGTGACACAAAAATACTGTGCTCAGCTCCATCTTCCCTCCCTCACTGCACAAGTTGAGAACTTTTGGGAACTTCATGGGCAAGTTCATGTAGGCCAAAATGCTGAAAAAGCCATGTGGGCGGAAGCATGCAGAGCAGCAGGAAAGCCATGGTGTGCCTTCCCCCTGCCCTCCGTGGGAGGCTTTGCACAGAGCTGCATCTGAGGTCATGCCCTTCCTCTCAGCAACAGATGCAGCACGTAGGGGAGGCTTGATTCACTTCCTTTCACCATTTCTAATCTTAGTTAAACTGAGAACTTCTCTCATACAGCCTGGAATGTCTCAGTGGGGTATTTTAATGTACCAGCATTACCCTGGTACCATACGTTACTCAAACCGGCAGTAAGCGTTTTCACTCAAACATGAGGATGAGTGCTTTGGGCAGCAGTGAGGAATCAAAAGTCTGCAGAGGCTTTTACTTGTGAGGTTTTGTTACTGTGTACCTATTGTACTGAAGTCACTGAAAGAAAGTTGATGAATTCTGGGATTTGAATTAAACAAAACCAAAACTAACCAAAGAAAGCACTGCAGTGCATATTCCCACATACCTCTTCTCCAAACTACATCCATTTTTTACAAACATTGTTCTTGTGTTGGGAGATTCTGTGTTGTGTGAATGGTCTGTGTGTGTGCTGGGAACAGACAACAACATTTCAACATTTCTACTACTTCTGTATCGTCAGTTCATTTTGAATGTGAGACTGGACTACAGAATCTCCTGCCTGCTTTGTATATTTAAACATGAATTTGATGAAAGCAACGCTCAGATGTCTGAGTCACCCACTGGAAGCAGTAGTCAAGAAATGCCAGCAAATGTTCCAGGTTAGTTACCTTGCAAAGAATGAGCTTGTGTTAGGAAAGGTTTTTTAGTCTTAGTAAACAGTTCAGGTTCTTGCTCTGGTGTGTGGACGTTGGTCCCACAGAAGCAGTGCAAACAGGAGGTTGCCTGGTAACATCAGTAGTCTCAGTTTTGTACTTACCATCAGTTTTTTATTCAAGTGCTCTTTTTATCTCACTGCCTGTTGTACCTAGGAGTAAGTCGTGTCAGTTAACTGATGTATAAGTTGTAAGTCCAGTGGCATTCAGTTCAAGCTTACATTTGTAACTCCTGCTGTTTGGAGAGATGGGGCAGCAGAGAGGGAAGCATATATATAGCTGCCAAACTTCCTACAAAAAAATGCTTTATTCTTTTGGAGTAATACTTAAATAAGGTAATACTGTATTATTTTGGAGTAATAATTAACGCCAGTAAAATAATACTGGAAAACACAGAGCCCTTTCTGTTGAGCCTTAGGAGTATTGCTGCCAGTGCTTTGGAACTTTTAGCTGTACCCTTGTGAACGACCCCTCTGAAACTTACACCATTTCCCATCAGTATCTGGAATGATGCAGGTGCAATCTGAAAATAGACAAGAATATGCTTGGATGTTGCTAAAGTGGTTATGAGTTGTTTGTGATCTAATGGCAGTTACTGTATTTTCTTAGATTATCTTAGCATACTGCTTCAGTAACGTGTGTGTTCCGTTCAGTTTTCTGTGACTCTCGCATACACCTACATCAACACTTGTGGTTTAAAATGTGTTTAGACTGAAAAAACATCTCTGGTGCAACTCTGACACTGTGTGTTTGTCTGCTCTTATGTTCTTAGGAGCCCTAGACTTTGAACATATTGAAGAACAAGCTGAAGGAATCTTTGGTGGAAGGAAAGTATCTCTTCAGTAGTGCTGATCGAGGTGTAGCTCAGCAGTTCGCAGGCTGCAGTCCCCAGTGTGATCATAAGGACTGTGGATTGCAATTGCAAGTGAGGTGGTAAATGGAAAAAGATTGGGAACAGCTGCCCCAGTTGCGTAGGCTTTGTTTTCCTGAAATACCTTCATGCAGCTTGAAGTAATGTCCGTTGAAATTAAAAGCCATGGGGAAGGTGCAGGTGGTCCTTCAGTTGAAAAAGATCCTTGCTGCAGTGCTTTGCTTGTGTGGGTGAAAGCAAAGCTGGAGGATTAGTGCATGTAAGCAGAGTGCTGCTGTAAAATCTTAGGTGGAAAAGTTTGAATAGGGAAGGATTGGGGCTTCTGAGACAGATATACTTACCCATGCTTGTTTTTTTTATAATGCAGAGTTAGACAGCATATGCATGACGGAACAAAACAAGCCCTGTCTTCAATACCTGCTTTCTTTCTGGAGTTGCTTATACCCTTTCATAAATAGCAGGAAGTAATGTTAGTGACAGACATAAAGGATTTGGGCTTATCTTGATGTTTCACCCACTCATTCTGTTGGAGCACCATGAAGGTGTATATAGCCATTAAGCTGTTCAGGGAGGTGAAGCTCTTTTCTGTAAACCTGAAATAACTGATTTCTTAAATGAGGGAAGAGAGATTCATTTGCAGAATTAATAACCTGAATTGGCAGTGCAGGTGTGTGTGTTTGGTTGGGAGTAGAATTTGAGATTCAGAGTCTCACTGGTAAGGAAATAACAAAAGGATATTTTATCACCTATAGAAAAGAAACACAGAGAAAAGATATTGAAGAGGAAAATTATGAGTGTGAGGCATAATTGGAATTACAACTTGGATGCAGAGGAATGGTTGTATTTTGTGGATAGAAAGGATACTATTAGGAATGGGCAGGAATTTTTTAAGTAGTAGGATAAGGCTGACATGGGGACAAACAAGTAGTCATAGTTTGTCCCTGAAGAACATAGGTTGCACGCTGCTGCATGCTGAGTGATCTGAGAGTAACGAGATTCTGGAATAGTCTTCCAAGTAAGCAGCACACCAAAAGAAGAAACAGATCTGTATGTCTTTGTATAGCAGTTGATTTGATAAATATTCTACTCATTTAAAAAAAAGGGGGAGAGATTTGTCTCCACCACAGCATGTTAGATTTAGTAAGCTGCTGGAATGATAAGCCCAATATTCTAGTCAATTCCTACACTCTGTTTCCAGTGAGGAGAATACGCCGTTGGATTTGGATGATCACGGTGGCAGAACATTCCTCAGGGTTCTGTTGCATTTAACGATGCATGATTATCCTCCGCTGGTCTCTGGGGCACTCCAGCTTCTCTTCCGTCACTTCAGTCAGAGACAAGAAGTTCTTCAAGCTTTCAAGCAGGTATGTGTGTTCATTAAAAGCATCGCTCTTCATCTGAATGTATGCATTGTAGTTTAAAAAAAGAGATTAAAAAGAAAAATCTTTTTGTGTGACTAATGGGCTGCATTCATGTAAGGTTCAACTGCTTGTTACCAGCCAAGATGTTGACAACTACAAGCAGATAAAACAAGATTTGGACCAGCTGAGGTCTATTGTGGAAAAATCCGAGCTTTGGGTGTACAAAGGCCAGGGCCCTGATGAGACCATGGATGGAGTGCCAGGTGAAAATGAACACAAGAAAAAAGAGGTAATTTGGTTCTGCTTCTCCAGTTTTGAATGCTAATATTTTTCTGAGAATGTAGCTGTGTCCAGGCCTGTGACTAAGATGAGCATGTTCGTCAGCAAGTTGCAGGGCCTGATAATGCAGTCTGTTGGTTTTTCACTAAGGCAAGAATTAGAGGGGAACTTAGACCACCTGATGGCAGTTAGTCTCAAATAGAAAATACTCAGAACGAGTTGATGGTGCTAAAATATCAACTTCAGGTTCTGGCACCCAAAGTCAGTCAGATGGACTCTGCTCTCAATAAAAGTGATTTTTGTCTGTATCCTTTGGCTAAATTATTTGCACATATAATGTGGGGTTGCTTATGACTTTATTATAGCTATTAGCACTGTGTGTTTATTAATTGTGTTGAGTTTTATAGCAAGTCCACTAGCGAAGCTAATAAAGAATGTGAAGATGTACAGAATATGCTAAAGCACCATATCCACTTGACATACAATATTGTAGAGAGAAGACTTGATTAAACACTGACTATTTTTCACTTTTAAATATGTACTGTTATTAAATGGCAGAGAATAGTGCTTAAAGAACCTGTTAAATGCTGGTGCTTTATTGTGCCTGATAGTACCAGGCTCCTGCAGTACATGCATGTGGCTTATAACTAATTAAATGCCTTTGTCTCAGTATCGTTGTAATCAAATAGAAAACAGCGGATGAAAGAATGCAAGAAATAGTCCCTGGGATATGAATGTTTATTGTTGGAAGTACAAGTAATTCACTGATTGCTTTTCTTGTGCCTAGTTAGAGATCTTTTGCTTTTTATATAATGACGGTGAGGGGGGAGAGAGAGTTTTTGATGGGGGAGGACTTGCTTACAAATGGAACATGACAAATGAAGGAAAGGACAGGAGGTTACTGCCTCTAAAATTATCCCACCATCACATTATTTTATGTTACAGAGGTCTTGACAAGATAATTATACATATTTGTCTGAGACTGAGACTGTCAGCAAACTGAAGACTGACACCCCTTTCCAGGAAGAGAGCAGTCACTACCCTAGAACAGTAATTTTAATCCTCGCAAATTGCAGACAGCAAGTATCTAATAAACTGTCTGATTCTTATCCACAGGAAGGTCACAGCAAGTCACAGAAGCCTGAAAGTACGAGCAGCTACAACTACCGCGTAGTAAAAGAGGTAAATCTGCTTCTTGATAGTTAAATGGAAGCATAAATGAGTAACACAGCTCTGGAGAGCTGACTGCAGTCAGAGGGAGACACCCGGGAAAGTCTGAGTCACTCTTCCATTGTGGAAACTATTTGCTGAGTAATAACGTATCCCAACCTGAATGAGAAGCCAGGAGTATAATAAGCACGACATGTGTGTTCTTTCCTTAAGTACGGATTAATGAGAAAGACAATGTTTTGTTGCTGTTTCAATGGCAACACAATATTTTTACTATTAAGGGCTATGAAGGAAGTAAACAAGTCAAAAAGCTACTTCAATTGTTCTGCCCTGAGTAGTTCACATGCAAAAACTGCGGATGAAATTTGATTTCAAACATAGCAGACAAAGAGCATGCATTGGCACTGCTGTGTTCTGGTGATGGGCTTTCTGCAGCACTGTGCTGCGGAGCACAGCCTCACTTTACACAGCTAAATTCTGTAAGACCAGCACTAGTCAGATGAAGTGGATGGTGCCCAGGCCAATAACCACCACCGTGATGATGCATCTGTTGCCTCACTGATTCCCTTGCTTGTGCCAGTGACAGCACTGTGCTGGCTGCTGCATCCTGGGAGAGGGGCTGCTTCCTCTTGCTTCTTAGCTGCAGCTCAGTCCTTCTGCCTTCCACTGCTCTTACAGGAGCAACCAGGCTTTGACCCGGTCTTAACTCCTCATCTTGAGGCTGCAAAACTTGATTTTGCTCAGAAGAACCATTACTGTTGATGCAGATGTGTTTTCTGCTGTTAGCTCTTTTTGGGAGCCATCTGGCACTTTCTGAAACACAGCCCTGTTCTAAAGCAAATCTCTTCTGCAGATCCTGCTCCGGCTCAGCAAACTGTGTGTCCAGGAGAGCGCCTCGGTCCGGAAGAGCCGCAAGCAGCAGCAGCGACTGCTGAGGAACATGGGAGCACATGCAGTTGTGCTTGAATTGCTGCAGATCCCATATGAAAAGGTTGGGTTTCTGTACAACTACCAATTCACTTCATGTTAGGTTGATGGGCTTTTAATACCTCATCGAGGTCTTCCTTGTTGCTGTGCAGTATCTGTAGTTTGGACGTTAGGAAACACTTCTTTACAGAAAGGGTAGTTAATCACTGGAATAGGCTCCCCAGGTTGAGTCATCGTCCCTGGATGTGTTTAAGAGCCGTTTGGATGTGGTACTCAGTGATATGATTTAGCAGAGAGTTGTTAAGAGTTAGGGTACTATGGTTAGGCTGTGGTTGGACTTGATAACCTTCGAGGTCTTTTCCAACCTGGGTGATTCTATGATTCTATGACAGCCATCCTGAGAATACAAAGCAGCTTGGTCCCCCATAGTGTTCATCAGCAGATCTGCTCAGTAGTTACACACAGAATGCAGAACCCCTCCTGCCTTCCAGTTACAGTCCCAGAGTCCATTCTAGGCATGAGTTAATACCAACTGGCTAATGAGCAGAGGGCTGCAGTTCATAATTAGACATATCAGAGTGCCATGTGTAGTGTCAGTGGTACAAAGTGAAACTCTGTTGGACCAGGCTGCTGTACACATTGCACTGCACTATGCTGATGGAACACACCCTGAGTTCATTGCCCTGGTGCCCATTAGTCACTGGCGACAGGTACTTATCATTGATAGGTGAGGGACCTTGTCACATTTTACCATTTAGTCTGCTGTCCTCTGTTCCTGACTCCACAGGTTTCTGTAAACCAGTAATTCTAGGCAGTAGCTTTGAATAATATTAATTCTCACTGTCTTGCTCCATATTTTTTAAAGAAAAAAATCAGCTGGAAACAGCCCCTCTGATAACTCTTGTTGCCATTCTGTCCCATACTTGTGAATATGCTACTAAACAGGCAGTGTGGAGAGGGTGTTTCACCCTTGGAAATGTATGAAGCCTCTTAAGAATAAAAACAGTGATTTTCCAAACTGCATTTTTTGCCATCAGTAATCTACACTGATGTCAGAGGAAAGGCACTGGTTCCTGAACTGTGCTTGGATGCATGCAAGCAGTGTGCACATTCCAGTAAACATGAATTGGACTTAACTGTTGCAATAAGAACTTTCCATCTCCTCTTTGCCATGACCTACCTATCTGTCACTGCTAAAATGCATTTCAGCAGAACGTGGCAGTTTTCCTTGGTAGCCCCAAGGTGATGATGTGCTGTGGTTTGGCCAGTGCACTTCTCTGCTCAGAAGTGTAAAAGTGACTAAAGCACGTTGCTGGCAGGCTTGGGTGTGGAGTCTGTGATTTTAGAGAATAAACTACTGTAACTTCTATTATGGTCTTTAGTTTTGATGATCTTCAGAACTGTGAAGCAGGCCAAACTCATCCCTAATGTCTGTGAACTGGGTGGGGGTTTGTTTTTCTTTGGAGTATGAGAGAGAGATACGTGACAGTTCTCTTGCAGAGCTGGAGCTGGGACTCATCTAAGTGCTCACCTGCAAGTGAACCTTCAGATTCTTTGTAACCCCATCATGTCTGTCATGCAATCACAGGCTGAAGACACGAGGATGCAGGAGATAATGAAGCTTGCACACGAGTTTTTACAGAACTTTTGTGCTGGGAACCAACAGAACCAGGCGCTGCTGCACAAACACATAAACCTGTTCCTTAACCCAGGGGTAAGAATAACTTCATGCCATGTTGTGGTTTTTTTCCAGAGAGAAAAGAGAATGGACTGTCCTTGGTAATTACATTTGGTCCTGTTCTGACGGAGGATTGATTGGAGGGATCACACTTAGTTTTCTTTCTGAAGCCTCCAAAGCTTGTTTAGGACCATTTCAGTATAGAAAGTTCAGGAGGCTGAAGTGGGCTAAAACTAAATAAGCTGGGATACAAGGCATGGTGTTGAAAGACTGGCTCCTTGGAAGTGGTCTGTTCTGTTATACAGCCACCCTGCAGGGGTGTTGACTTTATCATGACCTCTCTATGGATTTGGTGACTTGTTTGTTTTCTAATTTCCTTCTTTCATCCCTTTCATTAGATTCTGGAAGCAGTAACAATGCAGCACATTTTCATGAACAACTTCCAGCTTTGCAGTGAGATTAATGAACGCGTTGTTCAACACTTTGTCCACTGTATAGAAACACATGGCAGAAATGTTCAGTACATCAAGTTCCTGCAGACGATTGTCAAGGCGGAAGGAAAATTCATTAAGAAATGCCAAGATATGGTAATGGCTGAGGTGAGAGCTGCAGAGATTTGCGAGGTCTGAACAGAAGTTTTCACATAGCATTTGGTGAAAATGACAAATTGATCCTCTCGCTTCTGGGACTGCCAAGAAGCTGACAGCTCTCTCGATGCAAAAAGAGCATACAGCTCCAGAAAGCACAGGCTGTTTTTGTGACCAAAAGCCTTCTGAGCTCTTCACCTATGGATACAAAGAGCGGCTGATTGTTAATGATAATTGCAAGTTATTTCTCAGGCTTATGCAGAGCAGCGTATAGGCAAGCTTAGTCTGAGGAAAGGCTGCCTTTCCATAGGAAAACTGTAAGAGAAATAGAGTTAATTTCAGTATTCTAATGCTGAAGGAAAATTGTACTGATAATAATGTAATTTGATAGGAATTTTTTTTTTCTTAAGTTGCTGAATATGTGAATTCTTGGTATGTGCAGAAAGAGGAGAAGTCTGAGGGCCTTCACCAATGCATGTGTGTAGTTAACTGGGAGATCAGCATGTTGGAGTACAGAAGGGGGAGGTAAGAAAAGGGCAAGAAGTCCCTATACACGGGATTTTGGAGGCAAGCTGTTTATTTGCATGACTAATTGCATTGTTATTGGCCTTCTCGGCAGGGGGAGCTCGAGGATCAGATTTGTCGAGCTCTGGCTTCCGCATGTCAATCAATTGATTGGAGGTCTTCAGTATTTTGCCATTCAGTTTAAAAATGGTTTTGTGAGCTTCTCAACATGAGGTTGAGTTGGTGAAGGTGTTCAGCAGTCAGCTTTGACCATGGTCAGCAGCTGCTGAGGAAGGGGTTGCCTTCTGTCTCTTATCTCGCGGATGGCACCAAGCTCTAACTGGAGGGCTGTCTGATTTCTACAGCTGTGTTCTTTGTAGTGCTCAGCCCCACAGCAGCTCTCAGTCTGCTCACTGTTGTTCTCTTTGTGGAGTTACAGGAGATCCTAACTGCTCTGGAGCTCCGGCCATCCAGACCTGAAATGCAAAGTTGATAGAAATCTTCAGTATGTGACTTAACGTGTCACTTGCTGGCCTTGGAAAATTGATGGTGTTTGTTCGGAAGGGTGGAATTACTGAGCCTGGCAGCCCTCCCACCCGGCATGCCCCCAAGGCATTTTTCTGAACAAAATGGTACATCTACAGCTTGCTGCATTAAGAAGTCAGCTGAGGCAATATACGTGAAATTAAAAAGTACAATGGAAAGTCACAAGCTTCTTGGCACAACTTCTGTCTAAGCAGTCGGTTGGGCTCACTTTGAAGTTCCTCAGCAGTTTAGAAGTGGTAAATTCGTTAAGAGAAAATGTTCCTGAGCTGTGCACTGTGTGAGGGGAGCAGCAGAGGAATGCCCAGCTGACTTGGTGGCTGCACTTCTTTTAAGGTTCCAAAGAATAGCTAATCATGACTTGCACTCTAACAGCCCGCTGTTTAGGGGAGGATGCTGTGGGGAGATGCCCAGGCTTTGATCTGCTAATGGAATATTTTTCTTTCTTGTTAGCTGGTGAATGCAGGAGAAGACGTCCTAGTGTTCTACAATGACAGAGCCTCCTTCCAGACTTTGGTGCAAATGATGAGATCAGAGAGGGATCGGATGGATGAGAACAGCCCGCTGATGTACCACATCCACTTGGTAGAACTGCTTGCTGTGTGCACAGAAGGCAAGAACGTCTACACAGAAATAAAATGCAACTCCCTCCTTCCTCTGGATGACATTGTTAGGGTAGTAACCCATGAGGATTGCATACCTGAGGTGAGGTCTGTTTGGAGACACTGGCCTTGCGTGAATTTGGAATGTACTGACTCTGGGCAAAAGAGATTTAATATTATTTGGTCCTTCTGGCATGATAAAAGCTGGTGGGACAGGTGAGCAACAGCAGTGAGCTGGGAAACAACTCCTCTCCCTGTCCTGCTATAGACAGTCCAAGTGATTCAGGAGAGCCCAGTGAAATCCTTCTGCTTCCTTGCCCTTAACATGGGGACATGATGCTGTGCTTGTTTCTTTTATAGGGTTCTTGAGGCAGAGAAGTTTATGGAGTATGCTACTAAACTTGAACAGATGGTTCTGCAGAACTGGAAATGATTATAATGCTGACGTTTTGTCTGCAGTAGTCCCAGTGCTTTTTATTGGATGATGTCTTGCTATTCATGGCATTAAATTTCACCAGTGCTTAAATAAAAGGAAGTTGAGCTACAAATGATTTATGCAGCAGTTTCAAAGTGCCATTATATCCATTCACAACACTTCTCAGGTTTTCATTTTTTTTAATGGTATTTTTTTATTTCTCCACTTGTAGGTTAAAATTGCGTACATCAACTTCTTGAATCATTGCTATGTGGACACAGAAGTAGAAATGAAAGAGATTTACACCAGTAATCATATGTGGAAGCTATTTGAGAACTTCCTGGTTGACATCTGTCGGGTAATGATTTTTCTATCTGGGTGCTGAATTGAAAAAATTTCATCTCTGTAGTGTACAGCAGCAAAAATAAGGCACAGTTCTGCAGTGAGTTGAGTAGCCCCAACTGCTGAGCCTTTTCACATTTATATTTGCCTTTTCCCCTGTGCCTGTGGATTTCTTTAGTCATGTTCCATGGAACACATTCATATTTTCCTTTTAAAAAAAAAAAAAAGCAGCAGCTCCACACCCTGCTCCTTTGTCTGCTGCATTTTTCTGTTCTGCCACCTGGCTTGCTTATTCTGGCTCTGGTTGCCAGTTTCTTCCCAAGCAATAGTCAACGTTTTTTTGGCAGGTCAGGACCATTTTGTTTTTCCAAGCTTGGCATTTGTTTGTCCCTATGGCTTTCTGCCTGGGATTCCAAGTATTTCCCCATATGAAAGCATTACACCTTGGTCCTTCCTATCCTCCTAGCTTATTTCTTCTTAGCAACTCTGTTTCTTCTCCTTACTCCTTAACATGATCTATGCCAACGTATTGAAACAGCGAGAGTGTTGGGGTCTGCCTTTGCGTGTGCTGGAAATACAAAGATGCCAGTATCATAAATATTGTTCTGACATGGCACTGCCCTGGCTGATGCAAAATCAAACATCTCCAGTCCATAATCCTTATTAGTCTATTCTGGTTGAGCTGCTTCTGATCTAGTAATGAATTGTCTTGCAGGCTTGCAACAACACCAGCGACAGAAAGCATGCTGACTCCATATTGGAGAAGTACGTTACAGAAATAGTGATGAGTATCGTCACCACTTTCTTCAGTTCCCCGTTCTCTGATCAGAGCACTACTTTGCAGGTAGGAAATAACTAGAGACACAAATGAAGAGATGGTGCCAACGCAATTATGTTAACTCCAGTTCTGTTATCAGTTCAAAAGAGGCACGTGGGTGCAGATTTGTATTCTTTGTGGCCAAGATGTTTGTTTTGAGGTAGAAATGGAAAGAAGTTTATTAATATCAGTGTGCAAACATTTTCTGTGAGAGCAGTTACAACTTCATGAGTTCAGTTCTCCTTGACACCACATTGAAACTCTCTCCAGCAGACCTACATGTTGTTACGAGGTTGGCAGTTGGATGGCAGGAAAGAGTTCTGCAGAGCACACTGAGAAAAGAAAGTAAAGCTTTGGTGACAAGCCTTCCAGATAGGGGGAGTGAAAGACACATTACAGAGGGTACAAAAATAGTGTATTTTATAAGATTACCATTTCCTCTAAAAACAAAACAAAAATGCAAAAGCTTTGTTCTATTAAGCTCAATAACTTCTGATCTGTAACAAATGCATGGGGGAGAGCTTGGAATGTTTGTGACAGAGATTTCCTTTGCAGAACAGCAGTGTCAGGACATTGCCCTAATGTTTGTATTGCAGCACAATGATAACATCATTCTTTTATTCATAAATAACTTCTTGGGAGGAGTGTGGGCGGAGTGGTCAGGTGTCTGGCTGATCTCTCAAGTTTGAGGTTGGTGATTGCTGAAACCTGATGCAACCTCATCATGCCAAAGGCAATTGTTCAGAGTGCAAACTCCAGGTTTGTAATTTAATGCAACTGGCAGCAGGTTAGGAAGCATCTTGCTTCCCAAAGGCAGCCATAAGGGGCATCTGCCAATTGACTGTGGCAGTCCCTCGTCACGGTGTGAATAGTAACCCTTTGGATCATGGTGTGCTGCCTGGGTGACTGCAGGCTACCAGGAAAATGTACATAGAACTGCTGTGTGACTGCGTCAGGTGAGGAGTTCCTTCTGCCCAATATTAGCAGTTTGTTCCTGCCCTCATTGAATCATTGGATGTGTAGTTGACCCGTGCCTGGATGACCAGTTTCCAGCCTGATCCATTCAACTATTTTATGTTCAACAGAGTTCTGCTTCTCAGACCTTATTCAGGCAAGAAGTCGGTCACGTTGAAAGCAGCAGAGCAGCATTTGAGCTGATCTCAAATGCTCTTTAATTGCCAGACTGTGTGCTTTGCCTGTGAGAGCACAGAGAGCTGCAGCAGCTGTGTTTGGGCTGAGCAGCTTTATTAGAGTTGTGTCTTAACCCAGGCAAGTCTGAGCAGTCCAGCAGTTCATTTGCTTCTCATGTGACTTTAAAATGTCAGCAAGTATTGTACCATCAACTGCCATGAAAGTTTGTCAAAATTTCATCATAAGATAAGAAGTTGAGATCAATGGTTAGCCTTGTTCCCCAGGGCTCTGCCCTTCTCCTCTCATCCCTCAGTGCTGTATACCTTGGCTGTCATACCTTTAATTGTCATCTGAGAGCACAACATTTGAATACACTTCCTTATCATCACGTTAGCTATCTGATAACTTTATATGTCAGCAGTTTTTCTTCAGTATCTCATTCACTCCTCTGTACAGAGATTATTTCATCCCTCCTTACCATCTCAGATGATAGCTCTGTCTTTGTGTTATCCTGGATTTGCCTTGCTTCTACATCTCTGGGTTAAAAGCTCTGTCTTTACCTTTCCCTGCCTGTCCATGCTATTTCTCACGTCTGAGAGCTCTCCCATGTGAGGAGTACAGTTTGCTGCTGTACATAACTCCTCTGGGTTAATAACTCCTGGGTTGGTAACTCCTCAGATCTGAGATCCTGCAGGGCTCCCTGTCTCTATAAGCAAACAACCTTTGTCGCTCGGCTTTGCCTTGCTTCTGGACTTGCTCACTCCCCATTCTTTCTGCTGTACCTTGTCCTCTCATTTCTTTTCATGCAAGCCTCTTCTTGTCTCATGCTCTTTCATGTTATAGCTTGTTGGACTTGAATTGTGCCTCCCCTGAGTCAGGACCAGCCTTGCTTGTTCAAGGAACACCTCGTACATCTATCATACAGTTCAAATAATATAAAATTAGGAGAACATAAATATGTCTTCTCAAAGAACAGCTGTCCAAAAATTTTCCTCTGTAACAAGTACTGTTTAGCTTGCCTGCTCCTAAGGGTGCTGCTGCCCGAGGCTTTCTTTCACAAACTTTCTTGGAGGGATATGGAACATGGAATAAATTTCTTATTTGATATTTGATTTATGGACAGTGTTTGAGCAGATTGAGCAGCTCTGGAGCTTTTTCAACCAGCAAGTCTTTGGAAAGGAGCTGGAAGGTCTGCTAGTGGCTGAAGTCCAGAAGCATCGATATTTTCGGTGCCCTCAGAGAACACTACCAACTGTCTGCCATGTTTTTGGTGTTCGGCTTATTTCTAGGAAGGATAGTGAATATTTGCCCCATAGTTATTTCTAGTTCTTTAATTTTGACTCTCATTTCATATATTCCATAGTGGTATTATTTAATGTGTTGATTTAATAGACTTAATCATCTAATAGATTTGTTTTTTTCCTCTAACTCCATTTTTTTCTTACAAACAGACACAGATCTTGACCAGAATAAAAGAGGTATTTTTTCTCTGGTTCCTAAGTCTTGTGGGCTGTGCACTGTAGTGTAGTTCACATAGCTGTTAGAAATGTGACATAGCTAATAGGCAGTGGGATGTGGGTATTTTCTCTCAGGCAGAGTTCATTTGAAACATTTTAAATACTCTTTCTTCTATAGGTAAAATAAATGAATTGCTATACAAAGTAATTATTATACAAAACCAAGTGAGGAGTTCTGATCAATATGGTTGGGACGCTGCAGAGATGAAAGAGCAAAGCTCATGTGCAGTTGTGTATCTCACCTATCTGCAGTGGAAGATTGCCATGCAAAGTACAGGGCTAAAAACCACACGTTAATTTTGGCTGCTCAGTAACAACTGGTTTTATTTACCACTAACTACTACCCATGTTCAAAATAACAAGTACACAGCTGGTTTCTTCAGGAAATTAGATACCAGGTGATATGTGAAGTGATGAGTTTTCAACTCTGTAGCTGTGCTGTTGTTTAGCCAAGAGCCAAGTCTCATTTACCTGTGGGCCATTGAGTCAGCTGCTGGTCAGTGCTAAAGGAAGAGCCTCCATGTGCCAGGTTTGCTGATAACTCTGATTAAACAGATTAAGATTACTGCTTATTTCCTTTGCTTAGTCAGGCTTCAGTTACTAAAGCTTTATGCTTTAGAAGCTGTCTATTTAATATTTCCCTTCCAGCCCTTGCTCCCACCCTTTCCATTCAATTGCTGATGGTGTGGTAGATAAGCTGTCTGTGCAGTAAGTTGTGTAACTAGAGGATGCAAACCAGCTGGAAATGAGTGGTGTGCAAGAAGTCGTGGCTGAAGCTGGAAACTGATGTTACCTCAAGTTGATGCTGGCATATCTCAGGATGATGTGATGCTTGATTTTTCTTCCTTCTTGTGTTCCAGACTCGCCAGCCTGTGTTTGTACAGTTGCTGCAAGGCGTGTTCAGAGTTTACCATTGCAACTGGTTGATGCCAAGCCAAAAGGCATCAGTGGAAAGCTGCATTCGGGTGCTCTCAGATGTAGGTAAGATGTGGATGCAATCAGATCTAAATGCTGCAAACATGGTCTTGTATTTGCTGCTCACGTGTCATCCTTCCAAAAACAAAGCTCAGCTTCCTTCTTGCTGGTGCAGTTTGCACCTAATTCAGAGCCAAGTCACACTGCAAAGCCAGAACTGTGCCGATGGATTGCCACAGCTGAACAATAGGTGTTGTCTCCATAACCTGAAGTGCTTTCTTGGTTTAACCTCAGAGCTCTCTGTAATCCTGTTCATCTGTGACTGGGAAATGGTCCATCTGTAGTTTTGTAGCACTCCTCCCAGTAATTTGCTCTGCTTTGAGTAGCAAAAAGAGTAATTTGTACTGGATATGAAGCCAAATTCTGTTGGGTAGGTACACGTGTGTGCTAGCAGGGGATTAGTGTGTCTCTAAAGATGTTACCCCTATTCACACCATTTGAGTAAACAGCCCAGAATTGTGAAATCTTTTAAATGTGGTGCTGTGGAGAGGTCTGACCATTACACAGGGACTATACATTCCATTGTTTGAAGTGCATAGAAGGCAGAAAGAATTGCAAGTAGAGTGTGTCTTGTTCTTGCATTGGTCATAATACATGGGCTAAAGGGATCTATTCTTACTAAACCTCTATTTGTTGCAGCAAAAAGCCGAGCCATTGCAATTCCTGTGGACTTGGACAGTCAGGTCAACAATCTCTTCCTGAAATCCCACAATATTGTGCAGAAAACTGCAATGAACTGGCGAATGACTGCAAGGAATGCTGCCCGCAGAGATTCTGTGCTTGCTGCTTCCAGGGATTATCGAAACATAATTGAAAGATTACAGGTGACTGCAGCACCCCTTCTTCCTTTGATAACCACCTGTGTATTTACACGACAGGAGGAATTCATCAAGTAGAGCAGTGCTTGGGATTTGCCTAATCAAAGTGCTCCATGGTTAGCAAGTTAGCTGATATTGAATGTAATCCCGTGCATAAAATCAAATGTAGATCATCGCATAAGGAAACAGAATTGAAGGTACACTTACTGACTAGGGAAGTGTTACTCCCCTAGGAGGGGGAGGGCATTTGAAGTTACTGGTACTTGAAAGATTCTTGTTCCACCATCTGTTAGGAATAAAGCATTTTTTTGGTAAGAGAGGATTTTTTCACTGTCACAGACTTCCAGACCCCTTGAGTGCATTTCTCCTTGCACACCAAGCTGCTCAGTGCAGTGAAAGGTGCCACAGACCTGCATGGAGGCAGTGCACAGCTTGAAATGAATGGGCACATTGCTTTCTTGTGACACAGTTGCATACAGAATCGGTTTTCTGAGGTGTGCTGGCATTCCCATTGTTTATACTAAAAAAATAACATTTAAAATAATGCTTTGTGTTAGAAATACAGACTGTTTTAGCTATATTCTGTGTTCTGACCAGTGGATGGTTCAATAAAACCTTTTTCATACTGAATAAAATACATTATCTTGAACTATGTCATCTTCCTTTGAAGACTCATCCTATGCTTAAAAGCTTTTCATAGCAAACAGTGCTACCTTACTTTGTCAACTAATGTAAAAACTCTGCCCAGCCCATTCTCACTTAAATGGTTTGTCCCTCTCTATCCATTCCCCTCTATTCATTTAATGTGATTAAACTTTTTCTCTCTGCTTTCACGTATATCTCAGTTTTTTCAGAGTGCTGAAGTTTTAGCATTAACATCCTTTTATTGTCAGGTAGCTACAGCTTTCCAAACACCAGTGAAAAGGGAAGACTCCCATTTATGCATAATTTTATCAGTATATGTAAGCATAAGTACCCTGATAGTGTCCAGGCAAGATGGGCCTAACTCTCCGGCTCCTCTTTTGCAGTTTGTAGCATTAATTAGTATATAACAATATAGGTGTTTAATGTTTAACATCTCAATGTGTTCTAGGACATTGTATCAGCTCTAGAGGATCGTTTACGTCCTCTTGTCCAAGCAGAGCTGTCAGTACTGGTAGATGTGCTTCACAGACCTGAGCTGCTCTTCCCAGAGAACACAGACGCAAGAAGGAAATGTGAAAGCGGAGGTTTCATTTGCAAGTAAGTCATCTTGAAATCTGACATGTTGGGAGGTTTTTAGTAATATTGGCTTTTTACCAGTTTTCACCCCATGCTCTGTGGAGGGATTTGTTCTTGCCCAGCTTTATGCTGGTATTTCTTGCTATGGTAAGTAGTGTTTGTTTAGGGGTGTGTGAGCTGCTGGTGTCGGGGGTTGTGCTCCTAGAGTTATTGCTTAGAAGCCTATTTGCTGTATTACATATAGCATGTGTAAATGAAGGTACAACCTTGAACAGATTCTTGTCTTTGACCTCAGTGATGGTTGCAAGGCGCTTGTCCTTGTAGCTCTCGATACTGGGGAACTGTGTCAAAATCAATTGTTATCTCATGCATTACTTAACTCAGATGCCCAAATTTGGAGTGAAGGAAAAGATTACAGGGTCATTTGGAGGGCAGTTCAGGGCAGAATCCAGGTTCTCAGATCATCTGCTGGAGAGGTGGGTTATGTGCGGAGATCACAGAAACCAGGTAACTGAGTAATTAATAAACGCTGGGGAGAGTGGATTTCAAATTGAGCTACTGAGGACTCCCAGTATGTCTTCAACAAAGTGTGTGTGGAACAAATTTCTCCTTGCTGTTAGTGTTTGTTCTGCAGAGATCTATTGAGTCTTAAATTATATGGTGCCTTCCTCTGGTTTCTTTCTGCCTGTAATCAGATGGTTTTATCTAGTTCTTCTGCCTTGCTTGTCTGTGTGTTTCCTTTGCAGCTTTACCAAAGCCTGTGGTGGCTTCTTACTTGTTGCTACTGAGAACATTCCCCAAACAGTTATATAACAGAGACACAGAATTATGTTTTAATAAAACCCTGTTTGCAGCTTAAATTCAGTAAGGGAGCCACATATCTTATCCTACTCTTAGAATGCTATTATTAAAATGAACTGCTTATGATTGTTTCTTTTCAGATTAATAAAGCATACTAAACAGCTGCTAGAGGAGAACGAAGAGAAACTATGTATTAAAGTATTACAGACACTCAGGGAAATGATGACCAAAGATAGAGGCTATGGAGAAAAGGTAACGTAATTGACAGTTTGTCATTCCATGTTCAACACTGCCTTTATTACTCAGGAAAGGAAAATCAACTTCTGGCTTTTTCAGGCTGTTTTGTATGTGTAAGCACTTCTGTGCTGGAGAAAGAGCAAAAGATTTGTATTCAGCTAACAACTTCAGAAAGAATGGAAAAGGTCAGACTGGTGCTATTGTTTCCTACTTAAAATTTGCAAGTTTAACTCCTAATTCTTGCAGTTGCTGACGATGGTTACCTTTTTACAATGAATATAATGTCTATATCTGTTTCTTGGGTCCAGGTGTCGCTTCATCAGGTCACATACACTTGTGATTAGAGGATATTTAGTGGTTTGATTTTAACTTATATACATCTGAGTCATCGTCTTGTGAGTTACAGATAGAAACTGTTCAGCCACCCCTGTATTTTCCATTCTCTTCTTTGCCTTTCCTATGTACGGTTTCTTTGTCTATTTGAGAGGGATGTTTTCCTATAGCTGCAGACCAATGCTCTGAATTGGAAGCGTGTGTCTGTGCCAATGTGTTTGGGGATCTGGATGTTCCTGCAGTCCATCTCAAGCTCCCAATCTAAAGCATCTCCTACATTTTTTAAGCAATGCAGCCTAACAACATGCCACACAGCAGGCACGTAGTACAGCCTCTGATAAGTGCTCATGAAGAGGTCAGAGCTGGCAGCTGGGGCTGGGAAGCAGTGGTGTGGAAGGATGCTCCCTGCAGCTGGGAGCCTGTGCCTGGGAGCAGATGGTGTCTCGTGTCTGATGAGCACGTGCTGTAGGGTTTGAAGTTGTTGCACAGTGCTAGATTCACAGCCCAAAAAGGCAAAAGCTTTAGAGCTCAGACAGCTTCATAATATGAATATTAACTGTAGCTATAGCTGCAGCTGTGAGGAAGGGAGAAGCTGTGGCATCACTGGGGATGAATTACCACCTGGGATGACCCAGACAACTTCTGCTTTGTCTGGCATAGCTGGAAAGGAGGACGCAGGAGCGGAACACAGTGCTCTGCTGCCATTCAGCAGGAGGCAGGGACCTGCAGGAGCTGAGAGAGCAAACACAACAGGGAGGCTGCACGCATGTGGCTGTGCACGTGTGTGGGCTGCGACCCGAGTGTACCCAGCTGAACACGCAGCAGGGCGGGATGGAGGGAGGCTGCTCGCAAAGTGCCCAGAGGGCAGGGATGGCCAGGGCATGCTCCCTTCCCATGTGCACCTCTCAGGATCCAGCCCACCTCTGGGCTGTGGCTGCAGTTTGTTCTGCAACGCTGTGCTGCTTGGGAATCGTCTTTGCTTTGCTGAAGCAGTTTTTTTTTGTAAACTCATTGACTTTGGAAAGGGCCCTAATAAACTGCAGGAAAGAAACATACATAGGCAGGATGGTAGACTGGTAGGATGGGGCAGCTGCAGCTTTCAGCTTGTTTTCCATGAATTGCCCTCATCTGCTCAAGTGTCAGGGTCCTGTGCTGAGTCATAGCCCCCTCCCTGCAAAGCCCTGAGGCAATCTTCTGACCTCTGCTTGGCCTCTTGGAACAGCTGGAAGTCTTCAGCCCTGATGTTCCTTTATGAAGACATGTGCAGTACGGTGCAGGTCAGGTCTGGAAGGGGTTGGCTGCAGCCAGCACAAGTCAGGCTGCTCTGGCAATAGGGAGCTGGGTGAGGTGATCTGTTTTAGCAAGTGTTGGTGCTTGCTGATACTTTCTCATGCCCAAAGCAACAGGATATAAAAGCTGAAACACAATGTCAGGTTTGGTAGTACATGTTGTTAGTGAATTTATCAGTGAACGTTCTCCCATTAAAAAACAGCCAAGAGAGGCTCTTCAAGGTCAGCTGGAGTAGTAGAGATGGTGGACATTATGCATGAAAAAAGTAGGAGCTTTGAGTTCTTGGTGCAGTATGCCAGTTGGTTTTTCCAAACAGAAATTCATTTACAAGCATACCTTGGAATTTTACAAGCTTGGGTAAAGTGGCATCTCCAGAGGGTGCAGTTATTGGGACGGACTGTTCTGTTTGAGAGTCCAACACGATTCTTAGGCTTCCAAGTGTAGAAAATGCATTACAGCAAATCAGTTACATAATGCAAAATAAGAACATCCCTTGAAGTTCTGAATGTGAGAAAGCAGCTGAGTGCTTATGGATGGGCTGCTGGCAGTGTTGGACAGCTGCTGCCTGGCTGTGAGAGGCGCACTCATGGGCTCTCCCCTGTGTTCATATAGCTGGATTTAGTTACCACTTATGAGACAGTGCCTTTGGTTTTGCAGTCATCCTGAAGCATAAAAAGAAGGAAGAGAAACTTATCCACCTGTTCTGAGGCCAGGAGGCCTTACATGCAAGCAGCAGATCTTAATGCTGTCAGCAGCATGCCGACCATCCCCACTGTGCAGCTGTAGGTGATGGGTTGCTGCAAGCAGTGCCCAGCAGCAATGGAGCTCAAGGCCAGCTTGAGCACAGCGTGTGGTTCTGCTGGCGTGCTGTGTGCTGCTCCTGGAACAGTCTGATTTATAGACGGCCCCACTCCTCCTTTCCCACTGAATCTTCCAGCACAAACAGTAGAAATATTGCACCTCCTGGCCCCCGTGCTGTCCCTTCCGGAGGTGGAGATGTGGTGAGAGCACAGCGCTGCCTCATCCCATGAGCTGAGGCCTTCATTAAACAGCTGGGATTCCTCTGCAGCATGCAAAGAGTGTGGTGAGAGTGCAGATGCACAGAAGCCTGTGGGAAGGCTCGAAGCTTTCCATATTGCTGAAGGCTCCTGCTCTTGGCACACGCTCAGGCGCTCTCAGGGATGGGGAACATACCATGGTGCATTCAATATGCTGAAAGCTCCGCTCCATTGACAGTGTAGGCTAGACCCACATTTTTTACTTAGCTGAAACATGTCATTCATGCACCTCGTCCTGCTGCCTACCAGCTGATGAGCTCAGCTCTCCAGTTGTTAGATCTCAGAATTCTGCTCCTGTTCCAAACTGGAAACCTGGCTGCTGGGCTCCCAGCTCAGCTGCCCTCGCACGCCCGGGGCGAAGCAATGCTGTGAAATAAGCACAATGGTGGGTTATGGTGTCAGTGTTAAATGATTGATAGGATCCTAATGTAAGATCTGTTTGTAATTTCTCTTACTAATGCTTGCTTTCAATTCTTCCCCCTCTTTTTCTTTTCCCAGCAGATTACCATTGAATTGGATAATGCTGAGGTTTTAATTTTATTTCTCTTTTCCGGTGTTGTTTGTATGGTGTTTGTTTCCTGAGCAGCCTGTGACCTGTCCTGTTGTCTCCAGCACTGTATGCCTGTGTCAGTGCAGTAGTGGAGGTCTCGGTCTGCCATGTGTCTATAATGGGAATAGTTACTGTAACTAATTCCACGTGTCATTGCTTGGAGTATCAGTCCAAATGCCATTTGAATTCCTGGCAGTCTCCTGGTGCCATAGGAGCTCTCCTCAGGTCTGGAACCAGCTCTGAGTCTTCTGAAGCACTGACTGCTGTGAGCACTGTCAAAGCATCGGCCTTCAGCTGCAATAAAGCATTGAAAGCTGCGCGCAAGTTCTGTCAGCTCTATGAAAAGACAAATGCTGGTTTTAGTGGTGTTAGCAGAGAAGGTGGAAGAAGCTGGGAGGCTGCGGGAGCAGCTCCTGTCTGAGCTGCATGGTGGTGAGATGTGACTTGTTCCCAAGGAGCAGCAGCAGGAGGGCAGTGGGCACCGCTCTGTGCTGCTGGGCCTGGTGCAGCAGTTTGCAGGCAGGAAGGCTCTGTGTGGAGAAGGGCTTTCTAATTAGAAAGCCCTAATTAGGCTTTCTGAGGACTCCAGAGGAGGCATGTTGGGTGTAAGCTGCAAGCTCTGAGCTGCCTCTGCTGCTGCAGCCTCCTCAGGCAGACCTAAAAACAGTGTGGGCACAAAGACTGGGATTCTTCTTGCATCAATGTATGATGCTCAGAAAGTGATGGGCTAGCACCTTATTTCACTGGAATGCCAGGGAAATAGAGGCATTTACCTCTTGTTTTGTTTCCTGCGCTATCTCCCAAACCAACCATTTAGAGGCAACAAAATTCAACCCTTTAAAATGCTCACAGTGCTGCTCCTGTTTATTCAGTGGAAGAGATGATGAACTATAAGGCGCTTTCTGCAGAACTCCATTTGGATGCTGATCAGCTGCATTTATTTCGGTAACTTTTCTCTGAGGAGAACCACATCGTATTTGAAATAGCAACTACTTCTTAAATGAGATTTTTTCCCCCCTATTTTACCTGGGGAATTGCATACTAGCAGTGTCTCTGAAAAATGATCCTGTTGGCACATGAACACGTCTGTCAGGTGCTGGACCCCCAGGTTGTGCAGAGCATCCCAGAATAGCAGCAGCATTTCATCTTGGAGAACCTTCAGACAAAACCATGAATTGTTTAATTGCAAATTAAGTCATAACATGAAACTCTTTCTCACTTAGTTTCTGGCTGTAACACACTGCCTTTGCCTGCAATAAATCAGCCAGAGCGTGCAGAGCAATTTGGGATCTGCTCTCGAGCCTGCAGTGTTGGAACGCTGTCGCTCTGTGGTGGAGCAGCTACTGGAGGGCACAGGTGTTGGATGTGTGGGAATGGGATCCAGCAGTGTCTGGATCCACTGGTGACTCCCAAAGACAGTCCTGGTGTTGCCTTTTGCAGCTTGTCACCCCTGGCAGTGGTACGTGTGCAGGGCAGAGAACACAGCTATCTCTAGTGTTGGTAGAACTAATAAATGCCCTCCCTGACTAACTCTGCATTATATAATTTTTCTGACCAGCTGAAGCACTTCTTATTCCCTCGGGGTAAGACTCCAGCGAAATAACTGAGTGCAGAGCTGCCTGATTTCAGAGGATTTCTGTGTGTACGAGCAGTCTGAACTTCACATCCTCCACTTGCTGCAGGGCGATTCCAGTGCATGGTGTTCCAGACACACTGAACCCCACAACATGAAAAGGTGCATTCATTTGTCACAGGGACTTATGGCAGGAAGAAAACAGGAGCTGCAGCCCCTGTTAGCAATTGAGGGTGAAGAAAGGGAGTGCCTTTCTCAGCAGGTGAATACCTCTGGAATCCACCGCGGGGCAGGAAAACCCCTGCAAAGCAGGAAGGATCAGCAGTGCGGTGCAGGAGCGAGCAGTGCTTTGATCCCGCTGCCCTCACTTGGCCCAGTTCTGTGCTCTCTGCTGAGGGATTTATCCCGAGGTTGCTGTTAGCATTGCTGCTGAGAAGGAGGGACAGGAAGGAGCTGGAGTTCTGATTAGAACTTGTGGAGTTCTTAAGCTTTTGTAGATGTTTTTTAAGCTCTCCAGCATCCAGTACTGCAGCAGTATTCATGCAGGAGGATTCTTCTGAAGAGAGGGATTATTATGCATTAAGAAGGAAAGCAATTCTTGCAGTATTTCTAAAGATTTCAGGTTCCTGTAGATCTGTAGGGACAGGGTCTGCATGAGACTGGCATTAAAATAAAGAACAGAAGAAATATCTTAAGGTTGAGGAGGAACAAGATTTGCTTTGATAAAAATAAGAACCCCAGCAACCCAATGCCAGAGCCTGGAGAGTGCTTTGCTCGCAGCCTGCTCTGGGGCTGGAGCTCAGACAGGGCTGCAGAGCTTGGAGCCTCAGCAATAGAGATTAACTGTGTCTGGAGGTGGATATGGTCTCTGTAAAAGCCCTTGGGCTGATCCTTTCTTTGTGGACATTTCTCAGGGCTGCACTGCTGTGTTTTTATTTCTGGGGGAGCTGTCAGCAAGACCAACCTAAATTTTTCTTAAGTGTAGCCCAGTGTGAATCTGTGCCCAGCAGTGATAACAAAGTTGTTGTATCTGATAACAACAAGCTTGCTTTTCATTAGATCCCCAACCCATCAAGAAGCCCAAACCCAAAGACAAGTGTGGGTTCTGCAGTTCTGAACCCCACCCTGGACTCCCCTTGGCCCCAGTGGGTGGCTGTGCTGCACTGAAGTGCAGGCGTCCTGAAGGAACACGTGAATCTTGATGTGGATTAAGAAGGTGAGAACTCTGAGTGCTGACCTGCAGGTGGCATGCTCAGGATGCTGAATGTGACTGGGAGATGTCCTACTTTTCTTTTTTTTTTCCCTCTCCCCTCCCAGCCACATTGCAGCGAACTGCTCCATTGGGCACCTGCCAACATTCAAGCAGCAGTTACATAAGAACAGCTTTTTTTCCTGGAATTTAGGCTCGCTGCTGATGTGTGACCTTCAGCAGTAATTGCCAATAAAGGCGGCGGAGCTGTTTACGGTGCCTTGGGTCCGTGGCTGCCAGCAGCCAACCCTGTGCCGGTGGCTGCTGCAATGGCTGTCGGCACGCAGCTGCCCTATGGCCCCATGGCTGCAGTGGGGTGAGGATGGGCAGGTCCAGCACACTGCTGTGGGGTTGCGCCCTTGGTTCCACCCCCACCAATGGTCTGAGACCCAGCCCAGCATCCGCAACAACAGTTTGGTGCTGAGGATGTTTAGGATTTGAAGGAAAATAACAGAATCGAATAAGCCCCCATTTCCTAAATTTATTTTTTAATTCACTAAACGGGCTGCCCAGAGAGCTGCGGGTGCCCCATCCCAGGAGGGGCCCGAAGCCTGAGCTGCCAGGGGCACCCAGCCCACACTGGCAAGTCATTAAGGTCCTTTCCAACCCAAGCCATTCTATGGTCCTAATGATGCTTTATGCAGCTGATAAAACAATCATCATCAAATCACATCTCCATCAAATCACCACTCCGTGGAATTTTGAGGTTGTGTCTTTTTTTTTTTCTCTTCGATTTGGTCTTAAGGTTTCACGTAGGTGGAAAGGGAATTAAAAATCCTGGCACAAAGGGATGGACTGAAGTGACCTCCACGATGCCGTTCATCAGTGATAAACTGTGAAGCTGAGCAGAGTGCAAAATATAGGCTACGTTGTGCATATCTGATTACTGGAACTGGAAAAATTATTAACCTCTGAAGTGCTGAAGGGATGCATTTTTAAACTGTTTTCCTTGCAGGGAGAGCTTGTACCAAGGTCATCTCTGTGTATTTTGCTCTTAGACAGTGCTTCACTTGTTATGTCTCCAGGAGAGGAAATGCAGCCTCTCATAAATTTTTGTGGGCTGCCTTATATTTTCTTTCCTTCAGAGATCCTGCAATCTTTGGACTGTTTTTATTGCACGAACTGGAACTGGTAAGCTCTCTGGAAAGAAGGACTGGAACACTTCTGGTTGTTTGTAAGAATAACAAGAAAAAAACCGGCACCATCTTACTGCTTAATTAAAACTACTAATGCGGGATTTGTAGACAAGATGGAAATGGCAGAGCTTGATAAGAGAGCTCTTCTACCCCAGCTTTCCTTGGTTCTACATGGTAACGGTATAGCACTTAACCCATGCAGAGTTGTCAGTTATTACTGAGGACTTAGGAAGAACAGCAATGTAGCTTGTTCTTGTCTGCTGTCATGAGTCAGAATAGGTGGTGGAATGATGTTTTGCTTTTGCTCTGTGTGTCTCCAGTAAGAGCTGCACAGATGTATTTCACAGAGAGGACAGAGGCTCAGAAGGAAGGAGAACTGAGAAAGGACTCTCATGGCAGTGCCTGCACAGCCCATCCAGCTGGAGCTCTGGCTGTGACAGGAGCTGAGGAGCAGTGTTAGGGCAGAGAAAGCAGGGCAGTCGAAATCCTGATGTTCAGTAGGACTGAAGAAAAAAGGCTCTGATTTTTGTTTTGGAAGTGTTTGTATGTGTATTTTATTACATTGTTGTGTGCTCACAGATGTGTGCAGCCTTTTGTGATAAGGCTGTTTTCCAGCCGTTTTTAAACTAACAATGCGAGGTGTTTCCTATCCTGTGCTGCTGAAGTTATTTGGAGGAGACCCCATCTACATGAGTGGGAATCTCTGCCTGCCTTTTAAATGCGCTATGGACAGTTTTCACTACTCCTGTCCTGCACTCTTACTGCATTAAAAAAGGAGAAAAGCAATCCTGAGGCTTTAAACCTGAATGAAAGCCTTTCTGTATTTTCTCAAACCATTTTCCCTTGTTGTTGTTTTTTTTACCTGCAGTTCTGGGTGCTTGAAGTCTTCAATTTCATTTTTTTGGTGTTTTTTTTAAGGCAATGAAAATAAAACTTTCATGCTTTTCTATGGGCAAGAAAGAAAAGACCAGAACTTCTTCCATATGTCAACAGGTTGAGATGTAACAAGTTCAGGCTTGAGCTGTCACTGATATGGTGGTTTCTGAGGTGGACGCATCCACTGTTGAGTCAGATAAAAACAGCCCTGGGAAACACACACAGCCCGTGTTGGGGAAATGGATGGTACAGGCATTGCAGTCACCGACAGGTCAAACAAAATGCAATTCTCCTGTTACAGCTAATGATGAGTGGTCTGCTTGCCAGCCTTGTGGGAAGGGAGACTTAAAAGGAAGAGGGGTTTTTCTGTAGTGCTGCTGGTGAGCTGGCACGGTGTTGTGCCCTGCCCTGTCCCTGCTGCCCGTTGTGTTCCAGCTGGCAGCTATCGAGGTGCCCTGAGCCCCTTCCCAGAGCCACTGCCTTCCTTCTGGGTGGAAGACTGAGGGGTATGGAGGCACGAGGACTTCAGCAAAATGACTGCTTCCATCTGCATTGCCTTTTCTTACAGCGTAAGAGAATACTTTGCTTTTGCAGTACTGAGGGTAGCGTAAAGCATAGCGCAGCAGCTCAATGGTTCTTTGCTGCTTTAACCCATTTTGTCACAGAGAACGGTGATTTCAGTATTTGGAGTGTGTGTTCTTACTGAAAGACTGCTGAAGGCCATAGTAATGTGAAATGATCGCTGGAGCCCTGCCAGGGCCTGCGGCTTCTGCTTGCACATGAGTTCGTGGGGCTGGTCCTGACTCGCTGCTCTGTGTACACGTGCTGTCTGGGCTGAAGTGGGAAGGGATAGGAATTTGTTCTTCAGTTTAAGTTCGGGAAGATCAAACTGATTTTCTGTTCATCTCTGCTGATTTTCAACCCCAAAACATACATGCAGGTTTTATTAACAGGGGTATTAGACTGAGCGTTAGGGAACTTTGGTTTGGAACCTAAAATCCAGCTGCAGTCGTGTCCACTTGGCCTCCCAGCTTCTCTCTCTGTTGGAAGGAAGGTGCCCAGTTTCCCTTATGGTGTACGTGCTGTTGCTGATAACCCTTAACGGAGGAGGTGGTTTTTGCTCTGCCTCAGAGCAGGTTGTACTGATGTTGTCAGGACAGTGTGCCCAGACTCCCTAATGACTCAGTGTGGCTTTCCCAGTATCCAGTCTACAGGCAGCCAGGGGTGTGCTCAGTGGAGCGCGCTGAGCAGGAACTGTGTGTTCCTCTGCACAAATGAGGGTCTTCCTGTTAACTTTTGGTCCTCTGGCTCAAGTACTCCGTGCTCCAAGTAAGCCAAGAAAGAAATGGTTTGCATGCTTGTGTGGTTTCCAAGTGAGGTGACAATGCAAGGAAGCAGCGCACTGAAGGCCGTGCAGAGGAGCCAGGAGGAAAGTCCATTAGGAGGAGAACAGAGAGTGGTTCTTCCTGCCAAGGAGCCCCTGCACATGGAGCAGGGGAAGGGCTCACTTCACTGGCTCCCTCCTGGGAAGTGGGATCTCACCATATTTAGGCTTTGGGATCCTAACAGCTTTCCACCCTCTGCCCGGTGTTTCCCAACCACAGCGGATATCAGGTTAAAGCCCTGCAGCTGCTCTCCCAGCCTGTGCCCCATTTGTCTGTCTAGTTTGTGTGCCCTCCGGGCAGACAGGGCAGTCAGCAGAGGCTTAATTGGGTGTTGCTGCATCACATCAGAGCCTGATTTCTCAGTGTCTGTTCCTGCGAGGTTAAATCAATTTACCCACTATTAAGTAGGCAGTTCCATTTGAATGCTCAGGACTCTGTTGTATGTCTGAGTTCTTCTAGATGAAAGTTGCTTGTCTTCATCAGTGTTTCAATGTGATCAGTGTTCTGAGAAGTTGTCGCCGTTAAGCTTTATATTTCATTACTTGTATTTGGTACTGCATTACTTGTCTTTTATCTCAGGACAAGTGCATTTCTAGGTGAGAATCCATAGAAACCATTTTAAATGGCCATGTTAAGTCTCCTAGTGATGTATAGCACTTGCTGCTTCCCACTGGGGATGCGTGCACTGTGTTCTCTGTGATGTGTGTGCTGTTGTTCCCATGTGCAAGTGGAAGATCTCAAGTGTGCAGCGTGAGCACACTGCCCGACAGCGCGGTTCTGGGTTGAGGGCCTGTGTGCACCTGCAATGAAAGCTTTCAGCTCCTGCCTTTGTGCTTATGCAAAGTAGTTTGGGATGTTCAAAGGATACCTGCTCCATTTTCAAAACTTAGGAGCACGGTGGGTGGTGGGAGGGTGTACGTGATAATTATGCCATAATTCGTTTGTGATGATTCAGGTAGAGCTGAGTGGCTTGCTAGTTCCCTTCCCCTACGTGTTGACCACTAGATTTCTGTAGAGATGAAAGACTCTTGAAGAATGACTAATTTTTCTGCATTTTACTTTCAAATAGCTGCCGCAACCTCCAGAAGCGGAAAGCTCCGTAGAGGTGTGTCACCCACCCATATTTGTGCAACAAGCAAATATTGGTGTCTTGTAGTAGTCCTGATGGAGTGTCTGGCTGCTAGAAAAAAAGACCTGTGAAATGTGTGTTTAAGTGGTGTAGACAGTGAAAAGTATGGTTGGAGTGCTTCAGTCTGGTACAGCATCAGCAAGATAGTCTGAAAATACATAAAAGTGTGTAAACCAGCTCCCAAATCTTTTGCTCCTGGATGAAGCTACGGACCCAAAGGAAAAGTAATTTAATGTATCCGAGGTAGTGCAGGCCTGTCATCTGTTGATCTTATGCTTTTAATAGAAGGGCTCTTTAAGAAGTATCTGCTGAAATCTTCCTTTGTTAGTAGCATGAGATTTCATTTCTATGATTCCTTGAAGGAATTTTGTTTTCCCCTTATCTCACTTTAAAACCTCTGATAAGGAATTGGAGCTGACAACCGAACTTAGCAGAAGTTTCACAATCCCATAGCAGCATGGTGTCCTGTTTGAAGGGCCACAGTGAAACAATTAATGGTCCCTTCACTCCATGAAGGTCCCCAGCTCTTTAGTGACCCGCTGAAGGCACTTTTCCTTTTTGAGACATCCCAGGGATGATAAGAGATAAAAGTCGCTGAAATCTCAAAGCATTTTGGGATTGGTGGGATGCCTAGAGGTGACATCAGTAGATTTTACATTTGGATCCCTTATCAGTGCAAATCGAAGTGAAATAACACAGGAGTCTTAATCTAGGAGGATGTTGATTCTCTGTTTGTGTTTTGAAATTACAGAGGGGAAAAAAATGCGGACTGTGATGCTTCAAACCTTTGTATTTGCTGTTTTTGTGGGGTTGTGTTGAAATGTAAGCAGAAATTCTCGGTGGTCACAGAACGACCTTGAGATGCTTGCAAGATGGCTGCTGGTTTGAGATGGGTCCCTGGATGGCACAGTTTCAGAGTGTTTCAGTGTTTTCAGAATGCTTTAAAACAGCAAGAAGGTATTGGAAGTATTTCTGCTTTACAAAGTGGAAGTTCCAATCTATACTAAGTTCCTGAATATTTACTTCCTTCACATACTTAACATCTGAAGTGAGAGAGATTTGATTTGGAAATCTACACGTTCCATGGGACTTTGTTTAATGTATCACTGGATCCCCTTTGAAGTCTTTGGCTTTGGGATGAAAAACCCATAGGTTCTGGCAGGGGCTCCCAATGATCACATGCATTCAAGTGCCTCCACTTCCACCAGAAGCGTGTGTAGAGTGGGAAAGGAGTGTTTGTGTGTGTGTGTATATGTGTATACGTGTGCATGGACATAATGCATGGTTTGAGTTCTTAACAACTCTCGTGTGATACCTGTACAATTAGATAGACTTCGTGTTTTCTTTCAATCCATGAGAATGCCTTGGCACACGTGCATGCCATGTGGTCGGCTGGCTGGTGTCAGAGCAGACTGACTGAGTACTGCTGGAGCAGAGAAGGGCTCGTGTGTTGTTTAGTTTGTCAGTCAGTCTTCCTCATCTCCCCCTTGTTTTCAGCCGTGACTTCCCTTAATATTTTCCATGAGTGCAAAGATGTTAGTGTCTCTTTAGTGTTTCCTTGCTTTAAAATGAAATTTCTACATGCGCAGCAGCAGGAGCTTGATCAAAGTCCACCACAGAGGCAACTGGAGGATCATAGAAGGGTATGTACAGCAGTCAAGCGTGTTCAGAACTAATCCTCTACCTTTTCCTTGCAAACAGTGAAGTCATGTAAGACACTTCTGTGGTTATCTGCTTGTTGTCAGCCTGTTAGAAGTTAGCAAAGCTAGCAGCAGTGTTTACAAAATGGGGCATCTGGGCTCCTGTTGTGTTCCGAGGAAGGGAAGGTTTGGCTGCTTGGGATTCAGCCTCATATCCTGCTCTGGTCACACTGACAGCACCCCAAAGGTGATGATCACACAGCTGCAGTGAGATTATTGGTGCTAATGGAGTTTGCTTGTTTGGCCCCACCTGCCCTTTCATAAAGAACGAGGCTGCAAAGTTGACATCATTAATACATGTATAAATTTCTTCTACTTTCTGCTAGGAGCAGCAGCTGATATCTGCTTCACTCTTAAATTGTATTAAACATTTAATGTCTTAGAAATCATAACAGGTTTTTGATAACACCTGATCTGTGCTGCATCTGTTTTACTGACATATGTTTGTATGCTGCTTACCATTAGTTTACCTTGAAGATGAATGCAGATAAAACTGAATGCTGCTGGATTTCTCTACTTGGTTTTCCTTCCTGCCACCAAACATCTGATGTGTTTGCATACTGTACACATCGAAGTGCTGTATAACAGCAATGTGATGGCTAGGAAGGAAAGCCTGGAGGCAGCCCTAGGAGCTGGAGTTAACTCCATCACTCAGGATGTGGGGAGCTCACTAAGCAGCACTTCTTGTAGTCACACATCTTCGTAGTATTACTGCAAAGTAGTGATCTTCGTGGTATTATTACAAAGGAGTAGAAACTGCTGCTTTTAAATGCCGGGTGCTGAGGCAGCCTCTAGTCAGCTTAACAGAAAAGGCAATGAGAGAGCTCTGCTGCAGCCTGGGTTTGGCACAGGGCTCTGTAAGTATCAGGTTTCCTTTCTGATCAGTACCCGTGTGGAAGGAAGATGTAGTTGAGGATTTTTTTGCCTGTCTTGGCCTTGTTCTGTCACATATCCTTCCTTACCTGCCAGACTGAGACAGCAACAGTGGGTAAAGCACTCCATCATGTGCTAAATGCTGTCATGTCACAGTCAGTCACTTGCTCCTCGGGGATAAGTTTGTTGAGCTTTTGAGCTAGTCTCTTGCCTCTCCTACACGTTCACAATTTGGCCCAAGCAGTGGTAGGAAGCGTTATGCCCCTTGGAAAAGCTCTGATATTTTCTTCTCCTCTTTCTTCCAAAAGAACTGGGTTTGTTTGGTTGGTTGGTTGGTTTTTGTTTTATTTTTGCTTTTGGAAGCAGCTGGTTGGAAAGCTCTCCTGGAGTTTTTGTGACATCTCATCTCCTTGCCATTTCCCCCATCCCCATCTGATTGCATGAAGTGCAGCTCCTGTGCTGCTGCTCTCCCAGTGATGGGCAGTAGGAGCAGCTCTGCTCTGTGAGCAGCACGGCTGCCAGCAGGGAGCAGCGACCCCAGCCTGCTGCAGGGACATGTGGGGTCTGTTGGCCTGGGATTGACACATTAGAGGGCTTCTAGATGAGGTCCCAGCAGGGCTTTTGTGTTTACAGTGCACACCTAAGTAACATTTAGGTGTGCTAACTCCATATGAAAAGCAGTTTGACTGTGGCAGTGCTGGGTCTGTATGACTTAGCTAATGCACACCTAAACTGTGTGCTTATACACATTTACTTGTGTTTTAAGGGCCTCTAGTGAGAGCTAAAAAGCAAGGCTTCAATTACATGATAGCTAATACTCAGCCCTCTACTGGATGACGCTTTGAATTCATATCCAGACAACTAATTTAATTTGAAATACAACTGGAAGTAAGCAGCAAGCATATTTTACAAGTGGGGATGAAGATACTGATGTTTAAATTGGAATGGCTGGTGGCTAGTTCTGATCTTCGGGGCTCCCCAGAAAGTCTCTTTGTCCCCTCTGTGTCACTGGCACTGCTGCAGGCACAGCATGCGTCCAGCAGCAGAGCAGCAGCTTGCTGTTAAATAATCACCCGCCTTCCTTAATGCACGAAGGCCTTACATAAGTCTGTTAACCCAACTGCAGGGTTTCTGCATCCGTCTCTTGCCGGCAGTACAGCCAGCTTTTGTAAAGCCCTCTCAATTAATGGGGACTCTTGCAAAGGCTGAAATGAGCACAGAGCAAGCACCGTGGGTTAACATTCGACCTGGGAGGTGTTTTGCTCTCCCTTGACTTGTGCTGATGACAGCAGCATGTGCTTCGTGCAGCCATCCCTGGGATGGCAGGGTCACCCAAGGACCAGCGCCCTGCGGTGCTGCACTCATGTGCTGGGATGCTGACTGCCGGCTGAGCGGCCCAGCTCACCATGGCTGTGTGCAATGGGAGCACTGTGCCTGCAGTGGGGCTGGCAGCCCTGCAGTGACCAGCACTGGAACCACAGGAGGACACAAGTCTAGGGATGTGGGGTCATAGAGCCCCTTCTGGTGTCAGTTTTCCTCTAGTCCTTCTCTTTGTTTTATGGTGGTGCTGTCTACGTTCCACTTGCTGACGTTTAAACCTGATATAATATTTTTTAATTTAAAAAAAAAAGAAAAATAGAACAAAAAAATGGCTCTTAGAAGAGTTTCTCTAAAGTTTCATCTTTAGGATGAAACCTGGACTGCAGCTGTTTGCAGTGCTAGGGACCATTGCCTTATTTGAGACAAACATGTCCCAGACCGCCGGGAGGTGTTGGGTAAACTCCATATCTCTGTTATCTCCATCCCCCTCCACTGCTGCACGCAGACCAATGGCAGCAGCTGTGCTTTTGCTGTGACTATTGCAAGTTCACTTGTTTCTCATCCTCAAGTCACGCTCTCCTTCTCCTCTCTGAATCCAAGGGCGAGGCACTCCGGCAAGTTTTGGTCAACCGTTACTATGGCAACGTCAGGCCTGCGGGACGGAGGGAGAGCCTCACCAGCTTCGGCAACGGGCCACTGTCTGCTGGCAGCACCAGCAAGGCCGGGGCAGGAGGTGGGCAGGGGGGCAAGAGGGGGTGGAGTGGGCAGAGGTGGGATGGGGAAGGGGTCAGGAGGTGGGTTGGGGGGACAGAAACTGGGCCCCGTGAGGTGTCTGTCTGTCTCCATCACCCAGTGGTGTCTTACACGCTTTTCCTTTAGACTTTTCCCCTACTGTTCTGTTTCTACAAAATTCACAAAAATAAATAAATAAAAGCCCCTTAAAGTTGCCCACAGATCATAGAATCATAGAATTAACCCAGGTAGGAAAAGACCTTGAAGATCATCAAGTCCAACCGCAGCCTAAACCATAATACCCCAACTCTAACAACCCTCTGCTAAATCATATCCGTGAGCATCACATCCAAACGGCTCTTAAACACACCCAGGGATGGCGATTCAACCACCTCCCTGGGGAGCCTATTCCAGTACTTAACCGCCCTTTCTGTAAAGAAGTGTTTCCTAACATCCAACCTAAATGGAGATGGAGAAGAGCTCCGTGCTTCCATGCTTTTCCTGGCTCTGTGACCTTGGGCTGATTTTTTCCTTGTACAGATGAGAAAAGTAGTATTTTGTTTGTTTGTTTGTCCCTTGCTGCCTGTGAGTAACTCCTTCAAAATCAAGCAGGCAGGTTTTGTTTGTTTTTCTTTACACTTTCCTGACACTTTCTTGGGCTGGCTTGGATGTTTTTGCTTTTGTTTTAAGTGAATGTACATGGGAAATGTGATCAATGTAATGCTTGAAATACCATTTGGGCACTGTGCTCATAGGAGTGTCGGATGAGCTCTTTCTGAGACAAAAGCATTTTGCCGCGTTACGGAGATGCTGTGGGACAGGATGAGCAAAGATCAGGTTTGAAGTCATCTGCGGAGTGCAGTTAATTTAATTAGAAACCGTTGCTACAAAAAAACAAAGCCAGTTGTGCATGTTTGTACAAACACCACTCAGTGGGTTTTGCCACTGCGGACTGCGGTAACCCCGCTGCAAGCCATCACAAACAGACAAGTGGAAAAAAACTGCCCCTGAGTTGTTTGAAACTGAGATGTAATACCGTTCGCTGTCGCACAGCGCTGCCTGCTGCCATGCTCCTTTGTTTTCTAGATCATTTTGCTTCAGTTCTCCATCTCTTTGCCTCCTCCACCAGTTCCTGTGTGCTTGTCTTGTTTGGTCTATTTATCCATGAAGTTTTATGCTTCTGTAGCTGTACAGCATGACACTGGCATTGCCATCTGCTAGCATTTGTCTTGCCTTCTCTCTGTCACCTCACTGGTGCTGCAGAGCCTTTACTTCCTTGTATCCCTTGATGCTCTTTTACTTTCAGCTTTTAATACACCAGCCCTCTTTCCAGCTTCTGCTGCTGACAAAGGTAGCTGTGGCAGTAGCTGTTTCTCCTTGCCAGCCAATGCTGTTCTCAGGGACAGCATCCACCTGCTTTGCACGCATTACAGCAGTGTTAAGTGCCCATCTTATGGTGTGTCCTATCTGTGCTCTTAGTTAAAAAACAAACACAACAACAACAAAAAACCCCTTCCTTGCAGAAATGTTGGATGTTGAGTTCATCACTGGTAAAAAAAAAAACAACATGTGCCATTTGGAATAGCTCATAATTTAACCAGATGAGAGGTGCCATCACTTGAGGGTGGCAGGATTTGAATCTTAGGCTCTCATCGTCACCTTTATAGGAGGAAGCTCTGGATCGAGTTCAGTGAGCCGAGGTGAGATGAGTTTGGCAGATGTTCAGTGTCATCTGGATAAAGAAGGTGCATCCAACCTGGTCATAGACCTCATCATGAATGCCACCAGCGACAGAGTCTTCCATGAGAGCATCCTACTCGCCATTGCCCTTCTGGAAGGAGGCAACACTACAATACAGGTAGGAAAATGGAAAATATTAAGCTTCTAACTAAAACATGTTGGAAAGGGAAATGTTTTTGAGATCCAGGAAACCTGAGGAGGCTTAGGCAATGGGAGGGGAAATGACTAAATGATCTTTGACCTGTAATTAAGGGAAATACCAGTGCCTGCCATGCAAAAGTAAACTTACTAAATGTTTGCATGGGCAGTGGGTAATTGAGGTGTTTCCCAGGGCAATACTGAGGAGTGAATGTATAACAAAACAGCTTTTTAGAGTACGTTAACGTAACTGCTTTTATGAGTTAGTTGAAGCAACTTCAAGATGCTTTGAGATTCTTACAACTATAGGCCCTAAATTTCAGATCAGAATTTAAGATAACACTGTATGGTAAATTCCAAACTACCACTGTTCTTCTATAACCATACTGTGCTCCACTGCTATGTTTTAGATCAGAGTTTGTTGTTCCTACATGAGAACTGCATCTGCTACGGATTCTAGTAGCAACTGGCTCAACTGGCTTGTCGTATTTGAGAAATATTGTACTCTTCCAAACAGAAAGAAAATGTTACTTTGGCAAAATATGCCTACAAAGATTATTGATTGTGTAGTGTCTTCTTTTGGCTTTTTATGTGTTCCAGTTGCAGACAGTTTGTTCCAGACATGGACAGTGGCCCTTACGTAGCCCTATTATTTCCCCTTTCCTCACCTTGCTGCCATTTGTTTCACATCTCTGAAGGCAACGATCAGTGATTTGTTTAGAAAAGTCGATTTTATAGGTTGTTCATTTTGGAGAGAAGACAGATCCAAGCATTTGATACACATACAGATTTAGGCTTATAATTTGATACCATTTGTGCTGCTGAAGAACAATTGTTTAGGCACTTAAACATAAATTAGACCCAGATAAGTGCTTTCAGAACAGATCTAAGAAAACCTTATACACATGACCCCACTGTTCCCAGTATAACATAACCACCTCTGTGGTCCTTTATTTGTTTCTTTGTCCTGAAAACCAAACTACCCCAGATTCTCAGCCATTATCTGGTATCATTGCAGCAGCTAAGTGCCCCTGCAATGGTGACGTTATTTTTGCTGGACTCTCCATGGTAGCTGTTGGAAGAAAGTGTTTGAACAGATCGAAGGCAGTGCTCCATATTGTGCTTAATCTAATGTAACTGTGGGCTGTAGCCAAAGTGGACATTACTGTTCTTGTTAGCTCTGTTTGTCCCCTTTTTGTATTGCTTGTGCAGCTGTGGAGTGAGCTGAACTGAGTTGCTGACTGTTGGGAAAGTGGCCTGCCAGCAAAAGCAGATCCAATCCCATAGAAAAGGTCTTCTAACTGGAGATGTGCAGCTGCACTGTCCTCTGGTTAGTAGGAGTTGATGAGACTTGATTAAGTGTAACGTGAGGCTGAATTCTGGGGAGTTATATTAGATGATTATGATTAAAACTGGCAGTAGATCTACAGCACCTCCTTGTTTTCACACAAACCTCTACTAAGAGGAGAGGGAACCTTGTAGGGTTCCTTCATCTCCTCACTCTGTAATCAATCAGTGCCCTTTTTTTCCCCTGTATGCCTGCTCTCTTTTTGCAAAAGATAAAGTGGGAACAGAGAGTTTAAAATCTTATAACATCCTAAAATCCAGTGATGGAATGAGCAGTCTTTGGAGAGAATCACTCCTTGAAATTTCCTGCTCTCCTCAGATCTGAAGGAAGCTGAGCTTTCATCTCCCTTGCTCACAGGTAGCCTCAGGTAACCTCACGCTGTCATGCTGGAAGGAAAAACAAATTCTACACCAGCCTTAGATGGAGAGAGCCTTTGCTTGTCCTGGAATCCAGAGCTAATGGAGTGAGCAGAGCCGCTTCCTGCTGTGCATGTGTCTCTGTTGGAAGCAGATTCCTTAGCTCATCAGGTCAAAACAAACAGGGAAATCTTCCATCCATCTCCAGAGACGCCTCTTTCTCCAAAAAGCAATTCATTTATTTTTTTCAGTTTGCATTAGCTGTCTGTAACTGCAGGTTGGGAGTCTGTGAAATAACTGTGGTTAGCAGCGAGCTGTTGGCATATAGTGGTTACAGCAGATCACGTCCGTGCATTACAGTCCTGCCAATTTCTGCTGTGCTGTTGCCTTTATAGGAGTTACTTCCGCTGAACCAGAATAACTATTTTCCATCCTTTCCCACTTGGGAATAAGTGTTCTGTGGACGTCTGTACCTTTATAAATTGTCCTGAACAGCCAGGAGTTGCTTCGTGCGTGTGTGTGCCCGGATGGAACAGTGAGGGGCTGGAGGTTACAGGTCTGCTGCTTTGCAGAACAGAATGTTTTAGGAACCAGATCACTTGGCAGTGCCTGTAACTGGCACTGCAGACTGTGAGGTCTTGGACACACCTGGTAGCTCTTTCTCTTGCACGCAAAGTACAGATGAGGTTTTATTGAAAATATCCTATGCAGTGGTCCCAGTAGAGATATTCTGTTCTATAACAACCCAGAGACCTAATAGCAAAAGGCAAAAGAGGCTTATCAGTGCTCAGAGGTGTTCCCTGACTTACCTCTGCCTAGATTAACCTGCTGATAGCTACTGAGTTCCCTGGGGCCTTGCTTTGCTTGCATGATCTCCAGCACCATCAGGCCCATGGAAACTTCCAAAACGTTAGTCAAGAATGGCACTTACTCAGCTCTCTCATCTTTCAGTAGTATTTGAGTCATGAAAGCTAAGTAAATAAAACTTAATGTAGACAGATACCGACCACAAAACTTAATTTCTGGGAGAACAGCTGGCTCAACACCAGTGAATCAAAGCGAACGTGGAGGTTTGCTCTTCAGTAAAATCACAAATTCAGTTCTGTATCTCCTGGAGTAATCGCTAAATGATGTCAACTGCTGAGTGATGTCCAAGTTAAACTGGCATCTTGACACAGTAAAGTCATGTAACCAAGCTTTTCTCTCTTCAGGTTAGTAAGATGGCATAAGTGCTCTGGGTGATACCTACCACCTGGTGGAGAGTACTGCCTTAGCAGAATAGGTGCGTGGGGTAGTTCCTAGCCTGCACAGCTTCATGTCTAACATATTTTATGAAGCAGTCTTTCACTACAGTACAGATTTAATAGCAGGATGGCAGTGTGGTGCTCTCCTATCTAGTAAGACTTTATTTTCTTACAGAACAGGCTGTGAAATTTTTTGTTGGCTTATGGAAAGTAGATGTGCTTATGAGACTAGATGTGTTTGTAAGAATTAACCCAGTGCTCCGGGATGCTCCATCCCAGTCATTCTCCCACAGATATTCATGCTGTACATTCTGCAGGTCAGGTAGGGCTGCACAACCTCTGCAACCTGCAGGGTGGATTTTCTGAAATTCCATGGCAGTTTCCAGTAACGTTTGTTGTAAGAGTCATCTGCAGTCATCAGGCTATTAATTGTTCGGTTTGCATCAGATATGTTTGTCATCGTGAAAGTCAGCCTGGCCAAGTCGGCTCATGTTGGCTTTGTGTTCTAACACAGTTCATCGTCATTTCGCATTTTTTTGGTTATTATTAGCAGCTCTTCATTTATAGTATTCTGAACAAGTTCATTCTGTGCTGCTTTTGGGTAATTTTCACTAAACTCAAACTGCTTGTACCTACAGCCCTTTGAGAAAAGGAAACTAGTGGGATTGGGACAGGTTACATAAAAAGGCTTTGACAGCAAAGCCAGAAATGTGTTGCCTCTGCACGGCATTTTCTTAACTCAGGTTTTCACACGGGAAATGAGTTCAGCCTGAAGTTAAGCAAAAGTCTGCACTGACACACAGGAACTGCACATGACGACTATAATGTGGTTAATAATGGGAGTTCCCGGGTAACTCCCATGAGCTTTAGTGGGAGAACAGATCCCGGTGATGCTGGAAAGGGATAACTGGAATAGGTGTTGCTGTTTCATTAAGTGCACGCAGGGCCAGTATTAAGGCTAAGCAAAGTAGTTGGTTGGCAACCCTAGCAGAATAGCAAATTAGAAATGTTCCTTATTATAATTGGCAGGAGTGATTTTTATTGTATTGTTAAGAAAATTAATGTGGAGGAGAAGCAGGATGAGAAAAGTAATTCCTGGTTTATCTCAGGTTAGAGGCCAAGAGGACAGCACACACATTCAATATCAAACTGCTTTGCTTTCTTTTTTTTTATAGGGGCTGTACATGGTCTGGGGAGAAAGAGAGGTCTTTGCACACTTAAAGCTCTCGGGGTAGAAACTTTTAGAAGTTTGTTGTTGCTTTTAGCTTCTGGTGCATGTCAGAAACCCTGTGAGTGCTTTGGTAACAGAAGCACTCATGGGGGGCTGCAGCTGGGGCTGGCAGGATGGCTGCTCCCCCTTTGATGAGCGCCTGTTTGTAAGGAAGTAGAAGTAGAGGTGGAACTGCAGGGTCAAAGCCAAGCAGCAGATTAACTTGACAAATGCTACTGTTCACTGAACTGAAAGTTACGTAAAGCCTTTTATTAATTTATATAACCCTCAGCATCTGCCTCAGGAGAGCTCACATCAGCAATTCTGGATGGGGCAGCCCTGGCAGGCCAGGTGCCCTTCACCTGGGTGCTGCCAGCCGGCACGTGGAGCCCGGCTCTGCAGGAGCTGTGGGGCCATTGCCATTGCTCATAGGCACGCTTAGCACAGAGCTCCTTGGGAAGACATCAAAGGATGGCCTGTTCCCTGCATGAACTGCAACATGGCGAGTTTTCCTCATTTAGAGCAATCTCAGCAATGAATGACAGTGGAGAAAATTGCTGAAGACTTCCCCTGTAACACTTGTCTCTCAGCTGCTAGATACAAATTAGAATCACCGTGTATTTTTCTTCACCTCCGTGGAGTTTTGGGTTTCCTTCATTTGTGGAAGGTAATGACAAGTCCCTTACATAACAGCCTCTCCATGGAGACTTCAGTCTGCTGGTTTAATTAGGGATCTTCTCAAAAATCAGATTACATGACAAATTGCCCACATGCACATGTGGGTACTTTCAGGAAGGGAAGGTATCAGAGATCAATAACATTAGATTAAGGCATTTTAGGTGCTGTCCCAAAGCAATGTGATGCAGAGCTGCCAGTTTGAAATACAGTGGTGCCTTTCCTCACCCTTTCATCCATGTGTCTTCCCAAGGTGGGCTGCAGACACAGAGTGAAGGGGGTCAGTACTCAAGGAAAAAATGATTGTTTTTCAGGAAAGAAGTGGTATAATGTGGCTCTGTGGCAGAAGTAGCAGCAGCTGGCTTCTCATTCCTCTGCTTTCATAGGAAATATGGGTTGGGTGAAATGGTGGACTGACATGACTCTCTGGCCTCCATCTCTGTCTTGCACTATACGTGTGTTTCAGCTTGGTTGACTTTACTGCTCATGCACTGCCACCAGCAAGAAAGCTCCAGCAAAATGAACCATGATTTCCATTGTTAAACTTGGTACCTCAGATTGTCCAAAGAGGGCTGATGATTATTGAGTAATTCCCTGTTTGCATGAAAAGCAATTGAATCTGGATTGCCCAATTACAGTTCGTACTGCTGGTGCATAAAGAAGAAGCAGATAACAAGTGAACCAAGCTGTTATGTAGGCTCAGGGAGAAGAGCTCCCCAGCCAGTGTGCATTGTGTTGGCAGTAAGAGTAAGGAAGTGCTGAGAAGCACTGAAAGCATTCCAGGTGTTGGCTTTGTGCTGAGAACAGCACGTGGACACCATGGAAATACATCTCAAAAGCTGAGTTGGGCAGTTACACCTGAGGATATCCCTGTGGATGCTGCTGGGAGCTGCAAGCCATCGCCTTCTAAATTCATGAGAAAACTTTGCAAAATAATACAGAAGTATTAGTGATGCAAAACCAGATGTGGTTACAAAATTGTGCTTTAGATTTGGCACTTTGGGTTTCTTTTAACCGAAATTACTTCTTACAGAATATGCAGCAGGCACGGATACCTGTGAGCAGCCAGAACTTCATGCTGTGTAAATGCTGCAGAGACAAGAGTATTTTAGGATCACTGAACTTCTGTATGTAGCACTTGAGATCTTTTGGTTGGTGGGAAAAGGGCCCTTAACTTCTGCTCCTTGAGTACTCCTTGCTCATAGGCAGCACGAGTTGTTTGTTTATAATGGCATTCAGAAGTCTTTGATATGGACTGCTGTATCTTTTTTTTGTTGTTTCCATAATGTCTGTGTAAGAAACTAATGCAAAACCAGCAAGGTATCGGTACCTATTAACTAATTACCCGTCTTCCACAATTTTAGTAAGTCTTTCTCAAGTGCCACAAAGTTGTTTTGGCACTTTGAGTATATTACTCCCAAGCACGATATATGAACCAAATCTCGACAGGGACCTGCATCAGACATCACACTGAGCTGTGGGCTGTGCCTGAGAGAGAGAGCTCTCTGAAACAAAGCATGATGCAAAGCCAGACCCCATAGTTACCTTCCAAAACAAGGCGTTGCACCTGCACTAGCAATTAAACCAGCGCTGAGGAAATCCACCTCCTGATGCACTGTTGATTGTCATGAGTGTGAGGAGACTTCAGATTGCAAGCCCTTGGGCACACAGTCTCTTTCACATGTTTTCATGTGTTTAGCACAGCGAAAGCTAGGATCTCCCCTGCCATTAGACCCCACCATGTTAAAAACAAACAAGCCCTGCTAAGGATGCATTGAGAGACAAAAGCTGGTAGGGGTCCTTACTGCCCTTGTCTTTACAAGATGATTATTTTTCACTGGGGGCAGTGGTGTGCATAGATGAGGCTGAGGCTGGATGAACTGAGATTGCTCTGGCAGCGCTTGTGGTCTTTCTATGTCAGTCATGGCTGATACCCCTTGGAGTATGTTGGGGCCATCAGTACTCCTTTGTCACAGCATCTTTCAGCTATTTTACCTAAAAAGGAGATTTCCCACATAAGTATCAAGGTGCCCATGGTTGCAATTGAGAAACGTAGCCCAACTCCTTTTCTGCTTATATCGGAGCTCAGCTGCTTTACTCCTCATCTGTTCTTGGCAGCCGTGAGCACCAAACCATGCATACCTTTCCAGGGCCTGCCCCGTGGCTCCCTTGACATTCAGATGTGGTTCTGGTGCTCCGAGAAGTACGGATGTAAGTCAGTGATTCTCCCTGTCCTCTCCATGGAATCCATACCCAACTTTGAAGACGATCCCTAACAGGATTACAGTCGTCCACCAGCAGGCAGAGGCAGAGGCAAGCTAGGCAGAAAAACAAGGTCATGCTGCCTTTTTTTTTTTTTTTTTGGTAAGCACAGGAATCAACAAAGAGATGTTATATAACTTCTATTTATATCCTACTTGCTCACTAGCTGCAGGCACACACGAGTAGCTGAGGAGGGAATTTAATGAGCTCTCAGGGCTTGCTCACCTTCCAGAGCTGGTAGGAGCCAGCTTGTTTTTGAAGTGCGTCAGCAAATGAAACTGGTGGTGGGTGGGTGGTTTGGGTAGGTGGACTGACTTGTTGCTATGGTTTTCTTTAATTCCTCTGTCTCTCAAGAAGATCTTACACATTTTTTTTTTTCTTTTGGGGAGTCTGCAGACTTCCTTGTTTCTCACACCTACACACAGCTCTCTGCTTCACCAAGGAAGTGGGATTCGTGCTCCTGCCACACAAGAGCTCTGCACAGATTAGCTGTGTGACCCGCCGGTGCGTGCTCACACATGCATGCAGGAGGAACTCAAATAAGGCTCCGTGCTGAAAGCAGGTCAGGCCCCCAAGTCTCCCACGCTGTGGAAGCCATCTGCTCCCTGTTCAGAGGGATCTGCAGCGGGCGGAAGGCACGGCTCTGCCTGGAGCTCCTGCAGTGTGCACTGCTCCCCTCTGCTCGCCTGGTGTCACGCTGCTGTCCCCTGGGCTGGCTGTGAGGCCATGCCCTGCCCTTGGCTCTGGTTCTCTCCTTTCCTCGAGAAATGATGGAATTGCATCGAGGTTTTGAGTGTTGCAGTAGGAAGACATGCAGGGGATAAGGTCTTTTACTTGTACGAGTGGTAGAACTCTGCTGCTGCTTTCATTTAATGCTTGTTGGGAAAGAGGAGGGCTTGCATGGGTGTTTGCCCATAGCCACCAAAACCTTAGGGCAATCCCCAGCTGAGAGCTGCGGGGCTGTGTGTGGATGCTTACAGCAGAGGGGGTTGGTTATGCTGTGGAGAAAGCAGACTGGAAGTCCCCCTTCTGCTCTCAGGAGAAAGTTTGTTTTAGAGCTTGCAAGCTAAAAAAAAAAAAAGAGAAAGCAGCCATTGAGGTGTTCCAGCAGATTCTCCTTGTAGGTTTCTTTCAAACTGTGACGTATGTTCAGCATGAAATATTTCAGTTGCTAGTTCCTTAAACTACATGAGACTGATGATATCCATCAGTCACATCCCAGAGTGATGGATCTTTAGTGAGCCAGGATGTGTGGAAGACTAAAGGAAAAGAGGAGATCAATTATATTAATAACCACGTGAGTGGGGTGAGAAAGAAAAGCTAGGTTTTAATTCTGTGAGGCATCTGGGCAGAACTTAAAGAGTTGGCGTTTGTGCTTAATTCCGTGCTTGTGTTAGCAGAGCAGTTCCCCTTCTTCAAATGTGGCTGCTTTGAAGTAGTCCCGCTGTAAGGAATGGAATGGGAGCGGCAAGCGAGTTCTGCAGCCGTGGGGTAGCACAGAAGTTTTGCATTACTCCGTGCTGGCAGCCTGTCTGGATAACCCAAGCAAGTTAACAGCCCCATAATAATTTCTCTTTAGCGTTGGAATAAAATGTCCTGAACGGAAGCCAGAGAGCTGATCTTCCTCTTCTGTCTGGAGGGACTTTCCTCTCTGAAACATCCCTGACTCGTCGGCTTCATCGGATATTTTCTATTCACTCACATTAGAGAAACAGGGAGGGAGACGACAGCGGATCACATGGATTCATGTGAGGCACTTGCTGGGGCTTTGCTTCCCTGTGTTTATTCGTAATCAAGTATTTGTTTTCCCAGGGAATTCTTGGGAACCTGCTCGGATGGGCTGGCGGTGGCTGTGCTCTGTTGGAACAGCTCTGTGAATTGCAGAGGGTGTGGTGCAGAAAATACTGCGGCCTCGCAGAATGACAGCAAGCTCTGTTTGGGTTCTGCAGCCAAATGCTTTCCTAAAATCAGGCCACCCTCCTTCAGGAAGGAGCGCGTATCTGAACAGATGTCTTAAATCCAGCACTTGCTAATAGGTTTTGGTTATATTTCACACAACATGATCATTCAGATTGCGTACCGTCCAGCCCGTAATCGCTGAGCCTGGAAGGAAAGCCAAGCTGTTTGATGCAAAGCAAGCCAGCAACTGTGCCTCTTCTCAGACAGCAGAGCAGATAGCTGTGCCTTTGGGCAGATCCAGCTGGCAGGTGCTGGAGAACAGTGTGCTGAGCAGAGGGGGTGACACAGGGTAAGCCCTTGGAAGGCATGAGCTGGAAGCAGGCTGCTTTCAGCTGGTTCTGATTCTCCATTTAACAGCACTTTGCTGGGTACGGCTTTGCTCATTGTGAGGTGAAGGCAGTGTGAGTTGAGTAGCTGGGTGTCTCCATTTGGGAGGTGCCAGCCTGGTGTGGCTCACAGCCTCACTCGTGTCACTGCTGTGCTTATGTGCACTGATGGGGTTGTTCCACCCCCATAGTCCTGCTGCCCTGAGCTCCCTATGCTCAACTGAGTCATAAAGTGGCTTAGGTTGGAAGGGACCTTAAAGATCATCCGCACGCCATGGGAGGGCTGCCCCACAGCTCAGGCTGCACAGAGCCTCTCCATGGCCTCGGGCACCTCCAGGGATGGGGCACCACAGCTCTGGGCAGCGCTGCTGGGGCCTCACTGCTCTGAGTGAGGAATTTCTTCCTAACATCTAGCCAAAGTCTCCCTTCCTTTAGTTTAAAGCCATTCCTCTTTGTCCTGTTGCTATCAGACCATGTGAAAAAGTGCTCTCCTCTGTTTTGAGCCTCCCATCAGGTACTGGAACTGGGGAGCTGATCTTCCATTCATCTTTAGGAACTGTGTCTTCCATGTCAAAAACCATGGAAGGGAAGGCAGGAAAGCACAAGAGGAGAAGTGGCAATCCTAGGAAATGCACCCCTTCTTTAACGTTTTGTTTTGTTGGAACCAGTATTTTCTGTGGTTTACAAAAGAGAAGAGACTGCCAAAAAATAACAACCTTGGAAAAAGTTATGAATTCTGAGTGAAAAGGCAGCAAGATTTGCAGAAATATTTCTTCAGTTTGGCAGAAAAGAAAAAGATGAAGGGGGTAAGCGTTTAATAGTGTCTATACATGATGTGAAGAGAAGATAACAGGTACCTGGGATGACTGTGGAAAAGACATAGGCTAAAAAGATAATAATAATTAAAAACAAAACAAAACACAGTGGCTGGAAATTGACATAAATCACATATTTCTAACAGTTATTAATCGCTACACAGAGAGAGATTTCATCACCTCTGCTGCCTTCTCAGGACAGGATGCTTTTCTTGAAAAGCCGCATTGTTTGAACTCAACTCGAGTCCCTCTTAGTGAACAAGACCTAAGCGGGGCTGATGGTGATTGAGGTTGGGCTGGGTTATAGCTAATGAATACTCTGGCATTTGAACCTCACCTGATTTAATTTCTTCTCAAATCAGTTACTTGTCTCTCAGTTTTGCTCCTGCAAGATGTTTTGCATGGAATGGTGGAAAAAAAAGTCATAGAAAACAGAGCACATTATCAGTAAATGATTATTGGTGATGGTATTGACTTACTTTCCCTCTTTTTAGCTTCAGGGCAGCATGCTGGAGTTGTACAGGAGGGTTATTTTGCTGCCTAAGGGGTTCTCATTGGATTTCTTAAGGAGGAGAGCTGGGTGATGGAGAGAAGGAAGGACAAGTTATTGTGCAGATGCTCTGGTACCCCTTGAGGTGGTGGTTTTACTCCTTTGGTGGCTTAATAGGCTGCTTTGGGTGTCAGAAGGTGTCAGAACTTGCAGACCTTCAGGTGAGGAGCTTTTCCCTTTGTGTTTCTGTGAGTTGAACAAAGTTCTTTCCATTGCCCAAATGAAAGCTGTGAAGTTACTGCTGGGTGAGTCTGTGTAGGTGTCTGTAATGCCATCTGTAAAAACGTACCCTCACCTACACTGACCTAATGTTGTGTGAGAAGCTGTGTGCTTCATGTGAGTGCTTTGGAGTCTTTCCTCCTTTTGGCTCTGTAATTAATTGCAGTCACATTATCTCTGATTCTCACATTCTGGTTGCTGTGCCGTGGGGTTGCATTGCGTTTCATTGAGGTGCATTGCTTGGAAAGCTGCATTTGCTGAATCCAGCATTCATGAAACAAATCTTGTGATCCTCTCTGCGTCATGTGATGTCTCGTGTTTAATGGCAACGACTGGTAGCAAAACAAAGTATAGTCTCATTCTGCACAGTGTTAGAGCTCAGTAAGAGCAGAGAACTGGTCCACTGCCAGCTCCTCGACTACAGCCATGCTTAAAACTCTGCTCCTTTCAGGGCACTTTGGGTGCCTCGTGCTGAGACAGCCAGGTATGGCTATGGCAGAGGCACGCTGCCCTGCCCTGCTCCAGCTCTGCCTCTAGGAAGTCATGCTTGGCTGCAGGGTTTGCACCGATCTCTCAGCGGGCCCTCAGAGCAGCAGGTGAGGTTAGATGCTCCCTTATCAGCGATGCTCCCTTATCAGCAGCACCTAGAGTTCTGTCTTTCAGAAATATGTACGAGCAGAGGTTGCTGGTCTTTCTTCTCTTAAATTACCCCGCACATGGCAGAGGGTTGGAACTGGATGATCTTAAAGGTACCCTCCAACCCAAACTGTTCTAAGATTCATGTTCAAGCTGCTGTTCTAGTGCACTTTGCTTGTCCAGCAGCCAGCTTCGTGGTCCCGTGACTGTGTAAGACAGGATCCTGGTATGCCATAAGCCAGAATGGCTGCTCTATTTCTGGTTTTATAAAGGAGATTTCTCTCAGTTTGTGGCTTGAGGCTATATCAGCAAATAAAGTTTAGGATTTCTGCCATAATTATCATCACCATTTACCTGTTGGAACACAATTTCTAGGATCATATTTCTTAAAGTACGGTGTCTTTGATAGCTGGCATGTGGTTGATACGTATGTGTGAAGGTGTTAGGCATCCTGACCTAAACTGAAACAGCCGTGTTGTGACAGCCGTCAAATGCAGGCACAGCACGCACAAGAATGCTTTACTGGAAATGTTTGTTTCATTTGTTTTTTTTCTCTGAAGTGCAGTGGAAAGTCAGTTAAGAAGCTTGAAAAGATGACAAAAATCAAACCTGTCAGCAAGTCACAGCACTTGCGTGCAAGGTGGTTCTTCAGTGTGGTTCTTTAGAAAAAGGCCTCTGTTCACTACGGGTTCATCACAGGGAAAATCCTCCTCTATGGGCTCTTCAGATGTGCCACCAGCCAACATGATCACTGGCTTGAACTGCAAACGGGGCTGTTTTTTTCTGAAAACAGTGACTTCTTCTGGAGCCACTTGTTTGTGCTGCTCTGCCTTATTGATATGTTTGTTGTTAATTACCGTGAGAGTAAAATTGCCAAGACGCAGCAGATACCAGCTGGGTTTGGTCACTGGCCAGCAGCTCGGGGAAACCATGCTAAGGCCTTGCATGGCTGCGGCTGGCACTTGGCAGCATTCTGCTTGTTGAGCCTGGCCGGGTTAAAGAATCAGTTCAGAATAAGTATACTATCCAGATAAGTAATCTGTCATTCAACAAATGCTTTTATTTGGGTATGTTTATAGAGATGACATTAAAGTTCTTGATAGATAGTATTAGATTGCAGAATAATTCTGAAAATATTAAATGATTTGGGCTCCCAGGTCATCCTGTGTCAGGTCAGAGGGCCCAGAATGGTTTCTGTGCTGTTGCCAAGCTCATTGCAATGCCTGTTGGTACGATGCAGTGTTACCTGGTAGTAGAGGGAGCTTGTCCCTTGTGACAGGTTGGCTAAAACCTTGGTTGCCTCCCACGTCGGCCTTCCAGGCCTGGGGCACTTCCACTCATCTTCATATTTGGAATCTCTGTATTTCTTCCTTCCATGGTTCTTAGTGTCCTTGTGGCCATCATATACATAAATAACACCACATGTCCTCAAGCATCTCTGTTTCTTTCCTTAGCTTTGATGTTACTCATCTGTGGATAGTGGCAGGGTTGAACATTGCTGTCTCCCTCTTGTTTCTAACAGCTCCATGTGGGTGTCTTTGCAGGCATGCCATGCTCATACCGCGTTCCTCCTTCTGTCCTCTTTGCAAATCACTAAAAGTAAGAGCATGCTCCTGAGCTTACCTGAAGGGCTTTGGGCCAACAGAAGTATTGCAGAGGTGGGAGGGATGTCTCACGTGAGAATTGACCAACTTCTGTAAATAGCAGCACTTCTCTGTAATCAAAGCAGTGACTTCTTAGTGTTTCAAAGTCATGAAGCGGTGTCCTGGCTGCGACTGCCTGGGAATGATCAAAGGCAGGAGGACAAGGCGCTCCGAGTATTCTGCTTCTCAGACAAGCAGGCAGGATATATTGCTATTCCCGTTTTCAATTTGTTTTTTCAATAAATCAGGCTTCATTCCTATTCATCATGTAAAGCTGTTGGATTGTGAGCTGCTGCAGAATGCTAACTAATTTCATAATACTCTGCATAAGGTGACCCACTTACAAGTTCATCCTTCAGTCGCATTTAAGCTCTGGTACTGATTTATGTAACAGCATATTGGTTTCATCAAGGATTGTCTGATCGTTCCCTGCGTTGGCTCCTTTTTGACCTGTGTGTGATTTGTATTCTCCTCAACTTTAGGATCAGCTTTCTGTCCTTACGTGTACACGGGCAGAAGAACATTACAGAACCTTTCGAAAAGTGGTCAGTGAGCTGCTCTGTCACTTACAGGTGTTCTGCAGTAGGAGCTAAAAGGAGTTTTAACAAGTCTGCAGACAGGGCAATGGGAACTGAGCACAAAGTATCCCTTGTTCTTAAAGCAGAATTAAGATCAACTATTGCATGTTATGAGCCACGGTCCCTTTGGTACTTGGAGAGGAAGGCAGAATGGTTTCCCTCTATCTATTTCATAGTGTTTTGTTTCTGAACTGAGAATCAAATTGCAGATCACTTCTGTCCCTACCTTACCTTGATTTGTTTTAATTACTATAATTCCACTTTGAGAGAGAATTCTGCTGCCTAAATGGGCAAGGGCTAACATAATATATTGTGCTTCTTTACACATATATGTGGAAGCCATTGATAAAGGAGCTGTCGTAGTTGAGATGGACTTCTATAACAATAAGATTTGAGTCTCCGTTTTTCTATATTTCAGATTGCTGAGAACTGATTAACTTTCCGGTCCTTCAGGATGCCTCACGTTGCAAAAAGATGAAATATTCTGCATCCATAGCTGTGTTTGACGATACATATCCTATTCTACTTTCTCTTGTAGCATTCGTTCTTCTGCCGACTAACAGAAGATAAGAAATCCGAAAAGTTCTTTAAGGTTTTTTATGATCGCATGAAAGTAGCACAGCAAGAAATCAAGGCTACTGTCACAGTCAACACGAGTGACTTGGGAAATAAGAAGAAAGATGAAGACTCAGACAGAGATGCTCCCAACAGAAAAAGAGGTAATCTCCAGTTGTGCCCTTTCTAAAGTGTCAAGGGAGTAAAATGCTTTTCTGGACTCATTTGGACTGATGCAATAATGCTCTGATCTCTGATCCCACAGAACAAAGTTCAGAGGTCAGTGGTGCCCTGCCCTGGGATTTCAGGAGCTCCATTCCCACTTCATCCACTTGTGAGATTGTGCTATTGAAATGATGAAAGCTGTTTTTGAGATGAGACTCTGCCACCTTGTCCATCGTGACAAGCTGTCCATATCTGATTTGATGATAATGACCATGGGCTGTGGGTTGTGGTCAGTGTCTTCTCTAACAATAAGTGGAGAAATGCTAATTGTCTTCTAGAGCAAGTCCGTTTATGTGTGTTCCCTAACAAATTAATATCAGTATTTAATGTGATCTGCATAAAAGATGGGAAGGAGTGATGTGATACCCTTCTAAACTCAAGCCCCTTGCATCACACTAAACATACTTACTGGAAAGGACTGATAACCAACAGCTCACTCTTGTGTGGAACTTCCATGGGAATGTGTGACTGAATATTCTGGTCCTTTTTATTTGATTTGCCTGAGGAAGATCTGTTCTTGTGTATTTTAGTAAGGGAGCCTATGAGCCAAATTACAGAGGAAGTCCGGGATCAGTTACTGGAGGCCTCTGCAGCTACAAGAAAAGCGTACAGCACCTACCGGAGGGAAGCTGATTCTGATGACCATTATTCAGCAGCAGAAGGAGCACAGTCAGCAGCAGACAAGAGCAAAGATGACCTGGAGATGAGTGCTGTGATCTCCATAATGCAACCCATCCTCCGCTTCTTGCAGCTTCTCTGTGAGAACCACAATCGGGATTTGCAGGTCAGTCTGATTGCTGAGCAGCTGTGCCTGCACTTCCTCACATGGTAATGGGCACAAACTGGAAAGTCCATTGAAACAACAAAAATGCTATTTACTGCCAGGGTGATGGAAGCCTGGAACGAGCTGCCCTTGGGAGTCTGTGGCATCTCTGTTTATGGAGATGCTTAAAGCCCAACTGGTGGCAGCTGTGGGAAGCCCGCTGTCTGTGCCACTTACAGTGGTGTATGATGCTCTCTGATATGTTTGTACAGTTCTGAGTGGTGAGCCCTGTCTCATCTAGCACATACCTCCACAGGAGATAAGATTTTTGCTTGCAAATGGACTGTAATTAACGTGATTTTTGTTCAGTGTAGTGACTGCTGCTGCTGGATTAGAATTGAAGTAAGGAGACACAGTACAATGCGCTAAATGCCCTCATAAGGGAGGAATAATTGCCTTGATTGCATATTGTTGTACTGTGTGCCAGAACTGTAAAGACCCTGTGTGAGTGCTTTTTAGACCTGCCAAATCACTTCCGCTGAACTCTAATGCCCTGCTGCTGGCAATACTTGGAATCAAAGATGTATGTTAATATTCCTGTGCTATGAATGTGTAATTCTTCTCACATTTTGTAGGTGCTGAGGTTACATACATTAGGCTTTCTCCTAATTTTTCAGAAACTATTTGATCTTTGTTTTGTCAAACAGTTCTCATGCCGTTAGCAATGTCGGATACAAGTAGGACGGCAGTTTCACGTGGCAGCAGTCCAAACCACATGTACAGGATCCCTTCTTGCTGCTGTTTTTGGCTAGGCACCGAAAGCTATAGGAGCAAAATTGAACTCAAGCCACTGTGAAAAACTGGCCTGAGCTGTTCACCATCCCAAACAATTAAATTCCCCAAGCAGCAGATAGTAGCATTCAGCTCTAGGAGAGAAAGGGTAAATAAAGGTGAAGAGAACCATCTTTCAAAAATAATCCTAATTCTACTTGCCTGCCTTGATCCTTGCCTTTCTCCTTTGGTACTGAAGTGGAGGTAGGAGTGTATGAACCTTCAAAATCTATCTGCAGCTAGTTGATGATATCTGAACTCATTATCTATATTACCAATGAGTTCACAACATAAAGGAACATATAAGACTTGTTATTTATTCTAGGAACTGCAGTTTGCTAAGATTGCATGAGTTTAAATTTGTGTAATTCGTGCTCCTTTCTATTAGTGCAGTGACAGGTTGGTCCAACTGAGTGGTTTACAAGCCATTAGCAGCTGTGAGTGGTCTGACATTTTGCAAAGGCAGGAAAATGCTTTTACTGTGAGCCTGGAAGGGTTCCATGCTGTGTGTTGCTCTTCTTGAGAACAGTCAATCAATCTCAGTTACTGAAAACTGTTGGTGATAGGTGGATGGTTGGACTGGATGATCTCATAGGTCTTTTCCAACCTTGGTGATTCTATGATTCTGCCTCCAGTTTGCTGTGCCTTCAGGTGAATGGAAACTCTGGGACAAAGCATGTGGATGCTGAAGTACATTGTGTTACCTTCCTCAGGCTGAATGCATTAAGTGTTGCCACGGAGGGCATCCAATAGCTGTTTCTCAGCACACTGAGGTTCTTATTACACTTACATTAGGTGTGACCTTCAATTCTGCATGAGAGCTCAACCTTGAAAGCAAAATGTAATAGCTGCAGATGGCTGTAGCCAGCCCATTGACTGTTTGTTTGGCTTAGTGACAGCCACGACGGTTTCCGTAGGAGGTCTTTCCTTTACTGTCTCTTTTCTGAATGGAGACATCCCTGTGCACTGCAGAATTAGTCATATGAACTGAAGCTGGTGATGGAATGAAGCATGCAGGGAGTGCTTTGCTGTGAGCAGGAATGGAACTTGCAGAAAGCGGGGAGGGAAGTGGGATTCCCAGCAGGAAGAAGTTCCTTCTGGAATCTGAACCTGTGTGTGAGTTTGCAGCCAGCTTTTCCTCGCAGCCACATTTAGAGACGCTGCTTCTGTGCTGCACTCATTTTTTCCATCAAGATCAAATGTTTATTGTTCTGATTCTTGTCCTATCAAGTGAATCATTTCTGTGAAATAAAATAACAGTATTATAATGATATACTCACCAGTCATGCTCAGATTAAAGCTCTATAGGATACCTGCTGCTTTTGTGCAAAAAACCAAGAACTGATGTAACTACTGTTCCTACTTACTGAAGACACAGCATAGGTAATAAAGATAAATAGGGATTTGTGTGCTGCAGGATAGTGATCCCACTTGGCCAGTGCTGCAGAATGCAGAGGATGAGCAGGTTTAACTTGTCTTGTTGTAGGTGGGAAGCATAACTGAGAATGAACTTTTTAAGAGCAATACAGACTGCAGCGTCCAGTGAAAAATGCCTTGCCTGATTGCTAGGAAAACAGAAATCTGATCATTTCTAAATCTCTTTACTGAGACTCACCTCTTAGCTATCTTCTTTCTTGGCAGTTTTTTTTCCAATCAGGGATCAGATTTCCTCTAAAACAAAGACTGTTCAATGACAACACTTGGGTTTTGGGGGGAATTACCCATGTAAATGGTAGAGCTTTTCCTTCCAAGGATTCTGTGCCCACCTGTGCCTGAATGCACTGAGCTGGTATAGCCAGTTTTACTTTTAGTCCGTATGTTTTCTCCAAAGGATATTCAGCTTTAGGCTGTGTACTGGGAAGCAAAGTCTGAGGCATTAAGCGCTGCCTGTAGATGCTGCCTACACAAATGTGGCCATATCTGCTGGTGTATCCTAGAGATGGGGAAGGTTGTGCTCCCTAAGAACGGATAGTAGCGTTAAGCATCTCCAGAGAGTTACTGACAAAAATAGCACTTAAAAGTCTGCCTTTGAGTGCACTTCATCCTATTGGAAGGTGTTTGTCAGCTGAGTATAGAGGATGCTTAAAGCCAGGCTGTTAGTTTGCTCTTTTCCTCTTTTCTCCTCAAGATCTCATAAGCTGCACGTTCCAGCTGAATGTACAACTCCATTGCTCTTTATTGTGAACACAGGGGTTGGCAGGTGATACTTCAGGTTCATTGCCATTGATCTTGATGGGATTTTCAATATTGAAGACTTGTGTTCCCGCATCGCAGCACAAAGGATGATCTGGGTGATAGAAAAGGAAGAGCTCAGACTGTATAGGCTGAGACTTTGGCAGGGATTCCCCTGGGCAGTTTCTCCCAATGCAGAGGACTGTTGTTTTCTGCAATACCTTCACCTTGTTTAGCCATCTAACGCTGTCCTTTTGCTTCTTTCCTTTGTTATTATTGACTTAAATCAACATGCCAAAGCTAATACAAACAGCTATTATGAGAATAAACCTATACCGCCAAGAAGGTTGCATTCTGGGGAGAGTTTTCTTTTGTAGCTTTCACCATTACCCGTTATTTTTGCTTTTCTCCTGGAGGAAAAAGCTCTAATTTCTGTAGCATCAACCTTTCTACGCTCTGACAAGTTAATCAAAAGTCAGGATATTAAACGAGCAATCAGTTGAAATGTGCTGAATCACTGTCACCTTTAGTCTGTATTCATAGACAGCATTTTCCTTTTTTAGCTTAGTGTTCAATTGAATCTGGCAATTTCTCAGTCTGTTTGCCTTCAAAGACTTATTAGTCTGACGCAAGCACTAGAGGTAATCAGCTGACGGCACTTAGCTGTGGGCTTGTAGAGAAGACCTTACTCATTCCAGTTCCGTGCATTTTGCTCATCAACTTTCTTCCCCCCACCTTTAAAGTGTTTTGTAACCTGCCTGAATGGAGCCAGATGGGACATCTCCCATGGGTACTGCTAGGCAAGGAGGTGTTGGTGTCTGTTTTTACAGAGCATTTCTGTGAACTTACTGACAGGAACCACCCCCAGTCCCTAGGAAATTGTTTTTCATTAATTGTCCCTCTTTGGGCTGTTTTATGCTTTCTTTTTATTTCCCATTTGGAATACAAAAGAGAGTAAACATGTTTAATCCATGCTGATAACTGTGGTATTTCATTAAACGAACTGTTCCTAATCAGCAACTTCAAGCAGGGATTACAATAATTGTGTGGGACGAAATGCAATTGAGAGAATTAGACAGGGGGACTGTTCCCTTCAAGGCATGCAGTCAGTGCCTCCTCACCAATTCAGGTGGTGCTGCTGTGAAGCAAAGCCAGGGAATTGTTTTCTCTGTCTTGGAAGAGGGTCTCAGGAGGAGCCTTCAGTGGTCGTTAGTAGTGAAATGTAGCAAGCGGGATAGAAGAAAGCTTCCATGCTTAGAGGAGCTTTCTGATCCATAGCGTATTGCCCATTCTGTGCTGCTTTTAGTGCTCTACTGGATGCGCTCTGTTTATTGCATGCTGTCTTCTATAAAAATGTGAAGCCAATAAGCTGCTTGAGAGCATCGCACATGGCAAGCAAGCCCTGGAAATCTTAAATTGTCTGTCCAGGCTTCCTGTAATGAAGTTCCAGTGAAATTAGAGCAATATACCATGCAATGCAATTGTGGGTTGATTAACTTAATAAAACGTTATGATCCAGACATCAATTTGTAATGGTTTATTTCTTTCCTCCTCCCTGCCCCGACTGTAACATGCTGCAGAATTTCCTCCGCTGCCAGAACAACAAGACCAACTACAATTTGGTGTGTGAAACGCTGCAGTTCCTGGACTGCATCTGTGGAAGCACAACTGGAGGGCTTGGACTTCTTGGTCTGTATATAAATGAGAAGAACGTAGCGCTGATCAACCAGACGCTGGAAAGCTTGACTGAGTACTGCCAAGGGCCCTGCCACGAAAACCAGGTAACGTGTCTGTAAGGAGCACAGCCCTGCCTCCCTGTGCCTGCACCAACGTGTTCTGCTGGGCTCAGCACTCAGCCTGCACAGCCTGTGTTGTCTTACAGGGCTGCTAACTTTGTTTGCCTGGCAAAAGGGATTGTTTGTGTTTTATAACAGTTTACCTCCGTAATGCAGGCCATAGAATGGGTGGAATAACCATCTTTAGAGATAATTATTTGTCTTTGCAGAGCACCTCCATAACAGAGCAGGACTGTAGTTGGAAGCTGGCAAGCTGATGTCAGCTTGTATGTTTTAGTTACGTGCCATTACAAAAACAAGGTTACAGGGCAAGCACGAAGGTTGTGGAAAATTGTATTCTTTGATTAGACACATCCAAAGTTGGTGTTGTTTGGCACATCTGAAATAAAGAAAACTCTCCTTAATCTTGGTAAAACACTGTTCTTCCTTAGCTGCTTATTCAGCCTGAGCACTTTGGCATGTAAATACTTAGTTTATCAGCTGTGTTGTTTTCTGCTTCCTGGCCTTGGGTGGTTTCAGGAGGACATGCCATGGCTGATTATAGGAAAAGCATACAACCAAATGCATTTATCTCATGTTATTCTACCGTCTGGAGTTTTCTGTGCCATTTTTCATCATGAGCAGCTTACCAGGTGATGAAAGAGCTAGCTCTTCTGTTCTGGCTGGGTTACTGGCCTGGGCTGCGTTTTCAGCATAGACAATTAATGAACTTTGACTAATTTTCTTTGGACAGAACTGTATTGCTACGCATGAGTCCAATGGTATTGACATCATCACAGCATTAATTCTCAATGATATCAACCCTTTGGGAAAGAAGAGGATGGACCTCGTATTAGAACTGAAGGCGAGTGAATATTTTGTGGGATCCCATTAGCATAAGCAAGATGAAACAATTTTATTGCTGGCATCATGTTGATGTTTATTATAGCCTAATATTCACAAGTGCCAAAAAGTTATGTGCATCAGAGAGCTGAACACGGTGCCCAAGGTTTATTTGTCACAGGTATTTCATCTTCTAAATGATCGCGTGGAGTCACTGTTTTCACACATGGGTGTCTGCAGGCAATACTGAGGAGTCCTAATGTAATTACCAGTGAAAAATGTAATTCCAAGTAAAAACGCTGTTGTTTGTGAGCTTTTATATACATTGTGGGCATCAAATATCTCTATACCTAACTGCCTAATACTTAATTGTTGTTAAACTGGTTGATGTTCAGTCACTAAGAATTTGCGACTATTCATATTAATGCTGAAGTAATTAATCCAGGTACTCATTTCAAAGTACACTCGCAGGTTGTCTTCTGACTGCAGTAATCACCGAGTACTCCAACTTCAGCCCATGTTTGAGAAGTCTTTCCTTTCTGACTTCTTGTCCTGTCTAACAGTGCTTTGTCTAGTTGTCTTCCGTTGCCCACTCACACCATTAATACGGGTAGTGTGGGTTCTTTATTATTCCAAACAAAAAATGCTTTTAGACTCAATTAGCATTATACTTCAAAATTAAATATTTTTATTGGTTTTTATTGTCAATCACAATGGATTTTAATCTTAATTATTCGTATTAAAGTAGTCTGGTGCCTTGTGGTAGTTTCCCATTTCCTTCCTCTTCTTGGCATGAACAGGTCACAGAGTAATTTTCAGTTAGAAGCAGCAAAGCAAGTCTGTGTCTTCAGGCTTGGCTGTCCTTTGATTTAATCAACAGAATCTCCAGAAGTGCTGAGCTGCACCACTGTGGAGCTGAAAGCATGCAGAAATGCTGCAGGATTTTTCACACAAAACAAAACAACATACACCAACCTCAAAACCTCAGTCTATGACAGAACTTAAGTTGAGCTGTTAATTTGGCGTTCCGTGATAAATAGGGTTTGGAAAGTAAAAGGAGAAAGAAGAGGCATCTGAAGCCCTTCTGGGCAGCATGTGTGGAAGAGCTGAGGCTGTGTGTGCTCTGCTTTTGGCTCCTGGCAATGACTGATGTTCTTCCTTCCCATCAGAACAATGCTTCAAAGTTGCTCTTGGCGATCATGGAGAGCAGGCATGACAGTGAGAATGCAGAGAGGATTCTCTACAACATGAGGCCCAAAGAGCTGGTGAGTACTAAGGCACTCTGCATTCCCTTAGAGCGAGCCAGCAGGTGCCATCGTGGCTCTGGCCCATCAGCCCCAGCACTGTGTGAGAGGACACTGACAGCTCAAGTCCTGTTGAGGGTTGGACTGAATGAGCGCGGTGTTTGCTGGGAATAGCTCTGGCTAGTTCTCAGAAGGCAGGAGCAATTACCTGGTGCTGAATGCTAGAGCCAGCTGCTTTGCTGCTGCCTAAGGAGGAGATCCTCATCCTTCAGAGTCTGTGTTAATTGGCACAAAGGATAAATTTATTGTGTCCTAAAAGCTGTTTGTTAACCAGCCTACAACTTTGCTGGAGTTTAGCGCGTTAATTGATGAAAACACAAACTGGAAATTCACAGCACAGCTGGAGCACTGACAGCTTGTCTCAGTGTGTGGAGGAGCTGTGGTGTGGCAGAAGATCAGAAGGTGATGTGGTGTGCCGTGAGTGTGGCTAAAAACATGCTCACTGGAGGGAAACATGAAGTCTGGTCTCTTGTGTCCATGAGCTGAGCTGAAGGTGCTGAGTTGAGGTTTTCTGTTTCATGCTGAATGCTGAGAAGCCCTCTGACCTTCCTCTTGGAATTGTACATGCTCAGCTCCCTTTTGCTTCTGTAAGAGTAATCCATGTGTGCTGGCCTTAGCAAACTTCACGCCTCAAACTGAGCTATCTCTTTGCTGGCCTGTGGCTGTCTTTCCAGGTGGAAGTGATAAAGAAGGCATATCTACAGGGCGAAGTAGAGTTTGAGGATGGAGAGAATGGAGAAGATCTTGCAGCATCTCCTAGGAACGTGGGACACAACATTTATATATTAGCTCATCAGGTAGAACTTCACCTATGGTTTCTGTGAGCACTAATTATCACAAACTGCAAATACCAGGAGGCCTGATTTGTGCTGAAATTGTTTTAATGGTTCATCTCTCAGAGACAAACTCACTGCAAGTTCTCTTTTTATAACACAACCTTAACTTTAAAAAAAATCAAAAAGAAAATTCTGCAATAAAAAATAAGGAAGAAAGATGGAGTTTTATAATTGGAAGTGGGCAGATTCATGACTAAGTTTTTGAAGCCTCATAATTCAAGTTCTTGGCAGTTTAAGGGAGCAAAGGTATTATTTTTCAGCTTTATCAGAGGTTATTTCTGCTCCTAAAGAAATTCTTCTCATGGGTCATTTAAACCTTGAGGAGAAGTCTCAGTCTGCTTTTATTGTTCAAGCTGCATTCTCTCTCCCATCATTTATGTTGGAGCCGGCCAGTTCCACTGCACTGCTGTGTTTGAAAGGTCAAAGGGAAAAAGTAATCTAGGTCTATTTATATATCGATGCTACGTAGATCCCTCCATTAGAGACTCCTTGTTCCTTTTACATCTGAGAAGAATATTTGTCATCATGCTGTAAAATAAAAGTAGAGCATCCGGAAGCATATATATTTTTTTAAGCAGTGCTCTGTGAATCTGCTTTTCAGTTGCTGCAAACCCCACCCTCCATCCCTGCCTCAGTGCTGGAGCAATTAGCACACCTTTGAATTCTGGTGGGTGTAGAAGGACAGACTGAATGTGAATGTTCAGGAACTTTACCAAGTCAGGTGAAGGGTGGGAGAGAATGGATAAAAGAGGAGTACAACACAGATATTAAAAATATATATATTTGAATCATTCTGACTTGCACCCAAAATAGAGCCGCAGGGTGTCTGGTTGGAACAGAACAAGCCTTCTGTCAACTTTGCCCTTTCTTAGCAGCTGACTGCATACTATTTCTTTTTTTATGCCAAAAATCAGAAATTTAATATCATAGAGAGACATCTGGTGTTTCCCACTCCCTTTGCATTCCTTTATTTTAGTTGGCTCGTCACAACAAAGAGCTGCAGAACATGCTGAAGCCGGGAGGTCAGATTGAGGGAGACGAGGCTCTGGAGTTCTATGCCAAGCACACGGCACAGATTGAGGTAAGAGGGAAAGTGGAGACTGCTGGGAGAGTCCTGGGGATGTGATCCTCAGTGGGAAGGCCGGTTTGAGAGGAAAATCCATGTAATTAAACAACAGTAACGTTATACGCGATATTTTGACTGAACTCACTACCTGTGTGGACTGCCATCGTTGACATAAGAATATATATTTATTTTTTCTGTTTTGTTTTTTGACAGTCTCTGGGGGAGAGCTATTTTTGAGCTGTCATGTGTGGGCTTTAAGATGGAGCTGAGCAGAGCTCTGTTGGCAGGAGGAAGTGTAACTTCACTTATGTTACATTTTGGCCGGTGCTATTGCTTAATCCGTAAAGCTAGTGATATCTTCTGCCATTCTTTCAGTATTAAAATGAGAGCTTGGCCTCGTGCACAGTCAATCCGAGAAGCTTTTAAAAGGTAAAACTTTCACAAACCTGGAGAGTTCACAAAGCTCTCTAATAAGCAAGTTAAATATAACTTACTCCTAAAACTTGCTAAGATCAATGAATTGGGCAACCAGATTGTACTGAAATGCAGAGCAGCTTTGGTGCAGGATTTACCAGGTCTTTTGGAAGTTCCAACTAAGAACAATATTGCCAGAGTAAGACCATAGCAGAGAATTTATCTATCTTGGAGCTAAATGTAGGCCTGCTTTGAAAGGTAAATTAACTGGAGTCTCTGTCAAGCTGCTGTTCTACAGAAACTCTTCCAAGTTTCTGCATGTAGCTGCTTTTAAAGAGGGGGAAGAAGAAAGCAGGCAATCAAAGAAGTAAAAACATTTAAAAGTAGGGAAAGCTCCACTAAGACTGTTGTTCAGATTGTCAGGTCAGACCGTACGATGGAGCAGATCGTCTTCCCTGTGCCCAATATATGTGAATTCCTCACCAAGGAGTCCAAGCTGCGGATATATTACACCACGGAGAGGGATGAACAAGGCAGTAAGATCAATGATTTCTTCATGAAATCTGAAGACCTCTTTAATGAGATGAACTGGCAAAAGAAATTACGAGGTAAGTAGCTGTTGCCAGCATAGTTGTATGGAGTGTTACCAGCAGAGTATTTAGGTCAGCATTTAAGAATGTTAAACGTTGACTTGCTAGCAGATGGTTACCTAGTGTGGCAGCAACCTTGTTGGTTGTTTGAAAGAATCTGCTTCTCTGCATGATGGTGACATGCTGTAACAAAACTGAGCTTAAAGCCATCTCAATATGGACCAACCGGAGGGGATCCAGAGAGAACAGCAAGGAAGATCACAGGTCATCTTTTTTAAGGTTCAAGAGGAAGAAATGCATCTGTGGGGGCTATGGTGAAATGAGATGGCATTTGGGGACAGGGACAAAACTGAAGAAAGCAGCGATCTGTTCTCCTTTCCTGTGCTGGGTACATGGAGCAGTCCCCCTGCACTGCAAGGCAGAGTAAGGCCAAGTAATAGCATGGCTGTGGGCTGCCCGTGGTGCCTGTGACATCTCCAGCAGTGCAGAGATTTTACAAAGATGTTAAACATACATTTTCCAGTAATAGTAACAGCAGAATTTTTTCTGTGGGCAAAGAGTAGACTGGAGACATGCTGCCCTGCACACCTGTTTGTTCTGAGGTTCCCACTGGCAGCTGGGAAAACTTGTAAAATTACATTTGAGTCCTTCCAGTGCCAACAATCCCTTCACCCTGTAGACTTTCTAACTTGCCTGCTTGGAATAGATCTTTTAAAAGAAGTTCCTTTTTTGTTGTTTAATTCCCTGAAAGAGCAATGGCACACGTGGGGCTGAGCTTCAGTGGGCAGTGATGAGTGGTTAGAACTTACCAACTGTGCCCCTCTGAAGTGTGAGAGATAAAGCAGTTATTTCCTCCTTGAGTCAATGTCTGCCCTCTGATACCCGTGTTGTTCCCCATGTCCCCATCAGCTCAGCACCAGCTCCTGGTGCAGGAGCTCAGTCTGGCTGCCGTGCCCTCCTGACATGGATGTTCTGTGGCTCCTGTGCAGCCACGTGCTGCTGCTGTGCACCAAAGCCACCTGCAGTGCAGCCCCAGCAGTGTGCTGCCAGTGCTGCATCCCTGCCAGAGGCCCTGGTGGTACCGTGTCAGCACTGCGTACTGCAGGGAGAAAAGAAGAGCTCAGAAGGGACCTCTTCACCTTTCTTGTGAAAATGGCTTTTTATGAAATGATTTCCTTTGTTGCAGCCTCTGATGATTGCATTCTGCCCTGTCAGTGCGTCTCCAAGAAGAGCCTGGACTCTCTCCAATTCGTGGTTAGGTTGCTTATGCGCAGTTCACACTTGAGCCGATAATGTCTTGCATGTTGGCAAAGGAAATTCAATATTTGCTTCTGATTGTCGGGCTGTGTGTGTATATATATGTTAATAGGCTTTTTAACAGAGGAAAACAATTGTAATTTCACTTAAAATCATCAAGATTAAATATAGGTAAGACAGCCTGGAGCTTGATTAGCTCTGCTGAAACATTTTTCGTGTGTATGAATAGTGGAGTGGAGCTATTTCCATTTGGCAGTGGGTTAATACTTGTGACAGCATCAGACTACCCTGAAAGCTGCTTCCTGAGGGGGCTCTGAGGACCCTGAGGAAGGCAGGAGCATATGACATTGTAAGCAAATGGACTGTGTTATGTTTGACAGCAGCCATACATTAAAGTGGCTTTTGTTATTTAAGTCCTGTTTTGAGTTACAGTAATTGCCTTTGAGGCAATCTCTGAGCAAGCAATGAAGATACTCAAAATTAACAGACTGCAAATCAATCAAGATCCATCAGCAGAAGTGGAGAGTATTTCTTTTCTTTGAAGAACTGGAGTCTTCTATTCAGAAGATAATCTTGTTACACCATGCAGGAAGTCACTGCCTCCTAATGCTCAGGGTTAGATAGGCCTCAGTGATAGTCCACCTTTCTACAGTCATTTCTCACATCCTCACTGCAGGTTTGTGTATTTGTGCCATGACAAACTGGCACTTGCTCTGTTGTGCTCATGTGCTTCCACTTAACATTTATTCAACCCTCTGTAAGATATCAGCCCGAGATATTAAACTCATCAACAAAGCTTTTCTGAGAAGTCTTTAAAGATCATTATTCTCCTCCTCCAGCTCATGGAGCTGACTCATCACCTGAGCACCAGAAGTGTCTGCTAAGGTCTTAATTAGGAATTCAAATGAGCCTTCCAAAACCAGGCAAAAATGCTTCCTAGTGCAGATTCTGTGCCCACCCTCAAACAGCAGCTTCAAGTAAAACCTGGGCCTTTGTTGTGACCCTATGTTAGTGGGAAGTGAAGCAACACAGAAATCAGTGCATTATGTATTTGGAACATTGCTACCTCTCATCTCATTGAGGCTTCCCATGTACCTGGATAATTAGATGCAATGAAGCTTGTATTCTTGCAGTGACTGGGTGCCTTCTTGTAGTCCATTCTTTTGCATTCAGCTGTTCAATACATACACTTTTATGTGCATTTCAACTCGATATTAATGAAGCATTGTGTGACTTCTAACCTATTTTTGGCTTTGGATGCTGGAAGAGATGGTTTTTTTGGAGAGAAGTGGTGGCTGCTGCGAGCTCAGAACTGCTGCATTCATTCATCCCGTTGTCCTTTCAGCCTCAGTTTGCATTCTCATTTTTTCCCTAAATCTCAGCCTGAACTTCTTTTCCCTCACTCTCTGATATCTATATATGTTGCCTCCTTACCAGGGAGAAAAACATGAGTTCTTTTCCCTTGTTTGAGAGACTTTTAATAGATTTGTCACCACTGATCTCAGGAGTACCCAATTTGCTGCCCAGTAAAGCCTGCTGGAACTGAGCTGCGGGTTGTGTTGGGGTGCAGAGGGAATTACTCTGAGGCCACTTCTGAGCCATCCTTTTTGTGTTCTTGTCCATGGCTGCTGCAGGATACAGAGCTTTGTGCTTGTTATGCCTCCCGACTCTAGCTGCAGAGATTAGTGGAATGAGAACTCTCTTTAAAGGCATTCATGTTTCAAATACACAGCCATAGAACTCTGCTCTGTGCAGCCTTGTGTGTATCTTTTGCCCACGGTACAGAGGGAAGGCAGGCTGAGCTTCCACTGGATGTTTATTTTGGGGCTATATTGGTCTATTAAACGTTTCAGCCGTATGATTACAGCGTGCTGCGTTTTGTCTTAATGGTGCACCTGGGCCTTTGCAGTGTGTGCTCTGCTGGCTGCAGTGGAGGAGCAGCCTGGGGGTGGGCAGGGAGCTGCCAGCAGGGAGGGCTGCGGCTGTGTAGCACTGATGGGAGCATGGACAGGTTTTCTTCCTCCTCATCATTCTGTGTGCCTGTCAGTGCAAAGTGCGTTATTAGGGGAAACCCGGAGTCCTTGACCTCTGGTATTTCTGAACTTGTGCTGCTGCTAAATCGATTCGTGCTGGAAAGTGCTTTCCTTCTTAACACAGCCTTAAATCACGACTCAGAAGCAGGAAGTACCCCAAAGATAGAGAGTAATCAAATAAACTTGAGAATAAGAAAAGTGTGCTAGTGCTGTTCAAACTGTGCTTTTTGGCAAACTGAAAATAAACTGAGTTTTGGGGGAGATTATTTTCTTATAGCGTTGTTTTTAAATGTGATGTCACTAAAAAGAATGATGGTGGTTGTTTTGCAGCTCAGCCTTTCCTGTACTGGTGTGCTCGCAACATGTCCTTCTGGAGCAGTATTTCCTTTAACCTGGCTGTCCTCATGAACCTGCTGGTAGCATTTTTCTACCCATTCAAAGGAATTCGAGGAGGTATCGATATTCAACATATAAAAACAGATGAACAAAAGCAAGGTCTAGTGAGACATATTCTGTGTGTAACACACCTGAGCATCCCTATTAACTTTAGTGAGGACAGTAGAACAGAATTAGGCTCTTTTAATTGCCTTGGTTTAAATAGTGCTGTTTTCTGACTCTTTCTTGAGGTATTTTTAAGGAAAACATAGAGTTGTGCTTTTTCCAGGGGAAAAATTATCAAAGGCTGATATCCACCTTTAGTTACTTGACTGTTCTACTTTGTTTTAAAGTTCTGTAATTAAGTGTTGAACTAAAAATATGAGAAATATTCATTTATTTTTCCTTGAGCTTGCATTTTGCTAATGTCATTTTTTTCTAATACTTCAATGGTCACACGGCACTTCTTTGCCATAAGCATGCAGCAGCTGGGCTTGCTATCATCCCTGTCATCAAGCATGGGTTATAATGTGTGCTGGTTTGCAGAACCTTGCTGTAGAAGGTCTGGGGAAGTGGCTTTTGATCCAAGCAGTGGGTTTTTGCTGCAGTCTCAGAGCCAGCTCAGTAAATACTTCCAGTAGGGCCCTGACTCAATTCAGCTGCTCATCCTTAGTTTCAGCCTCTCTAAAAAGATGCACCCTAACGCAGGTTGGTCCATGAGTTCACATCAACAAGAACCAGAATGTTTGGAGAAATGCTCCTACGAGTGCCTCTGTCACATTTATCACCTACACAGCTGGTATGGTGGACATCACTGGGTAGGAGATCAGTAAATTAAAGACCTCAAAAGTACCATCCCATCCTGGGGAAGGTTGTCTGTGTCCAGGCCTTCGCTTCCCCTTCTTTAATGTTCATGATGCAGCAGGGCCAGAGAGATGCTCATCTCTTCCCACAGCATTTCACTCAGCTTCTGGCTGACTGCAGAACCCCCTGAAAGCACAGCTCTGGCCATAACAGTATCAGCTGAGCTCTGTGTGTGCAGCCCAGGAGCTGCTTCATCCTTTTGGCAGCTCACCAGTTCACTGGAATTGGTTTGGGCAGAATGAGGAGCAGCTGCGTTCTCTGTCTTTGGTCTCAAAGATCACAAGTTAAATTTTAAAGGTCTGAATGAATGGCTGCTAGCAAAGTTGGTCATTAAACAAGTTTGTTGGGATTACAAGCTGCAGGAACGAGGGAATCACTTGGCATTTTGAAGCCACACTACCTTGCATATTTGAAATACTTTGGCAAGTAACATTTTGATGAAATCTCTTCCTCTACTAGTTACAATCAAACATCCAAGTACAAAATACGTATTTATTTAAACTTTTAAGAAAATCAGGCTTTTCAAAGCGTGGTTATTCAGGGGAAGCTGTCAGTGTCCTGAGTTGCCCAGACATGCTGAACTCTGAGCACTACTCAGCTTATGGCTGTAGCACAAACTGGAAATCTTCTGACTGGAGGAACAGGAACAAAACTGAAGTCCTGTGATGAGGTAGTGATGTTGTGATGGCTCCACAAGCATGGAGAGCTTTCCACCCAGTCCTCCAGCTTACACTGCCCTCCTGCCTATGGGTGGGTGATGAGACCATGTGCTGTGACAGCAAGTGCTTTGAGATTAGGTCAGTATGGACAGCTGGTGTCAGGTGAGCACTGGCTTGTTGATGATCTTTGTCAAGGTATCTCATTCATGAATAAAAGCATTTTTAATGCAAGTTTTAAGAAAAAAATATCTTTCATTCTCTGCACAAACCTAGGTTAAGTGGTGTTTTATGCTGAGTATTTTCCATGCTTCTTTGAGAAGTGTATTTTTAGCAACGCAAGCTGATGTTATGTAAGGAGGCAGTCTCACGGGACAGCTGAAATAGAACCAGAAATAGCAAGAGATGATATCAACTGGCACAAGGTTTTTGACCAAAAGCATAATAGGAGACTCAGGACGAGTGTGTGAATCAGGACCTGCATGTGTTTGTTGTCTTCACACACCCATCCTTCAATCATCTGTAGAGCACACCAGCAAAACTCCTCTCCGTTTCAATATTCAAGGTGCATAAGTAATGAACACTAAAATGAAGAATCCTATAATACTGGTGTTTGTCATTTACATAATGCTTTAGTAATAAGTTTGAAATTACACTGCTAAAGGCATTGGGCTCAGACATCCCACTTAGCACTTTGCAATCAGCACTGTCTGAACAGGAGAATTAATGGCTCTCCACCAAAGATAAGATAAAATGGTGTTTACTTGGCTGTTTTGTTTTGTCCTGCTTGGTGTACGACCTATTGAATTTGTCTGTTTTTCCCTTCTTTATTCTAGGTACTTTGGAGCCCCACTTGTCAGGCTTGCTGTGGACAGCTATGCTGATTTCCCTGGCTATAGTCATTGCTCTTCCTAAGCCCCACGGCATCCGAGCCTTAATAGCTTCTACAATATTACGACTAATATTTTCAGTTGGTTTACAGCCTACTTTATTTCTTCTGGGTGCGTTCAACGTAAGTATCAAGTTGGATGTTGGGAAGTTCCATTGCTCCTTATGTGAGGGCTTCTTACTTGCAGATATCAGGCAGAAGAAGCCTGGAATACTGGGGCAGAACTAGGTTAATGGGGTTACTTTCTCCTGAGTCATTACTAGTAGGAGATCTTTGCTGCTGTTCATGTAACCCTGGTTCCCTAAGCTGGAGAGCTCTGAGGTTTCTTTCAGTGTTGTCACAGTCCGGGAGCAGCTCCCACCCCAGCCAGCAATGTAAAGAAGTCTCTGTGACCCTGCAGCACTCAGTGTTTGTTCAAACCCTGCTCTGTTCTGCAACTGAGCTGCAGTATTTCCGGGTTGTGCAAGATTTACTAAACAACACATTTCCCAAATGTCTGCCTGCATGCTACCTGCCAGCCAAGAGCTGACACTAGGCACTTCTGCTACAGTAATATGTGGACTGAGCGTGTAAGCAGAGCCATCAGAGAACTTCATTAGTGCTCAAACCAAGATATGTGTGGTTTCCAGGCAAGTAAGCCAAAAATGTTTCTTTGACTGAGTCAGCGGGAGCTGTGCAAAAACGCATCTTCTCAGAGCCCTGGCCTTTCTTGTGAAGTGTCCAGCTTTCAGGTGCATCATTTCATCGTGCTCCTCGTCTTCAGAATACACCACCAACTGTCCTGTGCTACAGGATCAGGGCCGCGTTGTTAGGGTTGCTGCTGCTGTCAGTAATTGTAGCATTTAGCAGGTAGGTTGAAGGCAGTTTCCCTTCGGTGCTGGTGGCTGGTGCCACACAGTAGGGCTGCTATGTGCATGATCTGAGGGTGGAACGCTGAGCCAGTCAGGGGCAGTCACTCATTAGCAAGCAGTAGGGGCTGTTTGAGAGTTTCGGAAATGTAAGGGCTGCTGGAGGCGAGAAAGTAATTTGATTGCAGAAAGTAAAGAGCTTAGAGGGTTTTGTTTTTTTTGTTTTGTTTTCAGGGAAGCTTTCTCTCTCACATAAGGGAGTGTTTTTACTCCTTTAAATCTTAGTTTTGATGCCCTTTAATAACAAGTTGGAGAGTGGAGTCCATGTGTCAGTTTTATAAACGTGTTTAGTTTTGTCTCGGTCTCTGCTGTGCAGAAAACACAACACAAGCCTGCTTTTGACTGACATGTGAAGCACTATCAGGGAACAGACAATTCAGCACAGTTGCACATATCACTGTGTATCACACAGACTTGCCACTGCTTTGAAAAACTGCCCTTTTTTTCCTGCAGGCTGTACATTATAACTAATTTATGCTTCATCTTTCCTTAGGTTTGTAACAAAATCATTTTTCTGATGAGTTTTGTGGGTAACTGTGGAACCTTCACTAGAGGATACAAGGCAATGATCATGGACGTAGAATTTCTTTATCATCTGCTGTACCTCCTGATTTGTGCTCTGGGGCTCTTTGTACATGAATTCTTCTATAGTTTGCTGGTAGGTTTTCATTTTGTCCTCCGAATCCTTTTCTTCCTGTGTGCCCGTAAAGCCCCATCTCACGTGTATCTAGGTGTCATGCACTGCTTGCTTTCTGTTTGACTACTGCAACGCTGTTGTGCAGCCACTCTTGAAAATGGCGTGGTGGTGGTTTTAGTTATATTCCCTGGAGGAGGCTACAAGACCCTCCTGCTGTAGCTCCTTTTCCTGCTTCTTTACAGAAAAGCTGAGACTACTTTTGTTCTCATGTAAATTATACACAACACATTTGAGGTTAAATTCTGTTAAAATTGGTTATTACAGTAAATCACAGAATCACAGAATTATCAAGGTTGGAAAAGACCTAGAAGATCATCTAGTCCAACCATTACTAATACTTCCCGGCTAAGTCATATTCCTCAACACCACATCCAAACGTTTCTTGAACACTCCCATGGTCGGTGACTCCACCACCTACCTGGGCAGTTCATTCCAATTCCTGACTACCCTTTCTGGGAAGTAATACTTCCTAATGTCCAGCCTGAATCTCCCCTGGTGCAGCATAAAACCATTCCTTCTATTTCCTCTATTCCCTCCCTAAATATGTCTGCGGTTCCAACAAAGGTAGTTAGCATTTCCCTTCGTGGTAGTTAGCCATCTTTACAGACACCAAAGGTATATGTCCCGTAGGTTAAGGGCACTGCTTGTGACCCTGATCTGACTTCCAAGATGATAAGACAACTTGTTTCGACTCCAAGTGATCACAACCCAGTGAAGCTTCAAGTCTTTAGGTCACATAAATTCATGCACGGGAAAAAATAAAAAAGACTGAAAAATCTGAAAGTGGTAGCTGAACTGTGGGCATTTGTGGAGTTACCATACTACAAGTTATTAATCTTTAAATATATATTAATGTATAAAAAATAAGTTTATGGGCATACCATTTAGAAGATAGTTCTGTCCATTACTGGCAATAACAGTATGGCAGTGTCCATATTTCTGAGTGCTTGGCTAACTGTGGAGCATCTCTGTTGCCATGAGCCTTACACAACTGACAGGGATGCTTGGCCTGTGTCTGTTTTCTCTTTGGGGTGGAATTTATCACATTCAATGCAGTACTTCTAAGAGCAGGCAGGAAAGGAGTATATCTAGTGTTGGTGGACAAAATATGTCACTTTTAAAGCAAACCCTAAATCTCATTCAAAGCTCTATTTTTGTCCCTTTATTTGATGTCTGCCACGTCCTCTGGTAACCAAATTTATTATTTTCTGTACAGACATAGGTTCCGTTTAACAAATACTCGTCCTCTCATTGTCAGCCAGTGTAGCCATCAACCTGACTGGGCTGCAATGGAGAAATGTCACAGACCCAGAGTGAGAAACATAAAGTAACTTAAACAGCATATGTTAGCTTCTCTGTGCTAATTCTGGGAGAAAATATTGTCTGTTGGTGGTGTGCCACCAGTGGTATCAGTAGTACATGTGAGAGACACCTTTGTGTTTGTTTTTTGTCCCAGCTTTTTGACTTGGTGTACCGAGAGGAGACCTTACTGAATGTCATCAAGAGCGTCACCCGCAATGGGCGCTCCATCATCCTGACCGCTGTGCTCGCGCTCATCCTCGTGTACCTGTTCTCCATCGTGGGGTACCTGTTCTTCAAAGATGACTTTATCCTGGAAGTAGACAAGCTCCCCAATGAAACGTTATTGCCAGGTTGGTGTTGACGACTCATTCTGACAGTGATGAAGGATGTAATGGGCTTCTGTTCCCCAGGGCATGCTGAGTGTCTTCCACACTCTGTGAGATATCCTCGTTCTCTTGCAAGTTTGACAGCTTCTTGTCTTACCAAGAACTCTACTTTGATGAAATAAACAAAATAAAACTGATTGGATCAAATGGCCACCAAATCTCCTTTGTAAATTTTTGCAAGATGCTGCATCTGCTGCAGTATAAGAGAGATGGGGCAGGATAAGCTCTGGAGATGGAAGTTGGGCTTGTACAAACTGGAGATTTTTCCTCTTTGTTTCCCAAAGCAGCTGAGATATCTAATTCATATAACACCTACTCCCTCCCCCAGTTTAATTACAAGCAGGCTTTGGGTAGGCTATGATGGGGAAGGCTCTGCACTAGAGGAATTCAGCTCTGCTGTGGTTTGCCTGACCTTGAATGCAGGCTATTAACGGTGGGTCTTAGTTTCAACATAACAAAAATTAATCACAGAATCACAGAAATATTCTATCTGAAATGACCCCATGAAATATAAATGAAGGGAAGCGACCTTGGAAGAGGTGATCCTGTGAAGTAGTGGCTTCTCTGTCAGACTCAGATTTGCTCATCTTTTCTATGTGCTGTATGAATCTCTCCATTTTTTGTTGCAGTCTAAATTCCATTGTAGGCTTCTCAGTACTGACTTTGTTGCTTATTGTAAGTTAAAAGTTGTGTTGTTGTTTTTTCTTCTCATCCTACAGCATCTAGTGCACAACTCAGTGAACAGGAAGCATAGAAATGAAATGGTCAGAGGAGGAGTTTGGGTTTGGGCTTGTACTGACTTTCTCATTTTGGTTTTCTCTGACATATGTGTCATTCAGACAAACATTATTTGATGTAGCCACTGTTTTTTTTCTGATTTTACTGCCAGCCCCGTAGTAGATGCAGACCTCACTGACTTATTAATTCACATGGACAACAAGCAGGAGCAATGCCTAAGATATATTTCTCTGTGGCACTGGGATGGCTTTCATCCTTGCATGACGTTGAAGTGCAAGTTTTCAATCACCTTGAAAATTCACTATATTCTAGAAAAGAATATATTTGGAATCTTTACAATTACTTTGTAAACTTTGGAACTAATTCAAAATAAATACACAGCTGTGGTCTTTAGTTCACAGAAATGAGGAGTTTGTATTGGAATTTAAAAACACTGAATTTGTGAATCAGAAAGTACTATGGCCGTCTAACTGTAAGGTAATATGCAGTTCTAAATCTGCTTAGTAATGGAACACTGCATATGATGTCATGAGTTATCTTAATATCTGAGAGGTAACTTTGCAAAGCATCAAAAATATTGAGCCATTCAGTTTATCACTGTCTGCTTTCAGATCGAACAGAACCAGGTGAAACCATGACGGGGGAGTTTCTCTATTCAGATGTGTGCAAAGCGGGTAGCAGTGAGAACTGTTCTTCCATCGTTCCTTCGGATCGTGAGTATCTGCTTTTTCAATTTTTAACTTCCATCCTGAGTTTTCACCCTTTTTCAAGTTAAACATCTTAAATATGCACATACATATTCTTCAATATTTAAAGGGGAAAAAAAAGAAAAAAACACCAAAAACTAATTTGGGCAGGGAAGCTATTGTAAGACCAGTGTGAAATGAAAACAACTTAATGCAGCAGCATATATGACATCTGTTGCATGAAGTGTTTAAGCTGGAGAAACTTGAACCTGAACCACACGTTGATAAAACACTGATAGATTCTTTAATTTTCTACCTTATCAATTTGAAAAGGAAGTGATGCAGTTTAGGTCCTTGCAAAGTTTATTATATTAGGCTATTAAATGTGATCTCAGAGGATAATATTCTGAAATATGGAGCAGAACATTGTTTATTGTCAGCATTATTCTATCTAGTTAACTAAGGAAACTGTTCTTAATATCATGTCAGGAAGTACTCAATGGATTAAGGACACAAGGTAGTTTTGGGAGGTTTGGGGCTCAGGAAAGTGCATGTGAGATATTACATGTAGCGTAATCACCAGCCTCAGATTGGATGCTGAAAATTCTCAGTTTTATTTTCTAGAAAATGTAATTTACTACTTTGAGATTTATGACACTGGCTGAGAAAGCCAGACAGAACAACGTTATTTTTCTTACAAGTGGAGCTCTTATATGGCCAAGTGTTTCAAAGGTCAGTAATGGCCACAAGCCCATGCTCTCAAGGGCAGATGGCTCTGTTTTGCTCAAGTGTCCTCTTTAATAAACTAAGATTCAACACAGGTACAAGAATAGCTTCTTTATTCAGCTTTAGGAGGAGAGCGCTTTGTCTTTATGCACTCTGGTTGCAGACAGGAGAACTCCAGAGATGTGCTTGTATCAAAAATAATCAACTTGGTATCAGGGTCTTATGTGGCCGGAGATAGCAACAACACCCAGATCTTGGCTGTTTCTGTACCCTCTTGGGTTTGGGATGTTTCTGGGTTTCTCTGGGCCGTCTAAGGCTTGCTGAGGGCAGGTGGGATCCACTCATGAGCATTTATTGTTGAAATCTAAGTCATGAGACTTCCAGTAGGTACAGGGAGAGCGTATGAAATCAGGTAATTAATTCTAGCATCCCTGAAACTGAAACAGTGAAGTTGGAACCTTCAGCCAAACGGAGAGAGGGTCATAAAAAATAGCGTTAGGTTTCTGTAAAATGCTGTTTCCACAAGTAGTGGTATTTTAGCCATTTGGAAAAGAAGAGCTGAAGTTGCCATTTTGGGCGCAGCCCAAAGGCTGTGCAATCTGTTAGGCACCAGGGGAGAGTTTAAGAGGCAACACTTTGTCCTCGGAGCTGTCAAAAAGCTATGATTCTGTATAAACAGGCATCTGGTGATCCAGAGCTATGCATAGGCAAGGAACAGAGAGATGTAACTGAGTCAAAGGCAGCATTTAAAGCACAAAGGAAAACTCTGCTAGTGGGAGAAAGGAGGGCTGGTTGGAGCCAGGGTGAGAGACCTGCTGATGGTCTGCTCCATGCAAATGCTAAGGAGGTTTGTAATGCTGGCTGGAAATCTGGCACTTTTTGCAAAGGGGAATGAGAGCAGAGCCAGCAAAGAATGGAGAGAATCACTTAAAACTGATCTTCTTGCTTTCTATGCGTGTCTTTGCTTGCTCTGTTAACAGAACTGATTGCTGAAGAAATGGAAGAAGAGAATAAAGAGCATACGTGTGAGACGTTACTGATGTGCATTGTTACTGTACTGAGTCATGGGCTCAGGAGTGGGGGTGGAGTAGGTGATGTGCTCAGGAAACCATCCAAAGAGGTAAATTATCACTGAATGGGGGTGGAAGAGTGATAACCATGTGGGGCTGGGGATCTGGTTCTGCTGGGGAAAATGCATTTACACTCTTGAAACAGATGTAGGAGACAACATCACCAACTAGAAGGAGCCACACTTTCTCCCCGTGTAATACAGTTAAATCTCAGTTGTCTTAAATTAAGCAGCAGCCAGTTCAAATAAGCTCGTAACTGTGTTTTTTGTCTTAGAAAATGAGACCTTTTTCAGCATGAGGGCTGTCTAGAATGAGGTCCAAATGAACAGGTGTAGCCAACAGTCTGTGCTTTGGGAGTTCAGGAACTGAAGAAGTAAGAGAGGTATGAGCTAGAGAAAGAGTAACATGAAGTAGCAGAATAAAGCTGCAATGCTAGTTGCTACCTTGCTATTAGCATGAGCTTCTGTGGGGAATGTTGCTGGAAAGGTAAGATATGTAAAACAGGGAACTGAGATGAGACTTTGGGAAAGGAAGGATCTTCTTTGGAGCCATTCTTGCAGAGTGAAGACCTTCATACCCAGAGCAGCCCACATGGCTGTTTCAGAAGCAGATGGTACCTACTGGAGTCTCAGGTTCTCTTCCCTCTCGTCATTCCCCAAAACCACATTGGAGACCAAAGGATCAATCTTGGTTGGAGTGAATGCTTTACACCTTGCAGCCAAGGGAAAAGGGGACCTCTTTAGTCTCATTTTTGCCCTGTGCCTGCTTTGTTAATATGAGATAACAGAAGTATATGGTCTGCAATTTCAAAGTGTTCTTTAATATTTGGCCTTATTTTCAGCTTAAAAAGACTTGAAAGCTTTATCATTCATAAATAAAGTTTAAGGCTTATCTGGCTCGGATGGCTCTGAAAATGGAGGTTAGGTAATGAATGTGATGTGAATGGTGCTAAGCCTAATTTTAGTGTCCTGTTTCTTTCAAAACTACTTATTTGATAAGATAAATGAATACTATTTCAATTTCAGTAAAAGTTTATAATTAACACTGGTAAGCTATTGATGTATAACCAGATTAAGTGCAAATACAATTAGAGTCAGCTTGCAGGGTGAAGAGGGCAAACTTCTGCATGTGAGAGAAGAGCACAGACTTGGACCAAGCAAGCAGAAAGAGCAGCTTGGTAGTGACTGCATACTCAGCTGAGTAATTTGGTTTTTCTCTGTGATCTTGCACTTGAGTTTCACTTAATGCTTTGAGTTCTAAGATATCATTGGAGAGCATCAAAAATGGAGACTGTGAAGGGAGGGGTTGTGGGGCAGCATACTCTTGCTGCTGAACTTCAAGAAGTGTATTGTAAAGGTTCTCTGTACACGTATTTGGGTTGTTAATAATTAAAATACGTATCTTGCAGGAACCTCTCTTTGCTGCTAGAGTGATATATGATCTGTTATTCTTCTTCATGGTCATCATTATTGTCCTTAACCTGATTTTTGGTGTGATCATTGATACTTTTGCTGATTTAAGGAGTGAAAAACAGAAGAAAGAAGAGATTTTAAAAACAACTTGCTTTATTTGTGGTAAGTGTAGAAACACACGTAGTACAGAGTGACTCTGTCAAAGTCAGTCTGGAGTGCCCACCCCCACCCCCCACCTCCTCTCATTCTCTTCCCACTGCACTGTGGCTGTTGGTCAGAGAGTTTAGGCCATTCAGTGTTCATTTAAGAGTGGCTGTGACTTAACAACTGCAGCAGCTTATGGAAGTTTTGTTCTTAGAACTCATTTTCTTGGTCCCAGTTTGTAAATACTAAGAGTTGTGTATGTGTCACTTTTGTAGGTTTGGAAAGAGATAAGTTTGATAACAAGACGGTCACCTTTGAAGAGCACATTAAAGAAGAGCACAACATGTGGCATTATTTGTGCTTTATTGTATTAGTGAAAGTGAAAGATTCAACGGAATATACAGGACCAGAAAGTTATGTGGCAGAAATGATCAAGGTGAGTTTGGAGTACTGTCCATTTCTTTCCTAGCTCAGACCAATCTACTGGCACATCTGGTAAATGTAGTACTCTGTGTTTTTATATTTATTCTATAGCAAAAACTTGGAGAAAGAGTTCTTCTATGCTAATAGGTTTAATCCAATGCCTTTCTTTCTGGAAGCACCTTCTAAAGACAATGCACTTGGCAAGTTAACGTGACCAGAGATGATGTGTGTGTGGCAGCACATTGCAGTGTGCTGTGAGCGGGTGGTGCAGGCAGGGCTGCTTGTGAGGAGGCTGTGTGTGCAGCACAGTGCTGTGCATTGCAGTGCCTGCATCTCCCCGTGTGTGTGCCCAGGCAGCAAGCAGTGACAGCAGGGCACTCACTGTGGTTTTAGATCTGATAAAGAGAAACCATTGTTTTCAAAACTCATGCGCTGCTGTTTGAAAGAGCACTGTGAGGTTGGTGGGAGTGTCTGAAGTACAGAACAGTTTATGAGCCATCCCAGTATAAATGATTTCAACTGGCTCAGAGGATTTGCCATCATATGATTTTAGCTTATTACTGCAAGAAACTAAAATTAATACCTGCTCAATTCTAATGCTTTTTAATGAGTGAGTTAAAAGCTGTGTCTCTGCCAAGCAGCAGGTTCAGAGCTCCTGGAATTAGCTCCTAACCCCCAGTTACTGATTTGTCTGTCTTCCGGCCAGTTAGCATCAGCTGTTTCTGATGTAGAACATTTAGCTGGTTATTTATTTGCCTTCAGCCAAATAAAAGCAGAATATTTGTCTGCTGCCTCTGCCTTTTTTGCTGTGGAGGTACGACCTCCTGTTACATGGCGATTTGCCTGGACCTGGTCAGAATGCAAATCCCCCCCATCCCCCAGATCTCCTGGAGGTTAGATATGTTACTTCGGGGTCACTAACGTGTATGTCCTGGTTCTGGATTTCTGCCTCTGTAATGAGGGCTTAAAGAAATCTTGTGAGCAATCACCTGATGGAGGATTAGCACAGTGAGATAACGAAGCACATCACTGCTGCTTTCTGTTCTGCCCAGCTGCCTGTTTATCGCCTGCAAGCACTGCTTTGGGAGGAAGCATTGCACTCTTTAAAGTGCTGCTGCTTGTAGAATTATTTTCTATATTATATTCAAAATACTTTATTTTTAAAAAGCACTCGAACTGGCTGACACTAGATTAAGAAATTATTATTTCAAAGTATAAATTAGGAACTGAAAAACAACCTTGAATGCGATCGCGATAAGCATTGAAAAATGGAAGACTTGCTGGGGTCCCCATCTGTAAAGTGTCAGCAGTGGGTGGTTCAGGTGTTGGTGGGAATGTGGGTCAGTTCTGCTCAGACCACGTGCCTTGTGCAGGTGAGACTTTGCACAGTGGTGTGTCCCAGCTGTGGGCTCTGAGTGTGTCTCACAGTTCTTCCTTTTGGTGTTTGGTGAAGAAGTTTTAAACTGAGAACTTGGGGTTCTTAGAGCCTTGGAAATAGATTCTTTCCGTTGCTCTTGAATATTGAAATAATTCACTTGCTCTTTTTTCACTCCAGAAAATCTGAAGGTAAAACGTGTGGTCTGCTTTTCTATATCAGACCTTTTCAGTGCTTCTGTGGAAGTGAGAAGCCCTGCTTTTTGCCAAAGGTGGTAGCCTGGGGCATGGCTGCCTCACTCAGACCACAGGGCAGGGTGTGCAGAAGGAGCCCTCGGGGTGTCAGTGGTTCCAGAGATTCAGATTCAGCACTGCTGGAGGTGGTTCATTTTGTATTGTACACAGTGTGAATGGGAACCTGTGGCTGTTGGACATCTGCAGTTCCCAGTTTCTCCCTGAAAGCCTTCCTGAGGATTTTTCTTGGTTAGTTAAAAGGGAGTTTTTTCCCCACGTTTTCAGACTGAAGGTGGCACTGTAACATCTTTGATGCTGACGCAGATGGGGCAGTCTTCTTCCATGGGCTGTTACGCTGTACCATTGTTCACTGAAACCTATACCCATTTTAGTAGCTGAGAGTAGGAAGCATAAAATGCTCCAAGTCATCCTGTGATTACCGAGTACGCCTTGATATGTTTCACCTTTGCTCCAACTCCCAACACAATATCCATAGAAACCTCCTGGATTTCTGCCTTTTGGCAACTGTTAAAAACAAATAAAAGAAAAAAAAATAATTTGCCATTGCCATTCGATATTTGTGTTTTTTTCAGCAGCAGAGGACATTAGAAAACAAACAAACAGAAAGCCCTACAGAACTTAGGATACTGAAATAATTTGCCATCAGACTGTAAGTGCACCAAGTGCTGCTGTACAGTGCTTTAAGGATATCTTAAACACTGCTATCAAAAGAATCCCACTCAGCTTCACTTTGGCCAGTTAGTGAGCATTCAGAAGCCTTAAGGTTGATATTGAATGTTGATGTTCTCTACAACAAGAACAATAACAAAAAAGGTCTGTTGTAAGAAGTTTGAGGTTATGCCCTGTCCTGGATATGACAGAGTTGAATCTTGCCCAGACTTCATCCTGCAGGAAGCTGACCAGGCAGAAAGTGTCTTGTAGCCATGAAAATCAATGATTAACTGCAGGTCTCTGGTGATATTTGGATTGTCTTCATGGGTAGGGGCTGGTCAAATTAAAATGCAATGTGCAGAAACAAATCAATAATCAAACTTGGAAGCAGACCTTAAGATGTGTTTTGAACACCATAAACATGTTCAAAACATGTAAGAAAAAAACCAAATCTGACAAAATGGAACCTGCTGTGTTTCAGGACTTTGATTTGTAACTGTGCTGTCAATAACGTTTTTCTGTCCCATGGGACAAGTGTGGCTCTGAGTCTGTGCTTGCAATTCTCAGATCGCTTTTGTTCGGGTTTCTGTTTGGTGGTGGAGCTGTTTGTTTGTGTGCTGTGCCGTGGGAAGCCGTGCTGCACCATCATGTAGCTACAAGTCAGGGTTTTTGATAGGAGCCCTGGAATTCATCACCCCCACAAACAGGGATATTTACTTTCACCAATAAGGTGAGCACGTGCCTGCTATGGTACGTGATGTAAAGCTTGCAAGAGATATTAGGAACCTTAGCTGGAAAATGCTGGAGAAATGCAAGAGGGAAGATGCGGTGGCTGCTTCTGTTTGATGTAAAGCTAAGCTTGCCTCCACGCCCTACCTACTGCAGTGAATCATCTGCTGTCCTGAAGTTCTTACCAGCACTTTCAAGGTTGATAAGTTTATGGTTTTCAGGAGGTGGCATGCAGAAGCTTGGCATGAAGCAGATCACCTTCAAAGCATGTTCTTGAATGGTCTCATAAGATGTATGTAATAGCACAGAAAGTACCCTAGGATATGAGAAAAAACTCTGGTGGTGACAGAGATGAGCTTAAATTTGTAGCGTTTCTGAAGCCCTTCTGATGACCTAGCTTGTGTTCATCTGGCTAAATCACTGCAGATGTGCACTTAAGATAGAGGCTTTAAGATGGATCAGTGCCTTTTGAAAAGTGGTTATCTGGGAGGTATGCTAATGGTGCTGCAGAGCTGGTAGCCAGTGCATCTTGTGTTTCCCAGGAACAAAGGCATATGGTTCAGCTGCTGTGTTGCTTTGTAGTCACCAGGGAAGATCAGGTGATGTCTGAATAATAGTATGTGTGTAGGAGGTGGGGGGATCCGCTTATCGTGTTGGCCAGACACTGACATCCACACCCAAATGACTAATGTGAACTTGGTGCAACTCCCTACAGGTTAATTCATTTAAGTGTCTTATCTGCCCATCCTCTCAGGCTTGAGAATTTCTTCTTACAGTTCTCTGCATTTGCCCCCGGTTGCTGCCGTGGCCCTGCTGGTATCAGCCCCTTCAGCACAGCCATCCTCCCAGCCTTGGCACAGCTCTGTACAAACAGCTGTTTGCAGACATTTATCATATGTAAAAATAAATAAATTCTCCCTCTGAAGCTTGATACACAGAGAAGCACGTCTCCACATCATGTTTCTGTGCATTCACAAGCTGCTGTGTGTGCAGCTGCAGTACGCTGTCTCTTGCATGGGCAAATATTTGCATGCAGAACTCTTGCATGCGCTAAAATGTGGATTTGCATATATACCTTCAGAGCAGTGTAGGTAAGAGCTGAGTGGTTTTATGCAGGCAGATATGCATATTAACAGTTTAAAAAGAAGACTTGGAAGACTTTGTAACACAAAACTTCCTAACTAGCTCTTGCAATTTCCAGAAACCTTCATCTAGTGTGGTGCCAAGGATACATGTCATTAACCTCTGTTACAACACCGTGGCAGAGCGCTGTGTGGGATTGCCCAAGCTCACATGTCCTGATCTGGAGCGCCAAGCCCTGAACTTTAAATTGGATTGTGTTGTCATTTGAAAATGAACCATTTATAAATAGAAATGATGGTGCAGATAGCCTTAAATGAATTTGGAATGGAGATGAAGACTAAGGATTTCCTTTTGTGCCCAAGTTAACCTCTGTGTACAAAACTGGGCATTTGCAGATAGCACTGGATGTTTTTCTTCTCGCCTTGAGCTGTGGGCCACGCCATAGTTGGAAAGTGTTCCTTATGATTGAATATCCAGGGTAGCCTGCAATTTCTGCCAAGAATAAGCTCCTGATAAATGAAGGCAAGGTTTCAGCAGCCTCAAGATTTAGAATTACATTCTCACAGAAGTGCAAGTTCAAGCTGATTTGAAGGATTGAAGCACCCAGCCGTGGCTGTCGTGCTCACAGGAGTGACTCGGGACATGCACGAGGCTCAAATGACGATGGCTTTGAGGGGTTGCTGTCCCCAGGTTCTGCACTGAACAAGTTCAGCTGGAGGTGCCCAAGGCTGGGTTTGAATTGAGGCCCCTGTGGCAGTTAAAAGTAGCAAATGCATTTGGAAAGGGGCTGTCTGGTTTCAGTACTGGTGATTAGTGAGTGTACAGCTGGAATTAATATGAGAAAGTGCTAGAACTGAGTTACATTTGTGTGCAGTTTGTGCCTGGAAATCTTCTACTTTGGGACAATACTGAATAAAAAACTTGTCTATGTTGGGCTGACCATGGGCATGGGGGAGAGCAGCCCATACACATCACCTGTGTGCAGTTGTTTGGTTGCAGATGGGGAGCCCAGGGCTTCCGAGTTCCCGGCACAAAAGGGCACTGACTGCAAGCCAGAGAGCTGGACCAAGGAGGTCAGGGCTTAATTTGGTGGTACGTTGCCTTCCAAACAAGCCGTGTCTTGAGATACTGTACCAGGGTTAGCTAATATAATTACAGAGTTAAATAGCAAATAATAGCAGGGGCAGAGGAGAGCCAGGAGGTGCACTTGGCAGAAGGCCCTTGGCTGCTGGAAACACTGCGTCATAGGCACGGTCTGCAGCTTTGGTTTTGATAGCTGAGCTCCTCATCCCACCCTCAGCATGAGGTAAGGTGCAGGCCAGAAGCGTGCTGATCCCCGGCGAGGTGGTGTGACCTGTGTGTGCAGCCACAATGGCTCCTGCTGCTGGCCTCCACCTAATGTGGCCAAGACCTTGGTTCTCCCTGATAAGTGACCTGGGCAGGGCCATGCCCTGCAGCAGATCTGTGCCTGCAAAAAGCTCAAAGGTGCAGAGGGTGGTAGCTGGAGGGAGCGTGGTCTTTGCAATTAAATGTGTGGTATGTCTGCAGCCATGGGGAAATGGTCGTGCTCCTTCCCTTGTTACCCATTCAGCATATGGGGAGGGCTGTCAGCCTTGCTGCTCTCTAACAGTGCCCAGCAAAACTTTGTTCCCATTGTGGGTTTTCTTTCCCTTCCTTCCCCCTTGCCCTCAGCATCCTCTTCAAGCCATGGCCTCATGCCCCCAGCACACAGTGGGAGTGTCAGCCTCGTGTCCCTGTAAGCCTGTCAGTCTTTGCCTGGGCCCCGTGAGACTCCGTGTGCCAGAAAAAGGGCCTGGGTGGGCAAAAACAGCAGCACATACCTCAGAGCAGTTCCGTGTAATGGTTTGTTTGCATAATGTGTTCAAACAGGGCTGGATCCCAGCGCTTGCAGGTACACACGTGTGCAGTGCTGCCGTGTCCTTGCTGCTGGAGCCTGGCCGGGACAGAGGGAGGGGGAGAAGCACCAATAACCCTGAGGAGCTGCGTGTGCTGAGATGGCCATGCCCCCCAGGCTGTCACAGGGCAGTGACCATTGCCCTGAGCTATCGCTGAGCAGATGGCCTCCTCCTGAGCCATCACTGTCTCTACCCTGGCCCAGAAGTGTTGCCAAGGCCTTGACCCCGTGCTGCGGGCACTGCAGAGGCTGCGCGGGCTCTTAGCGGAGGTGTTGAGCAAGTGTAGGTGGGCCAGCACTGCTGCCAGCAGCTGTTTGTTTAGACTTTGCGTGTTTAATTGTTCTGTCCTGCCCGGCTGATCGTGATGTAATACGTCCTACTTCACTTAAAATCTAGATCCAAACAACCAGCACTGAGCTGCTGGGAAGAGGTGGCACTGCCCAGCCTGGGAGATCTGCAGAGCTCCCACCGGGTCGTGCACCACAGTCACGTTCTGCTCCACAGCACTGGGAGAGCTCACCTCGCTTCTGATAAACAGAGCGTTCCCTTGCAGTGAGTCATTGGGCACAACTGTTCCTGGGATGCACGGCGGGGTCGTTTCCCACACAGATGCGGCCTTCTCCCACCTTTGGAAATGGTGTCTGCCTTCCAGGCCTCTGCAAAAACCCCTTCCGTATTTAAATTAAATGTTAAAAAAGGAGAAATATTTTTTGTATCATTAACCACAAATTTAAAGACATGGGAGGGACCTGAGAATATGTTTAGCTGGGAGTGGGGGGGGCAGCACAGAGAGGTGAGAAGAGCTCTTTGGTGTGGAAGAAGCGATGCTCAGCCCTCTGCAGAAAAACCCGGCGTGGGGCTTTTTCCAGGAAGCACAAGAAAGAACCAAGTGGAGTTTCATCTCACCACAAACAACAACAACAACAACAGAAAAAAGCACGGAGCTTTTCAGTTTTGAAGTGCTCCAGAAAGCTGCTTATTAACTGCGTGACTTCTAATGACATGTGACAAGTAGAAAGTCACTGCAGTTGCTTTCCCTTAGTAAGCAGTGCCCTGCCAGGCGCTCTTCAGCGGGCAGGCTATCGGAACTTATGTTTTGACGAGCATTGAATCAGCCTTTCAGCACCCTGTAAATAAGAGGCACAGCGCTGAGCACAGGCTCAGAATAGCGGTGACTTCCTTGGGGCCGTGGTGAGGCCGAGCGGAGCACAGTCACCTCCGGCTCGTGAGCAGAGCTAATGCATCTCCTGGCATGTTCCGCATGGAGGTTGCCTCAGAAACCCTTCTTAGAATAAACTCTTCGGCAGAAGCAGGGAAGAGCAGGCACTTCTCAGAATGAATTGCATCTGCATCATGCAACGCAGCTTCCTCTTTTATTTAAATTTCCAATCGTGGATGTTTTAAGAGGCCGGTCAGCATCGCCCCCATGTCTGAGATTTAACGATATTTGCCTTACAAGAGGGACTTTTCCAACTTTACCTAGAAAAGAGCTAACCCGAAACCCAGCCCTTGCGGTTAGCCAGCTTCCGTCAGTGGCTGCACTCAGCTCGTCTGTTCAAACAGAGGAAGCTGCGACTGTGACGGGAAGAGGGAGCTGAGTGCACACCAGGATCGCGGTGCCTCGGCTTGTAGGAGGACCACAGCAGACAGTGCATAACGGCATCGGTATGTGGGATGCCAGCAGCCGGGCGGCGTGCGACCAACAGGCAGGAAAAAGGGATCAAGGAGGAGGTTTGCATTTCGTAGCATGCTCGGTGCCTTTAGCAAAACAAAAAAGCTACCGAACCTCAAGTAAAAGATGTCAGGCTTCATCTTTAAAGGCACCCTGCTGTTCAGTTAAAGTTCAGCAGAAACTAGATCATGGAGATATAAATCTTTTATTCAGCCCTGAATTGCGCCGAGCACTGCCGCAGGCGTGGGGCCGGGAGCCGGGCTGGCTGCTGCTCACCGCCCCGCGGGCTCCCAGCAGTGACCTTTCCACATTCCTGCTTCTTTCCATTTCCACCAGCTCTGCCCTAGGCATCGTTATTTATTTATCCGACAGGACCCCCTCAGCAGCCAGAGTGCAGGCGTTTGTTCGGACGGAATGCTACATGTAAGCAAGCTGCTTACAGCCAGGCTCCCAGCTCCTTTCTGCAGAGCTGAGGCAGGCTGTAAGGGTGGGCTGAAGGTTTCCCATGAAGGCAGCATGAAGAGATGTGGGGCTGTGCGTGTGGGGAGGAGCAGGAGTGGTGCCTCTCTGCAGCACAGCTGCCCATCTCTAAGGATGGACAACCCTGTGCTGCTTCCCAGGCAGCAGCTCTGGGTTTTCTGTAAACCCAGTTTGTGCAGCACCTACGAGTGGCACGAACCAGGAATAGGAGTGAGGGCCGTGTCCAGCCCAGCAATATGGCTGGAGTGATGCACAGGCACTTCCCTCAGCCCTTTCCCTGTCTGTGCACAGGAAACCCTGGGTGCCCACACCAACCTCTTCACACAGAGCAGGTGTAGCAGCAGTGCCAAGCCTGGGCTCAGGTGTGAACTGTGCCCTTGCTGCTGAGGGCAAAGGGAAGCCATCACCCTTGTCTCCTTTCCTTCAGCCTTCCTCAGCTTGGGGAGTTCATGGGATCGTTTTTGTTTTCCATCATTCACCATAGCCATGAGAACTAGAGAGGCACGTTGTCGTATTTTCAAGAGAAAGCCAAGATTTCTCATCCTCGGTGACGTGAAGAGCAGGGGCTTTCAGAAAGCCAGTAAATGCGAAACCCTGAGAGCCCTGTGGGAGCTGGCAGTGCTGTTGTGCTTGCTAGGTTGATTTCACAGCTCTCTGAGACCATCAGCCCCCTGCCCTACCCTGCCTGCAGTGATGGAGGTGCAGCCCTGCAGCAGCTCTACTCTTTGCTTGTATCGCAGAGTGACGTTGGAAAAGGTTGTGGGAGATTTGTTAATAAAACATTGCAGGTAAAGGTAGGTAAAACCTGCTGTCCCCAGGACCTGCTCCCATCATGTTCCATGAGCAGAGCAGATGGGTGAGCACGTGGGAGTGCTCTGGGCATGGAAAGCTCACCTGATGGGGAGTGATGCCAAATATTCCCCCAGTGAGCGAGGAGTGGGCAGGAGCTGCAGGGCTCTGCTCTTGTGTCAGCCTGCGAGCTTTGGGATGTGGAGCTGGGCACCTGGACTGATGGGTGAATGTAAACTGCAGTGTAGTCTCGTTTACTTTATCCTTGAAAATGCTCAGCATTGAGGACAGCAGAAAACAGTTGTTTTTAGTTGATTTTCCCTGGGCAGGAAGAGGAGATACTCTGGTAGAGGAGCTGGGCTGGAGCACAAGCAATGTGTGCCCACATGTCCATCCTGAGTGCTTTTTGCTGCTGGAAGAACGCAGGGAGCTGTTGCCCATTGCTCTTAAATCTTAGTTGTGGAACTGTCTTTCCCTGAAGTCCAAAATATTTTGGCACTTGTCACAATAAAGGCATATTTTCTGTATATATATATTTTTCTTTTATTAGCAGAAACCATCTGCCCTGTAAACAGGGATCAGGAGAAAAGCCGTTCTGGCAGTTCTGCATCACGTGGGAATCCTGCGTTGCACTGCATGGGAAAGGGCCTCATTTATGCCTTTTAATCTCTGCAGTAGTAAACTCTGAGCAGATCAGAAGCAACTAATTTAAGATGATGATTCTTGGCAAGAGATCTGAATTGCAGAAAGGCCGTGACTGTGCCTCTCTGTAGAGGTGCGCAGCCCTGATTTAAGCAGTGTGGATGTTCCTGGAAAAGACTGAGAGTGGAGGGAGGGGGGCATGGAGATATGGGGGGAGAGGTTGATTTAGAGGTTTAGGCAGGGGATAATGGCAGAACTCCAAAGCAAGTTTACAGTGCCATAAGAATACACCATAGTTTTGAGAAAGTCGTGATGCCTGGCCTGTGGAAGTGGTGAATTTTGGCTGCAATTAACCAGCATGGCTGATGGAGCTCTGGTTTGGGATGCTGCTGATCCCAGGGGCTGCTGCTGGTCTGTCTGGTCCATGTAAAGCACTACCAGCTGCTGCAGGGTGGGCAGTGAGAGCACACATCCCCTCACCCTGTGCTACCTCAACATCCATTCCAGAGAGCATCTCTAGTGTGGGAGGAGAGCCGGACTAGATAGGAAACCAGTGTTAAAGCTCAGGGTGTCAAGATTTACCCCTCCTCCTCTCTTGTGGCTTTCTATTCCGTTCCCGCTTTTATTTTTAACGTCATGGGTGTGTACGTGAGTGTACGTGTGAGCCTCTGTGTACATATTAATAAAACCTCATGCCTCTGCTGAGTTCCTGGCAGTAACTTAAACCTGGAGTACCAGAGAGCTGCAGGCCTGAAGGCAGGCTTGATTGTCAGCAGTGCATTAGAATTTAATCTGTCTTATGTTTTAGAGCAAAAGAGCTGGTCATAGTAGAGATATGTTCTTTTGTTTTCTTTTAAAAGAAAGTTTTTCATCTGTAAAAGTGTTCTTAGGTAGAGCATGTTTTCTTTCAGTACAAAGCACAGCCAAACTTTGCTTGGTCAAAATCCAACTTTATCAGCAGAAGGTCTTCAGCAAAGGCTGGTTGAAAAAGTGTACGATGGCTGTGGATTTCTCACATGGAAGGCGAAGGCTGTGTGTGCAGACACTAAAATGGGGTCTGCTTCATGGGCTGGTATTTGTGTGTTGTGCTGAGAAAGAAATGGCTGGGGAGGATGAGTTGCTGGGAAGGAAAAGCCATCAAGAAGCAGCCTTAATTTTCAGTAGTTGCATCTGAAGTGCCTCGTTGCCTCCAGTGGGTGATTTTACAGACTTTCCAGTAAGACGTAAATGAAAACGCTGTGGAGCTTATGTATCTGAGGAATGTCCCAGCGTGGCATTAAAGATATGTGTGCACCGAGCCGCTGGGGTGCAGGTTTTCATGTGGTAAGAGCTAATTATGAACTTGTGCCTGGTTCTCAGGAGCGAAACCTGGACTGGTTCCCCCGGATGCGAGCCATGTCCCTCGTCAGCAGCGACTCGGAGGGAGAGCAGAACGAGCTGAGGAACCTGCAGGAGAAGCTGGAGTCCACTATGAAGCTGGTGACCAACCTCTCTGGGCAGCTGTCAGAGCTGAAAGACCAGGTAAGGGTGAGCAGAGCTGGCAGCCAGCCTGAGGTCACACGCCCACGGGCAGCTCAGCTCCTGCAAGCCTGTTCCACCAAGTGGGTTTTTACAGCTCCATGGACTCTGTGAACCCTGTGCACAGTTCTTCTAAAGTAATTTGTGCTTAGGAAAGCACTGAGCAAAAAAAGCACCTTCCCAAACCAGCACCACTGCTGACCTGCCTGTCAGTGCTGTGCTAACTCAATGGGTGACACCTCCCAAAGGGAAAAACTTGCACTAAAAATCAAAGCTGGCATTGATGTCAGTCAGCTTTTGCTGATGCACAGAGCCCGTGTCTGTATCTTTGTTTACAGTTTTGTTGTTAATACAGCTTTCACCCCTGAGACCTTGGTGTGATCCTGAGAGTCAGAGGGTGTGATAGTGAGAGAAGTGCAGCGCTGCTGCACGGACCTCAAAACCCACTGAGAAACTGGAGAAGAGCCTGAGCAGTTAGCGTGCAGTGGTCTCCTTCATGTCAGAGCTGTGCTGCTCGTGCAGATAAAGGTTTGCTACTGTCATGCTTTAATCTGCAGCACAGACTGCCCACAGTGCTATTTTGCAGCACGCATTGATTCCGCTTAACACTCAAACACTGCACGGACCTTAGAGGAGTATTTCAGTGCAGCAGTTGTTGGTGAAACAAGAGCTTGGAGACTTTGTGTTAACTTTTAGTTTTGGCCAACTCCTTCCTGTGTGTAACTAAGATCAATAGTTTTCGGTGTTCGAAGGTGTATTTGGGTAAACATTATTCTTTCTGGGAGAGGTTCACAAAGGATTATTTAAGATAATGTGAAGGTGAAGTAACAGCTGATCAGAGGCTTACCAGTTGTGAATGAACTGAACTGCACTGTCAGTTATTACTCTCTGTACACGATGCTTCATTGACAGCGATGCTTTCCTTCATGTCTGCGTGGGTTACAACCCAAGTGGAAATAAAAGGCAAAACTGCTTCTGCCTGCCCTGGTAGAAGCCGTCTGTGGCAGCAAAGTGACTGCTTGCTTATCATTATGGATTAATAACCTGAGCCAGATGGTTCCGCTCGCTGTGTGTACATAGATAGCTGCACTGGATGAAATGAATAGCAGGCATACACACAACTGTATCCCAGGGCAGTGGGTAGCATTGTGCAGGGCAGAAATGGTCAACAGATTTGGATCGCTGCCTGTTCAGATTTGATCTGCCTACTGCAGAATAGTTTGCAAAACTCTCTTCAATATTATTCCAACGCCTGCTTCCCATCTCTGCTACACTTTGACCCGCTCTCTGCGTAAGCAAGTTATCCTTATGAAGATGGTCTTTGGGAGACAGCGCTGACTGCGATCCTGGCGCTGACTTCCGATCATGCTCTGCTTTCTGATGGAGCCGGGCCCTTCTCCCCAGCACCCCGCAGAGCACAGGGAGGGATTAGTGTCAGGTTGAGAGCGGAAAGTCTTTCTGCTCTTGGCTGTAATTAGTTTTCAGACGCTATGCCATGGATCCCCTCGCTCCAGTTGGTTTTGAGGACAGAGGATGGAGGCAGTTGCTCTTTTGTCTGAGCTTTAATACTCGCTGGGTAGCATTTTTGCTCTTTTGCCTGGAAACAATTATCTTGAAACATGTGTCTTACGTCTTCCTGTTGAAGGGTCTGACTCAAAGTGGTCTGCAGACAACAGGAGTCTTTCCATCGGCTGAAGCCAGCTTTGGATTGGAACGCATTTATTTCTAAAGCTTGCAGCTCTTGGCTGCCCAAGCACTGAAAAACCCTTCTTACTCTTTGTGAAAATAAGAATGAAGGATTTAGCTTTTAAAGAGCTATTTGACTGTAAAAGCAAAAGAGGAAACCAGCTTCATTAATGTTGTGATAGCTTTTAGGAATTCCCCTAAGTACCTTTATTGAGAGCACCCTGCTTAAGTTGCAGGATGTTCCAATTATGTGACAAAGCCAGTACGTCCCTCCTCCTGATTAGGAACTGTCTCCAGGAAAAGGAACCAGCTCAGGGAACTTGTATTTGTATTTATTTTATTGCAATTAAATAGAGGGCAAACCTCTCATTCATTTGCTTTTCAAGCTCGTTAGGTTTCTGGAGACAGTAGTTAAAAACTGAAATCCGGCATGCCTGCTTTCACAAAGGAGAGAAATGCACACAGAGCCATTAAAATCTTGATCATTTTAATTCTGTGCAAAAAGACTACGACAGAATTGTCTGCAGCAGCAGGGGATTAGATGTAATCATCCAGAAGTCCTTTCCAGCGCTCAGTAAGTATGAGGCAGCCACAGTAGATGTTGGCTTCTTTCAAGACAGTGCCGTGACATCACCAAGACCCTTAACCTCTGTCCTCCAAACCTGACTTGTGCCCAGCAGTCACAGCCAGGCAGGTGAGGGCTGGCACGCTGCAAGCGGCGTGTTCTAAGCGTGCCCATGGATCTGGTGCCCTGGTCGTGCATCTGGCACACGCACTGCTCTCCTTTCTGGACTTAACTCCAACTCACAAGCAACCTTTGGAACTAGGCAGAGTGCATCTACGTAATTACACACCATTATCTGAGAGCTCAACTTGACTCTGATGAACTTTGGGAGCCTTGGTTGCGTTTTGGTGTTTAATCACATGCCATTGGCCCTCTGGTAGCTGACAGCTCCCCTACAAAGCATATGTAGCTTGTTGGCATCTAAGCTGGGCGTGAGGTCACTGCAGCCATCAAACTTCTGCAGGAGATTCTCTCCCCAGGTAAATGTGATAGAGGCTCAAACTGTTCTGCCTTGCAGCCATGTGCCTCTGAATGTGAAAAGTATCGAGTCTTGTTTTGTTGCACTTTTCTCATTATTTTTTTTTGTTTCTGTTTCTATTCCATAGACTCATAGAATGGTTTAGGTTGGAAGGGACCTTAAAGGTCATCTAGTTCCAAACCTCATGTTGTGGGCAGGGTTGCCAACCTCTATATTAGACTGCCCAGGATCCCATCCAGCCTGGCCTTGATGCCTCCCAGGGATGGGACATCTACAGCCTCTCTGGGCAAGGATAAGAATGTGGTGCAGGGCCATGTCAAAAGCTTCACACAAGTCCAGGTAGACAACATCAGTTGCTCTTCCTTTGTCTACCGATGCCGTCACTCCACCACAGAAGGCCACCAGATGGGTCAGGCACCATCTGCCCTTGGTGAAATTGTGCTGGCTGTCTCGGATCACCTCCACATCTCACGTGTGCCTTAGTGTACCCTCTGAGTCACATCACTAGTTGAGTGAAATCATGGCACTTAATTCACTTAAATTGATATTTTTTAAAAGAAGCCCTCATTGCCACTTTGCATATAGAGTTGGTGGGTGACCTGAGAAAGAGAACAGTTCCAGGAGGTCCAGCAGAGAAGGGGTGCGTGTGTATGTGTGGAGTTGTGCACAGGCCCTTCCTCCCCTGCACCCACGCCTGTCTGCCTGTGAAGCCCCATGAGCCTGTTGTGAACGTACATTTCCAAAAGTGTGTCACCGAGGATGCGAGGTGTGACCCATCCTTGTGAGAATGCGGCAGTTTGTCTTAAAAAGTAACAGAAAAACGACAGTTCTGCCTCCCCTTTGGTCAGACACTGAGTGAGGCACCAGCTGTAATAATGTTTAATTATGGTTTCAGGAGTGCCATTGTATTTCAGTCCTTTCCCTGGTGCAGAATTGGATGTGACTGCACACCTAGCTTGCCTGGGAGCCTGACCACAGCCAGTGTGTGCAGGGAGCATCCAGTGCATTTCTAGAGCTGCCCAGCATGGTTGGGTTTGACCAGTGCATGTTCCCATGGTGGGCTCCAGCTCCTGGCACTCAGAGTGGCCCCAAGTGAAGGGGAAGGAGGATCTGCTGCTTCTAAATGCATGTTTTTAGGCAAATACATTCAGGTGTGTGTTGCTGATGAGTAATGTGTGAACATACTGTCCCCTTGATACTGCAATTGATTACTCCCACAATCAATTCCGTTGATCAACGTCTGCAATTAAATAACTGAAAATGGCAAAAATTACATGATTGTGGATGTAGATGTTGCAAAAAAACAGTGTTATCTGTCTCATTATCACAGAGCTTAATGCCAAATTAAGGCACAAGGTTAACTCATAAAGCAGAATGCTCTGTGTGGCTTCTCATGCTTGAATATGAGATGACTTTATGGGGCCGTAGTGGTTTTGTGGCAGGGGCACAGTTGCAGCCACATGTTTGTGCCATGGGGTAGGGCACAGCTGCGTGTTGGCAAGCTGCTTTGAGGCAGTTGGTGAAGAGAGCTCCATTTTCAGGTGGCTGTGACTCCAACATCACTCAGTGATGGCAAGGTGTGCCTTTAGGGGGTCAGGAGGGATGTTTGTCCTGTCCTGATGTGAGCTGCAGCTGTCCATCACCCCCAGCCTTGGGTGAAGGCTCAGCCTTTCTTTCTACCCCCTGCCTCCCTCCTGCCTTAGCCTTGTCCAAGTTACCAAGTGTTCCTATTGGGAAGCTGCTGGCAGCCACCTGTGCTCGTTCCTGCACCAATTTCTTCACAAACTCATGCATGCCACCAGCTTCTCAAGGGCCATTTCCTTGCAAGCAGAGCTCCATCACACAAGCAAAGCCATGGCTTTCCCTGAGGAGTTCCCGAGGCCGGGAGCTGCCTTTTCCATCTGCCAGCACTTGGCACAGGGGGTGGGAGAGCGTGATTTGTAGAAGTGGGTTTCAGAAGGAGCCTTGCCCTGGCCGGTGGCTCACTCTGTGCGCTGACACACAGGAAGCGGCCTGGCCTAATGAGCAAACTTTTTAATTTTCCAGATGACTGAACAGAGGAAGCAGAAACAGCGCATCGGTCTCCTAGGACACCCTCCTCCCATGAATGTGAACCCACAGCAACCAGCATAAGTCAGAAGGGTCGCTTCTCCCTCTCGCAGCAACGTGAATAACGCTCGCCGAGTCCAGATCCAACCACTGAGGCTGCTTCCGTGTACGTTTAGTTCATCTTGTAAATACCCTGTTTTTATACTGTATGTATATGACTGCTACTATATAAAGTTTGGGGCATACGTATTGTAATTTAGAACTGTTGGCACACGCCGGAGGTTAAGCTTGTGCCAAAACTATCAAAATTGCCTTTTTATTGGAAGGACTGAAGAGAGCACCTGAATTGCACTTGAAAAGAATATTTGACTACGTGACATGTATTTTGTATTTAAAGAATAGAATAGCTGGTATTTATGTTTTTATACAATTGTGCAATATGAATTATGCAATCACAATATATTTGTAACTCCTGAATGCCCTGAAGGGAGTGCACATCTTTGAACCTGGTGTGTTAGTACAATGTAATAAATGGTATAAAGTTACCGGTGTAAATGAGGCTGCTGCAAAATCGTGTTACTGGTGATTTTTCATACCCTTGGACATTTTTGTACCATGTGTGTAAATATCTTGCAATGCCACATCTGTTGCCTCTTCCTCCCAGGGATGATGCTGGGAATCCATGAGCTGTTAAATCGATATCAGTTAAAACTAAACCTTACTTTTGAAGTTTCCAAAGGGGGAAAAGAAGAGGTATTTTTTCAAGTGATTTCTTCAGAGGCTGAGAGAGCTCAGATATTGGGTTTTATAAAAGATGAGATTTCTTAAAGGGAACTTTTTATGCAAAACGAAGTTTGGGATGAGCATGCACTGCTGGTGAGTCGGTGCAGCCTCTTGCAGGCGCTCTGTGCTGTGACACAAAGCCCCGTCGTGAGGCTGCCCAGGCTTTGTGTTCCTCACTGCAGACCTTTTCCTTTTGTTTTTCCGTGAGAAACCTCCGTGCCTGCCGGAGCTTTTTGCAGACAGGCATTGCACCAATTGATCCCGTTAGGACCGTAGGTGAGCACTGACATATGTAATGCTTATGAGAGAGCCACTGTTCTGAGGTTGTTTTGTCCAACCCCCGTTCTCTCCCTCCATTTGGTCACTTTGTTTGGTTTCTGATTCTAGAAAGTACGAGGAGCCTTTTGTTTTCTCCAGTCCATTGCATTGTTTTATACATGGACCTCCTTTTACAAAAGCTGACTTCTCTGCAATACTGTCTAGAAAAAAGAAAAAAAGGAAAAAAAAAAAGAGCTACAAACAGAGCTATGAAAATTTGTAAATGCATAAATATAGGTATTTAAATAAATGATGCAAAATCCCACGTGGTCACGGGCTGCTGTGCTTTGTCCCCCACCCCAAGGGCTGCGTGTGGTGCTGCCACATACATGGGCACTGGGTCAGTGGTGCAGGGGGGGCTGCAGGGCAGGACTGAGCCCATCCCTCTGCAGCTCCAGGGGCACAGATGGGGCTGGAAACAACGGCACCAGTTGGGCCCTCTGCAGCCACATGCAAACGTGCTCCAGGTCCTGCAGTTGAGATATGGAGCGCTGATATCTGGGGCTTGTCATCTTAAGGCTGAAGTGATGGAGTTCTTGTTTTGCTTTAAAAGATTTCTCCAGCTCCAAACACAGTGTGCACAGAGCATTGCTGACTGTGTATTTGGTTCAACTGCTGCAGGAGCTACCTGGTACAATGAATCACCTTTAATCTGCACACAACCATCTGAAAGGGACACGTCTCACTACCATGGAGTGTCACTGAGCACCAGGCCGGGCACATCCCGTGCTGGAGGGGAGCCCTGAGCAGTGGCTCCAAGCCAGAGAGCTGCTGGTGGTTGAGAGTTCTTCATCACGCCTCATTTCCATACACGTCCCAGTGATCTGTTGGTGTCTCCTCTGCAGCCACCAGCTCCTAGCAAGGTGCATGCACAGGGAACGTGACGTGCAGCTGCTATCGGGGGTTGTGCAATAAAGGGAGGAGGATCTCATTTTCTCCGAACAGTAGAGACATGCAGCTGACTCACTCCTTCCCTCCGTGCCATGCAGGGACAAACAGACACACGCAGATCCGCCAGGCTTCCTGGTGTCTCCCACAAGTCAGGTGAGAGGGAGGAGGCTGTGTGCGCTGTGGGAAGGCAGCAGCTTCCCGTGTGCCCTGTGCAGGGACAGCTGTGCTGCCTTGCTTCATCTTTGCCTTAAAAAGGCAAAAAGCAAGCAGGCACTTCAGCGAGAAGTACGAGCCCCAGTCTGTGCAGTGATCTGTGTGAAAGCCAGCTGCACAAAACCTGGTGTTTTCATGTGCAGTTCTCATTTCCCAGGAGATGTGGCGAGCTGCAAAAAGTGGTATTTTATTCCCTGTAGCTGCAGCTGCAGCCGAGTGCTGGAAGCAAAGCACAGCCACCCTCTGGCAGCACGGAGGAAGCCACTGTCCTGTCCTTTCCTCCCCTCCAGCAGCAAGCAGCACTCACTTCTAGAAATCCATTCTGACAATGGAATTTTGTGTGCAGCCATCACACACTGTAATTTCTCTTCTTGCACTATTTGGCTGCTAAAGCTCTTCTGCCTCTGCCTTCCGGCTGGGCTGGGCTGAGCTCCACACCCCATGGCTGCGGGGTGAGCTGGGACAGCTGCTCCCCAAGCCCTGGGAAAGCCACCTCGGGACAGACTCTGCCCCACAGCGCAGGGAGTCTTCTCCACTAATATGGTTATCTATTGAAATTACGAAAAGTTTCCTTCACAATTTGGGGACTGGAAAGTGAAAATATTTCAGAACCAAATAAGAGAATCTGTAATGACATCCATATGGTTTCTTTGCGTCGGCCTTTTCTTGGGATCTCAGAACGTCACCTCTTTGGCACCATGTGGTGGGTGTGAGGTTCCTGCTGTCCACCCCAGCAGAGATCTCCGCAGCGGTTTTTCTCAGACATCAGAAATGAGCTGTCACGGGAAACCCTCCACAAATGGTGATGTTGGTGCGCGCTGCTGGTTGGGGGGAACAGTTCTGAAATTCAGCGGGTTCCTTCAAGGAACAAAACTCGCTCTGCAGACCACAGCCAGAGCTCACGCTTTCCTTGTGATGCAAAACCCAAATTCAGCAGTGGCCAGGAGGAACCAGCACCTCCCTGCCCCAGCGCGTTCATAGAATCACAGAAGGGACCCTGGCAAGCACATCTGTTCCAACTGCCAGCTGTGGGCAGGGACTCCACTGCGCAGCTCAGGCTGTGCAGGGCCCACCCATGGCCTCAGGCACCTCCAGGGATGAGGCACCCACAACTCTGGACCTCACAGCCCCTTCCCCTCCGCCCACAGTCACGTATGTCCATGGTCTGTGCAAAAGAGAGGGAAGGATCCGGGTGCTGCTCACACGGAGCCGCTCCAGTGCGTGTGGGTACCTGTGGGACCCCCACAGTTGGGTCACACCTTCAGCAGAGTGGTGGGGACATGGCACAGGGGCCAACAGGGCAGCAGGAAGGATTTAAGGTGTGGGAAGAGGTGACTTGTGAGGAGCTGGAACTGCACGGTGTCGGAAGCAGGGACTAGGAAAGGAAGCAAGGTTTCCGGGTGCTGTTGGAGAGGATGCAATGACCCGTGCAGAGGATGTCAAGAGGAGCAGCTGCTGGTTGGGAGCGCACAGGCTGAGGGCTCGCACTGGAAACTTTGTGACTGAAAACCCCTTCCTGACCTCCACTGCACAGAGTGGTGCGGGTGACACATCCCGGTGGCAGCTCAAGAATGAGATTAAAGTTGGGCGTCTCCACCCATCTGGTGGGCGGCTGCGATGGCTCTGCCTGGAGCCTGGGTTTGAGTCAGGGCTGTCATACCTGAGACTTTGGGAACACGACCATGTCGTCTTTTAAACAAGAACTTTCATTCTGAGGTGAAAATGAAAGTGACCTTCAGAAGAGGAAGGAACAAAAAGAATCTACCAATTTTTCTAATAATGGAAAGCCCTCGAGGGGAAGGATCTCCATGTATTCTTCAATTTGCATGAATGGCTGAATGTGTGGATGAGAATTTTCGTCGCTAATGAAGCAGGTGATGTGCTAATCAAGGCCATGCAAATAACTGCTCAGAAAGCACAGCCGCAGCGCTGTGGCCGCGAGACAACTCAATGGCAGCTCCCAGCCCTGTCCTCGATTCCGCAGCAAATTGGCACAGGGCAGGACAAAGGAGCCTGGATTGCAGCCGCGGCACTCGCGGCGGGGACTCGCGATGGGGTGCGTGTGATGGATCCCTCCTTACATAATGGAGTCTTGATTGATACTTTGTCGGGAGAGTCATAATATAGCTCCGTGTAACAATTCAACTTGTCTCCCGGAATGGGAAATGCTCCTACACACAGACTTAATAGGGTTTTTTTAAATTGCCCATTGTATTTCTGAACAAGAGAAACTTATTTGGAGTACTTTCCCTTTTACGTTTCCAACATAAGCACCTGCAGACATTGCGCTGTGTGCTCCCTTGGTGTTCTCCCACATCTCCGCGGCTGCCCAACGTACAGCATCACCGTGGTGCTCAGGTGCTGCAGCACGATGTCCCAAAGTGCCTCCAGGTCCATCGTGGCCAGCAGTGACCCTCCTTCACATGTCAACTCGGTCAGTGGGGCAAAAACAGCATAGAATCATTAAAGTTGGAAAAGACCACCCAGATCATCCAGTCCAACCGTACAAACCCTCCAGCAAGGGGAAGCTGGCATTTTAACGGAGGGATATATGATAACCTCATGGGAGATGCAGCACTTTTTGTGCCCAATTTATTATTTACTACCTTCACAACCTTCTTTCAGACTAAACACGTTAATTTGATGAGTGTCAAAACCACCCACAAGTAAACTGAGCTGTCCCATCCAGTACGCTAATGTCAGTTTGTTTTTAGTAACTAGAAGGGATGCTGGAAAACCCCTACAAAGACTTCATTTTTAACAAAAAGTACCAAAAACTCCACCAGTTTTGCATCACAAAGTAGTGGTTAAAGTAAAGATTTGAGTAAAGCAGCATGTTTGTGGTTTTTGTGGGTGGGTGCATCTCGGAATGACTATCAATCTGTCAAAGGGGAGATCTGCATGTCATCTCTGCAGATGACAAGCAAAATCTGCAGTGACAAATATCTTTCCAGTACTCGGCTGCACTGCGAGCTTCATAACCGCGCTGCCAGCCTGAGTGGTTGAGTCTCGTCAGCACGTAGCTCAGAAACCCGCTTGTTTTTTTGGTCAGGGTTTAGAGTTAGCTGAGGAAGGAAAGGCAAATATGGAGCAATGCTCTGAAGGTGCCATCTAACACCACAGCCAACACGCATGGTCAGACAGCAAGTCAGCCCTGTGCACATTGGTGACGCAGTCCTGAACTGACCCACAGCTGCAGTTCTGCGTGTGAGTGGGACCCTCGGAAATGAAGCTGTGTAAGGCTGGAAGAGAAAAGAAAAAGATGAGAGCAACTCTGCACCAAACCTAGGTAGCTCGGTGCGCTGCTGCAGCTGCTGGTGCTCACAGCTTGGGCCTCTTCTGTGCTCCCTCGTGGGAAAAATGGAAGCTGTTTGTCCCAGTGCAACACAGCAAAACCTTCTGAAATGTCAAAAATAACCACAAGATGGGAAAACCATCCTGCACCCAGCAAGGTCACAATCCCAGGATGCACACATTGTCTGGGCACACGGGCTGACAGCAGCACAAAGCACTGCCGGCCAGGTGCTTCCCTGCCAGCACCCGCAGCAGCAGCAGCCAGGCTGCAGGCGGCTGTTCATCCAGGAGGGCATCACTTTGGGGCCATCTCTTGGCTCTCTCCCCCCCATTATTGCTCCCCTGCTCTCTGTTCTCACCCTGGCGCTGCATCCTCTCTATATATTTTTTCTCTTTCTCTCTGTTGTGTCATTTCAGGAAAGACTTTGCAGCTCTCGCACAGAGCACTTCCTCTGCCTGGAAGCGGTGCTCAGTCCTAAGGGAGAGGATGGAACCGACTCCTGTTTACTGCTGCTTTCTCAGATGATAATTTTGTTGTTCCTTCCCATCCCTGGCACTAAGTAAACACACAGAGCGCCGGATCTGAAGGCAGTAGAGCGGAATTTAGTGTCTGTTCCATGTGTTTCAATACAACTCTGAAGATGGCATGTTGTGATTTTCATCTCGCTTGTGTCCGTACTGCTGTTTTTACACAACAGAGATGGAAACACAATCTGTTACGTCTGTAAGAAACTTTTACTTATGAATGAGAGGAACGACGTAGTGTACATCAACCCTACGGGAAGGAAGCCGCATCCCCTCCGTGCTGGCGTACCTGAGAGCATTAAAAATGGCAGTTTGTGTCTATTTACGCACCACAGGAGTTTTCACAGCAATTTAATCCCGCAATGATTCATTATTCATAAGCCACCAGTAGCACCGCCAGCCAGTGGCACAGCCACCTGCATGATGCACACTGCAGAACGTCTCCCAGTGGTTCCTCTGTGTCTCATGGTCAAACTGCTCCATGGTTTTGAGGAGAACATCTCCCCATGCCCATGAATTTAGCATGGGCCTTGGCAGTGTGTCTGCCTGGGCTGGCCGTGCCCTCCTTGCCTCTGGTCTGAATGCCTGCAGCCACTGAGACCCGTTCAAATAAGACAGCCCATCTCTAGGGCTTAGGAGGGTCATGCACAGAGTGATGCGGGTTGCATTCACTTCTATCTGGAGCTGATGAGAGCTATAGGTTGTCTAAGCCCAACCTGAAGAGCCCCACATCTCTGGACTCGCCCTGAGATGCCCACAGCTGCTCTGCACCTGGTGGAACAGGGCCAAGGGAGGCCATCACTGTGTGCCCATAGCTGGCACCACAGCCCTGGAATTAGGAAGTGGGAGAAAGAGAAAGAAACCAAAGGTTGTTCCATGTAATTGCTGGGAAGAGATGGAAATGCAGGTTCCTTGCAGTGCCTTTGAGGTCAGTGCCACCGTGGCCTCCCCCAGGCTTGGTAGTGATTTCCTTCCCAAAGCCAAAGACAGTGGGATGGAGTACAGCCATGTAGGGCCCTGATAATGGGGGCCCGGTTCACCCCACACAGCAGGGCAGCCCCGGCTCTGCTCCTGAAAAGGTCTTTTCCAACCTTCATGATCCTAGTGTTCTATTAAGCTGTTCATAGTGCATGTGCCAAAGGAATGAAGGAGCTCCTGTCCTGGGCTTGAGGTGCCGTATACAAGGACTGAAATTCCCAATTCTTGTTTTCCATCCCTTTCCTGAGTCTCATCCCCACCCCAGACTCTGCAGATGTAGTGCCAGAACAGCATGGACAAGTCTTGTCCTTGCCCATATCTTCATCCTAACTGAATTATAAAGCAAAAGGGAAAAGTTCACCAGCTTGTGAAGCACGCACAGAGCTACCCTGACCCTCTGCCAGCTCCTGGCTTTGGGAGCACAGGGCCATCTCAGCCTACACTTACACCAGAGTTTTTAAACTGGAAAACTAAACAGGCAGAACATGAGACTTCCCCGAACCCAAAAGCAGAGGTGGTGCGTTGGATCCCACAGGAACAAGGCGGGCAGACGGGATGAATCAGAGGGCCCGGTGACAGCGCGGAGGAGGAAAGCCGTGCTGGCAGCGTGCCCCGGGGAGCCGCTCCTCTGCATCCTGCAGACATCCCTCCCAGCAGCAGTGAGTAACGGGGAAGCCGATGACCGAGGGGCGGCTCCGCTGTCTCATAGGTGAATGCTGAGCGTGCCTTCTGAACACAAACTGCTCTCGAATTTGGAGGAATCCCATCCAGGCTTGTGATTCAAGTCGTGTGTATTGCACAACCCCACATCGGCAGAGGGGAAATATAAGGTGACCACGCTCAGTGCTGTTAGCAGGCGGTGCTCAGCTGCTGGCCTTCATCTTCATGTCTATGGCAACTACAGGATGACCAGTATGCACAACAGGCTGTGCTCAGACTGTGCTACACCGTTACTTGGAACAAGCTTCACTTTTAATTCAAAATCAAGAAAGCAAGAATTGAAATCATCATTAATCCTGTCTAAATAAATACATCACAGCCTTCCAACGTATGTGCCAATGAGTGTTCAGGTGAGAGCACTGTGCGACAAGAGGGCCCATCCTGCCCAGTCTGCTGGGCAGTCCCATATGGTAACACCATCTCACACAGTGTGAGCCCAGCACAGCCCTGCACCCAGCAGCTCTGCCTGGCCGTGCCGCACTGCCTGCCACCAGCCCCGTGACAATGAGGTAATGTCTCTGCTCCTGGGTCAGATAAATACACTCATTTTAGAACCACCAGACGTGTTACTGAAAAACAGATAGGGAACAACCAAAAGTCCCCTGAGCAGCAGAGTGCGAACTCCACACACAGCTCTGCCTGCAGGACGCAGGGTGAATGCTCAGTTATTTTCTCCCAGCGGATGTGAAGATGCAGACACAGAACCCAGTCAAGACATGGCACCTCTTGGTGCTCTGAGCTCACTGGAACCCTGCGTCCTATGGCTGGGGAGCAACAGGTGGTGGTGGTGGGGAGGAGGCAGCAGGTAAGAAGCGAGAAGACTGTAAAGAAGAAACTGAAGATGGTTTCCAAGCAGCAGTGTTTGCTCCAGATGTAACCCCGCACACCTTGTGCCCCCTGGCAGCTGACCACAGCTTCCCCTTTTGGGAAGAGATCACAGCAAAAGGTTGTGTTTCTGGCAGAGTGGAACAGCATTTCTTCCCAAATGAATGAGCCACGTGTACTGCTCACATAGGCCATGGAGCAGCCCTCAAATGTACCCACAGTGCTGCTCCCTGCATCGCTGGTGCTGGGAGCAGCTGGGAGCCAGGCAGCCCTGCTGAGAGACACCAACACAGGTGTGATTTTACAGCTTTGAATTAGAACCTCTGAAAAATAACCCCCCAAACACGTACGGAAATGAACCCAGACTGACTTTAAGCCGAACACCACGCACAGGCTGCCTGCACAGAACTGCTTACACATCCCTGTGCCACACAGCATGGAGCAGCTCAGAGACCAAACACCTCCATCAGCTGAGCTCACTACCCAGGCTGTGATGGGGGGCACCATGTCTGCAGCCCAGCCTGGGTAGGACAGCCCAGGAGGATATCAATATCAACTACAAAACATGAAGGAGCATGAACAGGAGTTTCTGAAAAGTGGAGCTCTAACGACTCTTTTGTGAAGAGTAAAACTTGCCGTAACTGCAGACACGGTGTTTGGGTATTACACAAGCGCATGCTTAGGGCTTCTGGGCTGTGCTGTCAGGATGCACCCCAGGGAGACGTGCTGGGCACAGGATGGGCTCTCAGCTCTCAGCTCCGTGCCCGCAGGGTCAGGGTCGGCAGGGCTGCAAGATTTCCCCCTCTGCTCATTTTCGAGGACTCCGTATAAGGAATAACGTAATTCTGAGGCTGTTTTATTGAGTTTTATCCGGCAGTGAGTGCACTTAGCGCGGCTGCTGTGGCCGGGGAGCACTGCGCACAGCAGCACCTGCCTGCCCCGCACGTCGAGGCTCCGTCCGCCGGCCGGTGCTCGGGGCAGCCGGCTCTGAGAAGTCCCCCGGACCGCGTGCGATGCGTCGCTACAGTCTAACCACATCCTGGCATTAAAATGCTACTTCACGAACACAGAGCGCACACGGTTTCCCTGGCACCGCTCGGCCCCGCCCGGCCGCTTTATCGCCGTCATCTCTCCCTCTGCCCCGCGCTCCGGGCCGGTGCCGGGGGAGGCGGGCGGGGTCCGGTCCGGCCCAGCGGAGCGCTCCCAGCCGCGCGGCGCTGCCAAAGCACGCGGAGCCGGGGCGGAGGCGGAAAATCCCGCGGCGGCGGCTGCCAACGCCACGGGGCGGGGAGGACGGGAGGAAGGGAGGAGGGGCGGCGGGACGGCGGGGGCACGGCGGCGGGACGGACGGCGGACGCGGCCCCGCGCGGGGGAGGCTCTGGCCGCCCGCCCGGCCCCCGTGCGACTCGGCCCGCAGCGCCGGCGGCCGCCAGCCCGGCTGCGACGGACCGGGCCGGCCCTTCTCCTCCTCCCCCTCCCCCTCCCGGCGCGGTCGGCCCCGCTCACGTTCCGCTCCGCATGGCCCGGGCGGAGCCGCTGCCCGACCCGCCCCGCACGCGGCGCAGCACGCGGCGAGCACCACCCGCCCCGCACGGCAGCGCCGACGGGCGCCGGGTGCAGCCGGCGGCACGGGCAGGGCACGGCACGGCGAGAGGGGGCGGGCCGCCCTCGGGGCAGCGATGAACGCCCTCCCGCAGCGTGCGGACTTACAGCCCCGCTGCTGGGAGCGTCGCAGTTGCGGGGCTGGGCTCCTCCTCACCCCGGCGGACACGCGTTGCACCCCGCGGGGCCGCCCCCGCCCCGCACAGCGCAGCACACGGTGATGCCCGCGGACGCGAAACGGAGATAAACGACCATTTCTGCGGTTGTAGAATCTAGAACTGAAAGGTTCAGAGATGCCTGTGCAGAATTAATTCGGCTTATCTGTGGGCACGAGTTAGAAGCCTGATTAGATAGTCGCCTCTTTGCACCATAGGCCCGTCTTGTTTAGTGAACGAAGCAGACGGTCTCTGCATAATGAAGGGCTTCCCGGCAGTGTGCTGTGCTTTTCTCTTGGTGCTCCATGTGGCCCGGGGCCTTGGCACCCTGTCAGCTGCTCCCTGGGGCCGTGCAGACGAGCTGCAGCTCGGGGCACTGCCTGGGGATGCAGGAGATGTGTAGCAGCAGGACGGTGCTGGCTGTGCCGGGGGGACAGGGTGCTTTGCTGGCAGGTATAGTGGGCTCCATGACTCCTGAAAGGAGGCTGTAGCAAGGTGGGGCTGGCCTCATCTCCCAGGTAACAGTGATGGGTGAGAGGTGATGGCCTCACGTTGTGCCAAGGGAAGGTCAGGTTGGAAATGAGCAAACATTTGCTCTCCAAAGGAGCAGTCAGGCGCTGGTATGGGCTGCCCAGGGAGCGGCGGGTTCACTGTCCCTGGGAGATGTGGCACTGAGGGATGTGGGCAGTGGATGCAGTAGGCTGGGCTGGGGATCTCAGAGGTCTCTTCCAACCTGAAGGACTCTGTGACTCAGTGATATAAGGACATTGAAATGATAGTGCCCAGCCTGAGCTCAGAACAAGAACCCTCACTCGCAGCTGTTAGTGCTTACAGCCTTGCCCAGCTGCCCCCAGTCTCCAGCCCCACCACTCCCTATCTCAGTTTCTGCAAAATGTGGAAGAATGAGTGTCTGTTTCTCAAGCACAGGTTCAGCTTTTGCCCTCAGCGCTGCAGCTGGGCAGCTTCCACCTCCAAAGGTGGCTGAGATCACAAGGAATAAATGTCTGCTCTCAGTCCACATGCCTGGTCTGAGCCCAGAGCACAGTCACTCACCTGCAGGTGCAGAGATTGCTCTGAGCCTCAGAGAGATGGAATCTTTGGGGAAATTAGCTGGGAGCAAGCACTCAACTCCCACTGGGATCCTGCAGCTTTGCAGAGCAACGGTGCGTGTAGGTGTGGCGGCTGACTGGCCATAAAGATGGCAGAGCTCACCCTTCCCTCTGCTGCCAGAGTTCAGGCTGCAGTCCCAAGGATGGCAGCATTAGAGCTTTTCACACCAAATCTGTGAAGGACTGTGGCTATCAAACCTCTTCTGCCCCGTTCCGTGGTTGAAAGAAACAGTGAAGCTTTTCAAAGTTCTTATCAAAGCAGGATTTCTTTTAAATGTGGAAAGTGCTGGAAATCCTGTGTGGGGCAGCCCACCAAAGCTGTGTGCCTGTTCCTGAGATGAAGGGAAGTTCTGGGTGCTCTCTGTGACCTCCAAGGCCTGAATGACACCATCTGGGGAACGACACCCATAGCGTGACAGTGAGGCCGTAGGTCAGAGTCTGCCTGAATCTGCTTCTGCAGCAGCAGCACCTCTGTGCTCTCTGCCTGCGTGTCTGTGCTCACTGCACACCTCCACTCCTCTGGGCTGAGCCCTGGCGAGCTGTGCAAAGCTGTGATAAAACAGGGAGCTGAAAGAGATGCGACTGTCCTGAGGGTGAAAGAAGCAGTGTTACACTCTGTAGGCATGAGCACATTCCCCTGATGCAGGAAGGGAAGGAAGGACAAGACAGTGGCATGCAGTGCTGTATTCACTGCAGCTCCTGAGCCTTGGTTTTGCTGAAGCTGTAGACACGAGGAAAGCGTGCCGAGTCCCTCACTGTGCTGTGCAGCTGCAGGCGGCCGTGCAGCAGTGCTGCCGGTCACGTAGGGCTGTGCTGAGCAGGGAGAGGGACCCGCAGCTTCGATTGGAGAAAGCTGTGTGTTTGCTAAAGGTCTCACACAGCCATGGTAACGGCAGCACGGTGTCTCCATGGGAGATGAGGCACTCGTGGAGGCCTGCAGAGCAGGGAGGGGATGGATGCCTTCAGGCTGAGCTGCTCGTATTGGAGACCCCTGAACCACTCCTTAGTTTTGTATTCCCAGTGTTCTGCTTAAAATCCTGCCCTGATGGATGTGAATCTGCATTGATTGCTGTGCTCTGCTCAGCTGTCAGCTGGGCCTCCCCTCCCTGAGCAGGGACTGCAGAACTTAGTGCAGGTCAATGCTGGGGCCCGACCATCATGTCTGCAGGTGTTTTGGAGGAGGAGGGAGGAGGTAAATCTCTGTGCAGCCATATGTTTGGGTACAGCACCTCTTCTCTGTGTCCAGTTGTGATGGATGTGCTTGTTTGGGTGAATTTGTGCCCTTCAGAAGTCTGTATCCTAGTGAGTATCCCAGCTCTGATTAAAAATTGCATGCCCTCTCTTACTAGCGTGCCTTGCATAACAAAATAAGTCTGACAGGCAGTTGGCTTGCTAATAAGAGCAATTAAGCAGTATGGGGGTTTAGTTTTATGAGAATTTACTGGTAGAACTACAGAATGTTTTATGAAGGTTGTTTCATGCTAATGAGCCGATAGATGCTTTGTAGAGGAATGCCATGGAAATCCTTTTGTTGTTTCTTGGCGCAGAAGACCCTGTGCTGCCTTAGCTGCAAAGGAATTCATTTGGATCCTTTCTGTGACTTATAACTATCTTCATTCTGAACTGTTCACCTCTGAGACCTCGGTGTGGTGGTTTCCCTTGAAGAACCTCACCAGTGGGATCATTTCAATACTCATCAAGGCCAGCTGGAATACAGCTGTTCCTCCACAGTGCAGTGAGAAGTCAGACACAACAAAGGCAAGTGATCCCTCCTGCTTGACCTGTGGCATGTAGCAATGCAGCAGCCCAATACTTAGAGCTGTCCACCATGTAATGGGGAGGATATAGGAGGTATCCTGGTCCCACAGAGATGTTTTCTTCCATTTCTGCATGGCTGGAGCTGTGCTCGTCAGGAATAGGAGTGATGTGAGCCCCTCCTGCCACCTTGCAGAGCCATGTGTTGATGAAGTCTGACATGGAAGGCTATCAGCAAGCTGCTGTTGAGGCATGATTTCCATTAAAAGGAAATATATTGCTGGGAGTACTGCACTCATAGATTAATTTGGAGGTAATTTTGAAGGGAGAGAGGTCATAGGGTGTTATTCAGTCACCTCTGCACAGCAGCTGAGAAGTGGGAGCTATTGGTGAGATAAAGTGTGGACTACTCCTCGTGCAGAACATTAAGAAGTAAACTGTGAAGTAATGCAACTAATCTCCGAGACCCCAGACAAGATGGTAAACAGAAGGAGGATGGTTTGCAGGGCACAGATTTATCAGAGTGGCATAAAGAAAACTGTTAGCACAAGTTGCACCTGGAATGGTCAGATCAATATTGACTGATGTAGAAGAAGGGGAAAGAGAATGAGCCAGCCTCTATCTGAGAGCAGGCACAGACAGCAGGAGAGAAGCAGGCAGCCACAGAAAGGAAACATCATCTCATGAGAATCACAAAAGGCTGTAAAATCAGGGAGTCCATGGTTGGAAGGGCTTTGGTAAATACTTAAAAGAAGTGCCCATGCGCGTGCCTTTAGAGGCTGAATTACAGGCTTGGCCAGGTCCTGAAGGAAGCCGGGGATGCACAGACAGCAAGAGGTGGTGGTGAGCTCCAGAGCCTGGGGGGACCGAGGCTGGGCAGCCCCATTGCAGGGCTGGGCAAAGCAGCCCACCACTATAAATAAAGCTCTGTCCATTCCATGGTTGAACTTTGCCCTCTGCCCATAATTTGCTGTTGGCACGATGGCCCTTCTCACTTGTCTTCACCTCTGCGTTTATAGAGCAGCAGGTGACGATGATCTTGGGGCAGCTCTCTGTGCCTTTGACATCCCTTAATTAAACTATGACATTTGCGAAGTACGGAAGAGAAAAATACTGAAGGGAAAAAAAAAAGCTCACCACTGCATTCTCATTAGCCCGCTGTATTCATGAGACTTTGGGTGCCACACAGGAGATCGGCACAAAGGATATTTTTAATGAGCTTTAGTAAAGGTGCCTTTGCTTTTAGTTTGTTCCTAATTGTGTGAGCTTTGATCTTGATTTCTTCAGGAGAAATCTTACTGTGCGCTTAGAAATATCCGAACAGCTTTTCTTCAGCCACTTTCTAGGAGAGGAAAATTGTTTCCAATGGAAGATGGTTGCAGTGGAGATTTCATTGAGAGCATCTTTGGGGTCTGGCCTAATGAGAGCCACCAATAGGCTCTACATAAGGAAGAAGGTGTGCTCCAGAGGTACAGACACACTTGAGACAGATGAAGCCAAATGCCAAACTGATGGGTGGGTTTTGTGCTCAGCTATCACACACAGAGCTGAGGGAAGCTTTAGAAACACATAAAAGCAGCTGAGGGCTATTGCAGCGCAGTGGCACAAACCCACCAACAGCGGGAAGAGACTTCTTGGCTGGCTCACCCTCCTCTTCAGTGTGTCACCAGGAAGTCCCTTGGAAGGGTATTTCTGCTGCCATCACTCCTAACCCCAATGCACCGCACCTATCCGAGGAGGCAGCTGAAATCTGATTGGTTTTTTTTTCTGATAGAATCATTCAGTATTTTTCTTATCAGCAAAGCAATCAAACAGTATGGATTCAAGGTAATGTTAAAGCTGCTTTTAAATTTGTCTTGGCATTTTGCTTCTTGACAGATCCATACACAGGGGCCTCTGAAATCATTGCAAGGGAATGGCAAAGCAGCAGCAAATTAAGTTTTTATTCAGGAGTGATCACGACTGGCGGTGCTTCTGTTTCAGACCATGGCTTTACAGCTGAGGTTGCCAGCAGAGAAGCTAATTTGAGCTGTGCTGGACTCACTGGGTGAAGAGCCTTTGCTTCAGAGAGAGCTACTTTAAATTAGCACTCCTTCCCACTAGAGCCTTAGGTTTGATGTTGGGGGCAGCTGGCAGGAAGACAATCTGGGATTGCAATCTATAGCACGGAGCAGCTGCACTTGGACTGCGAGCCTTCCTCTCTCTGCTGCATGCACAGGATAAAACATGCTGGGACTTCCTCAGTATCCCGCCACACACTCCCTCCTCCAGCGCCTTTTCATCTTCCTTTCCATGAATATTAACAGCAGTCCTTTTGCTTTGAAAAGCAGCAGTGCTCAGATACCTGCAGACATGCCTCCCGAAGTCCCCGCAGCACTCACTCTGTCTCTCCCAGTTGGGTTTTGCAGCGAGGCTGCTCAGACTCAGCCCCAGATGCTCTGTGCTTCTGCACTGAAGGCGAACCTCACTCAGCCTACCCATCTATGGCATTCTAGGGCAGCCAGGTGCACCAGAAGCTCCTTGCCACTATCGGACTGGGCTGAGTTTAAATAACAGCCACTCAATTACCAAAACACTACCCTTCTCCTTTGGGTGCTTGGAGGTCACTAGCAGGAGACCACACCAGTTTGGGCTTCAGTTCTTCACTGGAGATGGGTTTACAAAAGATAGGAAGAGAGAAAACCGTGATGCTACAGCTACTCTCCCAGATCCAGCTGCCGCACAGTGAAAGTGAGCTGCAGCCCTCCCTGTCAGCGTGCGTCTGCAGTTCATTAATCATGACTCAATGGAAAAATCTCACTTTTATTGGAGTGAGTGAGTGCTGCTGAGGGGCAGGTCTGCTGCCACGGGTGACATCCTGTTTGCAAGGTGTACACCTAACCTTTAGAGATGCTGTGAAAGCACTTTTGTTCCCTCATCTTCTGGGTGTTTGCTCCTTTTTGTTTGTGCCTTGGCTATCGGCTGATCGCTGTGATTAAGTTATTCGGGGAATAAATCACTGCCCCGTGAGCAGTACATAATCAAACAGATAAGTCTTGCGTTTCACCCTTGTCTCTCTCACTCCCACACATGACTTTGCATGTGAATCTTTAAGACCTGTATGCCCTATATTTCTTCACTCTAATGCTGCAATTAATCGCATTACATAACCAGCCCACTGCTGTTTCTAATTAAAATTTTCAGGGGAGGGGAGGTGGAGAGAAGAGCCCTGCATTTAAATAATGTGAAGGGTCTGTCTCACGGTGACAATGCCAGGAAAGGCAGAGGGACGGCTCCATCCATCCTCCATCCTCACCCCCGTGTGCTGGCGGCCCCACGTTATGCAACGTCCCACGCCGGGGCTGACTCACGCGCTCTTACCTCACCGGGGACAGGCTAAAAATAGGGTTTCATTCTTAACTCTGCGCAGCCGGGCTCTGCCTCGCTTCCAAGAAGACCCTTGGCAGGATTAAAATAGAGCAAGTCCTGCGCTTTGTTTCCTGCCGGAGATGCCTGCCCCGCACCCTTGCACAACTGCTGTTTGTTTGTCTGGGGTTGCAGTGAGCGTGCTGGATGCCCTCCAAAGCAGGCACGGTGCTGGGGATACACAAGCAGCACAGCAGGAGGAGGAACTGGGGAACCGCTGCCCTGCAGCCAGCCCACAGCATGAGGAAGGGACCTCGGGCAGGAGGGATGCTCAGCCCTGGAGCAGGAGGGAGGGGATTGCCAGCTCCAGATGGGGGATGCGAGGAAAGCCACTTCATTTTGCTGACAAACAGCTTTGTTCTGCATCTCCAGCGTGGATGAGTGAGGTGGCTGTAGTGCAAGCAGGAGCAGCCAGCGCTGGCCACAGTGGGGTTGAGCAGTGCCGACATGAAGGCAGGAAGGAAGCAAACAGGAGTGCCCACTCTGACAGTGTGCCGTGGCCAGAGGCTCCTCATCCCCTCTGGGTCCCACACGTGCATCATCCCACCCGCTCCTCACATGCTCCTCCATGAGGCCACTCTCCTTCTGCAACAAAGTGGCTCCTGTCCCTTGTGGCAGTGTGCAGCCTGCAGCCTGCAAGGATGGAGAGCAGGGAAACTCACGGATTGGAATGGAACACATGAAACATGCAGCAGCTGATGTGCGGCTGGTGGCCATCCTGGCTGCCTGGAGCAGCTCTGGGCTGGCAGTCAGTGCGGGGCCAGCACTGCATGGCCTCCCAGGGCCTCACTTGAGCCCATCGGTGCCTGGAGGCGTTTATCCCTACACTTCCTATCCTGCTGACACCGAGTGACCAAGTGATACGTAAAACATGCATGGTGTTGCTTCCAGCTGCCTTTTTGGAAGCACTGTCTCTTTCTACATCAGTTGTTTCATCCAGGATTTGGGCTTGGGCTGTGAAAAGGCAGCTCTGGGCACAGAGCTACTGGGGCAGCTTATGGCATGGCTTTGCTGCTCCTGTTCAGCCGATTGGACACACTCCCTGTAGGTTTACCACAATGATAGAGTTTCTTAAACATAAATCTTGTGCTTAGGGAGATGTGTGACCATTCATTGATTCCAGAGCTAACAGAGCATTTGTACGGAATTTTAATCAGATTATAAGTAACGTATCTACTTTCTCCAGACCATGTAAAGACTCCTCTTCTTTAACTTTGCACATCTCCCCAAGGGCACAGACACTCCTGGGGCAGGTTGTTGTGCCTGGTTTTGGTCCTGGCTTTCTGTCCTTGCCATGCAGCCCCTGTCTCTGGGATTCTCTGCACATGGGTGTCTGCAGCCCATGTCAGTTCTCGCATCTTCAGACCTGCCTGGCCTCCTTGGCAGCTCCTCACACAGCCACCACTCCATGAGTGAGATGAGGTGAGTCTGCCCTCCCTCTGCTCATTAGGTGCAGAGGACGAGCATTGCCTCAGCTTGTCAAATCTGTGTCGTATCTGTGGCTCCCGGACCTGCAGGAGTCCATCCTGGCTGAAGGTCCTTCTGACCATGAACCTGGCCAAGACTTTCTGCTGGTTAGTCCTTCCACATGCCACTTGTCCTGCAGTTTTGTTGCAGGAGAGCTCAGTGGCTATTTGGAAAAGGAGGTGGCAGGAGGCATTGGTGCCAGCAGGATGGCTGGGGTGTTTCCTTGAGTGCTACTGCAGGGAAGTTGCCCATTTGATGCGACTGAGAAAGAAAGTTAATAAACAAGAGGACAGAGTAGAAAGAGAGGAACTGTCTGTGAAATGGAGAAAGGGAGGCTTCTTCATTTTACTGGCATGTTGGTGATACATGCCCTACATCACTGCAGATGTGCAGGAAAAGGTGCAGGAGGAAGTTCTGGAGCCTAATTACTACCTCCTGTTATTTGGGACAAGTGTTTTAAATTTGCATTCTGCTCTGACAAGCAGTACTCCCTCTAATGATCTCAAGTCTTGGTTTGGAGCTGGGAAAAGGAGATTTCCGGATAACATAAAAGTAAGTTCTGGCCTTAGAGGTGGGAGCAGAACACACAGTGGTGTGCTGGGAGCCAGGTGCTTTGCTCTGTCATTTCTTTAATGCTGTCTGTGGCTGGAAGAGAAATCTGTCTCTGGCTCTGCTTGCTCTGCCATGATCTGAAAGCTAAGCAGGGGATGTTGACAGAGACGCTCTCCTTTGTGTCTGCTTCTTGTACTTGCTGTGGGCCAGGATCTGTATTCTGTGTCAATCGTGCTGCTGTGTGCAATGTAATACAAAACTAAAGCAGTCAGGGTGTCCCTCAGGAGAGTTTCTGTTTACATAAAACTGAGAAATTGCATAGATGATCCCTACATCATCTGCATGCAGTTTCTTCTATAGAAGGTAGAGGAGCAGGAGTGTCTGCACTAGGCCAAAGTCTGTGAGTTAGTTGTGATTAACCATGGACAGCTTTACAAAGGTTATGGATTTCAGACTGACCCCCTGATGCTGAAAGAAGGAGGCAGGTGGAAATGCAGGCAGCTCCTGGGGCTGCAGCACCTGCACCAAGGCCAGGAGCTGTGCTGCTGTCTCAGTCTGAGGTTCAGCTCAGTGCTCCCCCACATCAGGATGGTTTTCTCAGGCTGGAATGGAGGGATATCCCCATGTTTCTGTTGTGAAGGATGTGATGTGAGCCTGGCCTGACACTGCCTGGCTTTAGGCTGCAGAGGTCCCAGGCTTTAGCCAGGCAGGGCTCACCATGATGTGTGTGCCTCTCCTCCGTCACCCACTCTCAGTTTCCTAACCAGGCCATTAAACAAACAAACACCAAATAAACCCAGTGTGGGCATCCAGCTTCTCAAGCTGGAGAGCCCAAAGGGATGGTTGCATTGCTGGGGGGTTCCTATGCGGTAATCACAGACTAAGGGAGAGTTAGTTATTGATATTAATGCAAGGGAAAAAAACAGCAGAGCTCCTGAGAGGGAGCAGGGAGGCAAAAGCAGGGAAATTCTTGTGTTTGTTAGTCATGCAATGGGCTCCTTGATGCAATTCACCCAAATAACACGTGATGGAGGTAGAAAGTGAAGGGCAGAAATGAGCCTCCAGGGACCGCTGCTGGTGCTGGGCATGGGGCACGTGCACACATGTGGGGTCTGCGTGACCTCTGTGGGCACAGCTCGTCAGATAGGGAGGGCCTGCTGCTGCCAAGTGGTTGGTCTGTTGATGGGATGGTGTCTGGCTCTCTCCCATCCTGCTGTGAGGTCTGGGGATTGTCAGCTGATGGCTCTGCTGCCTGTGGTCGGGTTAGGCAACGTGCTCAGATGTTTTCTGCAGGCTGGGCAGACGAGCTCGCAGGCAGTGCTGTGAATAGAGCTCTTGTTATAGGCACTGGGGAGAAAATAGGCAAACACCCCCATAAATAGCAGTTAAATCCCCCAGGCTCCACTCAGAAGGTACCTGAGCCATCAGCTGAATGTCTCAGGAGTACAACACCCATCTCTGGCCGCAGCAGGGCCTTCCTCGCAGTGCTGCTGTTCCATAGCACTCATGTATCCAAACTCTGAGCTCATCCCAGCATCAGCAGAGCAAAACGATGCCCTCTGACACAGATTTTTCTCAAAACTAGTGTTCACAAGAAGCCTTAAAATTGTAAAATCATTGAATGGTTTGTGTTGGAGGGGATCTTAAAGGTCATCCAGTCCAACTGCTGCTGTGTGCTGAGACATCTCTCACTAAATGAGGTTTCTTGAAGCCTCATCCAAGCCTTCACTTGTTCCTTTAAGAGAAGGCTTGCATTTGCTCTAATGGCACTCTTGGGGGTTTGCTGTTATTTTGAGTAGCCCATTTGTTCCCTGTTACAGTAACTGGAGCATTGCTCACCTCTGTGAGGATGCTTACTCACCCAGGAGCTGAGGTCTGACTGTGGTGACCATGATCTGCAATAACATCACGTGCACGGGGCTGACATCTCCGCTCCCAGCCCTGCATACACTGAAAGCCCTTGCAGGGCACATGTCAGACCCTCTGGGTGTGAAGTATTACAGATTGATACTGTTAGAGCTAGGACTAGGGCTTGATCCTGAGAATACTGCTGGATTTAGACAGGAAACACACAGAAATGATGCTGCAATCAAATACTTAGATTAATATTACTCAAAAAACACAGCACTGTGAAATGGAAACTTAAGACCCTCCCTCATTTCCCTGCAGCTTGCAGATACAGTGATGAAGTGTGGGGATATTTGCTCCCTGCCATGGAACTGCTGCCAGGTGGGTGTTGCAGTGCAGGTGTTTGGGGCCACACACCCCTGCCTGGTTTTCCTGGTGTTCATCCGGTTCACTGACCTCCCTGGGGCTTCCCAGGCACCGCAGGGCCACAGCCTGTCTGCTGCTTGATCAGCAGTTGTGATTCACCTGTTGATGCCGCAGTTTAATAACTCACTTAACTGCAGTACTCTGATTAAAGAGCAACCTATCTAACAATATCAAGGAAATTTCTCTTCAAAGCAGCGCCGTGTTACATCTGTAATGTGCTGGGAAGGACTCAGGCAGTGCTGTGGCTGCAATGAGTCCCAGCACCCCTCCCTGAACCCACAGCACTGGTCCCAAGACCTGTGCCAGGGCTTGGGCTCCTGCTGCAGAGCTGGGAGCCATGCGGGAGGGGGCACATAAATTTGGATTGATTTCCACTTAAGTTTTCCTGGGAGCAGACATTGTCTGTCTTCACCCTTGAGGGTCTCCAAGAAGCTGAGCTTTTCTGTGCCCAGTGTCTTGCATTTAGGCTGATTAAGGAAGCACTGAGTAATTATGTCTCTGAGTAACAAATGCTCCAGAGAGAGTGTCTGGAGTGAAAAGTATATGGCACTGACAGGCAAGATAACATACAGTGACTCAGGGAATGTCAGGGTGGTGACAGAGCAAATGAGAGAGCAGGTCTGCTCCTCCATCAACGAACAGAGGCAAGGAGGGACTCTGCTGATTGCCAGCACTGTCTTCTATCTCCAAGAGGGGCAGTAGCTGTGTTTCTATGAGCTGCTCACATTGTAAGGGTACTCAGTCTTTGCATGTCTCTTTTCTCCAGTTATGCACTTTTCAGTGCAAGGCCCTTAAGTGGGTTTAGAAGAAAGAAGTGATGATGTCCCATATTTTGCTTTTAGTGCATTTCTGCATCCGCATTGGAAAGTTGGCACTGCTGGAGGCTCCGTCCCCACTGGGTGCTGGGCTGACTCAGAGCTCCGACAGCACGGCGGTGCAATGACTTCAGGACAGTCTGGAGGGGCATGGAGGAGCACATGTGGGGCCAGGCAGTCCCAGCTCCCCTGTGACTTCCCCTCGGCCTTTATCCAAAGAGAACTCCCTGCATTTGGAAGGATTGCTCACTCGTGGGAACAGCGGCCAAATGACAGAGGTCCCACAGGCCGCCAGCAATGAGGGAGCAATAGGGACACTCCTTCCCCAGCAGCAGCCCTGAAAGCTTTGCCATATCAATTCCCTTGGGACAAAATAAATAAGCAAATAGGGCTTAACACCTAAGAATGAATGGTCTTAAAAGGCAGTTAGTGCTGGAAAATGGGCCGCAGTGAAAGCTTGCTGTGGTGTGCCACTGCCCAGTGACAGCCTCAGGTGAGCAGCGTGACTCAGGAGCTGCCGCTAATGGGGAATGAGGGAAAGCTGGGGAAGAAAGTATCTGATGGCTGGAAACTACTTGCAGCTCTATGTGGTGTTCTGTGCAACCAGAGGGGTCATTTGGAGCCCTCCTGCCTTTACCTGGGGTTTCTGTGCCTCTCGCTGCCCAGTGAGGCTCACACCAGATGTACCTCAGCAGTCCATTGCCACCAGACTTCAGTGGAAGCTGTGGTTAGTGCAGAATCCATTCCCTGTGGCCCAGGCAGGTGGATCCCAGCCCTCCAGAGATGCATCTCCAGTTCCTCGGGGATTTCCCAATGATTTGGAAAGTTCTCCACATAGAGGAACACTGTCTGATGGAGGTGCATCCCAGAGCCACCCACAGCCATTTCTTCTTGGGGCTGTTGGTTACAGTGTTAGGCTCTGACACCTCATTAAACATTATTACTTTTGCCTAAACACGCGCTCTGCCCTGCGCTGCTTCTTTCAATACCTTTCTCTAAGCATTAAAAGCAGATAAAATGTGAATGGTTTTGCAGAGGCATTTCAATGTTGCCAACACGGGGTAGTTCCTAGAGTCTTACCCCTGTTTTCTTTCCTTTAAAGCCGAGGGTAACTGGTTGGAAGAGATAGCTGGCAGAGTTAATCTTTGAACACTCCTTCTCCCTGCAAGGAGGGGGGGGTTGGGGGGGGAGAGAATGGTCCTTTCAAAGAATCATTGACCTAAATTGCACTTTAATGCACATACCATGCTGTCCACACCACCTACGTGTCTCCAGGAATACTGCTAAATAACAAGCACTAAATGTTTAGTCATTTCCTGCATCACGTTTGCAGGAGTCAGTAGCTTGGTGCCATTAGCATATGTAAGTGCACTGCAGTTCAAACAGTTGGTTTCCATATCAGCAGCTGCTCGGCTTCGTCTCCTTTTGGGAAAGGTGCCACGGGGAAGGAGCCTGCAGTGCGCTATGGGGCTGTGCTCTGCTGTCCTGCATTCCCAGCAATACCGTGCCCTGGGAAATGAGGTGACGGTTCTTCCCCCAGCTGGGCTTTGGTGGGGTCCTGGAGCTGTAGGTTTGAGGTCTATGTGGCTGTCCTGCCCTGCCATGTGCCCTGCAACTTGCTCCGCGTAGGGACCCGGCCGCCCTCCCTGCTGGCACCGGGTGGGCTCTGCCCGAGGAACGGAGGGCTTTTTTAAGCACCCGCCTTCAAAATGGTGCTGCTTCTCGCTTGAAGTTCATGGGAACAGATGGCGAGATCTCAAAGACAGTAGTTAGAAGCTATGGGGTGTTTTTCACCATGTGTTGCTGGTTTCCCTCCTGGAAAAAAAAAGAAAAGAAAAAGAAAAAGCTGTGTGAGAACCCTCGAACATGGCAGGCCAAATCTGACCGTCTGTTATGGGTGCTTTATGTAAGCTGTGTGCCACAGAGCCCTGTGCTGGTGTGGGCTGGAAGTAAGGGCACAGGGCAGCACAGCCCCAGAGCAGCACTGTGTCCCCCCAGTGTGGTGCTGGGCTGCAATGCATGGTGCTGGGCTGCAGAGCACAGTGACCACCCAAGGGAGCTTTAATAAGGGCAGTGTGGGGATTCGTGCACATGCTTGGGGCATAGTAAGGTTAGTGAAACAGCGTGCACCTTCTGTGCAGCCCACCACTGAGCTCCGTCTCATTTAGCAGAGAGAACAAGCAGAAATCACACAACTCGAGTAAGAGCATATGCTCTGGGAGACCTCGCTACATTGCATAAGCCTTCCCATTAAAGGATCTGGCTTTGTGAGCACAGCACATGAGTCAACGGCACAGCTAGACTTGTAACGTGGGAGTCACACCTACTCTTGGCTGCAGAATTATCCAGAGAAACAGAAGGTTAATAGGAACAAAATAGAGACAGAGAAACCCTTAAAGGTTAGTTGCAGGATTTGGTTTTCTTGGCAAGAGGGGAAAGAAGGAATGAAATGGGTCAAGGCGAGGGAGAGAGAGGAGAGTAACGGAGAGCCACATCGGCTGTCTCCTGCAAAAAGACAGTTCCATTTAGATCAGTAAAAATGTGATCAGTGCAACATTTCTTTTCCCAATTAGCTCATTCTGCAGAGGGTCATCATTGATTACAGAAAGAAAAAATCACTTGATTAATGGGCACGTGAGTGTGGTGAGCTCCAGGATGCTCGAGAAGTACTAACAAAGCAAGGAGGGAATGCCTCCTGAAGGCAAAACCCACAGTCCCCCAGGCTGAGTTACCAGGAACAACGCATCCTTTGGCTTTGCTTCTGCCTTGCTAAGTCCTTGCTTTGAGCTGAGATATTTTGGAACCACAAACAGACGAGGAACACTTGGTCATGCCCATGGACTTCATCCCACGATATGGGCTGGGTAGGGAGGGAAAGGAGTGGCAGTGCCCCCACGTGTGGATGCTCAGCTGTCAGCTCCCCTGTTTGTGAGATGTTATGCCCAGCAAAGTTCATCCTGCGCATGGCCCTGACCACAGCCTGCAGCCTGTTTCTGTATCAGTGCATTTTTATACTTTTGGTGGTGCAGTGGCCTTGCTGGCATCTTCAGAAGCAGAAAGAATAAAGAAAGGCTGTACAAGGCCAAACATGGAATCACACAGTGTGTAGGTTTGCCTGTCCAAGGCCCAGCCCAGTGCTTGGACAACACTCTGACATGCATGGGTTAACTTTTAGGCAGTTCTGGGAGTTGGACTCAGCCATCGTTGTGGGTCCCTTCCAGGTGGGGATATTCTGTGATGCTGTGATTCTATGATTCACTCCTAAAGCTGTGCTGTAAAAATCAGGGATTACCAAGACAGGAGTGAGAAAACCTTGATAGCTTAGTGCTTCTGAGCAGAGCTCATTGAAGAGCCCCATGCCAGGCTCCACCTCAGACTGCTCTTGTTATTCCACTGCCTTCTGGCTCTGCCCCACGTGTACTGAGGTCTGAGCAGAGTGTGTCCGTGGGGGAGGCGTTGGGAACACGAGCCTGCTTCATCCTGTGCTCAGTGCTCTTGCAGAGGGAGAGATCGTCTTGTGATTGGAGCACAAGACCAGCAGTCAGACGACCCGGCTCACTGCGCAGTTGGATTTGCCAGCACTGGTTTGCAGTTCTGGCATTGCCAAACACAGGGGCTCTCAGGGAACCGTTCGCTGCCGTGCACAGAGCATTTTGGGGTCCTGGTGCCATTCTTGTTGAATGAATAACTGCTCAATGGGGTTAGCACAACTAGGGATGGAAGTGAGGAACGCTTGGTGGCCTTGGCCTGATGGCTTTCATGCCTGGTGTGTGGGATGGAGGAGCAGAGGATAGCGGAGGGGGCAGATGGAGAGACGAGTGGGTGGTGTCCGCATGCACCCAAGTGAGAGGGCACTCACAGTGCTGGTTCCACCATAAAACCCTGTGCTGGAGGCGGTGAAACTCAGTCCTGAAGGTCACCAACCTCCTTCCTGAAGCCCACATCCTCACCACGTGGCACTGTGCCTCGGGTGCCACATGTCACTGCCCATCCCTTCCCCTCCTGGGGATTTCCCTGGCTTTGGGCATAGCGTGTGGTGCATCTGACCGAGCTTCTGCATCTGCCATATGGGGGTAGGAGAATGGCTGCTGATGTCCCCATGATGGTACTGGGGAGTAACGGTGCTTTGTGGCTGAGGTTGAATGCTGCAGGGAGAGCAGCTGATGGATCTGGGTGCAGATCCCTGGGGAGAGCAGCACCCTATGTTTGTGTGCAGGCCCCCCGCTGCAGTGCTTGGCAATGATCTGTAGCACTTTGCTCAGAGCTCCGGCTGGATCCCCGCCTTCATGCCAGCATCTGCCGTGGGTCCTGGCAAAGAATTTCTCCTGTTCTCCTGAATCTGGTGGAGCAGTCTCCCAGGAAATGGAAGCCAGCTTGCTCCTGCTGCAGGGGGGTAAGCCAGCATCCCCAGAGTTGGAGGCAGGGAGAGGAGCTTCCATCCTCAAACACATGTATTTCAAACATTTTATAGGGAAAAGAGGTGTTTTCTTATTTAAAAAAAAAAAGTCAGGAATTGAGTCGACTCTTTTGCTCCTTCTTTTCAGGGCAACATTGAGGAGGTGGAAAGAGATGGGTGGCAAAATTTGGTCCTGTGATGGAGCTTGAGAAGACTCGGCCACCACCAGCAGTAAGTCAGGTGTGACCCCTCAGCCATGGCCCTTGGAAGGCTCTGGTGGCCAAGGCACATTGCCATGCAGCTCTCCTGGAGGAGCCATATTCACAGCATCCCCACTGCTTTCACTTCACTGTCTCCCTCCTTTCCTTTTCATTATCCAAGCAGTGAGAGTCAGGCAGACATCAGTCCCACAGTGAAGGCTGTGGTGGTGGAGGTTCAGCCTGCATCAAACAGAGCTCTCAGAACTGAGCTGCTTACATTATTCAGAGGTAACTGTAATGGCTCTGAGAGATGCAACGTTCAACTTGCATGGTGATTTTCATCCTAAGAAGTCCCAGAGTCTCCTGTGCCAGAGACTGTGTGCCCATGGCAGTCAGGAGAGCCCCAGTTATCCCCATTTAACTCTTGGGACTGCATTTAGGAGCAGAATGGGGCTGGGGTGAGCCACCAGCCCTACAGCACTGCTCCCTCCTGCACCTCTCTCACTGCTCTCCTTGGGGCCACGCAGAGTGGCCACGGGAGCCCAGGCCAGGGAATTTCCACCCAAACCGCCCCTGTTGGAGTCGTGCGAATGAGATGCCAGAAGGGCTGAGCTGATGTTGTTTGTTCTGGAAGTTGGCTGTGCTGTGTGCGATGTGGTCAGGGTGTGGTGACCCCGGTGCTGCACGAATGTTGCTAAGAGACGAAGGAAGTGACAGCAGAGGGTGTCCATGCAGAGGTGTGAGCACCCACAGCGCTGCTGCACGGCTCTCCTTGTTGCTGTCCGGTGGAAGGAGGTTTCTTTGTGAACAGAAAGAGAATTTATTTGTATCTAAAAAAACCTGCAGCAAACAGAGAACTAAAACTCTCCCACTGAGTTTCTGAGGAAGTGACTTGCAGATGAAAACAGCTCCGTATCCAAAGCACAGAGGGATGAGTGGCGTGGGGCTGGGGGCTGGCAGGGCATCGGGCAGCTGTATGTGCCATGGGGCTCTTCCTTTTGTAGGACAGAATCATAGAAACACTGAATCATAAGAGCTGGAAGAGATTCCCCAGCCCAACACAGCCCACCCCCACCATGCCCACAGCCCTCAGGGCCACATCTCCATGTTTCTGGAACACCTCCATGTATGGTGACCCCACCACCCCCAGGGCAGCCAATGCCAGTGCCTGGCCACTCTTTTGGAGAAGAAATGGCCCCTGATGCCCATCTTGACCTTCCTCTGTGCCAAGAGATGGGTGAAGGGGCAGAAGGGCCGTGTCCTCAGGTGGAACAGAGCCAAAGCTCCCAGCATGGTGCCCAGCTGGAGGTCTTCAGGGGATGCTCCTGCAGGAGGAAGGGAAAGGAGCTGGAGGGGATCCAGGCCGTGCTGAGCAGCGGGGTGAGGCCAGACAGGGTTGGTCCGGGGCTGTTGGGTGTGCTTGGCAGCGCGGCGCTGGGGAAGCCCCAGGAGCTGCAGGGAATGCGCTGGAGCCGTGGGCTGAGCCACTCCTACACCTGCAGAGAGCACCGCGCTGCCTGCACCCGCGGCCGGCCTCGCCGAGCTGCTTTTTTTCTGATGTAAATAGGAAATGAGTTGTGCAGCTGAGCCTCTGTGGGCACAGGGCTATGAAAGGCACTGCCATTTTACATACCACATTTGAGCCTGGGAGAGAGGAAGGAGGCTTTGCTATTGCAGCGACATCGTTAATAGGCAAATATATGTGGCTCCATGGGGCCTGAATATCTGTGGGAAGCAAAATAGTTGCAGGGCTGAGTCCTTTGCTGCTCTAAAGAAAAACATAGGTCTACTTCCCCTCGCTGGGTTCCGTGCCTCCCCATTTCCACATAGCTCACCTGGCTCCAGCTCACTGTCTTTGCAGTTTGCAAGGACTGAGTGTGTTGCAATCGTCTGCTGCGTGTGCTGTCCCAGCAAAGCTCCCTTCCACGCACTCCCTGGGGCAGGTGTGGGCAGACAGAGCCCCGCAGCCCTGTGCTGCTGAAGGGAGCAGTGGGAAAAGAGGAGGAAGAGCTGGGGTGAAGACAGCTCTGGGGCAGGGGATGGGGGGACCATGTGGTCACAGCCATCTGTGGGGTGTCACTGGGGCCTTGCTCATGGCCAGGGCCATGTGCATGTGTGATTCAGCAGCTCTCTAGAAATACTGGGACCTAACAGAAGCTAAGAAGGAAGTTTTCCTCCTGTCTCATCGCATATTAAGAAATAAGGCGACTTGGCATGTCCATTTCAGGAAAAGGGAAATTTGGCACAAAAAAGCCCCTCCCTGCCTCCAGACATCACTTGACCACATGCCTGGGCTTTGCTATTCACATGTTTGGACATCAAGTACTTTCCCCAGGAGATGTCAGTCACCGCTTGGTCTCCTAGCAGCCATCTCCTCATCTCCCCAAGCTGCAGCAGGGCCCACAGCTATGAGCTGCCACCTGTGGGGCTGGCACAGGGGGACGTGGGGACATGCCAGCAGATGGGGAGGCCTGGCCATGGGCCCCCCCAAAATGATGTGGGTGTGTTGGTGTAGGAGTTTGGCAGTGAGGGCTGAACCAGCTGCCTGAAATCCTGTGTTCTGGCAGAAAGCGGCTCAGCACCGAGGGGAAGGAGAGCACGAAGTGGCACGCTGGTTTCTGCAGACAGGGCCAGAGGCATTTCCTTCTATGTAGCCATCAGACATTCCCAGCCTGCAGCAGATGCACACGCCAGCACGCTGCTGTTGCAGTGGGACCCAGGATGCAATGAGCCCTGCCATCCCGCCGCTTCCTCCATCACCATTATGTGCTTTGCACCCTAATGAGAACCTGCTCCATTTGCTGATCCCTATGCTCCGCTGCTCCTTCTCAGAGCTCTCCTATCAGGGCTGACTTGCAGCTGGGTGCCTGTCAGACCCCACAGCCCCAGGAGGAGGGTGAGCTGATTGCTGCCTCTGCACATTCCAAAATGAGGGAGAGGATGCTGCAGTCCCCTGGTGCCAGAGGGAGTAGAGCAGTGTGCTCAGACCGTGCCCACGTCCCACTGCATGTGGGGGCTCCAGCTCCTGGCACGGCTTTTCTCACTGCAGCCACAATGGAAAAGCAGTATAGGAGCAATGCACAACTCGTGGAGAGCAGGGTGCAGAGCTGCACCTGTGTAGGAGAAAAGGAGCTTCCACGTTGCTAGACTGGGAAGCTGGTGGCAGCTGGTTAGACTGTGAATGATCTGGCTCCCTAAGGCAGGAACACCGCCCATCTGTCTGCAGGGCTGGGAGCAGTCAGGGAACTGCTTTCTCCCTTCTGCGTCCCATCGCAAGGCTGCAGCTGGAACCTGCTGGCACGGGGCTGCGAGGCGGAGGCAGCGGGTTGACTGTTGGCAGGAGCTGAGCACAGCAACCCCGCATTAAGCGCCAGGAAGAGAGGAGTGGAGCAGGGCTGGGAGCGGGCAGTGTTCTGGGAAGCGCTGCAAGCCCTGACCCCGTCCCAGCGGGGCCCCCCGCCCCCCCTCTCCAACCCACCCCCGCTCCCGCAGCTGCAGCCGGGGCTTCCCCGCTCCCCGGGGCGCAGCGATCCCGGGAACAGCCCTGGGAAGCTGGGAGATGGGAATGTGAGAGAATGAGCCTAAGTCATCGCTTCCCAAAACCTCCACGGTGAAGGAAACACCTCCCACTGTCTGGAGGATCCATGGGAATATTCTAATATTTGTTCCAAAAGCATGACTGGGTGGATCCAGCACTGCTGACGCAGGCGCCGGCAGCTAATTGAATCCGTACGTAGGAGCCCTGGACACCATATGGCCCCGATACAACGTGGGTCCGCGGCGGCTGCTGAGCAGATGGTTATTCATTTTCATAATCTCAAATCAGAGGCTCAGCTCTCTATCCGGAGACTGAAGGCACCCGGCGTCTCGTTGGTCGGGGTCTATGGAGCACAGCCCTCCCCTGGCTGGGTCTCTGTGAGCAGGGTGGGGGCTGAGGGTCCGAGCACCACATTTGGGCAGCAGCTGTGGATGCACTCAGCCCCTCTGGGCAGGACTTTATTTTCATTATATGGTCATAGAGTTTACAACACTGGGAGGGATGACTGTGATTTTCTTGTGTGGCCATTAGGGTGAGAGGCAGCTACAGGTCACATCTGATGGGGCCATGAGCCATGAGCACAGCCAGCTGCTTGCTGCCATTCGGTTCCAATCGGCCCCACATGCATGGGGCATCTCTGAGGGCCAGGAAGGGAGCAGTGCTCCCCTGCCCTGTGCCAGCAGGGTCCCACCCAGCTCCCAAGCACCTGAGATGAAAGTGCCCTGGGTGCCCGCGTGGGCGGGGCAGGACTATTTAAAAACCTCATTAGAGAAAGTATTTGGGGAAGACAGCAACACCCTCAGTTGTGGTTTGCTCCAGTGCTTCTCGGGCAGATGGCTGCGATACGGAGGGCAGGGCGCTGCAGGACGCGATGTGCTGCGCTCCCCCCCTCCTGTGCTGCCCAGCCCCGAGGGCTGTCAGTGAGGCTGCAATGGGGAGGGCTGGGGGGTGCGAAGCCATGTATGACCTTCACTGGGCACAAGTCTGCCATGAATGTTTCCTATGGTGCTGAATTCCTGCCCTTGCTTCTTTCACGTGGATGTCTGGCATGCATCCGGCTCATGATGTACAGGGATCCCCGTGTGCAGGGGACGATGGCACCATGTTTCTGCCCTTCCTTACCTCCTGCATTTTCTTTGTGTCCTCTTTTTTCCAAGGGGCCAAACATCACCACTGAGCTCAGTTCTGCACCCACAGCCCTCTGTCCTCAGCAGGGGGTGGAGGGTCCCTCTGACCTAGCTGTGCCCCGAGTCGAACCATGTGTAATGAGCTCCTGCTCCTTTCTCATGCCTGCTTGGTTTGGGGTTTTATTGGTATGAGAAGGAATTGTTTATATCCAGGTAGGAAAGAAACACACTGTGTCACTGCAGCCACTGCTCCCTGTGCCCTGCAGGGAGAGCAGACCTCCCTGCTATTGATTCTCACCCGGGCACTCAGATACCAGGGAAAAATAAACAGCTCTGCAGTTGGGTGGTGCGGTGCTTTCTGAGCCAGAGATCTGAAGGCACCTCACTCTGCTTTGCATACCTGCAGAGCGCCGTGCTCCTCGCTCTGCAGATCTGAGAGCTGAAGCACAGACATCTGACGGCCCGGGGCTGACTCACTGCTTGATGTTGGGCAGAGCTGTGTGGGGATCTGATACCTTTGTGCAAAGCCCTCACGGGTACACAGGAGCAGCACTCGGCAGCCCCCAGTGCATGGCCATGGGACTGGGGGCAGCCCTTCACACCAGGGCTGGGGGCACTCGAGGTCCCGCTGGCAGCACAGAGCCGGGGGTGTTTTCCCACGCGATGGTGCAAGCAGGGACCTGGTTAGCAGCGAGCACACGGGCAGGGCGGCTGTCACGGCACAGTGGGGAGATTTCATTAAACAGAGCCTTAAAGTGGGATAAGGTCTCTTATTACAAATTGTTATGTCCACAAATTTTGCCACTTCCAAATAGTTCCTGCCCACGTGTTCCTCCCACTGCTGTGCTGGGTGCTGGCAAACATCCCCATGCTCGGTCAGAAGAGAGCTCATGGCTGATGGGCTGCAGGCTCTCACCATGCAGTGCCAGCACCCTGCTCATAGCAGACCCTCAGTGCCATTGGCTCTCACTGCTTTTCCCATTGGGTACCCTGACACCATCACAGATTAATGCAATGGTTGGGTTGGATGGAACCATACAGGTCACCCAGCCCCCACCCCTGCCACAGGCTGGCTGCCCCCCAGCTCAGGCTGCCCAGGGCCCACCCATGGTCTTGGGCACCTCCAGGGATGGGGCACCACAGCTCTGGGCAGTGTGTTTTCAAGGCTCAGACCGAGCTTTGGTCACCACCTGCAGGCTGCTGGGAGGGTGGGGGTGTGTTCAGTAGGAGGGCTCTGGGGATGCCCATCGGGTGCCCGCTGGGTGCCGAGCCGAAGCGCTGCTGCCCTGCATAACCTTCGCCTGCGGCCGTCCTTTAACCTCCGGTGCTGGTAACCCAAAACGAGATTGCTGGAAATGAGAGAGCAGAGGAGTCAGCTATCTGATTCCAGGCCACAGGCACATGCCTGGCCTTCGTGGATATATTAAGTAAGGGACATTTTAAAACAAAACCACCCGCAGTAACCTTATCGTGAGGCTGAAGCCGCAGCCCAGCTGCTAACTCCGAGCTGCCCACACGGGCTCTATCCGATGCTGCTGTTGGGATTTCACAGTGTTTTGCCCCAAATCACCATCTCCGAGCCCTCAGTACAACTTGAGCCCGAACTGCGAGCCCTTGGCTTCTGGGGGGTCTGTAGATAAGTGCAGATCACTGCTGGGCACTGTCTGCTCCTCTCCTGGGACAGCACCTCAGACCCGTGACTGCAGGAAATTTGGCCTCTTTGCTGCATTCTGTACACCCTGTATGTATGCATTTCTGCGCAGAAATAATTCAGCAAACAAAATCTCGGAGACAAATTGCTGATTGCATCAGCCCCAGCTTATGAAAGCTGATCATAGGGAGGACAATGTAACCCAACTCTCCGCCATCCCACTTGCCGCCCAGGAATGCCATCGCTCCACTCGGATCCTCTTTTTAGGGGGACTCCTAAATCCTTGGCAACATCCCTTAAGGTCATGAGTAAACCCCGAGCCTCGGGACGGCTCGGAGAGAAGGGAGCAGCCAAAGGGCTCCGGCAGCGGGGATTACCGACGCGCCGCGGGAGTGTTGAAGAACGGGAGTCGGGTGCCGAGCTCCTGCCCCGCTCCGCTGCGGGACGGCGGGGCAGAGCCCGAGGGGCGGCCGGGAAGCAACCGGGGTCGGGGCCACCCGGGGCCACGGACCGGCCGCCCCGCCTCCACCCCCCCCCGGCACGTTGCACGGCGGAGCGGGCGGGGGGAGGAAGGCCGCCGCTCGCCGACACGTGAGCCTCATGTGACGGCGATGGAGGGAGGGAGGGAGCGGGGGGGGGAGCCCGGCCAGACGTGCCGGGAGTCACAGGGTAACGCACGTCGCCGCCGTCCACCCACTCGGCCGCATTTAACCCGGCCCTCCGCCTCCCTCCGCTCCTCAGCCGGCGAGGCGGGGACGCGGCATGAGCTGCCCGCGCTGAGCTCCGCACCGCACCGCACCGCTCCGCTCCTCCCGGCTCCCGCGGCACCGCTCCGCTCCGCGCCCCCATGGAGCGCATCCCCAGCGCGCAGCCCCCGCCCGTGTGCCTGGGCAAACTGCCCGCCCTGGAGAGCGCCGATGTGCCGGGGTAAGGCTGCGGGGGGGACAGGACGACACGAGAGCGTCCCCCCGCCGCGGCCCCGGGGACAGGGGTAACCTCGCTGCTTTCGTTTCGCCCGTGCAGGCTGGACTTCGCGCACATGTACCAAGTGTACAAGCCCAGGAGGGGGTTAAAGAGGAGCGAGGACAGCAAGGTAACGGGGTGGGCGGTGCGGGGCGGGGGTCAGCGATCGTTGGGATGGGGGGGGAGTGAGAAAGAGAGCTGAGCTTCTGTGGGGTGATGCGGGAAGGGGGGAAGGGGCCTCCACTGGGTAATTCTGGGGGAAATAAAAAAGAAATGCTGCGGGGTGGGGGGCGGAGGGGGTGCGTGAGTATTTGGGTGGGGAGGGGGGGGGAAAGCAAAAGGAAAAGGAAAAAAGAACAGAGGGTGGAATGCGTGGTGGGTTTAGCGATTATTTGGGAAGGGGGAAAAAAAGGAAAGAAGGCAAAAAGACGGAGGGTGGGTGCGGAGCGCTGACCCGCCGCTCCTTACAGGATACCTACAAGCTGCCCCACAGGCTGATAGAGAAGAAGCGGCGCGATAGGATCAACGAGTGCATCGCCCAGCTCAAGGACCTGCTGCCCGAGCACCTCAAGCTGACGGTACGGGCACAACGGGGCTCCGGGCCCGGCCCTGCGTTGAGCGCGCGATGCCGGCGGGGGCAGCAGCGCCGAGGCACGGAGCTGTGCTCGGGGTTGGGCGTCCCCAAATACCCCCGGGATGTGGGGCCGGGGGCTGCCCCGCGGCTGCTCTCTGTGTGTTCCGTCCAAATTCCGGATATTTCTGTTCACAGGAAGCACGACTTGTGCCTTCCCCAATTAGCAGCGCTGCCCCCGAGTCCCTGCCCCAAATCGCCCCCATCTTTGCCGTGGGAATGTCTTTCCCCCCCACACCCCCGCAGCGTCCAACGCGTTGTGTGCTCTGCCCGCAGACCCTCGGTCACCTGGAGAAGGCGGTGGTGCTGGAGCTGACCCTGAAGCACGTGAAGGCGCTGACCGCGCTCATCGAGCAGCAGCAGCAGAAGATCCTGGCGCTGCAGAGCGGGCTGCAGGCAGGTGCGTGAGTGCAGCGTGCGGGGACACTGCGCGGGGAAGGGATGCCTGAGCCTCTGCCCTTTGATTGCCATCAGTTTCTCTCGCTTTGCTTGTGCAGAGCAAGTGCAGCTCTCCATGGGGTCGGTGCCAGGCGTGCTGTGCGGTTGCTTTCATTTTAAAGTGGATTTGAAGTAGTTTTATTTAAAGCGCAGCTTTGCTGTGATGCCCTCTCCAAAGCCGTTCAGCTCTCTCCATTCATGAGCTTTGGATCCTGGTTCTGCGCTTTCCTTTTCCCCCAGAGCACACAAACACCCGCTGTCCGTGTGCAGATCTGTGTTCCCTCATTCTGCAGGTGGACGGGGCTCAGCACAGTGGCTGCTCGCTCCCTCTGCTTCCTCCTGCTGCTTGCACACGTGGCATTCACATGGCTCTGATAAAGTCAAACTGAGCTTGGCCAACGAGGTCCCACTGCCCTGCAGGGACAGCACCAGGGGAGACCCATTGGCAGTGGGGGCACAGCGTGGCATTGAGGGGTCCTGCTGGGTGTGGGATGCACTGTCTGCTTGTTCCCCAGTGGAAGTGCCAAATGCAGAATTGAAAGATGAAGGGCACGGGTAGAAGTGAATGGAGGGATGTGAAAGTAGCAGGTTGGATTCTGGCGCATAAGTTGTGGGAACGCAGGTTGGCCACTGAGTTTGCTGTGCTGGCTGTGTTGTACCGGACGCGTGCTGTCAGCCTGGAGGTGGTGATGGAAGTATTTGGCGTGCTGTTAATTTTTAATTTCTCCCTGTTAATGTTTCCTCAGGTGACCTGTCCGCGAGGAACCTCGACTCCAGCCAGGAGATGTTCCGCTCTGGCTTCCAGCTGTGCGCCAAGGAGCTGCTGCAGTACGTGGCCAAGCATGACAACAAGGAGCTGAAGGCAGCGCAGCTGGTGGGGCACCTGCACCGCGTGGCGGCCGAGCTGCTGCCGGGCAGCCCCAAGGACCTGAAGGAGAAGACGGTGCCGGGGGGCAAAGCGGGCGAGGGGCGCGGGCAGAACTGTGTGCCCGTCATCCAAAGGACATTTGCTGCCTCCAGCGGGGAGCAGAGCGGCAGCGACACAGACACGGACAGCGGCTATGGGGGGGAGCTGGAGAAAAACGACTCCAAACCGGAGCAGCCCTATTTTCCAAAGGATACCGAACTGAAATACGCCGTCCAGGAGAGGATCAGCTCCATCAAGCAAGAGAGCGAGGACCCTCCGGCCAAGAGGAGCAGGCTGGAGGTGCCTGATGACGACAGCCCCTTTGGCAACGAGGTGATGGGCACTGCGGGCGGCTTCCTGCCCCCCCACGCCCACCAGCCCCCCTTGTGCCTGCCCTTCTACCTGATCCCACCATCCGCCACTGCCTACCTGCCCATGCTGGAGAAGTGCTGGTACCCGGCCTCCGTCCCTGTGCTGTACCCCGGGCTGCCCACGCCCACTGCTGCGCTCACCGGCTTTGTGGGCCCTGACAAGCTGTCCCCCCCACTGCTGCTGCCCCAGAGACTGCCCTCCCCGGGGCCCACCCGCTCCCCCATCGACTCCTCGGCCCTGCTGCAGGCACTGAAGCAGATCCCCCCGTTGAACTTGGAAACCAAAGACTAAATGCGACGTGGGTTTTGGTTTGTTGTCTTTTTTTCTTTTCCAGTTTGAGACCGTTTCACTTGTATGCATTGGCTGGAGGGAGGTGTGGGCCACGGCTCGTGGCGTGCAGGGAGCCACATCCCTGTCCTCTGTGCCAGGGAACGTGCAGGAGGATGAAGGAGGCACCTGGCTTGGCCGTGCAGAGCTGCTTCCAAAAGGACAAAGCAAAGAGCTCGATGCTTTCCACCCCCCTCTCTTCACCCACAGAACGGGTTGGCTCAGTCAGCTGCCGTGTGTCAAAGCTGTGAAAAAATACCCCGAGAGGCAGATGTGGGTCTGTAGGGTCTAGATTGTCCCCAGTGGAAGGTATGGATGGCCCTGCTGCAGGGTACGGATGCCCTCTGTGGTACGTTAGGGGCTCTGAGCTGTAGGGTCTGGGTGATCCTGGTGGTACTTTGGGGGTTCTGAGCTGTAAGGTATGGAGGTCCCCAGTGGAGGGTCTGGATGTTCCCAGTGGAGGGTCTGGGTGTCCCCGTGGTGCCTTGGGCCATAGGGTCTGGCTGTCCCTGATGGTACTTTGGGGGCTTAGCGCTCCCAGCCTGGCTGTGCATAGTCAGTGGTTCATGCAGACTAGGATTTCTCTCCACACCTTTGCTGATCTGTATTTTGATAAATAAAAGGTAGATGCTGCTTGGAGGCTTTACGTGGAATACACCTAATGAGTAACAAACCTGCACCCTGTCCTGTAATGAGCTGCTGGTGGGGGCTGAGCCCAGTCCTGCCACATGAGCATGGCCCAGTTGTACTAAACCCAGGTGAGGGTTTCAGCGCACCCCATAGATCCCAGCACTGCAGGGCCCTTTGCTGCAGGTAAAGCCATGACACAGTGCCCAGTTTGGCTTCTCTTTTTTTTTCCCTTTTTTAAACAACCTTTTTTTTCCCTGTTTTGTGTTTTTCTCACTGGTTTTGAGGACCGGTGTCCAGCACAACTCCTATAGAGATTCCCATTTCACCTTCCTGTTGCCCCAGCTGTTGAGATGCACTATGCCTGATTGCAGATCGTGTTCTGAACGTTTATTTCATTGGGTTGGTTTTATTTTATTTTTTTTTTTGGTATACAGTTGTTGCCTTTATTTGTAAAATCCTGTTATATATATATATATAATATAAATATATTAAAAGGTAAAGCGTTTCAAATGTCTATTATTTGTATAGCTACTTGAGCATCAAAGAAGCGTGAAATATGAATGTATCTTTGTTCCTGGGTTGTCCTTTGTTGTTTCTTTTTTGAAGAGAAGAGCTTTGTTTTATTCTCTAGGGAGAGGTACAGTGTTTATACTTTGGAGCCTTCTTCAAGGTGGGATATTGTACATATTTTTATCTTGAGTAAATGTTAAGTAGTTGTTTAAAAATACTTAATAAAATAATTCTTTTCCTGTGGAAGATGGGGGTCGACTTCTGTGCTTTCCAACAGCTGAGCTGGGTTCCTCTGCAGGGCTTGGGCTGGGGGCAGGAGCAGGAACCAGCATGGGGATGGGGCTGTTTCCCATGTGCTGGGATGCTCCTCACTGATTTGGGGATGCTCATTGACTGCTTGATTCCTGAGGATGCTCATTGATTGATTTCAGGGATATTCACTGATCTCTTTCCTATCTGCACCCCTGGGCATTGCTCCTCTCACCACTTCCAGCTCCAGGTGAACCTGCTCAAGCTGAGGTTTCTCCCCATTCCGTGGATCCAGCTGCTGCTGAGAACCAGCAGGCTCTGCTCACCACACCCACTCAGCTCCAGGGCTGGGATGCTGCTTCCCAAGGACCCAGGTATGGGGGAGCTCCTCCTGCCCTCATGGTGGGATGGGGTCAATCCTGGTGCTCCGCTGCTCTGTGCTGTTCAGGTGCTGCATCTCTAATCATTCACCCTGTGCACATGGGTGGTATGTGAGAGCCCTGCTGGGTGCTGGAGGTTTTTATGGTTTGGAGGAGTCACAAAATCTGATGACAGCAAAGCAATGTGCGGGATGGGGTTGCTGCAGCCCTGGGACCCCACTGTGGCATGCACACACGTGCCCGTGCTGCATGGCAGCGAGCAGCGCAGGGCTGCCCATGTGCACAGACTTGTGCGCTCTGTGTATCCTGGTGCTGGTGTTTGGTTTAATGAGCACTAAACATTGATCTCACTGAAGGCAACCCCGCGTAACCCCCTTTGGGGACAGCACGCAGCACTCAGCACAGTCACATTTCAGCTCCTCAGTAGTCACTGTGGTTGTGCCTCATCTCTATGGTGCTCAGCCCACTTCAGGCCCATCTCCATCCCCTTTGCTTACTGGTGGGCACATGCAGGGGAATGGACAGGAGGGCAGTGCAGGGGGTGGGCCTGGGGCACAAGGGGTCCCTTCGGTGCTGCCACCACTGTGTGCCACGGGATGGGACAGGGATGTGTGATGGAGGGCAGGGATATGGGGTGACATGGCTGCAGGGGGATGGGAACACAGGATGATGGGGACATGGGGTGATGGTGAGGATGCGAGGTGACCCCAGCCCCTCCACACCGCCCCTGCCCTGCCGGGCGCACTGCGTTCCCTGCCTTGTTTTCATGGTCTCACCCAGCTCTGACCTGCCTCAAATGTTGACACAATGTCACGTTTCCGACTGCAGCCTTTCATGTGCAGCCGGAGGCTAAATGCGGCGGCTGGTTCCTGGAAAAAGACGTGCCTGGCACCCTTTCAGCAGCAACCCGATCCCCATGCAGGCTTGGCACAGCAGCTGAATAACATGGCAATAACTCTTTCAGCAGCGTTTCAACCCATAAATAGGGCTTCCCGAGCACCCCCCTTTGAAGGAAGGCAAGGAGGGAGACACGAGGATTATTTGTCAAAAAAACAAAAGTTGAACAAAACTAAAGCAGATCAGGAGAAAAGCGGACAGGAGGAAGCAGCCCCATCAGAAACATATCAAAGGGAAGCGGGGCAATGCTGCGCAGGGTCTGGGGAGCAGGAGAGGGATTGCCTTGAAAGGAAAGCACTGCGTGGGGAGTTCTGCCACCAGGGCTCTGCTCTGTGCCATCCCCATGCAGGTGGGGTGGGAGCTCTGTGGCGAGGACCCCCAGCCCTGCAGGATGCAGACATGTGCCGTGAGCTCCTCACCACCTGTTGGGAAAACTCCGCTGCAGGCTAAGGGTGTCTGCAGGCAGACCCAGGAGCCACTGATTTGCATTATGCATTATCAGGGCCTAAAATAATCCCTAGTTATGTGCATTTGTGTCGTCGTCCGTCCCCCCCCCCCGTCCCCCCCCTCCCCCAGATTCTTTTTTTTTCTTCTTTTTTTTTTTCTTTCAGGACTCCTTTTTTGGTGACTTTTCAGGAAAGGGCATCCCAGGGTCTCCCAGCTCCTCACACTGCAGTGGGCACAGAGTGGGGACACAGCCCTGGTGGGAGCAGTGCCCTCCCCTGCTGCCCCCGCTCTCATCTCCCAGCGTGTAGCTGCAAGTGCCGCATGTTTACAAACGCAGCATTGCAAGATCCCTTGAACTGTGTCCTAGTACAAAAGAGGCTTTGAAACAAGAACCACGTTGTCATGGCATGTTTCAGGCCAGCAGCACCAGACTGAACCAGATAATTGCTGTTTCTGCTTTAGCCTCTGCGTTGTGGGAGAAGGCGTAGGGTTGAGCAAGGCTCAGCCCTTGGTGTGGGGCTCAGGGATGGGGGAGGCAGGGGTGGGGATGGCGTGCAATGGGTTCTCAGCACACCCATGGTGGGGTCTATGGAACCAGGAAGGAAAAGTACGGGCACAGTGTAGCGTAAAAGGCAGCGGATTCCTGGAGTACTGCTGGTCCTTGGCACAGGTACAGAGCTCACGTCGGTGTCTTTGCCTGAGGATGTGCACAGTGTGAGTGGATGTGGCTCCGAACAGCTCAGGGAGGATTTAAGGTTGGGGTCCCAGCATGGATCTTGGCCCCATGCTCCCCAAATGGGGACTGTGCTGGGATAGGGCTTTGATGGCAAAACATAACAACAGCCCTTTGCTTCTTTCCCCGTTCGCTGGCAGCCCGTCACCCTTTCCATGGTTTAAATGAGTGTCCAAAGGTCACAGCGAACTCAAGTCCCTGCCCAGTGGCTCATGTCGTCCAGTGAATAAGCAGTGGGTGTGCGGCGCCTGAATCAAAGCTCCCTCCTGCTGCAGAGCAGAGCACGGGGCAACACTGGGCTGTGAGCCTGCAGCGCGTGCTCTGTGCCTGGCTGCATGAGGCCTGGTGGGAGCGGGGCCACTGGGATGCTGCCCTGGGGATGCACACTGAAAGGGACGCTGCCCCGAGGATGCTGCCCTGAGGATGCTCACTCTGAGGGATAATTGCCCCAGGGGATGCTCTCCCCTAGTGATGCAGCCCCGAGGGATGCTCACCTCGAGGGATATTCACCCAAAGAGATGTTTACCCTGAGGGCTACTCACCCCAAGGGATGCTGCCCCAAGGGCCACCCCAGCCCCATCACCTCCCCCGCGGGGTTTCAGTCTTGCAGCCACCACAGCTGTGCAATGCTCTGAGCAGTCTGTCAGCTGCAGCCGGTGAGGGGAAGACGTGATGGAGCGGAGTGTCGCAAGGGGCAGGGGCACACAGCTGGGGCTGATGACGGGGAGCAAAGGCAAGCTGTTAACACTGGGCTATTTCCGCCGCTGCTGCCTTCACGGAGCCCGCGCTGATTTTCTGCATTTCCTTGCTTTGCTCACTTCCAGGTGCTCATCCCAGGGGCGAGCTGTGGGGCCACTGCCCAGCGCTTCCCGCTTAGCCCTGGATCTGCTCCAGCACATGTGAGCAGCACGAGCCCGTGGGGAGTGCCGGGAGGCGCCGCTCGGAGGGGCTTTCCAGCCACATCCACATCTGAACCTCGCAGCGAGGCGAAGGCGTTGGGGAGAGGCCGAGATGGGGATCTGCTCACATCCCAGAGCGCTCACAACGATGACTCAAAGGATTCCTGGCGTTACTGCACCGCGAGGTGCTGCGCTGCCACCGCCGCCGTCAGCACAACTGCGCTCCCTCGGACAGCTGCAAGTGCTCGCAGGTTTATAGGGCTTATTAGGCAATTTCCTATTAAAAATGTTTATGCGGACATATAAATATTCATTTGTACAGAAACCGTCTGGCCCTCTGCACGCAGAGCGGCAGAGAGGAGACACGTTGTCATAAATCCATCAGAATTCAGGGCTGTGCTGAGCGGGGCCGGGTGCAGGGCAAGGGGTGGGGGTGGTGCTGAGGTGGCTGAGCAGCAGCCGCGGGTGCTGCAGGAGCTGTGAGCTGGGTTTTCTCTGCTGTGATTTCCCAATGGCCGCAGGAAGAGCAAGCACAGACCCGAGCTGGATGAAATCAAAGGAATTTTTTTTTTCTTCATTCGCTGTCTTATGCGCTGACCGCTAAACCACATCCGTCGAGCCTCAGCCCAGCCCGGTGAAACAAAAACTAGGCCAGGGCTTTTTGCTCCTTACCCCCTCCCCCCCCCCCCCCAGGCTGGTGCAAGAGATGGGGAACCCCTCCGTGCTGGCACCGCAAAGCTCTGTGCAGCCAATTCCCAAAGCAAACCCTCACGTCCCTCTCGGGCGACTCAGTGTTGGGACCGTGCTGACCCCCTGGCCGCACATTCATGGGCTGCAGGACTGGGGCAGAGTGGCAGAGCCCCCCCCCCCGTGGCAGCCCGGCAGCACAGCTCACATCGGGGGCAACGCGGCTGCGTGGGGAAGTTCTCACGTTTGGGAGCAGACAGCAGCTTTATTGTTTGAGTTTGCAAACCAAAACCAGCCGGGAGTTTCTGAAGTGTCTGCCATCCCCGCAGAGCTGTTTAGTCATGCCTGGTGTGCATGCATGTGAGACAGCGCAGGGGAGGGAGGCTCTGGGACTTTGCAAAGATTAAAGATTTATGCTGACCCTTGAATGAGATCCAAGGGTGCTAATCTGCCCTGATCCTATCGTCTGTGCAGGGCGGATCTATTTCACTTTCCTTTATGGTGCTCCTGACTCACCGCGCTCCCACTGCAGCCGGCCGGGTGGGAATGGGAAGCACCGCAACTGCGCATTTGTTTGGGTTTGCATGTAAAGCCCTGGACCTGCCGTGGGTGCAGCTCATAAAGGAAACCAGTGTGGATAAGATATGGGTGAGCTGAATGCTTGGAAACCACTCCCAGGCAAAAGCTGCTGTGGTTAGAAATCAAGGTGGAGTGATGTGCAGGAGGCACAATGCTGGGCAGCTACGCCCAGCGCGTGAGAAAGGCGTTCACTGAGGTGGGCAGTGGGTGTGTTGCAGGGTCCCGTGTGCCCTGGGGGCAGCTGCACCCCATGAGCACAGCAGAGACTCTGGGTCCCTCTATCCCCCTGCCTGCCTGCGCCTTCTGGCCCCTGGTGCAATGGGATCCAGGCAGAGTTTGTGCCCCTGGCACTGAGCTGCTGCCTGGGAAGCATCTTGCTCCATCACCAAAAGGCTCCCGATGGCTGCTGGGGATTTATTATGGAAAACAAAGTGCGGGGGAAAATGCAGAGCTATGTCGAAGGCAGAGTTAATCTCCCCTGCCCCGGCACAAAAAGGTGTGGCAGAGAGAAGCACGAGCTCCCAGCACTGCCCAGGACACGTGTCACAGCCATCCTGGGGAGTCCGCCTGTCTCCTCGGCTGTCTGTCTGCCTGTCTGTCCACCTGTCCAGTTCTCTGTCCGCCTGTCCGTCTGCCCAGCTGTCTGCCTGTCGTGTCTGTCAAGCGGACGGTGTCACTCACACGGGGCCGGCTGTGCCGCGCTGACCGGGAGGCAGAGCGCAGCGTCTCGGATTTCAGCTCCCCGGGGACATCCTGTTCTCCCGATAGCCCATGAGATGTAAATATAGCAAATGCAAAGCAAGGCACTTTCCTGCCTTGCCTCGCTCGGGCTGCATTTAGAAGGGGCTGAAGCCTAGCAGCACAGTTGGAAACACCCATCTGCAACTGTTAAATAGGCAGTGTGTTTTATTTTTAGTTTAAAATGAAGTTCCTGTTTGTAAGGCCAGAGGGGTTACAGGAGGAAAGGAAAAAAAAAAAAAAAGCAGTAGGATCATTTACTGCGAGGTTTCTTTACACGTGTCCTTCCTTCCTTCCTCCCTCCTGAGAAATAGGATGTGGACCGCGGCTGTTTCACTCCGCAGCGTTTGTTAGCAGCAGTGCCCGGGTCCTGCGGGGCTGTCACACCCCGTGCCATGGCAGCGCTGCGCTGCCCGGCCGTGCCAAGCGCCCTTCAGGTCGGGTTGCTCCATCGAGCTCTTATCTCATGTAAATGAACGCTGCCTCTTCCTTCCTTCCTTCCTTTCTCTTTCGTCAGGCTGCGGGGTGACGGGAGGGTCAGCAGAGCACACCCCGAAGGGCACCATCAGCCCCTCCAGTTTACACAGCTGGGACTAATGAGCCCACCGACCAGTGCACGGCTCCTTCCAGCTGTAGTCAGTCAGGATGTGCGGGGTGGGCACCGTTTGGGTGCCTCCATAAGGGTGTTAGGGAAGGGGATGAGCTGCTGATGGGGATTCCCAGGTTCCTGGGAGCTGCTGGAGTCCTGGTGCATGGATTGGCTTGTAGTGCCATGTGAAGGAGAGGAGGCTTTGCTTAATGAAGCAGGATGGGTCCAGTTGGAAAGTGAGTGGGGGGGATTCAGGTGTGTGGGCAGGAGGTACATACTGCTTGCAGGATTCTGCCTCTCATGCTCTGAGAGGGGCTCTGAGTGCCTGCAGCTTCAGGTGGGATCCAGCCTCTCAGAGATCTGTATGCAGATACCTGCAGCTGATCAGAAGTAGGGCTGCCCCAATCCCTGCAGCCTTGTGGTGTGTGAGCACTGGGGCTTGAGTCCAGGCCAGCATACCCTGAAAAAAGATGAAGAGAGGGGTGGGCAGTATGTGGCAGGAGGGGCAAATCAACTCCTCTGCATGGAGCCAGGGCCTTCTGTTGCTGGTTTTAATGAGAAAACCCCAGTGGAAATTTTAAACCTGGATCTGCATCAATTGCTCAAAGTTCAGGGAGCTCAGGATGGGGAGTTTGGCCCAGTCCATGCACCACAGCTATCTGCAACATTCACAGCCCAATGCCTTTTTCTTTCCAGAGATGAATTCTGCCAAAGATGAGTGCCTGGATGTGAGGCATTTCTCTTCTTTTTCATCCCTTTTGCTAATTTAATTCCCAGATCTAAATCTAATTTTCCTGTCTCGGGCTTCTGTGACCTGGGGTACATTGCTCACAGTTACAAAACTGCCATGGCTCCGTCACACCCTGCAGTGCCATGGGATGGCCATGGCACTCACCTGCAGCAGCACGGCCCAGGGCAGGAGCCCCCAGCTTAGGCACTGGGCAGGTTTATTGCAGCACTGAGTCACAGCCTTCTGACGCGACAGTGCGCAAAGCACTGCATTTCCTCATTACTGAAAGAGAGGCACAGAAGCCACATGCTGGGCTCTCCCTTATTTTCATTCTTTCTTGTTTTCTTGGTTGTAGAATGAGAGCTAATCAGAGCGATGCTCTCCAGCAGGCATCTGTGCACAGTGTTACAGTGAAATCTGAAATTCCTTTTGCTGCTCATGCATACAAAACAGGAAGAGCGAGCACGGCTGCAGACTGTTTGTGCTTTCAGATGGTTTCGCCAAGGAGAAAACAACTGGGTAGTGGAAAGAAAGCAAGCTTGGCTCAGAAACATGTCTGGAGTGCAGCTCTCCAGCACTCACCTTAGGGCAGGGCAGGGACACAGAGAGCCCTGCAGCCATCCCAGCACGCACCCACACCTCCTGCTGCACAGAGGGGTCAGCAGCCTATAGAGGAACATGCCGGGCACATCGTTCCTCTTTCCCTGCTCAGCAGCCTTGCTGCACAGTGCCACATGAAGCACTGATTTAAAAGTATTCATATAGTGACTTGGGTTGGAAAGGACACGGAAGACCATCCAATTCCACACCCTGTATAGGTTAGGTATCCCTGTAGCTCAGGCTGCCCAGGCCCCACCAGGGATGGAGCATTAGGTGGGTCCCTCTGGCTTGCTGCACACAACAAGCATCCATCTGTTGTTTCCAAGTGACACTCAGTCCCCAATGTTATCTCCCCTTGGCTGTGACAACATGGAAAAAGGCATTGGGATCGACAAGCAGACAAGTGCTCAGCATCCATCCATCTGATAATGGTTCGTTGCAGGCGAAACCCCTTCCTGCAGTGTCTTATGTGAGTGGAGAGAGAGAAAGGTGCTGGGGGCTGTGGGTAGGGCTGGGTGGCTCCGGGTGACGCTGGGGTGAAGCTGAGAAGAGGAGGCGAGGGAGAGGAGCGCTTTGGTGAGGCTGCACCCCCCTCTGCTGGAGGAACCCAGCAAGGACACGGGCAGGGAAGAGGCGTGAGGAGAAGGGGCTCAAAGCTGTTGGGTAACCCAGGGATGCCAGAGACCGTGGCCACAGAGTGCAGAATGGTGGCCTTGGTGGGATTGAAATGTGTAAAATCACAGAGCCACAGAATGATGGAGTGACTTAGGCTGAAAGGGATCTTAAAGATCACAATGAGAGAATGGTTGGGTTGGAAGGGACTCTGAAGTCCCTCAGCCCCAATTCCTGCTGCATTCTGTCTGCCCCACAGCTCAGCCTGCACAGAGTCCCCTCCATGGCCTCGGGCACCTCCGGGGATGGGGCAGCACAACTCTGTGCAGCGCTGCTGGGGCCTCACCTCTCTGAGTGAAGAATTTCCTCTCCTTATCTAATCTAAATCTTTGCTCTTTTCATTCTATATAGAGAAATGCGAACCATAGGTGCCTAAATTTATCAGGCACCTATAAGGGCCGCCCATGGTTCTGCGCAACCAGCCACAACAGATCCCTGTTTCAAATCTATTCTTGCAAACAGGGTGGCAGTGCCACTTCTGACCCATCTCCACAGCCACCTCTTGCCCTCGGTGCTGGGGAGAAGGAAGAACTGGGTGGGGGGCTGTGACCTGCAACAAGCAATCTTGTGTGAGTGAGGAAATAATGCTGTTTTGGATCCCGGGGCCTCACCCAGAGACTCCCCAGTGCTGCAGGGGGTTGCCCTGAGTGCTGGCTTCCTCCAGATTCCATAGGACACATCTGCACATTGTGCTTAGACTTAGTGCTGGCAGGATGCTTTCTTTTCTTTTTGGATTTTAATACTAAATTCTAGAAAGGGTGAAATGCTGTGACTGAGCTGGCGAGGGCTCTGACTGTGCAATAAATCTGCAAGCGTGGGCCTGGCTTTTGCGCAGGGCTCTGTGCGAGTGCCAAGGTCTCTGCTAATAAATCTGACTGGAGAACCAGGAGGAAACTTTGTTTTTAACTTGCTGCAAACAGCAGGCTGGTTTTCGCCCATCATTTTTTCCCCTCTCTCTTCTGCTGATTCACACTCCTGTTGCCTCGCGGTGGGGAGACTCCAGCATTCCTGAAGGTCATTGCCTGCATGCAGCAACTCACGCTGCAAAGTGCTTGCCAGCCTCTACCGAATCAGAATGCTAAAGCAACTGTGATCATTTATATTTTCCTTGTCAGCAGTGGAAAAGCTTGCAGACTGCCAACCTCTTAGCTGCCACGTTTCCAGTCTGCTGGGCTACCAGAAGGCAGCAGAGGTGCTCAGAGGTAATTCCTCCCTGCAGACCTGACATGATGTTGCCTCGGTGGCACAACACCCTGAGGATTTTCAAATGGGCTCACCTAGGAGCAGTCCTCTCTGGCATCTAGGAAGCCCACAGCCAAGGGAGGCATCTGCCTGACCCAGCAGCCCATCTCCCAGATGAATATCAGGACTCTGAGCAATGAGATATGGCTGTGCAGTCAGGTTCCTGCAGGACCAAAGCCTCAGAGACTCCCAGGCTGTGCCTCCTCCCCTCTTGTGCCTGTCCTCCCCGGCGTGTTAAACATGTTATGCCATCCTATGCAAGACTGAAAGGAGTGTTGTCAGCATGCAGACCTCACTAAGACAGTAAGAATTACAATTGAGTTTTCAGTGCATGTCTCCCTTTCAATGGCAAAGGAATATTTCTGTTTTAGCTCAAACCAAAGCAGCACAATAGGCAGGTTTCTTGCTGAGAAGAGGTGTGAAGACACAGTAAAATCCTTCCCTTGCATTTTGAGGTTGTTTAGTGTGTTTTTATGCTGTGCCCATACCCAAAAGCCTTGCAAAAGAGCAAGCTTTGTGTCCAGCTGTGGGAAGATGCAGGTCACTGTCCCTGGCTGCTTCAGCTGTGCAGGCAGCATGCTGGATGGAGGTCTGATGACAGTCACTCCATGTCCAGCTCTAGTTGTTCTTTAGAAAATGGATGTAGGAAGAGGAATAACTCTTTTGCTGTTAGCAGGAGTAATTCACAACAGACTGCAGCATAGATCAGCTGCTGTGTGTGGGGAAATCTGCCTGATTTGTTAAGCTCTGGCTTTAGTGAGATCTTGGGGTACCACCAATTCAAGGCAGAAAGGGAGGGGGGTGGGGGTAAGGGAGAAGGCTTAAATCCAGCACATGGCTGGGGTGGCATTTCATCTCGTGAGTTTGTTGATCTGATTCACTGAGCAGAGAATGACGGTGTGCCAGGGTGCAGCTGCTGCTGCTGGGACACGCAGCTCTGGGCAGGAATGGCAGTGACCACTCACCGTATCCTTTCTCTCTGAGCACTTTTAACATGAGCTCGACACACCTGTATTAACTATGCTCTCATCTGCGTGTTTTTCTTTCGCTGTTACTTTCAGAAGGACTCGGAATTGCAGGATGGAAGCAGACCCCACCTGCTGGTGCTGCGCAGCAAAGCTCACAGCCTGAGCCCTGCTCACAAACTCAGCTCCGCGTTTCACTCTCCCTCTGTACAACAGATACATGATCTGGAAGGAACCATCAGCTTCTGGGCTGTTTTACACGTGGCCAGCTCCATCCCTCTTGAGAGAAAACCGATGGCAATGTGAGCAGAAGGCACAGGCAGGGTATGTGTATTGCCTCCTTTAAGCATGAAACACGAACAGGCAGAAATGCAAAATCTCACACCAATATTGATGCTATTATTTGGTCGTGTTGCCTGTTCAGCAGCAAGGGCAGAGCCACGCAGCCGGGCTCTGTAGCTAATCAAATCAATTAGTTTTTGAGCTGTGTGCACCAGCCAGCAGGAGTGGTCTCCAGCCAAAGAGAAATTAAAGAACTGTCCAGTAAGACATTCTATTTTGAGATGAGCTGTCCTATTTTTCTCATGCTAATGACAGGCTCGGAAATCTGTGCACAATTTAGCTCATTATTAGAACTAATTGGTGCCAGGCATTCCGTCCCCTTTGATACAGCTAACCATGGGCAGGAAATTTTCTGAGTTAATGAACCATAAAATGGATTAAGAACTTTCAAAGTGTAGTTCATATCACAGCTTAATTGGAAGGAGTGTGGTTGCTGGCAAAGGAAAGCCATGTGTTGGGGTGGAAAAGCATATGCACGGCTACTTTCCCTGACACCAGGGAGGGGGGAATTTCTCATCTTTTTGCCACAGAGCAGACTCGTTTCAGTGCAGACAGCTCCACCAGCAGCTCACGGTGCAGCCCAGCTTGGTGGGACGGATGGAAATGGGCTTTTTCCGCTGTGTGCAGCACTTAGCATTCCTCCTGCATAACACTGAGCAGAGAGAAAGCAATTAATACAGATCCCCCAGCAAGGCCAGCAGGGCTGCCAGGCAGATAAGGTGCCAGTAGGAAATGTAGCATGAACCCTCCTGGTGTGGTTGGCATCGCTGATGCCAGACTGTCATCCCCTGTGGTTTCATACAAATCTCATTCTGTTTGGTCCTGTACTCAATACGAGTACAAAATGCACTCAATAAGAGCAGATTTCTTCCCCCTTTTACTTATCTGGTAGCTCAGGAAAAGAACATGGCGTAATTTAGAAGATTTCCTTCTGGTGGTGATGGGGAAGAACTTCTCACAGGTATCCCAGAGTGGGATACAGCATTGGGCTGCAGGATGCCAAGGAGAAACAGTGACCTGGGGCCCTAAGGAGACCAGGTGAAATGGGGTATCCCTGGATGGAGGCACAACAATGAATTTCTATTTCCTCTGATGACACAGCAATATGACATTGGTAATTTAGGTAATTTGCAGCTTAGATAAATGATGCATTTATCCAAATACACTCGGAATTGTGGTTTGTGTCGTTGGCTGTATCCAGACACTCTCCTCTCATGGTTTGTAGCCTGCAGAGAGTTTCCAGGAAATGTCTAGACACAGAAAGTGATGATCCGAGCCCTGTCTTTATGTGCTCTTTCTTCTAATATGGCCATCTGCAGCCCGGTCCTCCTCAGCTGCCAGCAACATCCTGCAATCCATGGCAGCAGTAATTGCATTGCTCCAAGTGCTCTGTGCTGCCGCAATAACGAGCACAAAGACTCCCAGGGTGCCTCTGCAGACAGCTGACAGCAGAATTGCAAAGCAGAGTCGAAGTCTAAAGACCTGAGAAACCCTGCATGGAACAGTCAATAAAGTGATGTGTGCCCAGCTTAGCACTCAGTGCTGAGCTCAGAGCAAGGGATTTGGGAGAAATCCCATCGCTTGAGGTAAAGGCAAAAAACGTGCTGTTAATTCAGTGCAATGAATGGTATCATCCCTTTGCATTTAGACACGCAAATTTTGTTGCACCACAAATGATACGGCACAGACTTTACTGGGAGGAGCACTCAGAGTGTTCAAACGCAGACATATGAGAACCTGCAAACGCCTGCAACGCTCTGCAGCTTCCCCAGGCCTGCTGAACAGACACAGCATCCCCGCCTGCTGCTCTGCAAGCAGCTGATACCAATCACAGTCTGTTGTCTGCAAACACACCACGAATGAGAGATTTCCTCCTATAGGATGTGCAGCCTGTGGGGAAGGAGGTTTCTCTGCAATACAGGGAAGGGGGCATTGTGGTGTTGTTTTCAGCTGTGGAAGTTCTGGATCACTCCTGTGCTATTCTGTTTCAGCAGTGAATTAGCAAATTAGATTTGCTCCCAGGAGTGAAATGTGCATCTATCCTATAATTGACAACACGACCGCTGCATAAGATGCTGCACATCTGCTTCCACTGTGTGCTTCAGGAAACCTTTATCTCTGAATTGATGACAGCAGCAGCATCTGGCTGCTTTGATCAGCTCTTAGCCGGCTCTGCAACCTGAGTGCGACTGCTTCACCTCCTGCACAGCCACAGGAAGAAGGGGACCTGGGGGGGCATTTTCTCCCGTGCTTCAGCAATTAACTGAATACAGCAATAAACGGAACACTGCCAGGTCCTTCGGTGAGGGATGCACTGCTGCAGCAAACCTCAACCTGCTCCAGGAAGGGGCAGCTCACGGGGCTCAGCGTCTCTTCAGATGGGGTCTGTGTTGACAATGGCGATGAGTTTCGATCTCCTGGGATACACCAGTTCTGTTCCTTGAATGCCGCATCTCCTCTTTGACACGCGGGCGGTGCGGGCACAACCCCGCCCGCTCTGTTAGTGATGGCCCCGCCCCGCGCCGCCCTCCCGCCGCCGGTCCTCCCGGGGCGCTGTTCTCACGGCTGCCGATAGGGGGCGCTGTGGGGCGCGGCCTGTCCCGGTGCGCCGCGCGAACCCGGCCGCGGCGTCATATGACCGAGGCGCGGGGGCGAGCCGGGCCGTGAGGGAGCGCGCGGTGCCGAGGAGCCGCCGGAGCCGAACCCGGTTCTCCCGCCAGTGCCCGGCCGTTCCGCCCCGCCGCAGCCATGTTGGCGCTGCTGTCCCGGCTGCTGGACTGGTTCCGCTCGCTCTTCTGGAAGGAGGAGATGGAGCTCACCCTGGTGGGGCTGCAGTACTCCGGCAAGACCACCTTCGTCAACGTCATCGCGGTGAGCGGGCGGGCCGGGGGCTGGGAGCCGGGCCGGGGGCTGGGAGCCGGGCCGCCGCGTTGTCCCTGTGTCACGGGGGGGCACTGCGGCCTGGGGGCGGCCTGCACGGGGCTGGGCCCGGTGAGGTGCCCGTCCCCGGGGCGGCTGCGCTGCGGGCTGTGCAGGCCTCGGCCTCCGGGTGTCATCAGCTGCGTTCCCTGCTTGGTCTTTTCGGCGCTCATCAGTAAGCGCTGTAGATGTTTCCCACCCCGTTGTTATCCCTGTTTTTTCTTTTTTTAATCCTGCGTCAATTCATGCACGTTATCGAGCTGTGTTAAGCAGTACAACTTCCAGGCCTTGCAGCAGCAGCCTGCTGAACCTGGGCCTGCTTATCAGATGCAGGAGGGGTGTGAGAGCCTTCCCTCCTACGCAGAGCTCTGCTGTTGCTGAGTGTGAAAAAGACTCCCTTGTTTAGATAGATTTGTGGCCCCTTCAGCGTCCTGTTCGGCAGAGCATTGACCAGGGGCAAGCTGCAATGTGTCAGCTGGTGGAGGGAGCTTAACACGGAGGTGAAGGTACCCTTTGCTTTGCAGGGAGCATGACTGGCTTGAATTGAATGCACCTAGAACAGAGGGCTGATGTGCTCTACTTCAGATTCAAGCGCACTTCAACTTCTTCTATGAGGCTGTGTACATTGAGGCTGTGTACACTGCTGAGTGTTTTTATATACGTATTTGAATGAGTAACTCTGTAGTAAAAGAGACACTGCCATTCTCATTTTGTTACACTTACCACGTCAAAACACAATGGAGCTCATGTGCAGTGCTTCGTGGCTGCTGTGATAATTACATAAGATGGTAAAAAGTGCCTGTTCTTCAGCCTGCTTGTATGAAGTGAAAGCTGCTGGACTCATGTGAGAACTCCAGAGGCCTTTTCTTTCACATGCTACTGGCTCTCCCTGCTTTTGGTCCTGGATTTATGCAGATGGAACTCAGCCATTGAACCATTCAGTCTGTGGTTGTCAACCTGATACTGATGTGTGGTTTTCAGCTGAACTCGAGCACTGGAATTACTTTGCAGGTTTTCACTCTTTTGCTGCCCAGGATGGTGATGGCACACATCAAACTACTACTTTCTTGTGTTTTGGAGCACAAGATGGTGTTGTTTGTGCTGTGGGCTGCTGCAGAGTTAATTGCACAGTGTCTTCAGCTGTCTAGATTGTCCCAGGTGGCAAAATTACTTAAAGCAAAGTTGACAACTGTGCCCAGCTTGCTTTGCTGGAGGTTGAAGCTTGCAAGGTTTTAACTGCTTATTAGGATCACACCCAGAAATTTATCTGAGTGAGTGTCATTCAAATTGGCTTGCAAAACCGAGTGAAATAAGGAAGTCATTATGTGTAAGGCACAGCATCGTTAACTGTTTTACGTTTGGGAGTAGCAGGTCACATCTCTGAAGCTTTTAATTAGGAAATCTGGTGACTCTCAGCAAAACAGAGTGAGGGGACTTGCTCATACCTTTAAAAAACTAATAGCATGGACTGTTGTCAGCATGATATTGCTTCTTACAGGAACAGTACTTTAGTCTACAGCATGAAGAGCTAACCTTGTGTCTTGTGCTGCCTGGACCTTAATTCAGAGTGTGTGTTAGTAGATCAGTGCTGGAGAAGAATACCTGCTCCCTGTAGACCAGTTAATGGCTTGGATGGAAGTAGCTGTTGTGTGCTGGGATTCCATAAAACTGAAATGAATGACACAGCACGGTGCTAGCCCGATAGAGCAGCTTTAAAAGCTGGATTGCATGGCAGGATGTGGCTCAGGGTGTTGCACTCTGCCTAACAAAAGAGCGTTACCAGTCTCTTGACAACATGAATTTAATCTAAGGTAAATCTCTAATGTAATCTTCTGTCTTACGTGGGTACCCAATCAGATCAGGCACATGGAACTAAAGGAAATCTGAAGTCCATTACCTAGGAGGGTTGATACAACTCCCGGCTGCCTCTGAAGAGGAAATGCCATGGAGGGCAAAGAGTCTGGTTCTAGAATGTTCTTTCTAGGCTGGGAGCAGGATTTGCCTGTGTTTGTTCCTTCAGTGTGAAGAAGCTCTCAGTTTATAATCACACCAAACTTAGTTTGACTAGTAGGTTTAAAAAACATAGCAGTGAAATATAGTTGTAGCTGGATGCAGCTTCTGCTTTGCTAAGGCTCCCCATTAGTCACTGTCTCTAATTAGATATTTAGCATAAGTTTTCCATGTGCATGAATAAACTTGCTCACAAGGGAGGATGTCATTTCCTCCTGGTTTTAATTTCCATAATGTGGATGGCCTGTGGCTCCTTTCAGTGAAACTGCATGTCATCTCAGTATTATCACCTCTCGAATTGTGAGCTACTTATCTAAGGGCCTGGGATAGCCATTGTTTTCTGGAGTCTGCAGTATCTTCTGTTTGCATCTCTGCAGCCAGTGTCTGTCAGCAGGCTTTGATCAGACCCAGCAGAGCTGCAGGCCACGGCCACGCTGCCATGGGGAGATGGGACAGACAGCTGAGTTCCACTGTCATGTGATGCAACTGCAACATGACTCAAGCAAACCGATGGCTTCCAGGCTGCAGGCAGTGCTGGTGAATGGTGGGACACCAATCAGCTTCAGAATGTACCTCTTGGAAGAGCAGCATTCCCCATTGCTGATCCTTGATCCAGGCGTTGGGTGTTGCAGCTCTAAAACTTCATATCTGGTCTTCAGTGGGGAGGCCTGCAGTGATGAGGAGGGAAACAGACTTACCCTACGCTTGGTCTGTCTGCCCTGACCCCTTTTTTGGAGTTTCTCTCCAAGTCTGAATTAATGTGAATGGTTTTTAACTTTGAAATATCTGACAAGCTTCTGAATGAGGCCTTGGTTTCTGGGAAGAGGCAACTTCAAATGAAACTGCTCTGAAGGGAATGTTCCTTTAGGCAGCTGGGAGCTGTGATTTCCTTCAGTCCATGTGACTATAACTTTGGTTTAAAGTTATGCTGGAGGAGCATGGAAAAAGATTGTTCCAAGGGGCTTTGCTGCTGGTTTAGTGTCTTGTGAAGCACCCAGGTGGGTCCTGGGTGCGTGTGTCACTTTGTAGCACTGAAGTGAGATGTGTGATACATATTTTAGTAAAGGCTTTCTTGATTGCTCAAGTCTATTGAAATGGATTGCCTCACTTCATTAGGTAATAAAGCTAATACAAGGTGACTCATGCTCCAGTTAATGCTTTCTGTTAGGTCTTGCTTGCTGTACTCCAAGTGGTCTGAAATAGGTGGCTGAAATCTCATTGTTGGTCTTCTGTCCTGGTGGTGAGTTCCCATATGACACCGTAAGCAGCACAAGAACTTTAAGTGGTAACGCTGGAGGAAGACAGCACTTGCCTGGTTGTCACGGAGGTGTGAAATGTCTCAAGCTCTTATACAACTGACTTCTAGCTCGCAATATGCCTTTTTAGCTTGTTTCACTTTTATGTGGTAGTTACGCGATAGCACTCCATGTTCTTTTAAATATACCATTGAAGTCACTGTTGGGGAAGGAAAATCGTGTTTTTGTGTAGACTTCAGATATTTTGCTCTCAGCAGCCATTCACAGAAATGCTGTTGTAAAGCCTTTTAAGGGACATAAATCTCAAGGACTCAAGCTTCTAAACCAACAGTGATCACTACAAGTAGTTGAAACACTGAAGTATTTTGAGAAGGAAATTGACTGCAGAAACTGGAGTGCTGATTTGCCCATGTATGATGCGTTTTCTTGGTTGAGGTTATAAATGTTGCATAGAATGACTGGGGCAGGGGTGGCTTTATGTAATGCTGAGTGGACTGTGTGGGTGAGCTGTTGTAGCTGATGTGGTGCCCAGTGCCATCCCAGAGGGGAAGAAGAAGGAACACAGGCTTTACTACTACTTTGGACTTGAGACAAATGGCAGGGTTAGTAAGCAGCTTGTTTCACTGTTAACTTTGTATTTATAAAGCAAACACCCCTCCTCACCTAGTATTCTTTTTGTGCTTCGTTGATGCTGGGTTAAATCCTTGTCAGAAGTGCTGTCATCCTACCCTTCTGGAATATGATCTGTAATGATAACTGGGCTCTCTGCCGTCTTATTCTCAGGGGAAACCTTCAGTGGGAGCTGGCTGTCAAGGCTGCCTCTGGGCTGCTGCTGGGCTGAGCAAGCAGAGAGCAGGCTTATGGGAGAGCAGTGCATCCCCCAGAGGCAACCTCACAGAACTGAGGATAAAAGCAGCACTTGAGAACACACTTGTACTGACATACAGTTGTCAGTAGACCCTGCTACAGCAGGAACAAACTGGGAAGCAGCATGGAAGACTGAGGTGTGGTGCAAGGGCTGATGTGATGCTGGCTATGGCTGGGCTGGCTGGCACCCAGCAAAGCACTCAGGTGTCTGTTGCTTTTGTGTAACAATGAACTGTTAGGTGAAATTCAGTGTAGTGCAGCCCTGAACCAGATAGTGTCAGCTTGTGTGTAACAGATGGAACAGACTTGGTTGGTGTATAGAGAAAGCAATTCATAAATGCTATGGTCTGTGCAACAACTGGTGCTGGCTGTATTGGACACAGGTGGGATGAATCAAAACTGGTTCATCCATGTAGGTATCTGCCCTGTAATCCTAAATTACTTCCAGGCTGTAAGCAGTTTTGCTCCTTATCCCAGATGGGATGATAATTGGGCAAGGTTTCTGTTTCTCTATAGTAAAACCTTACCCACATCTCTCACATGCCAGCTTGTTACATTAAATCTCCCTTGGGTTGGACAAGGATCACGTAAGGCTGGCTTGTTGCCTCTGGCTAGCTAAGAATTCCCTTCATCTTAGTATTTCAGGTCTAGTATTTGGTGTGATTTATTGCCTGAGCTGGAATATACAACCTTTGGCTCAAGGTGGATGTAACTGGGCAGTTCTACGCTGGGCTTTGCTGTAGTTGTGAGGTACCAACATAAAGGCATAATGCAGTACCTGGGTGTGCCAAGAAGAAATACTAGAGAGCACTTGTGTGTAGCTCATCTTAGTCACTGCAGCAGTGACTGGTGTTATTTGCTATTAAACAGATTAAACATTAATTCTAATCTTCAACTACTTTCATGTAAGTTTTGTCGAATGTTGGTGCCTGTTGATGCACCTGACCTTAGGAATTGAATGGCATTAGATCTCTAATATATCGTGTGCTTGGGTTCTCTGGGAGCCTGGAATGTAGTAAAGGGAACATCTCTGAAACCAGGAGGCTTACATGCTAATCATGCAGGTTCCTTCTGCATAATGGCCTCTGAAATCTGGTCTGTTTAGTCTCCATCTTATCTCTCACGTGTGGACTAGAGTTAGCTTTGTGACCTTCACCAAGCAGCTTCCATTAGTGCTGTCTGGTCTGTATGGCTGCAGAGCTAAGGCCTGCTTCATCATCACTTCTAGGGCACAAGGCTGATCTGAGAGGCCTCAAAGCGATGCAGCGTCTGCCCCTTGTAGCATTTGTGGGTGCTGAAAGCAGATGCTATTGCTGGGTCTGCCAGCAGCTGCTCTGCTGTCCTTGAGTGCTTGAGCAATGCTTACTGCCTGCGATAACAGCTAAGCATTTTCAGACCGAGAATAGAAAATATTTCTGTTCTTCTCAAATTGTTTTAAAGCAAGTATCTATTTTAGAAGGAGAAAACATTATATTGTGAAAATAAGTAATAGGGCTGAGTAATCTGCTTTGGGGAAAGTAGGCAGGGGAGAAGCCTGATTCAAGCTGAGCTGTATACTAAGAACAGCACATTCTTGTTGTCCTGTGACGGCTTTTTGCATGTAGGTTGAGCTGAATGCATTGGCTTTTCTTGTTTGTTTTGACTGTCTTTTGGCCTGCCTTGAAAGACAAGATGACCACCAGGAGCTTTCCTTGGGTATGGCTGGCTGAACTACAGTACTCCTATGAGTAAGGCATTTCAAATTAGGAACAGAGGTCACTGAAATACTCAATGTGAAGATGGATGTGCCTGACAAAGCTGCAGTTTGTGCCCACCTCCTCAGAACCCACAGCCTCCTGTGTTCCTCCAGGGCAAGGACTTGCTTGTGTTTTGGAGATGGAGCAGTAAAAGCACCTGCTGCCCTTCCATCCCGCTTCTGACAGCTCAGAAAGTCGTGGCTGGTTTGTCTCACCTACAAAGCAGGGTATAAAAAGCTGAAACATAAGTTGCTACACCGCAGTCACATGGCTACAAGTCTGAACAAGTTGTTCTACCTGGGCACAGTGTGTGTGTATGGAGTGCTTGGGAAGTAGCATGAGGTGCAGCAGCTCTTCTGGAGACTTTATGAAAGCTTGTGATGGATCGTGGCAGTTGTTTCAACACTGCTGTAAGTACGTGGGAAAGGAGGAGTTGCTCTAATGTGAAGGGATTTGTATTTTAAAGTGGCTGTGGGAGAGCATAAAGTGTTGATTAAACAGCTGTCTACCTGAAAGCATCTGAGGAGGAATTGCTCACAGTTCTGGAGCAGCAGATAAATGAAGGTTCTGTGCTTAGAGATGCTAGTTAGGAGATGTGGGTGTGACTGCAGAGGCAGGAATGCAGTGGTTCTTGAGCAAGCTGACCCTTCAAAGGCAAGACCAGCAGCGCAGGCTGCAGGCTGAGCTGCTTCAAACAGGGAAATGCTGCTTACCCACCTGCTGTTGAATCACACATCATCAGGATGACTGCAGTGGATGAGCTGGACAGTGGGCTCTCAAGGTGGTGATGGGAAGCCTCACATTCAGGCTCTGGCTGTGTTTGTTGTGGGGGTCAGCAGCAAAAACAAAGTGCCATTGAGCTGAAAGAGTTGGCCGAATAAGCAAAAATGAGATGAGAAGTCAACTGAGAACATTTGGATGGTATTGTTTCTTAGTGCAATACTGGAGTCTGTGTATTGTGCACAGCTTCTGGCTTTGGTTTGCTGGTGGAAGATCACAGTTTGTGTGTGGAGGGGAGCAAACAGATGAAAGCATGGGTTTCTGAGTGACAAGTGAATGACCAAGCATGGTGTTTACAAGCTAGTTGTTTTCTGGCTGCAGACTCTGAAAAGCATGTGGTTTAAGCCTGTCCAGGCAGACTACTAACAGCTTGTAAGCAATTGGGTCCAAACTGTAGGATGTAGTGTTTGCTGCTTCATAGATCCCAAAAGGGCTTTTCATTCACACTGGCTTTTCTGTGCAGTGTGAGTTGAGAAAAGCAGAGTTTTTACTGCTGTGATATTGAGCCCTAATTAAGCAATTGGATGCATTTGAGTTGACCTTTCTTTCCAAATGTGATGTGACTGTCTGGTTCTATTAAGCATAATGGATGTAGCGAGATGCGTAATGCCCACTGTGGCTGAGATTCGCCTTCTGCCAGGGACCCAAAGCCTCGCTGGAGAAATTGGTTCTGCTGATGGTAACACTTGTTGTGTTTACTGGGTTAGCTACCAGAGATAGCTGTGAACTTGGCTTTTATCTGTAGCACAGCTTGAAAGTGTAACTGAGAGTGAAACATCTGCCATTACAGAACCTCTCTAATGTTACACTGTTTTGTAGCAGTTATCTCAGAGCTTAAGTCCATGCTAAGCTGATAGCATCAGGTCGAAATGCTTTGGTTGCCTCTTTCACTGCTAAACACATTGGGCACAGAGCTTTACAGGAGGCAAACCTGTCAGATCCTTCTACCTGCTGGACTCTTAAAACTCTTCAGGTAGCTGGTCCATGCCTGTGGCTTGAAGACTTACCTCAGAATGATTTACTACTCTGTATGCTGTAAGAGTAGCTTGCATCAGGGAGGCTTCTGAGTATTTTAGCTTCCAGGTGACCAGAAGATCCTATTGTACAGAAGTTGGCTCCTGTACCTGCCCTGGCTATTTGTTCAACTATGTAAAGAACTTCTCTCAAGTAACTTTGTTCCTTTGGCTGCCTCAAGGCCTGAAGGATTATTTAAGTCATTGTAAGAAACTATGTGACTGACCTCAAGCAAGCTTCAACTGAAATACTTCAATGTAATACATGCGACTTCTTGGCTCTGAAGCCTTCAGCTGGGAGGCACATAGTAAAATGCTGTATGCTTCTCTGGCTATGTAAACTAGTTGTCTAAGTGCTAGATTTAACTTTTCTTCTTTTTTTCAGTCAGGTCAATTCAGTGAAGATATGATTCCTACTGTGGGCTTCAACATGAGGAAAGTTACGAAGGGTAATGTAACAATAAAGGTATGTGAACATTGTTGACTCTCAAACCCATAAAAAGTTATGTTCAGAGTCCAGTTTAAAAATGTTCAGTTTTGTTCCCACCGTTGGTACACATGTAGGAAACTGAAAAGGCCCAATTAAATCTGTCAGATAGCTTAAGAATGTGCTTGTTTATTTATAGGGCTTCTTAAGTGAGAAACTGTTTGACTTCCAGATTCATGGGCTAGTTAAAGCAATGCTGTAATAATGCTGTCTGGCTTTAATGTGAGTGAACTGTCACATGCTCAAGGCACAATTTCCTATTCTTCTACTCTTCAGTATTGCTCAAAGTTTAAGTCAAAAGCAGGGTTTGGAATTACTGGGTTTTCATGTATTCTACAGTGTATTTCCACAGAAATGTAGTATGTGGGTGGTTTTGTGCATTTGGTACAAGATGCTCTGGTTTTCATTGTGTACAGTTGGGGCTATAAGCTTTGTGCAGCTGTATTTTCACTGCTGATGGAGTTTTTTCCATTCTAATAAGTGAAAGGTCTTGTAGCTGACTCAAGAGAAGAAAACTGTTTTGACTTCTTATATTGTGCATTTAGATATAGCATATGGCTAAATCTGTGTTGTTTTTTTTTTTCCTTCCACTTGAGATTTGGGATATAGGAGGGCAGCCACGGTTCCGAAGCATGTGGGAGCGATACTGCAGAGGAGTTAATGCTATTGTGTAAGTGTCATCTTCCTTTGGCTGTACTTAACTGCAGATTTGCTGTCTTCTGCATCTATCCAAACAGTGTGCACTTGCCTTGATAGTACTTGTTTTAATTCTGAAACTGTGCTCGAACCATTGTGATTTCTTTGCCCTTGAGTTCAAGGCTCAGGCTGAGTTATTTTCTCATCATTGTCTACTAATGTTATTTTCCCATTTGACTTGGGTGGCAGTGTAGTCTGATGGGAAGAGCCTTCCATTTACATGATGGTGGGGAATTTTTTTGCAAAGATCCAAATTCTTTGCTCAGGAGACCTAGCTCTGTTTAAAGCTTCAAATGTGTTCAAAACTGACTGCGTAGCACAAAGACAGATGTTTCTGGAGGAGTTCAGTCTTGCTAAACTAACCTTAAATTCTCTTTAAAGCTACATGGTAGATGCTGCAGATCGTGAAAAAATAGAAGCCTCTCGGAATGAGCTGCACAATCTTCTAGATAAGCCACAGTTACAAGGAATCCCTGTAAGTAATTTGTCTCATATCACTATTAAATGTCCTTGAGAACTGCACATAATCTTAGTGCTGCTGAAGATTATTTAAACTCTGAAGTATAGCGTGAGCATTCTAAGCAATATCTGAACCTAGTGTCTATAATCCAGTTGTTGACCTCAGCAAGAACTTCAGTGATCATTCTTCACTTGGTGCCACCCAAAAAACGTGGAAGAATAATCTATTCTGCCATATGAATTTGTGCTCTTTTGAGGCGGGCTATGGTACATGTTAACCAGAGTAAGTTTGGGAGGTCACAGTTGAAAGTTCACTGGGTTTGTTCTCACTATTATCAGCTGATCTTGTACTTGCTTTTGTACAAAAGAGGTTTTGGGCTTTTTTCCCTGTAACTGGGTCAGTCTTTCTTCTCAGCTTGGCTTACTACTGCGTATCTTATTCCACTGGATTTAATAGTCTGGTGTAGACTGCTTGTTGCTTTCCTAAAATAAACAAAACAACAGAAACAAAGCTGAAATTGTTTCTGCTTTGAATTTCAGGTTCTAGTACTTGGAAACAAGAGAGACCTTCCTAATGCTTTGGATGAGAAACAGCTAATCGAGAAGATGTAAGTCTAACCCTTCTGAAGAGATTACTCATAAATGAATTCATGTAGGTAAGGGTGTTAGTTGAAGAAGCTTTCTGTTTATAAGTGGAAAGCACAGTAACAAGTAGCTGAAACGTTGTACAGAAACAAGTTCCATGATGGAGTGGAAAGAGATTTTCAATGTAGAATGCTTGATAAAACGGAAGTGTGTGTTTTAACTTTATCTCTTTTGTAGGAACCTTGCTGCTATTCAGGACAGAGAAATCTGCTGCTACTCAATTTCTTGCAAAGAAAAAGATAATATAGGTAACTATTAACCTAAAACTGCATGCATTAAGAGCAGCTTTATGCTTTGGACTGTAGGGCTAAATTAACTTTGTTACCATCAGATTAGAAGAGGCAGCAAGGGCTGTCAGACTGGCTTGAATAATGGCGATGTTTATCTGAATGTAATTATGTCAGCAAGACAAAGATATCACTTGAAGTCTTTCTTAGGGTTGTGGTTGACTGAGGAACCCAAATCTCTGCAGCGCCTCCAAATGTTGCTTGCAAGGCTCTGGGCTTTTACTGGACTAGAACATAAACAGCAGACTTTCAGTTTTGTTAATCTGCCTTGGACCATCTCTAGAGAAGGGCTGCCTCTGTATTAGGGGCTCTGGGCATACCAAGGTGATGCTGGTTATGCAAATACAAATCACTTGAATATGGAACACTTTTTCTCTCTTCAGATATCACGCTTCAGTGGCTTATTCAGCATTCAAAGTCTAGAAGAAGCTGAAGTCTTCCTGGAATCTCCAGTACCAGTTGGCCATAATCTCAATTGTCCACTTCCCTCCATAATGAGATATAACCCAAAAATCCTGTATCAAGAATCTGCCTTTTCACAGTTCATTTCTCATGTGCACTGCTGAAGACTTGTATTCCTATTATGTCACAAAACAACTAGAGTTGTCATAAAGTCAGCACAAATATTTATTTTACAACCATCTATGGTGGGAGGGTTGTGGGGGGGCTTTTTAAGAAAAAAAAATCTACCATGTTAACTATGATGGTACACTCTGTTCTGGTTTTTCAGGGCCAGGTTTTTATATGATTTTCAGCAAGTGTTTTATTTCTAGTGTTTAGTGGCTTGAAGATGCTGATGCTTGACAGCATTAAGATTCTGTAAGATGCCACATACAGTAGTTAGAAAACATTTAAACGTGAGTTGTGGGATAGTTTATCTCACAAATGCATGTGATGTGTGTATGTTAGCAGAGAAATGGATCCTGTTTGCAGAGGGGAGCACAAGACATAGCTCAGCATCACTAATCTACAGCTGGGATCTTATCCTATCACTTAAAAGGAAAAAGAAAAACTTATGATGAATTAGGAGAGTCAACTGCTTAAATTCATTTTGTTGCTTATGTTTAACATTTGTCTGGGGAATGGGAATGGACTGTTCTGTCAAGCTTTCAAAAACCGGAGTATTCCAGCATGACAACAAATTGCTTGGTTCAAACACACTTTTCTGTCTTCTGATTCTAGTGATCTCTATCCGAAAGCAGAACACACGTTCTGAGCGGCTGCATGACACTTAAATTACTGATGTTTTTGTATAGAGTCAGTTGTTGACCTTTAGCACAATATCTATGTAATTGTCCGGTGTCTCCTGCTCATGAAATAGCTGGGCACAGTTTCACCTGGTGCTATGAAACATCTCAGCTATTGTGACAACTCTAGAGCTGCCTGCTTTCTTGATGTAACCATGTGCAAAGTCTCTAAGTGGCAAGGTGAAATGTTCAACTGTGTCAAAGCACAAGAGAGCCAACGAATCGATCCTATTTCTTGACTAGCTTCTACAGTGTAGGGAGATATATACAAACTGAAGATTGTAATGTTTTTGTAGCTTTACTTTCTCAATGACTTCAATATATTTAAAGGGACAGACTCGTTAAGACTGGTTTGTTCATACAGTAATGTCAGTGTAGCTTGCTAGTGTATACAAATACATGGTACACCTGCTTGCATTGCCTCACACTGTGTGTGATTCTTCCTTACCTGAATGTGGAGTTTGCGTTACTTTGGAGTCTTTGGTTGAAGACGCTGTTTAGTCTGTATCAATAATGAAAAATCAGTTTTACTTTAGACTACCATGGCCTTACTGTTCCATACCAGCTGTTGCACAGACACTACGTGCTGCCTGCGTTTGGTCTGAACTTGCATTTAACTTCTTGTCCCCTTTCGGTTCTCTGAAGTGTGATTTCAGTTAATTCATCATCTGGTGCTGTAGAGGAGAGGGTATATTAACTTGCTACTGTAGTCCCTAGTTCACTGTGAACTGCTACAGTTACCTTTATCTATCAAACTTGCTTGTGCCTAAAATATGGAAACTAAACTAGAATGTGTGAATCTTTGTGGGGGACCAGGTCACTGTTTAGCTAACTGGCCTATAGGTAAACTCGATGTGTTTGGTGTTTATATACTTCACTGCTTTCAGTATTTATGGCATCCAAACACTACCAACTGTTAGCCTGTGCGTTACTCTCTGCATGTGAACAACTTATACAATTACTGAACTTTGTAAATACGTGGATTTTTTTATTTAGGTGGATGCATATGTTGGTTTACTGCTCTTCAGCTTTATTCAATAAACTTCTGTTTTGAGGGTTGTATTGACGCTTAACCGACTGACTGGAGTTGATGCGTTTAACTCATGGCACTGCGGGTTTGTTTGCTCTCTGATTAAAATTAAATGGGCAAAGAGGTGCACTAGAAATACCTGAGCTTCCTCATCTTCTGTGGTTGCACTACTAAAGTGAAATGCTTACAGAACTATCTTTCAGGCCCGAGGCTTTCTCAGCTTTCTCAGCTTACATAAACAGGCTTAACTAGAGTTGATCTCAGCTGTCCTCAGTGCTTTTTTGCCTCGTGAAAAGGACTTGCTGATCAGCTGAAGGGTCGTAAGCAGGTCATCCTTCTGGAGTTGTGTTTTTAGAGATAAAAAATACTCATATCTAAAATCTTGTTTCTTGTTCTCTGAACTAGTTGTGGCTTTTCTAGCACAAGTATCAGATCTAGCAGTGTCTGATTGTTTATTACCAATTAAAGTGTCACGTTTTGTATCTCACTGGAAGGTGAGGCTTTCATTGACTGCGGTTTCCAACAAAATGCCTTTTTTTTTGTCCGTATTTGAATCTGTGCTGACTGTTGATCTCCAGCACTGATCCATTAATTTCTCTTAGATGGCTGATGAACCTGGAGGATGGTGTGCCGACATCTTTCCAGTAATGGTAACAAATTAAATGACTTCTGTGTGCTCCACCTCCATATAAGCCTTTGCATTTCCTGAGCTGCAGTGAGCTGGTTCTTAGCTCTGAGTATTGGTCATTCAGCAACTTTGGCTTGTGGGAAGGTTTGAGAACTGTTGAGTAGAAGATCAAATGGGTATTTGTTCAGTTGATGGGAGTTCCCTGCATGCAGTGTTAACTACCTGAGGCTCCAGTCAAAGCAAAAATGCCTCGGTACAGTGTTACTGTTTAAGATTTGTCAACCTGGCCGGTCATTTAAATAAGCTGCAGTGTAAACTTGGCCCTGGGCCCATTGCTTGAGATGGCATTTAAATAACAGGTGCTTCTTCTGAATGTGGAGAGCAAGAGAAGCTACTGGGGAAGTATAAATAGGTGTATTAAAAAAGCTTAACTTCTTGTTACTTCACAAAATGACTCTACTTGAGTTTTCAAGGCTGTTGTGCTGTTCTAGATGCTCTGGGTTACTTACATGGCAGAAATGTAGACCTTAAAGTGATGATGAATCCAGTGCTGAGGATTACACTTTCTGTTTACTGAAGGCTTGATGAATTTGTCAACCACCCTCATTCTGATATGGAATGGAAGTGCAGTAAGTCTTTCCAGAGAAGGGAGGCTGCTCTCTATACCTTCCAGCCTTGGACTGAAATGGTGACTTGCTCTTCTGGCATAGTTAATTCCAGGACTAAGCACTTTCTGTTTTGAGAATGGCGAGGAGCAGTCTGCTGAATTTGGTTGCAGTAGTTGTGTTATAGAAATCTGTTGGGCATCATCTAATGTGAGAAGTGCACAGATGTGGGTGGAGCTGTTCTATGGCCCTTGGAGCTCCTAAGTTTATTGGTTTGTTTTCTTTTTCCATTTTCATGGAATCAGGTTGGAAAGGCCATCCTGATAGGTTGAGAAAAACTCTGACTTGGGTGGAATAGGGCAGGACTTAAGCAGTCTTTCTGGTTAAAGCAGTGAGCATCATGTGGGGGGTCTAGAATGACCGAAGTATGGTTTAGCTGCATTATCAAGGTAACTTTTCTAACATGGAGTTGTGTAGTGACTCTGGCTGTGCAATGGGTGTGCTGGCATGTCACGATTCGCCTTGTTTGTGCTTAGTGAATGTTAAACCGCTGCTCTCCTTGGGCTGTGTGCCTCAGCTCTGCTCCCTGCTGGCTTGGGCTTGCACTGAGCCGTACACTAGAGGGCTGGATGAATATGAAACGGGATACAAGTGAGATGGAACAGGAGCGTGCACATAAGGGAGAAGAAAGCCGTGATGGCTTTGATTCCATTGCGGCGGCAGGTTGGTAATAGACCTTAGTGCCAGGATTAGTGCCTTGTACTTCTGACACTGCAGGCTTCGTTCTGTTAAAGGCGGCATCTATCATTGTGATCGTTTTGGAGTGCTTCAATAAAAGCGTTGGAAAGAAAAATGTTCCTTGGCATATTTATGTGTGGTAGAGCAGCTGCTTGGATGGCTGTTAGAGCTGTGTACCTCATTACTTTGTTAAAATAGCAGTTTTTAGTGTGGATGATCTGGGAGGGGCTCCGTGTTGGTGCCGGGATGGCGGCCGTGCCGTGCTGCTGCTCCGCCACCGCCAGGGGGCGCTATAGGAGCGCTATAGGAGCGGCCCCGTTCCGCGGTGACCCCGCGCTCGTTGGTGACGCAGCCGGAAGCGCCGCGCTCGCCCCGCGCTGCCACGACTGCCCCGTCCGCCGTCCGCCCCGCCCCTTCCCCTCCCCCCATGATTGACATCTCGGCTGGCCTATGAGCGCCGCCCGTCCCCGCCCCGCCCCGCGCTTCGTCCAACGGGCCGCGGGCGGGGCGGGCTCCCCGCCGCCGAGTTCTCCGTTTCTCTTCCGCCGTCCCAGCAGCCGCGGCTCGGGCGGGCGGCCCGGCGGAACTATGCGCGCGGCGCGCGGGCGACCATGCAATGGCGGTCGGTGGTGCTGGGGCTGCTGCTGCTGAGGCTGGCGCTGCACGCGCTGCTGGCGCTGCTCCCCGCGCTGGGGCCCGGCTTCTGTCTCCGCCTCCGCCTGCCCTTCCCGTTCCCGCCGCGTTCCGCCGCTCTCGGTCCTCCCGGCTCCTCTCGGCCGCCGCCCGGCGGGGTCTCGTCGCACTGGGGGTCGCTGCGGGGCGGTGCCGGCGCTGCGGGGCGCGATGAGTACGAGAGCCGCTACAGCGCCGCGTTCCCCCCGCAGCTGCGGGCCCGGCTGCGGGACGCCGCCCGCGGGATGTTCGCCTTCGGCTACGACAGCTACATGCGGCACGCCTTCCCCAGCGACGAGCTCGACCCCCTGCACTGCTGCGGCCGCGGGCCCGACCGCGACGACCCGTGAGTGGGGCGCGGGGGGTCGGGCCGGGCTGTGGGAGCGGCCTCTTCCAGTCGGTTCCGCCTCAGAGGCGGCGTCCCCACGTTCCCGGAGCACCCCGGGGCTCTGCCCCCCCTCCCCGTGCCCGCCCTGCACGGCTCTGTCCCGCTGTCCGACCCCAACTATCGCGGCCCGGCCGTGGCCTCATCCCCACACGCACCGCCCGACTTCCCCGTACCGTCACTGTGCCCGTGTCGGTGTCCTGGCCGGCATGGCTGACGTTTGGCTTCTGTCTTACAGTTCCAATCTGAACATCAACGATGTCTTAGGAAACTACTCGCTAACGCTGATAGATGCACTGGATACCCTAGCGGTGAGCTGCCGAAATACTTTGGTTTCTTGTCCGGACAGAACACACGTTGCCCCATAGAGAGCCACTAGTTAGCAAGGAGGAAGGGCCTGGTGTCATAGATGAGAGCAGTGATGGGCTGGCTGTCAGTGCAGGGAACTAGCAAAGGCATGCAGCAGAATCTGATATTCTCACCAGCTTTCAGGTATCTCCTAACCCTTAGTCCTTTAAAGGCTTTAATCTCTTCAATAGCTGTACTTGTGCTGCCTGAAAGAGCTTTAGAGTTACTGCAGAGCCTACTTAAGCTAAACTGAATGAGAAGCTCAGGAAGGAAGCTCAGATGGTGAGCAGGAGGAGCTGGGAGGAACAAACTGAATGTTGCAAATGAATTGAAAGGTCCACTCGTGTAACTGGGATATAATGACCACGAGCAATCATGTCGCTAATTAAAATAATATCACTAATTAAAATCTAAAGGCAGGGTCTGTTAAGTCCCTGTATGGTCTTTATGGTCGTGACTTTCTGAAGGGCTGAAGTCAGGTGGATGAGAGGTTTTGAGATACACAAGGAACTCCAGATGCCCTTGACAATATGGCGCTCTGATCCGTTCTGCTCAGCTATCAGCAGTGGAAATGAGGCCAGGAAAGTGGGAGTCTGTCATTGTTTGTTTGCTGGTTAATTCTGGACCCAGGTGTGGGAAACTGAGAATCAGAACTAGCACAGAGCTTCTTTTAGAATGCTTGTGGGACTGCAGGTGTCTTTGAACTGAGGTAGCATTGTAGTTCTGAACAGCTGCTGTTAGGTAGTACTTTAGGATGGGTTTTTGCAGGGAAGAGGTAACGTGGGCTGTAGTAAAGCATTCATTTATTTGATGACCTCTTGAAGGTGATCTTGCTAGGTATTGTGCTTACCAATTTTTCATTTTCCCATCTTCTTTTCAAGCAGCAATTATGCATAATGATAATAATGATTTTTATTTATCTAAAAGGTAATGGGGAATTCCTCCGAGTTCCAGAGGGCGGTGAAGTTGGTGATTGACACAGTTTCATTTGACAAAGACTCAACAGTCCAAGTTTTCGAGGCAACCATCAGGTACGTCGCCCTAAACCAGAACAGGGTTAAAGGCTCAGTGTGCATGTGCTACAGATTGGAAATAAAATCATGGGTAAGGATTTCTGTGATAGTCTTCAGTACATAATTGTTCCTTGGCTCAGGTTTTTTTCTGAGCATACTATGAAAGTGTTGCATCTTTCCTTGTTCAGCACTATTTCAGTGTGTCAGGTGTGCTGCGATGCAGTGGTAGTTTCAGCTGTCCTTGGTTTTCAGCCTGCTACTTTTTGTTGTTGGTCTTGCAGCAGACTCAGCTCTGTGCACCACAAACATGAGTTTGCATGTTTTGATCATCCTCCATGGACCTTCTGTTTGCTTTCACTTTTGTTTTAGATGAAAAGCAGAACTCGCCGGCGTTAGAGATGGGTTTAAAATAGTGTCTGATACTGAATGGTTTAATTGTTTGAATAACTGCCTTAACCTGTTTAATTGCTGCTTAACTTCATTAGGATTTTTGGGGGTGAAATGTTAGGTTTATATAGCAAACTTAGTGTCATTTGCAGGAGTAAGAAAAAAAGAAGGTGGGGAATGTGGTCTGTGTGGTAGGTTAAAGTGTGCTCCTGGGGGAGGTGAGTTTTGCATTACAAGATCTTGAGATTTCTGCAGCTGACAAAACCAGCTTGACTTCTGGATCTTAGCACTAACGGTGCCGGAAGAAGCAGATCTCTTTCTGTAGTGTCTCTAATAGGCAGAAAGCAGTGCTGCTGTTAAATGTGCTGCTGGTGAGAGTTGAGCTGAAGAACTAGGCTCAGATTAGACTTAAAACCTGGAGCTCTTTTCCAATAGGGTTTTGGGAAGCCTGCTTTCTGCCCACATAATAATCACGGATGCCAAACAGCCATTTGGTGATATGACCATTAAGGATTATGACAATGAATTGCTGCACATGGCTCACGACCTAGCAGTGAGATTGCTCCCAGCATTTGAGAACACCAAAACTGGAATTCCATATCCTCGGGTAAGTGAGTGTGTTGGCGGAGTGTGGAGGGGATTTAGAAGCAGTATCTCTCCTGTCCTGCAGCTGAAGTTCTGTGCCCAGTTTGTGCAGCTGGGGTTGCTGGCCTGCACAAAGATGTATTGAAATGGGGTGTGTGCAAGAACTGCACTAAGCCGTGGTGAAATGGGTGCTATAAAAGTTGTTCCTCATGTTTAGCATACCTTTTCTTCAGGCTGTTTCCTTGCTCTGTGTACATTGCAGCCTGTGGGTCAATAGTTATTTTTTCCATGCTGTTTGGCTAGGACGTGCCCTGCCCTGTGCTTTCCACAGTAACAAACAGTGCTGTCAGTGAGAAGGTTGACAAGAAATACGATAAAGGCAAATAGTCTGGGAGAATACCTGTGCTGAAGGTGAATTTTCGGGTATTTGCCAGGCTGGATGTGGCTCTGGGCAGCCTGGTCTGCTGGTTGGTGACCCTGCACTTAGCAGGGCTTTGAAACCAGATGATCATTGTGGTCCTTTTCAACTCAGGCCATTCTGTGATTCTATGAATTCTTTGGCCAAGCAGCAATATGCTGCTGCTGGCGCACTGCAAAAATCAATCTAGAAAGGCCTTATAGTAAGTGCAAGGTTGCAGGTCAGAGCATGGCTTTGTGAGGTGCAGTCTGCCTTGTTGCTGTTAGCACTCTTTCTGCTTTACAGGTCAACCTGAAGAAAGGGGTTCCTCCAAACAGCAATAATGAAACCTGCACTGCAGGAGCTGGTTCCTTGTTGGTGGAGTTTGGTATTCTGAGCAGGCTGCTTGGTGATTCCACGTTTGAATGGGTGGCCAGGAGAGCTGTCAAAGCACTCTGGAGTCTCAGGAGTAACAACACTGGACTGCTAGGTAATATCTGAGGTGACACTGTATTGCCTGGCTGTATGTTTTAGGCTGCCTCAGTCTCCTGTATTAGAGTGCTGTTACTCCATAGATTTCATTCATGTGTTAAAGACTTTGTTGATCTGTTACCTCTGTAGCTGTTAAGTCGTGCTCTCCTTGTGCTTTCCATTGGCCTAATAGCACTTTAGAGTTTCATTAGAAAAATGGATCATGAGAGTTCTTAGGGCATGGGTTTGCAAAGACTAGAGTTTCATTAATCTGGGAAATGAACCGGGAGGTCTTCATTTCTCTTCCTCTTAATATGGTTGAGGTTGGCAGGTAACTAAAAGTACTTAAAACGAGAGCAGGTGTATTCCAGCTCCCAGGATGAAGGCACTGTAACACATTGAATATAATCTGTTTACTCCTCTTAAGGTTTTTTTTGGAAGTGTTCTATTCTGAAGTTCCTGTTTCTGATTGTTTTTTCTCTGATGCACTTAAGATTGTTAAGACTAAAACTTCTGTCTGTTCTATCAGGAAATGTTGTGAATATTCAAACTGGCCATTGGGTTGGAAAGCAGAGTGGCTTGGGAGCAGGATCAGATTCATTTTATGAATACCTCCTGAAGTCCTACATCCTCTTTGGAGAGAAGGAAGACTTAGAGATGTTCATTGATGCTTATCAGAACATTCAGAACCACTTACGAAGGGGGTATGTTACTTTATATGTGTATCGTTTCTCTAAACACTAAAGATTCTAGTAAGATATGATGGCTTATATAATGTTTGGTCACTCTCTACAGAATTTTTTCTCTTCTTCAAAGAAGAAAACCTTATTTTTGTGGTAGTCACTGTGGAAAGAAAGCTATGATCTGTATGGTGTTATTGGTGCAAAGAAGCTGAGCTCATTACTATCCAAATCATTAAAGCCTAGGCTGAGAGAAGGCTGTAGAACTGTGAAGGGAGTGTATTAAATTAGCTAGTATAGTACTTATGCCTGATCTTACCTTGTGTGACTTCTTGGTAGGGAGTCTGCTGACAAAGCTAAAGAATATGATGCACACAAATACATTTTTTTAGAGCTGGATGGACTTGTTTGTGCTTTTCAAAATGTCTTTGAGCCTAGCAGTGACCAACTGCAGCTTGTTCTCTTTACTATTGGCAGTGCTGAAAATTAAACGTGCATTGTGTTCTCATAAAACAGTGAAGGTTGTTCTTATTGTTACTTGGCAGTCGAGAAGCTTGCAATGAAGGTGAAGGTGACCCGCCTTTGTATGTTAATGTAAACATGTTCACTGGACAGCTGATGAACACGTGGATTGACTCTTTGCAAGCCTTTTTTCCTGGACTACAGGTAAAGCAAGCTATTTCTTTTAAAGGCTGAGAGATGCAGTGGGCAGGTTCTCAGAGAGACTCACTCTAATCCCAGCCTGTCAGTGAGGCTGAGCGTCCACTGAGATGAGCTTTAACCTGTGGCTTTGAACTGGCTGTTCTGGTAAGAGTGAGCTCTAGGACAGTTCAGCCTCTGTGCTTCAGTTCAGCATTACAGTGTTGGAAGGCTAAGGCCTGCTTTATGTAAGCTTTGAGATGCTTTGTAACTTACTCATGTAACCTCAGTGTTAGTATGCTGTGTGTGAGGGCAGTGTTTCACTATATGACGTGTTCTTATACACAGAGAGCAGTTTGCTGGCCTTCAGTATTAAGCATGCATGCTTATGGCTGTTGTCATGTCTAGGTGTTGATAGGAGACGTAGAAGATGCTATTTGTCTCCATGCTTTTTATTATGCCATATGGAAACGGTATGGAGCTCTCCCAGAAAGATACAACTGGCAATTGCAAGCACCAGATGTTCCCTTTTATCCACTGAGGCCAGAGTTAGTGGAATCCACGTATCTTCTTTACCAGGTACTTCGTTATTCCTAACTTACAGCTCGTGTTTTGGCAAAGATGGCTTTCTTCAGTCTCTTTCTCCCCGCTGCAGTCCCTGCTGTGTACTTAGCCATAGAACTTAGTGGTTCTGTATCTGCACTTCTTACACAGAGGTCTCTGTTTCAGTGGTTGATTGTTATGTTATGTCGTTGCTATGTTGTTTGCTTTGAAAACAGCCTCTTTTATACATAAAGCAAAAGCAAGACTAAACACCCTGTTGAAGAATAGCTGGCAGACTTTTACACAGAAGAGACCTTGTGACTTCTTAATAGAAATCACTGAAGTAAATGTAATTGCTTTCTCTGCTGTGTTGTCCAGGCACGGTCTCTGGCAGCAGATGCAGTAAACTGGAATGGCTTTCTGGCTGTAGGAAAGCTATCAGAGCTTGATGTTATGACAGGTTTTACTGCGTTGTTGCACAGAGTAATCTAAGTCACGTTCCTATAAAGATAAATATACTGTAACACGTGAGAGTCTGATACTGCTGTGCCTCTAACTGTTACTTCTACAAGGTTTCAGAAATTCTGACTCTGCCCGTTGTCTTTCTTCCTTTTTTAGGCCACAAAGAACCCGTTTTACCTCCATGTGGGAATGGATATTCTGCAGAGTTTGGAAAAATACACAAAAGCAAAGTCAGTCTTCAGTGTTCTTTGCTTTCTCTCACTGCTATATACTTATCTATTTTATGTAAATACTCTCTAGAATCCAATCTGCTAAGTGTAGGTAAACCAGAAAGACCAATCCTCCATGAAAACCACAAGTGATTAGTTATATATTGAACAGTTATATTTCTCATTTGAAAATGAAGTTTCTTGTCCCAGTAACAAATTTATGCCTTCCTAATTTTACAGCTACTCTTTAAATGTGTTATTGATGATCAATTGGCAAAAACTGGTAAAGTTATTATTTTCCTATGGCTCCTGCAATAGTAATTGTCACCTCATTGGCCTGTGCTGTTTAACTAACTGGAAGCATGGCCTGTAAGCGAGGCTGCTGCACATCAGCTTTCTTATCCAGTCAGCAGCTGGGAATCCTGCTTATCTGTTATGCACATCTGAACCTCTTGACGGAGTCAAAGGCAGGATGGCGGATCTTTGTTTTGCTGTGGGCGTTTGCTTTGCTTTCATAGACAAGTCTGCACTACCTGTAATGTCTTATAAAATGGTGACGTTCTGAAGTTAAGTGGGATTTGGATGAAAAGTAGTAGGTAACTCAGGAGCAAACCTTTTCTTGAGAGCAGGCTTCCAGAGCTGTGTCTCATTGTACTCACTGTGGGGAAATGACCTGTTTATGCAGGGTGATTGGAGAGCACCTTGCTTCTTTGGAGTCTGCACAGTGGAACAGTCAACCACAGCGCATGTGGTTGCAGTCTCATCAGGATACCTGAATCATCAGTGCTTCCTGATAAGAGACTTGTGTCATTTTAACCCAACCCCTACTGCACTGGTATGGTCTGAAGTTGAACAGTATTTAGAGAGTCCTTCTAAGCTCAAATGAAACTTAAATCTTTCAGGTGTGGCTATGCTACGTTACACCATGTGGTGGAGAAAACAAAAGAGGATCGAATGGAGAGCTTTTTTCTCAGTGAAACATGTAAATATTTGTACCTGGTATGTATGTAATAATTTCACAGTTACTCTCTTGCGAGTTTTGTGCACAAACACAACAAGAAGGCTGAAATTGTGCAGGGCTCTGGGGAACAGGAGGTATTTAAGTGGCACTGTGTGCTCCTTTCTTTGACCCCACTCTAATCCTGGAGGTTTGGGCAGCTGCCTGGGCTTGGTATGCTGAAATAAAAGAGCTGGCAGCTCTTTCAGGGTTGGAAGCTGCAAGGAAAAAGGAGAAAGACTGAAGGTGGCTGCGGCTCAGCTGAGTTGCTGCTTGTAGCCTTTTTAGATGAATAGCAGCAGCCCTCCAGTTACTCTCTATCAGGCTTTGGCAGTCATAGGAGAAAATATTTGAGCCAACATGGCTTAAGCTACTGTTCTCAATGTCCTTTACTATAAAAAATGTGCAACTGAATAATAACAGTGGGATGCCAGCTTAGAAACGTCTGCATAGAAAGACACGCAGCATAGAAAAATAAGGGTGATTGAAGTTGTATGAGAAGTTTTGCTCTCTTAACTGCTAAAATATCAAAACTGTTTCTTCCCGTTTGCTCTGACAGCAGTTAGCCACTAAAAAGCAGCTTTTAGTGTGGTGCTTCAGAGTGTGTGAACTGACGCATGTGACTGTGCTTTTTAGCTTCTTAATGGGGGAACTTGAAAAATGTGCATGCTTAATTCAGCTCCGTCTCTCTCTCCTGTAGTTGTTTGATGAAGACAATCCAGTGCATAAGTCTGGAAATAAATATATGTTTACTACTGAGGGACATATTGTGTCTGTGGATGAACGTTTTCGGAACTCGCTGTGGCAAGATATCCTCCCTGGGGAAGAGGGCAGCACAGAAAAAGTCAAGACTAATGAATTAAAGGCCGTCAACTTCAGTTCTAATGTAAGCAATGCACTGACTGTCCCTGGTGTGTTACTGTGTGTTGGACTGGGTTAGGCAGAGGAAGAATAGCTTGCAGGTGGTACTTCAGGGTTCTGCTTTGTTTCCTATGTAAGTGTTAAATAGCCAAGCAGCGCCTTTGTTAAAACAGCCCTTTGAGCATTGAAATGGGCAGGTTAGGTAAGGTGAGAGGGTCTGTGTTGAAGGTGAATCCTGTCCTCTTTTAAGTATTTTGCAGTAAGGAGTTTCTTCTTTGTTCATTTCATTTCCAGTTATTTTTCTCTTCCATTTTATCTTGTCCTGAAAGTTCTCCTTTGTTCCTGTGAGGGGAGAGAGAAGAGCAGAGGGTGGCATAAATGAAGGTGATTTCTCTTGAACAGGAATTGACTGAGTGCTGAAGTATGGGTCCATTGCCTGTCAGCAACCAAAACAGTTATGTTTTTAATACATGTTTTTAAGTCTCTGCTGGTAGCTTCTAGCCGTGGCTCCTTCGTCCTTCCTTCCCCAGCCCTGTAGAAGAGGAGCATTTCATCTTAAAAAGACATTCACAGTTGTCATAGTGAAGGAAGTATTGATCGAATAACAAGCTGTAATAGTTTGGCTTGTATTTGGAAACTTGCAGCTTGCTCTGAAGAAATGCTTGCTGCTTGCTGATGATTGTGCTGCACGTTTGTAAAGGGAGAGAAAGCACTGAAAGTGCTGCTGGTTACAATGCTCTGTACTGGGAAGAAGGCTGTGGTCATCAATGCTGAAATGACTGCGGTATTAAAAGAAGATACGGGATTGATTGTCTGCAGGTTTCCTTAATTCTCATTATTCTCATTTTGTTAACAGTGTAACAGAGTTCCAGATGAGAGGAGATACTTGCTGCCATTGAAGAGCAACTACATGAGACAGATTGATCAGATGGTGGGCTTAATCTGAATGGTTCTTCAAAGTAACTTCTGTCACGTGCCAGGAAGAGCGTGGGGTTTGGCTCTGGATATTCCTCTTCAGCTGCACAGCTGTGTGTGCTGAGTCACGTGGGTGTCCCCATGCTTGTTAGTTTTCAATTATGGATGCGAAGGGAGATTTAATTCCCTTACGAGTTCAGTCTTTTGAACTATGGGAACTCCATGTGCCTCCCAAATAGAGATTTCTTGTTTTAAGACTTCTTAAGAAAAATGTTCAAAATGAAGGTTGGATATACTTAAAGGAAAAAAAAAATTGGCCTGTGCCACTTAGCTACCTCTCTGTAGCTGCATCCCAGATTTCCCTTTGGAAAAGGGTTAGGTATTTAATTTGAAATGATCTTGGGATTGGGGAAGGAATGGGAAAGTGCAATTTCTTACACCAAGCTTAATTATTGGGTTATTCAGATCAGCAATACACAATCTGAAGTGCTTCTCAGGTAGGGACCCGCTGGTGGTGGGTTTTGGCTAAAACAAAAATGCTCTGTGAAGAACTGTGTCTTGATAAGATAGCTCTTGATCACATAAGAAGCTGTCAGTGTAGTCATGAGATCCCTCATGTGCACGGTTGAATATTGCCGTGCAGTCACAAGGGCTGTAGCTACAGAAACCAGTAATAACACAAATTTGGTGCCTTCTTTTGTAAGGGAGGGTGGGGTAGGGTGGGGAGGACGAGGGGTCAAACTTCAAAGCCACTCAGCTGTGGAAGCAGCTAATGTCCAGGGTCACAGTGCCTGCCCTGTGCCTGGTGCCTCGTCCAGAGAGATGCTGCTGAGAACTGCTCTAACAGTCCGTGCAGAACAAACTCCTTCACATTCCTTACAGCATTAATGTTAGTGCCTTACGTTTTCCTCAATACCAGGACAAACTGAGCTTACCTGGGAGGAGGGATGGAGTATTTCTGAGTTTGAATATGCAGTTGGTCCCAAAGTAATTTAAAGAGTAACTCAAATGTCAGACAACTTCAAAAGGAAAAGAAATAACTTTTCTAACAGCACAGCTGCTGTGCCCATCCCAAAGAATACTTCTGGGCTTGTTTTCTGTCAGTGTTATCGGTAACGGGGCCATCTCTGCATCATTGTAGGGCGGGAGTCAGTGAGAGGTGTGAGCTCATCCTTCTGTCATGAGGCAGTTTGATATGTGCCATCATAACTGTGCCTGCAGGAGCTGTCGGTGCTGTGCACAGTGCTGGAGTGTACTGCAGGCTGTGCCTTTTGATTCCAGTGAGAAAACTGCTGGTGCTTCACCCCGCCATCTTCAATTGCAGCTCAGGTATATTTGAGGAATAGCAATATATGAACTTTTAGGAGGAGGGTAGTTGAATTCAGGCTGTGCTGTTGTGAGGGCTGAGAACAAACCAAGGCCAAACAACTTAGTCCTTGTTTTTTCCAATGGCTCCTTGTTGCTTATATGCTTTTTACTTGCTGCTGCTGACTGCAGTTGAAGCAATTGAAGGTTACAATTTGGGTTCATTGTTTTTAAATTAAGGCTTAAAATAAGGACAAACTTGATCTGCTGTATTTTCACCTTTTAATGTTAACATCTGTTCTCGTAAGCCATATATTACAACTCAAAACATTTCTAATAAATATGAAGTTAGTGCTTAAGAGGTTATTGCTTGAATCTTTTAGTGTGCAGATGTATCTCAGGGACCTCATTGTAGAATCTTTTATTCCATGACAGCTGGATCTCATATTCAGGCAAAAAAATACATATTCCTGTCTTCCTGGTTTTAATGAATGTGTTTTAATAGGAGATTTTGGAGGTAGAGGGAAATATGTTAAGATTTCCCAAACTTTGCAGTAGAATCAGTTGCCTTTGCTATCTTTGGCAGCTGGCAGTTCCGACTCCTTCAGAACTGACTTTGCAAACCTATTGCTGGAATGTCTGTTCAGTTGCCTCAATCAAAGCAGAACACACATTCAGTGTGTTCATATCCAGACGTATTGGGAATGGTTCTCCTTAACCAGTGAGCATTGGCTGGGCGTGTTGGCGCACTGCAGTTTGTGAACATCTACAGAAGGGTGGGAGGATGCATGGAGGGAGTGTGTTCTGCCTTCTGCAGGAGGGAGACAGCAGAAATGCCTGCGGTTTCTGAAATGCTGCAGGGTCAGACCTTGCTGTGCTCAGTAATGTGGTGTTCTGGAACATTCCATTTCAAATCAGTGTAGTGGATGCCAACACTGACATTTCCCTGGGTGCGTTGTGGATGTTTCTGGTGGTGGTTTTTCCCCACCTGGCACTGGAGCTCTCTGAATGTTTATTATGCATTGTGCAGTTGCCTCTGTATTGTGCCTTCTGAAAAGCCTCGTAAGGGTTCCAGCTGAGTGTGTGCACTGCAGTCTGCTCCAGTGTTTTCCCCAGGGAAGCACAGGGCTGAAATGAAGTTGCACAATCTCCTACCACCTTGCTTTTCACTTCTTGCATGTGCCAAGAGCAGTGAGAAGCAATATGCAGTGGGAGCAGAGCGAGCAGGCCTTGCAGTCTTTCAGCCCATAATGACCTAGGTCATTAGTTGCAATGCCAGCTCGTGGATGGGCAGCTTCTCATTGAAACTGTGCTGGAATTTGTGTTGCCAAGGTGAGCTAATGGCTGTCATCCCACAGGAGCATTCCTGCCTCCTGGGAGGCTGGTTCTGGTACATGGTGGAAGGTTTGTGTTCTTCAAGGTGCCAACTTTTCTCTCTTGGAATAAGAAAACAAGTGTTCTGAGATACTTTCCTCTGTAATGGCAGGGCACATGCTGTGCACTAACATGGATTGGTTTGTGAAAATCAGAGGTCAATGAAATTGGTAACACTGCTGGAATAACTTGCTGAAACAGGTTTTGTATTTCTTGGTATCATGTGCAATATCAATGTTTCCTAATTAAAGATACAGTGTATGCTTAATTGTTGTTTTTCAACAGAGTATTTAATTGGGGATGGGGAACCTTTAACGGGACCAAACGCGCTATTGTGAAATGTCCAAAGTTTTTAAAGCTGAGCTTCGATTTTAAAGTTTTGCATTAAAAATGATGTATTTGACCACTTCTAGCTGTGTTTTTCTGTAGCTGCTGTGAATTCATCGTCAAGTTTACATATCATCTCCCAAAGGCAGAGAAAGACAGAGTGTGTGCACCTCATCTTTGCTGTTCACCTGACAGGAGGTGAAGGTGGGCTGGGAGAAGCAGTGAGTAAAGGGAAGCACCCATGGGGGCTGTTCAGGCGGGTCTGGGGCTGTTCAAGCAGGTCTGGGGCTCTTCCTGAAGTTCTCTGTGGTTTGACCTGTCTGTAGAGCTCCAACATCACTTCAGTCAAGTAATAAAGCCCTAAATCAGCTCTCTGGTTCTGTTGTGGGTGTCTGGGGTGGTCTTGTGTGTGTGGGGAGTGTAGATCTCCACCCGCGTGCCACAAACAGAGTGGGTTGGGGATTCGGATTTAATGAACCACCACAAAGTGTCACTGCCCAAAGCATTGCTGTTACAGTGAACAGCACAGTACTGTGCTCAGACCCATTGCTCTGCTGGCTGGTTGGGGGGTGGGGGGGGGATCACCTGCCTAACCCAGAGCTTGACAGTTCTTTTTCACCAGGGATAACTCATCTCTGTCTGTGCCTCAGACCTTTTTAGCTCAGGAACACATAACAGGTATGCATCATTTTTCCTGCGTGAGATTAAAGGCAGTTTGCAGCCACATCCTCGCAGTAATACACAGTAAGTTAATGGTTTGTAGAAGCAGTTACTGGGTGGTTGAGGCTTTTTTTTGCCAGCTCCATCTGCCTTGATTACCAGACAAGACATTTATATATGCTGCCTTTTCATTTAGCAGAGATGGAGGGCTGGCTCTGTCCTGCAGGAAGATTGGAAGTAACCATCTCCAACGAAGCAGCTCCTTTCCTTCCCACTACCCTGGTTTCCCTGGCTATTGCTTGGAAGGGCAGCCTGTGCTGAATGCACTGATTTGCTGTGGGGTGAAGGAAGGCAGCATAGTGGCACTGAGCTGACCCCTGTGAGCAGGTAATGGGTTGTGGCTGAGCACTGACCAGCTGTTGTCTCCCAGCACCTTTCTCTTGGTCTGTGGAGAACCCAGTGCATGTTCTGGATGCTCTGCTGCCCTTCCCTGTGGTTGCCCATTTACAGGTGGTGTCACTGCCCCAAGCAGCTATTGGCTGTACTGACCATGCTCCTTACCCTTTCTTCCCCCTTGTCTGCTGTGGGAAAATTGATGGGTCGCTATGATACAGCTCTGCAATGAGACTGCTTTGACTGGAGCTTCTCTTAGGTCAGCATTGCTATTGTCTGTGATCAGGCAGGTTTGTATATGAGAGTTTATGATAGGGCATCTAAAGCTTGAAAGCGTGTATGACAGTTCTGGGCATTTTATAGGGTGAAATACATCAAGCAAACCCAGTGTGACTTGTGAGATACAGTGGGAGGGTGGAAAGGTTTGGGTTCCAGCATCCTTAGGCTGCTGTAAATCTGATCTGCTTCCACAAGAGACCACTCTTGTGCCACTGTTTGGAAATGTGGCAGTTCTACAGCAGCAGCACAAAGTAATGTCTTCGGGGTGGAGCGTTTGGAAGCAGCGTTGCCTCGTTTTGGTGAGCACCTTTCTCCTTTAGGTGGAGCTGTGAAGCGTTAAGGAGAAACGAGCAAGAAAAGCACAAACACCAGCAGCGCTGCTGTGACAGAACCTGCTCTTCCAGTTCATGGAGGTGTTTGCTTTTCTCCTTGCTTCAAACTTCCTTTTTCCTTTGAGCTTGGGGGATCTGAGGGGTCTTTTCCAGCCTTTGTGATTCCATGATTCGCCCATGGCTCCCTTCATTCAAAGCAGCCTTACTGGAGGCTCTAAGATACAAACCCAGCGTTGGTTCTTGTGTCCAGAGCTGGAGTGCTGTTGTGGGGTCAGGATGGACCCACATGGCAGCCATCTCTCCTCCTGCCCCATAGAGCTGCCCTGCTGTGCAGAGCAGGGCTGAGCAGCCCATCCTCCCCCTCTCCTTGCTGTGGTCTGTAGCTTAGCACTGGGAAGCTTTCAGCAATGAGGAATGTTTCAGTTGGGTGATTAATTAGTATTGCTGTTAATACAAGATGCAGCTCCATTAGATTAATGTATCTTATTGGTCAGGCTTTAATTAATTAGGTAATAAAACCGACCCTGGAAATAAAAAAAAATCCCGAACAGCAGTTAATGAAACCCATGGATCTACTTATTAAGAATTAAAACCTTTCTCCATTTAATATTTTTTCTGCATTATTAAACCCTGCCTGGTTTCTTTGTATGGTACATCCCATTAATAATGAGAGTCTTATTTCTGAATTACTTTGGGTGAGCCAAGAAATCTAGTATTATCTAATTAGGGACAATTCTTCCTACATAAGAAATACAGGAGCAGCAAAATCTGTTTGTTCCAGGCACTTCATATTACCATTAAAAAACCCCATCTGAGGTGCTGGGTGCTGGTTTGTGTGGAATAGAGGGAGCAAGGCCTGGGCAGCCCCAGTCTGCACTGCACTGCACAGAGCTGCTCTGACAAGGAGGCTGCCCTTTGTCAACCAGAGCAACTGTGTGGTTCTGTGAAGACACTATAAAGAATGTATTCAGTCTGAATACATTGAGCCCATCCCTGTATGTGCCATCATGGGATCGCTTTGGTCCTATGGGCAGTTGGCTCCAGGAGCCTTCCAACAGCCCTGTGCTGAGTGCAGTGGGGCTGCCCCGTGTTGGGCAGAGATGAGATGAAGCAAAGCTCTGTTTGTTTTCCAGCTGATTGCCTTATCCTGTGTCCCAGGGCCAGGGATTTCATCAGGATTTGCTGTGCTGGAAGTTCAGCAGATTCACTGCAGGTGTTTGTGCCACAGTGTGACCTCAGGACTCACAATACACTCCAGGCAGCACATGGAATTATTGGTGCTCCGAAATGGAAATGTCCTATTGCAGAAGTTTGAAGCCCTGGTGTGTGAGAAGCAGTGGGCTGCAGCACCTGGCTGTGATGTGCTCCATGCTGTGCTCAGACCTGGAGGCACAAAGGCAAAGACCAGCCCTGGGGACGTGGTTCTGCTGCACTGAAGGGCACTGCATGCGGACGGATGAGAATTGCCTTTGGAGTAAATACTCAACAGCGATTTCAGTTTAAATCTGTTCATGTGAAATCCTTCTTGAACAGGGAGGAAAGCTGTAATCCTTCGCAGTGCCATTCTCTGGCTGCTGCTGAGTCGGTGTTGTGCTGTTGTTTCTGCATTCCCAGCGGCGAGGCTTTGGGGTCGGATCCTGTTCTCCTTGGCTGTGAGCAGCTCTAACCCACTTCTGCTTTATATCTTCGCAGCCATTGCAGCAGCGAGCTTGCTGCTATAATTACAACATGTAATTTATCTTTGGTTCTCAGATACTTCAGCATAATTTCCTGGAGGGATAACTCCGATGATAATGGATGCATGGTTATGAAAGTTGCGCTGCCTTGTAATAACAGTCTAAATGAAAGGTAAATGAAACAAAAGCACGTTAGTGTACCTTACTGTTGCAACAGAAGTGTTTTCCCTCTGCTATGGCTGCTGTGGGGAGCAGAGTTCCCAGAGCCAACTGTGCCCACTGCAGTATAGTGCAGGACTGGGGCTGCTATGGGAGCTGCGGGGGTGTTGGTGGGACTGTGACCATGTTTTATCTGCAAGCCAGCAATCAATAGGGCTGCTCTAACCCCTGATTCCTGCAGGCAAAGCGAATCCTGGTTTATATTCATCGTTTGGTAGAACTCAATGAACACAAACATACTTAGCTTACAGCAAGCCCTAATTGGTGGCTGTAATGAGCCCGGGGTTATGACAGCCTTGGAGAGCGATAACTGCTTGAGAAAAGAGAAGAAGGGGGTGGAGAGAAGGAGGAGAGAAAGGTGGAAGGGGTTACTGTGCTTTAGAAGATGCAGGAGGGCACTGACCTCAACAGTGCACGATGCTGTGGTGAGGCTGGGAGCATGAAGGGATGTGGTGATTCACATGGAGAGTGCAGAGTCTGCTGCATCACTTGGTATTTGTTTGGTTTCCTGATCATCTGCAGACATCACCATGTTTATCAGCTCATCCTTACTGTGTGCCCTTGTGTGTGCAGGGAGGTAAGATCTGCTCTTCCCAGCAGCACAGCCAGCAGTGCAGCCCATCTCTGGGTGCTTTTGGTGCATGCATGAGCTGCAGGGCACTGCTGCAGTCAGCTCTGCACCCCGGCAGTCCTGCTCACTGCTTTGGCTGTGTTAGCGTGGATGAGAACGGGAGGTGCAGGAAAGCTTTGAGAAATAATGAATTTGGAGAAAGCCGAGGAGGTACAAAACGATTCTCAAGCTATAATTAGGCCAGGTAATGGAAACACAGGCTTCTTGAGCTGCCTCCTTGGGGTTACATTAATATGAAGCATTTAATCATTAGGGAGAAGAAATTAGTTCACCTAGATTGATCTCTGGGCTGAACTGGAGAGTGTGACAGAATAATCATGCCGTAAACTTCCACAGCATAACAATTCCCTGCTCTGTGCTGAGGATGCCCACGTTCCCCTTCACCACCCACACTGGGGGCACTGCCCGTCCCCCCTGGGGGGCTGCTACCCATGGGCCGCAGCATTTATGGTTTTGGAGGCTGAAATGGGAAGGTCTAAGAGTCGCCTCTCGCTGGCTTTGGCTTTGTATTGGTTCACAGGCTTTGCAAACTTCTGGTCGTTACTGGTCGGTATCAGGAAAGCAAAAACATCTCAGAGGTCTTTCCCAGCCTTAATGGTTCTATGATGCTCTGTTCTGGCAGCTGTGTGCAGCAGGGCTGACTGCAGGGGGTCAGGCTCCAGTCCCTGCAGGCATTTTGGGGCTGTACCCATACCAAGGGGTGTGTGGCAGAGCTTTCTGCAGGACACAGAGTCAGCCTACTGCCTGATGGCTCAGAACAATGGCAGTGTTAGCAGTAAACAGTTTTAATTTATACAGGTGACATTTAACATGCAAATCAGACCTTCAGATAATTGCTGGAAATAAGGAAGCCTCCACTGGTTTAGGGACTATTTCCAGTTTCTATGGAAATTATTTATCAGGCAGAGAGATCAATGGAAGAGGTTATGACTTCGAAGGATTGGCTGGAGCTGCTGCTTAACATGAAGAGATGGGGATGGGAGATATGTGCTAGGAATAAGGTATCCAGATCCATTGAAAAAGAAACCTTTTCTCTTTTGAGGAGGTTCCTTCCTCCTTACAGCAGGGTAATGTGGGCAGTGCATCCTCTTCACCCAACTTGGAACAATTTCCTTTGCTCCTTTAACCCGCCAATCTCATGTGCTTTGATTCTGCCTTCCCCTCTTGAAGCTGGATGTGTGTGCATATCAAATACCTTTTGGCTGGAGGAAATGCATAGAAACACAGTTCTGGACCGTGGGTGAGGTTACTTAGAGCCATGGCCCTGGAGCGCTGTGAACAGGAGTTTGCTAGCACAGCATTTGCTTCACTTTTACCTTTTAGTTCTTTGTTCTCTCAAACCTATACCAAAAATACAGCAACATGCCGCTATGTCTCCTTTATCTGTAATTCAGTTGAAATTCTTTTTCATACGCAGGTTAATAGCTCGCAGTTGCACTTCACATTACGGCTTTTATTAAATGATCAATTGTTTTTGCGGGTTAGAAAATCAGCAAGCTATTTGTAATAAAACCCCACTTGATAGCTGTTACCAGCTACGCCAAATGACTGCTGTTTGCATTTTCCTGTGCTTATAATGGCCCTCAATCCTCAGCTGTTTGCAGGTGAGGATGCTGCTGCAAAGGCAGTACTGGGCACATCTGCTTCACCCTGGGGCAGCAGAGACAGTTTGGGGAGAAGCCAAGATTGTGATACAGTCTGTATTGTGGGGGGAGCTTCAGCAGAAATTAGTTTATTCCCTTTCTCATTAACGGCTTTCTGCTGTTGGGTGCAGCTGGGGCAGTGTGTGAATGAGCCAGCATGCCCCATGCCATCCCTTCCCCTGTATCTCTATGGCTGAGCACAGTGTCCCTTCCCAGCAATATGGCTGTCTTCTGCTGATGCAGAGCAGCAAAGGGCATTTTTGTTTCCTAAGCAAAAATGAGTGACTTTAGGTGTCACTCTCAAAGCAGATAACAACTTTCCAACCCGAGATCAGTGATCAGTGCCAGCACAGCATCCTTCCCCAAGCACATCTCACTGTGTGGTTATTTTCCCACTGGAGCAGGGCTGGGATAGGCTCAGTGCTGGGAAGGGAACAGCCCCTGGGCTCCATGGCTGTTCCAGAAGCTGCCCCTGAGATGGCTCACAGCTCGCCCCAGGGCTCGGGGCGCGTGCGTAATTGAATTCATCGTAACTAGGGGAACAATTACCTCTCATGTCTTGGGCTGATCTCCAGGTCATCTGAGCACTATCTCTCTTGATCTCATTATGAATTTAAAATATGCAATAAATTGTCTCTTAATTCTATAGAAAAGGTCAAGCTTGCTTTCTGCAGGAAGGAGGGGTGTGTTTAATAGGAAGATCTCAAGGACAAGGGAAACATTTATTAAGGAAAGCACTGAGTGCCAGCACAGCTCACTGTTTAGGCTGGGCAGAACTCCTGCACGGTGTTCCCATGGGCAAAACCCTGGCTGCAGCGCAGGGGGAATCAGGGGCCTGAATTGTTTCCCCTGGGTGTTTTGGTTAGCTTGGCTTGAGAATGGTTTTCTTAAGGTTAGCAGAATCCTTGGCAAGGGGAGGAGGATGAACGACATGTAGTTGAGCTATGTTGGCTTACCCTTGTTATCACAGAACCATTAAAGTTGGAACTGACCTCCAGGATCCCTACCCAACCCCTCCACCACTGACTGTGTGCCTCAGTGCCACATCTCCATGTTTTGGGAACATCCCCAGGGATTGTGGCCCCCCCAACTCCAGGCAGCTCTTTGGAGAGGAAATTATTCCTAATATCCAGGTTCTGGTTTATGTAGACTTTGTTCACTTTTATGTAAGGTTTGTTATGCATTTATGCTACTATATACTTCTTACAAGTATTTATAGCGTGTCTACATTTTTTTATATGCATTTACACCTTTATGTAGAGGCTCTTTGCTTTCATCTTTTGTGCTTCTCAAGGAATGGTGCGTTACCTGCTTGCACTGCAGCAGAGCTCTGGGTTTAACCAAGCAAACTGCCTGGTGCCCTTCCTGCTGCCACGCACAAACATTTGATAAAGAGCAGCCTGGCGAAATGCATCCTGCTGCATGGCGGGTTTATTCCTGCAAATGGAATTAGTTCAGTAATAAATCCCGCTGATCAAGGTTTTAATATAAACATGGAAACCCTTTGAAGTGTAAAAGGTGCTGCTAAAATGCAGCGTTTGTGTAACATAGGTAAACTTCAATTTAAATGAAAGAAGATGAGAATTTTATCTTCTTTTGGTTATTGTATTCACTGCTATTCTTTCTTCTTTTTTTACACTTTCTAGAAGGCAAAAGCTAAATTGAAACTGGACTTATTGCTGTATTCTCTATTCAAACATTTTAATATATATTGCCGAGCAGTGCAAAGGACAGATAATTAGGTAGGCCTATCTTTTCTGTGGGATGGATGATTTGGGCATGTGTTGCACCAGGCGCTGTGCACACAGAGCTGTGGGCATCCTTCCCCTCCCACAAGGGCTCCCATGTCCTGCTGTAGCCCAGGGCAGTGGTTGGGAGCATGGTCTGTGCAGACAGCCTTGAATTCCCCACCTATCTGCCTTAGGGGCACAAACTGGTGCAGCTCTGCTCTCATTTCCGCTGTAGTATGGTATCATTCTTGATGCTTGTGCCTGAACTCTTTGCTACACAGCCCGAACCTTGTGTGCCCTGCTTGACACTAATTAAAACTACCCGTGTAGCAATTTGCCTATGTGCTGTTGATGGACACCTATTAGTAAAGTGCTCATCTGCTTTATTAACATTAATGAGTGATGGTAGACTTTGTAAAAAGGGCAAAAAAGGTCATGCTTAAATTATCACATTATCAGGCTTAATTATCAGACTTAATTTGTTGTTTGCCTGCCTCACAGATGTTTGGGAAAACAGATTTTGTTCTTCATATATCATGCATCGGTGGTATTGCTCTTTCCATTGTGGTAATACAGCGATTAGAGCTGGCCAAGGATGATGGCAGTGTGGTTGCTGATGACTTGTTTTCAGTGCCTTGCCAGCTGAACCATCAGTGGTGGCATGCACTGAGCCCAGCACCATCCTCTCCCAGCTGCATGTTCTGTCCATGGCTGCCTCCAGTGAGACAGAAATAATAATGATAAAATTAATAATGGACTTGTGCAGCACAGGGGGTGTTGCTCATGGTTTCTGTGACATTGGATGTGTCTTCTGCAGTCTTCTGCCATTGGCAGAGAGAACCCCGTGGGGCCCTGGGCCTTGAGCTCATACTCATTGGCAGTGTTCAAGAGGCACCTGGACGAGGAGCTATGAGATATGGTTCAGTAGCTTGTGGTAGTAATGGTGATGGGAGGACGGTTGGACTGGATGATCTTGTAGGTCCTTTCCAACCTTGCGATTCTATGATTATAGGAAGGGAATAAGTGACAATAGAGCTGCAGAGAGCTCTGGGGCTTGGACAGGTTATGGGAGCATATGGAGGAGTGGTGGAAGGGGAGGCTCCTTCTGTAACTGCTCTGGGAGCCTCAGGATGGTTAGCAAGGTGATGGCAGAAGCAAGGAGAAGGGTTTTGCGTACTGAGCAATCACACATTAGGGTGATTTCTGCAGTCAGGAAATGTAACAGAGCGGTGAATGGAGCAGGATTCCCCTGGGGACTCACGGGTCCTCCTGGCTTTGTGTGATTCACTCCCTGCTGCTTTGAGATTTGGCTCATATGCAGGAAACCTCCAGTTAACCACGACTGTGTGCTCAGTGCTTGCTGTGAACCCAGCACCCATTCACTGAGGATGCCCAGGCTGCTCTGGCAACTGGCACCGAATCTTTCCCACTGTATTCTGAGCACTGTCATCTTCTTTGTCCCATGCTGAGCACTGTCTCAGCCCCCTGTGCATGGGGAATGGTTCTGAGCACAGCCAGGTGGGTACATGCAGGAGTCAGAGTGACATGGTGCTGTCAGCTCTGGGCTCTGGATGTCTGAACAGAGCTTTCTGCTCTGGATGTTGAAGTGCTGGTCTGCAATGTGCTGTGAAGGGAACAGATGGATATTTTGCCATGTGATGTAGCACAGAAAACAGCTTTGATTTAGCACATTATGCTTGTCTGACTTTTAAACTTGTATTAAATAGAGTTTCATAAAGGCAAACTCAATACCAGATCTAAATAACGGGCCACTTGGCGGGAGGTTACTAAGCTGTGAAAATTATTGATTCATTTTCCTTTCCTTTCAGATGGGTAGATGTGCAGGAATACTTATTTTCTTTGAGAGCTTTTATTTTTATTGGGGGGAGAAAAGTCTTCAGAAGGAGATTCCGTTTCATGGCACAACTGTGGGAACCGGCCCCACACACCAATGAGGAACTACAGCTGCTGAATTCCTGCACCCATGCTGACATAGGAGAACTTCCCCCACATAGAGCTGCTCCTTCTTGTCACAGTGTTTCTGACAATTCAGTCTTTGAGGTTATTACATAGTATTACCCCACAGCTCTCCAGTGCTGTAGATTGAGCCTCTTGCAAACAACCATCGCAGGGCATCCCAGCACAGCAGCATCCCAGGTAATTGTGTGCTTTCTGCTAATTGCCTTGCCCTGATGAGCGCCATGTGGTCATGCCAAAGTAATGGGTGATGCACAGATGCTGGATGTGGCTGGTGGGTTGTTGTAGCAACAGCTGATCCAGCTGTGTTGGTTTAAAAGGCAAGATTACCTCTGCTTGTTCCCAAATCTCTCATATTTGGTCTCTTAGGATGGTCTCCCAATGGCTTCCAGGCTCATTTTGCAGATGTGATCTGTAAAATTCATGAAGACTTATTGTATTGTATTATTTTATATGATATTATGATAATAATTCAGCTTGCTTCCTAAGCAGGCAAATGGTCTTCCAACAATTTTTACATCAGAAATAAAGGAAAAATATCAGACTGCCCTTGTAAGGAAGAGAGGTTTGAGATCGGCTCCTTTTCTGAGTTCTGCTCTTTTGAGTTCACACTGTTTGTGCCGAGGTGAAGCTGGGAGGAAGTAGGAGAGAGGAGGGGAGAGTGGGGTGTCCTTAATTTGGAAAATCACAGCTCAGCAGCGTGACCTGTTTTTGTGGATGAGAACCTCCAGCCAACAAAGTTCTTGTTAAGAGACTCTATCTGGCTGACCAGATGGTGCAATTTGTCTGGCACTGACATTTGGGAATATCTGCTGAATTTTGCATAAGGACAACTGTTTTAATTATCCAGCGACTTGCTGTGTTAATCTTATTTGTCTGCAGCAACCAGCCCTTTTCTTATTCCTGGCTATCATGGCATTGCATTGTGTGCACCTTTATGCAGCCTGCTCCTCGCTCCTGCTCTTCTGTTCTCTCTGCTCCCCCAGGTCTTTCATTGGGTTGAACTCCTCCTGTTGCAGGGAAGTGGCACGCTATGGAAAACAAGCCATGATGAGCCCAGGATATTTAAGGCTTCTCTCCCAAGCCAGTCCTTTCATCAGAATAAATTCAAGATTCTGCTGTGATGGAGGAAGCTCTGCAGGACCTGGTTAGTGGGCATGGTGGGGATGGGTTGGCAGTCAGACTCGATGATATTAGAGGTCTTTTCCAACCTTAATGACTCTGTGATTCTATGAGAAGTACATTGGACTGGAGCAGAGGAAGAGTGCAGTGTTACGGCTGCAGAGGAGCTCTGAGAGTGGCAGCAGCTGGTTACAGGGCTGGGTCCCCTCCTTAGGAAGCACAGCAGAGATTCCAACTGCAGCAACAGAAAAGAGCAGCTGTCTCATTCTCTTCTCCAAGGCAGAAGAGCCATTGACCTTCTTGTCACTACCTGGAGAAGGTCCCTTTGCTGAGTGCTGCTGTCTGCGCGCTGTGGATGGTGAATGGGTGTTGACTGTGACACACTGTTCTGTGCCTGGGGCAGGGTGCAGGGCTCAGTCACACCATGCCATGTGCCCCACACCTCCCTATGGCTTTGTCCTGCTGTGGTGATGGAGAGGCAGGAGTAGGTTCACACCCAGCAGAACCCCATCTCAGCTCGGATAATTCATTACAGTTTAATGTAGGAGATTTGGGATCAGGTTTGTGTGTGCAGAGGAAGCAGCTCATTACAGCTTAATTGCTTGCGTTGCCTGGAGCAATACATCTGTATTGATACAGAGCAGTGCAGAAATGTGCTATCCATTAAGGCAAACCCATTAGTCCTCCATTGCGATTTATGGTCTAATATGTCCTCACAGCCATGTGTGTGGGCAGCCATCCCGTGCTGGGAGCCTGGACAGCTCTGTGGGCTCTGGGGATGGTGATGGCAGAGCAGGTGCATCTACCTGCACCTCTGCTGATCCTGGGGAGATATGGGGCTGAACCAGCCAGGTCTGCACCCCACAGTGTGCAGGGGCTGTTGGATGTCTTAGCTGAGGATGTGCTTAGTGTGCTCTTACTGCTGGAAATTGTGATGGATTGCAGGCAATAGCAATGGTATGTAGCCGGATGACTGTGCAGTTAATAACTACAACTATAACATGTTATGAAAAGGGATTTGATTCATGGCCATTCGTGGTGATGATGAGTTTCCCACACTTCATTGCTGCACCACTGAGTGACAATAGCCAGGTCCCATGGGACCCCTACCCCCTCCTGCACACAGGACAGCATTGGGTGCCTCTTCTGTTTGCCTAGCTCCATGTTGATGTTCATTTACACGTACCACTGATATCTGAGCTTTTGCAGATGAATTTATGGATACATAATGCATCCACTTGGAAGGAGATTTTTAGTGTTTCTAGTTTCATGCCATTTCAGGCTTCAAGGGAAAATGTTGGTCTGAAATCCTTGGAGGGAGCAGGGAGTGAGATGTTTTGGCAAGTTGCATAGAGCCAGCAGAAATGACAGGAACTGGGAAGTGGGAGTGCTGCATGGTACGAGATCCTTGACTCTTGCTGAGTGATAAATTTTCCATTACTAAATGGCTGGCACATTATGTTACACGGGGTTGATGGGTGCAAATTATCGGCTTGGTTGTTTCCAGACAGAATGTTATTAGCTGTAGGGAAATATGGCAAGCGGCCAGAAGCAGAGGGTGAACTTCTGTGTACATTGTCTTGAATTGCAAAAGCAAATGTATGTGCATATTCTAATTGGCAATAGGAAACTAACTACCAAAGCTATATTTAAAGTGAAGAGATTGAGCTTTTTCCAATACAGGCATGAGACCTCGTTCACACTGAGAATGCTGGAGATCCAGGTTAATTAGAAACAACCTGTAATCAAATAACCGAATTTCCTGCTACACTGAAAGCATAATGCATGGCACTCAAAAAGAACTGAAGGTATGTGTGACATAAAAAACTGTAGAAGTTTCCCTGAGAGGATATTGAGCTTTGTAGTCCAAGCAGCCTGCAAGATATCGAGCTGTGAGCTCTTATGGAGCTGGGTGCCCCTGCCCTCCTCTCTTCCACTTGTTGGATGCCTCCACAAGGAGGGTAGGGTCTCCATCTTTTCCCCTTTTGCACTGACCTCCACAGTGTGCCATGCTACACCAGCCTGTGTGTGTACAGGGGCAGGATGACTTCCCTAGTCCTGCTCACCACATCATTCCTGATACAAGCCAGGATGCCGTTGGCCTTGGCCACCTGGGCACACTGCTGGCTCATATTCAGCCGACTGTCCATCAGAACACCAAGGTCCCTTTCCATCAGGCAGCTTTCCAGCGACAGCTCCCCAAGCCTGTAGTGTTGCCTGGGGTTGTTGTGACCAAAGTGTAGGACCCGACACTTGGTCCTATTGAAACTCATGCCATTAACCTTGGCCCATAGATCCAGTCTATCCAGGTCCCTCTGTAGTGCCCTTCTCCTCTCAGGCAGATCAACACCCAACTTGGTGTCATCTGTGAACTTACTGAGGCTGCACTCAATCCCCTCATCAAGATTATCAATGAAGATGTTAAACAGAAGCAGCCCCAGCACTGAGCCCTGGGAGATGCTGCTCGTGACCAGCTGCTAACTGGATTCCACTCCATTGCCCACAACTCTTTTGGCCCAGACATCCAGCCAGTGCTTCACCCAGTGGAGCATAAGCCCATCCAGACCATGGGCAGACAGCTTCTTCATGAGGATGTTGTGGGGGACAGTGTCAAAGGCCTTACTGAAGTCCAGGTAGACCACATGGACAGCCTTACCCTCATCTACTAAGCAGGTCACCTTGTCATGGAATGAAATCAGGTTTGTCAGACAGGATCTACTGTTCATAACCCATGCTGACTAGGCCTGATCCCCTGGCTGACCTTTAATTGGTCCATGATGGTTCCTGAAATGATTAGCTTGAGAAGGCTGTATGAGAAGGAAGCATCAGCAATGGAAACAATGATCTCTTCTGAGCTGAGCACTGCTCAAAGTCACTGGGAGACTGCTGGAAGTCCCTGCCCCACTCCAGAGAACTGCTTAAGATCTTCTGTCCTTGTTTCTGGAGCTCTGCACCTATAGCCCCAAGCAGATCATCAGCCCAATGGTCATGACTTCTATTTCATTCCTTGTACTGCTGCCAAATGGGAATTAAATTTTCCCCGTTGATGAGTAGTAATGCTAACATTGAGAAAAATGCTCACATTACAACCTATGTTGCTTCTGGGAGTAGAGCAATGCTGTTTGCTGCTGCTCTGCAGAGCTGGCTATAGTTAACTTTGCTTATAGCTCTCAGGGGAGAAGCTCTGGCCACCACATGAATTCCCCCAGGACGGATTAAACAAGGGGCTGGGTTAGGCCTCATCCCGCAGGTCTTTACAATGTGAATGCTGTCCATAGAGGCAGCCATCTGCTTGCATGGATGAGACCCCCATGGGGTTTTGAAGAGGATGGGAGTCAGCAAGGTCAGCTCCAGGAGCAGGGAGCACAGTGGGAGCATTTGGACTTTGCACATCTCATCGGGAGGATGAGGCAGGGCAGGAGGGCGCCCATGTGTTCTCCGGTTGACCCTCTGATGTGGGGCTGGAGAGATGGTCTGAGACCCACAGTAATGGCAGGACGTTAGAGCCAGCTTTGTGCAGCCTGAGGGTGAGTCACTGTGCCCAGACTCAGAGAAATAACGCCATATCATTCATTCCTTTTGCTATTTTTAATCATGTGGGGAAACAAAATGATCATTTAGAGCCTACTGAAGTGAATGGAAAACTTCCATCATTTAGGAGGGGGTGTTTCGTATTTTGGGACCTTGCATACGAGCTCCCACACACTCCCCTTTCCCTACCAGTTGGAGGCAATCAGGTGTGCACAGTTCTGCAGGGGATGAGCGGTTGGTGCATTCCTCCTCTGTCTGCAAGAAGCTGGTGGGATCGTTGGTGAAAGAAGAGTTTGCTAGAGAAAAGTTGCTGGGTAAAACATCGCTGGGTTGTTCCAGCCGCCTCGGAGGGCTGCAAACGGTGCTGCTAAGACAGAGGGTACAGTGTTTTGATGTAAAAGGTGTTTGTATTTCTCACATGTAAACAGACTTCCTGGCTTCTACCTCTAGGGCAGAGGAGATACAGTTGGCTGAGAGACACGGGGAAGATATTGGAGCGACTTCCACACAAGGAATGCACTCAGGTGGCTGAGGATCAGAACACAAAGCTGGTTTCTAAATCCTGACGTGCTCCCACCAGCCCTGTTCTCAGTTCTGCTGTGTTCTCCATAAATGCGGACTGACATCCGCAAACTTTCTGCCCATTAGCTTTGTGCCTGTGTCAGCATCTCCTCCTGCAGGAACGCACACGATGATTTCCAGCAGCTATCCCGCATCTCCTGGAGCCCAGCTAACACACCCAGACAAGTGCTTCTTCAATTTGGAGCCCACAGACCAGCAGCCTGCTCCTGTTACGTTGGGCACTGCAAGAACGCTGAGCTTTAAATCACTGTCCCAGTAATTATCATCATCGTCATTATTAGATGACATAAGATTTTATTGCAGATAATTTGGAGGCTTTGATACATTTATTTGAACTGACTGCTCCTTTGGCTAAGATTAATTGCTTGGGTTCCTCCTGTGGGCTTTTGCCGCTATAAAAAGATTGTTGACCTTGGAGCTTTGATTTTAAGTTCTTATTCAAATGCAAATACCAATAACCCAGAGAAAAAGACACAGCTTCCCAAGCTGAACTCCCTATGGAGTTCTGGGGATCTTGGACGATGAAAGAATGTTGTGTCTGTGTGGTTAGCAACCCACGTGCTTCTAGTGCTTCCCCAAGCTTAACTTTCTCTAAATTACCAACAGCAAATGTGAACCTTTACTGCACCTGACTGCATCTGCCTCTCCAGTGAGATGTTGGGGCTTCTGTCAATGTGGTAGTTACACAGTGCTGGGCTTTCCTCTTCCTTCCTTCCAAAGGAGGAAGCTTTGCTATCCTATGCATGTAGGTGGTGCTGTGCTAATCACAAAAAATGGGTCAGAAAACGAGTTAGGAAGAAAGAAGTGTTGGATAACAATGTGTAATGGCGGCAGGCAGCGTGAGGGACCCTGGAGGGCTCTGAAATGTCATGATTTCACACAGTGTGCAAATAAGGGTGAAATTGAAAATCCACTACTTTAGGGAAGCTATCTCTTCATTTGTATGAAATAATAATCAAATAATTATCCTTCCACCTTAAGCAGCAAGACTGAAGATTTAAGGCCGCTTAATTGCTCAAAATGCTACAATGTGTAGCAAAGGCCTGGAAGTTTTTAGTAAAAATATAATTACCAATGGGATTTGCTAATTTTGAGTTGAATATACATTTATATTATACATATACATTTGGAATAACACCCCAAGTGCTGGTCCACAGCTCCTAGAAACTGTGGCACTGTGTACATAGAGCACAAAGATGTTCATTTGTTGTTAATTTGGAAGCCAAATTAATAAGTACAGTGATATGAAGACTTCTTGTGATGGCAGGGAGGGGGTGGAAGGCCGGTCAGACTCCTACCATATAGTGAGCTGCTTTGTTTATAAGCAAGAGAAGAGCCAACCTTTGTTCCAGCGCACTGCAGAAGGGTGTTTTGGGACCTGCAGAGCAGATTTCTTCCAAAGGGCCATTATTACAATGTGTCAGCAATGATCACGGGCTGTTTTGACATTCCTTGCTTAGCTCCCACTTTCCTGTCTATGAAAAACTTGTAGTCTTGGCAGCATAGAAAAGAAATGTGTCTGGTCAAGCGTGCAGCAAGTGAGTTGAACTTAATGATTAGAAAGGGAAAGGTCACCTTCTTGGAGATTATTTTTGCAGTGATGCTATCACATCAAACTTCCTGGCTCTAAAGTCAAAGCTGAAATAAACAATAAAACGATGTTGTTCATAGCAAATGATTAAAAGTGCCCATCCTGTATCATGCTGGGGCAGAAATCTAGGTGTTATATCATGAGTATGGTCTCTAATCAATACTGTTTTTTTTCCACTTGTTTTTCACTTCTGTGACTCTTGTGATCTCTTATTTCATTGGAGTTAATGACAAATACTCCTAAGAAATAATAGGGGTGAGGGTTAATTGTTCAGTTACTACTACTGAGGAATGTAGTTCTTCCTGGTATAAACAAGCTTCGTTTTCCACCATGCCATTAAGCATCCTCACTCAGATTGCTGAGAACGAGTCATTGCCTCTGGTTTAGGATCATCAAAAAGCACATGGTTTCTGCCTTTATTTAATTGACTTCTGATTTACTGTTAATTAAATCCACGTATCCCCAGTCATCTGTTTTGGAATGGAACTTGTCTGGGTTACATCAGCACTGGTGAGACCCGGCGGGGAGCCCAGGGACGGTTGTGATGTTGTTGGTTGTGGTGCTCATGCACATCCCTGGGGCTGCTTGTCATTAGGAGAGGCACGTGGTGGTCTGGGTGCTGCTTAATTAGCAATCTGCTGCAGGATCACTGTGTGTGATGTTATCAGGAGGGGCTACCTGGGGCCTGTGGCATGGAGAGGAGCCAAGGGGAGAAGTGTCTTCTGCAGAGGGACAACTGAGAATTTGGTAAGGAACTTCGGGGAAAAACTTTGGGAAATCTGATGAGAACCTTCAGAAATCTGGAGGGGAAATGAATAATTGACCCATTAATGATAATGGGGTGTAAGCAGGGCTTTTGGGTCCATCTGCCCAACAGAGGGGTGCAGCAGCCCCACATCAGGGCTGTCCTCCTGCCCTTCTGCCCCTTTGTACCCACACTAAATCCAGAGTACCCACAGGCTGTGGGAGAACAGCTGTGACTCTTCTTCTCCAGGGCCTTTGTGGCATTGTTTAATTAATAACAACAGTAAACCCCTGCAACACAGCAGCCTCCTGCAGCACAGGTGAGTGCTATCTGAAGCTGAGCTGGGGCACAGGGGTTAATTAACATGCTCCATGCTGGTGCTGAGCCAGGTAGGGTCTTCCATCAAGAACACCCTCAAACAAAGGAAATTAGGAGAGGCTGTGAGGGCACAGCAAAATCAAAGATGTGTGATCAAAGCACAAACAAACAGGAGAAAAGAGGGAAGAAAGGGCCAAGGAGGGAGATAAGGGCTGTTCAGGTGCTGAACTGCAAATAAGCACCTTTTGTTGTGCTCCTTATCCCCCCTGCAGGGAGGTCAGAGCTGGTAACCGGTGGGTGCCCATCTACAGCCACCTCTGCCAGCAGCATCCTGTGTGCATGGAGGTTCTCCTCACCCACAGTCCCTGCAGCAAGGTGTGGGTATGATGCAGTCAGACTGTGAGCTGCACTGTGCAGCTCCTGGAAGGAGTCATGTTTTCATCTTCGTTTGGATCATCCTCTCTGTCAGTTGATAAATCTTTCCTCCCTAACTCAATTCAGTCACATGGTTCTGCTTTCCTGTGGAGTTATAGTTTAATCCGCAGCGTTGCATTGGATGTTCTGTAAGGAAAGTTCTTGTCAGCTATCCGGACAATATTGCTGTTTTGCCTGAAAGAGATACTGTTGGAAATGAAACGCGGATTTCTAAAAAGAAACAAGGTCTTTTCAAGCTGCACTTTTAATAAAAGCCCTGAGATCAGTGCAGGAGGATCACTGCCTGGCTGTCCAGCAGAAGGCCTCTGAGCTACATCTGCTCACCATGGGGTATGTTCATGCTTTGAGGTACTTGCACATCATTGTGTTTGCTGGCAGTTGGGTGGTAGTGGCAACCATCACCATTGGTAGCTCAACACCGTGCAGCACATGGACCCCAAATTGCTGAGCCTTGAAGAGTCATGTTGCACCAGACAGTGAGTTCCATAAGAGCCATAGACTCACTAAGGTTGGAAAAGACTCCGAGTCCAACCCCAACCCATCCCCACTGTGCCCACTGACTCACATCCAAATGATGATGATGTTGCAGCCGTTATCAAAGCATAACATTTGTTTAAATTAACATCTGAAGCCTCCTTCTGTTTTGAGGGGTCTTTGAAAGCTTAGGTGATATATCAATGACCAAAAGTAATTGCTTTCTCTAAAACATGCCTTTCTAAAAGGAAATTTGACTTGGGTGTATATTTAGCGATGGATTTAATTTATGTGGAAGCAATGAGTTTGGAACAGGAGGAGGAGGAAAAGTTGTGATATGGAGGGTGAATTCATCTGAAGTTATGAATAATAGATAACTCACTTGGGATTATTTTTTGCTAGATTTAAATTAAATCTCATCAAATATGTGATAATTAGATATATTTATAAATGAGCCAGGCCTGCTCCAGGGGATTCCAGTAATCTTGCCAGTAGTACAGGTTAGCCATGAAACTGGGTGTGAGCAGAACTCAGAGGGCACAGAGTGGTGGAAGGCTGAAGTTCTGGCCAAGAAATGACCTCATTGCAGCCTTTCAATACCTGAAGGGAACTTACTCCCAGGAGGGGAGTAAACTCTTGGAAAGGGCTGACAATAGCAGGACACGGGGAAATGGTTTTAAGTTAAAAGAGGGAAGATTTAGGTTGGATGTTAGGGGGAAGTTTTTTACTAGGAGAGTGGTCAGGCCCTGGAACAGGCTGCCCAGGGAGGTTGTGGATGCCCCGTCCTTGGAGGTGTTCAAGACCAGGTTGGACAGGGCCCTGGGAAACCTGATCTAGTAAATGTGTATGTTTGGTGGCCCTGCTAGGCAGGGGGGTTGGAACTACATGATCCTTGAGGTCCCTTCCAACCCGGGTCATTCTGTGATTCTGTGAAATCCAAAGCTTGCTTGGATTTGCTCTCTTGGTCAGAGCAAATCTTCCAGCTGAGAACCTCCTTCTAGTGGAAGCTGAAGGAGCTGAGCATGGCGATGGTCTGCACAGCTCTGCTCTCATGTTGCTCTGGCTGCTGCAGGCGGTGTGTGCTCATCTGCATGCAGGGATGTGCTTCCCCGTAGCTTTAAGGACCATGGCATTCTCTACTGATGAAAATGGTTAGATACTTAATTTTTTCTCTCCTACAAATTATCAGGTCATTTTAAAAAAAATGAACTCGTTTTAATCTAATTCTGCATGTGCAACAGTCTGGAGAGTTATTTTCAGCTCCAGTAGTTGCAGTTTGCAATTATTACGCTTCTTTTAAGAAAAGAAAAGTAACAGCTCTATATTTTATGTGAATTACTGGTGATCTTTCTGAACAACTTGTGTTTGGGGTAAGTAATAGAAAAAAATATCAGGCCAAATGAATAGCAATGTAGGCTTGAGAAAGTGGGGAGGAGGTGGGAACATATGTAAAGATTATAAAAATATTAACATTTGACCACTTAGGCATGAATATTTCAATTAAAAAGCATGTGATTTTTGTTGAAGTGAAACCAGCAGTCCCTTACCAACCATCATTTTGGGTTGGAAAAACACAGCATGTTTATCTTTGTTTAACTGCTGTGGTTCAGCTGATGCTCAGATGTTCCTGCAGCCCAGCCTGTCCATCTGATGCTCTCAGTGGGGTGTCAGTGAGTGCCCCGTGCCCTGACCCACTCCCAGCAGGGACTGGGGCTACAGTTCTTCATGTGTTTGCACCCATTGTTCTGAGTAGGTTGGAGAGCAGCACTGCCAGCACATGGCTTGTCCCAGTGTTGCCATACAGATGTGGCCAAAGGTCTCACCTGATTCTAGCATGCTTTTAGGTCTGAAGCTTTGGGTGCCCCATGGTGTATCCCCACTTGGGTGAAAGAAGACAGGATCTCGGCAGCTTTGTCATGCCCCTGTGGTTCATCCTGAGATGCTGAGCAGTGTCCCAGCTCAGGGCAGGATCTGGGTGGGCTCATGCCTGGCCCTACACAGCCAATACACACTGACTGGAGGAGGTGTCCACACTACGGCTGCATTCCGGCACCGCGGGTTAACTGAGATGGGATTTGGAAGTCACACCAATGCCTCTTTGTGTAACAAAGCATAAAGGCTGAAGTATTTCTAGCAAGTCATTTCCACAGTTCCTGAGACGGTTTCTAAAGGGACACTGCTCATTGCCCTCATTATGTCAATTCCAGCCAAAAATCAAGGCCAGGTACTCCACGGCACGAATGTCAAGTGAAATGTTTAAGGACCACTTGTGTCATGTGTGAGTTCCTCCTGCATTCCTGACATGGTTCCCAGGAGCGGCAGTAGCAGCAGGGCTGGTTCTGAGGCTAAAGTAGCAAAGACAGGAGTGGCAGAGGCCAGGACATGGAGATGCTGCTCTTTGAGATGTCAGCACCACAGGATTTAGGAAGGACAGTGCCTTTGGTGTAGTGGTTGGCATGAAATCGCATCCTTAGGGTGAGGAGGAAGCTTCAAGGATCTCAGCATTATGTTATGCAAAAGATATCAGGTCTAAATTTATGGATTTTGGTGATGCCATCTTTTTAAGAGCTTCTATTTTAAAATAATTTAATGACAACAGTAGAAAAGCCAACAATTTGGACAGCAACAGGAATGGTAAGGATAAGGCCAGACCTGAGGTGGGGAGATGGTGCAGGGAGTAAGCGATGTGTGGAATCCTAAGTGCAGAGCTCCTGGGGAGGTGCAGAAAGAGCACCACAAAGTGAGAGTCCTTTAGGCAAAACAGATAATTGAACTGCAATGGGTCTGTGATTCTTTTTCTTATGTATCTAGGCAACTATTTTCTTTAGACGTAATGGCTGTTATAAATCACAGACTGCAGTTTCTAACCCCAACACACGCCTGGAATGGAGCTGCTGACTCTACCTAGCTAATAAAGTGTATTTCTTGAAGCAACATCCAGGTACCTATTGCTGTGTCACTCATCCTCATGACACGATTACAGCTTAGGCAGGACTCAATTTAGGTCACCTTAGAATAGATCTAGTCCTGTGTCTGGAAACAGCAAAAAGGTGAAGGAGCTGTGAACATATGGCTTCTTCCAAACAAATTGTATCTACCAACTCCCAAATTTGGAATGTCACATGAAGATCTGAGCTGGCTCCAGTCTCTTTCAATGCTTTGGCTGGGGTGATAGTTGGGGATAGGGAGAGAGGCCAAGGGCAGTGCCTGGCCCACAAAGGTGGTGAGAGGGATGCACATCTCTGAGACCTGAAAAAGAATTTTCTGGGGAACAAAAATCCCTTTTGCAATGCTGTGCATGCTATAGCATCACCTGGCCCTTTTAGGCTTTGATCCACTGAATTACCATTTGGCTTTTGGGAGTTATGACCACAAACAAATAAACCCCCAAATGGTACCGGAACGTTGATAGAGCTATCTGAATTTCAGGTTATCAAGGTTTTTTTATTTGGCAATATCATTTGAATGTAAAATGCAACGGCACGTGCTATGGCTATTTGGGAAAAATAATGCTGTTTTTCCTTTTGTCTGCAAAAAATGGGCTATCTGTTGAAATAAGAGATTGCTCCACACTGCTGTAAGTGTTTCATGCATATTCACAAAGAAGCAGTTATGAGAAGTGCACCGCTGTGCTTGCTGCTGGAGGTAGAGGCAAATATTAAAAATCCCATTCTTCCCACTGCTTCATTTCTGCTGCTGTATAAACGTGGAATGTTTGCTGACCTGCTGGGATTAGCTAATGTTTGCTCAAGGTGGGAGAGGTGTTTTTGGAAACAGGTGTTTTGGACTGGATTTTCCCCCTAGGAGCTGGGGAGATGGAAGCTGATTTCAGATTGTTCTCTGTAATTTTTACTATTGGCCCTAATGGAAAATAGCCAAAGCAAAGAGCCTGTGCAGCAGGCAGAGTTTGCCTTGATCATCCCCTCCAGGCAACAGCACTGTCCCGTGTGTCCCTGCCCTCGTTGCCCTCCAAGAGCTCCTTCCCCCTCAGACTGCCCCATGTTGTGCAGTATAAGGTGATAAACACTCCAAAATATGTGTTAAGACCTCGCTCAACGTTGGGGTATTTTTTGATGTTTTATTCTGTGCTTCACTGGGGGTAATGGTATCACCACATTGCACTGAATGCTGTTACAGATAGGTCTGTTGCTGGGATATGAAACAGACAGCATCAGCATTGGTGCCATAGGAAATATTCCACAGAAAAATCAGTAATTCCCAGCATGGCTGGCATAAATGTATGGCGCAGCAGTGGGGATGGAGCAGGGCTGGCACATCTGCTCAGCACCCACTTCTGATGGCCCAGCAGGTACAGAGCTTCTCTTGGCTATTTATCTTAATTGTAATGATCAAGATGCAGGAATGATGAGCTCTGGGTTACCATCAGTGTGCAGAACCTGGAGATCTCTGTCAGCCTTCTTGTTGGCGGGACAAATAATGAGGAAAAAATTAAAAGAGAAGAGAATGTGCTGAGTGCCTCCTGAGCTGTGCATTGCTGCAGCTCTGCTGTGTGCAGTGACAGCTTCTCCTGCAGAGAGGGTTTGAGAAATGTTAAACGTATCAGTACTGGGAAGAAAAAAAAGAAAGAAGAAATTATTACCATAATGATAGCCATCACACCAAAGAGCGGGGAAAAGTGCAGGGAACCACAGAACTGCTATTCCAGCCTTCAGAACTGTCTCCATGTTACAGATGGAAAGAAAAGCTTCTTGGAGGCGTGGGGCTGGTTTGATGTACGAGCTGTCTGCAGGCAGCCAGGTGGGGAGGAGAGCTGCTGGTGCTGAGCACAGCGGTGCATGGCTCGGTGCTCTGGGAGATACTCGATGCCAGGGATGCGGGATGGGACGTGGCAGCACCTCTGTGAGTTTTGCTGCTTTTTCCCCCCGGGATCGCTTTGCTTGAAGGCAATGACAATTATAAATCTGTTCTGGTGCTCAGCTTGGGTGATCTTCCTTCTCTCCCATTTCAGGAAAGGAAGGTACTACAGAGCTCACGGAGACACACTCCTTTGATCACAAATAGAGGGATGGCGCATGACAGTAATTAAATTTTTACTCTCAACTAATCTAATTTGTTAGCAAAATAGGGGGAAAGGCTTCACTGCAGAAGGGAGGAGGCAGCTCCCTACACCTGATGTACTCACACGTTAACGGTTTCATTAGAACATGGGCCAGGCTGGTGACAAAGTGCTCATTTCCATGGATGTGCTCTGGGAAGCCAAGTGCCAGCAGGAGGCCGGCCTGCCAAAACCAGCAGAAGCGTGCTGACACTCATTAAAACAAAGCTGTAAGTCTGTTCTCATGCTGCCTTTGTCATGTTATGAATTCATTGCTTAAATATATTAAGACAGCAAATACAAAGAGAAGAGACTGCTGAGCACTAAAGCGAAGGGCAGGGAAGGCAGTGGTGTTCCACTGGGACCAATCATTAAGCTGGAAAAGACCTCTGAGATCATCTAGTCCAACCATCCAGCTTCTGTTGGACGTGTGCTACAGCAGGAGCCTACGTAAGAAAGCACATAACGTTTATTTTCCTCAGCTATTAGATCATTAGTGCCCTTGCTTGTTTGTGTTATTGCAAAACTGCTATTGCAATCTATGGCAGTCTGTGTTGGCTCAGCTGCACCGTGCAGCCGTTTCCTGCAGGGAATGGCATCCTTTCTCTTTCTACCTGTTGATAATAACATTTTTATTTCTGTTTGTAACTATTTTTCTTTACCTTTATTTCTTGAATCCACTTCAGTTGTCAATAAAACCCGCAGCCAGTAGCACTGGAAATGTCATTTTCACAGCAGAAAACATTCTGCCCAAACACGCTGTAAAATTAGAAGGGATGCATTGTTTTTTGAAATACACAGACATGAAATTTAATGGTAGCACTTCAAGCTTCACTCACTTCATTCTGGGCACCGCTAAAAGTGGCATTAATGGGAGATGTTTCCAAGCGGCTTTGCTCCTTGTTGAGGTAGGAGAGGTGTAGGGATGCTGCAGAGCATGGGAAGAACAGAGAACACCATTGCCCACACCAGATCTGTCCTCTGCTGAGATGGAGGGAGCTGCTCCGTGTAAGCCATGGGAAATACAGCCCCAGCTCACACGCACAGGTTTCAAGGGTCTCATCGGTACAAAGGCAGTTAGAGCACTTTGCCAGATTGGCCTCAAAATTGTCATAAGATTAGATATGATGCAGCAATTTACCCCCCCAGACTGAAGGCTGGCGGTGGTGAATGTAACGGTGTTTACCATTCGCAGCCTCACAGAAGAATTTGTTGCTTTGCAGAGCACTTAAATTGATTTTATACCTTTATGAGCACACAAAATAGCAATTAGTCAGTGGTGTATATTGGATTTTTGACAGGTATAAAATTATAGTGCCAATTATTTTATCCAAGTCAATGCACAACAGCCATTGCAAACAGCAGAGGTTTCTGAGCAATCTGTAGGACAACACAGAGAGCAGAAGCACAGCGGTTCACTGAGGTTCACAAGGTTCAACCACCTTTCACCAAATTGCAATGTTTGTTGTGCGTGTGCCCCATGACTCTCCCAGCCTTTATCATGATGCTGGCTGCTTCTCTAATACCATACAGGAAAAAGGGTTAAGCGTTAATTGTTTAAGAGTGATGTAATAGTATGTGAGGTATGTGTGGTCTTAGCACTCTGTTAAGTAGAAAGAGAATTGAGCTTCCTCTGTAAGATAAATGAACGCGCACAGGATCTCTCCCTGGTTGCAGTCGCTGTTTGTTCTCAGGCAGCTGAAATGTATGTAACACTTTACTCCATGGCAAGTAAAACCTCCCTCCTCTAGAAAGGTAGGAACTGCACAAAGGCTCGATCTAATTGGTATCTAATGCCAATTATTGAATCTATTTGCTCGTCAAATGAGAAGATGACAAGCTCAACCAGCAGCAGAGCTCGGCCGTGCGCGTGCCTGGCAGTGCTGGACAGCCATTAGCTGCCCCCCAGCATCCACACGAGGACGGCGTTTTTAAAACAGAAATGCTTTATATCGGAAGCTCCTGAACTTGTACACCTCTCAATAGAACAGTCACATCAATTACAGTAATTTTGTAAATTACATATTTCAGAGATTGCCTTCAAAGTTTGCTTCTCTGAAAGCAGAATTGTGAAGGAACACGGCGTTCTTCATCGGTGATATTCTGCTAATAGAAGCATGCAAATAATATAAATGGTTATAAACATGATTCCTGTATAATTTAGAGGCCCAGCTGAAGCGAATTGCTTTTATTACTAACAGGGAAGAAGCACATTGTGGGTCATAATGAGTACAGCAGGAAATAGGCTCATTGCACCTTCAGACAGAAGCACAGCTGTGTGTGTGGGGCTGCGGGGTCCATGGGTTGGAGCAGACGGGTCATGCAGGGCAGTGCTGCTCACAGAGCTGTCCTTGCCTTGCACCAGCATGACTAGCATGACTTTTTTCCCCGTCTCTTTTCATGGCGATGCCAACGGAGATTGAGGAGCGTCGTGTCACCAGCGTGAGTTAACAAGGCTGCTCGAACAAGCTGGGGTCCAGCTGCTCATCTGCCTCGAGGCACACATTTCATCTACCTGCACATGCAGGAAATTCAATCTGAAAGGCCTTCCTTTCCTAGCAGAGCCTTAATTGGATAGCGGTTCTATTTTTATTTTATTTTCCTGACGTAGGGATTAGGGCAATAAGAAATGATTTGGCAAATTTGGAAGAAACACAGCATATCACTTCTTTATTAATCATTCCTCTCCCAAGGTTAAGCTTGGCTTTAGCAGCATAACTGTTAAACAGCAGAGAATTTCATCACCCAAAAAAGTTTCTAAATTTTATGGCAGCCTTGACTTTTGGGATTGAACTGTCCCAACTAATGGCGTCATCACTTCTTGCAGACAAATGAGGACATTAGAGGCATGATTTATCATTACTCCAGAGAGTTCTCCCAGACAGGATCTCTAACTGCATCGCCTGATTTTTAGAAACTTCATTAGGTTATAGGCAATGCATCTGTGAGGCCGAGGGAGATGAGAAGTATGATCTCTTATTCTTAACTGCCATTGTAAGTGTTTATTAAGGTACGCATTTCCTGATAGGGCATTATGTGACAGAAATATTGAAAAACAGCAGGCATCCCACAGGGCAGGGCTTGGTAATCAAGATTGCATTAGTGCTAATGACAGTGGCTGCACAGCTTATTTCCTGAGAGGCAGAAGTTGTTTTAACCAACAGCTCTTGAGATGGAGGTGGAAATTCAGGAAATTTTGACTGCTTTTGCATGGATTCTGTTATGTTGTCTGGGAAGGAATCCACTCAGGATGAGGAGAAGTGCTGGTGGCACCTTCAAAGGGTCTTCCCAAAGAGTGGAGAGGAACCTTATGGGGTTCAACCAGGGCAGCTGTAGAATCATCCTACACCTGGGGAGGAATAGCTGTGTGTATCAGTATCATCTGGGGCTGAGCTGCTGGAAAGGCGTTCTCCATCCAGAGATGGATCTGGAGGTCTTGGTTGACCAACAATTGACTAATGGTTGGCTATCAGTTGACCCCAGGTTGGTCAGTGGTGTGTCCCTGTGGCCAAGAAGTCTGATGGCACAGAGCGGGGCCAGCAGGTTAGGGAGATGCTCTTCCCCTCTGCTCTGCCCTGGGGATGCCACATCTGGAGCACTGCACCCAGTGCTGGGCTCCCCAGTTCCAGGCAGACTGGGAACTGCTGGAGGGAGCCCCTTGGAAAGCCCCATTGGAACCCAGGGAGTTCCATCTGAGCATGAGAAAGCTTCTTTATTGTGACTCCAGTGCTTAGCCACCCAAAAGGTGGCAGAGCCTCCATTGGAAAGATTTAAAACCTACCTGAATGTTTCCTATGCACCTGCAGTAGGGAAATGCTTTAGCTGAGGGTCAGACTCAATGATACCTACAGATCCCTTCCAACCCCATTACGCAGCATTGTTGACTTCTGTCTGCTTTGTGCCCTATGCTGATCCCAGGCCATTCTGAGCAGCACTGCTGCTTAGCCTTGTTCTTATGCTCCTCATTCTGTATTTCTATTTTATGAAAAGCTAACAGGAGAATTTTGCACTTGTTTTGATTGAATTTTATCCTTTTCATGTTTCTTTTTTCTCTTTCCCTTTAGGCTGTTTTTGATGTTTGGCAAGGTCACTTTGAATTCTGATCTTGTCTTTCAGCATATTTGTAGTCTCTCTTAGCTTGCTGCCTACAGGAAATTTAATGTGTGCTCTATCCCATCAACCAAATCACCAGTGAAAATTTGGAGCAGTACCAGGTGCTGTGCAAACCTGCTGGGCTCGTTTTGGTGGCATTGAGCTGCTCATTATTGCTGTGTGTGCACCTTGAGGATGGGGCTCTGCCCTCGCCCACAGCAATGGCACACAGCACAGAATCAAAGCCCCTATTGTTGCCCAGCCCCCTCATCCCAGTGCCTGGCTGCAGGATGAAGACAGGTGGGCCTGATGGAATTCCTTTTTAACAAAGCCACATCAGGTGCAGCTCATCCCCTTGTTTTTGCAGGAGGTTCCTTAGCAGGGTGTTCCCGGGTAGGCAGAGCATGGGCTGGATGGCTGCTCTGCAATGTCCCAGAGCTAATACGCAGCATCCTGCTGCCTGTGGTCCTTCTTCTTTCTTAAGCAGTGCTTTGTGCTTTCCTTACACAGGTGGAAAACCCTTGTGGGTTTTCAGAGGTGTCTGCTCAGAGTGCACCAGCAAATACCCAGCGGGGTGGTTTTATCTGACCCAGGCTGAATGTAGGCATTTAATTCAGAGAGACATTTCCAGATGAGAAATGAGAACAAGAAAAGGATATGTGCAAACCAGCTGGAAAATGCTTCCATATGAAGGCAATGACTGTTTAGAGATGAGTGTCATTCTGATTTGGGCTGGCATTGGCTGCTTTGGTGGGAAGGTGATGCTTGATCTAACACCAGCTACTGTTTTTCAGATCAACTTTTAGTTTTAATGAAGTGGAATAAATGATTTTGAATTAGTTATGCTAAAAAGAAGAAAGAACATGGAAGTCAGTTAATTTGACAGGTCAGGCAAAATATCTCACAAATTAGCAGCACGTTTAACTGTAACAAGATGTGATTTCTCTGTGTAATGGTATCAGCTGGAATGGGATTATGGCAGCCCATGCTTGGCAGAGCAGGTTGGCTAAAGCTACATGGTCTTAAATTCTTCCAGAAGTGTAACAGGATATAAAAGCCAGGTGCAGGGAAGTGGTTTATCTGAATTAAAAATTAACTTGCTCTGTGTGGGAGTTCTTAGCACATCTGGGTTTGCAATAGCTTGGAGTTGTGCCTGAGCCAGGTGAGTGCAATGCTCTGTTCCTGTTCATCTGTAGTGCTATTGCTGGGATGGGGACAGAGGAATTAGAGTTGTGCTGCTTTGTTAACTTTAGCAGTTTCTAAGTGCAGCTGCTGGGGGCTATGTGGCTCCTCAATGAAATCTTATTACTTACCTGTATTGTGATGAAATTAGTCACCTAATCTTGTTCCTTCACTGCCTTTTGCTAAAACAAAGCAGTGCTTGAGGTGTTCTGTATTGCTTAAAATATTTACTTGTTCAAGATGTGCATGTAGCAGACTGTGGTGAAAAAGGATATGACAGATACCTGCTCCCCACTCACCCTGCAAGAATGCCCTGGTCCCTGGTGGCTTGCACCAGAACCAGCTCCCCTAGGAATTATAGAACAATCTGGGTTGAAAAGGACCTCAAAGATCACCCAGCTTCAACCCCCCTGTTGTGAGCAGGGTCACCAGCAACTGGACCATACTGAGGGCACTGTCTGGCTCCCTGTGGAGCAGCTCTGCTGCCTCTGAGTAGCCTGTGAGCATCACAGATGCAGGGTTGGTGCTGGAAGCAGTGGAAGGCAGCTGCGGGCCTCCTCCATCCCTGTGTTGGGCGATGCCTTGATGGGATGATCCTGCTTCATCTGCACTTTGGTGGCATCGGGAAAGCAGTGTGTTTGTGCTGGGTGTTGTCACAGCCATCTGCTAGCTGTGTGTGCTCCTGTACAGCCCCTGCATCCCAGCAGATGGGTGTCAGCAGTCTGCTGCCATTTCCTTAACAGAAGCAATCCAAGGCACTTCCAGTGCCATGAATAATTAAAGATTTCTTTTTCATTGTTTTCAGAAAGCAATGAGAATTTGAAACTGTTTGACTAAACAGTTAGATCTAATTAAGAAACAGTTCAGCAAAGAAAAACCTTGACACTTATTTTTAGTATTTGACTGTACAATACGAATTTACATGTAAATTGTGCTTTGGAGTAGAATGCTTCCATGGAAAGCTGAGAGAATGTGTTGTGTGCTGAGTGTTTTGCAAATGGATTATCTCAGACCTGGGTTTGTAGTTCCTGCAGATGGGCTCAATTCCACCTTGGGGCTTAGGTGCCTGTTAGTCACACAGCTGTTTGTATATTTTTCTGCTCTACATGTTGTTGATATAACTGAGTGATTAAATATGAAACATATATATCTCCTGCAAGAGATTGTGATTAATGTATTTAGTTTTGAGTTTAGATGAAAAAAATCTGAAATGTTTGGAGAACCGGTGGGTGAAGGGCTGTACAGTCTGAGCTGTTATCAGCAGCACTGAAGTGCTGAGAGATCTGCACTGCTCTGAGGCTGAAGGATTAGTGCTGTCTTCAGCAATCCTGAGCAGTGCTTGATCTCAGGTGACGAGCAGTGCTCAGGGCTGTGTTTTACAAGTTGAGAGCAGAGAGGTTTGGCTGTGCTCAGCGTGGTCCTTCAGAAAGCTCGAACGTCTGACTTGTATTGAGATGCTCCTGCCTGTAGGGCTGTCTGTTGGTGTTCCACCTGAAGTGACAGCTCCTAACGTGGGTCAGAGAAATGCCTAAATTGTTTGTATGCTGATAAAAATAGTATTGTTGGTATTAGGTGATAAAGTGTGCTGTCTTAGCTGGAGATCATTGAATCATTAATATTGGAAAGGAACTCTCAAATCAAGTCCAATCTCTAAGATCAAGTCCAACCTCTATACATCCCCACTACGCTCACCAAGGCGAAGGGCTGTCCCTAAAATCGTGATGCTGGCTGTCATTTCCAGAGTCTAACAAGACTTTTTCCAAGTAATTAAGCCTTTGAATGAGTTTCAGAAAAGCTGTGAGGCTTTTGTTTCCAGATGCAGATCTCTCATATGCTTGGTTTTGCCTGGACACCTGGAGTAGATGTGTTCTAGTCTGGCTGTGGTAGCTATGAGTGAATATTAAGGACAGATACCCTTCAACTTATGCTTTAACTAAGGTTATGAAGGAGATGAGTTTTGAAGTTTGCTTAGCTTACATTCCATTTTCTCATGTGCCTGTGGCTTACAGCAGGCAGGAGGTGAGCTGTTGTTTGAGAGTGACCCAAATGCCTACCATGTGGCTCCAGGCAGAGCTGTGGCTCCTTCAGCATTTCAGGGCTTGTAGCTTCCCAGCTCTGCAACCCAATGGAGGGTTTGCCATCCTCTTGAAGATGTCCTTCATCATTCCTAGACAGAAGGATTTAAGGAAGCATTGGAATATGTGGTTTTCTGGTAGAAATCACCTTTTTGCCTCAGGATGGAGTGTCTGATCCCAGCCAGAGACCTCTCCAGGAATGCTGGGGCATGAGGTTAAGAGCTGTGTTCCTTCCCAACAGGGCTCAGACTCGAAGCTTCCAGTCCCTGTCATCCTGCAGCATTTAAGGACTGGGACATAAAGTCAGCTTGCTTCTCTTACTGGATATTAAACAGAGGTACACATGAACCTAATCCATTCTTTGTCAGTTTGGAAATTGCCTTACACTGTCCTGCAACTGTCCTACCTTATTTATCAGTCGTGACTGAATCATATTGCCCTATAAGGTTATTATTATTTTTCTTCCTTCTACTTCTGAAAACTTCATATCCCAGCTTTTGGCATCCTCCCTCCTGAGCCTTGCTGTTATATTCTGGTAATACTTCTAAAGGATGTGCTCTACATCCAGAAAATAAATGCAGTGATGGAGGGCGCTCATGTGAAACAGTCCTGCATCTCAGGTGTCAAAGGCAGATAAAATACATACCGGCTCCTGACAAGCATTAGATTTTGTCACTGCGTTAATGCTGGTTACATATCACTCAGATAGGAGCAACTCTTGCTTCTTGATTTATGTTCACTGGCAATGAAATGTCCACGATGATTAATTACGGCCCAGGATGATAGCGCCCTTACTCATACCTCCCTGCCCTGAGTGATTGAAATTAATACATATATTTGTATTGCTGTGGAATTTGCCATCAGCTGTTAAAATATTTGCACACTTGACATGCTGTGAAGGGATTTAGTTGAGACTTATTTTTGTAATCAGTAACTTGGTACTTTTTAATCGCAGTTTATAGCTGGGAAAGAAGAAGGTTAAGGATGAAATGATGGAAGTATTTACTGAAAAATTGTTATGACACTTTTAGCAATTTATGAGTTCTTAAACCATCATTTTCTGCAAGCGTTCTCAAAGGCTTTTACCTTTATATTTTGTCATAATTAAGTCTATAAATTACCCTCAGAGCCTGTATTTCCCAAAGATCAGACCCAGACACATACCTGGGCAAAATGGAGGACAGCTGCCCTGTCAAGAAAGACCACAGGCAGCAGAGCATCCAGGAATATCTCTGCTGCCTGCACAAACACATGGCCACTTACATTTACCCATCATTTCGGTCATGTTTTTTTTCTATTAAATTCATTTGTTTTGAGTGCACACTCGCTGCACCAAGAAGGGACAGAATCACACTCAGTGATGGTCTCAGGTAGTTTGTATTAACATTCAACAGCTGAAAAAACATGCGCAAAAATCAAACCGAATCCAAGCTCCCTTTATCACTTAAATCATAGAATCGTAGAGGGGCTTGGGCTGGAAGGGATCTCAAGAATCATGAAGCTCCAAGCCCCCACCACAGGCAGGGCCACTAACCTTCACATTTAATACCAGCCCAGGCTGCCCAGGGCCCCATCCAACCTGGCCTTGAACATCTCCAGAGATGGACAGGGCATTCACAGCCTCTCTGGGCAGCTGTTCCAGCACCTCACCGCTCTCTCTGTAATGAACTTCCCCCTGACATCCAACATAAATCTTCCCTTCTTCAACTTAAAACCATTTCCCCTTGTACTGCTACTATCTACTCTTTCAAAGAGTTGACTCCTCTCCTGTTTATAGGGTTTCTTTAGGTACTGGAAGGCTGCAATGAGGTCATACCACAGCCTTCTTTTCTTCAGGCTGAGCAAGCCCATCTCCCTCAGCTTGTCTTTGTAGGGAAGGTGCTTCTGCCCTCCGATCATCTTTAGTCCCATTGCATCTCTCTGCTAAATAGGAACGTGGTATTTCCCATGCCTGGAACAATCAGCTTTTCCCTCTGATCCTGTGCATGCTTTTCAGTTCTTCACGTGTTCTCACTCAGAGGCAATGCTTTCTGGTTTTTTTTTTTTTTTTTTTTTTTTTTATTTAGTTTTTGTTGGGACTAAAATACTCCTCTGAAGTTTCTGGCCAGCTTTAGTTCTGGTTTTCCTTCCCTGCCTCAGTTCCCTGTTTGTGAAGTGGAGATAATGCTGCTGCCTCGACTTGTCAGTGTAATTAATGTTGTGAAGTGCTCAGGTAGTGACAAACAGTAGAGAAAAGCCTAAAGGAAATGAAAAATCCTTCATTCAGAGCAGTGTTTGGGCAGCAGGGAGGAGATAAGGTCTCAGACATACTGGAAATACTGAATATGTTCTCCCTGAATGAAGTGTTCATCCTATGTGCAAGGAGGTGGGAGAACATGCAAAATGGTAATGGTGCAATTAAAGACATGCAAATAAATGGGATGCATGAGGTGAGGGTGCAAGGGCAATAATGTCAAGTGTTTCTGCCTTTCTTGGGCATCTTTCTGTAAAAATGAATGCATCAAAACCAATGAAAACAAAAATACTCTTAATAAAAACAGTGACCACTTCAGTTAAAAAGAAGATATTTCTCTGGCAAGATGAATAGAACTTCTCATTACTTCCGACAGTGTAATATCTTATGGATTACAGGGCCAGGTATTGTATGAGGGAATCGCAGAGCATCCTGAGTTGGAGGAGACCCATAGGGATCATTGGGTACTGTTGCTTCTGGGCTTAATCTATAAGGGTAAAAGGAAATTGTCACCCCTTGACGTGACTGGAAAAGTACATGTGTCAAGGTGAACTGGTTTTGCCATACATACAGTCCAGTCAGTGGCATCAGGGAAAAGCTGTTCAGAGCTCTGGGGCTTCCAGAAGGATTTCAGCAATCAGGAGGCAATGCAAGGAGCAGCTGACACATGCTAAGTCATCATTTCCAGCATCTGCCAGAGCAGCCACACGAGGACAGCAAGTTCCCTTTGAACATACTGTAGAAACTCGTGGGTTGGTTTGCTAGCTGGGCTGGATGAGACCTGAAGGGAAGATCACATAAGATGTAGCTGGTGTGTGGCTGGTGCTCAGTGTTTTGGAGGAGTTGCTAAGGAAGCCTGAAGCACTTGCTGTCCCATTTCCTTAGCGCTGCTGTGTCAGGGTTCGGTGGCACCTCTGCATGGCTGTCTGTTCACTCGTGTAACTTTGTCAGCCCCAGCCAACTGCTCTGTGAGAGCTGGGAGTGTGTTAAGGGTCAATTCCTTAAACAGTGAGTAGAACTGATTAGAGAGCTCCATGCTTGAATACTGATGTACATGTATACTACTGCTGCCCAGCCAGAAAGCAGCCCAAGAGGTGCCAGCCTAATGGAATCTGCTTTCAGAAGTCTTTCAAGAGTGGGGGTTACTTATCATGGGAGACATCAGAATAGCAATGCAGGGGGATCGGGCATGGTGGCCCTGCTGTTGGCTGGGTGTCCTTGGGTAGCTCAGTGGCATGAAAGACCCATTGGTGATGGGAGGAGAAACTGCACCTGGTGGAGGGCCCTGGCTGCTTCCTATGAAGGGCTCTGGGAAGCACACATGAGGCTCACTGCTGCTATCTGAGCATTACTGAGATTGATGGCAATTTGACTCATCCCTTTCCCCTAATGATTTTTAATTTTCTTCAAATGGAAGAAATTACAGCTATTTTTTTTTATTTCAGGAGATGATACATCTTTGAAATTCTTTCAGATATAGAGTCAAACTGCATCCTCAATTAAAGGACACACAAAGTCTGGACCATCGTTCTGCTCCCAAATGTAAATAAATATCTTACTGCAGATTTCCACCTTCTGAGCCTGCTACACCTTTCTCAGCTGTTTGGGGACAGATGGTGACCTTCTTCACACACGAAGGCATCGTCCTGTTACCGCCTTCTATCATCCCTGCCAGTTCTTTCTCATTAACATGAAGGAATGTGAGAAGTGATAAATGTTGAGAGCAAAGCCCCGTGTGAGAGCAATGTGGCATTGCTGTCACCAGAGAAAGAAAACTGCATTTAGAGAATATCTCTGAAATGTTAACGAGGAAGCCCATATAAATCTAAACCTGCTTAAAATGCGCCTTCATAAAATCATTGTCACAGATGGTGAGGAAAATAATGTAAGTACTGTATATATGCACAGGAGTGTGCTCATTTACATGGCTTTCTGCAGCAATAGATTCTCACAGCTTTTATGAGTTTCACCAGCTTCCGTATTTGCAAGCAGATCAAAACAAACTAATACAGCAGCCCCTGGATTGCCTTCAAGGAGGAATTTGTTTTCTGTTGAAATGATCATTTAAGAGGGGCTAACAAAGTGGTTAATGTGATGCCAAACATCTTTGGCAAATTGCGACTCCTTCTGATGTTTACTGAATGGATTTTCTTCAGCTCTTTAGATCTTGTGGTCAGCCAGATCTGCTGTTCCAATGGGATTTGTGGATGGCACATGGATGAAGCTAGCCCACACGTTTACATGTTTTCCTTTGACACAGAATCACATAATGGCTTGGATTGGAAGGGACCTCAAAGATCATGAAGCTCCAACCCCCCACCACAGGCAGAGCTGTCAACCTCCATATCTTATACTAGACCAGGCTGCCCAGGGCCCCATCCAACCTGGCCCTGAGCACCTCCAGGGATGGAGGCACCTGGGAATGCAGATCATGGTGAAGTGACACCTTGCAGTGGGTGCAGTAACTGTGCGGCTCATTGCAGTGTGGGGTATGTCAGATCCCAGCCTGCTCCTGTGCCTGCCAATGGGAGAGAGCTCTGCCCTTGCACTCGTGGTTCTTGCGGGTGCCCACCAGAACAGTGGGTTGTTCCCAGCACTGTCTGATTTACTTGCTGGTTTGCTGGAAGTTTTCAAAGGTTGTCAGGGGAATATGAAATTGCAGAAGGAAATGAGGTGGTTGTGTGCTCTGAAGAAGCATGGGGCTGCTGGAGAGGGTACAGTGTGCTTAGCTCCCTGCAGAATGGAATTAATCTCTTTTCATGGTTACAGTGGAAAATTGAAAGAGGGCTGGGAGAATGTGTTTAGCTTAATTTCTACGCAATGAAATCCACAATGAAACCTGTGGGTTGAAGGACAGGGGAGCACTTCAAGCTGTTCTGGTTGATATCGTGGTGTTTCTCTCTTTAGCCTCTGTGAAGTGGATGCTGCTGTTTTATTTCTATTTTTAGGTTATAAACTATGTAAATTAGTGGGTTTTTTGTTTTTATTTTCCCTCTGTCCCTGGTAACACGGACACACCCTTGATGTCTCTAACAGTGCTTCCTTGATTCCAGTCATGGTCTCAGAAAGACAGTGGACAAATCTGCTGTTTACAGCCTCAGGTTTCTTTCTTGCATGTGAATCTGTGTTGTGGGCTTGGACTGGGAGCTTGGAGTAGAAATACTGTTTGTGTTTGGGAAGTGTTTCTGAAGTAAGCCACGGGGCTCTGACTTTCACCTGGCTTTGAAGAGGTGGGAGATGAGTTTAATGGTAACTGCTGCTTTCAGGTGAGACATGCCTGACAAACAGCTCAGCAACTGAGTTTACAGTTCACTGCTGCTTCCTACAGACAGCACAGCCTGCTCTCCCTGTGTTTACATCGACCCTTTGCATTGATTTATTGCCATTGTCGATCAAATTCCTTGTGAAAGAACAAAGGGCCTCTCGGCATTTGACACAGAAACCTTTTAATTATAGATAAGTTCGGGAGGGGCAAATCCTGAACAAGTTGCAAATTCACTAATTGTATCTCTTGTGAATGGTTCTGTTGAACAACTAATTGTGGAGAGGAAGTGATCTTTCCATAGGTGTTGTGGTAGAGCTCACAACGACTTGTTAATTCTCCTTTGTAGTGATGTGTCAGTGAAACTATGCTTGCGGTCTTTATGGCTGTCCCTCACTAGCTCGTTTGAGACACATGCCTATAAAACTCGTGGTGTGCTGTATAAGTCTGAGGAACATAACTCATGTTGTTCTGAAACTTCTTTAAGTTCTCCAGTTCCTTTGTTATAAGCCGGCATCATCTGGTTGTTGGGGTGTGTCTGTGGGCGCCTGGAGATGGGGGTGGCAATCCGGAGCCAAAGGGGGTCCAGTTTGGGGTTGAACTGCAGCAAAGGCACAGCTGAGGTAGGTGTTATGCTGCACGAATGTAAGACCAACAGTAACTTTGCACTATTTAATCCTGAACTGATATGCCAGAGGTTGGACACATTGCTGCCAGCTAAATTCAATTATGATTTCGTTTCATGCATAATTACAAAATATGGTTTAATGCCGTTCGCATAGCTTCAAATTAGCTGTGCTACAGGATAGGTGAGGCTCCTGCCTGCCGAGACAGCACTGAGCCCTTCTCATTGTGCCGCTTAAAAGCAATTGTTCTCATTGTTATTCACCGACAGTGACTGTTGCCCTATGCAAACCCACGGATGGCTGTGAATTCTCGTGGCTTAGCACGATATTCCTAGCTAGATTAACACCTGCTCTGCCTTCTTCGGGGAAATCACAGAAATTGTGTCTCTCGTGATTGATGACATAGATGCTCCTCTGACAAAACTCCACATTAAGATGAAAAGGAAAGATCCCTTTTACGCCTCGTTACCAGGTGCCTCATAGAATTATTTCTTAGAACCTTTATCCTCAGGAGTTTCTTCTCCACGAAAATGATCTGTAAATTGAAATGCCGTTTGCGTGGCAAAAGGGGAGTGAACGCCTCTCAGAAATGCGGGCGGACCAGACAGCAATGGGATGTGTGCGCTGGGATGGGGCAGGCGGGGGCCGGGGTGAGGGGAGAGATATGGGGCTCCTCCGAGGGTCCCGATGCGCCCCTCCCCCGGCGTGGAGTTACACCTCGACCTGCAGGAGTTCTGCAAGCGCTTCGTTGGTAAAGACGGAACGGTCTGCTGAGATGTGAACTTTGCATCCTGGACTGAGCTGACATTTAGAAAATGAATGAAAACTTGTAAACCAGAATGATCAGTGCTCAGGGGCAATGGGATGAATGGTGCTGGGGCTTTTCATCTGAATTAATGTATTTTATGCCAGCAAAATATCTTTGTGTGTGGGCCGAAGAGTATTTAACAAAGTCATACAACTTTTCAGAGAGGTAACCCGTCCCATTGCAAAGGTTACATCACTCGCTTTGTTCTGTTAGCACAGCAGCCCAGGGCTGGCCTACAGCTCACTGCTGTAGCATAAATAACAGGAAAACGATGGTGAGATCCTTCAAGCTGAATAATAGAGGTATTTGCGGACACAAAAACGATGACTATATTTAATGAGCTAGAAACCACGTACTGCTAATTTATTTCTGGAGCTGTTTCAGTTATAGAGATACAACAGCGTTAAACTTCTCTCTGTATTCCCTTTCTAAACTCAAGTAGCAGTAAGTATGGTAATTAGCTTCCACAAAAATTAGGTATTCAAGGGAAGCTTAATTGCATATAGCCAAGTGTATCGAGGTGCTGATAACTTCCTTACACAAGGCCTGGTGCAGGGCAAATATTTGTGGTTTGCATGGCTCTGGCACCGGGCGGTGGGGCTGAGGAAAGAGGCTCACGCAGCGCCGAGGATAAACAATAAAGCAGAGTTATTCCCTGCCAGGGATTTGGAGTCATAGCTCATTAAATTCTCTGGCATAATACAAGTTATTCTTTTATTGTGCATGGTGCAGGTACTGCTTTGTTTTGGGCTGATGGATGTGGTGCACGTAGCTCGTCCCAGGGGCTCTAATTGAGAGTAGCTCGTCAAAGCAGAGAGGTGTGCTGGCACTGCCTCTGAAGCTGCCACGTCAGAGCCCATCGGGTTATCCTACTTCTTTATTTCACTTTATATTTCGCTCTATATTGTGGCTGATTGGCATTAAAAAGATGGATGTTTTCCTTGGAAGATGAATGAATACAGTTAGATGAGATTTAATTTTAGGTTTTAAATGTAGTTATTGTCTTTTGGCCTCTATGACAAATAAACAAATATCTGACTCCTCCCCAAACTATGTTCCTTTCCCCCAGAGACATCAAACATATCGATATCAATATTTTTCTGTAAGATATAATGCCAAAAAGGCCTCACAATGGCTGTAGTGACGGCATAAGATGTGACCAGCTGCCACTGGCCTTACAGGTAGCTTGTATCAGCAAGGTGAGGTGCCAGCAGCCGTCCTTGTAGCACTAAACAAGGTGTAGGTGCATCTAAGATAGCAAGGTTGCTTGGTTTTCCTGTTAAAAAAGCTTTACTCCCTTAAGATCCACATAGAACATCTCAACACCTGAAATTCTCTCTGATCCACTGCACAGATGATGATCTAATGTCTAATTAGAGAGGTTGTGGTGAGCTGGGGGTTGGCCTCTTCTCTCATGTCGTTAGTGATAGGACTAGAGGGAATGGTTTCAAGCTATGGCAGGGGAGATTCAAGCTGGACATTAGGAAATACTACTTCTCAGAAAGGGTGGTCATGCACTGGTATGGACTGCCCAGGGAGGTTGTGTTGAGGGACATGGTTTAGTGGGAGCTGTTAGTAATAGGTGAATGGTTGGACTGGATGATCTTTTAGGTCTTTTCCAACCTTGGTGATTCTATGATTCTAATTTGAAGGTGAACAAAGAGTTGATTAGAAATGAAATCTATAACTTTCTTAGAAGTACCAGTGGTATCCCTCTTCATTTAATGCTGACATCAATCATCAGTTAGCTCTAAAAGAAGGTTAACCCACAGCTAACCCCAGCAGTGGACCAACCCAGTGATTCTGAGGAATGCTGCTTCAACCCAATGGGAGGCAGGTAGGCATTGCTGTGGCTACACATGTGCTTGCTTTTCTTCTGAAGCAAATTTCTAATCCTTTCAGGTTGTTACCATTTTTGTCACGCCGCTAAGTGATTAATTGACAGACAAAGGTGTCTATTCTATCTTTGTCTTCTCATAATTACTAAATGCTTGAATGAAGCTGATTCAAACCTTTTTTATCATGGTTTTTCTGTTCCCAAGTTGTTGAGAGATAAACACATACATTACTGTAAACCCACAGCTTTATTCTAAATGATAGTTACTGCTTTTTGCATCTAAAACTACAACACTTGCATCTTCAGTAGATGGTTACTAAAAAATCCAGCATTATTTTTCTATATGGGATTTATGTTGTACATAATATATAATTGAAAGCCTAAACTGTCACTTAGGCTGCAGAATGCACTCTACTTAACACTTGATTGGTTCCTTTGAGTTCAACTGAAAGAGTGAAACAGAAGAAATAATTGTGTTTTGGGTCAAGATAGTGGTGAAATGATTTGGCTGTTGCTTGAGGACATAGCAATTTCAGCATCAATAATATATAACACAGAGTTATATGAATAAATCTCTGCTGTCATTCAATTCAGTGGCTCCTCAGCCTTAGAAGATCCCCTTTGTACGTGTGTTCTGCAGTGGTGTGAAAAGTATGGTACATTTATGGAGAACTCCTTGTGGGGTTCAATGGTGCGCTCTGTGGTAATGTTTGAGATTCACTCATCCTGGGTACAAGTAGCAGGGACAGCTGCCCTGACTTTAGTGCTGTAGGGTGAAATGAATGTAGGCTGCAGGAGCTCATTACTCTCAGAGTGCCATTTTGGGGATCCCACTGACACGTGCAACAACTGAACCAAGTTCTGTATTTTATGTTCTTTCTTACAACTGAACAATATGAAGATGGGGGTGAACTTACATTTTATTACAATCGTATTTACTTGATGTAAGCTGCTAAAAAATGTTCTTTGTTTTATTAAAGGGCCAAAAAAGTGTTTTCTGAGATAGTTGTGTGAAAGGATCCCTTAATGGGTCACTGCTGAAAATACAATCAATCATTTCTGAAACATCAGCATATATAGAGTGGTCATAAAATGCCGAGTGGGGCAGGAGCCGTAATCTGTCCTAAGCTCAAATAAATCATGATCAGCACTCTTAATAAGACTGGGTTCTACTTGGCAACATGACCTGAGATGGGGATGGCAATTATTGCTTAGTATTGTCTTTTTGTGACCACCATGCTGGCTGCAGCAGCAGCCTGGGGAGCAGTGGAAGAAGTGGGTGGTTCCTCCTGAGCTGAACATACCCCTTATACCCCTCCCAGAGCCCCCCCCAGGAACTGCCCATCATCTGGGGTGGCTGAAGCTCCAGCTCTGCTTTGAAAAGCGCTGTAGAAATGTGCTTTATTCTAAACTGGTTTAAAAACTGGAATTCTTTTTCCTCTTAAGAAAGGTGTGGTCTTCCCAACTGCAGCAGTAACCATGTTAGAAATGTCTTGTGGGTTATGCTGCAACAATGAGCAGTGTTTCCCAAACCTTGTAAGCCAGAGGTGGTATTTCAGTCCTAAAATGTTTATAGAAGTATTTGGAATAGAATACCAATATTATTCTTTAATAGTAACTTTCAATGAGAAATTACAGTCTTAATATGGATCCATGATTAAGAATGCCGTCAAAATGTACATAGGTTTGAGTAACTCATGAGGAGGTTCATCCTTTCCTCTCCAAACATGCAAAGCCCGACTGATGCAACCCATTCAGGATGTAGTGTGGGGAGAGGACTTAAGATAAAATTTGGTCCCCAAAGAAAGGCAACAAAGCTGGTGATGGGTCTGGAGCACAGGCCACAGCTGGGAATATTCAGCCTGGAGAAGAGGAGGCTCAGGGGAGACCTTATTGTTCTCTGTAACTATCTGAAGGGAGGTTGCAGTGAGCTGGGAGTTGGCCTCTTCTCTCACGTCATTAGTAATAGGACTAGAGGGAATGGTTTCAAGATGCACCAGGGGAGATTCAGTCTGAACATTAGGAAGTATTACTTCTCAGAAAGGGTGGTCAGGCACTTGGAATGGACTGCCCAGGGAGGTGGTGGAGTCACTGACCCTGGGGGTGTTCAAGGAATGACTGGATGTTGTGTTGAGGAATGTGGTTTAGTGGGAGCTATTGGTAATAGGTGAATGGTTGGACTGGATGGTCTTGTAGGTCTTTTCCAACCTTGGTGATTCTGTGATTCTAAATCCATTCATTATAAGAAAACAGTCCTGAGGAGGTGTTTTTGAAAGTGACAGCAGCTTCTGAGACTTTGGGCAGATGCACCCAAAACGAGAAAACAATATTTTAGCTGATGAGATAAAAAGCCACTATAGGTTTGAGCAAGATTTTTACATGAAGAATATATTGTTCCCTTGAGAATCCCACTGGGATCGTTGTCAGCAGCACTGAGCACTTGTCATTTATCTGTGATGAAAAGGTGAAAACTAACGCTGTGCTCATCTCTAGGCTTAAGAAAATGTGGGGTGAAATGCCAAGCACTGTTATCACAATGTGCCCAAAGTTATGCGTATCCTGAAGGGTTTGCAGCTTCAGAGCGTATTAAAATGGTTTGGAAGTAGTATTGCAGAACGCAAGAATCTGATTTATGAATAGGAGGAAATTAAAGTGATATGGCATACCTAATTATTTTTGTTTTTGACTTAGAAATATCATAACTGTCATAAAACCGAAATTGTCTTTTGATTGTAGTATTATGCATTGAAATAATGTGTAGGAAAGTTAATCTTTTGAATCTTAAGAAATAGCTTATGAAATAACTTTTTCTTTTTTTCGTACCAAGTATACATTTCTTCTGAAAGTTCTCTTTCATTGGAAATATTGCTAGGAATGAAATGAAGCTGTGCTTCTCACAAAGGCCTGGCGGGCTGTCCCTGGGCAGCAGGATGGCTCAGCTCCTTGCTGAGGCCTGGCTTCACTGCAAGGGTTTGTTTCTGGGAACCTCTGTGGACCTACTGCCTTTGTGTCAGGGGAATGAACAATGGAAGAGAAGGGAAAGCCCCATATTGCATGGACAGGTCCTTGAGTAGTCAAAGCCATGGAGGAAAACAAGTCCCTTCATAGAATTATACAATTGTTAAGGAAAAGATTGTTGGGAAGGACCTCTGAGATCTCCAACCCACCATGCCCACTGCCTGCGTCCCTCCATGCCATGTCCCCGTGGTTCTGGAACACTTCCCAGGTTGCAGATCCACCATTCCATGAGCTCAGGATCTGCCCTTAGGAAGGCCTGGCAACATCTCTTTATAAGAGCATTCCTTCTTTTGAGGACAAGAGAAGAACATCCAGGAGCACTAGTGGAGCACTATATATGAGAGCTTATTGGGCTGTTGGAGAAACCAAGGCCATCCCATCAGCAGCCCTCGCTGCAGGCTGGCGCCTTACAGCATTTTCCTTCACATTTTCCATTTTGTGCACTGTTGGCCAACTCAATGTTGACTGATTTATATTCAACAGGAAAATTGGATTTCAGAGTACCTCTAGGAGTGCTGCAAGAAGGCAGCCAGCCTAACAGGAAGATTATTCTGCAATATCAATGAATAATGTAGCTAATGAATTAAATCTAGCCACCTAAGGTTCAGTCTGCTCGAGATGCGCAAAAATGCACATGAAAATGAGTTCTTGTATTAAAAATACCATTCTTCTTCTTCTTTTTTTTTTTTTTTTAATTTCCATCAGAACATACATTACATGAGTACATCATTTTATGTACAGTTGTAGGGTAAATGTTATTACACCACGCAAGTTTACTCTAAATACCAAAAGAAATATTGAGTTATCTCACATTTCTGTTATAAACCTGTTCCTTTAGTTATTTGTTTTTACAGTGCATCCACGTTCAGGAGTCATAGGAAAAAATGACACTCGGTATTTATTCTATTAGTAGGATATTAGTCAGAAGCATTGAATTTTTCATGATGAAGAAGAGCATAATTCTCACTAACACTGGGGGTCACCATTATCCATCATCTCTCTTGGAACACATGGGGTCATTCTGGTTGCCTTGAGTTCCCACTTGCAATGGCTTCTCGCTAGTGAAGTGCGTGGGGAATTCTGTCATGGATTCAGATCATCTTCAAATTCTTGCCTTTTCACCTTGAATGGTAAATATTCTTAGCTTGACATTTTATGCACAATAAGTTTAATTTTAGTAGATTTTATCATTTTATTTTAATGACTCATTAAAAAGCCATTTTGTTTATGGATTGCCTTCACTTTAAGCAGTATTTGAGAAGTTTTATGATTTATAAAAATGAAGTTATAATACCTTAAGCTGACTGATTTCTATCTCTGAAATCTCCATGGGGCAGGTGCAGTGATTGTTAGCAGCTTGGTGAGTATCTGATGCTTGAGTGTTTTCAACAAGAATTCCCTGAAGTGCTCTTCTGTTGTTCTTTAACTTCTTAAAATTCTGTTTTAAATACAGAAGTTGAAGGCTGAAGTGGGATGGTGGGATTGTGATGGCAGGCAGCAGCAGTTCAGGGTGATTCAGACTGACTAGCAAGAAATGATCTTTGTATTGAAATGGATTCACTTATTGAACTTTCACAGCTTCTTCCAAAAGCTGCTCTAGATTTAAAAATTAATAAAGATATACCTTAAAAAATCATCAGCATAACTGATGTTTAAAGGAAAGCATGTGCATCCATAGGCCAGGAAGAGCCTGGTGGGCTCGGGTGTCACCCTTTCATGTTGGGGACTATTGGCAGACTCCAGGCAGCATTTCCCCAGTGAGTGCCTTCTCCCCTCCTGCTCTTGCTCCCAGTGTTAGAAATGCCATGGATAATTGCAGTGTGTTGTTGAACCTTGTCCTTTCTGTCTGTGTTTCACAACTGTTGAATTAAATACAAGGCAGTTTAGGCTATTGTGCCTCCCGTGGTGAGCCACGGTAACGGGCAGGAGTGGGAGTTACTCCTGGCAAGGTAGAAACAAGGGAACGTTTATCTATTTCAATGAGAGGTGAAATAGAATATATAAGCTGAGGCTAAAGTATGCTAACAGGGCTGGCTGTAATGAGACTATATGTCTTACAAGCACTAACAATTATATTTCCATTACTAAAATACACGTAAGCAATGAAGGCAATTACGCTGCAGTCGCTGTGGGGCTATGAACGTCTTACTGAGTACACCCAGGAATCAGGCAGGTATTTCATATATTGACAGCTGTATTCCAGCTTTCACCCTAGCTCACATCAGGAATCTCTTCTGAAATCAGCTCAATGAGAGGAACTGGAAGTCAAGACAGAAAGCAAGCTGACCTAATGTATAGTGCTTGAGGAGGGGATGCAGGATAAAAGCATTTCTTTGCTAACAACCAGCAGCTTGGTAAATCTTGGCTTGCAGCAGGCATCCCATTCTGCCTGCAGTGCTGTCCCAGAATCAGTGCAGGCACTGCTACCCCAGCCAACAACACAGCCCTGCTGTGGTGCTGTGTAGCACCAGCTTCTGTTTCCTCAGACTTACCTTTCTGTTGGCTGCCATCTGTGCTTTCTTATTTTATGCTTTTCAGTACAGGAAGCATATTTTCCTTCTGTGGCTGTGACGTTTATAGCATAATAAAGCCATGGTGTGGGATTTGAGCTGCAAATAACTTGATAACTGCCCAGTTATGTGGCTGCAGGAGAGGATCCATGCACACAGAGAAGATGGATTTTCTGGAGGGTGAGCTGGGAGCATCCTCCCTGGTCCAACGTAGAGCTGTTGGGGTAGAGCATGAGGCAATATTGGTTGGTTTTGGCTGGTTTTTGGTGTTTTTCTAAATACATTTTCTCAGTGCCACCCCTTCACTTTGAATCTTTATATATATGTACTAGATGAAATCATACTTGAAGTTTTGTCGATTTAAATGAAATCAGTAAGTCTGTATATTGGAACGTGACGCATATATACTCTGTGCTGCCCTGTGGCTGTTCTCCTACACGGTGCTTCTGCAGCCTTTTAAGGCATGAACAGATCTACTTGCTTTATAGTTATGCTGTGACACAGTGTGATTGCTGTGTTTCACTCCTCAGCGAGGGGAAAAATCTCTTGTTACTTTCAAGAACTTGTTTTTACCTGGAAGGTATATATGCTAACACAACAACATCACCAGCCCTCTTGTACTACTTTCACTGCTTGTCTTGTCTTGGGTGACGGTGGCCAAGGAGGATGTGAGAGCAGATTGGAAAGCTCATCTCAGTGTGTGGGGGAGCTCTGGCTTTTAAAATTCAGAATTGTATCTGTGTAAGAATTACTCACATGTTCTATGAAAGTTTCCTAAAATACATTATAACCACAGAATCACAAGGTTGGAAAGGACCCTCAAGATCATCCAGTCCAGCCGTCCTCCCATCACTGTTGCTACCACAACCACTAAACCATCTATTGTAGCTCCTCATCCAGACGCCTCTTGAACACTGCCAGGGATGGCGACACCGCCACCTCCCTGGGCAGCCATCCCAGTGCCTGACCACTCTCTAAGAGAAAAAGCTTTTCCTTATGTCTAATCTAAACTCTTCTGGTACAACTTGCAGCCATTTCCTCGGGTCCTGTTTGTTGCCTGGCAGAAGAGGCCAAACCCCTCCTCATCATAACCTCCCTTCAGGAAGTTGTAGAGTGCAATGAGGTCTCCCTTGAGCCTCCTCTTCTCCATCGGTGCAGCCTCAGTGAAGGTATGTTCCCCCTGGGCTTTGATCCTTACGTAGTGGTGTGTCCATGGGAAGAGTTCAGAAGGTTTAAATTCCACATGAGCTGTGTGGTGGTTGACTGCATTCCATGTGACAGCTGATTACCACTGAGCATCTTCAGCAAAGTTTCGTTTCTAATTAACCTGGCTGCCAGGAGATTTCTCTTTGTCTCTCAGAAGATATGTATTCAGACCATCAATCCATCTGTTCCAGTAAAATGTGTGCCAGTGTGTACACAAATAAGAAAAACAGAGCTCTGACTTATTAAATTTCTAGTGCAGGCCTTGTTGTTATGAGCTTTTGATCAGATACAGTCTTTTCTTGAGCTCAATCCAATATTCCTGGGTGGCAGCTATTTCTTCAGCCCTTTTATTTATTATTTATTTATTTATCTTAACCCTTATTTTATGCAGTACTCTCCCATCGGTTTTCTGCTCGTCCAGCACGCACCCCTGCTTGACTCACTCTGTTGGATATAGGTGCTGTGCAGGAACTGCTCTTGGGTCAAAGAACAGCTGGGTGCATCTTTAAAAGCGTAAGTTTCCTTTCTGCAATAACGTAATTAACTTAGGCATAAATAAGTAAATTAAACGTATAAAACAAACAACTCTTCTCCAAGTTCCAATTCCACTACAGGTCATTAAAACAAGACTCCAGAGATGCTTTCATCCCATGTAGGTGCCCGTGCTGCCAGATCATGTTTAGCAGAGGTGCTCAGTCTCACCAGAAGGATGTAATCTTGCACAACAGTTTATTTTTATTGAACAGCAGTTCTGCTCGTAGCCTGCTGTGGTGTTTGCTCCAAGGGCTCCTTCTGAACCTGGTTCTTAAAGTCTGCATGCAGCTGGAGGAGCAAGCAGAAGTGTCAAGCTGCCATAGAAGTCAGCTGGAATTAGGAAATCAATTAACTCCAAAAAGTGTTACCACTTTGGTCAATTGCTTGCTTCTCTGCCTCTTTTTATTCTCTATGGCTTTTTCCATCTTAGATATACAGATAATTTAAGTTTTAATTTGTCAATCTGTATTAGCACAACAAAATTCACAGGAGTTACCTTGCAATTAGCTCCAGGCTGCACTTTTGCATAAGCACAGAAACCCAGCTGCTTTATGAGGAGTTGTTCTTGCATGATAACTTACTCATATGTATGTCTGAACTCTTAGAAAATTTAGCCCTGGGGACTGGCTTTTTAAATGAACTATGAAAATCCTCTTGTTAGGCAAGGAAACTGGAATGTGGGTCCTGCCCTCAGCACACCTGGGCAGTCTGGACAAGAGCACTGGGCAGCTCCTCAGCCTCGGAGCACAGGGATCAGGAGCAGCAGCTGCTTGGTCTGAGCGTCTGCTGAGTCTCCTGTGGATGGGTTAATGAACCTGCCTGCATCTATTTCTAGCATTTTTAAGTTTGCGCATCTGGGAGCTGGAATTCTGGAAAGGCCCTGAAGGTGTTGGAAGGCCACACATGGTTCCACTCAGTGGCAGTCCCAGCATCTCATCTCTGCCTTAAGTCTGGAGTGGGATTTTCAGCCACCCTGGAAGACAATGTTCTACTGCACATCCTTGGGACTTTCACACTTCTAATGACTGAAACACCTTCAGAAGTCCCATCCTTAGCATTCCTCATTACCGTTTCATTTCCAGAAGTGCTTAGCAGCTTTGCCTGGGCTTTACTGCTGGATATCACTCAGGTGAAATCTTCCCAATCTCCTCGCTTAATATGATGGTAAGTGCTGCAGGAGCTATGCTGAGGACACTTAGAACCAGGGCCAATTTGAACCACAATCCAATTGTGGATTCAATCTTTGAAACACCTGCCAAAAACCACTGAGTAGAGATGAAGCCTCGTGCTATTCCAGCATTCCCCTTTGTCAAGCATTCAGTTCCCTGTTTGATCTCCAGGACCCAAATAAATGAGAGTTTACCTGTTTAATCCGGTATCTAAATTAAATATGATGATTACAGATGTACTCAAACTGAAAAATGAATGCTGGTATTTTTTCATTGAGATCTGGATTTATAATGAAATGATTTATTACTTTCAAATTAGGAGAATTAGAAGTTACAGTGTTTGTACTTGTGATTGCTACCAACTGCTTATATTTGCATCTCATGTTTTTAACACAAATGCCAGCCTTCTTTTGTAGAGAATTACTCTGAGTTGACGATGGTGCCCTTCTGAGGTTTTGTTTTCTGTACCTTTCTGACTGAGCACAATGCATAGGGGAGAAACTGAGGTTATTATGTCATGTTTCCAATTCTAGGAACTGATCAAAATTTGAAGTCTCAAATGCCTTCCTAACAATAAGATTTGGGCTTGTTTGAGCTGCCTTCTTGCCTATAGCTTTAATTTCTAATGCGTTTCATAATCTCAACGTAACGTTTATATATACTTTGATATTTTTCTTTTTGATAATATTTTTTAGTCATTTCTGAGGCTTAGAACATGTGGGGAAGCCTTTAGTGATGTTCTTCCATCCAAATGGTTGCTGATAAAGGTAGGGTGAAATGATAACCATCTGCAAAAATCCCCATTCCTCTGAGAAGAGGGAATAATGGAGAAAAACTGCCACCTGGTAAGCAGGGCTTCATGTACTGCCACTGGGATAACCAAGCAAGGGAATCATAGAATCACTCAGGTTGGGAAAGGCCTTATAGATCATCAAGTCCAACCACAATCTAATCATGCTACTCTAACTATCAGCCCTCTGCTAAACCATGTCTCTGAGCACCACATCCAAACAGTTTTAAAACACATCCAGGGACAGTGACTCAACCACCTCCCTGGGGAGCCCATTCCAGTGCTTAACAACACTTTCTGTACAGAAATTTTCCCTGATATCCAATCTAAACTTACCCTGGTGCAACTTAAGGCCATTTTCCCTTGTTCTGTTACCTGCCACCAGTGAGAAGAGACCAGCCCTGTGGTAAGCACCTTTAAAATGAATCACTGCTCAGCTGCTTTTCATGGTTCTTAAGGCAAGAAAGCATTGAGGCAGATGATCTTTAAGTTCCCTTCCAACCCAAGCCGTTCTGTGATTCCATGAAGGAGGAAAGAGAAATAGTTGCAAACAGTGATGGAAGATATTCACTTTGGTGGTTCACTTGGTATGCAGAGCCTGGAACAGCTGAGTGTGAGCAGAGCACAGTGGCAGATGGAGCTTTGTTTCCTGGAGATGAAGCAGAATAGCAGAGAAGGAAGGCTGTTTGTGGGCAGAGCCCCTTGGTTAGAGTGTTGGCTGCTACTGTGAGCCTTTATTTTCTTCCAGGAGACCTTGGGTAAACTGCAACCAGAGTTACTGGCAGTAGAAAAGACTTTGCAGGCAGGTTTGTCTTGACTCATGCACGTTATCTTCAGTACTGAATAGATATTTGACAAATTAATGAAAGGAAGAAAGAGATCTTGTTCATTTGGTTAAGACTTATATATAGAACATCATATTAATATGGGGGGAAAATGTCTGTCATCTTTATTGCAGGTTTACCATAACCTGGCATAAGAATAATGTGCAATATTAATGTGTTTATACATTAGTGTATCTTGTTAAACTATTTAAAGTTAACTAATGTTTGGCCGTTTTGAAACTTTAATTAGCATTTAACAAGAAAGCAACAGTATAGCCAATTAGAGATCTAAGCAATAACACACACACACATACTTCAATTTTCTAGCAATTAATTGATAACTAGTTTACCGTGGGCTAATAATTAAATGAGAAAACATTCTGAGCAAATTGAAAGCACTGATGCAAATGAGTTCTGCATTTATTCCTTTCAAATTCACTGACCACATTATCTAATCTGTCGGGAACAGAGAAATCCTGAATTATGCTGAGCGTACGCTCGAGCTGACTAACCAACCCTTACAGCAGCGCTCGCCACTTTCTGGAAGCTTTCATTGCCCTCCTGAAGGAAAGCCTTGTAGTGCAGCACTGAGGCTGATAGGGGAGGGGAACATGGATGCTCAGCTCCTGCCTCTGCACCTTTCCCAAGGTGAAGTCATCCCAACTATGTCTGAAGATGAAGGGATCACCATTTCAGATGCTCTGTGTTGGCAGCACCTTCAGTGTTCTGCCAGTAGAGAAAAATAAGTGACAAATTTGACAGAGAGGAATATAATCCTGCAGAACAATTTGGTACACTGTCTGTGAAAAGACAGTCTGTCTGTGAAGACGTTTTTCTGCAGACTGCAGCAGTGATCATTGGGAATTGCTCCTTACAAGCAGGAAACGTCCCCATCGTTCCTATTTGAAGCAGAGCAATCTCCAGCATGCAGAAGATGAAGGCTCGTTTTGTCCCAAGGTTCATCTATTCGTGATATCTCCATCATCTGGACAGGCAGTGAGGTGAAAATGTCTAAGCTCCATTAAATTTAAACACAAGCCATCTGCTCAAACAGAACGTGCCCAAAGATAGTGGTTCCCAATTCCACCATTGCCCTGAGCACTGTGAAACTGCCAAGTCAATACACTCAGCTGTAAACTCTGAAAACTTCAACTGCTTTCCCAACAATGAAACTGGAAAAGAAGGAGGTGTTTTAAGAGGCAATTCTTCTTCGTGAGACATGAAGCAATATTTTCATTTGTTTATCTTATTGAAGTTAAGAGGTGCTGTTTTATTAGTGTGAAATTGGTACGTGGGGTGTCATGGCATTGCTTAAATGAGTATAGTGTAAAATAATTTGTGTTCAGATTTTGCTGTAGTGTGCATTCACTGGTGGATGTAGGTTATGGATGAAGAGTATCTGCTATGTTCAGTTCCTCCTTGAGAGTTCAGCTCCCACCTTCCATACATGCCCAGCCTCAGGAGAGCAATCATCCCTAGTGCCAGTAGGGGGTTACGTTAGGAAATACCCGCTTTAAAAGCTTCCAAAAGCTTTTACCCAGCCTGAAATAGCTCAAGCAATAGGAGGAAGAGCAATTTGACCTGTTGTTTGAAGATAATCTCACCTTTAGGGCATCTGCATACTTGGAGACTTTCTAGCATTTGAGTGTCCTCTTCTTCTGGAGCATCGTATGCCTTAGTGTTGGGCTTGGCACTGCTAAGGAATAAGGGAAAGGCAGACCTTCCCCTTACAAACTTCCACTCATTCCCAACAGCTGCTGCTAACACAAATATTATCAACTTATATATACATAGCTATAACATGAACTCATGCATAGTGCCAGATTTTACTGGCATTTTCTGTACAGACATAAACAGAGTTAAAACTAACAAGAAAATAAAACAGTGAAAGGTTCATATCTCATGTAGATGTCAGCACTAATGCAAATTTATTTTGGTCTGATTAAGTATTGAATATAATTATTAAATATGTAGTTTCATGAATAAGCACTTCATGATTTAGGATCTAGAAGAAAATTATCAACCAGGAAAAATGTTATTTATTCAGTGGGAAATAATTATATCTGGTTATTGAGAGGGTTATAAAACTCCTTTTCAGTTATAAAAGGAGTCCAGGTTTCACACTGAAAAGTCCTGGACATTTCAGGTTAGAAGGAAAAACTTATTCCTCATTGGATAAACTGGAAGTTCTGAAATTTGACATCATGGTGATTTTCTGTAGTGATTGCTAAGTGATTTTATTTATGGAGTTTCTCATATATTTGTGATTGGTTCAAATCTCCCACTGAAACTCCTGGCTGTGTGGGAGGAGTGGATGCTATGGCTGTGCCTCCTGCAGCGTTGCATCTCTCAGGCAATGACCTGCATTCAGCTCACTTATCAGTGTGATAACACTGCAGTGGCTTTTCTGTGTTTCAAACTTGCTCATTCCTCCTGGAGTTGTAATGGAGGCTTGGGATAGTCATAGTGCATGGCACTGTTTTCAGGATCCAAATGTGTCCCTCAAACATTTCCAGGGAGCATCTGCGGCAATTAGGTACTAAGTCGATGCCAGGGATGGTTTCTGTTGGGTAGCAGTGAACATGTTCTTTTATTCCCTGTTATCAATAATATGATTCCTGTACTGTCATTGCTATTTTTATTTATGGCTGTTCTGTGGCTTTGGCTGTGCTCCCCTTCTACACCCATGGTGTATCTGGAGAGCAGCCTTATGGGGCTGAGGCACCTGGAGGTTCCCAGCCTACCCTGCTGCAAATAAGAACAGTATGGACAGCTTCTGCCTGGAGGTATTCAGCAGCAGGCTGGATTTGATCCATAGCTGTGAAGCTGTAGGTGCTCTTAAAAACCCACAAAGCTGTCAGATGTTGTGAGCCTTGCAGAACCACCTTTTCATCCTATGGAGTTTCATCTAGTTCTGTTTGAAATCAAGGATGGAGTGCTTTATAGAGGCTCCTGCCAAGCACCACGTACTGCAGGTGTCCTGGAGAGAGTGGCAGCACTTGGTAACTCCGGGGCACTGCCAGAGCTGGCTGTGATTGATGGTCCTGGGCTTCCTGACCCCGGCTCTGAAGGAAAGCAGTAAATCACCACTGCCCGTCCTATGGAGTAATCTTCTCTGGTTCTTCTGCTTTGGAAGTCAGCATGCTGCGTGGCCTTTTCTGCATTCACACCATCAATGACTGATGTACAGTGTGAGCTGAGAGCAGCACTACACTACATGATGGTCAATATGTGTCCATGCTTTTCTTTCTGGTGGATCAGTGGATAGCTCAGGTTTTTGCATTATGCTAAGCCAGACATTTCCAGTATTCTCTGTAAATACTGATTAACCTTTTTGTTTGCAAGGACTTAACTGTGATCTTTCCTTTTATTATTATTTTTAACTTTCCTGAAACCTGGCAGGACTGGGAGCTGACATGGAGACAAACTTTGCCGTGCCAACCTTGGTGCTGCCATATACACACCGGGTATGAAACTGCTTTGTACATTTGCATCTACCTTCTGTTTCTCACCACCACCCAGATGTTCCATCAGATCCCACATTTCAGTGGGTGACTTTTCAGGTATGTTTGGTGCAGCTCACAGCAATTGTTAGAGCAGCGCTTGATGTATGTGTCACTTTGGGCTGAAGGAACAAAGCCAGGCAGGGCTCCCAGGTGGGTGCAGTACAGAACTGCTCCTCGTGCCCACCCAGCCTCCACTGGTCACTCCCTTCCTCCCCACTTGCAGGATTTCTTCCTTTCTTCCAGCAGGGTGCATTGCAGTAATGCTCTATGAGTCGTGACGCTAACCCTGCTTTTTGGGGGGGTTTGTTTTGTGTGTAGATAGTGGTGTTGTTTTTGCTTACTTGTAGGGTTTTTTGTTTGTTTGTTTTGCTTGTTGTTTTACTTGTTTGTTTATTTGTGTTCTATTGCATTCAGGGAAATAATTATTCAGATGATATTACCCATGAGTGAAGAACAGGCAGACTGTCCTTCCCATAAGGTACGTACAACATAATCACCTGCAATGGGATCAGCCAGAGCTTCTGCTGCCTCAGCCAAGAGGGGGCCTCAGTGGGGGCCTATGCTGCTTTTGCAGAGGAGTGGGGCAGAGCTGTGCCCTTCATTGCTGATGGGAGGGGAGGGCATGGTGTGGGGTGCAAGAAGTTTGCTTGTTAACTGATAGTATTTGGTGAAACTTCCTAGATTCCATGTCAAAGGATACCCAGCAAGAAGCAAGGACTTCTCACTTTCAGGTAGGATGGACTGATATTTCTGTACTTGTTGTGGCATTGATGTATACTTTGACAAAAGCTTTCACCTTTAAGCAAGGAGAGGCTCAAGGTCAGCTGCTCCAAGATGCTACCCTAAGAAGTGCTTTTGGAGACTTTGTTGTGCTTTAAGGCTTCTTATGGAAGAGCCTACACCTTTGGTATTCTGGCCTGGATCTTATCAGCTACTGTAATGCTGTGTACAGTGAAATTATTTGTCTGATCAAAATTGTGTGTGCTGAAGTGCTCTGTCAAGCTGGGGCCAGCAGGAGCTGGATCAGGATAAGCCTCCATTTTTCTGTCACCTTTTATGTTGTTTTTATCAGCTTCCAAAGTGAATCTCAGTGAGAATCTCTTGAATCTCCCCCGGCCAGCGCAAACGTATATTTATCCTGAGTTTCTGAGGCTGTTTCTGGGCTGTTCATTTAAGAGCCTTATATGAGGTGCTTTTCTTCACTCCAAGGGCGCAATGAATTTCCAAGGAGTGGATTTTTAATATGATTTACAGATTTGTTTTCCGCATCTTCAAGTTTTTTGCTCGTCACTCGCCTCTGCATTTATAAACATGTGATTACGTGCATTACTGTCCTTTGGTATTTCCTCTGGCAATGCTGGTGAATGATAAATGGCACTGAATAGGAAGAGCTAGTTGGGTATCCCCCACCAGTCTTTGAAGTTGATCTTGTGGGCTTCATCATCCGCATCTCATATGATTTTTCATGCTGCTTAGTGTCCTGTGCAGCCACTATGGCAAAGCAGGAGCTGAGGTTGATACCTACCCCATGCTCATATGGTTGTTTGATTTAGGAGCTTGGCACACAGTCCATGTGCCCAGTAAAGGTGATGAACCCACCTATGCCTGCAAACACACATTTGCACACAAAAAAGATTGTATGAAAGAAGCTTTGGAGCTGCAGCACAGGTGCTGCTTGGGAATGGCTGTGTGCAGCTGTGGAGAAGGCAATGTCTGCAGCTGGCTTATTTTGCAGGCCAACTTTGGAAAGTCTTCCATAAAAGAACATTCACCTCATTTATGTTGCATTTCCATTGTTCATTTTACAGGGAGGTCAGGTATACATCAAGCAAATAGCTTGGTAGAACAAAGCTGTCAGGCAGCTATAAATTAAAGAGTTATAAGTGCGGTTTATGGTTTTTGCAACTTGTAATACACCTTGCAGCCTTAGCATTGTAGTCTGGCTCATAGTAGGATAACAGCCGATAGGAATACATTATATCTTAAGAAGTATATATATTAACAATCCCATTTGCTGCTGTCTTCTCCTTTGGTTTCTGTCTCGGAAACAGATGAATGTGAAACTTGGCCTTCCTTGAAACTCTCTGGGCTTTGCCACCATTCACTCACTTCTATTTTCCTGTCCAATTTATGTCACTGTTGCTCACCCTTTACCACTGCTGCTTCAGAAGTGACATCTCAAGGTTGAGTGTGAGGCTCTGATGGCACCGTGGGGAATATAGGGCCAGGCCTTCTGTGTGGGAACAAATGAGTGCCAGTTGCTTCGTGGATGAGATAAAGACCAAAGGTGAGCTCAGGCTTATTGGAGTCAATCTGGTGCTTCTTAACACAGCAGCGACAAAAGTGTGTAGCTGACAGCTGGGTCAGCTGAGGTCAGCCTGAGACCCCCGAGCTGCTGTGGCATTTCCTGGGACATTGGTTGGAGCACAGCAGAGGGGATAGGAGCAATTCTGGCCCCAGCTGCTTCCAAACTAAGACTGACACATATGGCTCCCTGTGGATGTTAATTAGTACCCCATGGTGTCTCCCAGTATAAAAAATAGCTGCTCTCATAGTCCTGGATTCCCATGAGAAAATGCACTTCAGAATATTCTGAATTCTTCCATGTACTCAGTTTTCTGTATATGGATTTTTTTTTCTTCCAGTTTTTATTTATTACTATTTTTCTTGTTCTTGAATCGTGTTTGTGCTGGCCCTTTGATTACAGGCAGTGGAGGTCACTAGAACATGATTAAAAATGATAAATAAAAGATATTGTGGAGAGAAAAAAAATCAATATAACTGACTGAAAATATGGCAAAGGAGAAATACTGTGCCCCAGTGCTTTGCAAGTTGTTATCGGCCAGCACTCTGGTGAGATCTCTTTCCTACTGTAATTGTCTCCTTGGCTGGTGTCTACAATGGATTGTCACTGGGTTATCTTGATAATGTTTTTATATTAATATAAAATAATATATGCTCTCACTGAATTTACAGAAGTTTAGAAATAAAAGGTCCTTGCATTTCAGAGATGTTCTTTATCTTTTAAGATGAGATGAAGAGCTGAAATGAATAACACTCTTCTCATAGTGATTCCTGCAGGAAATGTTTAGAATCTATACATTGGATGGTACAGGTGGAAAGGATCAGACAGAAGCAGTTCCTTTGCTGTAGGTTGGACTCCACGCTCCTTCTGGGTCCTTTCCAATGGAGATCAGATCCTATGCGTGCTTCCAGCCCTGATGTCTGCAGGGATGAAATGAAAATGCTGGTGGAAAATTCACAGCAGTGCCTTCCCCTTCCCTAGCTGCTACTATTGGTGAAGATGATTCTTTTGAAGCTCAGGAGTGAATCACTGGCTGTGCACTGGGAAGTGGGAGAGAAGATCATGGCCGTAGCTTGTATGGAGAGAACCGTCCGGTTGCTTGGCATTCTCCCATTCCTGTACTATGTGCTTTATTTCAGCAGCTGTGTGCATCATGGAGAAATGGACCTATCAATTGCTGTGGGCGTTTATAGACCTCCTTCCATTTCTGTAATATCTACTGTATTTCAGCCGTTTATGAACTGCACTAAAACCTGGTTTGTTCAGGAAATACTTTTGTTATATCCTTACAGCGTAAATTGCAGCTGATATAGTTATAGAAGCACAACCTTCTCTGTAAACTTACTCAGCCAGGAGTGAAAATATCTTTTCAGTTTAGCTCAGAATTTTTTTATTATTCTACTTTTTGAAAAACATCTTAGGATGGCTAAAATCAGCCAAACCTGCATCTGTACCACATCCTGACTGCTCACCTTGAGTGCCACATGGCTGATAGCCACAGTCCTACAGCCCTGGCTGTTTGCCTGGCAGGGCTGGGCTCCCTGGGCTGTGGGAGAGCAACTGCTGGGTGGTGGGACTGCTGCTGTGCTGTGGGACTGGCTGCCTCAGTGCTGTTGGAGTTTGGTATTTCAAGATGTTGCAGTACTGCCCTGAGATGGTGTTGAGTCTTGTCTTGCTCCCGAGATGGGAATGATTATGGAAAAGCTGCCAGAAGTTGAGCAAAAGATGTCAATGTAGGGTCAAAGAGATCCCAGTGAAAATATAGGAGCTGAAAATGTGTGGGTCTTGAAGCACAGCTATGAGAGAGGAATGAACTGCCTAAGCTTTGTTGTTTGCCTGTGCTGTGCAGCCCTTAAGATGTTGTCTTTTCAGCAGCTCTGAATTATGAATGACCTTTGCTTTTTCTACCTTGCAATTCAACAAAAGAACCAGGAGAATAAAGGGTGAGAAATCCCAATGGAAAGGGATAGGACTGCAGCACTGCGGTTCTCAAGACAACACAGTAGGCACATTTCTCTTGTGTTCATTAGGCTGTTTGAGTTGCTGTCAGCCATCGGCAGTGTCCATGGGCAGCAGGAGCAGTGCCCTGCCCTGGCAATAGGGCTCCTTGGTGCCCTTCAGCACGCTGCCCACCAGGTGCACACAGAGCTCAACAGCTCTGCTATGCTCTTTGGACAGCTGAGCTGCAGAGGATTCACCAAGGGAAAGGCAGTGTAAGCTGCTTACCCTTAAAAAAGGAATCCTTCATGATAGGAATGAAATCAGTGTTAGCCTTCTGTCTTTCCTTTAAGCTCCATGCCTGCTGCTGAATGCCTCCAGGATAAAGGATGCTCTTAAGATGAAGCGGAGAGAAGCAGTACATAAAAGCATTAAAGCTCATCCTCATGAAGCTCAGCAAGAGCCAAGGGATCTTTTATCCCATTCAAAGTGTTCTACTTAGTGAAAAAGTGACGAACTTATGATTGAGATCTGTACTGTCCCCAGTGAGGTTGCTGAAGGTACTGGAGTGCTGGTGAGCCATGAGTTGGGTTGCTTTGGGTTTGGCTGCTTCCTGAAATGCAGCAATAACAAACTTGCTGCTGTGGACATTTGAAACAGTTACCACGGAAGACATTTAGAGACTGTACACTCAGTCTGAGTGCCCCTTGTAATGCTAAAGGCAATCAGACCTCTGGCTTCCTTGCCTGTGCTGTGAATCTGCTGAGGTTGTAGGATTTTCACTGGCTGTAGGATTGTTGCTTCTTCTCTTGAAGGCAGAAGCCCAGTTGCACAGTACATGCAGGGTGCTCACTGGGGGCAGCAATATGCATTGGAACAGTTCCCCCCATAAGCATGTTTGCTTGTCTTCCACCTTGTTTCTTTGAACCTGATGTTTCCATTTATCCCTATAGCATCCACAAAACTGCATGGAAACTGAGAATAGCTTAGAATCACAGTGATAAAGATGATATCTTTATATTTATGATATATATGATAAAGAATCACAGATGATAAAGTGCTCTTGATGAAAAATGTGGAATGTAGTAGCAGCTTGTGTAAAATACAGAGGTGTGCTCAGGTAACCGTTTTTCTCCTCTGAATACATAGAAACCCACCTGTGTCACAGTGATTCTCTGGGAAGCAGAACAAACCAAGGGCTGCCTGTCTTCCATGCCTCCCTGGTCAGGTCTGCAAGAAGGCAATTATAGTTGATACAACGCAGCAAGGAGAAGGTGGGACTTCTGACAGTAAATTCTTCTTTACTCTTATTTTGCCTACATCTAATTATGCTATTTTGTTGTGCAGTGAAGCTTAAAGCATTTTCCGACTCTCTGGACTGGTGTTGTCATGTGCTTCCTTCTAAGACAAAAAGAAATGTATATTTCTGATGCTGCTTCAGCTCATGTGAAAGCAGTAAGCTGTTAACATTAGTTCTGGAGCTGGAGATGAAGCGCAGTGAGCTGGCCTTCAGCCAGCAGCTGTATCCAGATGTAATGAGCATTAAAGCCCTAGGACTGCAGAAAACTAAGAAAGGTTCAAAATGGTCACCATAGTAATAGAATGTACTTCGGCTTTAATTGAAATAAAAGATGTATTAAACTAAGGGAGATTCATCAGTTTCCTGTACTAATATTTAACTAGAGAAATAAATTTGTTCAGAAATGTGTGTAATTCAGATCCTTCTGACAACCCTCTGCTTCTCTTTCAAAGCTGTTTCAAAGGCTTCAAGAACTGTAGTTAATATAATGTTTTTCCAGTAAATCACACTCTGATTTTTGGCTTTGAAATTAGAGGACATTCCCAAGATCATCCAATTCTGAGCAAAACAAATGTTTGTTCTCTGCTTGTGAATGCTGCACCTGAAAATACACGGAGCCATAGAATGGGTACCCATAGAATGGATAGCTTGGGAAGGATTTTCTGCCAGCTGACTGTTCTGAGGATATTGGCCCCTGTGTGTAAGAGTAAATATGACTGGAAGTGGAGATATATACATATGGCCCCTCCTGAAATGCCAGTGTGTCTTCTGTAAGTACCGATTAATTGCTCTTCCATACATTTCTTATAAATCAAAGGGAATGATTGTGATTCTATACTTGGATCTTGTGCTAATATAGGACATACTGTGCCATTACATTGCATCAACTTTGTTTTCCTGCTGCTGTAATGTATAGAATCAGGATTGGGGAATGGTCTGGGTTGGAAGCAACCTTAAAGATCACCTGGTTGCCACTCCCTGCCATGACTGGTTCAGTCATTGAGTCTATGGGGGCAGTGCTTGGGTGCCTGTTATCTGCCATTGTTCTGATGCAAAGCATTCTGATCTTCTGACCCATCGAGCATCAGCTTAGCTTCAGTTCCAAGAGTAGCCCCGCTGATGTCTTAGAGTGATTTTCAGCTTATGCTTAATTGTGTGGAGTCATACGTAAGCAATCCTGTAGGTCGTAAATAGTGAATAATTACTAAAAAGTAATCATGGTTCTGTAACAGAATCATGGTAATGGAAGATCTGTATATAATTGACCATTTTAATCTCAGGCTGTAGTATAAAGCAGTTGTTCTTGTTCTATGGTCCACAAAACAAATGTCCGTTCTGTTTTCCACTGTGTAGAAAAATAAGTGTAGCCCTCCACTGGCTTGACAAGAATGGAATTATAATTTTATTTCCCTTAGACTTTCTACGTGCTATGCTATAGGTGTAAAACTAACAGCTATTTGGTTTACATTCACAACTCTCACAGTGCCTATTGACTTCTGGGATTGTTTTACTGGAGCGTGATATTATTTAGATCTGTTCCAATCTGTTTCTGATTCTACTGTCAGTCTCTGAATGGTATATTTGTATATTTGAGCTAAAAAAGAGAGAAGGAGGAAGAAAATAATTCCCACGGAGGATATAATGCAGAACTCCAGAAAAACCAACATTCTGCACATTCTGGTATTTCCAGTCTCTCAGAAGATCACTTTCCAGTGGTAGCTGTTGGATTGTTAAGACTATAGTGATATTCTATAGCTAATTTTGTTGCCTCAGCACAATTTGCTGCTTATTTCCCCAATATTTGACTTCTACTTGCAAGACGATGGAACAATTTTCTCTTAAACAGTAGCCGAATTGTCTATGATGTGGTGCATGTCAAACAAAATCTGTAGGGAAAGTTTTGATCTCAAGAGCTAGCTCAGTAGGGCTACCTCCTGGCATGTGCAGCTTGTACAGAGGAGGCACAGCTCCTAATATATCCCTTTCAGGTAAGCAGTTTTCTGAAGATGAGAGGGAATCAGGGCACATCTAGAGGAGATGCTTTGCTTTGAACACACAATGCTCAGATTCTGTTTTATTAATTTATCCTATTATTTATTAATGTGATCTTCCATTGGAGAGATGCTGATTTTTGTAGTGGTGGATCACAAATCTTCCTGCACAACTGGCCCTTTGGGCAACCTGTGGTTACTCTGAAGTCTTTGGAGTCCTCTCTAAAGCCATCAGTTGCCAAGGAGAATGGTTCCATGGGTGAAGACTGTAGTCCTTACCATGATTGCCTGCCCTTGTTCTACTCTCTGAAGTCTTGCCAAGCCAAGTTTCTTTTATAGGGTTAGAGGTGAGTGATTCTCAAGCTCTGGGAAGCCTGAGGGGCTCTGGAAACAGTGACTGGGCACAGGTGGGACCTCAGCTGGTGACCGGGGCCAGAATGCCTCTTGTGGCAGACTTTGGCCTGTGTCTGCACAAACACTGCATTAATATGGTTCTATAGTTACGGCATTAGCATCTCCAAGACTGCTGAATGGCATTCAGTAAACACTTTTCAGAACTAGCAGCTTTCCTCTGCTTGGAGGCTCTTTCTTTCTTTAATTTTCCTTCCACATTTCATCTTTTCAGTCTACAGGAAAAAAGAAACCATTGAGTTGGATAAGTCTGCAGACTCACCATGTTCTTTGTTTGCGTTTGTTTTATGTTTTGTTTTTGTGAGAGATGAATAGGGTTGAGCTGCGTAGCAGAGGAGAGAAGTCTGGCACAGTTCACGTTGGTTTTAGTGATTTTGCTTTCCTGGTCAGTCACTTAGAAGCTATCAAGCAAGTTGCACCACATGATCTGTATGATCTGTCACGGTGGAAAATGTGGCATTCCATTGGTATTCTAATATTAAACTGTGATATGCACTGATAAACCATACCATCTCCATATGTATTTCTGTGAAGCATACCTTTCAGATCTGTTTGATATTTTCTATGCCACTTTGAATGCATCATAGTCAACATTCTCATAATAACCTTGAACAGTTTTTTTCTTTGCAGTACCTTGTTAACTGGTAAAGGCTGTGTTTGCAGAAGACCAGGTGGGAAGACTGTTCAACACTGCAGGTTTTGCTCTGACCAGGAGATGACTACTGTATGCACAGGTACTGATTTCATTTACACTGTCTGAACCTGAAGTGATTTAAGGGAGTTGCTGCAGGTCTTCACCTTCTTAACATAGAGCTGCAATTGCTCTGAAGTTCCAACAGTTGTGAGAAGGCCGCCAAGTTCTTTGCCACAGAGGGAAATACAAAATACCAGCAGTACCATATAGGTTACAGCAATGAGTCATGGTAAACAAAAGATATTTTTACGCTTCTCTATATCAATATTGCTTTAAAACCAGCCAAAATTTAAACGATTTTCAGTCAAATATGTCTGTGAGAAGGTAAATGTAATGTAATTATCGAACGTATTTGCTCTGTCTGTCTGCCTCCTTCCTGAGGCTTTAATTGGCATTCTCAGCCTATGCACCCTGCTTGGTAGGGTGATGGAAACCTCTGCTGGTAAACCTGAGAAAACTTCTTTCCTTGACAGTGCTCAAAGATACATAAGCTATATGCTTTTGAAAGAAATGTAAAAGGAATCATCAGGAATTCCTGTCGCATCCAGAGGCCTGGAGGAAACACTGACTAAAACTGAGGCAGGGTAACTGTGGAGTAGAAACTGGAAGAGAGAACCTCTTTTTGGAGGGATGTTTGCACCCAGTGTAATTTGCTGAAGTATATGAACAGGAGCAAAGTGCTCAGGCACTCACTCAATACTACTGGGTGCTTTATGGAACACTCCCATTGATCGGAGCACATAGCTGAGTTTTATGAATATTAATGTTGATTTTCAGTATTACAAGAGCAGTTGACAGTAATCACATATGTCATGTGATTGGTATACTCAAGTACTTACAATTCATACCAGTGTCACTATGGGCACTTCAGCTTTCAATCTGATTTCATATTTTCTTTATCCTCCGCTGGTCAGTGAAAAGTAAATTGCTCATGTGAAATAATTTAGTCACTTAGTCACCCTTGAACACTGGTCTCTCTATAACCTTTGTTTTGTAATAAGGAATTAATGTCATCTTTGCAGGTAAGAACAGACACCTGCATTCTGGCCTTGTTTCTGTGCAGCAGATCTGCTAGCATATTCTGATCTTTGGCTAGCACTTTTTAAAGAAGAAAAGCCAGCAAAAATATCTCTTATCAGAGTTGTCTTAACAAGTACTCCTCTTGCTGTCAAATATTTCAATAAAAAGAGCTTTTCGTACTGGAGTCAAAGGCTATTTTGGAAATATTGCTCTTATTTTAAGACATAAAATGTAGCAAAGCAAGATTTCATGATGAAGCATTGATGGATGGAGTGGATTCTGATCCCTTCTGATGACTGAAAGGAGGAAAGTACCTCATTCCACTTTCTGCAGATGTGCCCTGGAACGCTGAGCTGTAGCTGTAACACACCTGCAGAACTTTTTCCTGGGGTCAGGATCTGGCCCAGCAGCACAGAATGAAGGTGGCGTGCAAAGGAAGGGCTCACAGGTCATTGTTCAATCTAGGGCACACTTCTTCACTGATGCATAACCTGGGAGAATTGCCTTAATTCATCTCTGCCTCTGAATAGAGCATGAATGGAAGCATTGCTCTGCTAATCTGAAATTGAGTTCAATTGACAGCCAGAGAGCAGCATTGTTATTGGCTGAATATCATTAATTTTGATGTGACATATTTCTTAGTAATGGGAACATTTATATTATCTCTATTTTCAGAAAGCAGAAGGGGAAAAAATTCCACCACAACAGTATCAATATTTCAAGGGGAGGGAATGCAGTAGGGAACACTCTAGCATCTGTAACATTGCTTTTATTGATTACTATAGGTCTAAAAAAAACCCATTTTCACCTTTCTTCTCTACTTCTTCTCCCTCCAGAGACTGCTGAAGTGTGTGAAGAGGAAAAATAACACAATGAGAAAAAAATACAAAAAAGCAACCAGTGCCATGAATAATCCTGAAATATGGATGGAGATATGTATTTGGACAAGGTGAGTAGTGCTCAGCATAAAACCCTCACCAGGAAAGCAGAGCTTAAAGAAGACTTAGGGACAGCAATAGCTGATGAGCAGTTTTGCACAGGAATGATGTGATGGGTTGGATGATGTGGAGCAGAGCAAGCCAGGACAGCTCGTGTACTGTGGAAAACTGAACTGGGTGATGTGGAATGGTTCTGGATGGCACTGGTAAGAATGAAAACAGCAGTATTTGGCCCTCCAAAATGGAACATGTGATTCAACTAAGGCCTTTCCTTGTGATGCCCAGCAGCACAATGTGCTGAGCTCCCCTCGTGCATAGCCTGGTGGTACTGAGTAATGCGGTTGTTCTGTTAATGCTGGCAATGGATTTGCTTTGTGCTCTTTTCTCTTTAAGTGAGAATAGGAGATGACCCATGAAAACTTTGAAGATGCTTCTGAGTCACCATGAGGAAAATGAGGATCAGTGTTGGGCTGGAAGGGGAAGGGAGCAGCTGGGTGAGGAGTACATCACGTTCCCTATCCTGTGAGACTGGCCTTCAGTGTAATGGAAGAGAATACAGAAAGAAAGCAAATCTACTGGAAAAAGAGGGAAGAAAATAGTGCTGGCTAAAATGAATATGAGCAGCTCAGCTGTGTTGCTCAGGGCAGCAGGTGGTGAGTTGGGGCTACAGGCTGGAGAAGGGCTTCAGTTGCAGTTGGTCATGTTCTGCTACACCTGTGATAATCAAAGAGTTAAAAGCTGCCCCTGGATAGCTTCAAATTGTCTCTTTAAATAAAATATTAAATTTGAAGGAAGGAAAGTAATGGGGCAACCAAAAGATGAGCTGGAGGAGCAGGGCTTCAAGTCTGTAGGGGTTTGGTAAGGTACAAGAGCTACCTTCCCTCTGCTTCCCTGAGAGAAAAGCTGTGTTTTATTGAAAGAAGGTTATGGGCAAGAAGATAGGTTTAAAGCTACCTATAAATCCTGGAAGGCAAGGATCTGAATTACTTTGTCTTGTTTTAGAAGTATAATTCCTGGTAATTGGTTTCTGAATTGAGAACAGGCAAATATTATACAATCAATCTCATATATGATACGTTTTTCTGTTCTGATTTTGCAGAGCTGAGGAGGGGGATAATTCAGTCCTACAAGTGATGTTTCAGCATGTTATTACTACCACAGTTTTTGAGATTTGCAATTAGTTTTGCCGGTGTGAGACATTTATTGCAACATAAATACCCCCCCCTCCCACCTCCCCATGTACCTTTTGCATCACCCTGTCAATGAGAAATGCTAGACTTGAGTTTGCAGTCTCTCCCAAACAGCATGGAAGCTTTCCATGCAAGAGGAACAAGAAGGGCTTTCAGGGCTATGTGAAGCCACAGCACTTCACATCATCCTGGTTGTGAGGAATGCTATTTTTTGAAGGGAAAAACCTGGTTGCTGGTGCTCAGCTTTGTGCTTCTCACATTTCCTTCACTCTTGATGAACTGCATGTACCAAAAGGCCATTTGTGACACCACTTGAGGAACTTCTCCTGTCAGAGATGATTCTGTGTTGTGAAAGTCTTCTCGGGATCATTATGTGTGCCTTCTCTTTTCTTCCACTCACAGCTCACCTATCTTTGTTTTTATTAAATAATGATTCTGAAATGTGCTTAAGAATGTAATTTTTAAGAGACTGTTATTTAATTATTGAAAATTTCAAAGAGGAGATATTAAACCAATTATTAATTTAAAGTTGATTATGAATCCCAGAGAGATAATTACTGAGGTTCGGGGCAATTTGTCTTCTATTCAAAATAGATTTTCACTTGATTGCATTGTATTTGTCATTTACATTTATGGTTATTACTGCAAAGGACTGCATTATCCTGCAAAGTACAAAATGTTTCTCCACAGTTGGCCATGGGCAAAAGGTCAGCTAAACTTTTCATGTGGACATGCTGTCTCTTGGAAGGAATCCATCCTTTCTCCCATCACCGGCAAAATTCACTCCAGTAAGTAGTAGTTCTATCACAGCAACAAGAAAGAACACTTCGTATATGTAGCAACCACACTAAAATGTAATTTTGCTTCCAAGAGACATAGGTTATATTGAACTTCATCTGTACATAGAGTAGTGTAAGTAGTGATACTTAAAAGCTATAATGGCAAAAGACAACATAAGCGATGTCAGCTCTTAGAAGGAATTAATATTCAGTCCTCAAGTGTGATATCTTTTCCAGCATATGTAGTGGCTGTAGACATTTTAACCCTTAAAGATATAAATGGATCATCTCAGTAACGGGTAAATTAAATGCACATTAATGCATTAGTCTGGATTTTGTGTCTGCTCTACTGCAGAATGCTAAATACAAAGGATTGGTGAATGCTATGAATGCCTGTGCTTAAGCATGGCTGCAAATCATCTGTGAAATAGCTTTTTTGGATATTTGAGTCATAAATTCCACTTTAATTACTCTGGAATTGGAAGTAATAGTGATGCACTTCATCGTCAAACAGTTTCAGGAGGGCTGGAGCCTGTGGGTACCCAGTGGTGTGCTGCACCAATGTGGGTTTCCTTTCTGTCAGCTGCCTGCTTTCTGATGAAGTTTGTTGAGGGTATTGAGGTTCTTTTCTCTTTAATATGTTTTGAGAAGATGAAAATATATCCATGTCTTCCTTAAAGATGAGGTGCTCAGCGCATCCACCACAGAGAGGACGAATGCTCCCTGCTTCTCTTCCTACTCATGGAAAGATTAGCTTGACAGGAGAATGCTGCTGCTTGTGTTCAGTCACTTTTCATCTTGGAGTTCAAAGAGCATTATTTATCATCTCTTTTTTTGGAAAAGCATAAAAATGCTTAATTTTCATTGCGGCTTAATTTTCTTTCAGTGCACCTATAAATATGGTTAGGATGCCAATACTCCCCCTATTATTTCTCCCCCACCCTGAAAAAAAAAAAAAAAAAACAACCAAAAAAAACCTGAGAATATGAACATTTCCTACAGGAGCTGAAAGAATTGCTATTCTTTCACTCTTACTGAGTGAATCCCCAGGAGGCCTCCCTTCATTGAAAGCCTGTATGAGAAAGTGCACTCTGTGTTTGGGTAGGAGGGATAAGGGATAGCAAGACTTTAATTTCTTTAGGTATTTCTGAACTGAACAGAAACACTGTGAAAATAGGGCTTACCTTACATCCAAGGACATGCGATGTCCAAGGTGATGTATATTTGAGTTTATGCGCCTTTCTGAATGTATACGATGCGGTAATCTCACTTTTGTTTTCTTTAGACGCTGAACCCTTTGGCATGACACACAGCCATGGCCTCAGCCCCTACCCAAGGTCACCGCGGTGGGCAGGTTCCACTTGGTGGGCTCTGCTCTCACAGCTCTGCAGCACAGAGCACCAACAGCACTCAGCTCCCACGGCAGTGAGAGGCGTTTGCTAATTAAACCTTCCCTCATCTGTGGGAGGGAGGTAAATATTTATTGTCTCATTTCGGAGTTGAAGCAACATGAGATAAGGCAGCACAATGACAAACGATGAGCAAGGGCTGCAGCAGTGCCCAGCCAGGAGCGAGGCCAACACAGGGACTGGCATGGCTCCCACCCAGGCTGAGCTGTGTAGAGTTGGGTCCCTGCACAGGGCTCATTCACCTAATTAGATGCTGTTTGACGTTTTAAATCACTTTTGCAAGCCTCACAAAAGAGATATGAGTAACAAAGTACCTGTTTTGTAAATAGCAGGTTTTGAAAACACAGGTGTTTCTCAGTTTGCTACTACACCTCTCTGCTTTAGAAAGAAATCTAACTCTTCAGTCTTCACTGGATACACAAGGCACACTTTGAAGCAAACCTTGAAGGAACCATTCTGATGTGCCATAAGAACAGTGCCCGTCCAGGTGCAGCAGGAGACTGTGCTTTACACACGCTGTGCTTGCTGGGGAGGGCTATGAGATTGCTTCGAGGGAGCCCCCAGCTTGCAGGCTTCTCTCTGAAACAGCAATTGTGTTATCATTGATACCATCCCACCCTCCTCTCCCCTGCAAATCTGGGCTGAAATAAGGCTGGAATTTCATTCACCAGTGCTTACTGCTCAAAGCAGAGCTGCTTTCTCGTGGTGTCCCCACAGACATATTCTGCTTTCCTGGGGATAGAATATTGAGCAGAAATTGCATCCAATCTTCAGTAAGACCGAGGTGTGGGAATGGGTCTGTGCTTTGGCTGCTTTCGCACTACCAGCTTATGAAAAATAATAAAGCGAGCAGCCAACTTGAGGAAACAAATAGGATATTATATAGTTTATTCATATGTGCTGCCTTCCATCCCATTTGTCACCATTTCATCCCACCTGCTGCTGAAAAATATTCTGTGGCGGAGAGATGCCTTCAAGGCGTTGTTGGCGCTCTCACGCTACAAGTGAATATCAATATCTGCTTTGAATAGCCTAAATGTATTTTAAACAAGGCACTTCCAAATTATTGCTGTATGACTGTGTGTGGGCTCTGCAGAACACCAATTAAAAGTCTGTCGACATTTCAACATGATCCACTGCAAGAATTTATTCCAAGAAGAAATTTGGCATGCGGTGACCAAGACTAGGAATGCTTTTCCCCTTTTCTCTCCTTTCCTTTCTCTTTCATTTTAGTCCCAGAGACAATATTTAATGCTCTAACTTCTAAGTAATTTAGTCAAAGAATTGCTCTATGTGAGAGGACAGAGTAAGGCAAAGGAATGGGTGTTTCATAGCTGCACAACAGCCCTTTGGTAAGTGTTTGGCACAGCTCAATGAAACGGCATGCAGAGGAGGCTTTTGAGTGTATAAAGGTTCTTAACGAGGTCAACAGATGCTGTTTGGAGGATTAGAAATATCTGCAGTTAACCAGAGCACCAGTAGCTCATTCTAATGTTTTCAGACCTCTGTGCTTTCCATGGGATAGGCTGTGAGGGAAGACACAACTGTGTGAAACTCAGTTTGTGTTTGGATAGTCAGGCCAGCAATGAGGGGTGCTGACCCAACACAGCCCTTCCATGGTGTGCTTCCCCCATGAGATTGATGGCAGTGTTTTCATCTGAGGTCTGCACTGTTTACCTCGAGATCTACTGTAGGATGAAGATTGTTGTGCAAATATGTATGCATAATTTAACATAGAAGAAGTCTCTAAAGTCACTGAGAGTTCAGTGCTCTTCAGTGCAGTGGTAGCTGTAAATATGATGTATTTCTGGGAGTCTGAGAAGTACTGAGCTCTGTGCAGGCAGAAGGACCCTTCTCCTGACTACTGGGTAACTCCAGAGGTGTTAGGGGCTGTAAATGAGAGGAGCTCATTTAACAGAATGAATAACCTCTGCTTAAGAAAAGCAAAAGGGAAGCACAACCTCTCATGGAGGAAGGCTGGTGGTTTTCTACTTGTGTCTTTATTTTTGTGCTTCTACATTTTATTATTATTATTTCCCTTTCTGTTTCTGTTTGCTTGATTTTCAGAGAAAAATCACAGTGGAGAAGAAGTGAACAAGGTGTGCTGTGTTCCTCTAAGAGCTGCCAAGGACCCTATCAGATGATTTCAGCCTTTGAAGGTACAGACTGAGCAAAAAGCTAAGGAGTAGATGATGTTGTTCTCATTTTAAGGTAAGAACTTCTGCTCAACTGTGCCCATCAGTGCTCTCCTGAAGCTGCAAGACTTCAGAGCAAATCACAGAATGTCCTGAGTTGGAAGGGACCCACAAGGAGTGCTGAGTCCAGCTCCTGAACTCCAGTGCTTTTTGAATGATTAAAGGAACCCTTATTTGCCCCCAAACCCATTCATTACCCTTTTCATTCTTTCTAACCCCAAGCACATCAAAATACAAAGACTGCTGCCTCCAGACCTGTGCTTTCCCAGATTCCCCAGCCAGCTTAGCAAACTGGTTAGCACAAGATGTTGCTCCTGGATTTGTTCATGTTCTCCTCACTGTTGAGTGCCTACCAAAGCAGCAACCAGCACCAAGAGGCCAGCGCTGCACTGTACTGGGGATGCTGACCTGGGAGCCTGAGTGCAGCAGGGCTGTCCTGGGCCGCTGCATGTCAGCCAGGGGAGAAGGATTCTGAAAGATTGCCTCTGAAATTTTCCTTGTGGTGCACTAACTGAAAGGAGGAGTGCTGGCTTGCAGCAAGGTACAGCAGCATAATGGAAGGCTGCTAGAATCAAACAGGGAGTGCAGATGCAACTGGAGCTTGTAAAGTGGTGTACTGTTATGGCCAACAGTACATCTACAGTAAGTGTTTTATCTGTGTTGTTATAGCTGTGCTGCTGAGGTTGTTATACATCTCAGAATCAGATTTTGTTCTGAAAGCTGTGAAGTGTCTGATTGCAAGTGAATTAATATTGAATGTGGATGAATACTGACATTTGTGCTTCTAGAGGTGAGGTACATCTTTGAGAATACTTCTATGGAAGATAAAGGAGCTTGTGTAAAGTGAGAAACTAATGTTAAAAAATACAATTCCCCTTCCCTTACACACCAAATTCTTGTTTTGTTTGCTAGCAATCATATGCATTGTAGTCCATAAATGCCACAATCAGCGGAGGACTGGAGTTCCTGATGTCTGCTTTGGCACTTATCTCTCAATAGTTGGCATTCATTATCAAGATGATAATGGCTGTAGAGGACTGACATGTTTGGGTTTTTCTTTAACACATCCGAAATGCCTCCTGCGTACAAAGAGCCTTTACCCGCATGCTCCTTTGAAGACTTGAGATATGCAAAGGATGTAGCAGAGGTTTGTGCCAGGTCATTTGGATTTCTTCTTTCTGTGATTTATGCTTGTTGACTTCAAATGCTTGCCCCACAGAAAAGCTGCATCATAAAGCTATTGAAGTCAGGCAGCTTCTTTCTTCTACCTGACCCTCCAATCACATGGAGGAATGCAGAGTGCTGCAAGAGCAAGATGCTGAAAATGAATTGCTCTGTGCTCACTGGTGTGCCCAAGGACTGCGAAGCAGACAGTGCAGATGTGGTTGCCAGCACCCATGTGCTTACTGTTCTGGATGTTCATTAATTTGGTCTCAAATTGGCTTTGAAATGTTGTCAAATGATTCCTTTGTGTTCTTATCATAGAATCATAGAAAAGCCTGGGTTGAAAAAGACCACAATGATCATCTAGTTTCAGCCTCCCTGCTATGGGCAGGGTTGCCAGTGCCCAGACCAGGCTGCCCAGAGCCACATCCAGCCTGGATGTTCTTCTTTCTGATGTTCCTCTTATTGTCTTATAAAGTGCTGGTAATGAATCAAAGCTCTCCTAGCTGCAATGGCTGAAGACCCCATTTAACCTTTACACTCTTGAAGCCATTTCATAGGGATTCAAAATGCATTGGAATAAAAGGGAACTCTTCATTTCCTGGCCATCTTTCTCAAATTTGCTATGCCACAAACTGGCATCATGCCATATCAATATTGCCCACCTGGCAACCATTGGCACTGCACATTTCTGGGAGGACAAAGGCAGGTGTCTCTTGTGGAGGGGGCAGGTGATGTGGGGTACAGCATGCAGCTGAGCTGCTCCAGGGATTGTGTTGGGGGCACAGTTCTTCTCTGCATTTCCACTGCTGCAAGGCTGAAGCTCCTTCTAGCCTGCCTTTGAGTCATCTCTGTGTGGGGAAAATAAAAGCAGTAGGTGGTCACAGAGGAAATAGAGATTTTAGAGGAGAAAACAATATAGATTTTAGAGCTATTCACACTTATTACTTACACAATTTAAATATCAGATTGAATAAATGGGAGTTGTTGCAGGAGGTATTTCTCTTATTTAGGGTAAGGATTACGTAAGCTTTCTCCCTTTAGGAATGTGGTAAACATCCAGATAAATGTATTATACTTAATGGTTTGGAAAGTATTGCGTACATCCAAGAGGGCAAAGGAAAAAGAAAACAGAGACAAAGGCAATAAAGCATTCCGTTATATAAATGTTTGTGCAGAGTATCTAAACGGTGTCATTTTGATACCTCCAGGTAGAAAAAGCATTTATTATCCGGTGTCAGCTTCTGCTTCTGACCTTGGCAGAGTCTCTAAGTCCAAAATTTCCCATTGTTAACAATCTTCTCTAGAAAAGTATCTGGTTTCATGTTTGTTTTGCTTTCCTTTTCTTCAAAATGTATTTGTTTGTTTATTTATTTAACTCAGCTCACTGAAGGGAAGTCTTTGTTTCTTACTGTGTTTGTTCAGGGCAACATTAAATGCACAGAGGGTGTCGTTACAAGAAATAGAACGGAAGAGCAAATGGGCTTCAGCCTGCTCTGTCTGTGAGGGCAATTAGGGAAGCAGTGAGTGTCTCCTGTTGTGCACACAGAACTGGAGGCATAAGGGCTGAATCGTGACTTGTGCCTTGGAAGGCAGGGATGAAGAGAGGATGTGGCAGAAAGATGGACCAAAGTCTCTCATAGATCTCATTTCTGTCTCTTGGAGGAGGCAGTCATTAACCTCCCACTGCAAAAGTGTTGCCATCATCACTTATTTTGACATCCCTGGTGGTGATGAGGAGGTCCTGGCAGCTGGCGTTGGCCTGGCTGGGTCATCCAATGGATGGGCAGCCCACACAGCAATGGGAAAAGGATATTCATGTAGGATCAAATGTGAGACACCACAGGGAAGGGTGGCAGGAAGAGAGAGAGCCTGGCCACCATGATTTGTGTAGCTTCTCAGGACAGTCATAGAATCATAAAATGGTGGGATGGAAAGGCCTTCAAAGATCATCTAGTCTGACCCCAGCTGTGTGCTGGGTGTAGTGGCACGATATCATGGTCTTAGAACCTCTCTTTCTAAAGCATCTTCCACCTCAGCTTGGTTTTTTGCTCCTCCATGCCCGGCATCTTGGATGGGTCTGTAGGCGCCGAGGAGGTTGTGACCAGGTGGAACTTTCTCTCCCCAGTACCTACGTGATTTTGAAAAGGGAAATCTAAGTGTGGAAAGGGAGATTTAAAGCAGTTCTGGTTTTTATGTATAGTCCTTATGTTAGTGATGTTCCATTTAGAATTCAAAAGGCAAACCCTTCTTTTCTAGTGTAGCATTGCAAGCACAGCTGTAAATTCACTTTGACCCAGAATATAAGTTTCAAAACTGTTGGACCTCTCTGTTTAAAATATGCTGGCTGCTTCTCACAGATCACTGGGAAGCTCTGCTCTGGTGTTGTGTCAAAACAGATTTTAGACGAACAAATCAAAAACTCCTCAGCAGTGCACTGCATGAAAATGTAATTTGAAGGGCTAAGGCCTTATACTGTGATGCTCCATAATCCTGTCCCACTGCGTTTCTCTGAGTAAATACTCTTGTAAAAGGCACGTCACTGTTCTGGTTTATAACGCTTTATAATTACAAAAATGTAATCAATAAAATATATTAAGTGGTTGCTGAGTAGAAAGAACGATTAAGGCACAAGATGCTTAATTCACAGATACATTTAGAGCAATTTCCAGAGTGAAGAAGAGTAACATTTTCATGGAGTTAAATTCTAATCTGTTACTCACGAATAACTTTCCTATTTCACTTGCTGGCTTCCAGTCAGTCACTTGGGAATTTCCATGTTATAGCAAAGAGGCTTTGTGATAAATCTGTGTATCTGCTATATTTATATGTAGATTCATTATGTCAGTGCATTGCTGTCACTTTGCCCCACACAACGGTATGGGGAGGGACTGCATATAGACATATGTATACCGAGTAGCAAAGAGTATTCTACAGAATATTAAGTTCAGATGATGCCTTTTCCCTATTCAAGCATGAAAAAGGAGCAGTTTGTTGTCTTCCTTCAGGTTTGTGATTTGCACGCTCCACAATTGTGAGTATTAGCTCTTGTATAACACAGGAGTATTTATTTCTGAGCAAGCAGCATGTGTGTTCTAGGGAAGTCGTTATATTTAGAAGGTCTCATTATTCCTGACAATGATATCACAATTAGGAACCGTTCACAGAAATTGCATATTATTTCTGTAATATGGTCTTTCTGCATTGGCAGAAATACATTTTGGGACAAGCTTCTCATTACTGACATGTAGTTATACAGTGCTGCTAAGTAAAATTTGCTCGAGGTGGGAAGTTGGGGAGTTGTTAGCTGGTAACAGGTTGTCAGCCCTTATCTCTGACAGACGTAGCGTGCTATTTACCCTTCAGTGCATGCAGAAGGACTCAAATTGGAGGAGGGTGGAGATGGCTGCAGAGGTGTCTGCTCCTCCAGTGGAGGCTGTTCTGCTCCCTCAGGTCAGTGCCAGCTGCAAGGCAAGGAAGGGGCTCCAGGAGTGGGCCTGGACCTCAGTGTGTCAGGAGAACACCACGGCTCCTCTGTAGTGCATGTCTTTGTGAGCCTACTTTATCACACCTCACCTGTTCATACAGTGCTGTGGGTGCATGCTGGGTGTTCTAAACTGTTCTGAGTGTCTGACAGTATTCTTCATTCAGAAGATGAATTTCCAGCAGAGCCGTCCTTCGCCAATGCCCTGATAGCTGAATGTGAAGGAGCTTTATTTTGCTAGGCCCTCATTCAGATACTGTGCTTCTCGTTGGTACAATTGCTTCCGTAGGAGCTGTACTGCTTCATTCATCCCAAGGCCCAGCCCAGAGCCATCGCCTTTCTCCTTGGTTGTTTCTGCTGCTTCTAATTGCTGCTTCTAACATCCCTGCAGTGCCATGAGGAGTCTGGAAAAATGAACTCAGCAAGGGAAGCTGTTTGTAAGGCTGTGTGGTGTTTCCACATTCATTTAACTTCTGCGGGACATGCAATAAATCTGCCACTCACTCCTCACTGTTGGGAAGAAGCCCCATGCCTGCGTGTTGCAGAAGTGTGAGCCTTGCTGCTGCTCCGTGTGTTACATGTGCTGAAGTAGTGAAGCGGATCCTTAAACCAATGGGCTGCCTTCTGATTAAAGATTACGATAGTTTGTGGTTAGGGTCAATTAGCTGAATTATTTCTTATGGAAACAAATACCAGTTCCCATTTCCTGAATTCTTCTCTCCCCAGGCAATAGTCCCATGTTAATTTTGAGGGCTGATTGGCAGAGGAACGTGCTGCTGTGACCACATGGACTGATGGATCTGAAGATGTGATGAATGCTCTTAAAGTCAGGTACTTTAGGCGATGTTTCCCATGTTACCGTTGGTGTTAATGCTGTACTTATGCTAAAAGTAACGTTTTATTAAGCTACAAGTGTTTAATGGATTTTACCTAAGCTTTTAAACTTTAATTAAATTTATTATTTGAACTTGGCTACATAGATAAGCTTTTCATGGTGCACTAATTGTGTAATGCTTTTTCAGTGTCTAAAAACCCCATTTCCACCCTCTTAAAAATCCTATCAAAAATACCTTTATTTTCTCTCAGTCCTTAAATAAAACTGTGTGTACCAGACAGTTTTTCTCACTGCTCTGATTAGTTCTCTGGTAATGTGAAGGTTAGATACTGGTTCTTCAGCCTTCTATCTTTTGAGTTGCCCAGTAGGAGAATGCAAATGTAGCACACATAAAAAGATCTTTCATCTTAATTCAACCCAATGTTTTCATAACAGTATAGTTATTAGCTGCTTGGTTTTTATTGCCTTCTGTAATAAGCAACCTTAACCAACAAGTCTGGGGGTGTTTAATAACAGCAGAAATGCCTTCAGTGCCCATCTCCTGGGTGTGTTCCCAGATCCAAGCGAGATGCTTTCTTTGTGTTGATGGAGAGATTTAAAGTACAATAAAAGGGGATATCAGCAAAAGCATTTTTGATCTTTAAAAAAATGGAATAAAACCCTTCTAGATATGAAAGGCTTTCCAAACCTATCACAAATGAGAACAGAAGAGATGTCTGCATTTCTGTTCAGAACAGGGATATCCACCTTCACACCTCCTGCCTGGTGGAAAGCTGCCTTAGATCCCACCTGCACCCTGTCACCAATAGTCACTGCATGTGTTTGCTGCTTAGGTCTGTGGACACTGAATATGAACAATCATGTCTCCATCAAATGTGAGCTGGAAAATTAATGGACGTGTTATGGAATGTTACTGCAGGCTGTTTCCTACTTTGAAAGCAACATTTGGGGTTTGTCCTGATACTGTTTTCTCATTGAAGCCTGAGCTTGACTTCAGCCACAGTCTGTCAGGAAGAGAATATTGTGTTGAACAGCACTGCAACCAACAGATGGTTTTTTACAAACCAGTTCTCAGCTCTCTGTCACTATGCCCTCTCTATACACCATATTCACACGTTACTATTTATACATTATGTCACATGCTAATTTATCGCTCTTTATTAACAGATACAGAACAGGACAACTTCAATGGTGAAATCAGCTCCTTTTATTGGCTTTGAGTTTGTTGACTGTGATCTCTATTTTTCAGAGAAAAGAAAACAAACCACGGATTTCTTTCTTTTCTAAAGCATTTATTAGTGTGATGACCTCACAGCTGAGTGTATAACCTAATGAACAATCCTTCTCCAGAACGTGGTAGTGGGAATGAAGAACTGATCTACAGAACCCAGTGAGTAAGTACCAGGTACAAAGTACCTTTTTACAGATCCACATAGAGTCAGTTCATGGCCTCCTTGCAAAAGCTGCCTTGCAATTTAGTGGAGTAAGTTATGCTTAGGGGTTGGTTGGAATTGTTTTCTAATTTCTAATAGCATTATATAATTTTTCTCCTTGCTATTTCTCCCTTCCCTTATTAACAGATCAATACATTATTCTGTGATAATCGTTTATATCTCTAAAGGACTTTATCTGCCTCCAACCTGTGCAGCAGCCAAGCACATGGCATGCTATCTGTTGTATTCAGAGGGTACTGCTGGTAATTGATAAATGCACTGCAACTCCATGGTTATGCGAATGTGGGCTTCTTGTCAGTGGTCCAAAAAGTGAAGAAAAAATGTTCTTTGTTTTTCTTTTTTCCACATGTGTTGGAAATCATAAAGTCTACTTTCAATCAGTTTAGCACAGATTATTCCAAAGGTTGTTGAGATCATCTGTAGTTTTTCATTGGTTTCAACAGGTTATGGATCCTCCTAAATCAAACCCCACTGACTTACACAACCTTGAAAGGTTTCTGTAAATTATAGCATCGTAGGGAGGAAACACTTAACTCTTACTGTAGGGTTTTATATCTGATTTATTTACCCTCTCTGGAGAGTCAGATACGTACAATGACTTTCATTCGCTCTTTGAAACAAGAGAGATCCCAAACTTTGGATTGTTTTGCTTTTTACATACTTCTGATTATGATGGCAAACATTTTTAAACCTGCCCATGTCTCATGCCTCTTACCTGATGAACACTATTAGTTGTGTAATAAGGATCTTGGACAAACTCTATTCTGTTGAAAATTTTGGGCTGAGCCCACTTGTGAGCCACTGCTACAGGTAGCACAGCTTTCAGTACCACTGGGTTGCTCGTTCTTTTGATTTGACATACATTGTTGAAGTTGGCCATTGTCTGTAAACAATGAGTTGCTATTAGCATTTACTCATTCTGCCTTGTGGTTGTGGTGTCCTCTCCTAGTGAACAGCAACAACTCTTTTGCCTTCCTCATTGGAATCATCATCTAAAATGTGTTGTTGTCCATGGGAGCACTTTCATCACCACTGGGAATTCAGGTCATTGAAGTGGCTCCTAGGTATTTCCCTACTGTTTTCATGTCTTAGTGATGAAATATGGGGCCTTGATTGTAGTTATCAGTTTATGGCCTTTCTTTAGTGGTTGAGCTGCTTGTGTTTCTGAGGTTAGGTGGAGAAAGTTGGTTGTGTGGTAGAGATTTGCTGAGTATATGAGACAATGTTCCAGAGGAATCAGCAATGGGAGATGGGATCTGTGTGTTCAGAGCATTTCAGAACAAGAATAGCTGATCTTTCATGACACTAATGGAAATCCTATGAAAAAATACATTGGGTAATTCTGGGTAATTCTTCTGAAACACAACATTCATAACAATGGTTCTGTGTCCCTTTCTTCTTATGTGAGTTTTAAGGGCAGAAAACACCAAAAATATGGTGGATAACTTGGTTCCAAATATTTAATGGAATATAAAATCTGTTCCTATAATGTAGTGCTATTTTAGAAAGCTTATTAACATTTTATATAGTGTACAGTGTATGAAAGTAATGGTCCAATTATTTATGTGGCAAGACATCCCTAAAAATGTTCATATCCATTCTGAATGTTTTAATAAGGTACTAAAAATTGCCATAATCCACTGACACTAAAGCTTTTCTTGGTAACAGTCCTCAATTATATCCATACTACAGTTTACTTTAACATCCTCATTAAACCTACTTTTTCATGTTTTAAGCAAGTAGTCTTAATGCACTTAAATGACAGTGTTAAATCATATATGATTTCTAAACATTCACTATCACAATGAGAACTTCAGCAACATATCAGCAAATGACAGAGACATGCTGCAGATATTTCTGTGTGTGCTAATATATACTAAATACCTACATCCATCTATGTGCTAATACAGAACATATATTATATAGTTATATGCATGTATGTATGCATGATAATGTATCTCTGAGAGGCATATTTATCCACTGAAATGAGTAAATTCTGGATTTGGCCAATTTGGGCCATGTATTGGATTCAGGGCATTTTTGTGTGGTAAACACAAAGAAGTGTTTTGGGGGAAAGTATCCATATAATTTCCAGCAGCAGCAGTCTAACTTCATTGAAATATGTGATCTTCTCTGATCACACACAACTTTAAGTGTTTAAAAATGAATACCACTTTTAAAACAGTACTTAAAAGTTAATCAGATAGCATTACTTTGGTCTTCAAGATCCACAAATGAAGTGCACTAAATAGCAAAAGTGCAGATGTCAAGCAGATATGGACCCACCTCCAGCAGGTGATGCCCAACCTTCATTTTTACTCCCCAGCTCCATAGAACTCCCCCATTTTTCAGATGTCTGCTGTTTTCATTGGAACTTTTACGAATTCAGCTTCTAGCACTATAGGGGGTGTTGATTGATTTGGATGCTAATCCAAATGTGAGGCAGCTGTTACACCCACTGGCTTCAGTAAAGTTATTCCAACCCATAAAAGCCTGTAAAAAGCCAGACAGTTACATTGCAGTGTAGGAGGGATTTCCTGTGGCAAGGTGATCACAGTGCGGGGTATCACCCTTCTGTCCAGCACTTCCATGCTGTGCTGAGCCAAAAAGGTGGGAGGCATTAATAGCCATGCTCAAAATCTGATTTGTTCATATGAATGTTGTATAGAGCGGTGGCTGTGCTGTTATTAAAGACTCATAGCCGTAGGGGACAGCTTATACAAGGTTATTACACCTCATAGTCATAAGTCAGCCCCAGCCACTTCCCAGCAATGGATGGCAGCATTCCTGCATTTCCTGAAAAAGGCGCTGTGATTACCACCAGCTAATTATCGCTATCTGTCTCTCTATAGGACATGAGCATATCTGTGAGCGTGGTCCTTTTCAGTCCATCTAAATGCACAAGCATTCATGTGAGCACATATTAACTGCCAAACACAATATTGAACACAGAATTTGTTTCTTCATTTAATATATGCAACAGAATTAAATTAAACCTTACCATAAGCAGGGCAGACTTTAGTTATTAATCCTCCCAAGAGCAACTGTAATTATTTTTGCCAGCACTAATTTCATTTGCATACGTATTGTTAAACTGCAAATCACAGTGAACCAAGAAGAGTTTCTGTATGCTTAGTTAAATTGAGCAGTGTTGCTTGAGTACATGGACTGTAGTAGCTAAAGTGCTAATTTTAAGGGGAAAAAAAGCAGCAACGTGCAGCATAAAAAGGCAAATGAACATCTCTGAGTGTTTTCTGTTGTTTGCAAGAAATTTCCAGAGAGAGATTGCTGCCCCAGACATGGCTTGAACAGCTGGGTTTGTCCTACAGAGCACAACTGAGCGTGGCTCAGCACACTGGCCAAGCCTATAAAGAACCATCACAAAGCATGGGTGCCCCCCTCCTGCCCTGCTCAAGTTCTGCAATAGCAGTGAAACATTCAGGCAATTTTCTGGAGAGGCCTGAGTGCTAAGTTAACATTAATCTGCATGAACTCAGATTTGGAGATCCTTCCTGTAGAACAAGCTCGCTAATAACCCCAATTATTAGGTGTCCTGCTTTTATATTTCTATTTCCCCTTCAGCTGCAACTGAAAAATAACTGTAATAGGACTTTGTCTCGCATTCTGTGCATGTTGTGTTTTGTACTTATACACAACATGCAACTGTCAGGCAAAAGACATGAGCAGATAGATATTTTGCTTGGGCTAGTCCCATTACAATCTATTACAAAGCTTTGTTCTGTCTCTTTATTTCTTATTGCAAATGATTATTTTGGCCTGGGCTGAGGCAGCGTGCCTTTTTCCTGTTGGCAGTTGTTCTTGTTGGAAGCCAAAAAATAAAGATTTGGCATAAGAAATATCAGATGGTTTTTCCTTTCTCTCTTGTTTCGGGACTTAGTGAGTGTCAGTTTTAGTATTCAGAACCATCAGATATGTATTTAGAGGCTGTTGGATGGGACAATGCGGACTTTGGATTTGCCTTATGTGTTATGCAGTTTTTCATCATTTTTGTAGGGATTTGCTGAGAGAATTAATATGTGGTGAGTGATAAAGGGACAATTCATGAAGAAGATGGGCTGAATCCTATCTGTTTGTCTGGGCTAGCGGCAGTGCAAAGCCAACTGCTCCACAAATAACTGGGCACTGTTTCACTGCCATTCTTCACAGAAGAAATAATTGGCCTCACATGGGGTGTGACAGTTGGCCTTCTTTCCTTCTTTTCAATGGACCCATGAGAGTCACCTGGGTGTTTCTTCAGTCTTCCTGATGATCTTTTTTGACAATGAGCACTTAGCACAAGGATGGCTTAAAGCAATTAGGAGGATAAAAAACCACCATGTGCTGAAATGAAGATGGCTGGGGTTTGCCGTTGCAGTGTGCATAGCAATACATTGCTATTGCAAAGTACCCAGCTGCATCCCTGGGAGACTGTTAAACTGAGATAATTTAACCTTGAAAAATTATGAAAACAGACACGTTAATAAAGGAAAAGTTGCCAAGAAGTAGGGAGGAGAAGGAGGATGTGGCAGTATCTCAAAGCCACAGCTGGGAACTGCACAAAGCTTTTCTCCTTCTCAACAGGCAGAGTGAAATAAGATGGTTTTATTAAAGAAAAACTGGGGTGTTTTTGTTTGTTTGTTTGGTTTGGTTTGTTTTCCCCATAAAAGGGCTCAAAAGGCAGAGAATGCTAAAAAAGAAACAGTCAACATGATTTCTTAATGTACAGCATTTAAAACTGGTTTCTCCTTACAAATAACAAACTGAAGTAACGTTCAGTTCTGCTGAGAGCAAGTTTGTAAGTTGCATCCTCAATGATGTTGTGCATGTAGTCAGAAATGGTCCAACTGTTTTGTGTTTGAATCAGAGCTCCCCAGCGCAGTCCAACCTTCTAAGCTTCATACCAACCTCTTATTTCCCAGGTTATTTCTGAGCAAGGTTTACCTGTTCCTTTCAGTTACTTACATTAGATTTCTATAAGTTACTGAAAGCATTTAACTTATATGTGGTGTTCCCTTTTCTTACTCAAAGAATAATGTTGCTAGTGAGAAAAGAGCACAGTTTTGTTTTTAATGCAAGGGGTATAAAGGAAAAGAATCCCTTTGCTCCGTGTCATATTTGTACTGTCTGTGAAGTGCTGTATGTCAGATTGACCTTGGGCTAGAATGGGTGATGCAGAGCAGTTATTAACAGCGTGGGCATCCATGTAATCTTTCATCAAGAAATAAAGAAGGGAAATAATAGTCCTTGTCTTAGTAGGGTTTTATAAACACAGATTGCACAACTGCCCTCTGTAACTCCACAGATAAAAGCAAGTTAAGGAGGACATCTCATGGAGGGTTTTATAACCAAGCAAGAAAATGCTGTAAGAAATTATGTATGTCAAGTGAGAGGTGTGTGTGTTTCCTCTAACTCTGCCAGCAGCTTTGCTGCAGACTGCTTGGGAGGAAGAGGATGAGGGAATGCCATTAAAAATACGTTGGATTGCAAGGAAAGCAAGAGAGTTGTCATGGGGACACAGGTTTATGAAAACCCACAGCCATGAGCAGCATCTCCTCCTGTTCCCTGGCTGGTGATGGAGGTGTCAGTCAGCCCTTCAGGGGATTACAGAACAGCAATGGGAAGCAGTCCTTGCTCTGCTCGCCCCTTCTGTGACTCCACGCCGTGGTTTGCAGTAGTGCTCAATACAATAATCACAGGTATTTGTCAGCATAATGGGAACTTCTGGAGTGCTTTATTTTAGCTCTCTAAGACAAATATGAATGTAATTTCTCACTGGGTATCTTCTGCATGATCCATGCTATGTGAATTCTGTTATTTGCTCTGGGATGACAGTACCACTGTCAGTGTCTCCTGAGTGTATTTAAAATTTAGTTCGTCCTGGAATCTCAAAGGTGAAATGAAACATTGGAGCCATATGGATTTTAAAGCACTGTTTCTTCTCCAGACCAACTGCAATGGAAGAGATGGAAAAAAGAATCCATTAGCAGCTGAATTTGTGTCTGTCACTGCAGAAGGAGCTGCCGTTGGAGCTTTGCTGGACTCCTGCTGCTCTGTAGGTATCAAGATATGGGGTTGGAATGAGTCATTTTGTGCAGTTTCCCAAATCTGTAATCCTCAGAATCTGAATGCAGAACACTTCTGTTGCTTTTATCAGTTCTGAACTTGCTCACAAGAAAAAGCTGCTGCATGTGGTACTTGTATCACATTCAGTCCCACAGTGTGACCTTCTTTCTTTGGAAATGTCAGGGATAAGACTGCAGATGTCTTCAGCCCCACTGCAAAAAACAGCTGACAAAGAGATGTCCCAATCTGTTGCACAGCCTATGAATGAACAGCACAGATTGTGCTGCAATTCCTGTGAATGGAATTCTTTCTTTCTTGTTTCTGATTCAAAAAGATGAGCTATAAGTGCAGGTGTTGGGATTATTTTCTTTTTCTTCTATTTAATTTTTGGTTAACTTTAATACTAAAATACAGGGAAAACATATGGAATGTGTATAGATGTATATATCTATTGTCTTGTGTCTTTGAATATATGGTCAATGAGTTGAATGAATGTACTTCAAAATTTTGGTGAATAATGCAAACTTTATTTGAAAAAAGAGCATCCCTTGAATCAAGGCCATGAAGATGAGCACTTGTAAAGGGGAAAAATAGGGACAATTGTTTTAGGAGTCAAGCATTCAAAATAGGAGAGAATGTAGGTTGGGTGTCAAAGGGCCATGCTGTTTGAGTCCACTGAGCTATGAACTTGTAGCTGCCCCGTGGACAGTGGAAGGCCCCGGTTGGAAGAGGTTTCAGTAATATCTTTATCCCATCAATTTGCTCAAAGAAAAAGGCTTAAGGTCTGGAGAACCTCTGTTATTTAATTAAATATCTCTCCTTCTGTATTTCCACATGTAAAGCAAATTCAAAACTTAAAAAAAAAAAAAGAAACTTTAATCTTGTCCCAGAGCTTTAAATGGTTTGTAGAACCTCTGTCTTTTAAGTGTTGTGACACTGGGGAACCAATTAAACATCATTAACCAATGTGTTTGAATGGCTCAAACTGAGCCTTGCTGTGGGACGCTAAGCTTGGCTGAGAGCAGCTGAGGTCTGAAGGAAAAGAGGAGTTAAATGCTGGTGTAGAGTGCTGAGTTCCCCTCTCAGTATTCCCTTGCTTGGCTTCCTACAGGTCTGACTTCAGAAGTGTTCAGGTACCTGAAAAACCCAGCTCCTTCTGAACACAAGGGAAGCCGATTTGTGTCTTAAGCTTTTGTGCATTTCAGGTGTTTAAGTGTTTATATTCATGGGCTGCTGGCACTATGAGAGGTTTGCCTACACTCCTCTGCCCCACATAACTGGCTGCTCCCAAGCAAACCTCCTATAATCCCAATTGCTTTGGCTGTACAGCCCACGTGCAGTTGTGTATTTAATTCCCATAGCAGTTTGCTGAGTGGAGATTTGTTCTCATTCTGCTCCAGAGAGGTCTCAGTGCTCTCTCTTCTTTTTTACCCTGTTTGCATGCAAAAGATATTTCATAGGTAAGGTGAAATGTCCTGAGCTGTTTGTGAGGAGTTCTGCAATAAGCAGTGTGCTAAGCAGCCATGCTGTGACATCGCATTGCTCACAGTGACATTAGAGCAAAACTTTCCCTGACAAAGGAGCCAGGCATTCTGCCTGGATCAATTGTCCCAAGAATCACTAAATACATATTCAAACACTGTGGGCATTGCTTCAACCATGGGTTGGAGCTTGAGCCCCATTCTGAAGAGGGCACAAGATGGCTCTCAGCATAAGCAAACTGCTCGTCTGACAGCTCTTGGCCAGAGCCACAGTGCGAATATGCCTTCCTTGAGGTGCTTGAAACCTCCACCAGCCATGGACCAGCTATAGAGGAGGCTGTAGTGTGTGGTCACAGTGATTTAATCCTCCCACAGTAAAACAGAAGGTCTTTTAAAAAAGATAAAAGCCTTTGATCTGGCTGAAAGCTTTGGTTTGAATACATGGTGCCTCCAGATGAGAGGCTGCATGTGTATCTGCTCTGTTTATTCCTCCGGAAGGTGCAAAAGCCCTTTTTACTTCTTAAATTGGATTGTAAATGACAGGGAAGGTGCATCTTCTGTTGGCAGGCCAGTATAATCCAAAAGGAGCCTGAGTTTAACTGGCATACAGAATCCATCCACAGTGGGCCCTTCCTTGCACAGCATCCCTTCTCCATCTGCTCCTGAGGGAGGGGATGACTTGGTGGTTGCTATATTGCTGCGCTGCTCAGAGCTGCAGGGGGTTGGGCTTGGTTTGCTCCATCATATATGTTCCCCTCTCACAGCAGATAGAAGTCCTTTTCTTCTTTGACATCTGGGGTTTAATAGAGGCTCAGAGACAGAACGCTGGCTACCCGCAGCTGTGGGAGCACCATCCTGATGGGGATTCCAGCATTCCCCAGTGGGAAATCCAGATGCCCATATTGGGCTGCATACGGGTGGCAACTTGGTTACATATGAACATGCAGACTTCCATCTGCCAGCATGGCATGCTGCCTGGTCAGTAGAAACCCTCTGCAGTTTTGGTCCTGAATATTGGGATTTCTAAGCCTCATTTACTCTCAGAATGTGATGATTTTGTCTGAGGAATTTTTTTTGTTGTCTGATTTCCTGCCCTGTTTGTGGCTTTTCTGGTTATTGCAGCACATTCGGATGTTATCACTTCACAAGTTTAAATTGGTGACGAGTAGACTGAGGGATTTCCTCCCACCTGTTGCTCTGTTAGGAAGAACAGATGTTGCAGGAACAGATATTCCAGGAATATAATTCTAGAATGGGATTCTTCATTTCTTTGCATATTTCAGTGTTCTGAGAAATGAAGTCAATGCAATTCCTAATGATCCAAGTGCTTATACAGGAAAAGAATGCCATTAAACAACCCAGTGCCCCGAGACTATGTCCTCTTAATTGTAAATACAAACTAATATCTCTGAGCAATGGAAGAACTGTGCAGTAATTGCAGTGGGCCAAGAGGAAATATTATTGCTAAGTGCAAAGCTGTAAAGCTGTCCCAAGTATTATTTTTTATACCACAGAACCCCTTATACTCCATTCAGGAACAGAGAAGCTGAGTACCCCAAGGTAATTTAATTGCATATCCCAGGAAACAGAAATCTTATTCTTCTCTGTATGCAAATAGCATTTCTATTACAGCAAAGAGAAATGTGTTTTGTTGTGGGTTTTTTTTCTTCTCCTTTTAGCTGATTCAGAAAACAGTTGTTATAATTGGACAATTGATGTAATTGCTTATGCAACTGTAGTAATTGCACATGCAAATAAGGGATGATTCTCACAGTTATAAAACTTCTGTGAGCAGTTACAGTGCATTCTGATGTTGTTTGGGCACTTCATTGTATGAGTGTTTTGCACCTCGGAGTTCCATGCAGCATCCTACCCACTTATTTATTTGGTAACAAAGCTGTTACCTAAAGGCTGATATTTTTTACAAGGCTAGCAATAAAGATAATCAGTTCCTACAATATTCAGGGCTAAGAAAACATTATTTCTAAACTGCGGTGTGTTTTATTTTATGGGCAGAGAAAAAAGAAACCTCTGTTAAAGGTGAAACCTCATTTAAGCTCCAGTTATTTTGCAGCAATCAAGGTGCAGATTGCTTTGCCCACTCCCAAAGGAAACACGCTGAGCAATTGCTGGGTGTGTTTCTTAAACCTTTTGTTGCTAATAGTACAATTTCTGTTGTAATTTTGTTTTTGTTTTTTCCTCTACCCTCTTTACCTCTTTCCAGTTTTCTTGGGATTGAGAGGCATGGCCTGTGGACAGATGGAGTCCATGAGTCAATGAAAGCCTTAACACTTTCCAGCCACAGAACTGCAGTGTTCTGATTGCCAGCTGCCTGGCGGTGCAATGGAACTGCCTGCACCCAGGTGAGGTATCAGTGCTTCTTAATTCCTCCTTGAGCCCATTTCTTTCCTCTGTGCACTACGTAATGCAGTGTGCACATGGCCACGTTTTGGTGAAAATTTGATTTATCACTTAATTATGTACCATATCTGTACTAAGAAATTATTTACCATTAACTGCAAAGAAATTTTATTTAGTTCTGAAACTGGTGGCTCTTTTTCCCTCCTTGGCCAGGTTCTCTGCACAAAGATGTCACCAAGATTTACTCCATGCTCCAAATAGCATCCTACCAACCCTAGCTGTAAATCCAGCGTTGGGATCACATTCCACCCTGGGGACTAAATCTGACCATTCATACAATAATTGCAGCCCTGGGGGTTTCTGTTCAAGTTCTCAACTATTAATGTGTGAAATGTTAAAAAAAAATGTCCCTCATACCAACACTATTGCTTTCTTTTGACTACAGGCAGTAAAGGGTGGAAGTATAAATTTCCTTACATATGGAAAAGCTGGAGGGTGTAAAAGTCAAGTCCTTCTAAAAGGCTTATTAGGATAAAAGAATTTAAAGTATCCCCTGGGCCATAGGAAGACTAACTTAAAATCTATAGGCCAGATTCTCAGCAGCAAGGATCAATATAGATCCATTGAAGCGTAGGAAATGTACTTATTTATATATATCAAGTAAACATCTGCTCCTGTATTCATTTAAAATACTTAAGCTAGAAGGATACTTGGTAAGATTAAAAGTATCTTATTTTCAACAACATTCTGAGGGGAAGAAAAAGAACATAAAATAAAACACTTTCCCATTCATAAGTTTATGGCATCAGAAATTCACCTGTTAGAGTAAGCCGTCATTTTGATTCTTCTGATGCTCTGGCCACTCGGTGCCATGGATTGCTCCAAGGAAGAGGAGAGCCTACTTTTTTTTTCTCACATATAAAGCCCTGTGTCTGGTTCAAATGACATCTTCCTAATCTTGGGAATATTACTGACACTCTTTTGGGACAGCATTTAAAAAGAAAAGGGGGAAATTTGATTCCCAAAGCCTGTGCTTCCTCATAAATTGCTGTGTACACAGGGTGGTTTCTGTATCAAACAACTGTACGAGTTGCTGCTTTGAAAATGTATTAGCTCTGGTATGCTGCCAGTAGCTGGATTATCTGGGTTTTTGGCGTGATGCAGCCTGGCGAGTTGTACTTTGAAGCAGTGTTGTGCAAACAGCAGGGGTGCACACAGCCCAGACAGGGGTGTTTGCTCGGCACAGACACGGAGATGTTTGCTGTTGCTGAGCTGTGCCGGGTGGGTGCCGACTGGTTGGGTTTCAGCAATGCTCTTCCACCATCTGGATAAGGACAGGCGGTGGCACTTCCATGTCCCATTTGGAGCGAGTGGCTGTTTCTGCTGACAAGACCCGTGCACTTGGCTTTGCTCTCAGCACAATGTGGTTCCAGGGCTGCCCAGTGCACATGAGCATCCTGGCAGGCCTGGCAGGCTCAGCCTCCTGGTTCTGCACGCCTGGCTGCCCAACCACTCCATGACTGTTGCAGGAGCTCCCTCCCCTAGCTTTGTTTTCGCATCCTGTATGTGTTCTAATTGCCCTTTCTGCATTTCAGATTCATGCAGATGAGGTGGATGCCATCTTGGAGCCATGAAAATGGTAAAACCAGTGCTCAGGTAAAAGAAGTTTTTCACTGGGGAGGAATCCACAGAGCTGTGGGTTGCTCAGTGGGACAGTGCCCACATGCAGGGCAGTGGGGGAGCTGGAGTGACCATGCTGTGGTTCTGGTCATCCAGGCAGGGCATGGCTTTGTCTCTGTTAGTCCTTTGAGTCTGACTGCGAGGAGAAAGAAGCTGAAGAGCAGTATCACATGGATGTTCTCTGCTTACCCATTGTGTGAAGTCACAGCAGGTGTTACTGCATTATGGATATTGAAGTTTGTAAAGGGGCAAAATGAGAAAAAGTAGATTGGTAACAGAAATCTCTTAAAGAGAGGATATGGAGTGTTGATGGTTTTAGTCAAGTTACAGAGGAGTTCAAATCATACTGTTCAAAATGTACAATGAACTGCTTATAGCTCAAATGAAAAAACTACATGTTTTTGCAGTAAATACAGATTTTTAAAGAAGAAGGTAATTACAGCCCTAAGATCTTCATGGCATGGAACAATGTCTGTATAATGATTCCTTCTGTGATATCATAGCTCCTTCTCTGGCCTGCTGTGCTGTCCCATTTAATGCAAGGAGAGGATGCTGCAGTAAGATCTGTTTGCAAAAAACCCAGAGATAATCTTTGTATTAAAACCAATCCCCATATGGTGGCAGCCTTTTGAAAGATATGGGGAAAAAACACCCTTCAATTTAATGCTTGTTTTAATACAGTCAGATGAAAACATACATAATGTGGAATGGATCCTCTTAATTTGATGGGGAAAAAAACAGTAATCTGTAACCTGTAAGAGATCAGTGTAAAACAGTGCTAACAACCTTATTTCAAGCCTAGGCCTTACTTCAACAGTTGACTATTTTTAGTCATTCCCAAGTGCTTAAAATAGACACAGTTTTGGATGAATAATACATGCCCGGCTTTGATCACCAGCGCTGGTACATGATGGTGGACTACATGGAGGCTGCCAGAAGAGCTTGCTCCTCTACTCTTCCGCTCCCATTCAGCCACCTCCAATGCCCAGTGCTCAGCAGAGCCCCTGCCAGCAGAGGAGTGATGGACACTGTGCTCTGTGCTCCACTCTGCTGGCTGCTGCTGCAGAGGATATGTGCATCAATGCAGAGGGAGCAGCAGGCAAAACTTGTTTGCCAAAGATTTAAATGGTAAACTCTAAAGCATCTCTGGGAAATGTGGGCTAATTCCTTTAGCTGCTCATTAGACTTGGCTTGTTTCTCATTAGAGTGTCTGGCTGCTGAAGAAAAGCTGTTTTCTGGGGAGCTTTGCCATCACCAGATCTGGTGCTTCTACACAGCTGGCTGGCAAACACTGCTGGGAACCAGAGAGGGTTTCCACTTTCTTCGGATGGATGCGGTACAGGGAAGGCAATTTTTCTCTTCCCTTTGTTGGTGCACAGCAATGCTGGAAGGCAGGAGGAAACCCTGACACTGTTTGTGTGCTGCAGGAAAGTGCAGCCTTTCTGGCATCCAAGTGAAAATGTCAGCTACTGAATGCAGGTTTGGAAGTTGTGTTGTTAGATACCCTTTTGTCTTTCTTACTGCTTAGAGTAGGACTGCTGCTCTGCCCTGCAATGACCTGTTTCTGCAATATTTTCTGCCCAAGCAATAATAAAACCAGAGAGAGAGGGAGAAATGTAGGCAGTGATAAATGCATCTTAGTAGCACAGATAGTATCTGCGGCATCAGATCCCTTTCCAAGGCCTCTTGTCCTGCAGCTTGCCCACTAGGAGTCCCTCTAGGTGGGATCCCCACCCCTCTGTGCTGCCTGCTCCTGCCCTGCATTGGACTCCAGCTGCTATTTCTGCTGAGCATAGGGTACCCTCCACTCCCCTGGCAAGGGGCACGTTTTCCTTGTGAGCTCTCCACACTTTGCTCATGCAAATGAAATCATTTTATTCTGACAGAGGGCTCTGAGCTGCAGCCAGCTTATTGTTTTAGAAATAAAGATATTAGTATGCAAATGACTCTGGAAGGTGTTTCTTCTCATTAGAGAATGGAGATCATTTGATAAAGGGTGCAGTGCTCTTCATCAGTAAAAAGGCTCAGCAAATTTGTCTTGTCTCAACAGCATTCTAACAACAAGACCGATTGGATAATGCAGAAAAGAAAGCACAGGAGACAAATGGTTTATGACACTCCGGTTACCTTTACTGTGCAAGGTGGGCGTGAAATTTTTTATGGTGAGACAAAAAAGATGATGGGCAATTAACTACAAACTCTTGCAGCAGGTTTATCATATGCTCGGCTCATCCATCTGTGTCTCAGTCTCCGGTGGACTCATGAGTTTCATCAAGAAAACCATTTTCAAACCAGCAGACCAAAACAGATCGTTTTCGACTCCCAGCCTCATCGAGGCTTTGCAGTAGTTTTGCCTCGTGTTTACGATTTATGGATGCAACAGAAACACAGAGCAGACAGGAGTGGTCCAGAGATCTCCCCATTGCAGGGTATGTGCCTTCAAACACTCCTTATTCAGGTACCGGCTCCGCAATACTTGAATAACTTTATACGGGTTAATTCCATTCAATCCTTAAGGGTGAGATGTTAAACATGGTGTGTAACTGCATTTAAATTCCAGCTTCTATCTTGTGATGAGTGGTAGAATTGGTTCAGGGAATTAGGGGAGAAAAGATGAGCTGGCGGTTAAAGCTCCAAATTGGCGCTGAAAGCATTGGGGGCCCCTCTGTGCTCCTGCTGCAGACTGTGACCTTCAGTGAATTGCTGGGGCAGCGGTAGTTGCCTTCATTTCCTCATCTGTTTGTGCCAAAGCTGTTAATATTTGTCTATTGCCCTTCACAATATTAGTGCGCCAATGTGCCAATGCACTTCTTACCGAAGACCTTTAAGAATTAGTATTATTTGCTTATATAGTAATTAGTTATATAGTCTGCCAGATTTGGTAAAAAAATAAAATAAAAAAAAAACAACAAAAAAAACCAAAAAAACCAAGAAAGAAATAGATTTTCAGACTGCAGGGTAATTATTTCTATCCTATGAATTCTCAAGTACCTCTTCTTTTCGATCCCTCCACCCAGCCGCTTCTTCACAAGAGATCGCGCTGGGGAAGGAATCAATACAGCCAGAGCCCTGGGACTAATCCGGGGAGCTGTCACGCAGCCCTGATGTGATGTCTCTGTCTTTTCTGCCTGGAAAACATGGGGGGGGTGCTAAACCTACTCACATCCTGATAACTCTAATAAGTGTTATAGAAAATGAGGCAAAACAGAACCACCCCCAGCCTGACCCAGGCCTTAATGGTGCTGGAGGAACAGTAGCTGTTCATTTTGGTATAAAAGTTATTTATTTCCAGCTCTTCCTTTCTGTGCCATTCTCTCTTTTGATTATATGAGGATGAATATTGCTTAAAGGAAACAGTCCTTAATTTTTCAGATAGGTGTAAATATCTTATTGCTTTACTGTTAAGTGTTGTCATAATGCTACCCTATGAGGCTTAAGAGGGGAAAATGCTTCCTTTACATTCCTCTCCCTTTACATTTCATTCTCTTTACCTTTCATTCCCTCGCCACTCAACACTGCTGAAGAAAGTGAAGTGCTGAAGAAAGATATAGGCCTTGTGGTCTTTCCTGACAGTCAATAAATTGGAGTTTTGTCAGGCCAAAGAGATGCCATAAAGAGGGCAGATTAAAAGAGATTAGTTCTGCCAAGTAGCCTGAAAAGAGAATTTAGTGCTGCTGTGGCCATGGGCAGAGCCAGCACCATGTGGTCAAGGGCAGAGGTAGCCTTGTGCTACTCCTGTGGGGCTCCTACTCTGCTGCAATGGCACTGTCTGGGCTGGAGGAGAGAGGAGGGGAAGGGGGGGGGGGGGGTTAAGAGACACTTGGGCTCAGTTTTCCGTCTCTGCTCCATCTTCAAGAAGCAAACCTCAGATTTCTGCATTCCCTTTGCTCTGGTTGCTTGTTGCTGGTGCTGTTGAAGTTGTATAATAGAACACAAAGGCAAAACAGTCACTTAAGATGCTTTTAGTGTCCGCTCAGTGCAGTGGGGCTATTGCATAGTGGTGCATGTGCCAGCATTCATATTGGTGGGACTTCAAAACAAAAGGCAAAATTTGCAAAAGAAACTCTTCCCCCAAGACCAAGGCATGGGGCGTGAGGGGAGGGAGAGGAGGTGGGGAGCTGGCCAGAAGCATTGGACTAAACTGAATTTAGTCCAAAGTATCCAGGGCTGCAGAAGACTGTTGTGGTACCACTAAATATTCAGATACCTTAAAAAAAAAACAAATACAAAGTTCAAGTTTACCTTCTGATAGGTCTGAAAACATAACAAGTACAGGCATCATCCCAGGGGTTGTGGTGGCTGACAGAAAGTTACTAATCCTGCTGTTTGTGGCCCAAAGCATCCCCTGCCTTCAAACAGCGGCATGGCTGAGTGCACCATAAGAATACACAGGTCGCACTGTTGGAGAAGCTGTGGTTCGAGACAGGAATAAAGCAGTGGTGTCTATTTTGGAGAGGGAGAGCTTTAACCAAGGAAGCTGGAGAGGGACTGAGAGGTTTTACTGATGCAGTCGTGTCCATGTTCTTCAGCTCCTGAAGGGCAGAAAAGTGTTAGTCCTTTTCTTCAGACCGGAATGCAAAGAGCCAGGATAGAGCCATTTCTTGGCATACAGGAAGACAGAATGTGTCTTTATTGTCCATGTTGTTCCATAGAAGGAAAGCAAGACACCAGGATTTGATGGCCAAGAATGACTTACATTGAACACAAGGAAGAGTAATGTGTCTGCATGTATAAAAGGTAGAGTTAAATGAAACTACTGAATAATCTGGCCTTGGTTTGTCACAGGTAGGATTACTTTTGATGTGTTTTTCCTGGGTTTTAACAGCAATTTCTAGTTTCTGTTATAGATGTAGACATTCTGTAAGTCTGTCGGTGCAAATATGACTTTCCTGTTGCCACCAAATGTTTCCTCTTAAACCCTTAAAAATCCCTTTTTATGTTATTTAACAAAAGGAGATAAGGTGAGGACATGGAGTTTAAATGCTTGGAGTTAATAAAATAGATATAAATGTCAGAATCTAAATAGAAATGTCAGTATCTAACCCATCATTTTAAAAATCGGCTGTATATTTCTCGAATTACTTTGAAATATTTTAAGATAGAAGATATAAAAGGAAGAATATTGCATCCATGAAGATGATTCAATAACACACCTTTCCTTGTGATTTTATTTGCCTGTGGAGGAACTATCCTACAGAGAATGGCTCATCTGAAAGCTTATTTTTTCTACTTGATAAAAAGGACACTGGTTTACTTCCAGAGATTGAATGTTCTGGCCCCATTTGTTTCACTTGAGAGAATTAAATGCAAAATAAGCAGGGAGAAAAGCTCAGTAATAGTAAGATACATGACATATTTGTTTTATGTATATCTTGCCTGCTTACCAAAGCCTTCAAATGGTCCACTCAAATTTATCTTAATGTTAAAGTAGATGCTTTTTCATTCATAAATGATTATATGTGCAAAACCACTGACACAAAACAAAATACAGAAGGTTAATTTCTCCCCGTGAAAGCCTGTCTGGAAATGTGAATCCTGTAATTTACTTTGTGAAATAGTAATGCAGGGGTTGTATTTTATTTGTGAAACGTGCTGTGCATGGGGACTGCTATGCAAGTCCAAGCACCACCACAATAAAGTGGTAATAGATCTTCCCAGTAAGTAATGGAAAAGACCCCATGCCCATGGTGCTGGAGCTGGGGACCCAAACCTGAAGCCATAGGAATTGTTTACAAAGGTTTGTGAGGTTGCCTTGCTCTACTTCAAAGCCTTGGTCTCTGCTTAGTGTGCTAAAGAAGCAGTCATCCCATTCTCAAGCGATCAAGTGAATCTATTGAAGTAATTAATTGCCAGGCAACTTACTGTCCTGTATAATAAAATTCCTGGAGGTTTTGGTTGCTGTAGTAAGGTCCTGAATTTTTGTCGGTGTTTGTGTAAAATCTGGACAACCTAAGGTAGGTCCACAGCTTACATTAGTATACTGCACTCAAAGAAGTGCTCATAAATCTTTAAAAAGCATCCTCTGGCACTGCTTCAGTGAATGAAGGAAATGAAATGAAAATCCTGAAATTAGTTTTTTGGGAAGCTTAATTAAAATAACTGCTAATACAAAGTGCTAGGAGATAAGACCTGTATGCAACAAAAACAATTAGAAGGCTGAAAAACAAACTCTTCTTTTGAAGCAGTCACCTCTGAAAAATGAGTCTTTCCCATCAAATATCCAACAGAATTTTAAACTATTTTGCTGTGAAGGGCACTGCGTAGATTCCAGCTGGGCAAAACATTTCAATGTGATCCTAAGTTCTTTGTCAGCTTCTGCGTGTCACACATGAGTTGCAAAAATACATATCTAACAGAAAATGAACTGTGGGATTGACTGCGGCTCCAGCAGTAGGATTGCTTTCCATGAGTGAGTGATCAGGGGCAATGTCTGAGATGTCAACAGCCGCAGCATTAAGGGCATCCAGTCCAAATGGGCACACTGGTTATGGCTTTCCGTCTTCCTTTCCAGTCCAAATGGGCACAACAGTTGTGGCTTTCTTTAACCCGTTTGCACTAACCACATCCTGCCCAATGATGTGTAGCACAGGTGCTAGCCATTGCTCAAAGGATGCTTGTATTGCTATGGAATGCCATGCATGAGCCCAGCCCCAGCTCTGCTGACAAATAGTGATTCCTTCACTGATGGAGCACTGGCCAGATGGAGGCCCTGGGGTCTGCCTTGGGGAGGGCTAGAGCTTAGAGTGCAGAAATATTAACGCCAAGTCTGGTTATTTTTCAAATCTGAGCTTTGCTTGTAGACATACTTGGATATTTCAAAAGCTTAAATTAGCATTCAAAGACCTGCTGGCAATTTTGGGTCCAGATTTTGGTCTTATTGCTTTTGTGAAAAGTAAGAATGTTGAAGTAGAAATTGGCACTGCAAACAGGACAGATTTTAGCTTGTTTAAGCTGAATTTTGAGAGTTGCTTTGCTCTTCTTCAGGCTGTGTGAGCTTCCAAGTTGGGTAGTTTTGTCTGGAGGAGTAATGCATCCTCTGGGCACTGCAGGTTGAAGGATATCACCAGCTCATCTCTGGGCAATTTCCATGGTGAAGTCACGAATCTGCTCTGATTGAAGCCCAGTTCTGCATCACTTCCATCAGTCTGGAGCTTTATAGCAGGTACCCTCATCTGTGCAGTTTGGATAGATCCAGGGTGCTTTGTGTGCATTACACCAGCCTTTCCAGCAATTGCTGGCCACACAGTAGCATCTTTGTGCTGAACTGATGAAGTACAGCTTGTGGCACTGGCAGCCAGATGGACTTGCTGCAGTCTCTATGCTGAAATTCTGCTGTGTTTCTTTTCTTTTTTGCTATATTTATTTACTTCTTCCCTATTCTGTATATGGTCTTGGAAGAAAGGTAAAACCTTTGCAAGCAAAACTAAATGGCTGAAGCAGGAAAAAAAAAAGTTGGAATTTTGTAGCACATCACATAAAGAAGTGACAGGTTGAGGCTTTTGCACTCTCCTTTGCATCTTTCCATTTCAGATTTTACTACAAGTGTAAAAGAGGAGCAGAGACCTGTGGGCTTTGCATTCCGAGGGGCTGGCTTAGGAATAGATGAGTGCATGCTTGGTTGGCATCAGGAAACCAACAGAATAACCTGTGGGCATCCACAAAGTTTCTGAGTTACTTCCACAAATGTTTATGCTTATCGAAGTTATTCTCTGCACTGTAATCACTTATGAATACCCTTAAATTAACAGTTGCAGCTCTCTGTAATAATATTGACTATATAGAACACTGTTTGCAAATTCAGGGCACAAGTTTCTGGGGTAAATTTCTATTCTGATGTTCCATTCACACTGTTAAGCTTTCAGAAGATTACAGAAATCTGGCTAGACCGCAGCTAAAATGAGCAAAGCGTAGAGCCATTCTGTTTGATGTTTGTGACAAAAAGACTGGGAAGAGCAGAAATATGAAAAATCAATACTTCGAAATCTCTGTCTTTCACAAAAGATTTAAGAACAACCTCCTCTCTGCATCTTCGTTTCAGTTTTTGCTGAAAGATGCTGTTTTCAGAGAGGCTATTTCCAGGAGGAAAGTGCGGAAGAAGCTGGAAGAACAATGAGCAATTTACACAGTTGTTCTGCACATTGTTGGGTGACTCCAAAGGCCAGGGGGAAGGCAGCAGAAATGCAGGCATTTATTTCTTCCTGTAAAGTCTACTGACACCCACTGCATGAAACATAGACAGCTTTTATTTAAATTAATCTATTTGTTTGATCTTTAGGATTGTGGGCTTCACTCTGACAGCCCATGAGATGAGGCAGCCAGAGCTCTGCCTCTAATTTCTGCAACGTTTAATTAAAAGGAATGAAGAGAGGATTTTTTTCTTGCCCTCTGAAGTCACTGTGTCTTGCATTCAACTTTTTTTTTGTTTTTGCAGTGACCAGTAACCATGCAAGAAAAATCAGCAAACAGACGTTCCGCTACAATAGGAACAAATGGTAAATGATGGCATTAAAGGTAACTTTCCATTACATTTGATGATGTGAACCAGAAATACTTTTAAATAATGACTGACGCTGGCAAATAAAAACAGAAATATGTATCAAACAATGAGCTGTAATTGCTCTGGTTTTGCTGAGTATTGAGACCTCCTATAAGAGAGAAATGTGGTTTTGAACATGGAGGAAGAAGCAGGAGCTCATTTCAGGGATGAAAACATCCTTTTGTGGATCTTTTCTCCCTGGCTTTCTGCAAAACTGGGTTACTACACTTGCTTGTTGTCAGGGCGCAATTACATCAAATGGAATTGGAGATTAAAAGTGTGCGTCCAACACTGAACCCTTCACTTTCCTCTGTCCCTTCCATGCAGTTACAGGGCTGGGAGCATTTATTCCAGGAACACTTGGTGGAAATATCTTGAGTATACCAATGTCTGGGAAGGGAACATCATATTTTCAGCATTTCTTCTGAGTCTCTGACCTACCCCATGCCACCAAGAATGGAGCCAACCACTGACACTGCTGCCAAAGCAATGAATTCTTTTATCAGCTCCTACGTGCCATCTGTACTCACATGTCATACAGCCTCATCACTCCATGCTCGGCCCTAATGTGAGTGCTTGGCTATTTGCAGTGCACCAAAATCACTAGGCTGGGAATAAGTCACGTTTACTTGTGTTTTGTTTTTGCTGTGTAGAATTCTCTTCCACAAAAGGAACTTCAGCTCTGAGACAAACAGCTGTTGCTGACACACTTTAATTAAAACGGAAGGCTGGCTTGAAGATTTCTTCCATTTTAATATGCAACAATAACAAGATGGAAGTAAAAAAGCACAGATAAGTTGGGAGGAGAAGGGAGAAATAAATGTTGTCTGTACTGCTGAAAATTTGCCTCTACATTAATTCTTGGAGACAAATTCAATTTCACTGGCTTCAGAATCCAGGCAGGTTACTTTGGAAAATGTCCTACCTGAGAAATTCTTTGAAGGTACAGATCCATTGGAAGTGCTCTTGTAATTACTGTAATATTGTCGCCTCTACGCTGGAGCATGGGGCTGTGTTCACATCGTCATTCATCATGCTGCAAGTTCAATAGTGTCTCCATGTTCATTAAAGACTATTTTTAGTTATCTCAAGGTTGTTTTAGTTTTTTTTTCTCCAGCAATGTCTATAATAAATTGAATGTGAATCAAAACAAAGCCATTCTTATATTTCAAGCCTTATTTTTCCGTTCCTCCTTAGAAATGGAAATCTCTTACTGGCTTTAACTCCAGAAGTGATGCTGTTGGAGATGGATTTTATGGGACTCCAAAACAGAAGTTCCTTCTTACTAATGTCCCAGAAATATTTTACATGTTCTGTTCTGTGTTTTATTCCATTTTCCCATGTTTGTAACTGTCTGGTTCTCAGTCTGACACACTCCCTATCTGGGAACACACTCTTTAAGCTTGTGGATGATAGCCTAGTCCTCAGAAAAAAAGGGCTGCACATTGAGTTAGGAGAAGCTGTAGCAGCACTGAATTGTAAGAATTCAGAACCATAGGGTGTGAAGGGAGCTGGATTGCCTTTGTAGTTTGGGGGGAAAAAAAATGTATCTTGCAAACTCTGGTATTAGCAGGAATTTAAAGTATTTATGTGATGTGACTATAGAAGCCATTTCCATAAACGATCAGTGACCTCTTATAACTCAAACAGTATTGAAGCCAGGAAGCATCATTAGAGACTTTCAAAAAGGTCAGAAATAAGCATTTAAGATGATGTAATCCCAGCTGACCCACTAGAATCAGTACCTATGCAAGAAGATCTTGGGGAAATTTATTTGAATTGTCACCTTTTATGACCGCTCCAGTTCCACAGTGAGATTCCTGACTCCTTTCCAGGCTGTGTTTGCAGAAAACCCCAAAATAGCACAATGAAACCAGTTTCTCCCACTGAACTGAATGCAGAAGGCTCAGCTCTGGGGATCTGGAGGTAGCACCAGGCATAGAAGGAAAGCAGCAGTGAGTATTGCCCTGTGCCCCCATCTCCTCCTCCATTCTTACGAGCTGAAGTGTCCACTGAGAAGTGCACACAATATTTCCACAGGGTTGACCATAAAGTTATGTGGGCTAGAACTGCTTTTTTTGTCTTTATTTTCCTTACAGATACTCCATGGAGAGCTAGTGCTGGTGGAAACCTGCTTCGTGATGGGTATTGTAAGAATAATACAGAGCTGTTGTAAATGCACTGGATGAATATAAATGTGCAGTTTTTGAAAGTTTCTTGATCAAAAGAGCTTATCCATAAACCATTGCAGAAGGGCTTTCATTGATTTAGTGGATAATACATGGGATTTATATAAACACTGATATGTATAGTTTGGTCTGAAGCCAAAGGTTTCTCCAAAACACATTGTGAAACAGAACAAGCCCTCAGCTCCAGGCAGAAAACATATGATTTCCTAAAATGAGAGATTCAGCAATAAAAGCACTTAAACACAAAATAACTCTTCCTTTCCTGTTAGAATAATAATGATAAAGATTTTAAAATAAGAATGCGTGCAGAAAGCAGCACGGTCTGTGAAAAAATGCTGCAGAAGTAATTATTACTTTTTAAGAGGGTCTTTTCAAGTAGGTGTTTTTCCATGCAAATACAAAAACAGAATGGCATTAAAGGAGCTTAATTTCCTCCAATTCCTTACAAATTTCATGTTTTTAGAAGTAAGTGGTAACAGTGCCATAAGGTTATGAGCTGTATTGTTTTCCCTACAGCAGTTGTGTTTGGTGGCCAATGACCAGCAGTGTAGCAAGGACCGGTACCACCATGGTCAGAGAATGGAAGTGCCATGTGAAACATCTGCCCAAATCACATCCATTTATATTGTGTAATCTTTGAGCCAGGATCCAGAAGGCTGATGATAATCCAGGACTAAATGTGTACCTTTTACACAACATTAACTGACTTTCTTCTAGCTTGTCAAACAGCTTAGGGATTTATTATGTGTTTATTGTATGCCTCACCAGTTTCTATCTTGAGGACTGCATATTTATTTGTAGCTTCCATGTCTAAGCACTGAACTTTGCTTAACGAAGCATAATTAATCATGGATCTTCATGCTATGAGGCTGCACACTTTGTGTGTTATTTCTAACAGAGGGATACAGGGGGCCTGGATTGCCAATGCAGGCAAATTCAGGAATAGGCTGAAGGAACTGGAGATCCTCTGCTTTGGGTTTTGTTTATTCCTTTGGTTTTGCTTGGTTTGTTTTCTTCCTAACTCCTGTCTTTTTTGGGGCTAACAACTTGATCTCTCCTTGCAAACCAGGGTTAGCAATGGCCTATAACAGAATTTACTGGTGTAATCATTTACATCATTTCTCCTGCAGAAGTCACTGTGAAGGCAGACATATGGACATATGGTGTGCTGGGTAAGTTCCTGAAGGAAATGCTAAACAGAAAATCAGTGCAGTGTGTGGATCACTCTTCTTTTTGATGCAAACACAGATACAGACTTTGGCTTTTTTATGGGTTGTCATAAACTATAGTGATTGAATTATGCTGTTTCCTATCACTTTAATTAATATTGGATCAGATTCTGCTGTGTTGGTTAAAAATAGCAGCTTTCACGAAAGGAGAGTTTGGAAATATTATTGTCAAAGCAACTTTGGATTAAAATGGGGTTGATCAGTATTGAGAGAGAAGAATTTTAAAGTGCCTTTGTGCATCTCTGTGTAGAAAGGATGATCTCATTGTATCTGTCACATATTTTAGATGTGCTGACACCCATGAGAAGAACCCTCCATAGGAGGATTCCAGCCCCGGGCAGCTGAGCGGAGAACTTGTGATGCTGTGGATAAGCTGAAATAACCATTCTGGCCAAGGCAAGCTTATCTAAATGAAAACCTGATTTGCAAACCCTTTGGAGCCTTTCCCATCACTACCACAAAAGCCCATATTTAAGGAAGAAGATGAAATGTTTCAGCTTTCAATTTCAAACAAGTGCAGTTATTTCAGCTCTAAAAAAAATCAGATGGCAGATTATTAAAAACTGCTGCGCTGCCCAAAAAGACAACTTAGAGCAAAATTCTGTGTGCTACTCAAACAAAAACCATCCACACCTTTCTGGGATGAAGTGGTGGCAGTGCCAATGAAGATGTGAAGTCTCAGTTTCCATTCTCCAGCAGCACGGCTGCCTGTTGAGTGCTGAGGCTATGCAGGGATCACACACCGTCATTCTATTTAGCAGTCTGAAGATCTGGATGGGACGCTCAGTTGGGACTCTGGCAGACATCAGCCCACCATGCTTTGGGGCAGCCCTACACAGTGCCAGGTTGATGGGGGAGAGCAGCGGGGTCATGTTTCCTGTGTGAGTCATGTCAGATTTATCTGCGGCGGAAACTGGGGCTTGAGCACCCAATAAGTTTGCTATAGCTCTGCCTAAAGTCTCAGGGCTTCATTTAGCCAACACTCTGAATTAATTTTCCTATCAAATGGATGCTTTCTTAAAATACAGGGAGAAAATCTTTTTCACTGATAGGATTGTTCTGCGAACCGTTCCTAATGAGCTGCTGTGTCATTCCCTCATGCTTAGGCTGCTCCAGAATTAAGCATTCTGGTCTTCTACTTCCCATTAAGAATGTTTTATTTTAGCTGGGACCTTCTTCAAATAAACTTCAAAAGCTGTTAGGAAAATATTTTATTTCTTTATTTAGATTCCCTTTTGTTCAGGTGGGTGGAGGATCTACAGGGGTTATTCACGGTTGACTGAAGGTGACTTCTAGGGATTTGAGCTCCTTAAAACATGGCTGTGATTATGAATTTTGTTTGGCTGAGGATCTTTCACTCATGTTTTGTGGGATAACCCAGGTGATATATTGCAGTTTATCTCCATTCTGGGGTGCATCTTTTCCTTATCCTGAGAGAACAGACCAGATTTTCAGCATGGTACTATGGCAGCTCCCTTCTCTTTTAAACCAAAGTCCCACCAGGAGGAACTGAGTAAATTAGAAAAACTATCCAAGGAAGAGCTTTCTCTCCATAGACCAGGTAATGCCATACTGGTATTTATCTGTGGAAAGAACTTTCACATCTCAGTGATTCCACCTTTTATTCTTCTTACGCTATGAAGTATCATAATGTTGTTTAATAGTGTCGTATTTTGCATTCTGATCACCTTTTCCTTTCTCTTTGTGTTTTATGTAGTTGGTAGTCTCAGAGCCTGGAGTCTGTGCTCACAAAGCTGCCTTCTCCCTGTGCCACCGTGCAGATAAAGCAGCACTCATTGGGGGCTTCTCTTATTTCACACAAACAGTGCAAACTCAGTGGTGTAAAGAATTACAAAGTCCTGCATGTAATGCACATTCTCTTTACATTTTCCATTATCTCCTTTGCAGCCCAGTGCATTTGTCACTGGTTCTCTCTCCTCTTGTCTTAATGAGACTCTTCTTTTTTTCAGCTGTGCTGTTTCTCTTCTTAGTATCTAATCTGTGCCTTCTGTTTCTTGGAGACAGAGCTATGTTTTGCTGCCCTTGCAGTTCCAGGCCTGACCTGGGCTGAGGCACAGACTCGCTGTCTCCTCTCCCACACCAGGAGTGCCAGGAGCCGAGGCTCACTGCTCTCTCCTCCCACACTCTGCTGAAGCTCTCTGGGATGCTCATACTGTCGATTTTTGCCTTCTGTAATTGGAGGAGGGGGGCAGAAAGCTGAGCTGATGGCTCCAGGACATTTCAGAAAGGGGCACCTGAGATGGAGAACATCCAAAGTGTGATGCTTGCCCCAGGATGTATGCATACAGGTACTGCAGGTGCTCTCAGAAGGAAATGCCTTGAGACATGTATGCAATGCTGGACCCCTCACCATGGGATGCCACATGTGCTTGCTTCAGTTCTGGCTCTGTAATGGGCCTCACAGCTCTGCCTCGATAGTGGTCTTCTCACTCAGCAGAACTAAATGGAGGGCATTGCAGTGCCAGGCAGGGCTGACAACCTATTCTTTTCTTATTTTCAGCATTAACCTGCTGGCTTCTCCTTGCTTGGTACCTCATCAGCTCTCAGTGCTCCATAGGGAAGCTGGGCAGGTGGGAGCACAGAGACACCTGATGTGCTGCTCTGGCCCAGCACCTAAGGTGGAGAAGGAAAGCTAAATCTGATCTGGGGCTTGCAGTGATGCTGTACTGCAGAGAGATGCTTTGGTCTGAGGCACATTCAGGTACACCTTGTTATCCTGCAAACAAAGGAATATTAGAGTGGGAAGGGACTGTGCATTCTGAAACTTGTGTTCTGATCTCTCCAGCCCAACTGGAATGTTTAAATCCAAAGGGCCAAACTCAGAGAAACCTATTCTGAGCAGATGGGTAGCAATCTGTTGTACATCCCCTGTGCACTTTGCTCCCCACAGCACTTCTGTGCTCTGTTGCTGTGACCGGTGTCTCTTCCCTTGATGCCTTGTCTCCTCTCTTCTGGTTTTATAAATGACCATTTTCAGCCCATTGTGCACTTTGGCAGGGTGGGCTGGAGGAGTTTTGAAGAACAGCAATGTTTTTCTATGGAGTTTCAGTCTCTTATGCTTTAATTAATGCTCCAGCTTGGTGTGTTGTTTCTTTCCAGAAAGCTGCATTGGTTCTTATCAGCACAGGGCTGCACACAACTGCTGCTATGCAGAAAACCCAGCTTCAGATTTTTCTCACTTTTTTAGCTCAAAATCCAGATTTTTGCTCTGCTTTACTGGGGAAATATTGTGTTGTCTGTGCTAATGGAAGAAAATAATAATAAGAAAAAAGAACCTCCCATCCGTTGCGAAGAATGCAGAAAATACAGAGGAAGGGGAGTAGAATGCTGAAAAGAAAAGCTCTTGTGTTCCACCTAAGAATTTTCCTGTTTATTTTAATTGTGTCTCCTGAGGTTCTGATCTCTTTGACTCCCCATTTAGCATTCCAGCTAAGGGCAGCTGCGATTCCTTCAGTCTGGTTTGTCAAACAGGTAGATATCCCTTTCTTGTCTTTCAAAGCAGTGCGAGGATGCTTCGCAGAGGTCATCTGAGAGTAAAACCGTTGAATCAGAAATTGTTTTCCTGCATTCATAATGTCACCATGAACAGTGTTTTTATATTTTGGAAAGCCTTTGCTTATTTAATGGTGGATTTTTCTTTGTTTGAACAGACAGAGTTTATTGCAGAGGCTATTTACTCTCTTGAAAAAAAAACCAACAAATCCAAAAATGGTGATGGCAAAACAGGTAGAAATGTTGTGTTTCCATAAGGAGTTGTAACATTTCTGTTATGATACAGGTTCTTATGCTGAATAATTGTGAACTCACCACAGTTTGTTCTCCTTCTTTTCCTCTCCATCAGGTAGGAGAGTGTTGTCTTCTAATTCTGACCTGTTTCTTTACCACCCACTGGCTCATGATTTTGAATTGGGCTTTTAGTGGAATATGAACAAGTAAAGTTACTTGGAGAAATGATAGATTTTATGCATCACAGTATCCTAAGTGTTAAAAAAATTCACAGGAAAGTGAGTTTAGGTTTCCATGTAACTGGAGAGAGTGGCTTTGAGTTTCTAGGTTGACATATCGTGATGAAAGGGGATAGAAGGCAGAAAGAAGAGAATCAGAATATTGGGAATGCAATTTCAGTGTAATTAATATCACGTGAATGCTGGTATTTTCCTGCCCACAACAGGAAATGCAGCATTTTCCTGCCCACAGGAAGGAACTGCAAAAACTCCTGCTGTGTTTGGAAGGAAGGTGAGCAATGTTGAATGGCTGTAATGAAGATCAAGCCCAAGGGAACAGCCCGGAGGCTGAGCCACTGCCATCTATGCCACTGATACAACATGAGGGCAGTCAGTGCACTCTTGCTGAAGGTCTGACTGAGTGATCTTACACTGACTGCAGTTTCCCTGCTAACTTTTGACTCATCCTGTCAGAAGTATTACCCATATACACTGACCTTGTTTTGCACTTGATGTCAGGCATCCCAGGTTCCTGGCTGCCCTCCTTGCAGAGCAGCTGAAGGGGTGACTCAGCTCCAGCAGTTTCCAAACATGCAGAACATGCAGCTTCTGGCAACATAAACCTCAATGCCATTCCATTAAAGAAAATCAGCTACCAGGCATTTGCATTAAGTATGTTTTGTTGAAGCTGAGAAGTCGGAGTTGGAAATTACAACTAATTTCCCCCATTTTGTTAAACAACAAAGATGATTTTTTCCATGTGATTCTTAGTGTCCCATTTTTGGTCTCAGTGAGACCTCCTTAAGGCTCTAAGCCTTTGATGTTCCATCTTGCACTTTGCAGAGAGTCCTTGTCTTCGAGGAACATTTCTGCTTGACACACACTCAAGCACACGTATATATGTGCTGTCAAAATATTATGTGCGGTCCTAAATTATTTGGTAGCAATGGGAAGACACCTGCTTGCTGAGTACATTTCTTCCTTTCAATTATCCATAAGAATTCTTCTGGAGATGTATTATTTAAAACAGTAATGACAACCTGATGTGAAAAATAGGTGACTTTTTATTCTTCATGCTCCCCTGCTTGACATTAGGGTACATTGCTCTCTATCCCATTTAATCATGTGCAAATGGCTTTTGCCAGGTGAAGTAAACAAATACTATTCTTCAAGCTTTACATCCATGTTTCAGGAGTTTCTGTGCAGCAAATGCTGCCTTTTAATTATAAATACACATAAAATATGCAAAAAGATAAAGTTGACGTGAGCAGCGAGGGAGCAGGAACTGGAAATCTGAGCCTTGAAACCTCTGTGCTTTTATGTGTGGTGGTAAGTTTGGGAAATGAACGGGTATGATAACGGTCCCTGGTATATTTCAGCTGCCTTCCTTCCTCACCAGACACCTCACCAGACTAATGACACCCAGTTAACTCCAGAGATGCCCTTCTGCAGAAAAAAAACAGCTGCAAAGCAGGGCTTGTGTGGAGAATGGGAACAAGGGCAGCTCCAGTTAGTGAGAATGGAGATGTTTTTATGACATCTGCTGGTCATAAATTCACAGCCACTGAAAGTGGAAATGGCAACTGGAAACCTACTGGAGAAAATTCTTCTTTGTAAGACATCTGTATGTACCCACTTATTTGCACCTCATGTGTATACATTCGTATATACATAGCTACATGTTATTTTGGATTTGTATATTCCCCAACATCTGCTGCTTCTGGTCTTTTGCATATTTACTATATGGAGTTGGGGTTGACAGTATTCAGGGAAAAAAAAAAACACAAAACCCTATAAAATATTATAGACGGGGAAAAAAGTATTCTTTATTCATTCAGGAAGTGAAATGGAAGCCAGTGTAAAACATTTCACATGAAGATTCCTTAATTTGGCTCACTTGAGAGCCACATCATCATTTCCAGCATTTCAGCCCAAGAGTGCCAGCTGTGTCACTCCCATACCTTTGTGTTCGCTATCCCAAAGGCTTTTAACCAGAGGGAATCTCTCCATAGGCTGCAGGCAGTGGGATGGAGATGTGGCAAGATTTATTTTCTTTATTACCAGCCATAGAAAATGCATACACGCTATTGCACAGTGTGATGTTCTTTAGCAACTGCTTTGGATGCGGGCTGAAGAACTGACATGGCTGGTGCAATTAAAAAGAATAGCTTGTAAGGCTTCATCCAGACTAAAACAGGTGGAAATATTGCAGTTGGTCTCAGCTGGCTTGGATTGGGCCCATTTGATATCACGTTCTGTATAAAACCTCACCAAAATCTGAAGTCATTATAATGACCATTGCAGGTTATTCTATTTTTCTTTTGTCAAACAAATGATATTGTTAGCTCTTGCCTGACCTAAATTATTATGATAGTAAGAAATGCAAAAAACCAAGTTAAATTACTCTTTAGCAGAAATTTCAGGCAATGGACACTTTTCCATGAATATTTCATACAAAGTTATAAATAATTCTGTTGGATTTTGAAGATCAGAAAGTGACTACTTGGATGATGTAGGGCATTTATGTAAGCCTTATTGCTTTGTGCATGCTGGAATAGACAGATTCATTCATGGAATTCAAGTCATGTGTGGGTAAAAGTGACGTTTTTTTTTTTTTCCTAAATTTCTTTTAAATATCTATTTGTTTTAGTTATTAAGATGGAAATAGACAAACATAATGCTGTCATTTTCCTTTGTTGTTACCTGAGCTGCACCCGCTGAAACATTTTTCACATAACTTTCACATTCTAAGGATGTTTTATTCATTATTCTAATACTAGTGCAGAATATATCATGCTCACATGTTGGTTGGGTTACTCAAATGTAGGTCTCCCCCCAATCTTCACTCAAACCCAGCTCACATGGATTGAATTTGCCTCCTTCTGCATTCTTCCCCAAAGATGCAGGGACAGCAGCATCCCATGCACTGTCCCTTGCTGTGTCTAGGCCAGATGTCCCATGGGTTGTTCCAGGACAGGGCTTCCTCTGCTTCCCAAGGTTTTTGGTAGTGGGAGGATAGAATTTCTGCTCTTGGGTCTCCATAAGTGCTGGGTACTGGCAGCATTATTAAAGCCATCTCATGGAAGAAGCTAGCAAATGGGTAAATAGGCATATTTCTAATCTTCTGTTCTCCTTCTGGTATGTGTTATTTGTTCAAGCCTGATCCTGCCTTACCATGCATAATTCTCAGAAGCTGCAGCGGTCACTCCATCAGCTATTATTTTTTCCTCCTGCTTACATTTTTTGCTGTGGTAAAACTAGGATCCTTTACAGCATTTCCAAGCTGTATTTCATTACCATTTTTCTGAATTTATATGATCTCCTTTATAATGCCAAATGTGCTCCCAGAACATGATAAATCTGTACAGCAGTAAGGAACTTTTCTGTTTCTCTATTTCTTACAGCTAATCTTTTAGTATGACAGAAAATGTTACTTGCATACTGATTTAATAGATACCGCAAAACGAGGATGAAGCAAAGCAAGCTAGCAAGCCAAGCAAAATCACCAGACCAGAGTCAAGAAGATAATTTATGTGAAACAACATTCTTGTTGGTGTGAGAGCACACCAGGTAATGAGATCAGCCATGAGGTGTTTGTTTGGGTGAGCATGGATAGGGGGTGCAGAGGAGTGTCCATCCTTCTGGGTGAAGTCAGACAAGCGCAGATCAAGACAATAGCACAGCACTGAAAGGATCTTCCCAAGTTCATGAAGGCTGGCACTGCTTCGAGGGATGCCTGCAAGTAAGTGGATTGAGTTAGCAAGGTGCGATGTTGCTTCCACTGTACAAATACCCAGATTCATATTCTTTTAAGGCACAATGCAATTAAAATATTTGTTTTTGAACTATTCCAGGAGAAGGTTATGGTACCTTGCACACACCTTTCTGGCTTTATGCAATCCTCTCCTCTCAGCCCTTTGGCATCTCTGTGTTCCAGAACTCTGCGCTAATTCTCTTTGCCTGTATGGACATTTGTTCCGACACAATTTCACCGTCTGAGTAATTATAGTAAAATTTCCCATCACCTTCTCAGTACTTTGGTGTGAACAAACCAGTACTAAGTTGAGACACTTTCTACTCTCAGCTCTTCTATTAGAGCATCAGCTGCTGCATGATTGTCCATGTCGCAGCATCTATGTCATTTGCTGTGAGCAGCGCAGCCCAACAGTGTTTTTAATTTACCATAGAGCTTCATATTCCACACCTCCTATTTTGTACGTTGGCATTTAACCTTTATCGACTACTGGCACAGAAGGCCTTGCATGGCAAGGGAGCATAATGAACATCTTTACATGCCAGCCATAAAATGAGGAAGAATGTTTGAATACTGCTGTTCTCTTTCTAGACTTACTTTCATTTATACCATTCATAGCCAAAGGTAATATTGCAATGGGTTCTTTTCTTGCTTTCATAAATTGAACTTCTAGTTTCTTTTTGGTTTCCTCAGGAACCTGTGAGTGAAGTCATTTTCCTGCACAATACCCCAGGTGTCCATAATGGACCAACAAAAAGCACTCTATGACTTTCTGGGATGGGCTGGATGCATTCCTAAGACTCATGGAGCAAGGCCGTCTCTATGACAGCCCACTAAAGGCTGACATAAGCAAGGCAGATCTCCCATCCTCTCTTGGGCTTCTTGCTGACCTGTCCTTCCTGCAAGAATGTTTTGGTCTCTAACTTATTTCTGACAAACTTGTTCTCATAAGGAATTTGGTTTTTTTATAAACTTTTATCCAGAATTAGGGTGGGCAGGTTGTTTCTTTAATGCTGCTTTTCTTAAAGCAACAGGTTGCACTTGCTGGATGACTCAAAGGGCTTCAAATTGTATCCGTTTTGAATCTTAACTTTTTATTTCAAAATGAAAAGTATTTTTCAGGCTCCTGTTCTTGTTGCTCTGGCCATATTTTTATGCCAGGCTTTGCACATAAGCAGTAGCCATTTGGGCATCACGCTCTGCAATGAAAACGCTTCATTGAAAACATTGCAGTTGTTTTTGGGCTTAATGGTGTAGAACCACCATTCCCTTTTCTTCACACCAGGGCTGCTGAAGGAAGGGCCCAGAGTGTCCACAGCTGTGGGGCCTTTCTCCTGTGAATTCACACCTTTCCAGCTCATTTTTATCTCTAAAAGTAGTTACAATTTTTCTCTACACCTCTGTCTTTTCCCTTTTCTCCTATTCCAGGTTTTTCCTGTCTTTAATCTCACTCTAGCTGAGTCATTTTGAGAGAGAAAATGATGCTCAGACTTGTTCTTAGCTGCTTACCTCCAGTGTCAGAGGCAGCACAGTACCCCTCGTGTTTTGTTTCCTATTGTATATTTAATGAAACAGCATACTGAAATCACAGCTTTGAAACTGGTATTTCAGAGATGAATTCTCTTCTGCCATTTAAATACAAGCGAGGTGCATCCTAATTTTAAACAGCAGGTAAATATCAAATGTACAAAAAATACAATGTGTTATGGACAGGTGAGTTAGTTTGCTGTGTGTTTCAGCTGCACATCCTGCATATCCTGCTGGTTTACAGGTGAAACTGTGCTATCCTCTGCTCCGTGCTTTGCTGGGACAGAAACACACCAGTCTGAACTGTTGTGCTGGACTGAGCTAACAGCAGCACCTGGGGCCTCAGTGCAAACAGTAAAAACTCAGCCCCTGCCTCAGATACTTGTATTAAACATATTGCTTCCCTCTCATCTAAGGAAATACTCCATCAGGGGACAGGCAGTATCAGTGCAACACAGCACTGATGTGGGCAGAACGTCACCACAGTGTATTGCAATTTGGAATAAAACATAGAGGATCCAAGTGATGAGGGGATAATATCAATTATTCCTTTATAAGACTTACATTGCCATAATACAAGGGGGCAGGGAACCAAAGTTTGGAGTTGGTTTCAGCTTTAAGCAGCTGAAAGAGTTTCTATACTTCTTATTCTTAAGAAGTCCATAAAAAATGAACGTGTTTTTTTATTTTTCATATAGGTATAAAATATTCAGAGCAGAGAGCCTGTTTCTGCATGAATGTCAGAGCAAAGAGCTGCTTTGGCACCTTATCTCACCCAAAACCCAGAAGCCAAGCATTTATCCCTCCATCAATGCCTGCAGCCCTTTACAGCCGTCGCCCTCTGGTGAGATGTGAGGGATAAGCTGTTGGCAGGAGTAGAGCTTTCTGGTTTCCCAATATATCCTCTGAGCCCTTCCAAGTAATGCTCATCTCAATGTGTCTGCCAGCAAGCAACAGAAATAAGGAAGGACCGTTTCTTTTTTGCATGAGGGCTGGAGCACCTCTCCTATGAAGAAAGTTTGAGGGAATTGAGCTTGTTTAGCTTGGAGATGAGAACGCTCTGGGGAAACCTCATTGCAGCCTTCCAGTACTTGAAGGGAGCGTATAAACAGGAGAGGGAATGGCTGTTTATGAGGGTGGACAGTGATAGGACAAGGGAAATGGTTTTAAACTGAGACAGGGGAGGTCTGAGTTGGATATTAGGAGGAATTGTTTCACCCAGAGGGTGGTGACACGCTGGAACAGGTTGTGCAAGGAGGCTGTGGATGCCCCATCCCTGCAGGCATTCAAGGCCAGGCTGGATGTGGCTCTGGGCAGCCTGGTCTGGTGGTTGGTGACCCTGCATATAGCAGGGGGGTTGAAACAAGATGATCTTTGTGGTCCTTTTCAACCCCAGCTGTTCTATGTTTCTGTGAAGATCTTACACCATGGCAGACCCTTGGTACTGGCACATCCCTGGATTTCTCACCTCACCTCTTGGAGGTGTCAGTGTTGCAGCAGGGACGGTGCTGGCGGCCTGGGCTTCTCACACCTAGGAAGCCTCTGGAAACCAGTCCTGGACTTAGACCTCCACTCTCAGTGAGTTCCTATGCGACCATATCCATGGGCATGGTGAGAATGGGCTGATGGCTGGGCTTGATGATCTCAGCAGCCTTTTCCATCCTAATGATTCTGTGGTTCTGTTTTGTTGAAAGGGTTACCATTTCCCATGTAGGAGAGCAAGGAAGACAAGAAGAGAATTGGCCACTTTTGTTCTTTTTCCATTTGTTTCCTCTTGGTTCTGCTTTCCTGGAGTGCATTATTAATAATCCTTTGTCAGGGTGCCAGGGACCTGTCATCCCGAATGCAGCATAATGAAGTGGGCAATATCTGCAGAGGTGTACAGACATTAAAACTGCTTAAATGAGAGAAAGCCAGAGAGGAAAATTTTGGAAGGTCACTGAGGAATTTTGTTTTCTGCGTGTCTGAAAGGACAAAAACCTTGAACAGTAAATACCAGCCACAAGATCTTGCAGGACAGAATGTACTTTTGAAGTACTTTACTTTCTATTGCATCCACTGCACAGTATTTGTAAACCATCACCTTGACTTTTTGTATTATTTTTCTTTTTAGTCCCAACTATAAATAATAAAAGGGAAAAAACACGAGACCAACAGATTGGAGTCTGATGAGGAGGAAAAATGTAATTACACGGACAGCTTTGCTTGATAAATGCAATATCAAGGTAACAGAAGTTCTGCTTCTCATTAATACAACCTTTAACATCATCTGTCAAATGATAAACTAATTATAGAGCTGCCTTAGCTGATGCAGCCCATTATTTTCTCTGGTTTTGAACTAGATGTGTTTAAATTTAACTTAAATATATAGGTACAAAATATCTGCAGTGTGTTTTTTTTTTTCGGATTATTGCCCTATTGAAAAACAAAAGGTGCACGCAGGCCAAGAGAATAGGACATGGATACAACAGTGAAGCAAGGCATTCTGCTCTCAGAAAGCCTGGTAGGTGTTTGGTATTGATTAGGTGGAGGTGACCTATACTGATACAACCAGCCCTTACGATCTCAAATTCAAAGTAGCTATAGTAAATAAAATTAATAGAAGCAATTTGCTGCTCCCAGGTAACACTGTAACATAACTTCTTATGGCTGGTACACATTGGAAAATAAATTAAAGGCCAGCAAAACACAATGGGAGTACAGGTATGATTTCCAAAGCAGCATCCTGCCTTTAAGTCCTTTCCTAACTTGAAGTGTATGCACCAAATCATCAGCTGATACAAAGTGACACTGTTCTACAATATTTAAAGAGCTGTCACAGTTTTTTTTCCCCAGGATAAATTTTCATTCTGCTTAATCTGAGTGAAAAGTATTCTCACACTTTACTGTTGGAAGCTGCCTGTCTTCCAGTCTTGGGAAACTTGCTGTCATTCCCCCCCCCTGGTTTACACTTATTTCCTCCATTCTACCAGATTTCAACACCTCTCCAGCTGTTTATTAGATCTGGAACAATGTGCACAGCTTGCCAAGCAACCAATTACATCCTCTATAAAAAGAATATGCTACTTATGTCTAATTAACTTCACTACAGCATGTTCGACATTGTGGGAGAGTAACCTGTCGAGTCCAGGGCAGAGCTGTGCTAGACTGAAGCTCTCCCAGATGACTGCTATTGGGGAATAAACAGAGAGGGTTGGCCGAGTTGATGGTAAACAGTATATCTTAATGCATGCGCTGCTTGGATAGACGATGTGTTAGCTGTTGAATGCTCATTTTGCATATCGGCAGACCATTAAAATGGCCCTGGTATTTTCAACTACATAATCATAGAAAAATGCATATTCATTTTCCACCTCCAAGAAACCCAGATAGCACTGAACCAGTGTTTAATTTTAGGGGACAGTGTGAAAACACTGAGAAATGGTGATAGAGAAGCCCTGCAGGAGAAAGGCAGAGAGCTGCCTGCTCAGGCATATCCTGTGCAGTGCAAGAAGTAGCACTGAGCACGGGGCTGCTCTTTCAGCTCCACATCCTTCTGTACAAGTTGAACACAGGAGGGTGAGCCTGTGTGAGGTCAGATAAGTACGGAATAACAAGGATAGTTACTGAGCCAGCAACCACCATGTGCATTCAAATGCGACTTCAGGCTTAGGCTCAAAGCTCCAACTCAGGGAATGGACCATCGTGGTGCCCATCTTTCGTGCTGCGCTTCCCTTAAGTTTATGTCTGTGTTATATAGGAGGAGAAGCACTGGGAAGAGGCAGCCAAATTCCTGCTCAGTGCTTTTGACAGTATTTGTGCTTCAGCTTAAAATTACAACTTCCATTTTTCTTTTTGGTCTTTCAATTTTGTCTTTTCATATCAGGTTTGAAAAGATGAGTCCTACAGACAAGCTGATGTACATTCACCCAGGAGAAACAGTTATCTTCATAGGCAATCACAGGTCAAACACACAGCTGTGGAGGCCTTTGTTCCAAGGCATGAGAGTGTTCTATCTGTTGGTTTCAGAAAGGTGCCTGGAAGGTGCCAGGGACACATCTGGGGAAACTGAAAGACATCCATTTAAATAAAGGGGTAGAAGGAGCAGAGATTGTTAATTGTATACAGTGTGGAGGAAAGTTATTAATGCTTTTTACTTTATCTCATATCATATCCTATAGTCACAGAAAGAGATGACATTCAGTCATCCAGAACTGCTGCTGGAGCCCAGAATGGTGACAAACTCCTTAATAGCAAGTTCATTAATGTGTAGTAGGTCTCCTTTGGAGATGTAGTCTGTGACATCGGATTTTGCCACAGAGTGGCTGTAAGCAGAGGATCATATCAAACATCTCCCAGTACAAAGGTTGCAGAGGACTAAATAACAATGCTGTGGTTTAGGGCACTGATTGTGCTCACAGTGCGCAGAGTACAAATGAAGTTAAAGTGCTTTGGGCACAGTAATTACCTCTTTTGTCTTTGGTGTGCCAGTTCTATGGAGGTTTTCTATTGCTGAAGTTCATAAATCATTCACCAGCAGTGCAGCATGGTGCTCCTTGCACAACATAATTAACAGGCTAAACCATCACTGCAGCAAGACCAGCTGCAGAGAAAGGTGTTTAATTAAAAGTGGGATGCTTCCGATGACTTCAAATTGTTTCAGGTTCTAATTTCAAGATTTTAAATACTGAAACACCAATTTGGACTTTATAAACTGGAAACTGTTGTGAGAAGCATAAAGCCCTGCGGTCCCAAGTTAGTAATGAGATCTCCACTTGCACTTTTGCTGAATGCTACATTTATTAGCCTTATGCTTAATGCAGCATCATCCTGTCTGGGTAAGAAGCACTTCTGCACAAACCTCCAGTGCAGTTCCATAGGGAGGGGCAGTGTTCAAGGCAGCCCTGCTCGTGCAGCTCAGTCTGCTGTACAACAGGTCCCATAGCTGCATTTCTGCTGCATAGAGCTCTGTGTGACAAATCAAGGCTTGTATCTGTGAGCTGGACCAGGATGAGCAGCTCTGGGTTTAGGAGATGTGGTCTAACAAACATAGCCATGCCAGATATTCCAGCTGTGCTCTCTACCTTTCAGCATTAGGAAAACAGTTTGCTCTTTCCATCGCTTGTAACAAACAGTTTTGTTCTGAACTTAAAGAGGCTGAGTTATACTTGGTACAGAAAACCTTTTCCTCTTGATCCTGAGCTTCCAGACTGCTAAGGAGAAGCTTGAGGAAAGGCTCTTCCATGAGCTGCACATGCTTTGGTCCTTCCTCCTCCTCCTCTCATGGTAGAAGAGAAGCAGCCAGGTGAGTACCAAGCAGGTGAACCCAGCAGCAAGTAAAACTCAAGGGTCCTATGGCACCAGGACTACCACAGAACTTAGAAAGCCCCAAGAGTTCCTTCTTGTCAATACATCACTTTCCCACCAATTATTCATTGTCACTGATTTTATTTATCTGAAACAACCCTTCTACAAGATGTGATATACAAGCTGTTAGACAGTAAGCTATTCAAAACAGTAAGTTATTGGGGAATTTGTAAGAATCTATGTGAAAAAGTCCTGGGGATAACACAATGGTGTCTTCTAATATATATATATATATTTATGTGAATCTTATTTATATCGTATCAGTGAAGAAAAGATCAAAAGCGTGATCTTCACAGCAACAACTCAACTCCCATGTTATGAAAATCCTTTTGGAAAATAGTGTATTTTCTCTGGCCTGGCTCCAAGGGCTGTTACACCACCAGAGCAGGTGCTGTGAGCTGCCTGCATGCTCTCACCATGAGTGTATTAGAAAGCGCAAACACAGAGCTAACACGTTAAACTTTACCCAAAGCTCTCATCTACAGGTCACTCATTTAGATTTTTTTAATTTGATTTTGTGTGTTTTCTTGCATTCTCCCTCAGCATCCCTGCTTCCACAGCTGCAATTATTGAGATTAGTGATTCTACACATCAGGTGAGTTAATGTGGGGGAGGAGAGAGGCTGAACAGTTCAATTAATTAAGCCGGGTTGTAGCACACCCTCATCATTTTTCAAGGTGTCAGCTGGGGAGGTCTCTAGGAGTGCTACATATTGCCAGCACCTCCTAGGAACTCAGCATTGTTTGCAGCCCTACTGCTTCAGGGCACCTAGGAATGGTGCTCCTCAGGTTAATGGCAGAGCAGCCCTGTGTTGCCAGGCTAGAACCTGGCCATGTAGAGAGGAGGGCTCTGAGCAGGGATATGAGGAGGGGCTTTGGGATGCCATGAAGCTTTGGAGCTTGCTGGAAGGGGGGGTGGAATGAAGGTCTGGAGGAGGTAATGTTTTGTTTTGTTTGAAAAATGTTTTATTTTTTTTTTCCCCTTGCATTTTTTTTTGCACATAGAGAGTCTACAGAGAGTCACACTATTCTAGTTTTTCTGATCTGACATAAGCGCTTGGAAACTTTTTGATGTCTTCATAGGAAGTTCTGGCTGTCTGCTGCAGCTGACTTTGAATCCCTCCACAGTGAGTTTTTATTAATTAGCCCAGAGTATAAAGATTGGCTTCCCCACCCTGAGGAGCGCTGTGCTCATGCTTGAGGGGATGCTCTTGCAGGGAAGGAAAGCAGGCTGCTGCACAGCAGCTTCTATGTGCATTGGGCACAGGCATCAAGTAGCTCTTGCCTGCACCCTGCTCCCATCAGCTGTGCTCCTCGCTCTGCAAAGCCATAATTTGCTGACCTGTAACTGAAGGTGCACGCAATGGTATTGAGATGAATGAGATACTCAATTTGTGGAAGAGGATAAAACCAAGAAATTGAAAAAGGCGGGGCTGCCTTCTTGAGGTGTTACTGAAAAATCTTTTATGATGACATACATCAGGGCAGAAATACAGGTAATTGAACACAACCTGTTTGCTTTGGAGGAAAAAAGCCTTTTGTAGCTGATTGCATGTTTGTTTTAGAATGATATATTCAATACAATTGAGGGAAATAGTTGGTGAGAACCTTCATCTATCAGCCCAGAAATGGCTCCCGGGACAGGAAATTGTCACTAAAGGTATTATTTCTTGGTTTATCATCAAGAAAACTCTAGTGTTTTTGCTTGGTCTGTAGCTCTAGAATCTCCATCCCTCCTCCACTTTGATATGTAGTTATGCTGTTTTTTCTATTCCTTCTTTTTAAGTATAATGTGTTTACAAACTGATATTTCATGTATGAAAGTAGCTTGCATCTAAACAAAGTGGGGAAGGAATGCCAGGGGCTGCCCCTGGCTCTCAATGCTCAGCACTGTGGGATGCTGTGCCCTGGACCTGAGCACAGGGTGTCATTCCTTTCAAGGAACACTGAAACCTGTTCATGCAGCTGGTTCAGTTCTTCCTTCCTTGGGAGAGATGCAAGGTTATTCCAGAGCCTAACTTACCTGATTTCTGGAATGTGTGATTTTTTTTCCAACCTTGGTTTTTAACTGAATATGTTTTCTTTCTCTAAGTTTGTCTTACAGAATCACTGTTTCTTCCCCAGTTTATTTACTGGCACAAAATCTAGCTAATTTGTGAGGCTAAATAGCAGATTTGTTTTGGTTTCATGCTCTGTTCCCATTTCTTGATCATCCAGGCAGCTCTCTGCAGTACGGCTATACGTTATACTATACCTGTATACCGAATATAACGCATTCTTGTCTACTGGAAAAGTGATGTGAAATAAGATTTAACTTTTACTTTCAAATAACCATTCTACACAAAACATGCTTGGATATCTTATTTACAAGTGATGAATTCCTGATGTTTAACAGGAATTCTTCCTAACTCTGAAAAGCACTGCTTTGCACTGTGTGTAGGCAGTGACAAGGAGCCCATTTTTTTATTCTTTGTTTGATTTTTCTAGCTTGTCAGCATACAGATATGCTTTGCACAGGCTCTTGTGAACAACTAAATAAGGGATATTTCATGAACTCAAAGCTGCCTTTGTAAAGCTCTGCCCTAACTTTGAGCACAGCATAATGGTCTCTCTATTTGCCATGTAGACCTACACCACCGACACGGCTGGCCTGAGACTCAACCTGCAGATTGCACAGGTTTGTCCCTAATATCAGCTTCAGACAAAATCTTCCAGCACTTGTCAAAGTGGGAAAAATTCCACTCCCACAAACTTCTTGTCATGCTGGCAAAATGGAGGGGTATGGATGCAGCTGTGTCACAGCAGCCTTGAATACTATGCTGTCAGATACTGCTCCTGTTGGTATGGGATTGCTCCCTGGCTGCGACTCAGCCTGGCCAGATCTGCTTTACTTCATCTGTAGCAAACTGCATCATCCAGGTACTTATTTACTGACATGCTGCATGGTAATTTTTGCCCCTTAATATTCTGTTGGCTAATTGCAGTTAATAGCGGTTCTTAATCTTGCTAATTACTGTAAATCATGCTCTGCCAGCCGTCCTTTCTTTCAGCAGCAATAAGGCCTTTTTTCTCCTCAGAAGGTGCATGTAGTTTAATATAATAAAAGCTTCTCAATAATTAAGATGTATTGGTGAGGTCTATGGAGTCTGCAAGTGAAAGCAGCATACTGGTTTAAGAAAAACAAAGGGAACAGAGGAATCAGAGCCTGTATAAAGCTTTATTGATGCAGATGACAGTTGGTATAACTTCAGCCAGCTTAGCTTAGACATTAATTACAGGTCTTATGTTTAATTTTAAGCTACTGGAAGCCTGCAGTGTCTCTGGTATAGCATTTAGCAGGTTGAATGCTACCTATGGGCAATTAGCACTTCTAGCAGTGCTCTGGCAATCCCCATGGTCCTCCTGGAGATGCCTGACCTCCTGAGACTGCTCATGCTGAATGCTTCTGATTTCATGGTTAATTGGTTGGCCACATCATTGCTTCCTGTTAATGCATGTAAACCCGGTCAGCTTGGGTTTGAACTTTTATGTTGAGCATAAGCCTGTGTAAGGCTCTCCAGATGAATCGAAGCTTTCATCCACCACAGATTTCTTTCTGCATATAGAGCTTGAATGCTGCCTGAATGGTTTTGTACTTGCACATAAGTGCTGGTGGTGGAACTGGCTCTGAGGATCCAGCTTCATTCCCATGAGGAGGGAAACACTTTGCTTGGAGGGAATATTTAACTGGTGTGCTCTGCAGAATGCAGATTCACAGCATAGCCTTAGGAAAAAGAATAGAAATAATTAAAAAGTCACCAAAAACAGGTTCTTTGAGTTTGTGGCTGTGGAAGTAAAGGGACTTGTAAGAATACGATTAAATTTTTGTTTTATAATATAGACTCCAGTAGGTAAGGTGGAATGTTGGAGCTGTCACTTGTGTCACTGATACTCCAGGTTCTCAGCCCAGAAACCTCTACAAAAAGCTGCAGAAGTCTGAGCTAAGCTCTCCATCTGACACATTACTTTAGAAGGAAATGTTTAATAATGAATTAACACCTGATGTTGACAGTCTCCAGGCATGTGATTTATATATGTGGCCGTGTTATTAATTGTGTGATATAGCTGCAGAGGAGACGTTGGCACAGCTCACAGGTTGCTGTCCGGCTGTGCAGCATTGTTTAAGTGTGTCTGATGGTGTAACTTAGAATGCTCACTGTGCACCATGGTTCTGAGGAATCCAAAGACTGACTTGCTATTATTATTATTATTTTTTTTTTTTTTGCCAGTTCTGGTTTTGTACAGTTGTCTTCTGTGTGTTTGAGAAACAGAAAAAGTAGGAATATTTTTAGAGTGGTAATTTTCCTTGCTTATGTTGATTTCAGCTCCTTCAGAGAAGAGCCATGTGCTTTTGATTTCCAGTGACTGAATTTATTTTGCTCTTTTTTTTTTTCCTTCCTTTTGGATTTGCTCATTCTTGCATGCCCTGTTCATGTACCCAAATATGTTGTTCTTTATCCTGGCTTGCTTTTGGCAAACATTTCTGCTCATTGCATAAATAACCAGAGATATGGAAACGTAACTGATTCCTGTGTGAGATATGTTTCTGTCCTGCCTACAGGAGATAATAAGGATTGACAGGGGCACTGACATTTTGGCTAATTTGTCTCCAGGAGCTTTAGTCCATGTGAGCTCAACTGGTATCAAACCCAGTATTCTTGACTTATAAGGAGATTGGGAGAGGGAGATGCTGATGTGAGGAAGTTCTTGGTTTGCAGCTGCTACCCCTTCCCTTTCATGCTGACTTAATCAAACTATTGAGGATGATGATTATGGGAACTCCAGATCTCCTGGTATTTGACAGGTTGGGTGGGTGGGTTGTGTCATCAGCATCAAGGGCTTTCAAAACCAGGTGCAGGCATAGCTGAGCTGCAGAGGGCTGCTTAGGAGGCTCGTGTAGACATCTCAAAGAGCTTTACTTCTGTCTCTGGCTTGGAATTTGCAATTCCTTCTCTTGTCCCTTTTCTTGTCCTGTCATTGTATCTTTAGAAACAGCGCTGTTGACTTCAGCAGATGATACCACAGCCCAAATGTCACTTCTTAAAAACTCACACTTGTACAAATGTTTGAACAAATAGCTCTTTTCCTCATTCTTTGTCATCTCAGTGTCAGTTTTTAACAGTCAAAGGTAAATACATCTTTAACACAAACTTTCATCAGAATGAGGATTTTACTCCTCCAGTTCATGCCTGTTTCTAAATTTTCAGCTTTGTTTTCCTCTTAATTTCTTTGCTTTTTTCACATCTTTAAAGACAGATGACATATTTTAAATAATATAATGGATATTTCTTCACAAAGTCAGATGTTCATTTTGAATGCTTTAGAAGGAAAAGGAGATCCAGTCCGAACATAATGCATTAAAGAGGTTTAAGTGTTTTCCATGGTAAATAAAACTCAGGTGATCAAATATATCTGGAGACTAACTGCCTTACAAGGCAAGTTGGAAGATTCTAGTATATTTGGTAAAATCCTGCTCCTCTGAAGTGATCTCTGCTGTTATTTCCCTTAGTTCAAGAAGTCCTGTTAATGTGCTCTGAATAAATTATGTTAGTCAGTAGTTTGCTCCATCACATTTTTGACTTGACTTAAATTATAAATCTCTCTGCTGAGTTCTGAGAACCACACAAATGTCTCTGTCTTTTAGAACCCTTTTTTTACATTTGAGCTGTCAACCTTTTTTTATCTGTTTTTTGAACAAATTATCTCGCAAGTCAGCCAACATAGATGTGTTTTGTCAAACACCCTCCTTTTGAGCACTGCGCCCCATGACAACCAAGTCCGGAAGTTGGAGCTGGTGATGCCGTCACTGGGAGAGGGGGAGTGCCCCAACCCTGCTCACAAGCAGAAGAGGCTCAACGTGACGAGTCCTCTCATTTGATATGTGGCCTTAAACTTCTGGTACTGTGGCAGAATACTTAAAACATAACTGTGCTTTAGACAACATGCTTTCCTGAAGGGGATAAGAAAATAAAATATCACACGTGCTGATTGTGCAGTTCAGGAATTGAGGAACTCAGTTCATTGAGTACTGCTGAAAGCTGAGGTAATAAATTATTGTGCAGTATTTCTACTTGCTTATTTCAAGAACAGGCTCTTTTTTAAGTGATACAAATTTCTTCTTAATTTGGTTCTAGTCTTAAAAGACTTGCTCAAGGTTTAAAACAACAAACTTAGACACCAATTTAATTATTTTTACAAATTAGCTATATTTACCCTCCTAGTTTTAATCATCACCTTAATAAATAACATTTCATACTGATTATTTTCCATATGGGAAGAATCTTGAGAATTTAGCCTTTGGTATTACTTTATGCATTTGGGGCTGGTTCTGTTTTTCTCCCAGAAAGCATTGAAACATAAGGTTTGTGTCAGCATAGTTGTTTTCCCCCACTTATTGAATGTATAGTTTGTTATTGCACCTATAGATCCTTTCAAGCCTTGAATATTTGATGCAGAGCCGCAGGTGTTCTGGTCCAAGTCAAAACTCTGGCCAGTCTGAAGGGGGGCAGACTGTGTTGGCTCCAACGCGCCATGAGCAGCCCATTGTATAGCAAACCGAATATACAGATAATGCTTGAATATCCATTTCATGCTTACATTGAATGCAGTGGGGAGAGGCAGCAAGCCCAAGCTTCATCTCCAGATTGGCAGAAGTGTTTATAGGAGTCACAAAATTGAATTACTGATTTGACTTAATTGTGCTTACAGCCAGAAATAACAGTGACGTGCTTTTGATGCAGTATTGTAAGGTGGTTATTTTTAACATTGCATCTTTCAGAACTCCCAAACAGGACCAGTTATGCATCAAAGCTGATTCTGTGTGTGTGGACTCTCTAAGCAGATGCTGTATGCTAAAACCAAGAGGGATCTGTCACTAGATCGTAATGATCATATGATACCACCGTGGAGGATATGACTCATACCATGACCTGTATTTTGGGATTTACAGTCATCGTCAGCTCACTCTGGTATTCTTACCTTCCACATGAACTTGTAAATAAGTTAACTGTCTCTTGGACAGACCCCTTGTCTGTAACAGATGCAGATTTAGTGTCTGTATCTATCTAATTTGCTGTCAGTGGTAGTTATTTCCTTAGTACCTCCTTGGAGCACACCTCCATTACTGAGTACATTAACACTTCTGGATTCACGCTGTTCAGGCTTTGGCTTGCTCTGCAAAGTGCCTTCTGAGTCTCTTTAGCCTTGCTGCCTGCCCACATGGGGTACCACTGGAGTGCCTTCTCTGAAAAAGGCAGATGCAGCATACTTTAAGAATTCAAATTCAATAGCAATTTAAACAGCTTAGCAAGCTCTTTCTCTGCTTTTCCTTCTGCTTTTCTATAGGTACCTATTGTCTCTATTTTTAGCATTCCAAAATGGAGATCTCTACTGTTTGTTTGCTACACACCAGTAAGAGCACTTTGGGTTACAGAAGTATGTGGAGATCCGTAAAGAAATATGAGGAAGTGTGTGCTTTCACCCCTTTGCAGTGGGGAAAAGGGAGAAAAGTCTGCAAGATAAGGAAGGCTGAGCAGTTCCTGTATTATATCTGCAAGTAATGGCTGCCTTCTGTTTTGTTTTTTTTTTTTCCCCCTTTTACTTCCTTGCATGGTTCTTGCAATAATTACTGTTTCTCGTCAAGTTAATGTTATCAAGTCCAACCCATGAGACCACTTCATGCTGTTCTGCGTCAGCCTGTATTACCTTGTTGTCTTATTTACTTGGATTGCTAATATAACCTGTTTTGACTTGCTATTGGGCAACATATGTCAGCTGGGAAACAAAAAGGGAGATTTGTTCATGTTGTAGCTAAGGCAGGCCTCTGTTTGCTTTTTACACTAAGAAAAATGAGCTCAGCCTATAGCAAACATGGGTGCATAAGAAGTTACATCAGAGAAACATATAGAGAAAAAGAGTACTGGTGTTTTTAGAAGTATCTTATTGAAGTCTAGTGGTAAATTGCTTGGGTTTAGATATAATTCATATTAAAGTCTTAAAATTGAGAGTAGTTCTGTGAGAGGATTAGAAGTGCTGAATATGCTTCTCTTGACTTCATCAGAACTGAACTGGGCAGGTGCTGAGCTCTTTGGAAAGCTGCTCCATAGACAGACTTGATATTTGGATCTTTGAGACTTTACATATTTACTCATCTTGTGATTACGCCTTACTAACATCCGTCAGTAACTTCTGTGACTCTGCAAAATAAGTCTTCTAAATTATGGGGCTCTCTTAACGTTTTCAATAATGCATTACGCAGAAGCTAACAGCTCATCATTCCATTCCTTTGCACGCTTACAACGAATAAATCATGGGATCTGCCATGTCTTGGTTCAGCTACTGCGCTGCTTCTGAGGATGAATGATGTAATAGGGCTACTAAAAAGGGAAGGATATGGATTTTCTTTAGTCTCTGTGTCATAAGAAGTGTAAATCTGATCAGTTTGAAAAATCCAGGCTAATTTATTGTGTAATATGAGAAGTACTTAATGCACTCTTGTGTTGCAGATCACTGTAGTTTGCAAGTACCATGCTTTGGAAAACAGTAGTTACTTCCAAAGAGTTTTTCCTGAATTATCTTTAAAGCGTGGATATAGAAAATGGAAGGTGGCGAAGAATAGCACATTTTTTCTTCCAACCTTTAGAGCAGACATCTTGTGCTTTAAGAAAAGGATAGGGAGATATGTTTTCCTGGCGGTGATTGCCATGAATTTTTGGCCAGCTAAGTGATACTTAAATAAAGCAATTGATTTTTTGGACTAAAAAGACAAGGTTGCTATCACAGTACTACATGTACATGTACACCTTTCCACATTTATGTAGCAAATAAGGTAGCCTGTGCAAAATGTCATTTGCAGCTCTGCAGTATTGACTGTGCTAAAATACAGAGCACAGGGGAGGCTTCAGGGGAGCACAACCCAAACCCAGACCCCATAGCTCCGTTGCAGCTGTTGGTTATGCACCTGGGACACTGTTGGCTGGGGAGGGTAGAGCAGCTCCATCCTTTTGCCTTTCCTCCCCTCCCTCCACCCCCCTCCATGCTCTGGTGCTGGCTGAGTGCATGAGGCTTGTCTGGGCTTGGTCCTGAGTTCCTTATCAGAGCACCTTGTCTAAATGTTCTGCCTTTGTGTGCTGTTAACGATGCCTGCAGTATTTATGGGGTATGTAGAGTCATTTTTTTAGTGTCTCTTCATGTTTCCACTCCCATGCCTTCTCTCTTGCTGCTGTTTTTCTGTGTGGTCTTCTGAGGAGTCCAGGCAGGTTGTGCAAGTAGCTGACCTGAGGGACATAGGCTAGTTAATTTCTAGGACATAATTGGGACACACAGACTGGGATAAGCCATGGCTGCCTTGAGTGTCTGCAATAATGGCTCTCCCAGGCTTTAAGAACAAATAAAAAGTAAGTGGGAGTTGTGTAAGAAAGGGACAGGAAAGCTGGAAAGCACAGAATTGATCATTCTTTTTCAGATCTTAACCTCTAAATGAGCAAAATTACACTGGAAATTAATGTCCAGTGACACAAGTGTGCACCTTGATCATATGTATGTGTTCTTCTGCATTAGGCTTCACCCCTAGGGCATCTTTTGCCAAGTTAAAGTTCAGGTCCAGCAACATCTCAGCCAGAGCGAGAGACTCCCAGTGCTAAGCCAAGATATATCACCTTATCTAAGGTAGAGATGACACTCCAGGTTTAATGCAGGAACCTCAAAAGGATCAGAGATGTATGTTACCTGTATTGTTTCAATGAGAAAAATGCAGGTTTGATAAATGGAAACTTCTGCATTTGTTTATTGTACAACGGTTACAATGCTTATCTTTTTGCAGACACATGAATATATATATATGTATGTATCCTATATGTTTATATGTAATGTTTAAAATCATCTTTCCAGTATTACTTTTTGGAGATTTCTAAATGAATATTGATTTTTATTACCTAGGTAAGTGTTGGTTGTTTTGCTTGACTCCTTTTTATGTGGCTTCTGTTTGCAGATTGGTGACACTGTCTAAATTAGATGTATGTTGAAATGACAGAGTAGGTTATAAAAGTGGATGGAGTCTGGTGCTTATGCTGTAGAGCACATTCTCTGCCTCCGGGCTTGTTTGGACTGGGTGCAGAGTTTACAGTTGCAGGCATTATGCAGGTCTTAGAACTATCCTCTGGATGGTATATTAAATCTTGACCCAGCTTCGGGCAATGCTGTGACAATTTTCCCAGTGTATATTGGCCAGAACATAGAGTGAATGGCAGTGAACCTCCCTTCTGTAGGGGTTGCAACCTATTACTGGGAGAGCAACGATGCTTGAAGCTTTCAGTACAGTGAGGTAGAGCAACATGTTCTTTCCAATGCATATTTTCATGAAAAAATTGGCATTTTTGAGTTGTTTTATACAAAGTATTCACTTTATGAAGTTCTGCTTCCCACTAAAAATCCCTTACAATCAGATTTGAGAATCCCCAGTGTGCAGGATTATTTTTTAGTGCTAAAAAGGAGAAACAGAAAATGTTGAAGAATTAATGAATTCATTCATAGAATGGCTTGGGTTGGAAGGGACCTCAAGGATCATCAAAATCAAACCCCAGTGCCGCAGGCAGAGCAGCCAACCTCCACATCTAATACTAGACTGGGCTGCCCAGGGCCCCATCCAACCTGGCCTTGAACAGTCCCCACTTCCTATGTCAGAAAAAGGAGGAGGTCAGAACCTCACATTAATTTCTGGTCACTTTTACTTTTGCTTTCTTGGCTTCTCTCCCATTTCCTGCAGCAAGTTGTTGTGCCACATGTGCTGGAATTGCTGGCGTTGTGTGTGCACTCGCAACGCTACCACTACCCAGCTGTGTCACTCAGGCCTTCACAAACCATATTGAATATTTTCAGCTACTCATAACATAACTTTCAAGACTTGCAGATGAGATTTGAATTAGTTTGAGTGTTAAACAAGAGTATATTTTAACCACATAAGGATAGTTTCAAGGGGTGGCTGAGTGTAAAGGAAAAAGTCAACCACCAAAACCCATCCAATAAGTAATTCATTGCAAATTACTCCTCCTGACTTAATGGAGATTTTTATTTCAATATAGTACATACAAAGTGTATTAATTCAGGTTTTTAAAACTGTCTTATGGAAATTAATATAGAAATAAGTTCTCAATGGGAAATGATGTTTTAGGAATACTATATTAAGAGAGTAATGAATACGTTATGAAAATTTAATTGCGTGTTTTAAAGCAATTATCCAACTAATCATAAAATTCCGGTTGCAAATAGTGGTTAGGAAAATATTTAGATTTCCCTATGTGTATACACTGTGAGATGCAGGGAAAAGGTCAGAATCCTCTCTGATAGAGAATAATTGTCCAGCAGCTGTCCCTTAAACCTTTAAAACTACTTCCTAGAGTCCCGCTTTCCTGAGGAGTCTTTGTTTTCTGCGTTTTAACACACTAATAGAACTTGTAGAGTAACATGGTGGGAAGGAGTATCCTTTAAGCTTCCTGGAGAGGAATTCAGACAACACGTGGTTGAAGGAGCACTGAGTGCCAGTGCTAAGCCTGTGGGTGTCAGAGAAGCGCCCTGAGTGCCTCCTGCCCAACAGGAATACATTGCACCTTATTTAGATTTTAAGATAATGTTTTCATGTTCAATTACCTTCTCTAAGATGAAGATAATTTTATACCACTGATTGCAATGAAAGGCCTGGCACAGAGTTAGTGTTCCTCTGGCAAGGAACCAGTGCTCATGTGGAGGTTTCAATCTGCAGATGCTTCAAACATTCCTTGAAACTACCTTGGAATTTGGGTAAATTATGTACCGTTTTCTGCTCAAGTGACTTAATTCTCTGTTGGTGGGAGGTGCGGCAGGAAAGTAACCTTTAATTTTGACTCAATTAATGCTTTTTTCTTTTTCTAACATTTATTTTTGATTTCAATGTGGCATCCATATCCCTGCCAAAGATACATATTTGCCACCGTAGCATCATGAATTTTCCATAGCATCAGTCCCATATTCTTCATTTACTCTCAATATTATATACTAATAAATTAAAGAAAGAAGCTTAATCAGTGTGAAAGCTTGATTTCACCTGGTTCCTGTTCCTTCAGTGCCACTTGATCATGCATGTGGGCTGCAATCCCAGTGCTTGTCAGCTTGCTTCTGCACTGAGCCAATGCCTGTTCAATGGGGATGGCCAGAAACTGCCTTAAGAAATAACCCCCAGAAGTGAACTTCTGGGCTGAAATGAAATGCTGATATAGATGCATCCACCATTCTGCTTTCTCCTTTCTCTTCTTTCATTTCTCTGCTCCTCTTGTGAAAAACCAAAACCCCATCACAGTTATTCCCCCAGTGCTTTCTATTTCACTCTGGATGTAGGCACTTGGCTACTTCTGTGAGACATGACCTGTGTATGCTTCCACACATCATGGCTTAGGGTTTGGTATGTGTCAGAGTTACAACCTCATGTTGCTACAGCTGCTAGTCTCAGGATCATGATGTTACCTTGCAGAGCTCCCTCCTGGTAGGTTTGTCCCTTATTCAGTGATGGTGTGCATGGGGTCAGGCTACATTTGGCACTGTCTCTTTTGCACATGGCACATTTGCACATTTCTCTGAAGCTGCACCTCAGCCTGTGCATGAAAATGCTTTTGTGATGTTTCCTCACTGGGACTTCTGGGACCCTGAAGGATGACATGAGCTCATAAATGCAGTTGTATGGGGAAGGTTGGCCTGTACTGTCCCATCTCTGTCCTTGGATACCACACCCAAAAGCTTTGCATGCAATATCCAAGCCCATGATCCTTTAAGACTTTGTTTTCATGTAAAAAACAAAACAATAAAAACACCAAACCAAGCAAACAACTCATTTCAACTTTTTTTGGATCACCCTTATAGGGGTTGGGAGGAAAGCAGTCTTTTCTTCATGTTGACTTAGGGCTCTGAATCAAATAAGGCATCCATCCAACTTGGTGAAGGTCAGTTCCTTTACTGCTGTTTGTGCATATTGCTGTTTACCTCTCTGCTTCTCAAAGCACCTGATTTTGTATTTGCCTCTTGTGATGTGGTTTTGTTATAGCTAAGCTGAGTTCATCACCTCCTGAAAGTGAGCATCCCCATAGCCCTGGGGTTGATTTGCTCCAGGGTCCGCAGGGTGCTGTGCTTGTGGGTCTGTGGGTGGAGGGCTCTGAGCCCTGAAGTTGGCTGCTTCCTCTGCTGCAGCCCTCCTGAGCCCAGACAGCAGCCAGGGGAAGTGCCTATAAGCAGAGTGGGAGTCAAGAGAGCAATGAAGATATGGGATGGAAATGAAAACAGATATTTGCTCTGCCAAAAATAACACCAGAAACGCGGTTAGGTGAAACTGTGAATTAAGCTCTGTGAAGTTTAACTCCTGCTTTGACCCAATTAAATCCCACTCTCATACTTCCCTGCAGTTACCAGGGGAAGCTGCATTGCTCCCACTCCTCCTTTGGTGCAGTATGGCTGCTTGTGCATCTCCAGCGTGGACCTGATGGCAGTATTCTGTCCACTCTTAAAGTACAAAAAGAGTAATCATGAGGGAATATGAATTTTAAAAATCAGGCCAAAACTTTCTTCTTTCTTGATAGTATTTTGACCAGGACTTCTGGCTGCCTATTAAGAAGAAGAAAATCATTACCTGTTCACTTAAAAGATGTTTCAATGGCTTTCTTTCTGTTTAATGGAAGCATGTGGCTCCTGCATCCCTGACACTGCTCTCAAAAATGCAGTTTTGCTGCTATAAGTATGAGAGGGAAATAGTTCTATTAAGATTGTTCCAGTGTAATAACTCTAGTAATAAATTAGAGAAGCGGGTGGTGGGGAATTGTTTAATTATCAAACAGCAGCAGTGTGTTTCTCACAGCCCACAAACCATGCTTTTTTCAGGATAAGTTTTCCAGCCTTACTCCTGAGCAGTGGAACTAAAGACTGGATTCAGAGCATCATCGTGTAGCTTTATTAAGAATGGGTGGGTGGAAAATTCCCTTCAGTGTTGCATTAGCTGCCTGCCATTCACAGGATGGCAGCTGATAATGTACTCAATGGACCTCTCTGTCCATCTGTTAGCCCATCTATCCAATGTTCTCTGGCTTAGGGAAGGCTTCAGACTTGAAGCTTCAAACAGCATCGTTAAATGCCAGAGATATTTTGTAGTATTTATAGATTTTGCTGGTTCACATTTAAGAACATTTCTGTGATTCATCAGATGTGATCTTGGTTTGTATTATTTATTAAGAACACGGCTTAATGAGTTACATCCGCACCCAGTGTAGCTGTACCACTTGACAGTGTTCTGAGCAGAAGGTCTGAACCTATGCCTACCATGGAGCATGTTCTTACTGATTATCATATACCAGTTCATGTCTTAAAAGAGATGTTACTTCAAGTTGGGGAGTTGTAAGGAAGGTGATCCTGGAGCTTTGAGATCCAGGTAGGGGAGGGTAGGTAGGGGAAGCTGCAGGAGTGATCTGCCTCTCCTTCAGCACATATGGACTTTGGGTGTGGAGGGATGTTGCCTGCTGTTAATTTGGTTGTCAAACAAAACAGACATCGCTAAAACAAAAACACTTAAAGGATTTGGGGGTTTTGGTCTTTAATTTTCCCTTATTTCCTGTTGTCTCATCTATACTTGATTGGGAAATGTGCCTTAAAAGAAAAATAGAGCTTAATAAGTTTGCTTAGCCTTCATGTGGTTTCAGCACATCCTTTACAACGATGTACTCTGCAGCTCCCCTGGGTATTAAACAAATAAATATAAGGGGATTAACACCAGCTTGTACGGTTACCGAGAAGTTAAAGCATTACCTACAGCACTAAAAAGGATGTGAAGATTTAGTGCTGCTGTGCAGCACACTAAATAACACCAAATTAACTCATAAAACATGTCAAGACTTGGTGCTCCAGCCACTCCATCTGCGTGCAGCTGTCCCCAGAACAGGGCTGCCTGCTGTGCTGCTGATGAGGCTTGGTAGAAATTCTGGAGGAAATGCTCAGTGGTGCCACATGTTTTTGGACATTTGCCTGAGCCAGAAATGGACCAACTACAAAGTATTTTATTTTCTTATTCTCTGTTTGTTTTTTTCTTTGACTTGAACTTAATATAAGTGCAGATGTCTTTTCTTCATGAAAGAACACTTTAAAAGGATTAAAGGAAGGAAAGAGGAAAAAACCTCTGGGCTGATAGTGCCTGTGGGAGGTTTGCAATATCCGTATGGCTGCCCTGGGGCTTGTTAGGCAACAGGATGAGGTTTGCTATGGCTATTCAAGGCCAGGCTGGATGTGGCTCTGGGCAGCCTGGTCTGCTGGTTGGCAACCCTGCACATAGCAGGGGGTTGGAACTGGATGATCGTTGTGGTCCTTTTCAACCCAGGCCATTCTGTGATTCTATTCATAGGAAAATTGCTTAAGGTCAAGGGAAATTTTTGCTGTAGTTTGATACTTGTCCCTGGCCTGCATCTGATGACATCTTAGTCCCACCAGTGGTCAAAGAAAGGGTTTTCCTTGTGTTTTGCCAACAAACTTCAGCCATTCGTATAACTGTTTGATGGGCTTCTCCTGTATTTTTTTGTTAAATCCATGGAGTTTTTGGCTTCTCCTTATCAAGAAAAATTTTGGAGAATGGCTCATGTCATTGAAATGCAAAGGTTAGATGGCAGTTTGTCCTCTGCTTTCCGCTTGCTTGCATCAAATATTTGTGTTTTGCAGGCTTTACCTTGTGAAATTCTACTCAGGTGGAAAAAAGTTCTTGAATTATTTGGATGTAACTTCTAAACTGTAGGTGAGTGTACTTGATCTCCATTTGGATGTGCCATCCAAATAATATGGTCTGCTCTGCAGCACAAAGTAATGATGAAGGGTGTTTTTGTTTCAGATAAGAGCAGCTGATTCATCAGAGTAATAAAAGGATTAATTACGTACCTACTGAGGTTATTTTGTTCAGTCAACTATGACCACTTGTATGAACTCATTATTCTCTTGTGTATTAATGTAAATACTCTCCAGTTGTCAAATACTACTAAAATACTGTTCGTGATGATAAATTGCACTCAGGGCCTTAGGAAAACTTTTGAGAAGTTCTGAGTTCACGACGTTCTGAGGTTTTTTTGTTTTTAGTTGAGTAGAAGCTCTGAGATCTCATTCCCTGCTGAGTTTCAGGATGGCTCATTTCTCATTGGTGTACTGAGGAGATCATAGGATGATAGAATGGCCTGGGCTGAAAAGGACCACAATGATCATTAATTTCCGCCCCCCTGCTGTGTGCAGGGTCACCAACCACCAGACCAGGCTGCCCAGAGCCACATCCAGCCTGGCCTTGAATGCCTGCAGGGATGGGGCATCCACAATGACCTCCAGGTACCCTCCCAGTCCTGTGTTTCTGGGATTACGCATACTGATCTGCACTCACAGGGAGCAGCAGGTTGAGGTGTGCACAGAGGTCCCAGCTCCTTGAGATGACATCAGAGGGGGGCAGTTGAGCTGTTGTAGGAATCTCAAATTTGCTCAGGACTTCACCACCTCCTTAAAATTCTGAATCATCACTGTTTTTTCCCCATCTGATGTCAGATTTTATTAATGTCATATCTGAGCGTCTCATTAAAAAAGTAATTTGCTAATGTATCTGCAGCATTGTAAGCGTACTCACAGTACCTTGCAAAGCAGTGGAAAAATTTGCCTTCTTTTACTGATGGGAAAACAGAGGCAGAATAGGCACATGGGAAGAGGACTTCTGGGGGGTACTGAGGACCTGCACACGAAGCTGTGATTAGGAAGTGATCTACCAAAGGCTTTCAGCCCTTTGTGGACATATTCTTAAGCAAAGCAGAAAGGGAGAGTAATACATCTTAGTAGCCTAGATAAGGAAAAAAAAGCTCAGTGAAACCCAGGAGGTTTGGATGCCTCTCTGTTCTGACTGCATCAGCTGTTCTGATGGAACACGCTGCCTTTCCTGCAGATTTCCTCTCAGTGCATCTTTGTGCTGTCCCAGCTGCAAAAGTGCAACTGCTCCGTATACTGCTGTGTTCTTGTGTGGTGTTGAGTTATTAATGAGGTAGTAAAACAACCACTGTTGTTATGAAATCGTATTTTTACCTTTTAAAAAATACACTCCTGCTTTCTCTTTACTTCCAGCGGAGATGTTGTATCAATTTATGGGATTGGCACAGATGATTTGATGGCTGAGTCATCAGTGGAAGGAGCACAGAGAAGAATTGTAGTTTTCCATTACTTGCAGAAGATAAAATGTTTGTTTTCCTTTCATACTACATGGGCATAATTGCTCGATTCCTCTTACGCTTGGCATTTTGAATTAGCTGTTTTAGTGGCGATGCTCTCCTGAGTTTTCTGAGGCACGGCGGGCCACCAGGCTGCTGGTTTGACTGTTAGATGGTGACAGCTATGAGTAAACATACAGACCTGTGTGTTGTGTAAGTCCTGTAAGAGCACCCTCAATTTCTGTGCTGACTGCCTGCACCCCATGGCTGGGGAAAGGCAGGGGAGGATGTGGCTTATGACCAGCTGATGTTTAACATAGGAGATTGCACTCTGGAGTATTGAAAACATGTATTTATTTGATTATATGTTAAGTTAAATTATTTTGAGAAGCACCCACAGGTATTATTCATTTTAGCACGCAAGGGTTGAAATCAGTAAGATGTAATGGGAGTGTTATTTTAGGGGTTAACAAAGATCGAGTGCCAACCAATCTTGCGTGAGTTAATTTGGAAGAAAAGTCTGGAACTGATACCCTTTTCTTTTAATTTTGATTGAGACAGTCGCTGACAAATTATTACCTGCATTTAAGGGAAACTTTAATTGATAATTAAGTGCATCAGACTGTTACTTAGACTCATCACCTGCCTGCTTGTGCATAATGTTGTAGTAGGAGCATTGGCCACAACCAAAGTGGAAAAGGCTCAGGATGAGCTAACAATACCGAAGCTCTTGTGACAGCAAGGATTGTTTAAGTACAGTGCAGATTTGGATGCTGCCTCACTATTGGTTACATTATTGAACAACTTTCAAGTCCATTCTATTCTCAATAATGATTTGAGGGAAATAACGATGTATGAATTTACAGCTGGCATTATGCAATGTTGTTATCACCATATAACATCCATGGATGGCTCTTTCTATCACAGTGTCAGGCTTTCTTTGGCTTTGAGCATGGATGGGGTTTGAAGATGATGTTGCTGTGAAATACCATTCAGTGACTTCTCCCACTCCCACAGGCAATTATATGGAAAATATTAATGTGCTTCTAGTTTTGATCAGTTCCTCTAGTTTGAAACTGGATGGAAAGAAGGAAAAATTGTGTGAAAATTGAAGACACTCATCTATGACATTTAATCATTGTAAAGGGATTGCTCTGATCCATGAAACTCCCAGAACAGCGTGAATGTGTCTAATCCTCATCATTGATAAGGCCATCCATCAGCACACATACTTTTTTTTCCCTTATTACTGCAGGTTTATCCTCACATCTATTGAAGACCATCCTTTGATTCACATTAAAGGTATGTTGTTTGGAGAGGACATTATACAGCATAATTCCAGGCTCAAAATCAGGCTGTGATAACAGCTCTCTATCTGTCACACCAAGCTTTCAATCCCACTTTATCCCATTTCCAGATGTCAGTAAATGCACAAGTTTTCCCTAGAAACAATACAGATAAATAAAGGTAACTGAGACAGTGCAAAGAGATTTAAGGAAGACAGCAGGCCTGGCAGATGTTTTCGCTTCCAGCATCTTATACAAGAAGAAAAACTTAAAAAGAAATTAAAGATGTCCTGAAATAATTCAAGAAAATGATTTGCTCAATGTTATTTGTCTGCTCCAAAGTAGTGAAAAAGGAGGGTTTTGATGCAAGTCAGCCTCTGCTGCTGATGATGAGAGGATGCTTCTGCAGGGTGGGATGGCTGCTTGCAGCTCTCACTGGCTCTGTGATGCAGGTGAAGTTGTTGGTTTGGGTTTGTTTTTTTTCCTACTTTGTGTTCAGCTGTTTTCCCCTTTCCTGAAGCAGCTGCAAGGCAGTCAGCAGTCTATGGTGATTCTCTGGTTTTGTTTCTTCTTGTCAAACTGGTGGGCTGCGGTTGCTCTGGGCTCTTGGCCATGCACTGCTTCTGCTCCCAGCACACCATCAGTTCTCCCAGCAGCCCTGCACCTCTCAGACACTGCTACAGGGTATGGGACAATCATTTAAGCCAACTTGGTGGCATTTGCAAAAGTTTTGTTGGTTCCTGACCTACTGTCATTGAAACGTGTGTGCACCTTCCAGGTGGGGTTATTGGTGATGCAGTCTCATTTTTTAAATAGCAGGCTGGTTGTGTGCTCCAGCTTTACTACATGACTGATGGGTTGGTGGTAGGAGGAAACTTTACTGGCTTTGTATTACTTTGGGCTGTTTTTCAGTTAGGTCCTGAGACACTTTTCTTCAGAAGTTGCATCGTTCTTGGATTCAGAACAACCACTCTGGCAACAGTCCATATTTCTGACAAGCAAGTCTGAACGCTCTTCTGTTGATTATTGGAGTCTGAGGAGCACTTAGCTCTAAGTGTAACATCGTAGAATCGCCGTGTAGTAAAGATCTGCGTATCAGTTGTGGGTATGTCTAAACTGAATGTGAAAAGCAGCCCTGGCTTTTCTGTAGTACAGCCCAGGGGTTCCCACAGCAGTGACAAAGTGAGGCAGAGAGCATCAGCACCAGGGCGAGGCGGTGCAATACACAGCATTACTAGGTTACCTGCTTCAAAACAGGAATGGTTTTATGGCTAACGTGTATTTGTACAAAGTCACATCTTAGTGCAATATGGGAGGAACAAGATGCGTATAATTTAAACAGGCAGGTTTCCTTGGGCATAAATGGGCACTGAATAATGCCTCAGGCACTTTCCTATTCATACGAATTAAGACAGATTACCACACTTACAAATGCTACGAATAGACGCATAGAGGCACCCAAGTCACAAGAGAATTCTGTTGCACTCAAGCCCTGTAATTGATTTCTAATTATTGGTTATATCAGAGTTGCTTTTACCCAGTAACAGCACATAGGCAATAATTTGTGTTTGTGGATAGATATGACCAAAGACAAGTGATACAATCTGTTAAAAAACCTTTATGCTTTATGGAATGCAGAATATTCTCAGGGTAAAATGGTTCAGAGAAGACTCGAATGAGGTCTTCTCTCCGTTGTACAGAGGTCAGAGCCAGCAGGAATCGCTTTGTTACCATTTTTGGAAAGATGCAAGCAAACTCCTGGCAAAAGAAGAGTGAGCTTTAGTAGGACTTGAGGGTGTTCAGGCACAGAGAGAAGGAGAAGCAGAGCTGACTGTGGAGCTGTGCAGTGGGCTGGAGGCTGTCCCTGGGCAGGATGGTATGGGGGTGAGCGGTGCCATCCCTATGGGGTTCCTCCACCCACCTGGGCTGCTGGAGCCTTCCTCCTGCACCCCCTCCAGCTGGCTGTGGGAGGTGTGCAGCTTCAGCACCATCTGCTAAGGAGGTGTGAGAACGGAGGGCTTTTTCCATGTTCTATTTCCAGAAAGGAGGGAAAAAAAAGAAGGAATTTGTGCATGTTTCTGTGTCAGAGTGTGCAGCTTACAGTAATAATAGCAGAACCCCATGTAGCAGCCGTAGGAGTTCTCAAATACACTTGTACAGAAATATGAAATAATTATTACAGTGTATTATTTTCAATGTTAATGCAACAGTAATCTTTCCTCCCAAAGCAAATCTCTTGTAGCCAAAACGGATGGAGGTAACAGCAACTCTGTGTTCCCTCCTACACTAATAGTTTGTCATTACTGCTATTATTGCTTTTACATAGTGGCCCAGTGATGGTAATTCAGAAGCAATTGTTGGGCGATTCGAATGCATGTGCTTGTCACAAAGCTCCAGCTCCCTGATAACCCCAGTCAGGGCACCCTGTTAATAGGGTTCATCTTACCTGCACTGTTCTGCCCCTCTCCTTCAGGTGGATGGATGTAAAGAAATGAAATCCACAGGTGGCAGAACTCCCAGGACTGTGCCAAAGCACCATAACAAAGTGCTCTGTAATTCCCATCTATTTAACTCCAGATGAATGGAGCCATTACCCACCTACTGGCTCACAGCCACTCTGTGTGCAAATAAGTGACACACCCCATGTGTGAGATCTCCAGGAATCACGGAATCTGAATTTCACTCTAAAACTTTTTTTAAAGTTGATTTTTATGTGCATGTTTTCATAAATCTGATTTCCTTTACATGATACAACATAGAGGAAACTAATTCAGACTGAGTAAAATAAGAAACAATTGCAGTTATTTTCAAGAACTTACTATTACTTAATTCAGCAAAAGATTTTCCATAGTTGCTGGTTATGGACTGAGACCAACAGATGTTTTGCTCTAGTCCAGGCTAATGATAATAATGATGATCCGAGGGCTGGAGCACCTCTCCTATGAGGAAACTGGGTTTATTTAGCTTGGAGAAGGGAAGGCTCCAGGGAGACCTTGTTGTGGACTTCCAGTGCTTGAAGGGAGTGTATAAACAGGAGGGAGAATGGCTGTTTGTGAGGGTGGACAGTGATAGGACAAGGGGGAATGGTTTTAAAGTGAGACAGGAGAGATTTAGGTTAGATATTGGGAGGAAGTTTTTCACCAAGAGGGTGGTGACACACTGGAACAGGTTGCCCAAGGAGGCTGTGGATGTCCCATCCCTGCAGGCATTCAAGGCCAGGCTGGATGTGGCTCTGGGCAGATTGGTGCTGATTGGTGACCCTGCACACAGCAGGGGGTTGGAGCTGGATGAGCACTGTGGGCCTTTGCAACCCAGGATGTTCTTTGAATGATAAGATTGTTTTGTTATTTGTTCTGTAAGTCCCTTGAGTATGTACACCATGGAAGAATTTTTCTCTTTTCCTGAAAGCGCATGTGAAATGCTGAATGACTCTCATGGCTGAATCATCACATTTCTTCAGGTTTCCCAGCCAGAGCAAGAGCTGCCTTGCAAATCCTTATTAATATGAGTAATGGTCTGTGTGCCTGTGATGCACTTATATGTGACTCCTTCACCAGCATAGCAGCAGCTCTGAATCCTTAGGGTGCTGCAGCTCCGCTGCTCACCCTGAGAGCTGCAGGACCCACTGCCAACATGGTGCCATCCCAGTGGGATGCTCCAGGCCACTGTCAGCAGCGCAGCAGCTGAGGATTGTGTGGCAGTGTATGGCAGTAGGTGTCAGCCTTCTGTTGCTGTGCAGTCGAGCTCTCTGATTGAATACTCATGGCAATGTGCCTGCAGAATTAATGCCAAGCACTCTACAAACGGCGCTTTAGGATAGGATTATTCAACCAGAAGTTTCTGGGGATGTAAAGGGAAAATGATATGGCTCTGTTCCCCTTCCAAAGCCCCGATTTCATCACTTTGTTCTGTCTCACATGCAGGCAGCACAGTGCAGACGAGATCACTTGGCTCTGGGGCTCACTGTGTCTGTGTGCTCTGTGCAGGTGCGTGTCAGTGCACAGGGCCTGTCCTCAGAGCTGATTACCCTGCTCACTGTAATTGGCTTTGTGAGGAACAAAGAGCCCCTTTGAACTAAGAGCTGGTGTAATTATTTTCACATTCATGCTGCAGGGAGCACAGGCTAAGCTGCAGCAATGGGACACGTCTCTGTGGCAGTCAGATCCCCTACTCAATGCTAGCAGCAGGTCAGGCATGGTGGATGGCAGTGCTCAAAGCCAACTCTCTTCAGCTTTCCTTCTTATGGCCCAGTTCTGTCAATTGAGAGTCCTTTTGTACTTTGTCCAAGAGAAGGTCCCAGGATGGGGAAACCCCATAACACCTGTTACTTCCAGTGGTAAAGAGGTCTACAGAAATTCCATGTTTGATAAGACAGTCCCATTCCTTCCTCCATGCAGGGTGAACTGTCCAGTTCCAGTATGTCCCTCCCTGCTGCCTGGCCCCATGGTGTGTCCCACCAAGCCCAACTGGTTCAGCTGCCATTAAGAGATCAAATAATTATTTTTAAAAGTCATTAAAATCTAGAGGCAAAAAGTGTTATTAATCACACAGTAGTGGTGGTGTGGGGACTTCTGTTACTATTACTGATTTACAAGATTAGGGAAGGATGAATAATTACCAATTACTCATCAAGCACTCCTTCTAACCACAGCTGCAAGAATATAGCTGGTGCTGGCAACTAATCTCCTTGTAGGCTTTTGTGAAAAATGCAGGATTATCCCCTTCGTTTCACCCATTCAGCTTGTTTCTAGCTCATTTTGCCTTGCTGTTTCTCTAAAGAATGCCAATTCTGCTTCATGATTCCCTCCATCCCTGGCTAAGGCTGTGATCTTTCCTCAGGAGGCTCTGCAGTGCGTCCCTCGGTGGTTCAGTGTTACAGCCTAACCTCAGGATAATTATTTTGTTCAGACACTGAGGCTTTCTCATCCCACAAGTTTAAAACATGTTTCATTTGACTGTGTTGCTGCCTGTATTCAGCATCCTAATGTTGGCAGAGGGATAGCAGGAGTTCTGCAGGACAGAGCAATGTGCTTTGACAGAGCCATTATTTTTAGGAGGGACAGAACTGTGTCATACCTTGCAGCATGAAGACTTTTCAGTTGAATTCTTCTTTAAGATCTCTCCAAGGAATTGGGAAGAAACACTGTTGGAAAAATAGAAGTTGGACCAGCCTTGGGTGTTTGTCAGACTGGAGAGGCTTTGTGCACAGGACAGCTGGGTGCAGCACTGGATGGCATTATAACGAGCATGAGCAAACCACCTGGTAATTGCAAACAAGTGTCTGGGCATAGCAGGCAGCTGGGCAGCCTGGTTCCTGCTAGTTCTGCAAAGGCCTTCCCTTTAATTGCAGGAGCTGGTGCAGTGTGAGCCCAACCAGTCTGCATTGTGAATTGAGAGGTGTTGTGCAGTTCTGTGGGGGACTGTCCTGCTTTCTGCACCAAGCACTGAGCTCATGCAGTGCTGGGCGAGCATTGTCTGGAAAGAGCCTTAGATGTGTCTCCTCATAAAGATGGGAACGCTTTTAGTTGTCTTTTATTTGGGACCTGCCCACAGACAGTGCAGCCCCCAGCAGAGTTCACCTCAGCTGCTCCCCAATGCTTTGACTCTGCTGATGTTTGTTGTTGTCTCCCCTTCTTTGGTGTTTGGCTGCTGCTGTTGCTTTCTGTGCCTGTTCCAGCCTTGTGTAAGCTCTGCTCACTGGGGCCAATGCTTCTGTGTTGTTATTGAATCCTGTTTTCCTGCTTTCTATAAGCAGTTTTCCAGCACGTGATGATTTGATTTTCCTGGCACCGCACTTACTTCTCACTTTTCTTTATCAGTTGATTTACTGCTTCTAGGCAGAAGATGAATAGTTTGCACTTTGTACTCCTAAATCAAGGCAGAATGGAAAAGACTGGTTTAATCATATTTTATTCCAACCCCACTTATCGCTATCACCTATCGCTTAGCCCTGTCAGGAGTGATATGTCTGCAATATCCTACTGGGGAGGTGGGGGTGTGCTTACAGCGGGTTTTGCTTATTCACGATTCCAGCACTGTATATCACAAAGCTGTGAGAAGAGGTCTTGGAGCAGCTCATTGCTGGTTGAAGCGGTCTGGCTGGTGGGCTGGGAATAGCAACTTGATAAGTGTTTGCCTTTCCATTTAAGCCTCAGCATAGAGTCATGGAGAAGCCAGAGCTGGAAAGGACCCCTAAGGACCACTGAGTCCAACTCTAAGAATTGATGAGTTGTTCAGTATTATTTTTTGCCAATTCAATTAAGAACAGTGAACTAGGTTGCAGCTCAGCACGATGCCTACATATTTTCTTAACATAAAACATAGTTGGGAAACTTTCCAGCTATGTATTTTTTACTTGCAATAGCTGAAGAAAGTGAGCTTGCAGTTATTTCAGCACAGGCTTTTCTATGTAATGTTGAGTCTGGGTCTGAATGCAGAAAGTGGTTTGAAGTTTTGATTTCAGTTGGACTGACAATGGATTCTAAAGCAGAAATTAAACCAACTGAATGGAAATCCTTAAAACATACACGTGTTTAAAGCATTTTTAGTGATCAAATTTTCTTATCTTAGATAGAAACAAATACTTGGACTTTTTTTTTTTTTTTCTTTTTACTTTTTTAAATACAGTTTGAATGCAATGATCTGAGCTCTGTGAATGTACCCTGTAACATCTTCTATAGCCCACCTGCAAAGGAGCAGTCTATTCCTGTCACAGTCAAAAGACACAATTAAAACTACTTTGGTACTGCCAGGCAGCACAATGCTTTGTGTCTCAAAGTGCTGCAGGGTGTCAGATTCAGGTCTGAAAATTAAATAATCAATGGGTTGGTATTGCTATGTGAATACAGGTGAGGTACATTCAAAATGCTTCTCACCCAAAGCAGTCTCTGACATAGCAGGCAGTGATGGGGTGCTTCTCCAGTGCTTTTATTTTAACCTGTATTTGACATGATGTGTGCAGCAGAGCTCGCCTTTAAAGTGCTGGGCCTTCAACCTGAGGCACGCCAAGCTTTTCTGCTCTGCATACCAACAAAGCAATTAAAGGTGTCCATTATTTGACCAGCTGGAAGGCACTGTTGCAGTTTTCGCTTCCTTCTTGCCCATTGCCATCATAGAAAATGATTATAAAGGCCCTAGTGATACTATATGAGGCTGTGAGCAGTTCCTTCAGAATTTCCCATTTCTTCTACTGGAATGCAGCGGCACAAATGATACTTGGTGCTTCTGCCTTGTTACTTTATTGCCTGCGAATCAAGCAATAGAACAGCTTGTGTGTTCAGCTTCAGAGGCTTAGGCTCAAGATGAGGTTCTATGCCATCACTTAGCGCTGTGGCCCCTTTTGAGGGGACTGAGCTGAACGGCATTATATCCTTTTCAATGCTAAAGCAAACACGGGTGTCCTGGCTGAGCAAGGCTTTCTCCATAACACGCTTAAAAATCGCTTTTTCTATTTTGACCACTCATCGTGTTATTATGTACCAATTCCTTTTCAGCAGTCAAAGGAAATTATTATATCCAAACTGCTGCATTATTGAGATAAAATACAACTTCCAATTCAGTCGGCTAATTGAATTATTGGCCACCTCAGCCTGTGAGCTATTGTGTGAATCAGCATGGAAGTGATTCACACTGAACTGCTGCGGGGTGGCTGGAGAGGCAGCCCCAAGGATGCATACACTCTCAGCAGCTCAACCTAATTTTAACCAGTAAGTACAGAAATGCCTGTTTTAAAGGTCTTGGCTTGCCCAATCAATAATACTCCCTTCCCCTCCTCCTTACTTTTTCCTTTTTCAGCATTATTCAGTCTGAACTTGTTTCTGTGCCATGGGAGCCACTGGAGCCCTGCCTGCTAGTGCTGCTGTGTGTGGTGGTGCTTTGCTGTCTTGCCACTCATAAAGTCCATTGGTGAAACTGATGGTTTCTCCTTCTTCAGCAAGTAGATAAAAAGTTCTTCAGCCTCTGGGAAAAGTGCCACGGGATGTTTGGAACTGAGCTCAGGAGCCCATTTTGCAGCTGGTCCAACAGGGGCTGAGCAGAGCTCAGGGATGGCAGATGCTGAGATCAGTGTGTTTGTTCAGGAGAGGCTGAGGCACTGTAGGCAGTGTGTGTGAGCAGTCTAAACTCAGAAAGCACAAGGATTTGGGGAGATGTGACTGTCGGATGCCCCTTGAGTTTTGCCAAAGCAAGACCTGCTCTAAAACTCAGAATCAACCAGCATTTCCTGGTGTCCTGAACACTCACGATGTTGTTAAACCGCTGTTCTCTGTTGCTGCAATATTTGTTGTTTTTAGCATTGTTGCAGCATCTGAGACACATCATTGAGACCTTGCTGAGTGTTTACAGGCTGGCTTCCTGCTTCTGAGCTCTGCCTGAGCTGTCTGATGAGTGAAGGAAATACCTTCTGTTGATGACAGTCTATTGGCCACACAATGCTTCTGCAGCTTTCACTGAAATGAACAATTCCTCCTGGCTCTAAATGAACATAGGTCTGAGAGAATACTGCTGGGATTTGTAGATAGGCCTACAGGTTATTCTGCCCTTCGAGGAGATCTTTCTGACCTGCATCTGTTGCACTTGTTCTTTCTTCTTTGTCAGAAAGCAATTTCAGCTGCAGGCTTCTGTGCTCACCATCGTTGGACATAACAGAGGGATTATGGAAATTTCAGGTAGGAAATGGTCCTTTTGAACACTATCTATTTGGTTCAGCTTCTTCCAGAACCCACTTATAGAATGTATAGAAATCACTTTCAGTCTTAAAGCTCTGATTGTCTTGTTGGACTGTCACTTCTGAGTGAAGAAATGGATTGACATCGATTTTTTCCTTCTTTCTTTTACATCAGTATCCAAGTTTTTTGTGCCGGTTTGATTTGACAGAAACTGAGATCAGCCTTTATTATTTTTTAGACTACTGACAGTTCAATGTCTGCGACATACAGGGTAAGTTCTGCACACTTCTGACAGAGATTACCCTGCCTACCATTTTCTTTTCCTTGCCATATCAAGCTGACTCCAAGGGAAATGAATGCAGGTTAAGGCATGTGGAGCTCTAAGTACAGTAAGTGAAGTGACTTGGATTTCTGAATCTTTAGCAACATGGCTTTCCTCCAGCAGGTACCTCCTTCCCAGGTGAGGGTTCCAAGGCCTCCTGCCAGCCATCATGGTTTGGGGTGGGTTTTCTCCATCCATCTTAGAATGATGTCTCTTTCAATCCCACCGTGGCCTTTGAGCAATTTTGAATTTGTTTCAGTGTATACCACAAGGTCCAAACTCAAGGCTATGCCCACTGAAATTAATCTTACTACTATTTTTACTCTGTTTTATCACTGTTATTTGGGCTCTGTTACCTGCAGTATTTGGATTTGTCTTTAAAATGCAATGGGTATGTCTCAAATTCCTTGCTGTGAATTAAATATCACAGCAAAAGTCCAGGTGTATTCAAAGGACATTCCTGTGCACAAAGAAAACATCTAGTAATTCTTAGTGTGAAACACATACTGGAAAGTCAGGGCCACACACACACACACACGTATTAAGGGTGCAAGTGAGGTGTGTTTGAGCTATGCTGTCCAGGTCTAAGCCCAGCAGCTCCTGGGTGCTGCTGCTGGCAGGAGTCATGTCACTGTATGGCATCCCATCTCTGAGGGACATGGACCAGCAATTGCTCTGACAAGTGTGAGTACATCAGCCCAAGCACCTTTCATGAGGTGAAAAAGAGCAGAAATAAAGTCTGGTGCTAATAACCTTACTGGGGATCCAGCAGTGAATAATTTGCAGATTAATGGTTGAAGACAGTCCATGCAAGTAGCAGTAAAGGAGTGCAATGCCTTGTTAAATGCCCCACTTTTCATTCCCTGGCTGTTTTTCCTGTAGAAGCATCCTCTTGTCTCCCTGCCTCATTGATTCACCGTCTATTTGCAAATCACATTTGAAAACATATTTCTTCTTCAGTGGTTATAGACTCTAATTCCTTTTTTTCCTCTGCCATTATTTTAACTTTATAACTGTATTATGCAATTCTGCAAATCACTGTGGGAAATATTTTTTTGTGAATCACACTATGTGGAATAAGGGTACATTGTTCTGAACTGCATAAGTAATTGATCTGTAAATTCTGGGTACCACATCCTTCACTCTGGGACAGGTACTGGGCAAGAGCAAACGTGTTAAACCATTCATCCACGGAAAACAGGCTCAACTATATCAGTGCTGGGCTGTGTGTGGGGGGCAATGGGTTGTCCTGGCTGTTGTGAGGGTGTAGGTAAGGACTTGGCTTTCAGACTGGCAAACAGGTGTATGTTGTTATCAGGTCTTTGAACAGAGTTTAGTGATAAGCAAGGCTGGCAGTATCTCTCCAGTAGCATAAAGAGCAGCTTGGAAGTAAGCACCACAGGGAGAGATTTCAGGTATTATTAGTTGTCTGTTGTAAGGAGTTGTCATTGAGAGCATTGGTGAATTTTCCTGCATGCAGTCCATCAGTATTTCAGAAATCAGACCCCAGTGGCATGTAGCACTCACAGAAACCAACATGGCACAGGGTACGACTTGCTCCAAGTCATGTTGGATTTCAGTTACTTCCTTGTAATTGAGTTATTGGTTAAGGCTATGTGTATTACTAATAATACACTTTAGTACCCCGCATCTCTTACTTTTATTCTATTTTATTTTATTTTTGAGGGGGTGAATGTGAGGTGTGAATGTACAATAATTAATTTAGCATGTTCCAGTTGCCATTCATCTATTTAACTAAAATGCAAGGTCAATTATACATTCAATCTAACTTTTTTTAATGCCTGTGATTAGATATAGTCCATTTTTTTTTAAACAGAGGGTTAATTAATTTTATTAAAAGTACTGGATTTCCCCAGTGCATATATAGGCCATATATAGGATGTAAGTGCACTTGCATTTAGTTAGGTCCGTGTCCCTGAAAATAATATATCTTTGAGTGATCATGAAAGGCAAATTCAAGAACTTAGCAATGGCCACTGTGCTGCCAGCAGGGTGTTTTTCTGTAGGAAGCATTTAATGTGTTCAATGCCCGTGACTAAACAGTCATCCTGATCCCTTAGTGACAAGCTTTGCAACAGAAAAATGTATGATATATCCTGTCTCTTCAAGTAGGTTTTTACAATTTGGCTTTGCTTGTATGGAAATGCTGAATATCTGTCCATTTGAACAGGCAAAAGGAGAGACTTCTATTTGTAAGAAGATAGAGATGAGGGCTTCAGGGCATTAATTGGATTTCCCAGCCATCAGCAATTTGCAGCTCTGGGATTTCCCAGTCCTCCAACCTTCCTTTTAATGTTCCACTTAGTCATAGCAGAGGCGGGCTTTATTTCTCCACCTTGATCTTGACCCAAGAAGGAAGACTATTACTTAATGTTCCAAAGACCTGTAAAACATTGACATCCTCACAGAAAACAGAGCAAACCAGCTGTTTTATAATGCAGATGTATCTTGTAAGTAAGGGTCTAGATCAGAAGGTTACAGGTGGTGAGAAGCCAGTAACCATTTGTGGAGCTGTTTGTGCCACTGAGATCTCTCTTCAGCAGGGTCTGATCCCTTGTGAAACATCTGCATTTGAATCTGAGGTTTTCTTCAGTCTATTACATACTAGTGATAAATTCAACCCAGCAATGGGGGGTGTGAACAGTTTCACAACTGGAATTCATGTTAATCCATGTCACAACACATTGCATGTACGAGGATATTTGTCCTTGTCCATTGTCCCATCTCTGTTACTATGATTACTGCAGCGAATGACAAAGAAAATAATTCAGTGTTTTTCTTTTGATGGATAGTGCACTTTTTTCTATTTTCCCCCTTTACCGACCAGACTGAAGGATGTATTTGATCACCAGGAGTTAATTATTTAAAAGGTAAAGGGAAGTTCATTTCAAAAGCAGGTGGTTCTTAATGTTCACAACTGGCAGGAAGGCAAATTTCTAAAAAATCTGAGGACCTTTATTGATATGCAGCTGAGTAGCAAATGAAAATAAATAATGGAAAAAAAGCATTACATTCCTTTTGCTTTTGTTCTTCCTGATAGAGTAATATGGCCTTGTCTTACCAGTCACCAAAGGAAAGAAGAATATGAGGGTGAAGTTCTGGGCTTTTGGGTCAGAGTGGTTTATTCACTTATATGCCGTGTTGCATCTGTTCATCAAATTAGAGCCGTTTCAGTGGGGAATAATGCAAACTAGTGAGATCAACATTGCCATCTATCAACCACTTCCTTTTTCTATCTTTTTTTGCAAGCTGATGGTATGTTTAAGAATAAATGAAATATAACTTTAAAGAGTATAGTCAGTCATCAAAGACCTCTTTAGTTACGGAAACCATACCAAGTGTAGGAAAATAACAGGCAGCTGTTGAACTATGCTACTCCTTGCTTATCGTAAGAATGTGGGCTGATGTGCTGTCAATGGGCAATGGGCTGATGTGACATGAGTTAAAGCCCAGAATTCATTGCTCTCCTCATGAGTTTTGAGTCTTTCAGAGCTTTCACTTAAATTCATTAAGAAATAACCGTTTGAGGCAGAGCTCTGCCCAGCTGGCATGTTGGCTACCAACCCTTTCAGAAATAGCATTTAAGGGCTTTCACATGTTTGCAAACCAGCTCCTCTTGACATGTGTGAAATTTCCTTCCCTCCTCCTCCCATCCCACTTTGTGCATAAAAATACCAGGCTGTTAATCCTAGAAAGTACTGATGCATTTTGAACATTTGCTTCAGGACTACTTTTACTGCAAGTGTTGCCCAAGGAAGTAATGCACTCAGTTCGAATGTAGCACATAGAAATTATCCAGAGAAAGATCCTTGTGAATATCATAGGAAGTGGGAAATATTGAACATTGGAGCTTGTTACAGCTGTGAGATAACTGGACTTTCTTTCATTCTTTAGAGAACTCCCCATTAACTTAAAGATGTTAGAACGGTTTTGTCAGTTGACTTCTGGATCAAATCCTCACATGCCCTTTCAAAAGATTTGCCTCTTTAAAACCATATTGCACTTCAATGGATATTTAAGTTATTCTGAAAGTTAGCAGCAGCATGGCGTGGCATTATTGCATGCTTTATTTTGAACCTTGAACACTTTTAGTGCCTAAAACCATGTGGGAAGTGCGATGATGGCACTTGGTGTGTGACCACTGGATTTTCCTATTGAAATTCCCTGGTTCCTATGCAGTGCCACTTCATCTCCGCACACGTGTAAAGGGTTGGAGGGGGGTCAGGGTGCTTGGGTGCAGTTCTTTCTAATTGGTTAATCACCTACTTTTGTTGAAACCAATCCAAATCCTTTTATGAAGATAGAAGTGAGAGCAAGGTCCGTTCTGGGCTGAACATCAGTGAGACACTGTGTTTAAGTAATAAATATGATTATCTTGCTAATAAGCACCACCTTTGAATTAAGCTCATGTTGTTAGATACATTGGATACTTAAATGTTAAGAGGAATTGATTAAAATCCTGATGGGGCAAAGTTTCAGTGGTAAAGAACTGTGAGTGCTTTCAGCATTGTGGTTACATCTCTTATAGAATTTGGTATTTATCTTAACTCACTGAGGGAATATGGCATAAAAGCTGTGATAGTTTTGCACCAACAAATACTTTCCACTTGAAATAGTACCTATGGCATGAAATAAGATACAGGGCGGCATTAGTACAGGCTTTTTTATGCACCAGCATTAAGTCACTACAAGAAAAAAAGATGTGTCCCATTTCTGTATGCACTGCTGGAGTGCTTTGTTCTGTGCCCGGTTCCTGCGCTCTTCAATTTGGGTTATGACTGCAGTTAAAAATTCTGTATTCTAATCTTCCAATGGATTCCTATCACTATTTTATGCACACACTTATCTATCAAATTCTGGTTGCTCTGCTGGGTTTTTTTCCGAGTCAACTTTACTCTCTTAGAGATACTGAGATTTAACAATTTTGCGAACGCATGAGCATAGAGGAGTGTTATTACTCATTTTTAAGTAGTCTTAATCTTCTCTTTCCATCTGTCGCTGTAGATTGTATCAGTCCTCTGAGCATCCACTGTACGTTTCAAGAAGAGTTGTTTATGAGGCACAATCCCAACTGATCCTGCGCAAGAACAGAATGGTATTGTTCACATTTAACAATGTGGAGACAAGAGTTAATGTGTACTTTAGGTGCCTAAATAGGCAGCACAGTTACTACCAGCTGTTTTCTTTGAAAACACTTTACTGTGTTGTCTCTGCCCTATGTTAGTGTTATGTGGGTCTCAGAGGGAAGAGAAGAGGGTAAGATTTATCTTTTCATATTTCCTTGCCTTTTAGATCAGGGAGGTTTTAATTCCATTTCTGTCAAATGTTCTGACAGGTGTTCTTCCTGCGGTCCTTCATAAATAGTTCTAAACATCTGTGCAACATTCACCTGCCTGGTATTTTCCTTTTAAGTTTTGGTCTTAATTAGGACCCATGTAGACATTTATTTATCTGGTTGTGCAGAGCAGCAGCAGAGCAGAACATTCCCGCCCATGGAGGCAAACTCAGGAGAGGACCTCCAGGCAGGCAGTTCTGTGCGAATCCTTTGTCAATCACAAGCAATTCCCCTTTAAATCATTTATCTGGAGGTGGTGGGGAGATGCACAGAATCAATGCCATCTGTGTGCTTCTGCCGTGACGTTAATCGAGCTCTTCTGCCAGGTAACTCTTCCCTGTGGGCCTCCCTTCAAGGGAATTTTCTAGTTCAAAGGCTCTGCAGAAGCCCAGTGCAGCTCAGCAAGGAACAGACTGCTGGCACCCCCAGCTATGGCATCTCAGCAAGGCTCTGCTGTAGCCAGGAACCAGATCAGCCTGCCCAGGGCTTCATGCATGGCCTTGAACTCCTCCAGGGATGGGGCACAACCCCTGTGGCAGTGGCGCTGAGACCTCATCACCTTCTTCCCCTTTCTGCCTTTTTCTTCCCCCTTTTGCCTCCAGTACATGCAGGGCATTTCCTTCCAAACCATTTGTTCTGATCAAGGTGCTGTTCTCAGGATCAGCCTGTGACTAACACCATCCCTTGCTGGACTGCATTCCCAAATGCAGTTGGCATACGCACACTGGGGCATGCCTCCCTAAGGTCCTCCTGTCTGTTGGACTTTGTGACTTACTTGGGCATCTTCAAACTCAGAAATGCATCACTGTCTTCTGCTGGAGATGTTATGGAGAATAGAAAGTGGGATGATGTACCAAAAAGCTAACTGGAATTGATGGCTTGAGATGCACAGCCCGCTAAAGTGCTAATGAGGGCAAGAAAATTAAACAACACAGTGTTAACAGAGGACGGAGCAGTGAAATAAGAGACTGATGATGCAAATTAAGTAACGCTGCAAAAAGGGGAGGATGACATGAATCCGGCATCATGCCTTCCTCAGTTCAGAGGGAACAAGGGGAGAAAAGGGGGGAGTGGTGCAACCATTACCGCTCCATGACCTGGTCCACGCCAGAGGTGCCCTCATTGCTCCTCATCTCTTTGACCAGTGCTCTTACAGATTGTTGTAAACCACACTGGTACTCTTCTCTATGGGTTAATTTTTATGCCAAAAACTGGGAAAGTCTGCCCACACTTATCAATACTGGTTGTTTCTTTCTAATTAATCATGCTAGATTGATTAGAGCCTAATATTCCCAACTTGTTCCTGTGGAAGAACAGGGTTTAATTTGGGGTGATTATTCTACTCAATAAAAGTTTTACAAGTTGTGCTAAGGATCAAGCAGCTTTAAAGACTGTATTATCTGATAACTACCGTATTAGAACTAGAACACAAAAGCATTTAATTACTGCATTCTGTATGTTTATCACCATGGGACATTTTCTCTTTCTAGATCATGACATCAAAGCGTCCCGAGGCCAACTGTAACTCATAAAGTACCACAGTCACATGGGAGTATCCTTAAGTTGAGGTGAATATTCTGAGTGGGTATTTACTTAAGGAAAAGTACGGTTTGCCTTATGGCTTTTCATGAAATTATCTTCTTCAAAGCCAATGAATTTATCAGGACGAGTATTTGTAGACAGAGGAGGCAACAGATAGTATTTACGGGAAGTGAAATTGAATCTCAAGCTTGGATATTAATGCTAAAAAATGATCGCAAGTGTTTGTTTTCTAGCCAGTGAAGCTGTAGGGAGCATCACACTGCAACTTAAACATCCGTATGTGCAGCAAACCCGAACCCCACTGTGAAATGGGATACTGAATGGTAGCACTTAAATGCTCATAAACCACAGACGTTATTTTATAGGGTAAGTAATTATATACGGATACTGTCTACTAAATCATGTACTTGATAACTTTATGTGACCCGGGGAATTTGAGGAGAAAGAAAGATAGCTCACATGCTTCTGAACAGCAACCATATTAATTATTTCTTGTTATTATTTCACTCAAATAATAGCTGATATAGTATTATTTTACTCACAGCTCCCATGGCAGTCCAAATATACTTCAACTATCTGCAGTAATTAAAATAATTATTTTGACTCAGTGCAAAGAGGTTTTGTGCTTATTTGGTAGCTTCTATACAACTCCACAAAGAACCAAGCTGCTGAAATGTGATAGATGTGATTAGAGAAAAAAGACCTTTAGATGGTGACTTACAAGGAGGAAAGATGATGTGTGGAAAAATGGCGATGTTTTAGATTTTCATTAAGAATGGGAAAATGGATTGGTAGCAACTGAAGCAGCTGCTCCTTTCCTTATGTGTGTTTTTCTTTTTCTTTTCTTTTTTTTTTTTTTTTCCCCTGATGTTTCTGGTTGTTTGTAGGGTTTGGTTTTGGGGTTTATTTTGTTTTGCTTTTATTTTCTTTTAGCAGCTGCCAGAAAAGACGCCTCTGGGAGTTGGGCAGTTTGATATTCAGGGGGGTGATAAAATGGACGTGCTTGGCCAGAAAACTTCCCACGCCATTCTCCATCCAACCTGGCCCCCTGCCACTGACAAACAAGTTTTCTCATAGGAAGAGATTTCTTTCTTTTTCCTGACAGCTTTGAGGATTTTGTCTGTCTGATTTTTGACAAAGTCAGGATCAATGTTCCACCAGACTTGCTTATGTCTCAGGGCCTTCTCATGGGACTCCCATTGCCTCCATCAAGGTGGATGAATTCTTTTTATAGAAAAGCAACCAAAACTTTGGACAATGCTTTTTCCTTTAGTAAAAAAAACACAACAGCATCAGTCTTCCATTCCACTGGGTATGGATCTTGTTCACGTAGATTATTTGATGTTTTTATTAGCTCTTGATGGATAAAAAAATCCTTAATATTTGTTTTGTCTTCTCTGGAAATAAGGATATTGCTCTTAAAAGTTAGATTTTCCTTCTGTCATCTACTGTAATGCACTGAGATTACCAGTACTGTGACCTTTATTGTACTTCATCCCTTTATTTCCCGATGCACTGCTCACACCTCATCATGTTATCCAGTCATTATTTTTTATTTTGTATCATGATATTACTTGATGAAGTTCTTGCTACAGAACCAGCAGTTGGTTGGAAAGGAGCTGGGGAAAACCTGGACATGAACTCAGCCTTGGTTTAGGTTTCCCATGGTTGTGCTCATGCAACTTTGGAAGATCTCAGACTCCCACAGCCTGCTCGTGCTTGGTTGTCTTTGCTGTAGAAAATGTCCAGGTGGCAAACCTGCACCTGTCTGAACATCCTGGCCCAGCAGTGCAATAGGGATGGCAGCTCCATCACTGAAGCCAGTCCTTGAATCCCATGAGTACAATTAACAAGCACACAGTTTTGTCTCTCCATTTCCTCAGGTGTTATGAGCCTGAAAGACAACCCTTTGCAGAATTTATGATTTTCTATTTGTAATTTGGAGCTGCTCACTCAATTATATGTGCCTGGCTTTGTAGGAGTGCAGGAGCTTAAAGGCATCTGTTCCTTAGGCTTGCAACCACTGCCTTCCCCCAGGATGCTTTACCTGGTAATAGGATTTTATTCTATTTCTCTCATGCAGTCCCTGAGTTAAAGCACACAGGGACGTCAGCCGTGTGAAATGCATGTCACGCCTCCCCAAGTTGGCATAAATTCTTATTCTACAGAAATGCCAAGAGGCCAGAACAGGACACGCAATTTTTCTTTCACTCAGAACTATACATGTACAGTCCAGATTGTCTTGCAAGAGAATTTAAGGCCAGATGCAAAGAAAGGTAATGGAAGAGCTGGCGATGCAATGTAAATGCTGCTGATTATATACACTCATTGGCTTGCTGTGCGCTCATTATATCGATATAGTGTTACTACTATGTCATTTTTACACTGTATATACATGGATAAATATTTATGAATAGTTCTCATTTTCAGTTTTATTCTGGGAATTGTTATGACTGGATAAACACATTTGTATACACCGTCTTCAGAAGTGCTGTCAGCAGGGGACTGCAGCAGCTCCCTGAGCTCATCCAGGAACTGATTGGAATTCCCTGCTCATAGCAGTTGCAGGATCAATATCATTATTGTTAATGGTCACTGTGTGCGTGGCTCCAGATGAAAACAGCTGCCACGTGTTGGACTGTTCTCAGCTAAGCCATCCCAGCACCATGTTCTTGCTGTGCCCAGCTGAGCATGAGGACATGGCACACTGGCCCTGCCGTGCCAGTGGTGGGGATGCACACTGCAATGAAGTGTCAAGCGGCTTCTACAGGCTGCTTGGAGAGCACAGCTTCATTTCTCACTATGGAAACAGTACGGCCAAAGGTCAGTGGAAGAAGCATTACCCTTTCATGCATTTGTATGTGGTTTTTTGTTTTGTTTTGTTTTGTTTTTTTCTTTGTTTGTTTGTGATTTGTATTTTTGTAGTTTTTTGAAATATTTCTTTTAGCAGCTGCTAAAAGAAATATTTTAGCTGCATATTTTGAATATGTTGGAGATGCACAAAGGAATTGAGATTTCGAAGCGTACAGATGAATATGTCTTGGGATTTAGGTATGTGGCCCTGTGTTTGTGCTCAGCATATCTGGAACGCTTTGAAATGCTGTTTCTCAGTCTGGCTCTTGAACATTTTATTGCAGTTTAAAGCATGTGTTGGACTTCAGTGGATACATGCAGTTCATGTATAGATAGTTTTTCCTTATGAATATGTTTGTCTTTACTCAATGTGGTTGACAGTCTTGGTTCACTAGAGTGCCTGAAAGAGAGCCATAATTATCAGCTGTGTAAAAGTGATTTTGTAGTACAAATAGGCTTGCTGGGACTGAGAGAGTGTTTTGATTGTTATTTTCTCAGTGGAATAGATTGATGTGACATCTGAAATGACAATCAGGAATAGATTCTGAACTGCCACCTTCCTCTCTTAATTAGTACGAGTAATTCTTTTGAGCAAAATATGGTTATCATCAAGTTCATTCTGTCCCAGTGAGATTAAAGAGTGCTTAAATTTCACTTCTTTTTTCTGTCCCAGGGGTGGGATAATCCCTGTAATTACATCATATTATCCACTGTTATTCATGTATCATCTCTAGTGATACTGGGATCTTCTGCAGATCACTCTGAGTATATTAGACAAGCCTTGCCAATACACTTCTCACTCAACAGCTGAAGATTGCTCTTGTGGAAGTTGCTACTTTGAGTGATATAAAACTCCTCTTGTTGCTTGTTAAGTGTACGAAAATACTGTTATATTCTGGGATATGTTCAAAATATTAAAAAATACTGGGTGCACGAAGTTGCAGTATGCTGGTACTTTCATTCATAAATTTAGTGGTGAATATGAAGAAGCTGCAAAGTTACAACACTGTACATAGAAGTATGTGGTTGATATAGCTGTAGGGCAGACGGCGTACAGTGAGTGCTGGGAGGATTGCTGTGCTTTTATGGAGAGATGAGCATTAGTCTGAGGGAGAAACTCACCTGTCCTCTTTAACTGACTTGCAGTATGGCACCAACAATGGCCATGCCTGCCATGTCCCTATAGCATTCAATTTTTAATAACGATTTCTTGCCCCTTCTGAATCTCCACTTGTTTTTGTAGCAGTTACTTCCAGGATAGGCAACATTTCCTATCAATTTACCTGACTTTCCCCATTACTTTGGTCACATGAGGCTTTTGTTCAGAGCTGCAGATGTAAATCCTTGAGCAAATACTGCCCCATTCTCTTTGAACATCGACTAACACTCCCACCAGTTTTGATCAAGAATTGGCTGATGTCTGGGTTTTCTTGCCAGCACAGTTCCAATTCCAGAGCTGGCTTTGGCTGCCCATGAGGGCTGCCTGTCCTGTGCTTTAGGGACAAGCTGTCCCTAACTCAGTTGTTGCCCATCTGCCCAGACACGGGAACCCTGGTTGCTGAGTAATGTTTCAGCAGGGTCAGGCCCCTGCTGCTTCAAGTGTGCTTCACAGTCATTGCAGGATTAATTTTCACAGTTTGCTGGGAGCTTTCTAAGTGGAAAATGTGAGTTTCTAGCTTTGCCTTTTCAAGGCGTACTTAACTCAAGCTTAAAAATTCATGTTCATCCTTTTTTCTTTTTCCCAGGAATGTGGCACAAACACACTATTATTGAAAGAATTGGATAGAATCTTTCCAAAATGGGGTTTTTCACGTACTCAGGTCTGGTTAACCCCACCCCAGCATGTTGGGGTGCACTAGGTCCCACAGTTGGGTGTTTTAGCCCTGAGAGCCAGAGGCTTGCTCAGACTGCTTGTGCTCCATCCAACAGACTGGAACAGAGAGCTCTTCTGTGGTTCTGGGAAGTTCTGTCAGAGAAAACAAGGCTGAGCAAGGCTCTTGAGGAGTGATGCTAACAAGCATGGCCCTTAAAGGCAATTAAGATAAATTAGTTGTGTGATAGCTTCATGCTCCAGCCTTGAGCTCTGTATGCCTTGGGATATAACAAATGGATTTCTCTCTGTTTATTAAGTCTGTAAGCCATCAGTAAATACACAATTTCAATTACTGGCTGCTCTTCACTTTGTGTCAGACAAGGTGGTGGTGAAACACATGACTCAGGACACCTCCAGCTTTGTTTCAGCCATACAGTGGTGACTGCTTGTTCTGTAACCAGTGCTGGTGATCCTTGGCCTTGGAAATGTGTTTCTTTCCCTTCTTGCTGCAGTCTCTGAGGCACTCATCTGTCTTGTTTCCCACCCTTGGGTCTTCTGGGATCTCCAGAATTCTCCCAGTGTCTTGCTGGTGGTCAGAGGAGTCGTAACACAAGGGACTCTTTCTCACTGACTTTCAGTGATGGCACACAACAGATCTTCACCAGGTACAAGCCCAGTGACTTTGGCACCGCACTCATTCATGTCACTCTGAAGTTCCAGTCTGAAAGTTTGTAATTCATCCAGTCTTTGCACTGTGCTGATGGGCTCAGCGGTGAATATTGCTTTCTTGTACACATCAGAGGGAGACAAGAAGGGAATAAATAGGCTTAAATAATTGAAGGAGGACCAGGGAAAGAGCAGTGAGAACAAGAACTCATCTCCGTTTCATGTATGGGTTGTAGACTTCCACATGTTTTACAGAGGGAAAACAGAGAATGTCATTCAGATTATGAATTTATACATAGAATTCCCTACTGAAACCAATGTGTTCATTTCACAAACGGTGTCACAGTGGCTGATGTAAATTTCTCATGATTGACTGTAAGTATTAAACCCATCTTCTGCTGCTGAAATGTCATCAGACTAAAAAAGATCAAATATCTCCATTTCAGATAAGAAAACAATGGCAGAGAGAGAGAGGCTGAATAACTTTGAAGGGATTTTGAAGGTATGTTTTGCATTGAAAGCAATAGAGCAGGGAATAACTCCAAGTTTTTTTCCAAGTCTTGCTTTATACCTGGCAGATCACAGGTCTCCTTGGGCCCTCATTCATTGATGTTTGGATCGTAAATATCTTAGTAAACTGATAACTTTTCACCTTTTTGTTGTTACAGGTAATCTAATCTCTCATCATCAAAGTACACAACTTAATACTGTTTTGCTGTGTAAACGTGCTCTCTTTTCAAAGATGCCAGCACAAAATCTAACTTCTAAGAGCAGGATCATGCTTCTGCGCAGCGTGATGACAGTCTATGGAAAGCACCTTCCAATGGAGAATGGTTCCATATAAATGGTTTTGCCCAGTGACACTGCAGCTCAATTGTGCTGTGCCCTGTGTAGGCATGGAAGGAGTTCTCCTTGTGGTGGTACGGGATGGTGCTGGTGTTGGAGAAGTGGTGGGTGTGTGGAGTGATGCAGAGGCAGACAGGGCTGGGGCTCAGGGCAGGCCTGTTCAACATCCCTGTGCTCTGGTGGATGCACACATTGTCAATACTCAGAGCACTTTCTCAAGTACTTGTCCCTTTTTCATAGGACGAGATGAAAGCCTGTGAATCTTCTTCAGCCACTCTGGGGAGCACAGCCTTCAGAGGACTTCTATAATTTCTCTAAACCCGTGATCAAATGCTGAATAAATGAGGTAGGAAACTGTCAAAAAAAACCTTACAGTGACCATTTATGAAGGCAGGTTTTCAAGGCAGTAGCAAGAGGTTTTGTGATATGCCCTGTCACTGCTGGAAGGGTGATGCCATGGCACACTGGACTCCTCAAAACCCACTAAAAATCTACTCCTGAGACACAGTAATTACACTGACTGACACGCTGGGACTCAGATCTCCCCTGCTCAGTGCAAACTGTGCAGGGGCAATGCCTGCTGAGACCAGCACTTGCTTTCCAGTGAATGGAACAGGCAGGGAAAGAACACGTGCTGTGCCCAAGTTGCATGAGCTCCATTTCTGTGCTGCTGGGAGGGATGGATGGCTTTTAGCTGCTGCAGGAACACTGCACAGGGACCAGCCTGACCACCCCCAATGGAATAAATTAGTGCTTTATGCCCTCTTGTCTGCTGAGTTTATCGGTGTCTGTTGGTAATGCACATGCTGCTTTGGTGGAAATTTATCACACGCAGAGGAAGGACAAGAGGATAATCTTAGAAAAAGGCTTCATCTGTGCTAGCAAATAAGTAAGACTTTGAGCTAGAAATTGACAGTAAATGTGCTGCCTCCAAATGCTGTCTATAAGTAAACCGAACCTATTAAAATAAATGGGCTATAAGTCTGTTAATATAACGTGCATTTGAGGATCCCACGCAGCCCTTATGCAGGCACAGATTTCATTCTGTTCGTTCTTCTTCAGCAGTTTCTTCTCTTAATCACCCCTCCTCGAGCTGCTGCAGATTCAATCCAGTTGTCACACATCCCATTAGCATTAATCAGGTCTCAGGCCAGAAATGAACTTCATCCCTTAGACTGCAGTTCTGCGCTGGTTCAATTTATAAATTAAGCATTGCTGCAGAGCAGCTGTGTGAGTGCTGTCATTGCATGCAGGGGGCAAAGTGAGCTGGAGGGAAGGAAACAAGGAAGGAGCTTTGAGTGCATAGTGGTTATTCTGCAGCAGCAGCCCCAGAAGTTGTACATCCCTGATGCAGGTGAATGTATTTGCAAGCATTTTTCTAATGTGGATTCAAGAGTAAATAAATCCATCTAGGACAGAGTGGCTCCTAATCCCACTGCAGAAAGGTTTCTGGGACAGGAATAAGGTCTGCAAAGAGCTGTGGTGTTGTACTTATCTCCCTAATATGAAAGGAAGATCCATGAGACGCAGGCTACTATAATTAGGAAAGTGTTAAAATAACCAGTTACTCCTCCTGGAATTAGACTTGCTGCTTTTAAAATTTCATTAGATGGGAATCTAAGTCACAGAGAACGTATACGTAATCACAGCTGCATAGTTCAAAGAGCTCTCTCAAAAGTGAGATGCCCAAAAGTATGACCTACCTTTGCTTCCATTTCAGATTTCCAGGGAGTTATTAAAAATTAAAGATGCCTTTAAGGAGCTTCCCAGAAAACTGTTTAAATGTAGGACATAGTGTACCAGCAGGTTACAAACTGAAGCAACTTTTATGCAATATATTGTGCTACAAAGCAATTCTGTTCAAAGTATTTAAAGTATTTCAATTAAGAAAAATAATGGTCAAGGACAAACAACATTTTAGTAGGAGGAGATTGGATTATTTCTATGGTTACTATGCTGAAGCTGCAGCCAGAATTAAAGTTTTAAGATCCATGTTACCTTTATAATAAAATTGAAGCTAATGACCAATTTTTTTCCATAGACCAAAAAACTCCTTTTAAAGGACGGGATGTAGAGAGAGCTCAAGCCATGAGATAGCTTTATCTGTTTGAAGTCCCTTGCATGCTTCACTGCTTTTATAGAAAATGTGATGATGGTTTTGACAGTTCAGCGTTTAGGTCACAACACAACCAACAGGGTTAGAGGGATGTTAATATACCATCCCAGACTTCTACCTTGGGAGTTGAGGCTTTGCTGTGTGTTTGAAGGGATGATGCTTGTTGGCTTTTTTACTCAGTAGCCCTGAGACAGCATCCCATCATCCCTCTCCATCTCACCAGTGCTTCAGGAACAAGGTGGTTTTCTTCCCACTGGTAGTAAACTGGTAGTGAAGCAGCACAGACAGTGGTGCCCAGGTAAGCCAAATGTTTTGCTTTGAGTTTGGTTGGTTGGAGTTGCAAAAATGGGTCTTGCATGACCTTGAGAAAGCTGCTGTCTTTCAGGGCATCACCTAAAAGTAGATTTTTCATCTCTAATTATCTTGGATGAAGCAAAATGGAATGAATATAAAATACAAGTATGTTCCCTCAATATCCCAGTGGTGGCACAAAGGAGACACCAGAAAATGCCTTTTCAATGCTGCAGTCTCATGGACCAGCAATGCAGTAACTGCAGTTGAGTAGAAAAGCACCTGAAATCATTGTATTCTTGTTTAGGGTTTGGGAGCAGAAATAGGTGCAAGAGTTGTGCTTAAAAATGCTATTTAAGGATCATATTAAGATACAGGGAAAGAATAAAAAAGAGGTAATATTTTTTTTTAAAGATAGGATTTTGTTTTAATAGTGTTCCTATTCTTTATCCCTCTTTTTCTCTAGACCTCTTATCAAGATTCACCATCTGTATAATGTTAAAATAATCAAGGCTCTCATTTTCTTTGTAAAGAAAGGAAATTAGCTGAAGCTTAGTGGTTGCCCTTTTTGCTAAACAAGCATGGGCAGAAGATACCAAAAAGAGCAACCAAGGACCACTTCTCTCTGGTGCTTAATCTGGGCTCAGTCTCACCAGTGCTCTGGTGGCGCCCATCTCCAGCAGAGATGGAGCTGTGCCGCTGCTCCTGGCTCCACTCATCTGCTCTGAGGGTGCTGCAAATTAGTCCCCTCCAGCATCAGGCTGTGCTTTGCACAAAGACAGAAACAATACAGTACAGAAATACAGTTACAGAAATGGGAAGATAAAAGATGAAGTTAGTAAGTTGGAAACCAAGTCTTTCAATGAAGCCCTCATCAGCATTTGGTCAGTAAAGGTGATGATGAGAGGATGAGACTGTTCTTATTTCTTCTGAAAGCTTATACTCATTTCCATTTCTTTTGGGACAGGAGTTGAGGTCAGATGTCCCCTTCTTCAGCCTCTTAATGGGAGGTGGAGCACATCTGCTAGCTGGTGGCAGCTCTGAGCTTGTCCTCCCCAGCCTGCCAGGTCCTCCTGCTCTTCCCCAGCCTCTGCAGGCAAGAACCACCAGTTTTGGCATCTCATGCTCAAATTCACTTAATTACAATGTCACTTTGTTTTTACTGAGGTGCTGGAGATGGCTGGTGTTTCTTTTTCACAATTAAAAAGTAACAATGCTTTCTTGTAATTATCATGACTGATTTGCAGCTTAATTGCACTAGGCGCCTTTGGATGGCTGCAGTTTGGTCAGCTGTTTGGAGAGGCGTACTGAGATATCCTTGCTTTCTGATTAGATCACTTTGCTACGCAAGGTCTTAATGCCAATGTGATGTTTACTGAAACATTAGCAGGAACATGAAGCTGCAGTGGGACAGAGATGGAGTGGCTGCAGGGCCACTGTGGCTAAGGGAAGCCAAAGGCACTGCTGGCTTGGTTGTCTCCAAGGGCTTTCAGGTGACCTTAGCTCCATCCATCAGCTCTTGGGGCTGAGCTTCTTCTCATGCTGCACTTTTTTTGCAGCTTTTGATGGAAATCTCATGGTAATGGATCGCGAAGGGCTTGGCTCACCCCAAACTCGTTGGACTTATTTGGATGGTTTGTTTATTGTAGGTACTCAGACTTTTGGGGGGAAGTTGAGTTTCAGTTACTATTCGTTTTTCCTCTCTCGTACACTGAGGAAAATCACTTGGGTAGCTTTGAGATTTTTGCTTCCTACTCTTGTCAAACTGAAGTAAAATAAGCAGTAACAGAATAGAAATACTAAAGGAAAAAGGATGATAGCAGGATCTTTTGAAGTTTTCGATAATGCACATAGAGGTGGTGATTTTTGTCTTACTGCACTAGCCACGCTTTCCTGACGGAACTTTTCTCCCTGTTCTGGATTTGAATGGAAACAAAAGGTAGCGTCACAATCTCCATGCAATTTTATTATTAAACTGTCACATCACAGCCATATTTCTGGCCACAGTGATTCATCTCCATTTCCACCTCCACACAGATCAGCAGTGACCTTGACATTCTTGGTCAGTGCTCATGTAGAGATTGCTTGGCAGGCACTGGTGCCAAGCTGTGGAATATAATTTCCTGACAATGTATGGTATCTGGGTGTGTAATTGGCTTCTGGGTTGTCCCTGCACAGCTATATGGTCCTTTCCTGCTCCTCTCAGCAAGTAGTTTTTAATGACCACCAAACCATGAACCATCTGTCTGTACAGAACTCCGGAACCACGCAACTGTTGCTGGTTTTGTACACTTATATGCTCCTCTCAAAAATATTTTACATGAATTTCATTATCTATTTATTTATTATTTTTTAAAATTGACTGTCAGGCAACGAGGAGTGTATTAATTAGTGGCAAATGTGGAATCATTAACATGCAAGAGAACCCTAAAAGGCAAAATTGCATAATCCACGTCTGAAAGTAAAATCTCAAGCTACAAACAGGGGTTTTGAGCTAAATCATGTCCCTGGGGATTAAATGATGCAGGGGAGTAATGGACTTTAAAGATTTCCTCCCCTGCTCTTTGCTCTTGCTGTTTTGTCCATTACTGCCTGGGCAGCTGCCCATTTGGCCATTAATGTCTTTCCTGTGTAGGTGTGTAGGAAAGCATTATATGTCGGTAGAGCTCTGGCTTTCTGTGCTAAGTATGCCATCCAGCACAGATGGGACAGCACGGAGAGGTAAATGGGTTACGCCAGGAAATGTCCTAGAGAAAGTGGAGTGGCTCATCAGGGAGGAAGGACCACTGGGTAGCACAGCTATAACCCCAGCCTCAGAACGTGCTAAAACCCACAATTTTGTCATCACGGATCATGCCTCCATGAGAAGCAGGTAAGTGGTTATTATTTCTGCAAAGGAAAAGAGTAAGAGACCAAAAATAGCCTGCTGCTGTAGGTTGTATCTGCTGGGATCACTGCTGGGACCAGGGAGATTTTTGTCTAAAGTCTATTCCCACCCAAAGGATGACTTCCTCTGCTCCCCAAAGGGAAGAACGTTTATAATCATGGTTACAGTCTTGGACTTTAGGTAATGAGAGACCCTTCATATGATAAAAGATCTGTTCTGCATTGAAGCTATTTTACCAACTTCTCCAGTGGCTTTTTCATGAAAAATCAAGGCTCAGTACTCATTGTCGTTGGAATATATGAAATAACAAAATGAAACAAACCAGGCAGCTTACTGATGAGAGCTGGGTTGTATTCTGTCTTGTTCTTCCAGTTATCTCATTTTCAATTTTAAAATATGCACTGATTTTTTTCTGAATAACCACACATCATTAAATTAAAAAGAAAGTTACAGCTTCAGAGGCACTAATGAAAAACATCCCTATCTGCTGTTGGCTGCCAGTGACAGACTTAAAAGGGTGAGATATTGATGAGTACTAGAGAATGTATACATTAATTTGGCATCAAATTAAAGCTACCACATTTAAACATCTGCTTCTTTGTTAATTCTGTGCATGTTGGACGGTTACTGATTTGTTTCCTTAATCAAGGACCTGCAGTACTCAGCTACGTGCTCCAAGTCTGTGTTCTGGATTTGCTGATTGCATTTGTTGTTAGCAGCAACAGATGGAGGTGCACTCCAGCTATGAGGACTGAAATCAGTACCCAATGCCAGCATGGAATTTGTATTGTTTGGTGATTTTCTTATTCTAGTAGCATTAATTCCTGATTTTTCATGGTCATTTTGTATGTTAAATCCTGCATTATTACCTACTGCATTTCTAGGATGATTTGTAAGGGAAAATAAACTCATGCTCCAAGCAATGCGGTTTGGTTGCATGAGCAGCCTGTGAACTCATGTTGAACCAGGATACTGTGTGCATATATTTTTTTTTTCAGCAGAAGCAGTGGAGAATTTCTGTGTCTCGGGGATGCCCTGGACATGTTCTGGGCTCTGGTCCCTCTGCAGGAATGGGATCTCTGGGGTGGAGTAGTCTGCTACCAAGAGCAGGAGCTCTCTTCCGTACACCTTGCGCTGAAAATATCTGCCTCTTTCACAGTAGGGGGTTGCAATGCAGTGAGACAAAGCAGACAGGTGCATTCATAAGTAAGGTTTTAATTTTAGGTTCCTGAAAAATCCTTGTAAAAAGGTGCAACCATATCCACGTGGCTGTGCTCAGTGGTCCACAACTGTGCCGAAGTCACTGTAACATCTTTTTTTTTTTTTTTTTTTTTTTTTTTTTTTTTTTTTTTCCAGAGCCACCAGTTACGCAAACTGAAGCTTTACCTGAGTAGGGATTAGGATTCCTCATGTTTAGCTCAAACCATTTAATGGAAAGTGATTCATTTTGATGGGAGAGGAACCAAGAGCAAAAGCGGAAAAGCCCTAAATACAACCACCTCCTTTTAGCGCTGTGTCTCTCAGCAATACCAGAAGTAATTTTGTTTCTGCCAACATTCCTTTGTTTAAAATCAGCTCATGTTTAGAATACAATAAGGAGAAAGAAGAATCAGACTCAATAATTTGCTTATGCTTCCAATAGTTGTTCCTTACTTTATTACTTACCAAAGTGCCACAACTGACAAATTATCCAATAACGCAAAACCAAAGGCAGCATTGCAGTTGCCGTAAAACAGGATTAGTTTATAAAGTATCCTCATGGTGTTTCACTAGATGAATCACTAACATTCTGCAAACCTGTTGCAAATTCTTTCCCTCCTTTTCTCCTTCCTCTTTGTCTTGTCAGAACTAAAATGAGCACCAAGCTGGACTTCTATTCACTTCTCAGAAGAGAGGAAATTCTTCAAATAGAAAAATTCCGTTCTACTGAAAAGCCTTTTCAGTGTGTGTGAGAGGTAAAGCATTGGCTTTCGGGTTCGTGGGCACTCCTGAAGTCTTTGGACAGCAATATTCCTGGTGTGGGGGAAAGGAAATTGCATGTGTTACTGTGCAGCAATTTTTCACAGAAAACAACACTCAAATTCACTTAGCGAATTACTAAGTGCTCCACATTGAATTATAACTAATGTTTGATTGAATATTAAACTTTGAACTTGCTGAAGGCGTTGGTAAAAAAAAAAAAAAGTACATTGCATCAGGACTAGCAGTTGTGGCTTTCTAGCAGTTTGCTGTTTGTTTTTACACTGTGAACTGCAGACTCAGCCTGCTGTCTGCTGCATGCAGGTATGCATGTTTGGTGTGCCTTGTTGCATCCCAAGCGATGTCTGAAGGTGATAGCATTCCTGGGTCCTGAGCTGCTCCGTGCCCATGGGGCAGCAGGGAAGGCAGCATGCTGGCCCATTTGTGGAGGTTTTTTGGAAGACTTTTTAAAGTTTTGCTAACTTTGTGTTTGGGGCAGGTTAAGCAGAGTGCTCTGCAGGAAGCACTGAAGGAGCCTGGCTCCTGTGGGAAGGGAGTGCTATCCATTCCTGTTTATATGTGTGTGCTTTAAAAGCTTAATGTATAGAAGCGCATTAACAGAGCTACGCAGCTACCAAAGTACAGCTGGGCTGAGTGTGACGGTTCATACTAGGGACAGAGCTAAGCAGTTTGCCTTGCATTACAACAACATACCTCTGTGCCTCCTGCTCTGTTGCCAGAGTGCAGAGAACCGTGGCGGCTTATTTGGCTCCATGGAAAACTTTGCATGTTCTGGCCCAACACCACACAATGGTTTGTGTGCTGGAGCACTGCAAAGCCCCTGGCCCAAATTTCTCATTATGCTGCCATTGCACACTTCTGTGAGTGGCCAGGGCCACAGAGAGGGTCCCATTCCCACTTGTTGGTGAGAGCTGGAAAATGCCAACAGTGCCAGAATGAAAAGAACCTTCAAGTTGTTAGATTCAATCATTTCTATTTAGCACCTTGTAAGACGAGTGGGAAAGTGGCAAAAGCTAATTAGGTGCTAAAAGAAGAACTACCCTGTAGGAGTGGAGTTATTAATAGTGTTCATTAGGAACTGGTTTGAGACTGGCACTTAAATTGGCAGTGTGTTACTGGGATTTGCCAGTGACACAGCCTAGGGGAGGTATTGCTGGTGCAGAGGAGTTTTGGTGTACAGGAGGAGAGAGATGACTGGGAGAACTGCAGTAATGAAAATAAGATGAATAATAATAATAATAACAAAAGTACAAGCTTGTGTGCTTTGTTACTTAGAAATGAAGAATTTCTGCCATAACTGGAAAACTACATCGGTAGATGGTGGAGGCAGAGTGATTTGAATATTTGAGTTGATCGTTGCATATAAACCAGGATATCAGTGCAGCTATGCTAACTGGTGCATGTAGAGTGTTGTTTGCCATTCTGGTCACAATGGCTTGAAATGAATGTTAATCAGAACAGGTGCAGACGGAGGCTTTCCATTCCCCCACCTGTATCCCTGCCTTCCTGAGGGATCCTAGGAAGACATGGATGAACCAGCCCAGAGCCAGAGGAGAGGCTGATAAGTGCCTGGAGAGTTAATTTAACAAAGTTACCTTCTAAGTCTCTGCAGACAAGGAGCTGCCCCTCAAAGGGTCCCATACCTACAGCCAGATCTTCCCTTCTCAGCCTATTTCACAGTGGTGTGTTTGCTCTGCTACAGCAATTTCACCACAGTGTGTAAGAAAGGAGAACATTTTTGCTGCCATCTTTGCTCAAGCAGAACCCTGTTGCCTTCCTAGAGAGCGCTTCCCATGATTCAACTCCATTTTTGTTCCATTTATAATTTGGAGAAGCCCTTCTTCTCTCCCCACATCATCATGGAGCACTCTGTGTTGCTGTGCTTTATCACCAGCCTTTACTCCTCCAGGCACTTATCACTATGTTTTTTTCATTACTCTTGCAGCCAAACAACACTTTTCTCTTTGGCCTACATCTCCAGGGCTCTGCCCTGCCTGGGACATCCTTTATCCTCTTGCACCTTTCTCTGCCTGCATCCAGCTGTTCTCTGTCAGCAGCGCTGTGCTTGGGTTCCTGCATGGGATGGCAGTGTATGTGCAGCTGAACTGACTCTCAGGTTATGAATGGCAAAATGAATATTTTGAGGAAGTTCTTTGATTAAAAAAATATAAACGTGCCTGTTCTTCCTTCTGCCTTGTCTATCTGCCTGACAATAGAAAGAATGAATAATTCCCACAGGATCTTATATTCCTACCAGACTGTCAGCATGCTCCAATCAGTTAAAACACATCTGTCTTTTCATTAGCCAAACTTTCAGGAAGTGTTTTTGATGTGTGTGCAACACAGAGCTATTTGCTCTTCCAGGACTTCAGCAGTGGCTGTCCTTGCAGACTCCTATGCCCCGTGTTCTCCCCTCACTTTTAGGTCTATAAATGATGGGAAGGTCGGTGTGACCGCAGCTCAAAGTTTGGGACCACAGGTTTGACAAATGCTGTGGCCTCAAATCATTTTACTTCCATGAATATTTTCTTCCCAGCAGTACCAGTGGTGGAGGAGGAATCTGACCCATGGAACCCTTCTAAAAGACACTCTGATAACTCATGCTTTTTCACTTCAGCAGTGCTATTTGTTTGTGTGCTTGACATTTGTCCTATAGCTTTGTGCCACCTACTACAGCTCCTTCTGATTGAATCGCTGCTTCCATTATTATTTCTCTGTTCCTTGACTTTTATCCAGTGAACTGAAAATACTCTCATTCTTGTTTGCTATTGATCAGATAATCCAGAGGTCTGAGCCTGTCTGACAGAGCTGAGCGTGCAGTTTGCTGTGTTAGGAGACAAATACACACAAGGAGTAGTTAAAGGGTATTTTTAACCATACTTAATATTTTTAATATCTGTGGTACATTTTGATAGGTTACTGTTCACAGTAATTAGATTACAATGCACGGGGTCTTTGGTGGGGTTCTCTGCAGAGCTCCATTTTTTTCTGTTACTTTTAATAACTCCACCTCTGCTCAGATTTGTTGTTTTTTATTCTCCTTCAGTTACAACAGCAAAGCTTCTGGAAACTTCTCTTTGGCTCGGGGTGCTTTGTAGTGGCTGGCTCTTGGTCATGTGGTGAGCTCTATCTCTGCATGCCTGGAGGAGCATCAGGCTCACAGTGGCTGCATCGCAACCAAAGGATGTGAAGTTCTGGAGGTGAGACTGGGTGCATGTATGGGAAACTGGTAATCACAGCCTGAACCTCTGATTAATCAGCTGAGGAAAGTGTCGGGTCACCTGTGGGAGCACAGGTGAGGGTAATTCAGCTGTGCTCCCGGAAGGGGTAGAGCTTGGCTCCACCTCTCCTAGACTTCATTTAAGGGCTGACCACCACTAAGACAGCATCTCTTTGAGATAGCTCTTTCATGGAGATTGGATAACCAGCCTCAGCATTTTCCAGCTAGACTGAAGGCATCCATATTGGTGAGTTTTTCCTATAGATAACCTTTTGGATAACCATCACCATCATTCTTTTATTATTTCTACCTTACAACCACCATCCTTGTATTATTCTCACAGTGCATTTGTGTGGAAGCCCAACCAGGATGGGAAATTCTTGTTCCTGGCTGGCTGGCCACCTTTCCTGCCCAGCAGAGATCCTACAGTAGTTCTTTGGGGCGTTCTGAAAACCCATGTGCCCCCTGGTGAGGGGGGAACAGCCTGAGCATGAGCCTGGACCTCTGGTGGGCTCAGGGCTTCGTGCGCACCTGGTGCAGGATGTGCCAAAGAGGTTGCAAAGAGCAGAGGCAGCTCCAAGCACCTTGTATCTTTCCAGGCAGCTTCATCCAGGACAGTAGTATTTCCTTTTCCTTACACCGTTAACACCATTCATATCACTGCATGGATAGAGAACTGTAAAACAAATTGCTTCCTACAATTTAGGTTCATTTTTACCATGTGATTTATAGGCCTGTGACAAGAAGACCCTTTTCTAATAAAGGTTTTTTCCAAATGAATTTTCATCAGTTTCATAGGTCACACTCCTCACTTCAGTTCTTTTGTCTGCATTCGCTATGGCTGTTAAACAGCTTTAAAATTAAAGTGTGATTATTCCAAAATCACTTCATAAAACATGCTATGTTATTTGCCACCAGTTTTTTCTTTATGTCTTGCACTAGGCAAGAGAAACTGCTGAGCTTGAGCTAGCAATGCAAAGTTCATTATGGATAATTGTTGATTAGATAGGAAAGTGAATTATAGAGAAGAGATCTGAGGCATCTAACTGTCTTCGCTGTGGACGCGATACTTTGTGGATGGAGTGTGCAGCAGGCAGTGTTGTTGGTGGCACTGAGATTAGTTATAGATCTCCTCTAATGCCAACTGACAGATTGGAGACAAATTGCAGAATATTTAAAGAGCATTAAAAAGCATGTTGCCTTTGTCCAGCTTTTGGATGAGGAATGAATGAATGCAAAATTGTATGCTGAAAAGAAAAATGTACGGGTGATAACATGTTGTGGCTGCTTTGCTGAGGAGGAAGATGGGGCTTTGATGGTCAGGTAGCCTAGCTAGTAATTCCTTATCTGAGCTCATTTTTGCATTACTGGTCTGATGATGGATACCGTCTTCCTATCTCATGTAAAGCACCGAGCAGTGCCATTGCATACATCCTGAAATGTGTTCCAGCTTGTGGCAAAATGCGTTTACAGACCTAGTGGTTCTTCCAAAGCCATGAGAAAGGGAGGAATGACAGGTGATTGCAGCTGCAGTGTCCTTTTTTCCTGAAGTAATGAAATGCTGTATGATATCACTAGCCTTAGCTACTGGTATTACTGCTATTGAGCTTCCTTTGGGCATGGTATCTTATGCACGGGATGCTATTACACCTACTGAGGGAAGTGACATGATGAGAAAGCAGTGAGCTGGGAAGGAATTGAGTTATTTCTGGTAGGATGGCAGCTGAAGGAGGGGTCAGGGAGCAGTAATGAACCAGAATGTTCAAGTAAGAAGGCAGAAAGTAACCTTATTTTCTGTGCCTTTATGTAACTGTGCTACCAACATCAGCCATTCAGCAAATAATGGTTGGGGATATGGTGACCTGGAAAAGAGCCGCATCCTTCTCCAGCAACCAGTGCATGGAAGTAGGAAAGGACTAATCTGTGCAAGAGTGTACATGTCAATAACTACAGATGTCTCTTAATGTGTGGGGACTTTACAGTTAACCTGGAAGACAGAATGTTCTGTTGAAGCTTGTGTGCAAGGTTAAAGCTGTACATATTTCTCTCCCCCCAAAGCCTGCTTTTCCCAAGCCTCATTAACCATTTTGCTGAACATTACCATCATTACTCTTCTGCCCGGTTTTTCCACATTTTTCAACCTTTTAGGTACAGACCTTAGAATTATTGATCCAATGAATCATACTGACTTAGGTGCTGGCTGCTTCTGAAACGTGCCAGCAGAGACCAGGATGTTGGCTAAACACCAGATGTATTTGTTGGAATGTTCTTTAAGTGAGGGAGTATTTTTCCACATAGAAGCCACAGCACCACTGAGGATATCACATCCTTGCAATTTCTATGGCACCACATGAGCACTAAAGTATCCATTGGTAACTTTGCCAAGGTAAAAATAACAATGAAGCATATCTGCTTTAATTCTCTTTCTTTGGTATTACTGTAGGCATGTATTGGACATGCCTTCTTTTTCATATGTTTTGGGAATGCCAAGGAAACTGAGCCATTTGTATGAACAGCAGACTGATTGAGCTAGAAAAAAACCTTATTGAGCTGCCAGAGGGTGCGTTGTGTGCTTTGCATTCGGGCCTTGGGATTTTTGTCTTGTAAACAGGATTATGGTACTTAAAGAATGAGCCTAGAGTTTATCCAGCACACAGTGATTGATATAATTTGAAATCTAGAATAAATACACAACCAGATGTGGTGCTGTCTCAGACTCTGTTGATGGTTATTGAGCATGGCCATTAAGAATAAGGATAAGGACTTTGAGAAGCAACACAGTGAAATCTGTGGTGCTATGAGCAGCAGTTGGAGTTATCTTGTTCCTGATATATGTCCTCTAATTACAGAGGTATTCATAAACTTTGATCTGCTTCTATAAGAGATATGACAATGCAATAACTATAAACTAAGTAATTACAGCTAATAAAGATTCCCAAGCATCTGCTAAGCCTGAGATGAGGCATAAGAATTAATTTTCCAAACTTCAAAAACTCATGTCTGATGAGCTCATCTCTCTTTGAAAATGGATGTGTCCAGGGGAAAGCGTAGGATTTGTTGAATAGGAATTTTTCAGGAATAGGCCTGTAATTAGATAATGTACTCGTTAAACAGGGTGCAAAGAGAAGGCTGGAAGGATCCCTACTGTAGGGCAAGGTGTTTTTATTGGCACTACTATCCACACCGTGCATGTTTCAGATTGCCACAGGGAGCTTATAGCAAGCAAGGACAAGATGCTCTGAGCTTCACACCAGTACCTGCACACCAAGTTTCTTTGTTCTCTACCTGAAGCACTTTGCGTTTTGTTTTCTGCTCTATCCAATCTTCTTAAAGTGGTCAGAGAAAGTGTTTGCCTTCCCCAGCACCTCCAGGTATCATCGATGAGATGCTTTCTTTTTACTAATTGTTGTATGAACTCCTGTGATCTTGGATAACAGCAAATAAACTAATTACAGTGTAAGTATTTTTCTTTTGTGTTTACAGAATGAAATGCATAATTTATGAATTTAACAGCTCCTGGCGCTAAACTGGGCTTACAAGACTGGATATAGATATCCAGTTTACTACAAAATATACATCAGCAAAGAATTTTGGCAGATCCAAGATGCTGTAAGATTTATTTTGTAGAAAAATATTTTCACAGAGTATTTGAAAGAGTTTGTCAATTCACTTCCCTGTTTTGTTTTTAAGGATAAAGAGATAGAAATATTTAATAGCTTTGAATGAAACTAACTTTTCTTTAGCAAACCAGCCAGCAACAAAAAAGTGATGATGATTCTCTTGCAGCTTTCCAAAACAATTAGGCTGTAATGACTGCCAAAGAGATTTTCATGTCATTTCCAACACTGGTTGGAACAATTGGAAGTTACAAATTTTTCTCGCTGCGACTTTATTATCTGGAAGGAAATGACTAATTCGGAGTTTGTTATTATTGTTTTATAGTCCGTGAAATATAAATATATAAGTAAACATTTCCATGAATTTAAATATATAAAATGCATAATGTGAATACTTAAAAAGCAAATAGTTTTCTTAGCTGAGGCTGAGCCAGGGGAAAAGAGCATTTTTTCCCATGTGGATTCTCCAGCACACAGTGAGGGCTAGATTTATCTCTCAGCCTTTTTCATCACACAAGTGCTGTCTTAATCTAGCTCTTTTGCAGCCATTTTGGAGCTGCCCAGATGCAGCCTGCCCATTCCCAGAGCTGCCAGCCCATCCTGACTCACCCAGCTGCTCTGCTTCGAGCCATGGCAGCCATGTGCCAGGTGCTCTCCCAGCACTTCTCTTTACTTCTACCTTTCCTGCATGGTTTGACTGTCCATCACCTCTATTTTTCCAGGCTACTTTGGACCTTATCCAGACCATCTGTATTTTGAAGTGCCACATCCCCGAAACAAGGAAGCCATGGAGCTGTTGGAGCAGGTCTAGAGAAGGGCCACAAAGGTGCTCAGAGGGCTGGAGCACCTCCGCTGTGAGGAAAGGCTGACAGCTGGATTGTGCAGCCCAGGGAAGAGAAGCCTCCAGGAAGATCTCAATGTGGCCTTCCAATACCTGAGGAGAGCTTATAAACAGGAGAGTGACTTTGTACATGGTCTGATAGTGATTGGACGTGGAGCATGGCTTAAAACTAAGTGGGGAGATCTGGGTTAGGTGTTAGGAGGAAATTCACTTTTTGTCACTTCTGTGTCTGCCTCCAAGTCCCTTTATGTGTCACTCTTCTTACAACGCCAATAAAAGCTGGATCCTGAATCCTTACTGCTAGGCACTACAGTAAACAACAAGGATTATGATCATTGCTACCAGTGTTTCTGATTTATTCCATTACAGTATCTGCTTATGGCACATGAGCATCATTTTATAGTAATGACACAGATAAATTTTGGGCCCTTATTTTTCATAACCACTCACCAGCTGTATATCACCAGTTTTCCTCTCATTTAGATACGTGCTGCTTCCTTGGGAAAAGTAAAACATATCCCAGTCGTCGAGGTAATAAAGCTGGTAAAGCAAATTCTGAAGTGTGTTTTACAATGGAATTTGATTGTGTTAATTTTTCATGTGTTAAAAAAGAGAGGATGTTTGTACTCTCTGGGAAATATTTGTGGTGCTTTTTGCATTTTCTGACACCCCATCACTTGTAGTAATGCAAAAGATTCCCTTTTTTCGTGAAGAAATGGAAACATCCCAGCATTTACCTGCCAAGTTCACTGTAGAACTGTGTGATTTATTGAGGCTTGAAGTTGCATAGCTGATGCCTAAAACAAAACTTTGGGCATTGTGAATCTGCATTTTGAATGTACGCCTGCTGCAAGTCCAGTGAGAATGCCTAAGGGAAGAAAAAGGGAGAATTATGTATTTCCAATTTGCACTGGGAAATCCCAGTGGGACATGGTGCTGTAGGTGAAACAGTTCTCCCCACCTCTCCTTTCTCAGTCAGAATGCCTGAGCTTACAAACTAAATGTTCTTAATTCTATTTCTTTTGTTTTATTAGCAAGGAAATTGAAGAAATATTCAGATAAGTCAAAAATGGTCCTGCTGCACAAGCACCAGCAATTACCCACGTGGTTTTTCATGACATTGTTATTCAGCTGCAGATCCTGGGAGATCGCCACAGTTGTTCATGATCAAACAAAAGGAGTCTAATGAAAGTATTTTAATCTGCTCATCAGCTATTCGGAGAGAAAGGGATGGCTGTGCTAGGTGTCTTCAGAGTCTGGAAATGAACGCAGCAATGGTAAGCAGAATATTTGTAATTATTTACATTTCTTAGGAAGCTATTGTGTGCACAACTATGTGGGAGGTTGATTTAACTTCAGATTTCATTTCCTGTGCTTTGAGCAGTTGCAGGAGCTCCAGGCCTGGTCTCACCGTGCTCTGGGTGCACTCAAAATTGGGGGTTCAGCTTCATAAGCTCCCTGGGGGAGTTTGGGCTGGATGGAGCCACTGGAAAGCCACGTGGAGAAGGTGATGTAGGCTCCTGCTCTGGAAACCTTCCTCATGGCATAATCTACTGGTTCAATGCAGTGATAAAAAGTGCATTTTGATGGGGCTTTTTTTGATGAGATTCATAACTGGGCAATTCTGAGTGGTGTTTTGACCCGGAGGGCATCGATGAGTGTGAAACCTCCTTTATGAGCTGTGAATGGGACATCTACCCTTTCTCATTCACAGGGTGAGCATTCTGAGCAGGGCACACAAGCCGTGTTGCTGAAGGAACAGCAGGTTGTCCTCTGCAGGATCTTTGAAGAGAGGATGTGGTCCAGCTCTGAGACACTTCCAGCTGCAGCAAACATCAATTAACTGAGTTATATTAGGTAAGGGAAATTAGTCTTATCCATGCACTCATAATGAAAGTACAGGGAAAGTGTTCTGGGAATAAGACTAAGTCTATTGTAGTATTTGTATTTTGGTTCCTCGTTGTGTTTAGAATGACAAAACGTGCATCCATGCATTTATTTTCCTGCCTAAACATTTTACCAGAAATGTACCAACTCTGCCAAATTCCCCCATGGCTGTAAATAGACTGGTGATGGAAACAGTCTCTGGGTAAAGCTGTGCTCTACTAGCTCAGAACTGCCTGAAGCTGCTGAAAATTACAGTATTGAGTAAAAATTCTCTCTAAAAAGAGCAGACCGACTAACAGTCCTATTACTGATACACCACGGCCACAAAGGAAGTTCACATAATCGTATCAGCCTGGGTGGTGATGCTACAGGAACAAGCAATAATTAGTCCTTTGGTGCTGTGATTTTCTACAAATGTCAAACTATAGCACACTGTGCAGAAAAGAAATTAAGAATACGTGTGTTAAGCACTTCTTATTTGTCTCATTTCTTTATCGTTTTGTGGCTTTTTGTATTGCTAAAAAATGTTGGACTTTTCCATCAGCTGCCCAGAGCCACATGCTGTACTCATACAAAGGGAGATATTTTCCTTTTACTGAAACAAATCCATAAAAAATATACTCTGGAATAAGTGGGAAAAAAAAAACCCCACAAAATGCAATAAATTGTTCAGACTGAGAATAGGTTTTGTTCACGCTTTGTCTATATAATACCTGAAGTTCTTGTACTGCAGCTGTTGTTTGTAGTAAATTAGGTATCACCTCCTCTCAGACTCTTTTTACCATTATCTTTTTTGTTATCTATTCTTTTTCCCCTACTCGTCATCTTCCTTCCTCTTCATGAAATGTTATAAAAGAGAAAATTGCTAAGTTTGAGGATCAGATGAGAGGAAAATTATATGCTTCCTGTCAGTGTGCTCAGGTGCTGCTTGTGACCGGATCTATTGTGGCTGAGGTAGATAACTGTGGGCCTGACTAATGCCTTCAGCCAGGTGAATGTTACATGAGGAGAAGCAGAATGATAGAGTCATGGCATTCCCTGAGTTGGAAGGGACCCACAGTGTCCTGGCTTTGCATAGGACTGCCTGGAAACTGACTGTATGTCTGAGAGCAAACTCTGCACCAGTCATTTGGGAGTGGTTCGTGCATTGAGGGTCAAATAAAGCTCTAGATTACTCCAGATAGGAAAAAAAAAAATAATTCCAGGGAATGACCCTTTAAAGCTGCAGGGAGATGTCTGTGCTCATTACCTCCTGGAAAAATGAAGTCAATTGGAATCTTCTATAGAATAAGGAAGGACTAGGTTTGTTTTATTTTCTTTTCAAAAGGAAATGGAGTGTCTGCAGCAGCTGCTGGTCACTCCTGTGGGGGCAGGCTGGGGCCTCTCCCTCTTTCACAGCTGAGGTCTACTCAGTCAGCAACTGATGCTTTCACAGATGTTGCAGTGGTACGGTGGCTCAGGCACACCAGTGGGACACACAGCGTTTGCCTTCCTCCATCACCAATCCCACATCCTTCCCTGAAAGGGTGAATGATAGTGTCCTTTATGTATCTTCTGTTATCAGCCAGAAAATTGAGAAGGAATCCCCATACTTGAAATTCTTTTGTAGCCATCAGTGGTTGCAGGGATCAGCTCCTTAAAGCTGAGAACACCCAGCTCCATTTTGGTTCCCAGCTCTCTTTGTGAGAGCATGAGATGATGCTGTTCTCCCTCTCTCAGCCCATACGTGTGTGTTTGATGTCTAGGACACAAACAAAGACATCTCATTCTGTTCTCTTTAGAAAAACAATAAACACAGTATGAGGGTATCAATCTGAATCAAGTCGGTAACTAAGTGATGAGGGATGCAGTCTGATGGAGCCGGAGGAGATGCTTTGGAGCCCAGTGCTGAGATCTGCACAGCCATTGGTAGCAGACGGTCGTGCTGTTCCCTGAGTAAAGAACTCACATAGCATTTCAAATACATTTGCTAAAATGCATATAATGATGATAGAGCTAGGGTGAGTTTCAGTCTGTGTTTTTTTTCCCCCTAGTAAAATAAATGAGGGTTATTTTTTCTGACCCTGCTGTGTGTTAGTGTAGCGTGAAAACTCTATTTATTGAAAAATATGTTGCATAGTGAGTTCTTGGGCCTGAATTTATTCTCAAATGGCAAGAAATGCACCATGAAGCTTTCCTACAGCATTTTAGACTTCAAGGGTTAAGAATGAATTATGTGTTTTTAATGGGATGTTAACCTGAGATAACATAACATCACTGACAAGCCTCAGGATCTGCCTTTTGTAGATCTCATACTTGTTAGCAATCTCTACTGTATCTCATTATAAGTGGACCCAAAAACCAGACTCCTGTGTCCCCAGTGGAAATGGTCACCATGCTGTGGCATAATGATGTTTTTAGAGGCATTTGCAGCCTAAACTCTGTTTTGGAGGCAAAAGAGCCATGGGTCTTGGTGTGGCTCCACCAGAAACCATTTGTAGGGGATGCATCTTTGCTCACTATTTATGGACCTCAAACCAACTCTGAAACTTCTCCTTGGGGATTAATATATTAAACAGCTCATATGTGGAAAGAAGCAATAACACCAGTGTATTAAGTATTGGTACTTCTTTTTTAAATCAAAAGACGCCAAATGAATCTCAGCTGCTTTGCTCTACTTGCAGGGCCATTTCTGTCCTCAGCCCAAGTGCTGACGGTACCATCTGCAGCCCAGATGCTCACAGGGCACAGCACTGACAGCAGACTCTCTGCAGAGTTCTCACCTCTTCCTATGTGCAGTTTTATTTCCACTTTTGAGACTTTTCACAGGAGCTGCTTTGCTATGTGTGTGGCCATTTTGGTGAGACTTGCACAGCACTGAGTGCAGTTATTAAGCCCTGCTGTTTGCTTGAGAAAGTGAGCTGAGTGGGCAGCAGAGCCTCCCTGCTGAAGCAGCAGCCCCATCTGGATGCCCTGTCCTGCACAGCCAGAGCCACTTTTTCTTCCTCCCTTTTTAATATTCCTAATTGGAACTGGTTTTGGTTGATTTCCAAGCAGATACTTTACAGCAGGCACTTACCCACTTTACTTCTGTTAATTGGAGGTGGTAGTATCTCCCTCGTGGTCCTCAGCCACGGATAGCAGAAGCAGCCAGACCAGAGGTCTTTCCCCCATCCCCAGCTGCTCTGCGTTCCTGCTTGATGAAACATTGCTGCTTTGCACAGCACCTCTACTTAGGCCCATATCTTTACCTGCTTAACTTTCATATTTAGATGTAGATTTATTTATTTCCTTCCTGGGGGTATCCAAAGAATGAAGGTAAAGAAAATGCTATAAAAAGAAAAGAGTGAACAAAAAAATATGGAGATCTTTTTTGTTTTGTTATTGAAATGAAGCATATTTCGTTGCCTAATGGGATTTATCTTCTCAGATAACATGTTTTCTGCTGCAGAGCAACAGCCAGCCCATTTCCTGTAAGCTCCTTAAGGTACAAGTTTTCGAGAGCTGTCACAATATATTGTGTTGCTTGAGCTCGCTGCCAGCATGCATCGCAGTGCACGTGGGGAGCTGTGCATGCAGATTAGTCCCTGCCTCGTGCAATTCCAGTGGCTGTTCCTAAATCAAAGCACATCTTCGTAAAAATAATGCAAGAAAATCTTCCCAGGAGCCACACTTATTGTTGTGGTGCCTGGGGGAAGAGAAGGAAAGAGCACTGCTCAGTGGAAAGGGGTAGGAGCTCTGTTTGTTGTTTGGAGAAGAGGAGGCTCTGGGGAGACCTCATTGTGGCCTTCCAGTATTTGAAAGGAGTGTATAAGCAGAAGGGAAAACAACTGTTTGTGAGGGTGGATAGTGATGGGACAAGGGGGAATGGTTTTAAACTGAGACAGAGGAGGTTTAGGTTGGATCTTAGGAGGAAGTTTTTCACCCAGAGGGTGGTGATGCACTGGAACAGGTTGCCCAAGGAGGCTGTGGATGCCCCATCCCTGCAGGCATTCAAGGCCAGGCTGGATGTGGCTCTGGGCAGCCTGGTCTGCTGGTTGGCCACCCTGCACACAGCAGGGGGGTTGGAATGAGATGATCTTTGAGGTCTTTTTCAACCCAGACCATTCTGTGATTCTGTGATTTATTTCCTTGGACTGTCTGAGCAGAGGATCAATGCTGGGCAGTGTGTCAGGGGAGGGTGAGGTGCGCTCCTCTGCTGCATGGTGCTGAGCAGAGCTGAGCCCGCAGCTGATCTGTGTGGCAGGAGATTGGGTTATGTGTTAGGCCGGGATCCATTCCCTGCTGGGAGGTCTCCCAGTGTGATGAGCAGACAGGAGTGTGCGCCCAATAAAAGAGAGTACCTCATTTCTTGTTACCACAGCACTGTTGCATTACACACAAGGCCTTCCTGATCAAAGTCACAGCACAAGTCAGACTTTTTCTCCCACTGAGGGTTAGTCTTTGTGTCAGTGAGACGCCATGCAATAACCTCTGCCTTTCCCACTAAACTGGCAGTCTTTTACCCCCCATGTAATCTTCCAGTAACTGGCACTGGTGTTATAAATACACACGAGAAGTGTTTGGAGCTGCTCTGGAGGTAGGAATAGACTGCATTGTGGGGATTTTCCTTCTCTTGTTGGTGAGGGTGAATTCAGGTGGAAGTGCTGTTTGGATTACCTAATTAAGCATAGAATCATAGAGTGATTTGAGTTTAAGGAGCCTTAAAGATCATCTGATTCCTGCTCTGCTGCCATGGGCTACAGGACAGTGTGATCACAGCTGTTAGATATCGCAACACATGCTGCTGCACCCCTCTTGAGTTGCTAGTCTGCATGTTCTCCTTGTATCCTGTTCTCTCCAAAGAGCAGCCATGTAACTTGGTTTGAATGTGTTTGCAGCTCTTAAACTTCCTTAGAGATTTGGCGGAAAGAAGAAGAAATCATTTTATGTAGACGAAGTACTCCAGATTTGTAAGAGCCAATTGAGTGGATGACACAAGATACGTGATTCATGAAAGGTTTAATTTCTACACCTCATATTGTGGCACTGTCACTTGAAATAAGCACAGCTGGAGCCCAGAGGTGAAGGGAAGATGAGATGCTGCAAGGGATAATGGGTAAACTTCTGCTCTATCCGTACAGGATTTTAAGCAGTGCTCACACCCCCACAATGTTCACTGAGCTGTCACGTGTTTTCACCAGTTCACCACCCTCCCAGCTGAATGGAAAGAAAAATAGAGAGCGCTGACTTCATTACTTGCACCTTGGAAGTGACTTGACAGCCATTTAGAAAAATAGTTAGCATTCAGTGATCTCCAGTGCCTCCTTCCCTATGGACCCCTCACCAGCAGCCCCATCCGTCTCCGTCCCCACATTGCAGCGCACGGCCTGCGCAGCCCCGCCACTTTGATTCATGGGATCAATAACTCCGAGGCTCTGCCTAAAAGGATGGAAAATGCGGTGTGACCCAATGGATGAGTAATGGCTGTTGTGTGTGGTGAAATAACCGGGCTGCGTCTGTGTCAACGAACAATGCCTCCTGAGCACAACCAAATTACAAAGATCCTTTTATTTTGCTTCTTAAATCTTTGCTTTAACGTTGGCCTTATTCTCAGTGCTCTCTGGTAAATATGGTCTGGTGCTATGTGAACAAATCTGGGAGTATGTTTAAGCTGTGACTTACTTAGGTTATATCCTGTCTGCTTCAGAGAAGGGTTTATATAGATTGCTTCATTAACTTGCTCTAAAGGCTTTCTAATCTTCCTTTTGTCTTGTGTTCCATGAAGCATCAGTCCAGGGGTATCTTTGGTTTCAAGGGCAGGAAAAACAGCAAGAAGTTCCCATTATCTTCTAAAGGCCTTGGCTTCCTTGGGAAGGCCATTGGTTTGGGGGTTTTCATACAGCCATAGGCTTCCTTGGATACACCAGAGCTGGTGCTGCAGACAGTGCTGCAAGGCTCCAGGCAGCATTAAGGAACCTGACCTGCAGTGTATCCCTGAGGGTAGAAGGGATGCTCTGTTGGTATAAAGGAAAAGGTAACAGCCACCATATCACAATTCACCCTCTATGAGGAAAGAGCAAATACTGGCTTTGATTGTGACACATTCCTGCCTTATCCATCAAATCCATTGCTGGATAAAGCTGGCGCTGGATTCTCTTGAGTCACACGGAAGGGTTTTTGGCACTTACTGCATTAACATGTGTGTATTTTTTGTGGCTACAATTTAAACAAATGTTTTGAAATGGTGACAGAGAAAATTATTTTTCTTGCCTACATTAACAAGTAGGTGTCATGTATTTTAATTACTGTGACCAAGCTGCAATTACAGCTGATAAACATATGGAGATTAAGCTGCAAAAAGAGAGGAACATTTATGCATTCTGAAGGAAATGCCAAGAAGACAAATAGAAGAGGGTAGAGGGGACAAAATGATGCTGAACATACTTATTGTTGTGACTGAATTACTCGGTTTTCACTGTACATCGTGCACTTCATGACCTCAAAGAAATTCAAGTCATTGATTTTGATCTAGAAAGCTCAACTGCATCAGTAATTGCTTGTTTTGTGGAGAAGAGCCGTGTCCTTACAGCAGCACAAGCGTCAAGATATTAAAGAATGCAGTCATGGCCCCATGTATGAAACATATCCACGAAGACGTGAACCTCAGCCTTATGTAAGTATGCATGTGTGCCCCTGTGGTCACCAACAGCACCATAGCAATGTGCAGTGAGATGAGAACAGCACCGCAGTCTTCTTATCTGATAGCAAGCATAACAGCATATTAATATAATTGAATTGAAAAGTAAGTGAATTCCAGAAGACCTTGGGAAAGACCCCAAGGAAGAGTGAGGTGTGGTTATGTATCTCTTCACACCGCAGTTCCCTGAAACGTTAACTGGAATTAAAACACTCCTGGAATCTGTCTTTTTCAGTAGAGTGGACTGACCAGAGGAAATGACAAATTACAGCCAAACATTAATTGTTTTCCTAATGGCTCTTGGAATGCTCGTGTATTTGTGAACTGACACAGCCCTTCGAAATCTGTCACGAACTGCAATTCTGCACCTTTGTTGCCTTACTGCAAGAGTTGCTTTCAGGATGGAGACACAGATGTCTGTCAGTGTGCTGCAGCTGAGAAAAGAGAAATTCTGTGACCAACCAAGGAGACGGGTTGGATACACTTCACTCCAGTAAAGGAGAGGATAACGTATTGATCCAGAGGGAAATAGCATTTGCCATATGCTTGGTGCTAAAGTTTTTGCCTGAAAGAACAAGAGCTGGCCCCAGACCAAGGCTCTGTGATTAAACTCGCCTTGATCTTTGTGGAAATTATTGGCTTCCTTTGGCAGCTCCTCACAGGCTGGAACAGGAGGGGACAGACCCAGCAGTGGGCACCTCTGCTGTTGTCTCCAAAAGTCTCAGTGTCTTTATGGCATTTGATAAAAGCAGAGGACCTGATCCACCTGACAGAAAATCCACCATCCCTCCAAGGTATTTCTCATGCTGTAGTGAATGTCTTCCAGTGGAGGTCTGTCCTACTTTTCTGTAGTAATGTAATGTTACTACAAGATAATGTCAAAACAATATCCATTCAGAGATTCTTTCAGTTCAGTATTCAGATGGGTATCTTTTGTGGTGGTGTATCACACTTTACAATTCTAATGTAAAAATATCAATACTGGTTTGGGCTGTGATGCAGACCTTTGCTAATTGAAAGCTTTATTTAGCTGTGTGGAAAAATGGCTGCTGCTCCTGACAAGAATCATGCTCAGGGACATGATTTAATGGAGTGTTGGTAGAGTTAGGGTAGTATGGTCAGGTTGTGGTTGGACTTGATGATCTTAAAGGTCTTTTCCAACCTGAGCAATTCTGTGATTCTGTGTGGAAGGAGCAGATGCAGATTTTTGCTCCTTTACACACTTTACCTCCCTGAAAGCCCTTTAATGAGCTTCACATCATTCTCTGGTCCTCCGGCACGTGCTGGATTTGGTGATTTTGTTGCAGGCAATGGGCTACCCCAGGCTTTCCATGCCAGTCTGTGGCTTCAGCAGCGTGAAATAGGTGATATTTCCTGATTTACTTTCGGAAGCCAGCTTCCATGGAATGCTCTCACCAGCAGTATTTTAACTTATCACTTGAAGTTACTGTGCCTGAATTTTACCTCCTTCAAAACGGGGAAAAAGACAATTTCCTCTGCCCATCTGACCCAATCTGCATCAAGCCCTGGTGCACAGGAGGCAATGTGATGGGAGCTGCAGCCTGGCCAAGACTGAGCTCCCATCTGCATCCCCACACCTCCACTGCTCTGGATGCAGAGAGCTTCAGCTGAGATTGGTGGTAATGTTTTGTCTCTCCTTGGCACACTTCAAGCAGACAAACCAAGGATATTATCAAGTCTGGAACTGCACTGCAGCTTCTGACTTGCTGCTTTTGTGAATGACTTTTAAAGTGGCACTAAAATCAATGGAGTACCAACCCTCTTCTTAAGCATGCTCAGCACCAAGGGAAAAGCTCACTGCAGATACAAAAGCATTTCTCTCTCAGTAATGAACACGGAATGTGTTTATTACTTCCAGCCATGTTTTTGTTTTTGTTTTTTTGCTGTTAGCATGAATAAAGTTAATTGTCACATTTTAGTTTCTCTTTGTAATTAAGAGTTGAGCCTTCAGTGCTTTTCGCTGCAGTTACTGACAATTGAATTTAATCTTTTTAATCATTGCAGGAGAAGCAACGCACTCCAGGATGGATCCCATGTAAAATATGCCATGTTTGGAAACATGGCTGTGCCTAGGAAAAGCTAGACTAATGCATACAGAGAAAATGGCATGGAATGTTTGTCTTAAGAACAGCTATCTGATCTTTGGTTTGTCTGTGAGTTGCCTGCAAGTTATGAGAATGGAAGGCAATTCCCAGGCTGCTGCGGGACGAGCCATGATTATACTGCATAGAAATCATACAGCCAGAGACTTTGTTGTTCAGGCTAATTGTGTTTTGCTCCTGTTTTCCTCTGTTTCACTTTTTTTTTTTTTTTTTTTTTTTGTACAAGCAAGTTTTCCCATTGTAATTTTCTTCAGGCCCTTCCTCATTCATACATCAAAAATTCAATCAGGCCTACATTAATGAAAGAAAATGAGCTTTCTTTCATAATGCAGCAGCTCGCCAGTGCTGCAGGGCAGGCAGCAACTCCAGGCACAGCAATGCTCCATCCAGCAGAGGTAGAATGGGGCTGCAGGAGCCATCCCAGGAGCAGGAGCCATCCCATGCTTCAGCAGCTTTGTGTTGAACGGGCAGTTGACCAAGCCCATGCAATTGCATCATTTGTGCATACTGCACACATTGCTTGACCTTACCGTAATGAATTCGTGCTTTGTTGTGTCGATAAATAACTGCTATTGTAACTCACGTGGAAGGACAGGTATGCAGTTATAGGACAAAAAATGCAAGAGATGGTCTTGAAAGAATTTCTGTCCCACCTGATGAAGAGAAAATTCTGTTTTGTTGTCTTGTTTATTTTCACAGTTCAATAAATCTTTGGACATGTTTGCATGCCTGCAGGAATCCACCAGGCTGCTCTCATCCAACTCAGCCATCCCAGCAGTGCTGCAGGGATCTGCCCAGGCTATAAACTTGTGCTGCCTTTGACAAGTTTTATGGTTCAGGACAGGTGCACTGTGTTCTGTGTCATATATCACTGTAACACGTCTGAATAGATCACATCAATTTTTATATGCTAATAATTTGTTTTGGTATTTTAATACTAGGAGCTGTAATTCATGTCTATTGTGCTTCTTAGACTGCAGATAATTTGAACAACAATTTGTGAAAAATCGCATTAGGAATACTTGCCAGTGTTATATTTTTTCACTTGTGCAAAGAAAGCAAGAATTATCAATTTTAGAAACTAAAAAAACCATGTTGAAGCTCATGAGGTGGCAGCTCAGACTTCTTCCTGATGACTGTCCCTTTCCTTTGGACACTGGACATGCTCCATTTGCAAAGAGTTTGGGCTGCTTCCCATTCCATTTGGTAATTTGCAGGCAAGCAAATAAATCTTGCTAGTTGCACACTGTTTTTGCCTAGAAGTGCAATGTAAATGTTTCCTGTCTTAAATTTACCTCCACCTCCCAGTGGCATTCCTGGTGTATTACAAAGTTTTACTTATCCATTACTTATTGTGGGAACAGTTGAAACTCAGTTTTGCTGTTGCAGACTGGATAATGAACACCCATGATAGTGGTAGTAGGAGCAGTGTGGCAGAGGTAGGAAAGGGATGGCACAAGTGCACAGCTCTGCTGCCAATGGGAAGCCATTCTGAGGGCAGCAGTGCCTGAGAACCAGTGTTATCCAAAGTTTTGTTGCAACTGCAGACTCCTCTCTCTAAAGGTCAGGTGTGCAAATGGCCGTGAAAGCTTCCATGTCCAGGAGGGGTTACTGAGCATTTTGTATCAAAGAAAATAAAGTAAAATGAGGCTAAAATCCTATTTTTATGATTTTTATTTTCTTTTTTTCTAGCAAAAATACCTTTGGTGCTGAAGTGGTAATCCCATTGTATGGTAACAGTTGCTCAGCTCTGAGGCCCCACCTCAACACTGGCCTTCCAGCAGAGAGACTAAGAATGGTGCTCTTATCCCCAGCAGAGCTGCCCTCTCCTGACATGCATAAACTTCTCCTTATTAATGGCTATTTGTCCCCATGTTTAGTGAAATTAACTCTGACTCACAAATCTGGTTTGACAGAATACTCCAGATCTGAAAGATGTGATTGCCAAAGTGGTCCAGATAAGAAGCCCCTGATTTACCTGTAAGCCTGCAAACTTTCCCTTGCAGGAACAAAGCACTCTGGTTGTTATTACCAAGCGGGTTAATTTTTCATGAGTCTAATTCTGAGAACCTCACAAAGGTTATAGAGTGCTTCTCCACCACTTCCCTTTGCCCCGTGTTATCTTGGTATTTCTCTTGGAAACTGCAGTGTTAATAACTTGTTCATTGTTTATTTTTAATTCTGGGTTATGGCTTGGAGGAAGGCGTGCTGCCATGTGATAGTGTCATTCCGCTGCTTTTCTCATTCCCACCAGGAGCCTTGCAGCCCATGGACATGACAGTGAAAACCTTCAGCAGTGAAAACCTCCAGCAGAGCCCAGGGAAGCCTTGGCAGTGCACTACTGCTCTGGGGGCATTTGCAGCTCTTCCAGCTCGTCATGAGCACCATGCCTTGGTGGCATTCACTGTGAAGACCCTCACACAGATCAGCATCTCATCTTCTGCTTTCTCCGCTGACCTCCATCTAAAAGGTTGGTGCCCACTGGCATGTAGTTGCCTGATGTTCATGTTGGGTTCATGAGGGCAGACAGATGTCCTCCACTGTGAACGTTCTGTCTGATTTAATCTGTTGGGAATGATTGTTGTCACACAAGGCCATGTTTGGTGGGGATGTGCGACTCTCTCAGTGCTCATGTTCAAAGGATGGCTTGCTGAAGACACAGCAGTGTTTCTGTGTGGCTAGGACTTTTCTGCTTGTTTTTTAATATCTATTTGCTGAAAGCAAAATGTTCTTCTGTCTCCATGCTGAGGTTACTGGGGAAGGGAAGTGCCAAGGTGAGCAGTGAAAGGTAGGAACAGCAGTGCTACATGTTGTGAAAATATAACTGAGAAGAAAATGACCTCTTGAACTGGTTACTGTTAGAATCTTCAGATGTTTTAATGACTCCCATGATTCATGAGTTTTTGCCTAAGACTGAACTCTGTGCTCATTGTAACACATGGATGTGATGAGCAGCCACCTCCAGGACAGGAGACCTGGGGCCATCTGTGCCCTTATGTTCCCTTCCTTGGGGCTGTGTCCAACTTGGGGCTGCCTGCTGGGTGTGGTACCTGCTTTCCCGCCTGGTTATCCAGGATCCTACAGAGTATGGGGCTGTTTGGGCTGGGAAGTTGTGGTGGTGGGGGAATAATTCATCTAAATGTGTTTTATCGTCACTGCTTTGTACTTTGAAATGAAATTTCCCTTGTCTTTTAAACAAATAACACACCACTATATGACTAGGCAAAGGGGACAGATGTTGTATTACAATGCAAGTCAGAAAGGATTTAAATAATGTAGCAGAAAGGGAGCAGCAGCACAGGAATGCATCACGGCTATCAGGCATACGTATATTGTACCCATAAAACTGTGGAAAATGACTTATTTCACACCTTCTGAGGACTACAAAGGAGGCCAAAAGAGCAATAATTGTATTAGGATTAATCCGCTTAGCCCCACAGTACAGTGAGGTGCCCTTTCTTATAGAAAAACAGAAGAATGGATGAGCAGGAGCCACCTAAAGCCTGCACGGGGAATGTAGTGGCGGCAAGGGGGGGGATCCCTACCTTCCTGCTGGTGCTGGTTCTTGGTCTAGTAGTGCCCTGTTTTGGGGTAAGGGCTCCAGTCCCACTCAGAAGGCAAGCCATGAAGTACTGAAAATTGGCCGTTATTTGGTTTACTTCACCTCAATAATTGAAACTAATAGAAGCAAATAGCTAATATTTTCTGGTGGGATGACCTTGGGAGCAAGAGAGCAGCTACTCATGTCTTCCTCCAGGGAAGAAAGTCAGAGGAATTACTGCCAAATAATAATAATAACAGCAGCAGCTCAGGCTGTAATTCCCCTCTTTCCCACTCCAGTGACACCTGAACACCAGCACAAAGAAAACAAGTCATTTATCACGTATAATTTCTTGGAATCACTGTGTGTGGAGTGAAGCTGGGGAGGTGCAAGCTGGCAGGTTTGTCTTTCAACCATCTCTTCAATAGAGATCACACAGATCTCTATTGCGTCCTGCCCAGTAAGGAGCTAGCATATAATTTTCCCATTTGGGGAATTCATGCATCTTTGGGCCAGATCTGGATTTGGACCAGCATGACTCGCCGTGTGTCCCTGTTTCTTTTTCAGGCTTTCTGAGGTGACAGCTGCTCTGCACCCACCTACGCTTTCTAATGAGGGAGCTGCCCCCCACCTTCCTGTGCAACCACAGATATCCCACCCTAGCACTGATTTCGACCTAGATTTTTATGAAAGTGAGGTTTCTGTGAAATCCTTAGAAATGCTGAGCCTTTTCAATCTATTTTGGTCTCCAGATTTTACGGTGGGAGTGAAAAGGATAATTAAACAGTAAAACACTCAGGGGAAAAAAAAAAGTGGGGTGGGGGGGTGTCTGGCTTAAGGAGAGAGCTGTTCTCGAGCAGAACAGGCAGAACTTGGGCATTAAAAGCTGTCTGGCAGCAGCATCTGGTCAGGAAATCAGCAGGCGGGGACATCTGGGCATCAGAGAGCACCATGAAATATACCTCATGTGGGTGTCATTAATTGTGAGGCTTACAGAAAAGTCTTGTTACAGCACTGATTCTACACGAATGAAGAAGAGCAATGGTCTAAAGACTGTGGTGGAAACACCTCAGCACAGGATGGAGTGACAGAGAGGTGCTGCTTGGTTTCTGGGTGATAGAAGACAGTACTTTGTTGACAAAGGAGGTAATTCTGGGGAAAAAAAAAAAAAAAAAAAGTGAACATGGGGTCTCTCTATCTTTAAAAAAAAGATAACAGGAATAAAAGTCAAATGCCAGAAGGATATATTGCTTTCTCTGGGGAGGAAAGCAATTCAATACAGCCTAAAATGAGAGAGGTGCAGAAGAGAGGACGTGGGCACAGCAAACTAAATGGCACTCCGCTGTGATGCATGCCCCACTGACAGGCTCTGCAGGGTCACGGCTGGCTCCTGCACTGCTCCATGCCCTGCCTTTCACCTACAGATGTTTGCACATCCCATTCTGCAGAGATAACAGGAAATCTGCAGGGGCTGCCAGGTCCATAGGAGCATCTGGAATGGTGAAAGAGAAGGAACAACCTTACATGGTAGAAATATTAGTGGGTAAAGGAGTTAAGTAAGAATGAAGAGTGAAATATGAGCAAAGAATAGCATGGGAAAGAAGGCTACCTCCTCAGTATTGATCTGTATGAGAAAACTGGTGAAGTGGCAAAGCAGCAAATGAAGGCATTCTTGTGGGTTGGGTCCTGATGCCAGACCTGGACAAAATGGACTCCAGGCAGTTTCTCCTCATTAGGAGGAAGGATTAATGTTAGATGTTGGAAAGCAGGAAAACCCCCTGTGTGAACAACTGCCTCAGAGTAATCAGATGTGATGCAAACAGTATTTATTGCAGAGATATCATGACGTAATTTCTCAGTAGATAATGTGTGTGTGTGTGCACATGCAAGTTATGGATGTTTCTGCATGCAATTATCCCTGCGCATGCTGCATATCTCTGAAAAGGCTGAGAAGAATCTAAAATGACTCTCCAGAGTTAAGAATGACTTTGAACTAAATAGCTTAGCCATTTAACTCAGCGTTTCACAAACAAATGGAAGTTATTAAGAACCTTAGAGAGCAGAGCAATCTGGTCTTGAAGAATCTGAAGACAATTCAAGTGCTGCAGGGAAAAGCAGGATTGCTGCATGCACTTTTCCTTTGAACCTTTATCTTCCTAGGGCCGGTCCGCTTGAGGAAACTGCAGTCCAAGCACGTGGCCCACAGTAAGCAAGTCAGTGAAGCCTTACGAAGGTCTCTGCATTCCCAAGATTGCCGTCATAGCTGGCGCATGTTCCTGTTGGCTTCCTGTTGGGAAGTGTGTTAGCTTAAATCACCAAGGTTGGCTTTAAGTAACTCGTTTATTCTTTCTTGATAATGCTTTGAAAGAGGGAATTTTGCTGCTTATGTTGCTCCTGAGGGCTGTTATTTACAGCAGCCAGCAGTGCCATGCAGGCGCTGTGCGAAGGACGGGGTGGCTCTTGCAGAGCCATAAACACGCCAGCTGTCTTGGCTGAGCAGGATGGGATTTCCAAAGGAACCAAGGAAATTAGTCACCTAGCTTTCTACTAGCAGTAAATGATTGGTATCGCTGCTCGCAAAGATAATTTTCCCATAGCTATATAAATCTTGGGCGTGGGGGAGGTATCACCATTGCATGCTGCAATTCATGCAAAAGGGTGGTGGAACTCTTCCAGCACAGCGTGCCCTGCAGTCGTGCTCTGACTTGCATCATGCTTCACATTTCCCTTCTAAACTGCAAATCTCTCAGGACCTCTCTTCCAGGGATGCACTGTTTGGGACACTTCTCCTACCTGAGAATTTTAGATATACTCTGCCAAGCAGCAGTTCAGGGTGCTGCAGACTGTGGGGACACAGCAGAGGCAGCTCCTCTGCAGCAGTTCTCGGGTTCATAGCACAACCTGACCCTGTGGGCTGCTGTGTTGTTCTGTAATGCCTCTCCCTATGTGCGTCCACATACAGAGCTCAGCTCATGGAACAGACTCACTTAGCAATGCCCATGTAAGTCAGTTTGACGGGGAACAGCCACTATTTGTCACCTCTGTTCTTCTTCTCCCTGAAGAAACATAAGATTCTCACCTTCACCAAATCCTGTCTATTAAAATCTAAAGGCGGATGATCACATGAACGAGTTCGGGTCCTACAACTATAAAATAAATGTCTGCTGCTATAGAGAAGGCAGTTGGTGACCTTTCCCACCCGACTTCCCTGGTGATTCACAGGTTTTATTTTTTGCAAAGTACAAAAGCATTTTCTCTGGCAAATGCTTCCTTTGCTGAAGGTGAAAATGAATAAAACAAGCCCACAAAATGCAGAGAGGAGGCTTAGGTCTTTTCACAGTTATCACTATTTATAACATAATGCATCTGAAGTGCAGTGAGCTCTGTGGAGAAATGTATGCCTTTCCCCACATCGGGCTCAGCTCTGAGTTCCCAAGTTGATTCCCCAATGCTATGGCATCCTGTGCTCCCAGCAGGGAAGGTACCCATAGCACCGTGCACCAGTGAGCTCTCCTTAAATGGGAGGTCTATTTGGAGGGCATTTGACTCTATTAAAAATTTCATCAGGAATTGATATACTGCATTTTTCATTTGAAAATTTGCAATCAGGCAGGAAAGTCTGAATATTCATATGAGGGTAATATCTTTTCAGTATTCATTAATCTGAGTCAGTAATGAACCGCAGGTAAAATTGAGTGATAATTTTTAACAAGTAATTTATTTGATTATTTTCCTCATCTTCCGTTTTATTAAATATCCATGAACGGTTTAATTGACCTTCCTGAATTTTTCATTTAATATCCAAAGATGTGTTGGGGAATGGCGTGCCAAAATGCCGGGCTCCTTGGCGCTCTCTTCTTATCCCAGTGTTTACCTCAAAGCTCCATCACCCAGCTCACGGAAGGCAGAGTAAGACCCTGGAGGATGGATCATCTCTTCATGGCTATTCCTGGTATATTTTAAGTTTTCAAGTTCTCTCTTCAATCTCTGTTTCTTTTAAGACTCAGTTTCCTGGACTTGTTCAACCCTTCACCTTGGGGGGATGATTTCTAGATTCTGATCTTGTCCCCTTTCAAATCACCCCCTTTGGTCCACAGCTCTACTCACGTGTAGTGCGTAAGGCAGAATACATCTTGGCAGTGAGGCCTTATTAGGACTGAACGTAACAGAAAGACCATTTTCCCCATCTTGATGGGCACTCTTCGATTTACCCATCTCAGAGTGACAGCCTTTCAACTGAGCAGCTCTCCCAGCCCGCTCTGCAGCCAGCGCGGTTCCCCAGCCCTTAATTGTGCAATTGATTATTTCTACCCAAGCATAGGATCTTGCACTGTCTCTCATAACACACTTTTTAAAGTAGATTATTTCTGCAATTTGTCGAGACCTTTCTGAATTTTAATTCTGTCCTCTTGTGTGTTTGCAGTCCCTCCCTGCTCAGCATTATCAGCAAATTTAACAAGCGTATTCCTTCCTCTGTCATACGAGTCATTAATGAAAAAATTAATAATGCTGAGCTCAAGGCAAGTCTCTCTGAAACTGTGCTTGATTCATCCTTTCAAAGAGAGCCATTTTCTGGAAATGAATGGTCTCCTAGCAAGCTCTGCCTGCTCTCCTCCAAGCTCATGCTAATGATGAAGGCGCTGCTGATCCGCGGCCATTGCATGCGGCTGCTCCTTCTGCTGTTACTTGGTGTCATGTTCTGCAGTTCCCTGAATGGATGGTAAGTAAGCTGACATGCAGAGCAATGACCACCTCCATGTCCTTCCAGGCAGTGTTGCTTCTTCCCATCTCTTTGGATTCCCACTATGATAGTTAAGGTTCTGATATGGCTTCAGACAGTTCCTTAAGTATGTGAAGATAAAGCTCATCAGCATAACCAATTTGAAGACATCTAAATTAGCCAGGCACTCTTGCTTTTCCCTTTTTAGGAGATTACTATCTTCCCTCTTTGTTACAGTATTATTGTGCCGACCATCTGCTCTCGGTTGGCCTTTTTCATGAAGATAGAAGCAAAGAAATCTCATTAAACACTCAGCTTAGTTGGCTAATGGCTTTCCCACTCCTTTTTTGGACCTGCTTTATCACTAATGTAGTTGCAGGATGATATCTGGTTAATTGCCCCATGCTTTGTACCCTGACCTGCCCAGATTCATTGCCCTCAGCATTGCATGGTGGCAAACTTTCTGAATTAATTAATGCTGAGACTGAGGTGATGGGTTGGAATTCCTGCATGGTGAGGAGCACAGGATGAGTTTGCACTGTCAGGTGGCAGCTGTGGATTAGGCCCTGAGTGGAGCCCCACGAGATGGGGCAATTGGCAGTGGGAGCACCCAAGAAGCCCTCAGGGAATGGTTGAGATCCCTGATTTTTGTTCAATTTAATAGCACGAAATTTGAGCAAATTGCATTAACTTTCTTCTTTTTTCTTTTCTTAAGTTTTCCTCTCCTGACTCCCGCTATTCTTAGTACACTGCCAAGATTATTTCTGAGGTCTTTAGAGTTCTCAGTGGATTTCCCTTTATTGGTCCCAATGCTATGAGTAATTGCTCTCTGTCCTTGAGCCTTTCCAAACAGCTCCTGCAGCAAGCTTCACCTTTATGTCTACGTAACCTCAAGGCACATGAAAAAACCTTTTCAGTGATATTGGACAGCTTGTAAACAGATTTCCATACAATTCCAGCCAGATGTAAACACGCAGGGCTTGAAAATAAGTATTGTGAGTTACAGCGATACAGATCAATAGAGACTTGTGGTTTGAATTCACTCATGGTGCCGTAATTTGGGTAATAAGAAGAGGAATATTATAACGTAAAATGTCACGGTTGCAACTCCATTTGTGCTCTCACACCAGAGACTGAGGAAATGAAGAGCTCTCTGAGTAGCAAAGCTAAATAAAAGCAAAGCACACAGGAACCTGGCTGGGCGTGCTGACCTTCCTTTCAGATTTCAAGCAACTTGAAATGGAGCTGTAGTTAGAAATGGCCATCCACATTGTTTCTTCCTGCAGAGCATTAACCCACAACTTCCTGCAGCAAGCTGTCTGTTATCCACTAGCAGGAGAAAAAACGACCTTTCCCATTTTCTCCTGGCATGTCTGAAATCAGGTGAGCTTGGTCAGGTCTGAATATTCTAGCCTGGCTGAAATACCAGAATGAAACAGAATTGCCCACTGTTGGTTATATGATGCAAGGTGGAACGCAGCAGAAAACTCAAATTTATCCACATCCTCAGGAACCAAAAAGCTGGAGCCCCACTGCGGGTGCTTCTCTGGCTTTGGAGTGGCAGCAGTTTGCCTCCACACAGCCCAGTTCTAGGGGAGAGCAGCCCGGGCTGTGCGGTCCCAGCAGGGCTGAGTGGGAGGAACCAGGGCCTGAAGTCACCGCTGCAAACTGCAGAGTGCACAGGACACCATTGTGGCTCTGCTGCTCTGCAGCCCACTGGAGCTTTTCCTGACTCTTTGTAGCTCTTCAGTTGGAATGGAACAAATGAAAAGCTTTGTCTGGAATCTGGGACAGACGCAGCAGGCAGTTTGTTACATGTGGGTTTTCCTGGGATTCTCATGCTGAATACAGGACCAAGGCTGAAGGCTTTGCCTTGGATGCGGCTGCAGAGCTGCAAACTTCTGCAGGGAGCGAGCAACCCTGAGGAGAATGAAGAAGGAGGAATCCGAGGAGAAGTGAGGTGGTGCTTTTTAAACAAATCTATTTTTTGACAAGAGAATTGAAATATGAAACCAATTAAAATGCCAAGGAATTTTGAAAACAGTCCTGACAGAGGAAACATGCCTTTAAGCTCAACTGATGTAATCAGATAACAAAATCTTGATAGCTGACACCAGCTAGGAGCAGTTTATAAATAAGGGGTGTATTCCTTCTTATCCATTGCTTCAAGCAGTCACTCAATTTAAATTTAACTTCCAGTTCAGTGAGTAAGGAGTTTAAGGTCTCTGGCTGGTGATGGGAGGACAGCCACTGCAATGTGAGCATGCATGCTTCAGCACACCAGGATGCTTTGTGATTCGTAAACTGAGGAGGGAGGTCAGACTAAAGGGCAGCATCAGGAAATAGTAGAGCTTACTGATTCTGCTTGGAGGCAGTGATCCAAGGAGGATCCCCTCTGAGACTGGTGGTCTCCAGCAGCCCTATTACCACTGTGGAGACAGAGGTGCAGGGTAGTGTGGCTTCCAAGCCAACCACTCAGTGGCTTGATGGCTCCTGAGGACACAGCGCTTGGAGCCCATCACCCCACAGATGGGGCACATGCAGTTCTTGCCCTCCTCACCCTCAAAAAATGAAGAGCTGCCACCTACTTTAGTTACCAAGCTGGAAACTGTTAAACCAGGCCAAGATGGTCCGTGAAGAAGTGGAAAAACAGTTGAAGTTGAAAAGTCATTCGCTCAATAACCAGCGGAGCTGGAACGCCTCGTTCTCTGCCACCTCAACAGCCGGCAGCTGCAGGAAGATTTTTCTCACGAAGGTCAATAAACTCACCCGTTTTTTATTTTAGTTGTATATAATATTGGAAAAGCTAAATCATGCCTTACCTTCAAAACTCGTATTTAAGGCTTTCTGGCAGGCGCTCAGAGCTGCCTCACACACCAGGGGAAGGGACCCAGTTTTGTCATACCTACACAGTTGCAGCGCTTCTGTTTAAAGTCACATTCTTCATTTCCAGGTGCTACCAGGAAAATTAGAATGAGGTTTGTTTTCTTGTTTCCCCCACTGCCGATGGTTTCTGCTGAGCTGTTGAACAACACCGGTTGAGTGTTACCTTGACACTTTAATTTGGAGGCAATTTAATACGTTCTGACTGAAGATTTAAAAGTAGAGTTCCTAGAGCAGAGCAGCAACAAGGCGCAGATTTCATCCTTTTTGACCCATTGTCAGTGGGTTGGGGTTTTTTTTTCTTGATCTGTCATTTCAGAAACTCTGTGTTGTTTCACTCCAGGTACTTTAACAGCTCATTTTAGCCCTGCTGACATTGCTGTGTCACGGTTCATGTCTTTTCTGACATGAAGCTATCAAGTTCTTCCATTTACTCTTCCATTTTACCTCTGCTTACAAATGAGGTTTAGAAAAGCTAAAACCTCTCTGCAGCTAAGGTGTCTTTTATTGAATAGTGTTACTCCTAGGATTTTAAAATGTCTGATGCATGTGCTCAGTCAAAAGGCTGAATATCTTTGCAAAGTACTCTGGAAAAGGACAACTGAAGATAAATTCCACAAAGTAAAAATCATCACAAACACATCCATTTGGATTTCATTTAGATTCCTGTTCATTTAGATTTCCTTACATATCCTGGGTATATTTTGGAATATCCCCATCTTTCTGTGCTCCCTGTTGGCCCTATGGCTCTGCCAGCTCCTCTTGGAGCCTTGGGTGGGACATTTGCTGCATGGCAGTCACCCCTATGGAGGAGGAACAAACCATACCAAATGGCAGTAAAGGCCACTGCGCAATGACATCATTTCTTTATCTTTTATATATGTGTTCCGATAAGGCAAGATCTGAAGGAGGTGGATCTTTCATTTACAACTTTCACAGACTCTTGTTTCATATTTGGAAATGAAAGACAACATCTACTTCTTTTTTTATCTCTGAATTTTAAGCCTGTTTCCACACCAGAAAGTGTGGGAGAAGAATAGCAGATAAAAATGTTTGAAATACAAGCTATTCTTTGAAGTTCTTGGGATATTTTAAAGCTTTTCCCTACAGCTATTTATTCTGTGCACTTAACATCTGTTTTATGCTTTGATATACTTCACAATTATTTTTCATCCTTAATTTGATTTTCTTTTAATAACATTGTTCCCCAAAACAGTAGATGACAAAGACGTCTGGCCCGCATCAGATAATCCCCATCTCACCACGATGAGTTGTTTTAATTATGCGCACGTACATATTGTGCTGTAGCTCTAATTAAAGGCTTTATGATTTTAGGAGGCAATCCTATGGAAAAAAAAATAAATTACTTTTGAAAGGATTTGCTGTGTTACTTCAGATAGTCAATGCTTGTGTACAGCATATGGGTTTTCCTTGACAAGATTGGAATTGCTGAAGAAGTCGGAGCCCTTCCTTACTCACTATTGTAAAAGGAGGAATGCTTTCTCATTAAAGGAAAAATAATTTGGAATACTACATGTATAGTAGTTTGTTGTTTCTTTTTTCCTAGGTAATGAATATTCTGGATTCTGTCAGTATAGGATTGCCTTGTTTGTATACAACTAGCTTTTATTTCACGCCAGGAAGCTTTCCCTGAGAATTAGATATTATTTAGATATACAAGGACTACTCTAACCAGGCAGCTCTGCCTCTGACAAAGGAATGGGAATGTAATGGAGTTTCTCAGTGTTCTGTATTATAATTTACCTATATGGTACCTTGCTGTGGGTTATATATTTCTTTTATTCCCTGGCAATTCCGAATTGCCTGGGGAAACAAACAGAGCTTTGTTTAAAACAAAACAGAACAAAAAAGAAAAAAAAAGATTAAAAAAACCCCTTCTAATTCCATCTTAGAATCTGCAAAATATTGGTCTGACCCCACATAAAATATTTCATTCTAGTTGCTAAGTAATCTGCTATTTTTTAACTTAGAACAGCATTCAGATTGAAATATTGGATTAAAAATATTTTGACCAAAATGTGTTATTGAAACAGTTCTAACAAAAATAAAATTAAAAAAAAAAATAAATTAAGGCAATTTGCTGAAATGATGGATAGTCACGAGGCTCTGAGATCAGCCTGATTCTGTGCTTTGTGAAGGGACAAGATCTGTAACACACCGTTCTCCTCCAACACCTGCCCCAGGTGAGTGCCACCGATGTGTTCCTTTATCCCAGCTCCTGTCATTATTTGTGTTACCGTTGCTCTGTTTATGACATGGTAGGCTTACTGGTTCTCTCTGTGTGCTGCACTCAGCCCTGATTTTCTCACTTTCTTGCTGGCCCTTCACCTCCCCCCAGTTCAGCTCTCTCTGACAATGAGAACCACCATTGTTTCTAAGCTGTCCAAAATTAAAACAATCAATTTTCATTCACCACAGATTTTAATACCACAAACCAGCAAGAATTGCTGGGACCTGAATTCTGATCTTCTGAATGTGCTGATTTGAAGGAACCATCCTTAACATGGCTTCAGCTTCTGCTGTTGCGGGTAGGTGGGGTGAAAGGAGCACACTGGATAGGGCTGGAGGCTCTGCTTTGTTGAGCAGCATCCTGGGAAATCCAGTGCAAAACCAGGTAAGAACTTGTTGTGCTGCAATGTCAGCTACTTATTCCATATTTGTGACCACCTAATGACCTTTACAAGGAATTAATGTTCTTATTTTTCAGTGCTTTGGTATTTTAATACTTTTTAAGAACCATTTCTATTATTTAGCGCCCACCTCCTTGTGCTTTAATATAAGAATCTCATTCAATTTCATTTTATGTCAGTGGTATAAATCTTTGATCTTTATTTTAGTTGTAATGTAGCCATTAAGGAAAATGCTCAAGATGTCTCTGATTTCTCTCTTGCTAAAAGCAGGACCAGGAGTTTCACAGAGATCAGCACCAGGTAACGATCCTCTCAAACAATTTGCCCATTTGAGGAATAAAAGTTAACAGATATGCCACAACAGATGTTTATAATTTGGTGCTATAGATTGTATTTTGATGCACTGAGCAGCATCGCTTCAGCACCGCCAGGAAGCATCCCTTGTTGCTTCTAGCAAGAGCTGCCATTGCGATGCATTCTGTTGACTACATTTTGAAACACAGGTTGTTTCTAATTTTGCTTCTTTGGTACACTCTGAGTACTGGAATATCTCTGTTACTTTCTCTCTCTCTGTGTGTTTTTTGTTGTTTTTTTCTTTTTTGGGAGTTTTTTTCCTGACTAAGTGCATATTGAAAGACCAGGAGCTGCCCCTCACCCTCACTGCCAGGAGGTGTGGGGGGCTCAGCCCATGGAAGGGCCGGCGTGCTTCAGGCTGAGCCAAAGCCTCCACGAAGGCATTCTGTTTGGCAGGAAAGCGTAGTGTTTAGGTTATTCTCAAGCAGCCTTGAGATATAAAAATGTTTCTGTGGGAGTTCTTGGCTGTGCATGAAGGCTGAGAGAGCCTGTGGGGTGGAGGTACTGCTGAGCTGCCTCCTGCTTTGCAGATGGATGGGAGAGAAGGGGCCGGCTTCAGTTTGGGTCTGACCATTTGTTGTGCACTCACACAAGGGCAGGGATGGGATTTTCTTCTGGAATTGATCTGTTTTGAGCCAAGATGTTCCTGGAGCTCCCATTATGTGTGAGGTGAAAATAAAGTCTTAAATGTAAAGGGATACTCATTGCAGTGGGTGTCAACCAACTGCAGGTTCTCCCTCCTGCTCTGCAGATGCTCCTGCATGGCTCCAGAGGAGCTACATCCTTGAATCAGAGAGCAAAGGTTTCTGTTGGCAGGCAAAGGCTTGTGCTCTGAACTCCACTGTCTGAAATCCTGTGTACGTGGCTCCAGGCTGTCCTTGTGACCCCAAAATATGGATTAAAAATAAAAGCTGGGTATATTAGATCAGCCAGGCTCCAGGGAAGAGCTCTCTGCTGTGGATTCTTGGGACCATGTTGTAGCTGAGCAGCCTGAGCCCCTTCAGCTGGTGGAACTGTTCCTGGGTTCAGTCTGTGGATGGAATTGTTGAAACACCTTGCACAGCATTTGTGGGTTTTGCTCAGAAAAACAACTTTGTTTTTGGAGAGAGAATGTAGGTTTTTTTTCCCCTTTGCAATATCCAAAGCAGAAACTGCCTACTGTAAGCTTTCTGAATAATCTGAGTATATTTTGCATATGTTTTCTTCTGCTGCTCAAAAGATAGAAATGGGAGTTAAGGATGGCTGCTTGTTTTGGCACGGTGTCACGTAGGCTGATCCAAAGAAAGAAAATCCCTCGCGGTGACGATGATGGTGATGGAAGCGCCAGGTCCTTCCTCCCACAGGGATGGGGTGGCTGAGCTCAGAGCTGTGCGGGGTGCAGCCTTCAGTGGGGCCTCAGGCTTAGCACCACCCACAGCCCCTGGCTTGCATTGCAACGCCTTCTGCATGGGAAGAGCCCTTTGAGTGTGGGGTTACACCAGCCACTGCTGTCCAGATGTGTCACAGGTGCCAGGAGGAGAGGAAATGTGCTGGGATTCATCTTAACCCTTGATTTGTAAGAGGTGGCAGTTTCATGTAGTTTATGCAAAATTCACCAAGTCTTTAAAAAAAAAAATAAAATGTTGTGAAGAGGACATTGGCATCATCTTGAAAGGAATGTAAATGAGCGTATCCTTAACGCACAGCGTCGTTTGCCAGCAAAGACAAGTCTAGGAGAGCTGTATTCCCACTGAACTCACGGAGTTACAGCAGTGCTGACACCAAGTTCTGTAATTGTGTGCTGTTGCAGGAAGCAAAGTCATCTCGTTGGGGAACTCTTCGTCTTCCTGGCTCTGCTTTGTACTGCTAATGATTCTGTGGTTACTTTTCTTTCTTTCTTTTTCTTTTTTTTTAATTTTTTTTTACATTACAGTGAATGTCACGCCTTTATGTAAGACTCCATATAGTACACAATAATATGAATTATGCAAAACACCACACAGCTGTCACGTGAAGAGCACTATCACGCTGAAATAAGCCAATGTGTGGTGAGTGTGAAGTAATACCGATATTCTCTATCAAATAACGAAGTAATTGTGCATGCATTTTTGTGGAAAAGATGAAATTCCAGATTGAATGCATGCAGGCAGCGGAGCCAGGGCTGGGCGCTGTGCTGCCATGGCAACGGAGCAAGGCTTGGTACAGAAATAACTGAGCATCACCAGCCTCACTTCTGGGATGTGCTATGTCCAACTTGGTAGCGGTCCCACTCAGAGCCCAGAGGGACCACCATCACTGAGAGGCCATGCCCGACTCCTGGTGATAGCAGAGTGAATAACAGCAGAGCTTTGTTCTTTAAAGAGCAGAGCTAAAACATGCACCTAGAGGGCTGCTTCTCATTTATCATTACCCACAATCTCCTATTACCGTCCACCATTACCATCAAATACTTAAATACACCTGAAATTGGCTGTTGTCAGTGGCAGGGATTGATATTTTGTGGGCTCCTGGCCCCATGTCTTCTGCAGGCCAGCCATGGCCCCACCAATCCACAGAGCCATGCATGGAGTTGGGAGCCACTGGGATGAGGTGATGTGCTGGAGGGGTGAGAGGTACTGAAGGGGTGTTACTGACATATCTTTGGGCTGGATCACAGCTCTCATAGAGAATGTGAACCCTGAGAGCCCTAGAGCCCAGCACAGGTCTGCATCCCCCGGAGCTCACAGGTGTGGGGCTGCCCAGAGTGCTCTGAGAAATGAAAAATTAAGTGCAAATGAGATTTATTCTCGCTGATGGATTTTGTACCTCCCTGCTCTTTCCTCAGCACTTTGCTGCTGGCAAGTGCTAGCTAAATAGCAGCATGAAGCGCTCATTTGAAGCCTGATTTATGAACACTTTTGAAACTAAAATAATTCTGAGTTAAAATTCTCTTTATATGGCATGTGGTTGGATATTCTGGGGCCAGAAAAACCTGTTGAGCAGCAATGATTTTAAATTGAAAACAATATTAGAATATTTGGATTGAATAAGCAACATTATCTTGTAAACTGACCTTCTCCTTTGGTCTTATATTTTGTCCCTCTAGAAAAGTTAATCATCGAATTTTTATCATAGAATTATAGGACAGCCTGGGTTGCAAAGGCCCACAGTGCTCATCCAGTTCCAACCCCCTGCTGTGTGCAGGGTCACCAACCACCAGACCAGGCTGCCCAGAGCCACATCCAGCCTGGCCTTGAATGCCTGCAGGGATGGGGCATCCACAGCCTCCTTGGGCAACCTGTTCCAGTGCATCACCACCCTCTGGGTGAAAAACTTCCTCCTAATACCCAGCCTAAACCTCCCTTGTCTCAGTTTAAAACCATTCCCCCTTGTCCTATCACTGTAAGTGTATTTTTTTTCTTTCAAAGAAACTGAAGTATTTTTCTGACAAAAGAGCCTTAGACATCCATGGCAGGTGAACTGTGAGAGCTTTGTTGCTAATTGCATCCATTCACACCAACAAAACCCATCCAGGTTCTCGATTGCAGTCTTCACCCAGAGTGAGATTTTGCCAGACCCTAGAGCAGCTTTTTCCTATGGAGTCTGGTCACAGGCATAAAGCTGTCTGGTGCTGATCCTCCTGAGATACAATCCTTTGCTCTGGCACCACCAATGTGCACACTCATGGCCATAAGCCTGTTTTCAAACCATCTTCAGATTAAAGTTGAAGGAAGTAATCTAAGGGAAAACAGATTACTTCAAAAGTAATGGGTTCTCTTGCTTCCAATTTCCTCCAAGTCTATATGTATAGTTTTTTGGTTAAATTTAGTCTGAAGCTGTTTGGTAGGGGGGAAAAAACCACAGTGATGCTCTGGGAATCCAGTGTTGGTGCTGAAAATACAAGTTTTTTTGTGCAGTCTTACATCTATATTGTATTCCCCCTGCAACACCAGCCACTGCTTTTCTCTATGATGCCCTATGAGATGTGCCCTGTGTTCTTCTCACGCCTTGTGTATGGATTAGATTTTCTTGTCTGTATTTACATTGTGAAGGAATTGATGTAAAAAATGGAACGTTCTAATTTCCTAGAGAGAATCAATATGTGGCTTATTAGGAGATACTTAACACTGGTTGTGTCCTATGATGCTCAGAGATCGTTTCTATTTGATAGATGTTTCTATTACTCAGTTAAAAAAAAACCAACAAAAGTCATGTTTGAGGCATAACTATGCAGAAGCGTGAAGAACTAATCCACACTGTTATAAAATAGTTATGTAAATGAGATGTGGAGGAATCATTTATCTGAAAGATTACATGGGAATAACATCAATCACCAAGATCAGATAATGAAGCCCTATTCCTTCATAGTAAATATAGTACTCTGGCCCTGATTTTTGAATACAGAGGAGGGGATTTACCAGCTTCCTGTGGGGATTCTGCATCTGTTATGTGTAGATGTCACAAACATAGTTTTGCAGTCAGCTTCACCATTGTGTGGCATGGGCAAATTATTGGCTTTGCTCACAAAGTTTTGTGAGCTGAGATTTGAAGGTCAAAACAATAAGAAAACATTTAACAAAAAGATTTAAAATAATATGTTAGCATTTTTAATGTAATATAACATCTGTAATATGAAATAATTACCTGAGACATCAACTTTTAGAGACACCGAAAAACAACAGCATACTTTATAAGAAGGTTATATTTGTAGTATGTGGGAACAACGAGTGAAAGGGCTTTGCAGGTGAAAATGCCCATTCATTTTCTGCAGCACCTCTGAGGTGCCCACCCTGCCTCTTCTCGTGTCCACACACACTTTGCTACCCCTGCAGCAGTGGTTTTGGGGCCTTGCAGTTGTGCCAAGACACACGCAGGGAAGCAGTGAGATGTACACATACACACACACAGGGCTGTGAATCCAAGCTTCATTCACAGGGAGAGCTTTTGCACAGCTGTATGCATTAGTTTTGGTTGTCCTTTGACAGCAGAAGCAGTAACGCTGCTGTTATCCTGCCAGCTGCCATCACTGAGACTGCAATTTTTCAACTTCTTTTAACTTGGATTTTGGTACAAGCAATAGCAACTGCTTAAGTGTACAAAATGCAGCATTTGTTTAAACCGAGGGACTAGATATGCAGTCTTATAGACATCATTTATACAAATAAAATCTGTTATGAAGATTGGTGGAAGGAAGATTATATGAACAAAAATGAGCATTTCTCAAACAGTGGTGGAAACTTGGTGATTTTATGTGTGTGCATTGTTGTGCTGCCCATTTCTGAAGGATGCCTTATCCAGGCTAAGGGAGCAAGTCGTGTTACACTTCCACACCTCACTGAACAAAATGGGATAGACAAAGCCTGGGGCCTGATCTTCTTCTTCCCTCAACCCATCCATCTTCCCCCACAAGTCAGAGCACACCCAGCTTGGTTCCTGGAAGGCCAGGGTAGAGTTGGCTGGGGCTGTAACACAGGCTGGGGGCTGGGCAGCAGCAGTGACCCTACCACAGGGCATGGGGACCTTAGCAGCTGGGAGACCACAACTGCCACCCCAGGCTGCCAGGGAAAGTGCTCCCAAGGGTGGGAAATTGGACTATTGTGTATCAACATCAAGGGATGCGCAACAAACCCCAACAAAAAGTAGAAAGGATAGATGAAGCAGTAATGGCATAGGCAGGGAATGTGATGTCTGAGTGATTCATTACATGTCTGCCCTGGAGCAGCACTGGCATGTATCCTTCAGAGAGATTTAAACGCAAGATTAGATTAGATTGCAGTTTTTGATTTTGTATATTTTGTGGGGGGAAAAAACCCCACCACCTTTAATTTCATGTCATTATAGTAGAATAATTGGTTTAATTAGTTAAACCTTTCCAACTGCATGGAGAAGGAAATTGCATGATTTTTCATTTATTAGCATGCCCTGTTGTTATGATAGTCTGAGTGCTGAGAAGACACTCCTCGGAGATTGTTCTTTTGATTTTAATGCAAAGATATTTTTTCATGTCAAAAGCCCTGCAATGAAGAGTAATTCTCCATAGCAAGTAGCTGTGCGGGTCTGATTTACACGGCAGACTGCTGCTTATGTAAAGCAAGGAAGATGATATAAATTGGAGGTAATAGCGTAGAGTGCGGAATGAAAGATCCTGTTTCATACTCAGCACCTTCTTCCTGCTGGACTAACGAGTCTGATTTTGTCTGTAGCTCCTCTACAAAATGATCCCTGGATATCATCTGGGAGAGCTGCTATGATGGTCACACAGTAAAAAGCACAGAGGAGTTTGACCTCTGGGGCCCTGTGATAACTCAGAGCATGGCTAACAAGCAGCCTACAGAAGTGTTCCTTTCTTCATGGATAGGCTGGGAGAATTTGTCCGAGATCAGAGGCACTTTTCTTGGGGACCAACAATAGAATTCCTCTTTTCCCACCATATAAATAGTCCAAGATGAAGTTGTTAGAGCTACAGGCAGACACGTGATCTTCTTCACTTTTTTTTCTTCACTCTTTTTTGAAGGTTGCTGAAGTTAAAAGTTCGAATTTTCAGATACCTTCCAAAATTCAGACTTTAGTTGTTAATAAACGTGTGATAGCATCTCTGGGAAGAATAGTATCCTTCTATCGGCCAAGTGCTGCTAATGCCCCACCTGCTCAGCATCAGAAGGTCTGATCCTCTGCCCAGAGCCTTGGTGACTCTGTGCACTGCTAGGGCAGGCAGCTGGGCACACCGATGCACTGGGACATGGGACTGTAACACGTCAGGTTTGGTGCACTGGCTCCAGCCAGTGTTTGGAAGTGGGGTTTTTGGCATAGCCACCTAGTGCCCATAAGCTGCTTTGCTTTGCATTGCTTTGCTTTGCTTTGCTTTGCTTTGCTCGGGGATTGCTTATGTTTAATGTTTTGCTTTGTGATTAATAGATATTTTCCTTACCATGTTTATTAGGGGATGAAGGAGTTTCACACAGAAGGATTTGTTTCATGAAAAAATTATCCATCCAAAAGGTGGATGTACTACTTACGTAAATCTTCTGCTGTTCTGTTAGGGTCCCACAGGGCACCCTGCTTGGGTCAGCAAGGATTTTATGTATGTTTTATGAGCAAGAAAAATGACTAAGAATGGGAGATGGTTTTGCTGTCATGAAAATCCATCGCTGCATCATAACTAAAACCTGCAGCCAGCTGCCTCCTCCCCCCTGGCCACTGGGATATGCTGCCTGCCCTGTCAGAATCAGAACACCCGACTCACTTACTGTGAGTGCTGGAATCACTTCTTACAGCTTTTAGCTGTATCTGGCGTATTGATAACTTTCTGCTCTTCAGTTCTATTATTTATAGCAAACAGTGTGCCCTGCTGTAAAAACAAGCATAAAAACAGCCAGAACATGGTCCGGCTTGCAGTGTTTTGCAAATACAGATGAGGCAAGAAGAACCATAAAAGCTTCTGAGGCCTGTTGCTTTTTCCCCTTTGAATCCATCTGTCATAAAATTTCATAGAAGAAGGGATATGCTGCAAACTCAGAGGTAAAGATAATGCACTCATTGCTGCTGCTGTTTGTGAGATCTCTGACATTCCAGCAGTAAATTCAGGTCTTGTGGTCATTATGGAAGAAGGTTTTTTTTTTTTTAAACCAGCTTGTACATTGTGCGTAGCATTTGATACACCTTCCTCTTTCAGGGAATGCAGAAAGGCACTATGAGCTGTGCAGGGGAAGGCAGAGAGGCAAGTGCTCTGAGTGTTAGGAAGGCTATAGGCAAAGCAAAGCAGGGAAATCACATCACTCCGGTGTGCACCTCGTGCTTAGTGTGAGCTGAAATCATACTGGCAGAAACAAGTCATGTAGAAAGTTCTTTTACACTCTGATGAGTGTAAAAACATAGCAAACCTATTTCTCTTGTTGTGCTTAACTGTTAAAGGAATCCATCACACTGCTGCTCAACGTGCGTGTGATATCTTTCCCAATAGATGGGTGCAGGATGATGTTTGTTGATCACATGCGTAATGGTGCGATGCAAACAGGGATGCAGCACTGTTTTCCCTCAGAAATCTGCTGCTGCCTTTGCTGCTCCTGATTTTCCAGCAAGAAGTCAACTGTGCAATATATTCACAGCTAGAGAGTGTTTTGAGAAACTAACCGTGGCTGAAGCATAATTCTGTATGAGAGAGGATCTCGTGCTGTGTCAGCAAGCTTCCTGCCCATCGTGGCACACTGTGCCTATGGATGCTGCTGCCATTGCTGAGAGGTGCCATAGAAAAAGGATTCTTTCTCTCAGGATGGAGTAGGTATTTCAAAGCACCCAAATCCCTGGTGCTGTGCACACAGATAGCAAACAAAGTGATACAGTCATTCTGCATGTCTTGACGCCGAAGTATAGGTGAATAATGGGAAGGCTGGCAGAGTGCTCTAATGTGATAAGTTACAGTAATACAGCCATACCGTTATGAAGATAACAATGCAAAAAAACCCAACAAATATCAAAGCCAAAGCAGAGAATATCTTAAATGCTGGCTGTGGAAAGCTGCTGCTGTGACTGTAGGAGAGAACACAGCCCTACATGGCGCTCACTGGGAGGGCTGTAGGCACAGTGTGTGCACAGGTAGACGGCCCCGCAGCCAGTGCTGGGCCATAGAAGCAGTTCTGCTTTTCTCTTTCTTCTTGTAGCTTTTGAGCGAGTTCTAGAAAATAGCTGAGGCAATATGGAAGGAGAGAAAGACTGAAATAAACATTGATTTTTACAGTGTAATAATTTATGGTACCAACTTAATAAGTGGTGCGACACGAACAGTTCACCATCCATTTATCATGTGTTGATAGTTTTTGATATGTGAATTTTTAACACCACTGCTCCCTTTGATATAATAAAGGACCTGCCAACATTCCCATTAAAAACATTAGATTTTAGGACTTCCTGCTCTGGCTATCAATAGCAGTATATGTAAGCTATGAATTAATATGCAGAATAGCAATAAGCAATGACTTATTCCAGCAGCTATAAAAAATACAAATACAAAAGAGACTTTGACATTTCTGAACTTCAGGAGGACATCCTCTT